>NC_090377.1:109675441-110875441 GCF_036365525.1 Heterodontus francisci
TCACAGTTTGCACTCCAAGTTTCTCTGCTGTGTGTAACAAACAACTCCTCCAATTTTGCATAGACTGGGGAGACTGTCACACGGTTCCCTCAGTATTCCTTTTTCCTCTTCAATGAGGTCCAAAGTCTAAGAATCCCTCATCTCTCTCAGATTGCAGATTTTCACTGTTTCGCCCCCTGGAAGGTTCTGCTTCCCCACAGTACCGAAACAGCTCTTATCACAGTCATAAATGGCGTCCTGTGTGACTGTGACTAAGGTAAATATTCCTCCTCATCCTTTTAGACCTGTCTGAGGCCTTTGACACGGTTGACCACATCATCCTCTTCCAACACCTCTCCACTATCGTCCAGCTGAGTGAGACTGCTCTCACCTGGTTCCATTCTTATCTATCTAATCATAGCCACAGTATCACTTGCAATGGCTTCTCTTCCTGCTCCTGCACTGTTACTTCTGCTGTCCCCCAAGGATCTATCCTTGACCCCCTCCTGTTTCTTGTCTGCATGCTGCCCCTTGGCGACATCATCTGAAAGCACGACATTAGTTTTCACATTAATGCTGATGACACAAGCTCCATTTCACCATCACTTTTCTTGACTCCTCCACTGTTGCTAAATTATCAGACTGCTTATCTGACATCTCGTTATGCATGAGCAGAAAATTCCTCCAATTAAATATTGGGAAGACGGAAAACATTGCTGCTCCAAACTTCATCCTCCAGCTGCTGACTCTATTCCTTTCCCTGGCAACATTCTGAGATTCAGCCAGTCTGTTTGCAACCCTGGCGTCACATCTGAACCCGAAATGAGCTTCCGACCTCATATCTGTGCCATCACTAAGACTGCCTATTTCCACCTCCATAACAGTGCCTGACTTCGCCCTGGTCTCTGCTGCTTAAACCCTCATTCATGCCTTTGTTACCTCTAGACTTGACTATTCTGACTGGTCTCCACATTCTACTCTCTGTAAATTTGAGGTTTCTCTATCATCAAAAATCTCCTGCCCATGTCTTAGCTTGCACCAAGTCCTGTCACCCTAT
This sequence comes from Heterodontus francisci, assembly GCF_036365525.1. Lineage (NCBI taxonomy): Eukaryota > Metazoa > Chordata > Chondrichthyes > Heterodontiformes > Heterodontidae > Heterodontus > Heterodontus francisci. Next base: position 109,676,478 of record NC_090377.1, read on the forward strand.
CATCCCTGTGCTCACTGGTCTATACTGGCTCCTGGTCATACGACGTCTTGATTTTAAAATTCTCATTGTTGTTTTCGAATCTCTCCATGGCCTCAACCCCCCTGCCTCTGTCATCTCCTCCAGCCCCACAATCCTCCAAGATATCTGCACTCATCTAATTCTGGCCTCTTGTGCATCCCTGATTTTAATCGCTCCAAGCTCTAGAATACCCTCCCTACTCTCCACCTCTCCATATCGCTTTCCTCCTTTAAACACTCCTTAAACCTTACCTCTTTGACCAAGTTTTTGGTCATCCTACCTAATATCTCCTTTTGTGGCTCAGTGCCATATTTTGTTTTATAATGCTCCTGTAAATTGTCCAAGGTGCTTTATGTTAAAGATGCTATATATAAATATATATAAATATAAATATATATATATATATATATATATATATACACACACACACACTATAAAATAAGTTGTTGTTGAATCACAACAGGAGGTCTGATGGTTTATATGGTCAAAGGTTATTGAAGGCTAGGGTGGCTCTCTAGGGTCATCACCATAAGTGGCACATACCATTACAACTCAGTTAGTTTCAGACAAAATCAAATGTAAACAGGGATCCTTGGAAGCAGACATGGTGAGGGCACGTACATCCATGCAGATCCCTTGGATTGTCCTCAGCGCAGCTGGTAGGTTTTCCAACCAGCTGAGGGATTTGTTTAAAGTGTTTTATTTTTCATTATTGCTAAATATTTGTTTTGCATCAGCAAGTAAACAGTTATAGATCAAGAAAAACACCAAGGATTCATTTAAAAAACACTTCCTCTCAAGCATCACTAAAATCTCAGGAATTGCAAACAGCATAAAGGCCAACAAACAGAGTAGGATAACTTAATGACAAGCTTACTTTTGCATGAATACATGCAAGAGACAGATGCAAACACACAACTGCAATATCAAAACATACTGTTAAATTGATGAGATCATAGTGCAGGTGCAGCTGTTTCTGCTTGCTCACGTGTATAGCGCCAGATTCATCTTTCTTCACCTGTAAAGATAACAAAAGAGATCATCCAAGAGATTCCAATTATAGAAGGGCGATATACAGTTACTGTACATACACACACACACACATCAAAACATAGATGAGGATATTCAACAGAAACAGATATGAGCACAAACAAAATACTCTTCCACATCAAAACAGTGGCAGGGTCCCAAAACTTCTGCAGCACACTGAGGCCAATTTCTATGGGAACTAAATTTTGCAGCATGAGAACGCAATTACAGTGGTACATTATATAGGCTACAATGTCCTATGTGCCCTAAGGATGAAGCTCCTCAATGGGATCACAGAATCAGGTATTATGTTACTATTATATCTTAACGTCAGTGTTTACAAGCTTTGTTTTATAGGGTCAGATGTGTTGACAGTAGCAAGAAGTGCTAAATACAGCAGCAGTCTCGTTGTTTAGCAGAAGCAATTTGTAATTCATCAAAGGCAACTGAGATTGTTCAACGAACAGAGCAAATCTTACAAGATTAGAGAAAAATCGGAAAAGCTACTCTGGACACTGAAATGTCGCAAGGTATTCAAAACACAGGAAATCCTGTTGCATTCACTTACAATTTTCTTGTGTGCAAGGATTGAAAAGACTCTTCCCCAATGACGTAACATGAAATTGAAAGGACCAGAAAGATTCCAGATTCAATATCTGATGTGAGTTGATCACATCTGGGTTGTGTGGGGAAGGAGGAATATCCAAAAAAATGCCCACTCCTAATCACTATCCATTGACCCCTCCTGAAAAAGTACTCAGGTGGGGATGTCAAGCAACAACTGGATTGGGCTGGAATATAAATTCCAAACCCCAAAGTTGATTAATATGCCAACTTTTTTTTTTATTCGTTTGTGGGATGTGCGCATCACTGGCTAGGCCAGCATGAACCACTTCTTCCTGAGGGCTCTGCCATCACAGATGCCAGTCTTCAGCCAATTCCATTCACTCCACATATCAGGTAACTGGATACAGCAAAGGCAATATGCCAGCTATATGCAGACTTATGCTCCCGAACAGCAGGACAAATCCAATCCTGCCAATTACCGCCCCATGAGACAACTCTCAACCATCCACAAAGTGATCAAAGGTGTAATCAACAGTGCTATCAACCCAGCAGTTACTCACCAATGATCTGCACACTGATGCTCAGTTCGGATTCTGCCAGTACCACTTGGTTCCAAACCTCATAACAGCCTTGGTTCAAACATGGAACAAAAGCTGAATTCCAGAGGTGAGGGGAGAGTGACAATCCTTGACAGCAAGGTGGCATTTGACAGTGTGTGGCATCAAGGAACCCTCGTAAAACTGAAATCAATGGGAATCAGGGGGAAAACTCTCCACTGGCTCGGGTTACACCTAGCACAAAGTAAGATGGTTGTGGTTGTTGGAGGCCAATCATCCCTGCCCCAGAATATCACTGGAGTTCCTCAGGATAGTTTCCTAGGCCCAACCATTTTCAGCTGCTTTCCTCCATCATAAGGTCAGAAGTGGGGATGGCCCCTGATAATTGTATAGTATTCAGCTCCATTCACAACTCCTCAGATACTGAAGCAGTGCATGCCAACAAGCAGCGGGACCTGGACAACATTCAGGCTTGGACTGCTAAGTGCGAAGTAACATTTTGCACCACTCAAGTGCCAGGCAATGACAACTCCAATAAGAGAGCATCTAACCATTTCCCTTAACATTCAACAGTATTCCCATCAGTGAATCCCCCTCCATCAACATCCTGGTTATCACCATTTGCCAGAAACTTAACTGTATTTAACTTCACTGTAAATACAGTGACTACAAAAGCAGGTCAGAGGCTGGGTATTCTGCAGTATGTAACTCACCTCCTGACTCCCCAAAGCCTGCCTACCATCTACAAGGCACAAGTCAGGAGTGTGATGGAATACACTCCACCTGCATGGATGAGCACAGCTCCAACAACATTCAGGAAATTCAACACCATCCAGGACAAAGCAGCCCACTTGTTTGGGAATCCATCCACCACCTTAAACATTCTCTCCCTCCACCACTGGCACACAGTGGCAGTAGCGTCTACCATCTATAATATGCACTGCAGCAACTTGCCAAGCCTCCTTTGTCAGCACCCTCCAAACCCGCGACCTCTACCACGTACAAGAACAAGGGCAGCAGACTCATGGGAACACCACCACCACGTTCCCCTTCCAAGTCACACGCCATCTTGACTTGGAGCTATACTGCCGTTCCTTCACTGTGGTTGGTTCAAAATCCCGGAACTTCCTTCCTAACAGACCTGAGAGTGTACCTACGCCACATGGACTGCAGCGGCTCAAGGCGGCAGCTCACCATCTTCTCGAGGGCAATTAGAGATGGGCAATAAATATTGGCCTGGTCAACAATGCCCACATCCTGTGAATGAATAAAAGTTACTAATAAGGTCTTTGAAACCATTGAAAATACTGCACTAGTGCCCAATCCAATCCTAGTTCCTTCTCCTTCCTTTCCAAATACTAATTGAATTCCCTTCTAAACTATGTTACAGTCTCTGGCACAATAACTACTTATAGTAAAGCACCCTATGTGTAAAAAGATTCTTCTGACTTCCCACTTTGTTCTCCTAGAGTTATTCTATGCTCCCTTGTCATCAAGTAACCAGTGGAAATAATCTTTACATACCTTCTCAAGACCTTTCAGTATTTTGAAAATCTTTAATTTGTTCCCTATCCCACTTCAAGCTTATTCTGTTAACATATCTCCAATTTTTCAAGTCTTTCTTCACCACCATTACCTCTCATTCCTGGTACCACTCTAGTGAATCTTTGCTCTCATCTTTCCATTGCTCAAATACCCTTTGCGTAATGAGATATCTGTAGTTCAAGTTGGCGGCTCACCACCACCTTCTCAAGGGTAAATAGGGATGGGCATTAAATACTAGCCTTGCCAGTGATGTCCACATCCCATCAAAGAATAAAAATTCCCCAGACACTGTCTTCTGCAAAGCAAAGGAGAATATTGGAAAAGCTTTGAATTGATTGAGAATTTAATCATGAGCTGAGACGTTGCAAATGCATGATCCAATACATGTTTTTAGTGCCCCATTTTCCTGTAGGTACCCAGAGAATGAAAACCAAAGAAATCACATCAGATTTTGGGGAAAAGTAACATTTCTTTGGTACCAAGCCTACATACGCTCTCTTACACAGCAGGCAATGGAACAAAGGGTCCAGTGTCCAAAAGAAGGGAAATTTCAATGCTAGTTAAGATAAAACATTTTAAAATTTATGGAGATGCCAATAAGCACTTCAGGGGCCAATGAATTTCTAATGTGGAATATTACTGGCAAATGGCTTTCAGAGGGAAACTTTTTCCCAAAGTATCTCACTACAAATGTAAATTCAAGTGACGTATTGCTAAACTTACCAGAAGGAAATGAATGGCATCTCCTCGACAAAAGGCCAGCATGGGCGTTACCGCATTTTGCACTGCAACAAACTGCCAAGATAGAAGTGGAACACTCGCTGGATTCGTCTGGAATGATCAGAAACAGAAGAGAGAAAAAAGAAATCATCACAAAGCTTAATCCAGTCATCTGATCAGGCAGGTATTCAGTAACTTAGTCATAGTAGGGCAAATAGTTCATTCTTCTACACTATAATAAATCCTGTTAAATAACCATGCTTTACTGCACTACATCAGTTTATTGCATAGATTATACAAGCTGATCAAGCAATTTCCCCAATGCACAAAGTAAATGGCCAATGCAATGTCCATTTTGTTGAAGAGTGAAAGCAGCAAGCATCGAGCGACAGGAAGAGGGTTTGTATTCATTCCCTCAGTTACCTGACCTCAATTATTCTGTTCAGAGGGATACTGTTGAATAGAGGCCAGGTACTTCTATCGCAGGGTGTTAGGGAAATGGAAAAATAAACAAAGAAAAATTAAGGGCTGTCATTGCCTGTGCTACACACATGCATCTGAGTTTTTGGCAGAACAGGTTCCCCATTCTTCTAATTGTGGTATGGGAAGACTCCATTAGAGGAAACACATAAAGCAAAGACAGAAAACAAAAACACACTTACCCTTCCATATGGGAACGTCAACCAAACTTTCAATGATGGTTTCAATCCAATGACCAAAACCTTAAAGACAAAACCATGATGCCAAGTTGATCAGTGTTCTAAAAAAATGACTTCCAGTTCCTTTTTTTAAATACACATAACCAGCAGGCAAAAAAAATAAAAATCTATAGAACAAGTTATGAAAAAGTTTGATGTTTCCCATCACAAATGTGTTTTTTTCCCCCACATCCAGATTCCAGCTCTCATATATGTGAATATTAATGATCAATTTCACCGAACACTTCTTCCTCGTCAACCCAAGTTTACCCTATAATAAAGAACAGTATCATTATCAATGATCACTGCTGACATGCTGCTGATCATTCTGGATGTTTTTCCACAAGTGCTCACATACTTCTTGGGAACAGTCACTCTTCTCAGAGCATTATCAGTAATACGCCTTCCACGTGAAACAGTTTTTGCAACTGTTACAAATCTGACCAGTTAAAAATATTCCTGCAGAGCAAGTATAAAACCTCACCCTATGGCAGTCTGTTCTTTGACTTTTTTTGTGGGTAGTAGGTGCATTGAAAAGCTGCAAACACTGTGGTCTCTTAATAAAAAAGAAAAGAAAGTCTTACATTTAAAAAGTACCGTTCATGACTTTAGAAGGACTTCACAGTCAATGAAGTACTTTGGAATTGTTGTCGTTGTTGCAATATAGGGCACGCAGCACAGCAAGCTCCCACCAACGTGATAATGACCAGATAATCTTTCAGTGATGCTGATTGAGGAATAAATATTGACTGGGACCTGTTATCAAATGGAACATGTACAACCACAGGTGATTGTGAAACCTATTCCTCAGCAGTTAAATAAATGTGATGATCCACTGAACAAAAAAAAGGCAATTTCCTGCCCGGTAACATAATACCAGCTTTGATTGCCAGCCAATAGCCACTGAGCTTTGAATATGGTCATAGGAAGCATGCAAGACAAGTTGGAACGCTTTAATACAAACTTCGCGGCCTGCCCAGGCAGCCAGGTCACGGATCACAGCAAGCCACACTCCTGTTCATTTTAAACCAGTTGTCAATGCTCTACGAGGCATCTGCAAGTGAGCCGGGTAACCATTTGCATCAATTAACAATCAATTTACTGAAAATTCAACTGTGTGCAAAGACTGAGATTATGGGCTGAATGTTACCAGCCCCTCAACTCCACGGGTCGTGGCGCGGGGACTGATATAATTCTGCAGGGAGAGGCCCGCCTCAACCCACGGCATCAAGAAGGGCCCGCCGCATATTACCAGTGGCAGGGGGATCTCAGTGTGGCGCCCCCGCCGCCTGGCGGCGGGCCATTCAGCTCCATATGTAGATTGCCATTTAATATATTTAAATTGACTTACCTGCCATTACACGCCGATTTTACGGCATGCCTTCGGAATTCCGCACAGAGTTCCGAGGCGAGAACCTGGTGAGGGGGGTTGGCGGAATAATAGAAATTTCAGGGCAGGAGGTGTGGAGGAGCAGGGAAATCAATTTTTGTTGGATGTGGGGTTGGTGGGAAGGGGTTGAGGGCCAAAAGATTAAAGATTGGTTGAGAAAATCCAGGTATTTGAAATATCAATTGATGGTCATTTCGGGCAACGAAATGACCATGGGGGGGCGGTTTGGAGATGGGCCTCCATAACATAATTTTATACTTAATAAAGATCAATAATGTTTTCCATTTAAAAATTTAAAATAATTGCAATCACGGGCAGCCGCTCCACCTCATTGGGAGGCTCAGTGGCTGCGTGCTGCTGTGTTTAAAGAGAGCCACCGCAGAGCGTGGCGCCCAAATAAAATTCAACCCTATATGCACTGTCCTTGCATTAGAAAGGAGCTGGAATTCTGATCAATTTGACGCAACCTGTTCTAAAATTACTAATTGCTCAGTAATTATTTTGAAACTTAACTGCTTTGTAAAAAAGAAACAGCAATTGCAGTCATTTGTTTTGAGTTTCTAACTTTAAGTGGCATTTTTAATTTGTGACAATCAGAGTAAGAGACACTAATCCTGGGAATGGAATATCCTTCCACTTCTGGCAGCCTGTCTCAGCAGTAAGCACTCTAGCTCAGCTACATCAAGGATGTCTAACATTTAGGAGCAGCTCCAAATCCACGTGCCCTAATAAATGAGTAGACTGCACGTGAAGGCCACATTTTCAAGTTTCCCTGTGTGAGTCACATGCATTCAGACAAAATAGCTCCAAAGATCACAGGAGTTAATTGTTAGCAACAATGGGCTGTTCATTAACATCTGTACAGTAACATAAAATGTCATACAACTTGCATTTATATCATGAACACTTCACCAATAGGATTAGAGAAAACAGACACCAAGCCAGAAAGGGAGATATTAGGAGGGATGACTAAATATTTTGTTAAAGAGAAGGGTTCCGAGGAGGATTTTTTTTTTTTAAAAAGGACAGAAAAATGAAGAGTTTTAAAGAGGGAAAATTCAGTGTAATATTCAGAAAGCTGAGGATTCTTCCACTGACAATAGGGCAAACAGAGTTTTCAGGGAAATACAGCAAAGACTGAGTTGGGTGAAGCCATGAGGATTTAAAAATGACAATGGAAGTTTAAAATTTGATATACCAGATGACGGGATCAACTTAGATCAGCAAAGACAGGTATGATAGACAAGTGAGACTTAGCTCAGGGCAGGATACATGCAGTAAGCTTTGGACAAGTTGAAGGTAATGGAGGATGAGAATCCAGTAATGAGAACCTTGGTGTACTCGAGTCTGGAGGTAACAAAGGCATGCAAAACTGGCTGCCTGCCTGTTCCTCATTCACCCTTTTGGCTGGTTAGTGCTCCCCTTGATTTGTACCCTGGCTTCAGCTGCTGCTTTGAACTTCCTGATAGAGCAGGTCTAAACCTATCAACAACTACTGCTGGGCAGGTGCTATGACCCACTGTCAGAAGTGGTTTGTTCCAGCTCTGCACACTGTTACTACTTTTTATCCGAACCTCTGCACTATTTCACTTGTCTCTACAATCTTCTCCTTCATGATCTTTCACCTTTACCACTGCTCATTCCTACTGCGTCCATGATCTTCTCTGCCATCACCTTTGCCTCTGCAATATTCTCCTTTGAGATCCCCAACATTCACTGTCGGAAGATGCCGTTTCTTCTGCTGCTGGTTGAGCCTCCTTGGGCTTGCGGCTGAATCCACCAATAGCAAAGCAGACTTTCCTGTCCTCCAGGCCGAGGAAACATAAAATGCTGAAACCAACAGCAGAAGCCAGCGTACACACGCACACAAATCAAATAACCACTGAGGTTGTGAGTGCTGTTACAGCCACCTGGGGTGATGTGGGTGGTTCACACTGTTCAACTCCCCACCTGACCGCAGCAAGTGTATTCGTATTAAAAGTCTGATCCCATTGGTGTTTTATTTTTCAAATAAACAGACAGCAACAGGTTTTCTTGTAAGTTTTAAAAACACCAATCAATTGTTTATTGATCAGTGTGCCTCATGCCAAAATTGTTGCAACCTCATTCACACACTCATCCGCGTGCGCACATGTGTACGCGCACGCACACAGAAGAAACAGATGGAGAAGGTAAAGAGGTAGGTGAGTTTTTGTGAGGGAGAAGGGTTACGATAAACCGGGTGGATTCTCTTGCGACTCAAATTCTAGATAGTTGCAGGCCTGAGATAATCACAGATTTTTGACTCGATTGAAGATTCTGTTGAAGATGGTGGGTCACTTTCAGCCCTCTCCGTGGTATAATGTAGATGCTGGATTTTTCAACAGGGCATGAGCTTTATGGCTTGCTGGAATGCCAGCTGTTACAAGTAGCTTCACCTTCTGGCTCATTCTCTCTCTGGCTGTCTTTGTTTTAAGACAAAACTGCGTCACCTCTCACTTCCTGTTAGGAGACACTCGGGTTTCTCCCCATGGTCATCACACAATCGTCCAGGATATGGCTACTTCACACCTCCTTTGTTTTAGGAGACATTCAATTCTGGAATGCTTTTAGGATAGGTGCAAGATGGGTTTCATTAACACTTTTTGGCTTTGAAGATTTGTCCTTTGTCAGACAGTTTGGATAAACAAAAGGATAATCCCCTTTTTCTTCAGAGGCCATTTTGGACCATTGTTCACTTTTTCAAAGAAAGGTTAATTTTTGAAAGACAAAGTGTCTTTTCGCATATCTCTTCACAGTTAGTCCATGAACGTTGTATTATCGCACTTCCGATGTGTGTGACAGTGCCAAATAACAGAAGCTCACAGACTGGGTCTGGTCTGCACTCCATATTGAACACCGCTGAGATACAGTACTATTTAAATGCAGGATAAAGCTCCTAACTGTGTTGTCCAACTAACTGTTCCAAGTCAAGTATAGTACTAATTACAAGATTTTGCTGCTTGCCAAGTGTCTTGCTCCCAAACTCAGAACAGTACATAGTTTTGAAATTCCATCTCCCATAGACATTATCTCCCATCCTTGTGGATCTTCTAGTAGTGAGCTGCACATGACGTCGAGTTTAAGTACACAGCCATTATTGGTGCATAGTAAGTCACATGTTGAACTAAGAGATTTGTATCACTCAATAAAGATTATATGTATACCTTGGTTAAAGACGCCATCGCCAGTAGCGAATACTGTGTAATCGGATGATCTCTCAGCTCCGACTTTACAAGCAAAGGTTCAATACAGCAAACTTCACCTTTAGCTCCACTAAACAAACAGCGGGACTCACACGTTCTCACTCCCATTACTCTCCTGGTGATAAAAATCACAAAACAAAATTCAGATACAGAATATTTTCCAGCTGTGCATGTTAAATTTGCAGTAATTATTTTGTTTTTAAATCTCCAATTAGATTACAAGAGTTTCAAGAGTTTAAAAAAAAAAGAAATAATTGTCAAGTTTTTTCCAATATCAGAGGTGTTAACTTAGATTTAAAGAGAATCCCTAAATGAAATACAGTAGTGTTAAAAGTACTATCATATCACAGCCCTGATAAGAGCTGTCAATGATTTTGCCAAGGAAAATGTTAATTGTCATTAAGATGAGTTTTTGAAGCTTAACTTTTGGAAATACTGGATTAGTTTATACATCATTATGCATTGCAATATTTACAAGCAAAAACTGCTGCATATTCGTAACATTTGTTTGCCTTCCATTGATCACCTTTGTGTTATTGGGGAGAGGCGTGCACATAATCTTCAGAGAGCAGTTTGTCCATGTTGAACAGTGAGGGTATGGGGATGAATAAATGTCTGAGTTCGGCTTGATTATCTTTGCAGACCAGATGGGGGTTATTTAGACAGAATTTTCCTCCAAGACATTACATGGGTGGGGTGAAGCCCACAATGGGGTAGGTGCAGCATGGCTTATAGAAGGAACCAGCCTGATGGACTGAATTCCTTACTTCTTTCCATGTTTTCTTGCATGACCCCTACCATTTCTATTTTTTTCCTCTTTCCTCCAGTGTGTTTTTTTTTAGATCCGTATCAGACACTTGCAGCTTTACAGTTAACAGAAGGCGCTCAATGGTAACACACAGGGGGCAGTCAGGTAACTCCCCCCTGTTCTGGTGCTGCATTCCCCAGCTGACTAGCAATGCTAAAATGGAGCAAACTGCAACAAAAACAAAATTTTCAAATAATACAGTATGATCTTAACTGAGAAGTTGTACTTAAATGTAAGAAATTCATCTCATTAGTTTAACCACCAGCATTACAAATGTTTAAATTAAATTATAACCAGCCATAAACAAAAACAAATCTGCTAATCTACATTATTGTGTTGAAAAACAAAGCTTAAAAGCAGCACTTGATATCCATTATGTTCTAAAGCTTTCTCCCTCCAACTTTCTCTTCCTCTTCTGAAGGTAATAAAGGATGCTGCAGTAAAATACCAAAGGCACTGGCAGCCCTTCTCGCTACAATCCTGTAAGTTAACTAATGGTTGGGAGAATCAGTTTAGCCTGATCCCGAATTTTCCCAATATTCGCACAAGTTCATTTTTCAACAAAGCTCTCCAATTGTGATTAGGAACAGGAAGAAAATTGCCACTGTTCCTGGTCCAGGGAGGCAGCATCGATGAACAGACTGGTCTCATGTACCACCTGGCTGCTGGTTCAAAACCAACATTGATAGAACCTTGCCTGAGGCAAGGACAGTTGAGGCAAACAAGAAGAAAATAAAAGGAAGCGTGAACTTACTCATTAAAGATGGAAATAAATCCAAACTTCAAAAGCATGATCTAGAACAGCATTCTATGCTGACATGAACATTGAAGAGGTATTAAAAATATTTACACCAACTGACATTCTTAATCTTGTGCATTTAGCATTTCCTGCAGCAAAGCCCATCTGAAACGGAAATTTTATGAGCAATAGGTATGTGTTAACTATAGGATAATGTCCGAGATGCAATATGAAGACCTCCTCTGGGAGATTATTTTCCCTTGTGTACAATGTACATACAGAAATGCATCTTACTTGAAGGCGAGCTCAAACACCGAACCTCCACTATCATTGCAAATGGCTGCAGTTGGATCATCAGTGAACTGCAAGAGAAGAATAATTTGCATCTGTTGCAAGTAAAATTCACAGAACTATTCGGTTCTAATAATCCTACTTCAAAACAACCCTCCAGGTTACAAATGGTTTATATTTAATACACAAGCTATCTGCTCCAAAATCCATTTCATCACATTTAATGCTATCTTCTCTGAAGATTAAAGTATTCACTGATTTATTGTCAGCCATTAATGGTCTCAAAATAATTAACAGCCTTTTATTACCATATAATATGAACAGGGTTTTTGCAGCTAACTCCCCTAAACATGTTACCTTCCTGTCAAAGTGCATGATGGTTGTTTAGCGTACATCAAATCCTCCCCGTTACTAACTTATGAAATGTTCTAAATATAAAGCCTTATGTTGATATTGCAGCTTTCTACTTGCAGTAACCAGGAAAAAACAGTCAACTCTCACTCCCATGCTTGCCATCGGTCCCATTTAAATCTTAAATTTTTTTTAAGTGCACCACTGGGAAATTTCTAAAATGAAAACCAGACACCAATACCATCCTTCTAAAACCAAAATGCACGTGCAGCCCCCACCTGCCCACTCCATTTATTTTTGGATGGCTTAGTTTTGGCTGGTTGGGGAGTCTCGGACTAGGGGGGCATAGTCTAAAAATTAGGGCCAGGCCTTTCAGGAGTGAAATCAGGAAACTCTTCTACAAAGGGTGGTAGAAGTTTGGAACTCTCACGCAAAAGACAATTAATGCTAGATCAACTGCTAATTTTAAATCTGAGATTGATAGATTTTTGTTGAACAGTGGTATAAAAGAATACGGGACAAAAGTGCGTATATGGGGTTAGGTCACAGATCAGCCATGATCTCACTGAATGGCAGAGCAGGCTTGAGGGGCTGAATGGCCTCCTCCTGCTCCTATGACTTGGCAAAAGGGGGCAATGCTGGTCTCTTCCAAAGGAATTAAAAGGGAAAAATCAGAAGCGTGGATTGTATCGGAACACCTCATTTATTTAACACCTTAGCTATTACAGCAAACAGGAGTTTACTGAATATGATTTAACTCATGTCTCCCACTATAAACAATGAGAGACAAAAAAGCAAATCAACAAATACAGTTCTCTGGTGGACTCATTTTACTACTGCTATAAGCTGTGATACAAGCCATTTAAACAAATATTTGTATAGCACCTTTAACGTAATAAAACGTTCCTAAGTCACTTCACAGGAACATTATAAAACTAAATATGACACCGAGCCACCTAAGGAGATATTAGGTCAGATGACCAAAAGCTTGGTCAAAGAGGTAAATTTTAAAGAGTGTCTTAAAGGAGGAAAGGGTGGTAGAGAGGCAAAGAGGTTTAGGGAGGGAATTCCAGTTGCCAAGGGAACTGAAAACATGGTGACCAATGTGGAGCAATTAAAATCAAGGATGCTCTAAAGGCTAGAATTAAAAGGAGCACAGATATCTCAGAGGGTTGTGCGGCTGGATGATATTACAGAGATAGGAAGAGGTGAGGTCAAGGAGGGAGTTGAAAACAAGGATGAGAATTTTAAAATCAAGACATTGCTTGACCAGGAGCCAATGCAGGTTAGTGAGCACAGGGGTGATAGGTGAACGAGACTTGGTGTGAGTTAAGATATGTGCAGCAGAGTTCTGGACGATCTCAAGTTTATGGAGCGTAGGATGTGGGAGACCAGCCGGCAGTGCACTGGAATAGCCAAGTCTACAGGTAATATGAATGAGGGTTTCAGCAGCATATGAACTGGGACGGGGCAGAGATATTACGGAGGTGGTAAAAGACGGTCTTAGTGATGGCGCAAATATGTGGTCGGAAGCTCATCTTGGGGTCAAATATAATACCAAGATTGTGAACAGACTGGTTTAGTCTCAGACTGTTGCCAGTGAAAAGGATGAAGTCGGTAGCAGAGTTTAGACAGGGACCGAAAGCAATGGCTTCAGTCTTCCCAATATTTTATTGGAGGAAATTTTGGCTCATCCAGTACTGGATGCCAGATAATCAGTCTGATAGTTTAGCAACAGTGGAAAAGTCGAAAGAGGAGGTATGAGATAGAGCTGGGTGTCATCAGTGTACATGTGCTTTCAGATGATGTCACTGAGGAACAGCATGTAGATGAGAAATAGGAGGGGGCCAAGGATAGCTCCTTGGGGGACACCAGAGGTAACAATGTGGGATCAGGAAGAGAAGGCATTACAAGTGATATCTATCTAATCGTAGCCAGAGTAAGAAAGGAAGCAGGTGAGAGCAGTCCCACCTAACTGGACGACAGTGAAGAGATGTTGGAGGAGGATGGTATGATCAAAACAGGCAGGATCTGCATTAATTTTAAAATTAGAAGCTCTGCAGATGCTACTGATGGGATAAATGGAGAGGAGAATATTCTGCCATTGACACTAATCTCTGGGACTGGGGATGGGGTTTGGCATTGTGGGAGTTTTTTTGGTTCACTATCTCAGGTCAACAGATGGAGTCAAAGTTACTTTGGAGAAATAATGAGCATATTCACTAACTGCTCAGCTGGTGCAGCTCATTTTGGTGCCCCGAGAACCATGCACAGAAAGACAGAGAGAACTGCTCGCATTTCTGATATCCTCCCATTATCAGTGGATAACCAAGGCCTTGGATAATTGAAAATTAACTGTACTGTCCTTCCACGTAGATAGCAAATTTGCCTTCAATGGCTACCATTTAATTGAAAGCATTATTTTGAAACTTGTTTTTCCTGTGTCCAAGAACAAGCAGAAACATATTTTTCAGGGCAGTACAGCGCCACATTTCATCTGGTCTGCATAATTAGGAAACCTAGTTTTGAACAATATATCGTGGATTATTGTCAGTACAAGAATTTGGGTCATTGGTATAAAAAAAAACTTCCTCCTTAAGTAGCCAGAAATACTTACAATGTATAAATGACAGGGAAAAAAAGCGGCATGAAGTTCATTGAGTATAATAAATTATAAGACGTGGTTTCTTAACCCATGTGATATAAAACAAAACTTCATGGATGTCACAGATTATAGTGAAAGATATTTGCAATACTAATATTTGGCTTAGAAGAAAAAAAGACTTGCATTTAGATAGAACCTTTCATGACCACTGGACGTCTCAAAGTGCTTTACAGCCAATGAAGCCACTGTTGTTTTCGTTTAGTTTAGTTTAGAAATACAGCACTGAAACAGGCCCTTCGGCCCACCGAGTCTGTGCCGACCATCAACCACCCATTTATACTAATCCTACACTAATTCCATATTCCTACCACATCCCCACCTGTCCCTATATTTCCCTACCACCTACCTATACTAGGGGCAATTTATCATGACCAATTTACCTATCAACCTGCAAGTCTTTGGCATGTGGGAGGAAACCGGAGCACCCGGAGGAAACCCACGCAGACACAGGGAGAACTTGCAAACTCCACACAGGCAATACCCAGAATTGAACCCGGGTCGTTGGAGCTGTGAGGCTGCGGTGCTAACCACTGCGCCACTGTGCCGCCACTGTGTAATGCAGGAAATGCTGCATCCAGTATGTGCACAGAAGGATCCTTCAAACAGCAATGTGATAATGACCAGACAATCTGTTTTTTTTTAGTAATGTTGATTGAGGAACAAATATTGGCAGGACACAAGGGAGAACTCCCCTGTTCTTTTTCAAAATAGTGCATGGGATCTTTTACATCCACCTGAACCAGCAGGTGGGGTCTCAGTTTAACGTCTCATCCGAAAGTCGGCATCTCCGGCAGTGGAGCACTCCCTCAGTACTGCAATGGAGCGTAAGCATTGATTTTTGTGCTCACGCCCGAGCAAAAGTGCTACCCACCGAGCCACAGCTGACACTGAGCTTCAGTCTTTAGCAAAACTAAACCATCAGAAATGGAATCTACATACTAAATACAGCAAGTTAATATCTCCTTCTCTGAACTACATTTCATGCCATTATTTGTTTAGCCATGTTTCTGAGATAATTAATGCTTTACTAGCTAGCTAAACCTCTGGTTCAGTTTCATTGTTCCTGTTATTAGTTGGCATGCACTTTTATACCTTTCCTTTACACCCTCTATTCCCCTACATACCTTTTCCAGTGACTGGATTTTACGATAAAAGCACAATCAAAATTGCGTTTTGCTGCTGAAATCCATTTTCTTTGTTTGAACTATTTAGTAGAACAAAGAACAAAGAAAATTACAGCACAGGAACAGGCCCTTCAGCCCTCCAAGCCTGCGCTGATCCAGATCCTCTATCTAAACATGTCGCCTATTTTCTGAGGGTCTGTATCTCCTTGCTCCTGCCCATTCATGTATCTGTCTAGATACATCTTAAAAGACGCTATCGTGCCCGCGTCTACCACCTCTGCTGGCAACGCATTCCAGGCACCCACCACTCTCTGCGTAAAGAACTTTCCACACATATCCCCCCTAAACTTTTCCCCTCTCACTTTGAACTCGTGACCCCTAGTAACTGAATCCCTCACTCTGGGAAAAGGCTTCTTGCTATCCAGCCTGTCTATACCTCTCATGATTTTGTACACCTCAAACAGGTCCCCCCTCAACCTCCGTCTTTCTAATGAAAATAATCCTAATCTACTCAACCTCTCTTCATAGCTAGCGCCCTCCATACCAGGCAACATCCTGGTGAACCTCCTCTGCACCCTCTCCAAAGCATCTACATCCTTTTGGTAATGTGGCGACCAGAACTGCACGCAGTATTCCAAACGTGGCCGAACCAAAGTCCTATACAACTGTAACATGACCTGCCAACTCTTGTACTCAATACCCCGTCCGATGAAGGAAAGCATGCCGTATGCCTTCTTGACCACTCTATTGACCTGCGTTGCCACCTTCAGGGAACAATGGACCTGAACACCCAAATCTCTCTGTACATCAATTTTCCCCAGGACTTTTCCATTTACTGTATAGTTCACTCTTGAATTGGATCTTCCAAAATGCATCACCTCGCATTTGTCCTGATTGAACTCCATCTGCCATTTTTCTGCCCAACTCTCCAATCTATCTATATTCTGCTGTATTCTCTGACAGTCCCCTTTCACTATCTGCTACTCCACCAATCTTAGTGTCGTCTGCAAACTTGCTAATCAGACCACCTATACTTTCCTCCAAATCATTTATGTATATCACAAACAACAGTGGTCCCAGCACGGATCCATGTGGAACACCACTGGTCACACGTCTCCATTTTGAGAAACTCCCTTCCACTACTACTCTCTGTCTCCTGTTGCCCATCCAGTTCTTTATCCATCTAGCTAGTACACCCTGGACCCCATGCGACTTCACTTTCTCCATCAGCCTACCATGGGGAACCTTATCAAACGCCTTACTGATGTCAATGTATATGACATCTACAGCCCTTCCCTCATCAATTAACTTTAGATAATGTCACTCCTCTCTTTGGCTTGAACTTTATTTCCTTCTTCACTGTGATTGACAATAATATTTACTCCACCATGTTTATTAGCTCCTTATCCACTTCTAATTTCAAATTCAATTTAAAGAACTCCTAAGTCCCTTCTGATAGTGACAGCTGTCAGCCTTCTAAATGGCAGCAAGGTGTCCAAAAACCACAACCACTCCAGATGGAACTTTGCATTTAAAGTGGAGCCCCTTCTTCTCAAGCCGAATTTTACAGCCAAAACACATCAGTCGTTCTGGAAGTGCCAATAGCTTGTTTCATTTTCAACAGACAGGATCACTAACTTTCAAATGGCCCATAAACAGTAAGTCTAAAAAAAGACATATGATTAAAAGACAAACATTCTGAAAAAGCTCTAACCAGAATCTACCAATCTACTACGTTCTCTGTTGCAAGCTCTGCATCAATGCTGAACTTACTACCTAACTTAAAGTTCAGAAAATTTTCAATAGCTTTCATGAGCTGCTAGTTATATTAAATTTGTCCATGATATTGTCAGATTGCAGTTAATAAATTCAGCATTCACATTTTAATTAAGAGGTTTATTCTTCCATCCTCTCGGAAACTGGGAGTGCTAGGTCACCTTTATGTGTAGAATAGCAGTTCCTGGAGGATGAGCATCAGTTATTGTTCTCAGCAACTTCCCATTTGCCAGATCCCACATGGTAATCTACAGAAGACAAAAAACACACACTTAAGTGACGCCAAGATGCCCAACTGTTGACAATTCCGTGTTCACAATTGATTTACATATCTCAGCAAGACTTACAGCTGAAAGATGAAAATCACTTTCAAGCACTATTTTTACAGACCAACATCCAATTCATTTTTTTGTAAATTCTCCCCTTCCTACATTCAGTCAAGCCACTACATACTTACAAAAGACATTCCCTAACCTTTACATCACACAGCCAAGTAAACTGAACTGAGCTCTGTCCCAAGGGAATACCAAGCATGAACCTAACTTACCATCATCATTTCCAGTTATTGTTTTAGAATAAGAAGCTATTTCAATAGGGTACATAAAGAATCCCATCATCTACTCTGATAAAGGTTGAGCTTCAGATTCATCTCTCAAGTCTCCAGCCAGTGACTGATGTAGCAGGTTGTAAGCTGGCTTTCTAACAAACTAATTTCTATAATATCCCCTGTCATTCTATCCAGTACAAGGAATCAATGATCTATTAATGTTTCTCCTTCCCATCTTCTCCTGAGAGCATTACACAGATACCAGCCTTGCTCCATACCTTGCCAAAGCAGCCATTATTTATATGAGCCTCAACTGCAAGGTTTTACAGGCTATTGCATTGCAAGGGCATCACAGCTGATCTATTCTTGCTTTTCTCCCCAACATCCATATACAAGCACTTCCAGCAGAGGATGCTGAATAATGATCAGGAGTAGGAATACTGGCCGATTTTTGCTGCGGCTAAGCGAGGCACCCAACTTCCTCAGCAGAAGTCATATTACACACAGCCAGATCAGACAATGCAGTGTGCGATTCCATGGGTGCCACCAGTCCTCTGGTGCCTTGTCCAAGAGGCTATTCCTCCTGTATAAGGCTGCATAGTGATTTATTTTTTAAAGTTAGTACCGGTAATAGTAATCATACAAATACAGGATTTTTATATTTTAAAAAAAGCCCATGGGCCAGGATTTTATCCTGGCGACGGGGGGTTCCAGCAGTGGGCCGGAAGGTGGGGGGAGACCTCGCTGGCCCTCTCTATGATCCCCACTGCAATTTCACAATGGGACAGCAATTAACTGGGAGGAGGAGCTCACACCTGCAGACCTGCCTGCCATTTGGAGGAGCAGTGGCCTTGGCTGGTATTGCAGGAGGCCTACAGGGGACAAGACAGCAGAAACCCCAGGACGCAGGCAAGTGGGGTCTGGGTTACCAAGGCCAGTGAGGCAGGCCCCGGCTAGGGGCATGGTGGGGGTGGGTTCCGGTGGGATGTGGGGTTGCCGCAGGAGCAGCCATCGTTGCCAGGGGGAGGGATCTCCCACCGGGGGCCATGGATTGTCCCCAAAGGTGGGACCTACCCACTGCACACCCCAAGCCTGCTAGGCGGCCGCCAGGTCTCACCTGATGCTGCCTCCACACAGCAGCAGGCCCCTCCGACTTCAATAAAATCAAAGTGGAG
Organism: Heterodontus francisci; assembly: GCF_036365525.1. Classification (NCBI taxonomy): domain Eukaryota; kingdom Metazoa; phylum Chordata; class Chondrichthyes; order Heterodontiformes; family Heterodontidae; genus Heterodontus; species Heterodontus francisci. The sequence goes on from NC_090377.1 coordinate 109,695,702, forward strand.
GCAGAAGTCTGCCCTCGAGTGGTCAGTAATTGACCACTTAAGGGCCTTAATTGGCCTGGAGCGGGAAGGCCGTTCTCAGTCTTCCCCGTACAGGACAAAATGGCAGGGGGGGCCAGGACAACATTGGTCACGCCTCCCAACACCACCCCTTCCTATTTTGGTTATTCCCCACCCCCCCCCAACCAACCTCCGTTCCCATCTCCAAGGACAGGATTAAATCCAGCCCGTGGTTGACTCTTAACTAAAGAGCCTAGCAAGCCACTCAATTGTATTCAAGGCACCTCACCACCACCTTCTTGAGGGCAATTAGGGATGGGGAATAAACACTGACATTGCCAGTGACGTCCACATCCCATGAATAATATAAAAACAACTTCAGTCATTTTGCTTAGAACATGATGAGTCCAATAAATAATATGCTCTAAAATGTAATTATTTTTGCCTAGCCATACATAAATTGAACTGTGGTACTCAGGTTACTGCAAATTCAACAGCCAGTCATGATTTGACAAGAATACTTGTCCATCAGCTCAAATGCTTAGAGGGAGTAATAACAAAAATGGTGGCTACAATTGAAGGCAGTTTTCAGACAAATGTGTGAAAAATCCTGGCCCCTCCAACCAAAAGGACCTCTAGTCCTCTATTCATAGGCCTGCTATACTACAAAATAACAACAGTATGTCAACTAAGCTTACCTGTCCTTTAGCAAACCCACAGAGGAGCCGAGTGCAGTCACTGTTGATACTGAGCGCAGATACTGCTCCGTACTGAGCCCCCACTGCTGTGCTCCCCAGACACAGTCGCAGAGCCTGATTTGGATCTGAAAAACAAATACTTTTCAGAAACAGAAGAGAAATTTATCACTTCATTACACATCTCCCTCTTGTAAGGTTGTGAAAAGAACACCACAGATATCGTCCATGCATCCAATTAGTGGCTTACTCTAAATTTTATAGGACTTGTTATAATCTCTGCTTTTCAGCACAGCAGAGAATATCAGAAGTTGAAGCTCCAAGGAAAATGTTTTGCCCATGAGATCTTCCAGTTACTTACAAAAAATAAATTCAAGAATAGCAGCAACATTTACGAACTCTTTTTGGACGAAGATGTTGCATGGTTTGATTTAGAACACATGGAGTTAAAACAGTATGTTCATTGGTAAAACGGCAGACATCTATGACAAACTAGTTTTCCCATTCCCCCAAGCACAGGAAATGTGAAATAAGCACGCAACTAAAGTAATTAACAGTGTGCCAATTAACACTATTTTTAAAAAGAGATAACTAGAAATAGGATTGAGGGACATAAGAACACGTAAAGATACAGAAACCATGGAAATGTTCATCAAGGAAAGAAAGTATTTTGGGTTGTATAAGGAAAAAACTTACATCATATAAAGCCCTGTATAATAAAGAATAGCAAGGTGAGATGAAAATATCAAAAGCATTAAAGAGTTTTCATTTGTATAGTACCCTTCAGAACCCCAAAACTTCCTGAAGTGCTTTACAACCAATGAAGTACAGGTACTTTTGGAGTGGAGATTTACCAGGATGGTTCCAGGGGTGGGGGATTTTAGTTACAAGGTTCGGTTGGAGAAGCTGGGGTTGTTCTCTTTGCAGCAAAGAAGATTGAGGGAGATTTGATCGAGGTGTACAAGATTATGACAGGGTAGATAAAGAAAAACTGTTCTCATTAATTGATGGTACAAGGACTAGGGGACACAGATTGAAAGTTTAGAGCAAAAGATGCAGGGGGAACGTGAGGAAGAACTTTTATACCCATCGCCAGAATTTTTTTTTTGTTCAGATGTTGACTGAGGGATAAATCATAGAATCATAGACTAGTAAGGCACCGAATCAGGCTATTGGGGCCACTGAGTCTGCACCAGCCCTTTCGATGAGCATTCTGATTCGTCCCACTTGCCTACATTTTCCACACATTCCTGTAATGTTTTCTCATTCAAGCATTTATACAAATTCCTTTTGGAAGGCTACTACTGAATCGAGGGTCATTTATGCAAAATGTATTGCCTCACACTAATTAAATTCCATCTGCCACTTGCCTGCCCTTTCTGCTAGCCTATCCATATCCTGCTGCAGGGAGTTTGCATTATCCTCATTGTTCGCCACTCCTCCAAGTTTGGTATCAAGGGGAAATTTTGAAATTCTACTCTTATTCCAAGATCCAAGTCATTTATACATACCAAAAAAGCAGTGGTCCCAGCACTGACCCTTGAGGAAGACAACTGTCTACCATCCTACAATTTGAAAAACAACCATTTACCATGACTCGCTGTTTTCTGTCCATGAGCTAAATATTTTTATCCAACTGGATACTGACCCTCCTATTCCACGAGTCTCAATTTTGTTAACCTGCCTTTTATATGGTACTTAATGAAACACTCTGCTAAAATCCATACAGACCTTCATCAACCTTCTCTGTTACTTCACCAAAAAATTCAATTAGATTTGTCAAGCATTATCTTTCTTGTACAAATCTGTGCTGGCTCTCCTTAATTAACTGAAACCTCTCCAAGTGTCTGTTGATTTTTTTTTCCTGATGTTTCTAAAACCTTACCCACCACTCATGTTAAACTAACTAGCCTGTAGTTGCTAGGACTGTCCTTACAGCCTTTCTTGAATAAGGGTGTCACATTTGCCACTCTCCAATCCTCTGGCACCTCCCCATATTCAGAACATTGCATGATTAAGGTAAGCCCTTCCGCTATTTCCTCCCCCACTTCCTTCAGCAACCTGGGATGCAAGCCAGCCAGACCAGGTGACTTAAATACCCTAAGCATGACCAGCCTTTCCAATACCTCCTCACTCAATTTTTACCCTCTCCATTGCCTCAACTCTCTCCACTTCTACCGATATTTTGTCAGGTTCCTCTTCCTTAGTAAACACTGATACAAAGTATACATTAGGTTTTATAGTCTTGTCCTTTGCCTCTAAGCATATATCACCCTCTTCGTCCCTAATAGGCCCCACTCCACCTCTTACTACCCACTTACTATTTACAAGCCAGAAGATTTTTAGGTTCCCTTTTATGTTGACTGCCATACAGTTCTCATATTCTCTCTTTGCCGGTTTAATTTTCCTCTTCACCTCCCATCTCAACTCATTGCATTTGGCCTGGCTCTCACTTGAAAAGTTCACCTAGCATGCATCATACACCCTCCCTTTTTTGTTTCATCATAATCATAACCTCCATCTCCCTTGCCATCCAAGGAACCCCGTTTTTGTTTCCCTTACTTTCACACTTGTTGCTATGTACCTAGCCTGTACCTGAAGCATCACTTCCTTAAAAATAACCCATTGTTCCATTACAGTTTTTCCTGTCAGTCTTTAGTTCCATTTTACCTGGACTAAATCCCTTCTCGCTGCACTGAAATTAGCCCTCTTTCAATTCAGATGTTCCACCTTATATCGTTCCTTGCTTTTCTGCATTACGTGTCTAAACCTTATGACATGATGATCATTCTTACAAAAGTGCTCCCACAGATATGTGGCCCACCTCATTTCCCAGTAATAGAACCAGCAGCACCTCCTTTCTAGTTGGGCCAAGAACATACTGATCAAGGAAGTTCTCCTGAACACATTTCAGAAATTCCTTCCCCTCCTTTCCCTTTACTCTAAAATTATCCTAATCGATATTTGGGTAAAGTCCTTCAATATCACCACTCTGTAGTTCTTGCACATCTCTGATTTCCCTGCAGATTTGCTCCTCTATCTCCCTCTGACACTATTTGGAGGCCTATAGAATACGCCTAGTAGTGTGATCCTACTCCTTTTGCTTCTCAACTCTAACCAAATGGATTCCGTCTTCGCCCCCCAAAGGGACATCCCCTCTTCGCAATACTACAATGTCTTCCCTAATCAGTATTGCCACACCTCTTTTTTTTTTCCTTTATCTCCTTTTCAGAAAACTTTATATTCTTGTATACTGCGTGCCCAGTCCTTACCATTTTTAAGCCACATTTCAGTTATTGCCACTACATCATCTTCCCAGACTGCTATTTGTGCATGTAGCCCACCAACCATATTCACATTTGGTACATTTATACATGTATTGTAATCCTGACTGCACATTCCTCATAACTCTTCTCAGTCTGCTCCTATCTAATAAAAAACTACTCCCTTCTCTAGTACTGTCCAACACTCTTACATTATGCACCTTATTCCACTTTTCTACTTCTATATGCTGGTGCTCACCTCCCTGCCAATTTAGTTTAAACCCTCCCCAACCACAGTAATGAACTTCCCTGTGAGGACATTGGTCCCAGTCCTGTTGAGGTGCAACTTGTGTTAATCTGTTAATTGTGTATCAATTGTTTAATTATATGCAGATGGAGGATGTTAATTGAGTACTTATAAGCTGACAGAGACTGGTGAAGGTTTTTGTGTGAGGAGCTGCATGTTTGTAATCCTTTTACTCTGTACAATAAATGTGAAACTGAGTAAAGATAGGATCCGGCATCATCCTTCCACAACATGCTTTCTGGAATTTAACAACCTGTCCCTTTTGAATAGGTGCCTTCTGCCCCCGAACTGGTCCCAATGCCCCAAGAATCTGAAGCCCTCTCTCCTGCACCATACTTCAAGCCATGCACTGATCCGCCTTATCTTCATAATTCTACTCTCGCTAGCAAGTACTGGGAGTAATGCAGAGATTACTACCCTGGAGGTTCTACTCTCTAGCCTCCCTAGCTCCTAAAAATCTGACCATAGGACCTCAATACCTGCCCTTGCTATGTCATTGGTACCAAAATGCACCACAACTTCTGGCTCACTCCCTTCCCCCTGCACAATATCCTACAACCTCTCTAGGATGTCCTTTACCCTGGCACCAGGGAGGCAACACGCCATGCAGGACTCACAATGTCAGTACAGAAATGCCTGCTTGTCGCCCTGGCTATGGAATCTCCTCTAACAACTGCATTTCCAGACTTTGGTGTTCCCTCCTGTACATAGAGTTATTTACCGCACAGAAGTAAGCCATTCAGTCCATCAAATCTATGCCAGATCTTCACAGAGCTGTCCCGTCAGTACCACTCCCCTGCTCGATCCCCATAGCCCTACAAGTCTATTTCCCTCAAGTCGCCATCCAATTCCCTCTTGAAGTCACTGATTGTCTCTGCTTCCCACCCTTCTTGGCAGCAAGTTCCAGGTCATTACCACTCGCTGCATAAAAAAGCACTTCCTCATATTCCCCTGCGTCTCTTGACCAAAACTTACAATTTGTGCCCCCTAATCCTTGTACCATCACTTAATGGGAACAGCTTTTCCTTGCCCAACTTATCTAAGCATGTCATAATCTTGTACATTTCTATTAAATTCCCCCCTCAATCCACTTGTTCTAAGGAAAACAAACCCAGCTTTTCTAACCTAACCTTGTAATTAAAATCCTCCATCTTTGGAATCATTCTGGTAGATTCTGCACCCTCTCAAGGACCCTAACATTCATCCTAAAGTAAAGGGACCAGAACTGGACACAATACTCTAGTTGGGGCCTAACCAGAGCATTATAAAGATTCAGCATAACTTCCCTGCTTTTGTACTCAATGCCTCGATTTATGAAGCCCAAGATCCCATATGCTTTACAAACCACTCTCTCAATGTGCCCTGCCACCTTCAAAGATCAATGCACAGGTTCTGTTCCTGCACACTCTTTAGAACTGTGCCATTAAGTATATATTGCCTCTCTCTATTCCTCTGCCAAAATGCATCACCTCACACTTCTCTATCAAATTCCATCTGCCACCTATCGATCCACTCCGCTAGCCTATCTATGGCCTGTTGCTGGCAGTTCATATCATCCTCACTGTTTGTACTCCTCCAAATTTGGTGTCAAATGCAAATTTTGAGATGTTGCTCTGTGGGGCCATGGTCTGGACTGCACTCTTTCAGGGGATCATCACTCCCAGCAGTACTCCCATGCTGAGTACATGTTTGAGAGTAGCACACACCCCGGAGACTCCTGTACCTACTTCCTCTTCTTGGTCTTCCAGATGGTCACCCACCTAGTATCCAGAACTTGTACTGCCTGTGGGGTAACCACCTCCTGGAAAACATAATCTAGGAAATTGTCCTGCTCCCTGATGCTCCGCAGTGACTCAGCTGCCCACCGAGCTCGGAGATCCGAAGCTTGAGCTGAAGCAGCTGGAAACACTTCCTACACACATGGTTGCCCAACACACGTGAAGTGTCCTGGAGTTCCCACATGGTGCAGGAATTGAAAGCCAGGTTGCAGCTGACCATCCATGATTTAAAAAAAAAATTGTAATCCCTCTGAGAATCTAGTTGTTACCTTGTTTAAACTATTAATTTTAATTAATGCCTCTAGACCTGCTCTGTGGCCAATACTATTAATTCACTCATTGTTTTATTCACCATAATTGAGGTTTTTAATTTCCCAGCTCCTAATTTGAAAAATGCCCTAGTTTAGGAAGAGACAAAAAGAGAAATACTCACCAACCAACCACTTACCTGCTTTCCTGTACTGTCACACTGATTTCTTTTCTTCTTGGTTTCCTCCCACAGTGCGCTCACTTTCTCTCTCTCCCGCTGTGCTCTCAGACCTTCTGCTGTTCTCGCAGTTCTCTCTCTCTCTGCCTCTACTTTATCCCTGCTGTGCTCTCAGACCTTCTGCTGTTCACAGAATTGTTACAGTGCAGAAGGAAGCTATTCGGCTCATTGTGTCCACACTGGCTCTCTGAAAGAGCAAATCCCTCAGTTCCATTCCCCTGCCCTCTCCCCATAACCCTGCACATTCCTCTTTTTCATATAACTGTCTAATTCCCTTTTGAATGCTTCAATTGAACCTGTCTCAGTTCTCTCCCTCTCTCTGCCGCTGTTTTATCCCCGCTGTGCTCTCGGACCTTCCGCTGTTCTCGCAGAGCTCTCTCTCTCCCTGCTGCTGCTTTATTCCCGCTGTGCTTGCAGACCTTCCGCTGTTCTCTCTCTCTGCCGGTGCTTTATTCTGCTGTGCTCTCAGACCTTCCGCTGTTCTCGCAGAGCTCTCTCTCTCTCTCTGCCGCTGTTTTATTCTTCTTTTCTCGACGATTTTCCTCTGTTCTCACAGCATTCTCTGTCCTTCTCTCCCTCTGCCGCAATGAGAACATGGTTACCCGCAGAAGTATCCAAAGAGCCTAGGTCTTACGAGGTTACAACATCTAACAGAGCAGTGCTGAGGAGGAACTGAAGCTAATTAAAATGCAATACTCCAATTGCGCACAGCAGACTCAAAAGAATGCACTCCGCGATGAAGATGTGACGGAACAACAGGACAACATCAACACATTGTCAACACGTATGCAAGCCAAGAACAGTCAAGGGTGAAATCCACGCCCCGAAAAGGTTATACCATAACAAAGTCTGGAAGAGTTGTCAAACCACCAAAACGATATATGGACTATTAAGCTTCTGCACTTGTAAATTTCACAATCCCTATCTTTAGTCTTGTAAATTTTATAATCTCTATCTCTGTACAACAAATTTTGATATTATCCAATTTTGTGTGTTTTTACTTGTAGCGTACGGGACTTATCTTTGGAAAGAAAAGGGACGTTGTATGATCGCTTTAAAAATGATGTCCCTTTAAGATCTCAGTATGCTAATGAGCCAAGTACCAGGTTGTAGTCATGTGACTAGAAGCCATCATCACTCTGCACAGCAACACCCTGGTCAAAGGTTCTGTATATAGTTTACTCTGGATTGTGTGTATTAGTTTTAGCTGTTAATAAATCATCTAGAGATCTTCAAGAAACTGGAATCCACATACCTCACTGTGTTATCTTAAGTAACACAAAGAAACACATTACACCTACCTCCAAGAGCTGTCGGACACTCAGAGGGCCAGCAGCTCAGCTGTATCAGCAGCACCACCAGAAGCGCGAGATACTGCTGGTACGGCAGAGGCCTTGGACACCTGCCCAGTGCTGGAAACCCAGACCTCAGGTAAGTGAGGTGGGGTCGCTGGTGCCAGTCCAGAAGGCCCCGGTGAGAGAGAGTGGTCTTGCAGTCCAAGGGGAGGGGCGCCCAGGGGGTAAAGTGGTTCCCGGCTGGGGTCCTCCATGTGCCACAGATTGCCCAGAGGAGGGACAGCAAACACCCCACCAACAACCCCCACCCCACCAAAACCCCGCAGGAAGTGTGCCTCGTGTTACAAGGCACACTCCCCACATGGCAGAGGCACCCTCTGCTGCTAGTAAAATCCCAGAGGCGGCAGAAAGAGGCTGTTAATAGGCCATTTACGGACCTTAATTAGCCTCGATGTGGGAAGGCAGTCAGTCATCGGCCTATCCCATCCCCAGTAAGATCGCTTGGCGACGGGCCCTCCGCTGCCTGCCACAATTCTGTGCCCCCTCTCACCTCCAACCCCTCCTCAAGGAGAGCCAGAAAATGCAGCCCAATATCTAATTCTTCTCTGCAGTAAGAAATTCTGTTTTTAAAAATATAGAGATTTACGATATTAATATTTAAATGTTTTCACTCGTCTTATTTCAGTTTCTAGTTCTGAAAACAAAACAGACAAGAATTTCAAAGATCAAAACAGAAGATGCTTGAAATACTCAGGTCAGCAACCTGAAACATAGTCTCTGTTTCTCTCTCCACAGATGCTGCCTGACCTGCTGAGTAGTTTCAACATTTTCTGTTTTTATTTCAGATTTCCAGCACCTGCAGCATTTTGCTTTTGTAGAATTTCAAATGTTGCGATATAATATTATTCCATCTTTTATTTTTAAAAAGAGCTGTAACTATTTTACCAGAGCAAAGAATTCACTCTCACACAACTTGGACAAAAGGAGGGAGTGACATGTGACCAAGCTAATGTCCCACATTCTTCAGCTATCCTGCTCCACTCTGTTGCTGTACAGGATGTGGACTAGTACAGGCTCCATGAGGTTAATCTCTCATTTAAACTTTTCATAGTCCAATATAACGGAAGATAATTGATAAAACCTAGGAACTTTTACTGTCCTGGGACACATCATGGGAGGTTTTTTATTTGCTATGTTTATCTGGTGATTTATTCCTGCTTCTGTACAGTTTTACTTCTTATAATTAACTAGAATAATTACGTGGCCCATTAACTTGGTGTTTTCCAAGAGATTTGGAGGGCACTGGGACAGCTATACTGTTCGCTGTGCCCCATATTCCAACAGTATAGGGATTCATTGCTCACTCTGCACCATTATATCTTACACATTTCCAGGAAAAGACCAAGTTCCAGTTCATAGGAAGCACTAGCTTGGCTTTGGAAGCTGAGCCTTTACATTAAGCACAAGTAAAACATAAGAAGCCCAAACATCCACTAATATTTTCTAAGCCAGTAAATGCAATAAGAATAAATAGGTGAGTTACTAAGAAACACAAGATTATTCATATAGATAGGACATTTAGGATACTTTTGTATTGCGACTTTAGCATTGCCATGAAACATGGTTCCTGCTTTCCAACACAGCTAAAATAGCATAACTCTAGAACCCAGCCTGACTCCAGAAAAAAAATATGCAAGGCCTGCTGCAGGGGATATCCCTGCACTTTGGGTTTGACATAGCTGAACCACATGCTGAAGTACTACAGTGCTGTGCTGCTTCCAAGGAAGTCAACTGACACCTGAGCTTGGCTGACATGTAAATCTGGTAAAACAGTTTTGAGTTCATAGAATCATACAATACAGAAGGCAGCCATTCAGCCCATCACACCTTTGCTGGTGCCAGCTCTTCAACTGGAACTGTCTACTTTGAATGACATTTCCCTACCTTCACTATAACTTTTATATTCTTCCTTTTCAGATACTTATGTAACTCCATTTTAAATGATATGATAGTCTTTTCCTTAATAGCCACTTGTAGTAAAGCACTGCATGTTCTAACATCCCTTTCCCACGAAAGAAATGGAGACGGTCCACATTATCTCACACACACACACACAACACGAAAGAGATGGATACACAGAGTCTATAAAATCTCTCTCACACACACGGAGATGGAGACAGACAAGCCTTGAAACTGGCAGCATTTGATCATTCCCCGAATGCTGGCCTTTAATGTGGGGAAATCTGCAAAACCAAATTATACCACAGTATTTTATAAATTGGGCAAACTTCAAATCTGCCAATCATTTCAGTCTAACCTGCTGACAAGTATCTTGTAATATTTTAAAACAAAAATTTTGACTAAAGAACTAATATCAATAATATTAAGGCAATAATGCACGCATTTTTAAAACCCTTAATTCGTATAAAAAAGTTAACAAAAAAATCAGTTGTTATTTAAATACTATATTTTGCTTCATTCTTGGAACAAAATTCTTCAGCACAAATTCTGAGATTATCAGTAAACCAGCACTATACCAGTATAGCTTACAAGTAATAAAAACACTAACAGCTACTGTAGGATATAAATCATTAGTCTGTCAGAATAACATTAATTTTATTATTCTAATAAAATAGTAATGGTTATTGAGTTAAAAGGAAATAATTTTAATAGAAACTGCAATATACAATAATTTACCTTCTTCCAAATATCCAACATTTACAAACAATGACCTGCTTTTATTCTTTCTCTCACTCTAAAACAATATCTTATTCGTTAAGTATACCACTACTAGTAGAGACAATGGGTATACTTGCTAGTGAAAGAATACTGCAGCTGAGCCATATTATAAGCTTGTGGCAAACAACTTAATACTTCATAATGTTCATCACTGAAACCAATATCAGCGTGCAGCACTGACAAATACTGTGCAGCAGACCTATAAAGTCATCAGGAACTTGGGTTGTACAGAATGAGGAATACAACAGGATGCGATACTGAACTTGTACAGGGCATTTCTTCATCCCCATCTGGAGCAGTGTGTGCAGCTCTGGTTTCAGGAAGGATATCATGGCAATGAGAAAGGAACAGCGACTGGCTACCTATCTGATGGCCAAGCAAGCTAAAGGAGAGACTACAGAAGCTGAGTTTGCTTACATCAGAAAAGAGGGGATTAATAGTGGACCTTACTGAGATCCTAGTCTATTTCTCGTAATTCAAAGTTATTTTGAGTTCTAAAGACTAAAATCAAATTATCCAGTAATTTGAATTAAGCAACTTTCAGTTAACAAGAGTAGACTTTTTAGGTTCACCTGACCAGGATGTTATAGGAACAGAAGTAAGACTGAATTCTCAATGCACAAGTTAAACCCTGAGGAACTGTTAGCATCGCCTCAAAAAAGGCAATAAGAGAACATGGAATGGAGGCGAGAAGAGGCAAATGAATGAACAAATCAGATATATATACACATACACAATTCACACCCAGAGCAGTGTGTGTTTGGAATAGACTGCCCAGAGACCCGACAGTTACAGCATCAGTGTTTCTCCAGAGGGAGTTGGACACCATCCGAAAAAAATCAATTGAGGGATACAGATAGTGAACTGTATATTCAACTGAATTTTTCAACTCTAAAGCCAATGTTTTGATAATAACGAGAAGAAGTGGAGCTCCCCTATCTTTCGTAGTTAAGTCCAGATTAAGGTGAAAATGTCACTTACATAAAATTTGCAGTAAAGGGGGGGGGGGGGGGGGGAGGAAATCAGAAACCACAAAATGGTGGTTACAATTCTGTTGCTCATATTATTTAGCTCTGAAGTATATCCATTATATCTGTATAGTGGAGACAGCTTGACAGAAAAATTAAGCTCATCTACAATATTTAAAAATTAAGAATTTTGCAACCTATGGCACCAGAATATGAAACCTCACTTTATGCCAATTATTGAAGCAGCAGTTTATAAAAGCAGTGGAAAGCAAGCAAACCCCTAGGTACACCCACACCTCTGTGTTCTGTACCTTTTCCTATTACATCCACGAGGACAGGAGGAGAAAGAAGAGACCACAAGTCAGCGTTCAGCATTATCAGCGCAATTCACTTAAAAAACTGATAAACCTTTCCTCAATAAGTTAACAGCACAACACTCTGCACATAGAAGAAAAACAGCAAATCAGAAGGAGTTGGTAAAACATTACATGAAGCATCACTGCATAAAGTCAAAGAGAATATAAGCAGTTCAATTACTTCCCATAAATGTAATTCTTCACATCAAAAGAATGCATACAAGTAGGATCACTGTACTTACTGTGTTTCATAATTATAGAAGAAAGACATGCATTTATATAACTTCATTACATCACTAAGAAAAGTTTCAAAGTGCTTCCACAAATTATTTTTGGAGTACCTGCCATTTAGACGAAAACATCATCCAGTTTACAGACAAAGATTCCACAAACAGCAATGAGATGACAGTCTAGTTCACCTGTTTCAGTAGGGTTATTTGAGGAAAGAGCATTGGCTTGGAAACTCTCTGCTTTTTCTATAAAAGTGGAATTGGATCTTTTATGTTCATCTGAAGAGGAAAATGGCACTTCATCTAAAAGGCAGCACCGCTGCAACACTCCCTAAAGACTCTACTACCCTGACAGCATACATTGTGTGGTCGTGTCCTGGAGTCGACCTTGAACATGCAAACTTCTGATTTAGAGCCAAGCTGACACTTCAAGTACGGAAGCACCTTGCAAAAGGATAAAGAGGTTAGCCTACAGAAGTCACTCCACTCCAAAAGCAATTCAGTTATGGCACCATTCAGTATCCGTCATTTAGGCTCTGTTAATCCACTGTCAGATGTAGTCCCCTTCATGCCTTTTCCATCTATCTCTATCCCTTGCTGTTCCCGCCCATGTAGTTCCTAGGTATGATATGTCATCACTCCTTCTTCTCTGCCTCCCCCTTCTTTTTCTTGTTCTTGACTACAACTCCATTAGCCTTTTTGTCCACTTGTTATCAATTCTTCAAGTAACATGCCCAGGCCATCTCCATTTGGCCTCCTCTATCTTCTGAATGATGTCCTTAACTCCAGTTTTCCAGCATATTTCATTACACCTGATTTTATCATGAATGGAGATATGTAGCATTTGCCTTTCCATTGTTCTCTGAGCTGTGCACAGTATTTGTTCTATATATTTTGTAGTTGTCCATGATGCCACCCCATATGTCATGGTCGGTAGCACACACTGATCATACACCCTCCTCCTTAATGCCAGTGGCATTTTCTTATCACTTGAATATCTCTGTCCCCTGAAACAACTCTATCCTGCCTTAATACTACTCAGTATTTCTTTATTTGCACAATCCTCCATCTTTAAAGTTTGGCCCAGATATTTGTATTCAGTCACTTTTACAATTTTTTGGTCTTCAATTTGTACGGTACCTTCTGTCTTAAAGTTCAGCGTATACTTTGTTTTCCCTTTGTGCATTTTAACTCTCCTTATTTAAGTTATTTAGTTGTACTTCCAAGTCTGTAACAGTTGAAGCAATTAGTGCGACTTCATCTGCAAAGAGCAGTCTGTTAGTTTTTCTCCAAAAATATTTATTCCTCTCTCATTTAAGAGTGTCTTCTTGAATATGTCTTGCATTACTGTAGTGAATATTTTTGGTGAGATTGTATCCCCTTCCCTCACTCCTCTTTCAATATTTATCAACTGGTGTTACATCTTTGTCGATGTGTATTTTGGCCATTACATCTGTGTAAATGTCCTCTATAATCTTCACATATCCATCATTTATCCCCGTTTTCCTTACAGCTATAAATAAATCTGTGTTCCACTGAATCGAGTGCCTTCTCACAGTCAACAAATCCAACGCACACATTCAAATGACACTCGTTTGCCTTCTCGATGAGTTGGTTCTTTGTATGCAGATGCTCTGATGTCGAGTATCCTTCCCTAAATCCCGCCCATTCTCTTGGTTGATATTCATCTAATGTTGTCTTTATCCTATTTTGAATAATTCTGATTAAAATTTTGTACAAATGATATAATAAACTGATGGGTCAGTAATTCTTAATGTCTGCTCTGTCTTTTTTTTTTTAAGAAGAATAATTTTTGCTTCTTGCCAAATTTTCAGTATCTTTGTTCCTTGAATCTTTGGTTACACAGTGAGTTGTGCGATTGTTTCATTACCTAACTCCTTAGATATATCACTTGTTAGTTCATCCTCCCAGCTTCTTTTCACCTGTTTCAATGCATTTTCAACATCTGCCTCAGTAGCACTTGGTATTTTGTTTGCGTCTGATGACACAGTTGTTTCTTTATCTTCAGATCCTGCTGCTTTGGAACTGTTCAAGTCCTGGTAGAAGTCCAAACATATCTTAAGCACTTTTTTGCTATTTGATATAAGATTACCATCGGTGTTTTCTTAATTGTTGAATTCTTGTTTTTGCCCTTTTCTTTGAGATTCAGTATTATTTAAATGAATAACAAGCATTTATAAATCTCTCACTGCTCTGAGGCTCATGCATGTTCTTTAAAATTATATGCAATACTTACCCCGTCCAGCTATAATTTTATAACTTAGACCATTTTATTTATATTAGGAGACCATCATCACATCACTCAGCCTACTTGGATCAGAGCAATGCTATATTTCTGGAAATCAATGTAATGTCCTGATCTCACACTGGAATAAAACCAAATTATTTTGCACTATACATGTGCAAAGCTAAAAAGGAATCCATACACCAGCATTTACCCTCCATACTAGGACATACACTAGGTTTTGGGGGCATGTTTACAATCCTGAAATTCACGATCCAATTCGAAAATAGTAGGGGCCAGAGAAAATATCAGCCATAATTACTCAATTTGTAAGACATTTATTTTTGTAGATCCAATTGAAATACTATAGTTTGAAGGAATGCTGGCCAATCTGTCTACTCTGCTGAGCTCTCAATCTCAAGTGAGTGTAAACTAGATGCTTCCCCACAATGACGGAGTCCAAAATTAGAGAGAAGCCATTCTCGCACAACTCCCAGCAACCAGTTCAAATGCAATACTAGAATAGGCCCTAGAGGTCATCTGCTGTCACAGTATAGAGAGCATGTGTGTCAAAAGGTAAAAATAGAGGAAGCACACACTCAGGAAGTGGAATTTTTAAATATGAGACTTGTTTTAGCTCTTTCCAAGGAAACCAACTTATTATTAGGGCTAATTGCACAGTCAAGTACTGCCAGGAAGGATCAGCACTCACAGGGAATGTATTGAAAAATCATCGACCTGCAGCCCATGATTTTCTAGCCATTTGTTTCATTGGACAGAACATCATAGGCTCTGCGGTTTTCCATCCTATGTCACCTTACAGTGCCAATTCGTTGGACTGGCCCAATTGCAGAAGTAGCCCTCTTTTATCATCTTTATAAATACTGACAAGCAATTTTTAAAAGATAAATATTTTAAAAAATACAGAACAGATTTATATCAAAAAATTGTAAATGCAGGGAGCTCTTGAAAATACATCACAACACAGGCATGAAAGAAGTATTTAAGGGTTCAAGTCACAGATTATTAGCAGGTAGAAGAATTTTCAGTTCAATGCTACAAACATCATTAGGTTTTGTTATTTTGAGTAACTGAACAGTTAGAAAGACTGCAGAAGATTTCTACCTTACCAAATACAAGCGCCAGTCCATGTGATGTTCCCACTGCTATTATATTTGATACAACCTAGAGAACCATAAAATGTGTTAAAAAATATAAATAATTAGAGATTCTTGGCCACAACATGCTATTTCCTGTTCCAGCAATGCTGAATTCCTGTGCACCAGAAATTCCATCATTTTAAAAGACAACATCACAGGTCCATCTTTTCCAGACATATTGGGCTGGATTTTGTGGAGGAGGCGGGGCATCCGGTGCCGGGCCAGAAAGGAGAGGAGAAACCCTGCCTCGGCCTTTTTGTGCCCCTCCGGAGCGATCATCCAGTATTTTGCAGGTTAAGTGCCCCACACTGGGATCCCTGGCCCTTTAAAGATGGGAATCCCGCCTCCAAGAACTGCCAGCCTATCACAGGTCCGGCAGCTCAGTAGTATCAACAGTGTCACCAGGAGCGGTGGCCAATGTCGATTTTGCAGAGGCCTTAGACCCAAATCCAGCAGTGGAACCCCAGACCCTCAAGTAAGGTGAGGCCGGGTCACCAGGGCTAGTCCAAAAGGCCCCGACGAGGCGTGCTGAGGGGTTGGTCGTAAAGCCTTGAGGGAGGTCCTGGGAGGTACATTGTTTCCCAGCCGGGACCCTCCATGGGATACAGATTGCCCACAGAGGAGGGACACCTCCCCTCCGCAAGCCTGCAGGGAGGGCACCTCGTCTTACAAGGTACTTTCCCCGCATGATGGAGGCACCCCCCGCAACCAACCCACTTGGGTACTATTTTGAAGGAGGTCAGTCTAAATTTGGAGCCGAGTTTTCTCAGGCTCATAGGGACAAAATAAAGTGTCTCTCGACACCACTTGAATTTGCCGGGAAGCTTTGCCCATGCAAACTGATTTACAAGAAAAAGCAACAAAATCAAATCAAAAATGGTACAGTCAGGACAGATTAAACTAAATTACATTCAATGCCCACCAGACACAAAGTATGGGTCCTATTTTGAGACAGACAGTAGAATGCAAACATGGGTCTTCCAATTGGGAGTCCAATAAAGGCGGCTGTTTAGGGGAAAGGGGCATGAACCAAATAAATATTGAGTCATCAGAGCTACTGGGCAACTAAGAGTCTCATCTACTTAACGGTTGACCCCTAAGAGTATGCTGTAGAATTCAGACAAAGAAATACCACTAACTGCCATCTGCACATTAGACTGCATGCAGTTTTTGAGTTATAATCTTACCTAATTTGGTCACTATCCTAAACAGATCCAGTTCATAAAATAACCAACTCTACTCACCTCTCAACAATGCTTATTTTTCTCCTTGGCATATATATGTAAATTCTACACATATGTTAATAAATTATTCAGTCAATATCATATTGTAAGCTCGTATGATTATATATAGTCATGTACTTACAACAGCAGTGGGCAATCCAGCATCTACTCTATCCTGTGAAAGAAAAAGTAGAAATTTTGACTATGGAACAATCTCATCTCACCAACTGGCCACTGTAGGCAAAACCAAGGTTGTTTTTCAAATCGATCACATTAGCGATCTGATATTGTGTCATCAAACAGGAAAATACTCAAGTTAAATAAGCCATAAGTCAATGAAGTGTGCAATAATCCATAATTTGCTGTCAAAATAACAGTGAGGCTAATGGTGCTCGCTATCATTCATATACAAATGCCACAGCAACTTCAGGCGAAGGCAGGTGCACGTTAAACACGGAAATTCAAAGGTTGCTGTTTGAGTTGCAGCGTTCCGTATTTAGCTTCGCGAAATGGCATCTTACTGTCAGTCTCACCATGAAAATGTATTGAACAGCGTGAAGATGCTGTCCTTGTGGGGTAAATACGAAGTAAACACATCACAGAAAGTTAAGTCTTGTCCATTTCAGTCTACATAAGAAATTTCTTCACTCAAAGCTCTGTGGATCTATTGGAATTCTCTACCCCAGAGGGCTCTGGATGCTCAGTCGAATAAATTCAAGACAGAGATCATCAGAGTTTGGATATTAAGGGATACTGAGAGAGTGCGGAAAGGTGGTTTGAATGGCGGAGCGGGCTCGAAGGGCTGAATGGTCCACCCTGCTCCGATTTTTTATTTTCTTTCCCTTTTAACAGTGTGATAAGTGTTAATTACTGCCAAACAACGCATCTGGCACTGAAAATAAACTATTGCAAGTATGGACTCTCACTCCTTCCAGTTTTAACTGTTGGAGAATTTAAAAATGCATATTTTTTTTTCTTCATTTCCTTTATCTTTGTGTCTCTGATTCCAACCTTACTTTCCCTTTCTTTATTTCTCTTTCTGTACCCATTTGACATTGAATACACCCACTCAAATTTAAACTTCTTTTTCAATCATTGCACTGTTTTTTCCCACAATCCTTCTATCTGCTTGGTTAAGGAGATACAGTTGCTTGCCTCTTCACTCAGGTCCCAAATGCCCGGTTTCCATCGCTGCATTAGCATCAGGCTGCACTTTCAGCAATGTGCTATGCAAAAAATATAATAACCAAAATGTGCAAGGGGAAGTTTAATAGCAGAAACCATTAGATTCACTCCTACAGCAAATTATGGCCCAATATTCTCCCTCCATATTTTAGACAGGTACACATTCGTGGAGGTGAAAGAGTACTCAACTACACAAAGAAATACAGACAATTACCTGGAACCTGCTGGGCTGTATGTAGCCCCCAGTCCTTGCAGAGCGGGATGGGGGTGGGTGGCAGTGTGGTTTATAGTATGAAGAACATATTTGCAATTCGGCTATAAAGAAAAACTTTTATATATTTTATTTTTCTTCAAGCATTACAGATCCTATTTTATTTATAAAGAGTTTTGGGATAGTTTCAAACTTACAGCCACTTGCTTCAGTTTGTGAGTAAAAGCAATGTTGGGTTGAAAACTGAACACATATTATAAAGCTTAGTAGCATAGCAGGTAGCAGCCATGTGCACCTGAGTTTCAGGTATGAAGTGACATTCCTACAATATCTACTGCGAGGCATTATTAATCAACACGAACAGCCACCCTATGAGACATGTATAGCCCTATTCATATGGTTATGTCAACGTGGCCCATTTGTCTCCATCCTGTTCAATCATTTCCTCTAGATTCAGACTTCAATCTATCAAATATGTTGGATAGAGTTCAACATTTAAGTCATTCGGATTCTGACCAACCATATTCTCAATAACGGCCTTGAAATTATATAAAAGATGCTTGGTTTCAAAAGTGTTTGACTGGGGGCTACATACAGCCCAGCAGGTTCCAGGTATCTGTACATATTTCTTTGCGTAATTGCGTACTGTTTCACCTCCATGAATGTGTACCTGACTAAAATATGGAGGGAGAATATTGTCCATTATTAAAATAGTGGGGGAAGGAATTTCATACAAATACAAGAAGCATTTGTGCATACTACACAGTGTAATTTCAAGGCAAGGATACTCAATTTGGAGAATTATTAGTTAACAGAATATAAATTACGTATTAGCCGTTATGGACAAACCCCAAAGACTAACGATTTATGGGAAATAAATTGAACTCAGCTTCCAACCCCATAATACTACCACAAATTCCACCTACTTCCACTTTCATAATATGGCTCTCCTTCACCATACCTCAATCCATCTGCTGCTGAAACTGACATTCATCCCTTTTCCACCTCAAGATTCTATTGTTCCACTTCTCTCCTGGCTGGCCTCTCATTCGCCACCCTCTAAACTTCAGTTCATCCATATCCTATTCCTCATCAAATCCCATTCATCCATCATTCCTGTCCTCGCTGATCTATCAGCTTCTGGTCTCCCAATGTCTCAAATATACACACCGTAGTGTTTAATTCAGTTCAGGGTTATGCCTCTTATTTTTATAACCTTCTCCAGCCCTTCAACCCAACAACATCCGCTCCCACCCATGCCCACACACTCCCCCTCCCCCTGCCCAGACTCTCTATTCCTCTGGCCTCTTGCACATCTTCTCCTCTTTCTCTAAACATGGGTGACCATGCCACATTTTGGTCCTTTCAAATTTCCTCCCTACGCTCCTCTGCACCTCCATCTCCATATGATCTTTTAAGACCCCTGCTTAAAACCCACGTCATCGACAAAGCAGCCTGAAACGCCCTACCTAATATCTTAGCTCAGCATCCATTTTTTTAAATTATGCCTCTGTGAAGCACTTTGGGATGGATTTGTGTTGCAAGCACTTTTGTAAATGCAAAAATTGTCACTGATAGTGGATGACAGTTCACATTCTACTGCGACGAAAACCCCACATATCAAATGGAAATATTAATTTTATCGTTATGGAACATTGCCTGGGACTCTTACTGGAAATTGTTACAAATAACTTTTAAAACAGAACAGCTAGCAGCCAAGCTGGCCATGCACAATTTGCATATGAAAAAGCAAAGGATTAAGCTTGAGACAGATGTGGTTAATTCAGCCTAGCCAGAACAATGGGGTGCTCTCTGATTCACTTATCTGAGATAGCCTTGTCAATGTTGATCGTCAAAAGCCAGCGACACCCATTGACTTTGAAAGAGCCAACCGCCCTCCCCTCCCCCCCCTCACCAAGTATCTCTGAACAGCTCGAGGGGAGAGCCTTGAAGAAGATTCTGATTCAAGCACAAAGAGGTGATCAAGTCATGTGACCACCTGTGCAACTCTGGGAGATGTCGGTGTCTGACGACTCAGAAGGCAGACAGTAACTGAGATCGAGCAAGGGATCATCTCTCTCTCTCTCTAGCAGAGATACAGAGAAGCGTCAAGCTGCAGCTGGTGAAAGCCATGTCTACAGATCCTTACAGTCAGCAACAAGGGGACAAGGATAAAGCCCCTCTTTCGCCTTCCAGAACCTGAGAAACAAGGATGACCTGTGCACGTGGCCCAGCAAGGACTCCAGGACTACAAATTCAACTAAGGACTCTGGGACTAAGCTTCAGTATTTAAATTCCATTTTTATTACAGACCAACCTCCCAACGTTGTTTTGTCCTCCAATCTATTTGTGTGTGTATGTGTTTCTTGCGTGAATGTGGGTGTGGATGCATAGCGTATTTTTAGTAATTTTAACCGGTTTAGAGTGACAAGGATAATAAACCTATACCTTTCTTGCTTAAACTCAAGAAAACTTGTCTGATTGGTTCATTTGTAATTATATTAGAGGAACAGCAGCAAACGCTCACTGAGGCAGTAAGTTAAATCACCGTGTTAAAAAGATAAACCTTGTTGCGGTCAAACCAGAGAAGGGGCAATCGGGGAGCCTGAGACCCCTCCCTCACCTGGTCGTAACAATACAATGTTGTAGTGCAGAGCAATGTTATACCACAACCACTGTAACCACTGCAAGGCAACCATGTTTTTCTTTCTGATTATACCCCTATGAAGTGCCCCAGGACATTTTTATATGTCAAAGGCTCAACATAAATGCAACTGTTCTCCTCGTTCCCAGCTACAATCCGACCTGGCCTCTTCTCTCCTTCTGGCCCACAGAAAACGCGCCAGTCTCTTAGTTATCCTGATCTTATCTCACAGGCATTACAATAATGGATATAGCACCAATCTTCTCATCAAGAAACTATCCAATAGTGTTTAGAAATATCAGACCATTACATCCCTAATTCCTCTTTATAGCAGTCTGTTTTAGAACATTGTGACAAGATGCTTTTTCAAAATTATTGAGCACAACTCTCCTATTGAAACAAGATAACAGCTATCATGACCAACACCCTTCTGTACTTACACTGCTGGAGGAATCAAATGGCATTTAACCAAAAGACACAATAGTTGCATGCCTGTCGCCATCACAGCTTCTGAAAAAGCAATGAAATATACTTACTGCTGCAGACACAACTTGTGCAGAAACTCCTTTAAGGACAGATCGCCGAACAACTGAACCATGAATGCTTGAGCTGACGTCTGAAAGCTTTTTCCTTCTGGATAATGTCATTGGTTCATAAGGAAGAGGAGGGAAAAGAACCTGTGAGAGACACACCTTCTTACCTCTAGCTTGTTCTACCACTAATTCACTAACATGAAGCAAATTTTAATCTAGACCTTTCAGAGTAAATCAGTAGCAACCAAGACTAGTCAAGAGCCTTAGTTGCAGAAGTCAATGGCAGATATAATGCAACTGATTTCAATGTTGCAGCTGCGGTATAATTCTTTCATAAGTGTAAAGAAGTCATAGTTTCCACTGGAGTTACTGAGCACAGAACGTTTCTACCCCCATTCCCAAAGTAATTTCCACGTGCCACCAATGGGAAAATGGAAGGTAGCAAACTGCTGTGATGCAGCCCGAGACTAGTTTGTCAGGAGGAATGGAAGAGTGACTGAGCAATCTTCCTTATGATAGCAATATCTTCAGTGATTTTTCTCATCAGCTCACCTGAAATCAACAAACACTAGTGTGGGTAATTGCCAAGCATGAATCCATAGCACACACTGACACCCAGAGAGACTGTACTGCTACACTATGCATAAATTAGGATAATATATCCAATAAATGAGCTGCTGTCAATGGCGTATATTTATTAATTCCACTTCAAGATCAGCTTTACTTTTAAACTTATTTCTAAATGGATTGGTAAAGAGGGGAGTGGCGATGGAGCATTTTTTCCTGGACTTAGACAGGCCAAGATCAAAAGTCACCGGTCAAAAGTCACAGTTCCCATTGCAATCATTGGCATCACTCCGCACGCAAGAGATTCCTCCCTGCAGTGACATCACTACAGTAGCCTGGAGGCAAAGAGCCAATTGAGGTTAAAAAGAAAACTAGCATTTTCAGCAAAACACAAGTTAATTTTTTTGAACAATGGTGATCGAATGTAAACAAAAGAGTACTCTCCCACACTTTCTTTCCCCTTAAATCAAGTAGTTAAAAATTCCTTACAATTACACCCATTGTAATGAGCAAATAAACTCAATTTGATTTCAGACTGTGATCACTTTCGGATGTCCATTATTCTAGATATAAACCATTATTCCAGACATAAACCACCTAAACCCTTGTTTAGGTCCCAATATTTAACTCATTTTCAAGTATTTATTATATTAGACTATATAGCTGATGCATTGATTAGTTTCCAGCTTATAGCCTCACTACCCATCTATTATATAGTGCATCAGAAAGTCTTTGTTAAATTTCTAGTTCATACCAAGGTGATAAGCAGGATAACAATCAGTGGATAAAATAGAGACAGCAAATCAATTTTAACTCCATAAAATACATACAAGGGTATGGCCAGCAAGTTTAATTTGAATAGAAATGATTTCCCCCAGAGTTCTATATACTTGTCACTTGGGGAGTCCTTTTTACTGACTGAAGACACTTTGATGTTCCCTGGAAACACTTACCGCTTTAAGTTTGTCCTGTCCCCGCTATCTGAACTAGCAAGAGACGAGGTTTCACCCGAGTGTGTATCAATACTATCCATATTCAGGAGAGCTGGATCTTCCAATATAAATGATTCATCTTCATCTTCTGTCTGTGTGGGGAGAGGTATAATGGAAAGGGAAGAGAAACACAAGGCTGTACAATCTGTGATAACTTTTTTCCACACCCCTAGCCATTAGTTTTTTTTTTATTCATTCACAAGAAGTGAGCGTCGCTGGCAAGTCCAACATTTATTGCCCATCCCTAATTGCCCTTGAGAAGATAGTGGTGAGCTACCTTCTTGAATAAAACGGAGTGCTTACCAGACCATTTCAGCAGGCAGTTAAGAGTCAACCACATTGCTGTGGGTCTGGAATCACATGTAGACCAGACCAGATAAGAACAGCAGTTTTCCATCCTAATGGGCATCGGTGAACCAGACGGGCATTTACAACAATCCAATAGTGTCATGGTCTCCTTTACTGACGCAATCTTTTTATTCCAGATTTTATTTATTTAATTAAATTCCCCAGGTGCTGTGGTGGGATTTAAACTCCTGTCTCTGAATCATTAGTCCATGCCTCTGGATTACTGTCCAGTGACATAACCATAATGCTACTGTACTCCTATCATACCCCTTATTCTCACTGGTAGGTAAAAGGGTACAAAAACATTAACCTATACCCCTTTAGTCGCTCCCTCTCCTAAAAGTAGTGCCATAACATAGTTTAAGATAGGGTACAATGCATTATGAGTAAACCAGGAAACAGGAAAAGCACAGGACTGGAGAGGATGCAACGCAAACAGTAACACAATCAATTCAATGGTACAAGAATAAGCATTCTTCAAAAACAATAAAAGCAAAATACAGTGTATGCCGTAAATCTGAAATAAAAACAAGAATTGCTGGAACCACTCAGCAGGTCAGGCAGCATCTGTGGAAAGAGAAGCAGAGTTAACGTTTCGGGTCAGTGACCCTTCTTCGGAACTGACAAATATTAAAAATGTCCGTTAACACCTTTTCTGTACTAATGCTTTGTCTTTCAACACACCATTAATATATTGTTTGCCTTTGCTCCATGACCTTTTGGTCAGCTATGTGGCCTTGTCCAATCTACACCTTCTCCTTTGTTATCTCTTGCCCCACCCCCACCTCACTTGCTTATAACCTGTGACATTTTTAATACTTGTCAGTTCCGAAGAAGGGTCACTGACCCGAAAAGTTAACTCTGCTTCTCTTTCCACAGATGCTGCCAGACCTGCTGAGTGGTTCCAGCAATTCTTGCTTTTATTTCTTCAAATACAATGTTTGCTAAATTAGATAGATGCAAGCTCATGAATCAAAAATGGACAGAAAGGGTTTCTCTGACTGCTTACATGTGTTTTGTTCCTTGGTATGCACCTCAGTAATCATGGATTACAGCGGTGTTCTTCTGTTTCATTGAAAGTTCTCCGCGACTGATAAGCACTGCTTGACACGAGTAGCAGAATATCAAAACCTCAGCATTACTATTCAATTACATTAATTACACAAATATTTCTATGAATACTTACCATGTATTCACACTTCACAGCACTGCAAATAGTCAGAATGTCTATATTCACAGAATTGGCACACATCTCCAGCATGACAGAACTTCCTCCATCACAGAAATACACTGCTACACCAGACAATCATCTGGCCTGGAGGGCGTTGGCATAGCTTTGAATGTCTCATCGACCTCCATCAGGGAGTACAGCCAGTCTATGGGGTGGGGGGGGGGGGGGGGGGGGGGGGAAGACACAGGAGGCGGAGCTTTACTGCAGAAGGCCTTGGAGACCTGCTGCAGCTCTTAGCAGCCTCTGAACAGCCAAACAAGTCAGGTTAAGTCTTTTCCCCCTGAATTTAGCGTTACAGCCTGTGCGTTTGCTCTAGAGTTTAAAAATTAAATCTTCCCAATTACTCCCAGAAAATAATGGAAGGAGGGCAAGAAATCATAGCCACAGCCTTTAGGAATTCTGATGAAGTCTTACCCAAATTCTAAGCTATCTTTTTCGGATGCTGTCGGCCAACTGTATCTCGAAACTAAACTAAACTGTGGATGTGTTTTCATTTTGAATTTCCAGGATATGCAATGATTCTTTCTCGGTACCTTTACATTGCACAGCCAATTTCAGTGAAGCAACAATTCACTTGCCCTCCTGTGATCCTCTCTTTAGTTTACAATTCCACAGGATGCAGGCAGAAATGGAATCCTCAGACCCACAAAATTTTGTGTCCAACAGTCTTGAAAAAGGTCAAAGTTCCTTATCTAAGTACAAGGCTTACCTCATTCAAGATGCTTTCTAGGGTAGGTGGAGTATCGACTTGGGGAATATCAAACTCCTTATCATCAATCTGCATGGTAAAAAATGAGAAGTTGTTTTTTTTTTTGGATGTAGTCACTCCTGAACAAGCCAATCAGACATCGAGCACAAACAAAGTGAGCATTGCAGTTAGTTTTGAAAAGGGCAATGTTTTCATGAAAAGGGTGCATGGCAAAAACTGTTGGCACTGTTTACAAACACACAGAGTAATTTGGTAGACCACAGGAAGACAACATGCCCCCCCTTTAAATGGGAGCCGATGGATCCCCCACCAGAATAATTCCAGCTTTCTGTGAGATTCTGCAGTATCTTGCTGGCAAAGGATAATGGATCAAATATTCCATTAACAGAAAAATCTATTTGGACAAGTCCAACTTTAATAAGGGTGCAATTTCAAGAAAATGTATTTATTTTAAAAATGAAAATTTTAAGGGTTCTGAACACTATCACCCGAATACACTTTAAGAAGGAATTCTCCCCTTTTATGGTCTCCCTGCAGTAAGTGCCAACCCTGACCTCATTAATGAAAGCAAATAATGCAAAGGGCATATATCGCTAAATTTTCCCCTCAATGCCAATGTGTAAGTCCCTCCCTAAACAGCATGGCTGAGACTGGGAATTCAGTATGAAAGTAATATTCACACCACACAAGTGCCAGGGAATGACCATCTCCTAGAGAATCTAGCCATCTCCCCTTCACATTCAATGGCATTACCATCACTGAATCCCCTACTATCAACATCCTGGGGATTACCATTACCAGAAACTGACCTGGAGCAGCCACATAAATACTGTGGCTATAAGAGAGGTCAGAGGCTGGGAATTCTGCAGTGAGTAACCCACCTCCTGACTCCCCAAAGTCTGTCTACCATCTACAAGGCACAAGTCAGGAGTGTGATGGAATACTCTCCACTTGCCTGCATGAGTGCAGCTCCAACAGCAGTCAGGAAGCTCGACACCTTCCAGGACAAAGCAGCCCACATGATCGACACCCCTTCACTACCAACTCACAGTGGCAACAGTTTGTACCATCGACAAGATGCACTGCAGCAACTCACCAAAGCTCCTTTGATGGTACCTTCCAAAACAGTGACCTCTACCACCTAGAAAGACAAGGGTAGCAGATGCATGGGAACACCACCACCTGCAAGTTCCCCTTCAAGTCACACACCATCCTGACTTGGAAATATATCGCCATTCCTTCACTGTCACTGGATCAATATCCTGGAACTCCCTCCCTAACAGCACTGTGGGCGAACCTGCACCAGATGAACTGCAGCCGTTCAAGAAGGCAGCTCACCAGCACCTGCACAAGGACAATTAGGGATGGGCAACAAATACTGGCCTTGCCAACAACATCCAGATCCCATGAAAGAATAAAAAAGTTCACGAGCACAAATCCATCTTTAACTATTCTATGCAGCAACACTTTACATTTCCAACTTAATGTGCCATTTGGACATGATGTATTGCATGTAAAGCATGCAGAATTGTAAAGCATGAGACACAAGTCGTACAAGACAATTCATAGACATCTGTACAATATGAGTTTTATTTCAACCTGTGAGACCTATTATGTGCCAGCAGCCGATTATATTACTGTGTTGCTTGTGGAAATAGTGGTCAGGGTGGCCTAAGTTCTCTGAAGTTACTTCCATCTACTGTGCACTCAGAATAGGCCCAAGGGAACAACAGCACAAGACAGATTGTGACTGAAACCACACCGGCCAAATGGAAACATATTAATTTTGTCATATGGAACGCTGCTTGAAGCTTTTTTTACTGGACATTGAACATAACTTGTTTAAAAGGACCACAGAGCTAAACAGCTAAAACATGGTTGACATTTGCATTCCAAGAAACAGCTGCACAGAGAGACAATGGGAGTGCTCACTGATTCAATAAGCGAGATGGGTTTTGTCAATAGTGGTAATCAAAAGACATTGAGAGACACTGACTTCGTAAGAGACAAACCTCCACCACCCACCGCCCGCCCCCCCCCCACCACCACCCCCCGCAGCCCGCACTGAGCGGCACTGAAAAAATTTTGAAATCAACAATCCTCGCAGACGATGCTGTTTCAAACAAAGAGCTTGTCACATGACTTACCTGCTGGCCAGACTGGGAATTAATTGAATTGTGCCTCACAGAAAGGTCTGGGGCAGAGGGAAGCCCCTCTCTCTCTCTCTCAAGCAAAGTCTAGGGGCCCACGGAAGCAGCTTAAGACTCAAGACAGAGGCCCTCTTCAGCCTTCTGATACCAGCGAAACAAGTTTGAAAGTGTGCACTGGGCCCCAGCTTGAACTGCAAGACTTAACTCCAAATCAAAGACTTTACATCCAAACTAAAAACAGTAACTGAATTCCATTTACTACTCCAAACTCCTCCCTTTATTCTTTCTCTTCCCTCTGTATCTATTTGTGTGTGCGTTTATCTCGTATGCATGCTAGCATGGTTGTGTCGCGTATTTTAGTAATTCTAACCAAGTTAGAGTGGTAAGGTTAATAAACTTACATCTTTCTTGTCTAAATCTAAGAAAGCCTGTTTGGTTGGTTCGTTTACAATTACAATCAGAGAGCAATGAGTAAGGACTTGCTGAGGCGTTAAGCTAAAAACAGTTTGAGAAGTTAAACCCTGTTACGGCCAAACCAGGAAAGGGGCAGGAGGGGAGCCTGAGACCCCTCCCTCGCCTAGTCACAACAAGATGAATTCAAGCACTCAAACTACTCACTAACACCAGAATGAAGTTCTCATAGGGGGCAATAGGACAGTACACAAGTACAATATGGTCCTTTGAAATCAAGCAATCAATGTATTGTAATAGAGTGCATCCGATAATGACTAGCCCGTAACAGCATAAACTGCAGCACACTACAAATGACAGATTGGGCTAAGTGGCAAGTAACATTTGCACCACACAAGAGCCAGGCATTAACCATCTCCAACAGGAGAATATATCCATCTACCCTTAACATTCAATGGCATTTACCATTAATGAATAACAAGCTATCAACATCCTGGTGGTTTCCATTGACCAGAATCTTAACTGGACCAGCCATATAAATGGCAACTAGAGCAGGTTGGAGACTCGGTATTCTGTGGGAAGTAACTCACCTCCTGACTCCCCAAAACTTGTTCACCATCTACAAGTTACAAATCCAGGAGTGAGATGAAATACTTTCCTCTTGCCCGGATAAGTGCAGCTCCAACAATACTCATGAAACAAAAACAAGAAATGCTGGAATCACTCAGCAGGTCTGGCAGCATCTGTAGTTTGACACCATCCAGGACAAAGCAGCCCACTTCATCGGCACCCCATCCACCACCGGCGCACAATAGTGTTTACCATCTATAAAATGCACTGCAGCAACTCAGTGAGGCTCCTCCGACAGCACATTCCAAACTCCACTTTCTCTACCACCTAGAAGGACCAGAGCAGCAGATGCATGGGAACACCATGACCTGCAAGTTCCCCTCCAAATTACACACCGCCCTGACTTGGAAATATATCGCTGTTCCTTCACTGTCGCTGAGTCAAAATCTTAGAACTCCCTCCCAATCAGCACTGTGGGTGTACCTACAACACATGGACTGCAGTGGTTCAAGAAGATGGCTCACCACAACCTCTGAAGGACAATTAAGGATGGGCAATATATGCTGACCTTGCCAGTGACACTCACATGCAAAGAATGAATTTTTTTTTTAATGAATTTGGAAAGTAAAGCTACAACTGGGCAAACCTAACATAAGGAAACTGGAATAAAAACAGAAAGTGCTGGAAAAACTCAGCAGGTCTGGCAGCATCTGTGGAGAGAGAAGCAGAGTTAACTTTTCAGGTCAGTGAGCCTTCTTCAGAACTGGCAGATGTAAGAAATGTAAAAGATTTTAAGCAAGTAAAGCGGGGGTGGGGCAAAAGAGAACAAAAGAGAAGGAATTGATAGGACAAGGTCACAGAATAACTGACCAGAAGGTCATAGAGCAAAGGCAAACAATATGTTAATGGTATGCTGAAAGACAAAGCATTAGTACAGATAGGGTGTTAATGGACTGAAAACTGAACAGCCACAAGCACAAACATGAAAAAAAACAGTGGGTAGGCACAGTAGAAACAAACTGAACAAACTAAAATAAAAAAACACAAAAAATAAAAGAAAAAATAACTAAAGATAAAAGTAAAATGGTGGGCCCGTCATGCTCTGAAATTATTGAACTCAATGTTCTGTCCAGCAGGCTGTAGCGTGCCTAATCGGTAAATGAGATGCTGTTCCTCGAGCTTACGTTGATGTTCACTGGAACACTGCAGCAATCCCAGGACAGAGATGTGAGCATGAGAGCAGGGGAGGGGTGTGTTGAAATGGCAAGCAACCGGAAGCTCAGGGGGTCATGCGTTTGGACTGAGCGGAGGTGTTCTGCAAAGCGGTCACCCAGTCTCCGTCTGGCCTCCCCAAAGTAGAGCAGACCACATTGTGAGCAGCGAATACAGTATACTACACTGAAAGTAGTACAAGTAAATCACTGCTTCACCTGAAAGGAGTGTTTAGGGCCTTGGATAGTGAGCAGAGATGAGGTAAATGAGCAGGTATTACATCGCCTGTGCTTGCAGGGGAAGGTGCCATGGGAAGGGGACGAGTTGGTGCTGGTAATGGAGGAGTGGACCAGGGTGTCGCTGAGGGAACAATCCCTTTGGAATGCTGACAGGGGAAGGGAGGGGAAGATGCCTTTGGTAGTGGCATCACGCTGGAGGTGGCGGAAATGGCAGAGGATGATCCTTTGGCTACGGAGGCTGATGGGGTGGAAAGTGAGGACAAGGGGAACCCTGTCGTGGTTCTGGGAGGGAGGGGAAGGAGCGAGGGTAGAGGTGTGGGAAATGGCCCGGACACGGTTGAGGGCCATGTCAACCACAGGTGGGGAGGGGGGGGGGGGGGGGGGGGGGGAGGAGGAGAATCCTGAGGAAAAAGAAAGATATATCAGAAGCGCTGTCATGGAAGGTAGCATCATCAGAGCATGTGCGTCGGAGACGGAGAAACTGGAACCACTATAAACAAGCTTTATAAAGTTTAACTGGGATATGTGTAAACACCTTGAAACAAACAAATCAGTTTCATTGATTACTCTATATTATTAACTGAGTCATGGGGCTATTGCCTCTTAAACAATAGGTAGCTCAAACACAGTAGTAAAAGTCTCATTCTAAAGAGATAATAACACTATGTCACTAACAGAGAAGTCAATATCAGGGAAATATCAAGAATAGCATTTATAATCAGTAATGGGTAAAAAGATTAAAAGATTAGTAAAAGATTAAAAACATCTCTGACACTTAACTTTTATAGCTTAAATCTGGAGTTGGGGGCCAGGCTTGGTTCGCGACAGCAGCAGATGGACACTCCTTCCTTCATTGAATTTACTAGGCGCTCGCGCCTCTGACTTCATAGATTCAAGCCCCACTACAGACATCAGCACATGGTCAAGGCTATCGCTTCAGTTTAATATTGACGGAATGCCACATTGTCAGAAGTGCCAACTTTCAGATGAGACAATAAACCGTGGCTATGTCTTCCTTTTCGGATAGATGTAAAAGAATCTACGGCACTATGTGAAAAAGAGCAGGGAGTTCCCCTGGTATCAGGGCCAACATCCCTCCCTGAACCAACAGCACTAAGAAAATGTTAACAGGTAATTAACAGGTATTCAAATTGGCTTCTCCATTCGTCTACACAACGACAGGTACCACATGCACGCTAACACCACCCAGTTCTTAATTACCACCACCCCTCTCAAGCCCTCCAATGTCTGGTTTGTCAGACTGCTTGTCCAACATCCAATCCTGATGAGCAGAAATTTCATCCAACTAAATATTGGGAAGAATTGGTCCCTGCCACAAACCCCGTTCCCTAGCCGCCGACTCCATCCCCCTTCCCGGCCACACTCTAAGGCTGAACAAGACTGTTCACAACCTTGGTGTCATTTCAGACCTTGAGATCAGTTTCTGACCACACATCCGCTCCATCCTTAACCGCGTCTACTTTCACATCCTGAACATCTTCCCATCTGCATCTCTGCCTCATCTCATCTGTTGCTGAAACATTCATCCATGCCATTGTTACTTCTGGACTTGACGATTCCAATGTACTCCAGGCCAGCCTTCCATCCTCCATAAACTTATGCCCCTCCAAAACTCTGCTCCTCATGTCCTAACCCGCATCAGATCCGTTCACCCAACACTCGTTCTCGCTGACCTACACTGGCTCCTGGTCAACCAACACCTCAATTTTAACATTTGCATCCTTGTTTTCAAATGCCTCTATGGCCTCAGCCCTCCATATTTCTGTAACATCTCTAGCCCCACCACCCAGAAAAACATCTCTGTTACTCCAATTCTGGTCTCTTGCACATCCCTGATTTTAAGTTCTCCATCATTGACAGCCGTGCCTTTGGCTTCCTAGACCCCAACCTCTGGAATTCCCTCCCTAAACCCCCCTCTCTTTCTTTTCTCCTTTAAGACTCTTAAAACCTACTTCTTTGATCTACCTCTTTGGTCACACATCCTAATATCGCCTTATGTGGCTCAGTGTCAAATTTTATTTCGCAATACTCCTGTGAAGTGCATTTTATTACATTAAAGGTGTTGCTGTCGTATCAACAGTGACTGGGCTCCCAAATTAATTAATTGTCTTAAAGTGCTGTGGCAGGTTCTGAGCTGCCACCAGGCATTACTTAAATGCAAGTTCTTGCTCTGGAGTCAGGCGAAGTTTCAGCATCAGTACACTTTGCACTGACGCTAGTTAGGAAACAGCCAACATGAGAAAATTAAAAACCGCTCCTAGTTGGAAACTGAGGAGCAAAGAGGCAGGCACCACCCGAACAGGATATCTCAGACTACTTCAAAAACTGGAGAGAGTATCACACCAGTACCAGCTGTTTAGCTGCACTTAATAGCTAGTTATACCACATATACTATAGGGATCATGTTCGAGCATACAGCAGGCCTTAGAGCTATACGATCGCCCATTTTTCATTCATTCCAGGTAGTTGCAGGCCTCAGGACGCGTAAATACCACAGGCACAGAATGGTGGCACACATGAGCACAATTATGCACACAACAACAAAACACAAAAAAGAAAGTGAAATCTTAAGAAAACAATTAATGCTGAAAATACAAGGATATATAATTGTGAATATGCCACCTTCTCAACGTACCATTGCTGAATTGTGGCACTGGCCATTCACCCAACATTACCTTCTAGAACAACCTGTATTTATATAACACCTTTAATGTAATAAAGCACCCAAGGTGCTTCACACCAGCATTATAAAACAAAATATGAAGCAGAGTCACATAAGGAGACATTAGGTCAGATGGAGATTATAAAGGTAGGTTTTAAGGAGCATCATAAAGGAAGAAAGTGAGGTCGAGGGGGGAGAGGTTTAGGGAGAGAATTCCAGAGCTTAGGACCCAGGCAGCTGAAGGCACAGCTACCAAAACAATGGAAATCGGGATGCTCAAAAGAGGCCAGAATTAGATTTCAGAATTTCACAATTCCATAAGACCAGAGGTAATGCTGCATCTGAAGCACAGGGGTTTCTTTACTGAGCCAAATCACCAAGTTAAGGGGCCACTTTGTTCTCCAGCCACAATATGTCACTTTCAATGTAATCAGTGCATGCAAACCATTCTATCATGTAAGTTACCATATCAGCTGTCAAAATATTTGAATTGCACTTACACTACAACGCGGTGTTGTTTCACACCAACACTGTGCATTGCAATATGAACCTGGATCAGGGCCCAAACTGGCTGCAGGGTAAAGCAGGTGAACACTGCTACAGGATATCCTCCCACACTCTGCCTGGGAGTCAGCTTGGATTCTGGTTCCAGGTTTACACCTGGTGGCTGCGTCAGGCTGAAGAGGTGCTGCAGGAGTTCAGCCTCAGCCACAAGCTGCACTTCATCTTTATTTAAGGAGATTGGGGCCAATGGAAAGCTGAGTGGATGCCTGTCAGTGCAGCTGAGGGTGTCACCAGGCCCCGAGGCCTAGAGCCGGGCTCCCTACTCACCCCATCCGCCTCGGTTAGATTGAGCTGCGAGGAGGCCGAGGCCAGGCTCCGGATCTCCGGCGACTCCGACATCCTCGTCCCGACTCAGCCGCTACCAGTTAACAAGCGTTACCAAGTCTCCCAGCCAGCGTACACATCACCACCAATAACCAGCGCCCGCCGCGCCCCGCCCAATCCCGGCCAGGCCCCGCCCCGCCAGACCGGCAGCCACCGCAGCCAATCTGCGACCAGGCTGCGGTAAGAAGGCGGAGCCTCCTAGGGACGTGATTGACAGCTTTCCTGGGAGGTGGTTGACAATTTCCCTGTAGCGGGGAGGGAGAGCAAGCGGCAAAGGAATTAAAATAAATAAAGGTCACAGACTTAAAACATTAACTCTGCTTCTCTCTCCAACATTTCCCGTTTTTATTTCAAATTTCCAGCATCTGCAATATTTTACTTTTATTTTTATGACTTAAAATATCCTGCACCATGAGCGCAACAGTAACTAAGAAAAGACAATGCTGACGAATTAACAAGAACTTGCTTTTGTATGTTATCTTTAAGTTAGAAAAGGGCTTAATAAACATGAGAGGTCAAATACAAACATACCAAGTAGGAGTAGGTCCCTCGAGCCTGCTCTGCCGTTCAATAAGTTCATGGCTGGACTGATTACTCCACATTCCCACCTACCCCCCGATAACCTTTCACCCCCTTACTTAAAAATATTCAAAGACTCTGCTTCCACCGCCTTTTGAGGAAGAGAGTTCCAAAGACTCACGACCCTCTGAGAGAACACATTCTCCTCATCCCTGTTTTAAATGGGCGACGCCTTATTTTTAAACAGTGACCCCTAGTTCTAGATTATTCCATAAGGGAAAACATCCTTTCTACATCCACCCTGTCAAGACCCCTCAGGATCTTATATGTTTCAATCAAGTTGCCTCTTACTCTTCTAAATTCCAGCAGATACAAGCCTCGCCTGTCCAATCTTTCCTGATAAGATAGCCCGCCAATTCCAGGCAATAGTCTGAGAGAGTGCTGCACTGTCAGAGGTGCTGTCTTTCTGATGAGATGTTAAACCAAAGCCCCATCTGCCCTCTCTAATGGATGTTAAAGATCCTATGGCACTATTTTGAAGAAGAGTAGGGGAGTTTTCCCCAGTGTCCTGGCCAATATTTATCCCTGAATCAACATCACAAAAATAGATTATCTGGTCATTATCACATTGCTGTTTGTAGAAGCTTGCTGTGTGTAAATTAGCAGCTGCATTTCCTACATTATAACAATGCTACACTTCATTGGCTGTAAAGTGCTTCAAGATATCTAATAGTTGCGCAAGTCTTTCTTTTATAAGGACTCTGCATCAATGTTTGTAAAGGTAAAACAAATGTATAAGTTCCCTGGTAACTCTGTGACTAATTCCACAATAGCTGTAACTTGGTGTTCAATGCTTTGATGAAGCTCCTGTTCATTGGTTCCTTCCAGTCACATGATATTAACAAAGCCTGCCAATGGAATCGGGAAGTGTGGCTGAAGTGATTTTGTTTCTCATGCTCAAAAACATTCTCTTCCAAAATGTGTTATCATGGTCATTAATAAATACAATATATAAATGTGAAGGTTTCATTTCTTCTATCATCATCAGTATATGTCAAAATTTCTCCCATTTAATTACTAAAGTAATAGAGGTATGTAGTATCGAGAGGAGAGCAATTCAATATCATGATACGTGGTACATTCTACATAATACAGTAAATATACTTAGAAAAAACAGAATTTTGAAACTATAATTGAATCACATGGCAATAATTTTGGACTTCCAGAAACAGATGCTTAATCTGTTCATCTTCACAATATAAAAAGTTATTTCCTAATTACAAACTTTTCACCACCAACAACATTAAGATAGCAACTTTAATGTGGTAAAAAAAAACTCCCAAGAGACTTCACAGGAGTGATTATTAAACAAAATGAAGAAAGACTGGATAGGCTACGGTTGTTTTCCTGAGAGCAGAGAAGGCTGAGGGGGCTCCTGATTGAGGTATACAAAATTATGAGGGGCATTGATAGGATAGATAGGAAGAAACTTTTTCCCTTAGTGGAGGGGTCAATAACCAAGGGGCATAGATTTAAGGTAAAGGGCAGGAGGTTTAGAGGGGATTTGAGGAAAGTATTTTTCACCCAAAGGGTGTTTGGAATCTGGAACACAATGCCTGAAGAGGTGGTAGAGGTAGGAACCCTCACAGTATTTAAGAAGTATTTAGATGAGCACTTGAAACACCACAGCATACAAGGCTATGGGCCAAGTGTTGGAAAATGGGATTAGAATAGGTGATGCTATGGAGGGATTTGAAAATAAGGATAAGAATTTTAAAATAGGCATGTTGCTTAACTGGGATCTAAACTAGGTCAGCAAACATGGGGTGATGGGTGAACAGGACTTAGTGGGAGTAAGGACACAGACAGCAGAGTTTTGGATGACATCAACTTTACAGTGAATAAGACGTGGGAGGCAAGCCAGCAGTGCATTGGAATAGTCAAGTCTAGAGGTAACAAAACCATTGATAAGGATTTCAGCAGCTGGTGAGCTGAGGTACAGGCGGAGCTGGGCTATGTTACGGAGGTGGAAATAGGCAGCCTTAGTTTTGGCGCGGATATGTGGTCAGAAGCTCATCTTGGGGTGAAATATGGCACCAAGGTTATGAACTGTCTGGTTCAGCCTCAGGTGGCTGCCAGGGACAGGGATGGAGTCGATAACGAGGTAATGGAATTTGTGGTAGGAAACAAAAAAAATTGCTTCAGTCTTCCCAAATTTAGGTGGAGGAATGTTCTGCTCAGCTAGCACTGGATGTCAGACAGGCAGTCTGGCAATTTAGCAACAGTGGAGAGGTTGAGAGAGTTGGTGGTGAGATAGAGCTGGGTGTAGTCAGCGTCCATGTGGACACCGGCACAGTATTGTTGGATGATGTCACCGAGGAGCAGCACGTAGATGAGAAATAGGAGGGGCCAAGGATAGATTGCAGGGGGACAGGAGAGGTACTGGTGCAGGAGCAGGAAGAGAAGCCATTGCAGGTGATACTCTGCATATAATTAGATAGATAAGAATGGAACTAGGCGAGCGCAGTCCCGCCCGATGGATGATGGTGAAGAGGCTTTGGAGAAGGATGGTAAGATCAACTGTGTCAAAGGCTGCAGACAGTTGGAGAATGAATTATTTTGTCGACAGAACAAAATTGAGGAAGATCAAGTGCTGCACCCTTGATGCAATATAATTACCAAGGATCACTGTTGTGATCAACCTAAGGTTGCCAAATACTTTTTCTTAATATTGACTATCGCTCTAATCAAGGTTATTTTTGTTTTAACAGAAAATGATGGAAATACTCTGCAGAATTGGTCATCAACATGAAACGTTAACTTTGTTTCTCCACAGATGCTGCCAGACCTGCTGAATATTTCCAACATTTTCTGCTTTTATTTCAGTTTTCCATCATCCACAGTATTTCGTGTTATCTCTGGGACATTTCAATACGCTTTTGCCGCGTTTCACCAATCGGCAAAAGTGTCAAATGGTACTGAATCAAGGATGATGTCCAGTTTAACCTTGGATTTGTGCTGATGAGTTAGCAGATCACAGCTAAGAGCATTACAATAGACCTCACTGTTCTGTGCTGGGGCAGCAGCAAAATCAGCGAGTGTCACCGTTCCTAATTGTTATCCGGAGGCCCCTGTAAATAGCCGGCAGTCACTCACTGTCTAGACTTATGTCTGAAGAATGGCATTTATGCAACATACTGAAGGGCAAGCGCCTGGGAAACTGTAACCCAGTTTGAATCAGTATCTTCAGGAGGGATAAGGAAAGATCGGTGCTGACTGAATCATCATAACGCTTTACTCCGGCAATATTGTTTCACTCGGTTTCTTGTATCCGTCAGAAAATTTACAAGAATGCTGGTGGGGAAAAATAAGATCCCTTCTGTTCGGCATGCCGCATGTAATAGTCACAAAATTCAATGCAAAGAATCACAAGCACGGCCCCAGCAGACTATGTAGATGCAAGCAGTGTTCCACTGACTGACCAGCCTTATCACATGCCAGCATACCGAGGCAACCCACAACAGTTTACATTTCCGCCTGTGAAGCTGCCGGTTTCCTGGGATACACAGCAACACACAAACCCCACTGAAACTGCCAAAAGAAAAGACGGCTCCACTAACTTCTGGAAAGTCCGGGAACATCTGCACTTCCAACAAGGTACTCTTTAAAAAAGAATCCCGAAGATAGCCTTCTTAATGTGGTGCCAAACAGAGACCTCGCTTGGGTCCTTCGTAGGTACCTGGTCACAGTTTGCAATCTACAATAATAGTCATATTTTATTTATAGTTTAGGACGAAAGTGCCATAGAACTATCGGAATTAAAAAATCTAGTTTACACATGCTATGAGTTTCCAAGTCCAATTTTATTTTGTTCGAATTTTTCTCCCAGAATAGCAAAGTTCAATGTCATAATGGAGAAAAGGGATTACAGAACAGCTAATTCTGCAAGTATTAGAATTCCGTAATAAAAGGAATTGAAACATTTGTTTATGTCGTAGTGATATTGTTAAAATTTATCAGTTCATTTTCTTGCAGATTAAGAGATGGATTTGGTATATTGTTACTAGGGAAGAACTCTAGTTTCCTGTAACATTATTGATAGATGGGAAAATTCAACAAGATTCTAAACACTGTTAAAATGATCCATCAACAGTTCTCATACTCTGCTGAAATCCTTAGATCTCACTACACTTCTGTAAAGAGGCTCTGGGCCCACAGCAAGCATCTCCTGATGGTGGAGGAAGATATCAGTCGAGAGGAGTCAGTGAGTGGGGTCTCTTTGAGGTCAAATTGGCTCCAAAATGGCACACTTGGATGAAGAGTTTAAAATTGAGTCTGTTCTCTGTGAGAAGTTGAAATCTAATAGTTGAGCTAGACAGGTCTGCAAGACAGATACCTGACCAGCCAGACTTGTCTGTCTGTCTGTCTGTCACTGTGTTAGTGTGAGAAAGGGGTCTAGGGTTCCCTCGCAGCCTTCACCTGGTCTTACTGTAACAAGGTTTTATTTTAAACACACCATGTTTTTAGCTCCCCCTTAGTGAATCCTTGTTCACTGCTTTCCAATTGTAAGGCAAAGAAACCAGCCAAAAAGGTTTTCTTAGGTTTAAAGAAGAAAGGTTGAACTTTATTAAACTTAAACTTTAATTCGGTTAACGCACCCACGCTAGCATGCATACGCGATACACACAGATAGAGACAGAAAAGAGCAGAAGAAATAAAGTGGATAAAGTTTGAGGTAGTATCTGAAGATGGTTTTTGTTGCTGTTCTTCGAGCTCGCTGTAGAGTCCTTGTTTGTAGGTAGGTCTTGCTTTTCGGCTTATAAGAAAGAGATGGGAGCAGACAGGAGAGGTCTTCTCAATGCAGGAGCAGTCTTTTTCTCTCAAACTGTCTGTGCAATTCAAAAAAACTCAAGTTGCCCAGCAGATTAGTCATGTGACTAGCTGGTTTGACCATGTCTGTTTGTGGATTTGGCAATCTTAGCAGTTATTTTTTAAAAAATTTATTTAGCGATACAGCACTGAAACAGGCCCTTTGGCCCACCGAGACTGTGCTGACCAACAACCACCCATTTATACCAATCCTACATTAATCCCATATTCCCTACCACATCCCCACCATTCTCCTACCACCTACCTACACTAGGGGCAATTTACAATGGCCAATTTACCTATCAACCTGCAAGTCTTTGGCTGTGGGAGAAAACCAGAGCACCTGGTGGAAACCCACATGGTCACAGGGGGAACTTGCAAACTCCACACAGGCAGTACCCAGAACTGAACCCAGGTCGCTGCAGCTGTGAGGCTGTAGTGCTAACCACTGCGCCACTCAGCCGCCCCATCCTGGAATGGGATCTTCTTCACCTTCAATGTCTGGTGATCAAAGTCCATTGTGGGTTGAATGTGTCAGGGAATGGTCCCTGTCTCCACAAGCACTGTCTGTTAGTATGTAATTTTTTGTTCCAGTTATAGCTGATGTGTTTAACAAGTCATTTCGTCGCTCCAGCAGCAGCTTAAAATCAATGTTCATATGACAAAATTAATATGCCTCATTCTTGGCAGGTCAGGGTCTGCATGACAGTTAAGATTCTTGCCGTTCTGTACTTGAAGCCTCCATGCTTTTAACTAGTTAAATTCCAGCAGTAATCCTTCAGGCACTTTCAGATTGCAAAGACCCAATTGTCACTGAAGCACACCGAAGTTCACTGCACTTAAATGTTCTTACAGAGAGAAAATATGCACCATCAGGATGGTGGGGGTCCCTGCCATCCGCCCCACTTACTGCTGCATTCCAAGTTAATGGTGGATGCTTGGCCCTGGGAAATGGCGTAATGACCCTAGGTTGCCCCAGTGGAAGGAGAGTGCTATGTAGAGGCCTCTATTCTAGCCATTCCAGCCCCCATATACCTTCCCAAGGGTTTTAAAAGAAGTGGCTGCAGAGATAGTGGCGGCATTGGTCATAATATACCAAAACTCACTGGATTCTAGTAGGTACCAGCGAATTAGAAAACCGCTAACGTGACACCCCTATTCAAGAAAGGAGGAAGACAAAAAGCAGGAATCTATAGACCAGTTAGCTTAACATCAGTCATTGTGAAAATACTTGATTACTAAGGAAGAAATAGCAGGTCATTTAGAAAAACATAATGCAATCAAACACAGTCAACA
The DNA here is from genome assembly GCF_036365525.1 of Heterodontus francisci. Taxonomy (NCBI): domain Eukaryota; kingdom Metazoa; phylum Chordata; class Chondrichthyes; order Heterodontiformes; family Heterodontidae; genus Heterodontus; species Heterodontus francisci. The sequence continues at coordinate 109,735,702 of NC_090377.1, forward strand.
TGGTTTTATGAAAGGGAAATCATGTTTGACAAAGTTGTGAGAGTTCTTTGAGGATATAACAAGCAGAGTGGATAAAGGTGAACCAGTAGATGTAGTGTATTTGGATTTTCAGAAGGCATTTGATAAGGTGCCACATAAAAGGTTATTGCACAAAATAGGAGCTCTGGGTATTGTGGGTAATGTTTTGGCATGGATTGAGGATTGGCTAACACACAGAAGACAGAGAGTCGGGATTAATGGATTAATAGGTTGGAAAGCCGTAACTAATGGGGTGCCACAATGATCAGTCACAGGGCCTCAACTATTTACTATCTACCTTAATGACTTAGAGGAAGGGACAGAGTGTAGTGTATCTAAATTTGCTGATGATACAAAAATAGGTGGGAAGGCATGTTGTGAAGAGGACAAAAATAATCTGCAAAGGGATATAGATAGGTTAAGTGAGTGGGCAAAAATTTGGCAGATGGTGTTCAATGCAGGAAAGTGTGAGGTAATCCACTTTGGTAGGAAGAATAAAAAGGCTGATTATTATTTAGATGGAGAAAGACTACAAAATACTGAAGTACAGAGGGATCTGGGTGTTCTTGTACATGAAACACAAAAGGTTAGCATGTAGGTGCAGCAAGTAATTAGAAAGGCAAATGGAATTTTGGCCTTTATTGCTAGGGGGTTAGAGTTTAAAAATAGGGAAGTCCTGTTACAACTGTACAGGGTGTTGGTGCGGCCACACCTGGAGTACTGCGTTAAGTTTTGGTGCCCGTATTTAAAGAAGGATATACTAGCATTGGAGGCAGTTCAGAAAAGGTTCACTAGGCTGATTCCTGGGATGAAGGGGCTGTCTTATCAAGAACAGCTAAAGAAGTTAGGTCTTTATTCATTGGAATTTAGAAGAATGAGAGGTGATCTTATCGAAACATATAAGCTTTTAAGGGGGCTTGACAGGGTAGATATTGAGAAGATGTTTCCACTAGTGGGGGAATCTCAAACTAGGGGACATAATTACAGAATAAGGGGGTCACACATTTAAAACTGAGATACGAAGGAATTTCTTCTTTCAGAGGGTGGTGACTCTCTGGAATTCTCTGCCTCAGAGAGTTGTGGAGGCTAGGTCACTAAATGTGTCTAAGGAGGAGGTGGATAGATTTTTGAAATCTCGGGGAGTCGAGGGTTAGGCAAAGCAGGCCCGAAAGAGCAGTTGAGGATTGTGACAGATCAGCCATGATCTTATTGAATGGCAGGGCAGACTTGAGGGGCTGAATGGCCTACTCCTGCTCCTATTTCTTATGTTCTTATGTTCTCGTGTATTATGAAGCCTAATAGGATGCCAACATGCCGGTCTTTGGATTGCGTCTGCCGCTGGCTTTCTCTCGTGCTGCTGCAGCGGCAGTCCCAGGACTTTATATCAGGCAATGGTGGGCTTCCTCTTGGCAATTAAGCCTACTGTTTAAACAGAAAAAGAAAGTGTTGTATGCAGTTCTTGCAAATGCGGTTCCTCTCTACCCATGTCCATTGATAATGTGTGGAAGATTCTGGAACATGCTCCCCTCAAATAAATCAGAATATTTAAATTAAAAATAATGCATTCTGATTATATTAATCCACTTTATATTACTTCACAATTTTTAAAAAATTCATTCATGGGATGTGGGCGTCGCTGGCCAGGCCAGCATTTATTACCCATCCCTAATTGCCCTTGAGAAAGTGGTGGTGAGCTGCCTTCTTGAACCGCTGCCGTCCGTTTGGGGTAGGTACACCAACAGTGCTGTTAGGAAGGGAGTTCCAGGATTTTGACCCAGCGACAGTGAAGGAACGGCGATAGAGTTCCAAGTCAGGATGGTGTGTGACTTGGAGGGGAACTTGCAGGTGGTGGTCTTTCCATCCATTTGCTGTCCTTGTCCTTCCAGTTGGTAGAGGTCGCGGGTTATGGAACGTGCTTTCTAAGGAGCCTTGGTGCGTTGCTGCAGTCCATCTTGTAGATGGTACACACTGCTGTCACTGTGCTTCAATGGTGGAGGGAGTGAATGTTTGTGGATGGGGTGCCAATCAAGCAGACTGCTTTGTCCTAGATGGTGTCGAGCTTCTTCAGTGTTGTTGGAGCTGCACCCATCCGGGCAAGTGGAGAGTAGTCCATCACACTCCTGACTTGTGCCTTGTAGATTGTGGATAGGCTTTGGGGAGTCAGGAGGTGAGTTACTCGCCTCAGGATTCCTAGCCTCTGACCTGCTCTTGAAGCCACGGTATTTATATGTCTAGTCCAGTTCAGTTTCTGGTCAATGGTAACCCCTAGGATGTTGATAGTGGGGGATTCAGCGATGGTAATGCCACTGAATGTCAAGGGGAGGTGGTTAGATTCTCTCTTGTTGGAGATGGTCATTGCCTGACACTTGTGTGGCGCGAATGTTACTTGCCACTTATCAGCCCAAGCCTGGATATTGTCCAAGACTTGCTGCATTTCTACACGGACTGCTTCAGTATCTGAGGGGTCACGAATGGTGCTGAACATTGTGCAGTCATCAGCGAACATCCCCACTTCTGACCTTATGATTGAAGGAAGGTCATTGATGAAGCAGCTGAAGATGGTTGGGCCTAGGACACTACCCTGAGGAACTCCTGCAGTGATGTCCTGGAGCTCAGATGATTGACCTCCAACAACCACAACCATCTTCCTTTGTGCTAGGTATGACTCCAACCAGCGGAGGGTTTTCCCCCTGATTCCCATTGACCTCTGTTTTGCTAGGGCTCCTTGATGCCATACTCGGTCAAATGCTGCCATGATGTCAAGAGCAGTCACTCTTACCTCACCTCTTGAGTTCAACTATTTTGTTTTAACCAAGGCTGTAATGAGGTTAGGAGCTGAGGGCCCTGGCGGAACCCAAACTGAGTGTCACTGAGCAGGTTATTGCTAAGCAAGTGCCGCTTTACCGATGATTGAGAGTAGGCTGATGGGGCAGTAATTGGCCGGGTTGGACTTGTCCTGCTTTTTGTGTACAGGACATACCTGGGCAATTTTCCACATTGCAGGGTAGATGCCAGAGTTGCAGCTGTACTGGAACAGCTTGGCTAGGGGCGCGGCAAGTTCTGGAGCACAGGTCTTCAGTACTATTGCTGGAATATTGTCAGGGCCCATAGCCTTTGCATTATCCAGTGCCTTCAGTCTTTTCTTGATATCACGTGGAGCGAATCGAATTGGCTGAAGTCTGCCATTTGTGTTGCTGGGGACTTCAGGAGGAGGCTGAGATGGATCATCAGCTCGGCACTTCTGGCTGAAGATTGTTGCAAATGCTTCAGCCTTATCTTTTGCGCTGATGTGCTGGGCTCCCCCATCATTGAGGATGGGGATATTTGTGGAGCCACCTCCTCCAGTTATTTGTTTAATTGTCCACCACCATTTACGACTGGATGTGGCAGGACTGCAGTGCTTAGATCTGTTCCGTTGGTTTTGGGATTGCTTAGCTCTGTCTATTGCATGCTGCTTATGCAGTTTGGCACGTAGATAGTCCTGTGTTGTAGCTTCACCAGGTTGACACCTCATTTTAAGGTATGCCTGGTGCTGCTCCTGGCATGCTCTCCTGCACTCTTCATTGAACCAGGTCTTCTGGCTTGATGGTAATGGTAGTGTGGGGGATATGCTGGGCCATGAGGTTACAGATTGTGGTTGAGTACAATTCTGCTGCTGCTGATAGCCCACAGCGCCTCATGGATGCCCAGTTTTGCATTGCTAGATCTGTTCGAAGTCTATCCCATTTAGCACGGTGGTAGTGCCACACAACACGAAGGAGGGTATCCTCAATGTGAAGGCAGGGCTTCATCTCCACAACGACGGTGCGGTGGTCACTCCTACCAATACTGTCATGGTCAGATGCATCTGCGGCAGGCAGATTGGTGAGGACAAGGTCAAGTATGTTTTCCCCTCTTGTCGGATCCCTCACCACCTGCCGCATACCAGTCTAGCAGATATGTCCTTTAGTACTCGGTCAGCTCGGTCAGTAGTGGTTCTACCAAGCCACTCTTGGTGATGGACAATGAAGTCCCCCACCCAGAGTACATTTTGTGCCCTTGCCACCCTCAATGCTTCTTCCAAGTGCTGTTCAACATGGAGGAGTACTGACTCATCAGCTGAGGGAGGGCGGTAGTTGGTAATAAAGAACAAAGAACAAAGAACAGTACAGCACGGGAACAGGCCATTCGGCCCTCCAAGCCTGTGCCGATCTTGATGCCTGCCTAAATTAAAACCTTCTGCACTTCCGGGGACCGTATCCCTCTATTCCCTTCCTATTCATGTATTTGTAAAGATGCCTCTTAAACGTCATTATCGTACCTGCTTCCACCATCTCCCCCGGCAGCAAGTTCCAGGCACTCACCACCCTCTGTGTAAAGAACTTGCCTTGCACATCCCCTCTAAACTTTGCCCCTCTCACCTTAAACCTGTATCCCCTAGTAACTGACTCTTCCACCCTGGGAAAAAGCTTCTGACTATCCACTCTGTCCATGCCGCTCATAACTTTGTAAACCTCTGTCATGTCACCCCTCCACCTCCGTCGTTCCAGTGAAAACAATCCGAGTTTATCCAACCTCTCCTCATAGCTAATGCCCTCCAGACCAGGCAACATCCTGGTAAATCAGCATGAGGTTTCCTTGTCCATGTTTGACCTGATGCCATGAGACTTCATGGGGTCCAGAGTCAATGTTGAGGACTCCCAGGGCAACTCCCTCCCTACTGTATACCACTGTGCCGCCATCTCTGCTGGGTCTGTCCTGCCGGTGGGACAGGACATACCTGGAGATGGTGATGGCAGAGTCTGGGACATTGTCTGTCAGGTATGATTCCGTGTGTATGACTACGTCAGGCTGTTGCTTGACTAGTCTGTGGGACAGCTCTCCCAACTTTGGCACAAGCCCCCAGATGTTAGTAAGGAGGACTTTGCAGGGTTGACAGGGCTGGGTTTGCCGTTGTCGTTTCCGGTGCCTAGGTCGATGCCGGGTGGTCCGTCCGGTTTCATTCCTTTTTATTGAATTCGTAGCGGTTAGATACAACTGAGTGGCTTGCTAGGCCATTTCAGAGAGCATGTGAGATTCAACCACATTGCTGTGGAGTCACATGTAGGCCAGACCAGATAAGGACAGCAGATTTCCTTCCCTAAAGGACATTAGTGTACCAGATGGGTTTTTACAACAATCGACAATGGTTTCATGGCCATCATTAGACTCGCTTTTTAATTCCAGATTTATTAATTGAATTCAGATTCCACCTTCTGCTGTGGTGGGATTTGAACCCATGTCCCCAGAGCAATATCCTGGGTCTCTGGGTTACAAGTCCAGTGACAATACCACTACGCCACCACCTCCCCATTTTCGGTTGATTTTTAATGTTAAAGAAATTATAGGGAAAAAAATAAGTGTGATTTGGTTTTATCCATTTTTCAAAAGACTGACCAGACCATAACTTCCTCAAAAACTACCTCAACAGTCACTACCCCTTTCACAGAGAAACTCTCTTCCCCTCTTTACAGAGGCAATTTTTTTCATTCATCATCTCCATTTTCCGAAGCAATCTTGCTCCTTACTGCTGGTTACAGCTCCTACCTGCCTGACTCCAGCACTCAACATTGGTGAGAATTTCTGATTGATCACAAGAACCAGAAATTTCCACTTGCAGCATTTGCCAAATGAAGCAGCTCCATCAGATATCAGCAGTATTCGGGACCCAGAGCATACATGCCACTGCAAAAAACTAACAAAATTTTATCAAAGGTTTCAAGAAATTTTACACAACCCCAAAAAGGTGACAACTCGTAAACGTTCAGGAGAGACAGCCCTATCATAACTCAAACTGTAAATACATCTAACAATCTGTTGTGTACATAGTAAAAGTTTGGGACAAAAATTCAGCAGATTTCCCTCATTATTACTAAACCTAATTGTTTTAAAGTTGCTGCAGTTACATGCCCATTTTCCAAATCCAGGAGAGTACACTTCTCGCCCTGATCTCCAAGTTCATGCTGGCTCTCTTCTCTCCTGTCACTATATGCTAACTATCTTCTCCTTTGACTCCTGTCATGCCCAATAAAGACACATCATATTCCTACTTTGAAGATACAAACTTTATTCAAGGTGGACTCTTTAAAATTGACTTTAACCTTTTAAAAAAAGTGAACGATGCTGCAAAAGATGGCTGCTGAAGATCAGATGACCTGATCTGTGTATTCCAACATTGCCTCACTGTCTGTTAAGGACAAAATGATACATTCCATTCTATGAGGTGTCAATTATACCCATCCTGAAATGATCAAGAGACATTCCTGAACTAAATGGGTTCTTCTGAAACAAAGAAGGTGTGAAGTAGCCACATCATAATTGGCTTATAGTCATCCAAACATTGAACGATGGCCATGGTTATCATATCTTGGTCCAATGTGTGGTCACAACAGCGAGAGGGTCATGTGTCTCCTAACAGACGCTAATGTGAATGATTTTTAACTTTAAAGTAGCTCTATGGAGAAAGAGAGAGAGAGAGAGAGAAAGCATAAGACTATTACAGAAAGGCAGTCCAACCAATGTCTGTGGAAAGGACAGCCAGGTAAGGAAGGAGCCCTGCTGCTAATTCTACACTTCAACTTGGTGCAGCAGAGAACTGCAAGTGAACCACCACCTCCAGTCTGAAATCTTAACCACCAGAAGTCTACAACACCTCAATAAGGTTTACGTAAACCATGAACACCTGTCACATCTTGAATTCTTAGCCTTTACCTTCTATCTGTCTTCACTCTCGCTTGCATGTGAGAATGAATGTATGCGTGAGTGGTGCTGTGTTAAACCTACAAGAAAACATGTCTGTTTATTTGGCAAGCAAAACACCCAGGGACTAATTCATCATTTTAAACAAAATACGGTTGCTGTCAGTTGGGAGGTGAACATTGGGAACCATTCACACCCCTTACCACCTGTCCATAACACTCCCACTCTCCTATACATCCTGGTAATCTTCTCCCTCTCAAATTCTTCTAGCATCTTTCTCCCTCTCCTCCAGCAGTTAATATTGTCAATGCCCCCCACCCCACTCCAGTTCAATATGACTCTCTTTTTCCTTCTCCCCTTATTTGATGCTAATACTTACCTTCTTCACCACCACCCCATTCATTTTTGTTATTTGTTCATGGGATGCACCCATCCCTAATTTCCCTTGAGAAGGTGGTGGTATGCTGTCTTCTTGAACCGCTGCAGTACTTGGGATGTAGGTACACCCACAGTGTTGTTCGGAAGGGAGTTCCAGGATTTTGACCCAGTGACAGTGAAGGAACGGGCGATATATTTCCAAGTCAAGATGGTGTGTGACTTGGAGGGGAACTTTCAGATATTATCTTTCTTTCTCTCTTTCTCCACCTCAGTTTACACTGAGCCATTCTAGCCCTTGCCACCTCAGTCTCTGCAGGCTCCTTTCATTCCCTTTCAGTTGTCACTGGTATTCTCCTTCCCCCCTATCTTACTGCTGCCCCCTGCTCCTGAAAATGCACTGTCACTCAATCTGACTCTAGCAAGCGTTAGCTCAGAGATTGGCCCCACTTTCAAGAGAAGGATACAGGAGGGGTCTTCACTTGGTGAATCACTGACCACAAGTGTGCAAGAGTCAGGGCAGGGGAATAGAATGCTACAAGTGCCAGCTCGCCGATCGGGACATCACATACTAGCCCTGCTGTAGATGGCAGCGATGCAAATTTCAAGGCTCAGCCTATTGAAGAAGGCTGATGAGCATACACCAAGAACAGTTAAGTGCACTGGGCAGCCTGTCAATGAGCTTGCGGTTCAGAACAGAGGATTCCATTTCCTACTTGTGTCAGGGCTTCGCGCAGTGCTTGAGATCTTTTTGTCTAACGTGCAGGTCCATCAATGAAGGGGACTGAATTGACAGTGTGTTGCTCCCACTGCGGTCGTAACACCATATTAATCCCAAGTTGTTAATGAAAGCCATGGGGCAATATAGGTTACAATGGGCATATGTGTGTGAATGTGTCGACAAGTGCATTCTCCTTGTAACCAGTTTGTAATATTAATGGAGTATAGGCAAGCTATGTATTCACATAATATTAAAATTAACCATCCAGGCATTTTTATGATATAACTTTGTACCTGGCTGGAGCTATATAGCAACCTGTGCAAACTCAGAGCAGTGTCAAATGACCATTTCAAAACACCTCTCAACTTTACTGCACATGGTTGCAGATCGGGACCTGGCAAACATTTGAAAGCGAGTCATTTGGCCGAGATCGGTGCATGGCATGAAAGGAACATGAAGATGTGAGGAATTTTTTTTTTCAACAACAGCAAATGGATCAGGCTTTATCTTAGAAAAGAAAAACACAAACAAATATCAAGTTTTTAACCAGGCAAAAATAGCATTCAAAAGTCGAGTGTAGGGTAGATGAGGTGCAGAGTGAAGTGTCTTCTATATTGCCACATTAAACTCCCAGAACTGGCACAGCATAGGTGAGATGAGAATTAAAACTTTCTTTACGGTGTCCCATCAAACATTCTCAGATCAAGTGAACCATTGATGGGATGCAGACTGAAATGCTCTCGACACTGTTCCAACAATATGTTTTAACCCAAACTCAGAGGAGGAACACCAATGTATTACTTCTGTTTTGTGCACCAGATATCCTTAGTGTCTTAGATTGCTAAGATAGTGCCAACTCATGTCCAGTGATAAGAAATTTTATAGGTTCAAGCCTATTAGTATCTTGGTTGATACAGCCCAAAATCATTTCAATCAGCATCCTTTAGGGTAAATTTTCAGAGAACCCATGTCCAACAAAATTAATGATCCGAAAGGGAATCGACTGGCTATTGAATGCTCTCCTTGAGCAAAACTTCATTTTGGGGGAAGAATCCCCCAAAATTTATCCTTCATAGCACATACAATGGGGATTTTCATCCCATCTCTGAGCTGGATTCAACCCTGGGTGCCAGAGACAAAGTGATACTATTCTAACTGTGCCACTTAATCCTGTTTTAAGGTAGCTCATTTGAAAACATAAAAGCACCTCCCATTTGAGCAAATTAAATTTGAGATGTCAGTCATACTGGCATACATGGATAAAGTTGAACATCTAAACTCAGTTATCAGTGGACCCAGATATGATACTGCTGTGGTTCAAGACAGATATAGAGAGACACTGAAGATAGATTGAATCTTGCTAATGTGATTGTCAATTTGTTTTCTAATCAGGAGAGACATGGCTGGAAAGAAGAAAGAAATAACACTGCAGGTAGGCCTGGAAAATAAAACATAATCGCAGATCAAAACGTTCCATTTTACTTCTTATCCATTTTTATCAATAACTTAGATTGTAAAACTGTTCCCAATTATTTTTATTGCTCATTTCCAACCAAACATTGAAGGATTTACCAAGCAATGCGAGTCTCAGAAAGTTCTGTACATCTCTTTCAGCTGCACATGAAGATAGGGATGAGAGATTTTGGGGGCAATTTTAACTTCCAATGACAGTGGGTTGGAGGAGGACGTGAAGGTAAAAGTTGTAAAATTATCAAACCCAACCTCAACCTGCTGTATTTTTCTGTGTGCAAGTAACCTGTTCACCAGTAGCTGGTCGATCATTAGCACATGATAATCGTGCGCTTTTCAAATTATTTCATTAGAGTTTTGCATTTAACACATCCAGCAAGGGTTTCCAGGGCTCAGGAAACTCACCAATGAACTGGAGGTGAGATTGAGCAGCACTTCATGAGGGTGTTTAAAGTTCAGACTGCCTGATCTCAATAAAGGCTCAGTGCTGATAACTGCTGTCTTTCTTCCCTCTGGCAAATGTTTTGCAGAGTTCTTGTCAGCATAGACATTTTTGAGAAGTTTAGAGGCTTTTAAACAGACAATATCAGGATGAGGGCTGCCATGGATGTTTTTGATAGGACATAGGACAAGGCAGACAATCATCATCCCCAGCAGCAACATCGCACTGTGACGGAATCTGCAGGTGCACAAGAGACAGATGCACAAAACAGATCTTGAGAATGTTGATATGGAGAACAGCTGAGAGAGGAGCATCAGAATGGTCGAGTTCGCGGAACAGGGTGTACAGACTTCATCTTCCTTGACCTCTGTGAAGATCAGTGCTTCCACAGGCTCAGATTGACACAGCAGGTGGTTGCAGACATCTGCAGCCTCCTTCAAGAAGAGCTGCTCCCTGCTGAACCCAATGGCCGTACATTGCCCATCGCTGTGAAAGTCACCACTGCTTTCAATTTCTTTGCCTCTGGCTCCTTCCTGAGTGCCACCAGAACATTTCGAGAGCCTCATAGGAAGCTGCTGTGGCAGGTCATGGATGGCTTATTTGCTAAGGTGATGACTTATGTCAACTACCCCTGCAATAGCAACAGCCAGATCGAGTAGGATTTGCCTCTCTGACTGGCTTCCTACAAATACTAGGTACCATCTCTTTGGCTTCCTTATCTCGAGAGACAATGGGTAAGTGCCTGGAGGTGGTCAGTAGTGTGTGGAGCAGCGCCTGGAGTGGCTATAAAGGCCAATTCTAGAGTGACAGGCTCTTCCACAGGTGCTGCAGAAAAATTTGTTTGTCGGGACTGTTACACAGTTGGCTCTCCCCTTGCGCTTTTGTCTTTTTTCCTGCCAACTGCTAAGTCTCTTCGACTCGCCACGCTTTAGCCCCGTCTTTATGGCTGCCCGCCAGCTCTGGCAAATGCTGGCAACTGACTCCCACGACTTGTGATCAGTGTCACAGGACTTCATGTTGCGTTTGCAGACGTCTTTAAAGTGGAGACATGGACGGCCGGTGGGTCTGATACCAGTGGCGAGCTCTCTGTACAATGTGTCTTTGGGGATCCTGCCATCTTCCATGCGGCTCACATGGCCAAGCCATCTCAAGCGCCGCTGACTCAGTAGTGTGTATAAGCTGGGGATGTTGGCCGCCTCGAGGACTTCTGTGTTGGAGATACGGTCCTGCCACCTGATGCCAAGTATTCTCCGGTGGCAGTGAAGATGGAATGAATTGAGACGTCGCTCTTGGCTGACATACGTTGTCCAGGCCTCGCTGCAATAGAGCAAGGTACTGAGGACACAGGCTTGATACACTCGGACTTTTGTGTTCCGTGTCAGTGCGCCATTTTCCCACACTCTCTTGGCCAGTCTGGATTGGCTGACTGGCTTCCTACAAATACCAGGTACCATCAATTACACATATGTGGCAAACCAAGGACCACCAGGTCAATCAGGAGGTTTCAGCAGCCGTGAGGATTTTATTCCATCAATGTAAAGCTGGTGTTCAACCCCAAGAAGAAGTTTATGTAAATCTGTGCCAGATTCGCTGGGAGCTGTCATGACCCTTCAGTCCAACATTCCAGAGATTTTCATTCCAGGGAAGTGAATTAAGGGCTGGCTCTTTGGAGACAAGGGATAGCCCCTTCAAACTTGGCTCATGACACTTCTGAGGAATCCCATCAATAAGGGACAGGAATGCTACAATAAGAGCCACATGATCACCAAGTGTATCATCGAGCAAACCGTCCGCATGTTGAAGATGCACTTCAGGTCCCTAAAACTGGTCTGGAGACACCCTACAGTATTTGCCAGCAAGGGAGTCCAGAATAATAACGGTGCACTGGATCCTGCACTATATTGTGCAGTAGGGAGGATTAGAGGTGGAGGAGGAAGAAGGTGATCATCAACCTGAAGATGAGAGCATTGGATTACTCCCAGTGCCACATGCTAGCGAGAGTAGAAATAGTAAGATAGGGAAAGATCAATACATGGCATGAAGCATGGTGCAGGAGGGAGAGCTTCAGATTCTTTGGGCATTGGGACCAGTTCTAGGGCAGGAAACATCTATTTAAAAAGGGTGGGCTGCACCTCAACAGGACTGGGACAAATGTCTTCCTCGCAGGGGGTGTCACGAAAACATGCTATGTCAAATGATTATTTTTTTTAATCCACCGACTGGAAACCTGAATATTAAACTGGTGGAGAAGAACCATGCAAACCTTGCAAACTTCAAACTCTTCCTGCTGACCGTAACCACTAAGGCATATCCCCTGCTGCAGACTGTAGTGTTCAGTGGTTTAATTGATCTGTGCTTGATTGTGTTAGTCTGTTCACCAATTGATGCTCACTGTGCTTAATGACTTAAGCCTGAGGGGGGAGCTACTGAGTTGTTTTGGAGAAAGTTCTGGAACGAACAGAGATTCCATTGAAGGAATTCACCCACATAGCTGCCAAAGAACCACCCAACCTGCTGTCCACATCTTCAAACCTTAGGACCACCCAAGGAAAGGCGCGCGACCACCGAATTCAACCTGAAGCTAGCAGAATCACCAACCTCCACAGACTGTATACCCTTTTTATTTCTCTGGACTCTAATTGAACCAATCTATCTTTCCCCACTCTAACCTATTTGTATGCGTGTATGTGTGAAAGTTGGAGCATATTTTAATATTTTACTTAGATTGGTTTAAGCACAGTAAAACTAACCTCTTTGTTAAACTTGAGAAAATCTGTCTGATTGGCCCTTTTTTATGATCACGGCATGTAAACAGTTAAACACTCATTGAATTGGCAAGTATATCAACTTAAAAAAGAAATAAACCTGTTGTGATCAAACAGGAGAGGAAAAAGAAGGGAGCCCTTCGACCCCTCCTCACTTGATTGTAACAGGGGGGTTCACTTGTGTGGTTGGGGATGGTATAAACTAAATTGGCAGGGAAAGGGGCACCAGCATATGGAAGAAGAAAAGAGGAATAAGATGCATAAAGGAGTGAGAGCATTGGACAGTACTAGAGAAAGGAATAGTTCCATATTAGTAGAGCCCTACCAAATACGTCATGGATCGTGAAATCTCAGGTCCTCTGTGAAATCTCAGGACTGCCTTAAACTCGGTCATTTTGTGAATATCGCGCATTTCTTTTTACACAAGGCTCACTTTGCTGATTGCTGGGCATGTTGCGAACATTGCGCGTTTTAGTGATTGACACCAGGCTCAATTCGCTGATTGGTAGATGAGGGAGGACTTGCAGTGCAGTTTTGAGAGTAGCAGTTTCAAGTGTCAGCAGACAAGTGAAAATGCCAGAATGAGCAAATCAAATATGGCCACAACCATTAGTACAGCACATCGAGTGAAAGAATTTGGAAGCCAAATTCTGCATGCCAATGGTGGAATACTATTCTATACAAGCTGCAATGTTTTGTTGGATCACACGCAGCAGTAACGATTCAGTGCCACTTTGAGTCTGAAAGCCATCGCAGCAGAAAGAGAGCATCCGACACCTCTCTGCTGGAAAACCAAACACACAAAAAACAAGCAACAATGTCATCTCTTTTTAAGAAATCAACAGAGAGCTCAGAAAATCATCCGTTGGTTACAATGGAATTTGTGGATGCTTTTTATAGAATCATAAAAAAGTTCGGCACCGAAGGAGGCCATTCAGCCCATTGTGGCTGCACGGCCGAAAAAACTAGCCGCCCAATCTAATCCCACCTTCCAGCACCTGGTCCATAGTCTTGCAGGTTACAGCACTTCAGGTGCATGTCCAGGTACCTTTTAAAAGAGTTGAGGGTTTCTGCCTCCACCACCAATCCGGGCAGTGAATTCCAGACACCCACCACCTTCTGCGTGAAAAAGCTTTTCCTCATGTCCCCTCTAGTCCTTCTACCAATCACCTTAAATCTGTGCCCCCGGTAATTGACCTCTCTGCTAGGGGAAACAGGTCCTTCCTGTCTACTTTATCTAGGCCCCTCATAATTTTGTACACCTCAATTAAGTCATCCTCAGCCTCCTCTGTTCTGAGGAAAACAACCCTACCCGATCCAATCTTTCCTCATAGCTGCAACCTTCAAGCCCTGGCAACATTCTTGTAAATCTCCTCCTTATTCTTTCCAGAGCAATTATGTCCTTCTTGTAATGTGGTGACCAGAACTGTACGCAATACTCCAGCTGTGGCCTATCCAGCGTTTTTGTACAGCTCCAGCATCACATCCCTGTTTTTGCATTCTATACCTCAGTAATAAAAGAAAGCATTCCATATGCCTTGTTCACTACTCTATCTACCTGTCCTGCCACCTTCAGGGACCTGTGGACATGCACTCCAAGACCTGTCACTTCTTCTACCCCTCTCAATATCCTCTCATTTATCATATATTCCCTCGCTCTATTTGCCCTCCCCAAATGCATTACCTCACATTCTCCAGATTGAATTCCATTTGCCACGTTTCCACCCACTCATTGATATAATTCTGGAGTCTACAGCTATCCTCTTCACTATCAACTACACGGCCAATTTTTGTGTCATCTGCAAATTTCCCAATCATACCTCCCACAGTTAAGTCCAAATCATTAATATATACCACAAACAGCAAGGGACCCAACACTGAGCCCTGTGGAACGCCACTGGAAACCACTTTCCATTCGCAAAAAACATCCGTCGACCACTACCCTTGCTTCCTGTCACTGAGCCAATTTTGGATCCAACTTACCACATTCCCCTCTATCCCACGGGCTTTCATTTTTCTGAATGAAATGTGGGACCTTGTCAAATGCCTTACTAAAATCCATGTAGACCATATACACTGCACTACCATCATCCAATCCTCCTTGTTACTCCCTCAAAAAATTCGATCACGTTCGTAAGACGTGACCTTCCCTTAACAAATCCATGCTGACTATCCCTGATTAATCTGTGCCTTTCTAAGTGACAGTTTATCCTGTCTCTCAGAATTGATTCGAACAATTTACCCACCACCGAGGTCAGACTGACCAGCCTGTAATTGTTTGGCCTCACCCTCGCACTCTTTTTAAATAATGGTACAACATCCGCAGACGTCCAATCGTCTGGTACCACGCCTGTATCTAGTGAGGATTTGAAGATGATCCTCAGAGCAGCCGCTATTTCCTCCCTGCCTTCCTTTAACAACCTGGGATACAATCTGTCCGGCTTGGGCGATTTATCCACTTTCAAGGATGTCAGACCCTCTAGTACTTCCTCTCTCATTATGCTTATCGTATCTAATATTTCACACTCCTCTTTTACTGCAATGTCTGAATCATCCCTCTCCTTTGTGAAGACAGAGACAGGTTGCAAGCACCAACATACCTCCGGAAAAACTTGATCACCCAAAGCTGCGGGTATGCATTAAATGTAATGTGCGAAATGGTGGCTGCTTGTCAAGTGCAAATAAACTATGACAAGGCTACCTACCAAAGGTTTTTGCTCCACATTCTGAAAAGATGAAGCTTCAGATTAACGCATATGATTCTTTTGCAATTATTTGTGATGAGTCCGCTAATGAGCAAGATAAATATGTGCTGCATGTTTTGTTTGATTTTATGTCTTGTAAGGCAGAAGATATAGAGACAGGAAAGCTAACAACAGTGCTTGCAGACTGCGTGCATTTAGAAGCTGTTAATTACACCAGTTTCCAAAGCAATAATCAAAACTGTTTCAAAATTCTATCCAGATTTCAACAAAGTATCTGCTTTTATTAGTTACAGTGCAACTTACATGACAAAATCTTTCAAATCGGTGCTCCAAGGTGGAATACCTAATACTGTCCATATTACATGTAATGCACTGTTCTGGTCAAGTGAGGAGGGGTCGAAGGGCTTCTCTCTTTTCCCTCTCCTTTGACTGCAGCAGGTTTAATTATTTCTTAAAGTGGATGTACTGGCCAATTCAGTAAGTGTTTGATTACTTGCTTGCTTTGATCATAATGAGAACCAATTGGAAAGGTTTTCTTGAGTTAACAAAGAAAAAGGTTAACTTCATTCTACCTACTCTGAACTATTAAAATAATAAACAACATGCTAACTTTCACTCACACACACACACTAGAGGTTAACACATACACAGATAGGTTACAGAGTGGGGAAAGGTACATTGGTTGAGGTAGAGTCCGTAAGAAAAATGTCTGTGGAGTTTGGTGATTCGTCTCACTTCCAGCTGAATTCGGTGGTCCTGAGTTTTTTAGTTTGAAGAGGTAGATGAATGATTTGGTGGATCTCTTGGAGACAGCAATGCAGATGATTTTTGTTCAAAGAGGTTTCTGATTGTAGCTGGAGTATGCAAAGGTGGTCAGTCAACAGGCAGGATTTGAAAGCTTTCAAGCTGGAATAGAGAGAGAGAGAGAGGAACCCTCACTTAGGGTCTGCACATGTTGCTTCTCCTCTGCTGCAAAGAAAACACCAGCTTAAAACCACAGATGGGGAGGGGAATGTCACATGACAGTTACTCAGTCAAACATCACTGTTAGCAGTATTTCTCTGCTTGCTGAAATAATAGATAGTTCCTTTAAACTTCCTGGGTCTTGGTTCTTGCTGGGGACTGAGCAGACATTTCGTCTCCCTCCTCACAAGCAGAGCAGTGTAGGATACAGTGTTGCAAATTAGGTGACCATCCTAAGCTTTGCTTTTTTAAATGTCTTTTAAAAATAAATTAATCCACTGACTGAAGGTCTGAATTTAAGAAAATTATCATTCAACAAAATACACTGACATAACACCTCCTCACCACGTGAAATGAAATGTGACAACAGGAACATTTCATTATGAGGTCACAAATTAAAAAGAAACTCGATACACACTGTACTCATCAGTCTCATGATCATAGCCATACTCTGGTTTAATTTTTTAAAATCTGGGATGGTTCCGTGCTGAGCTAAACCCTAGATATTGCGTCAGATATCACATTGTTTTTCCCTGCAATGTGGATAATTTTTAGGTGGTAATGTTGCAGAAGCAGGCTGCAATGAAAAAGGCTGATATTATGGGTTTTGAAGTTTTCTATAAAGGTCAAAGGATTGTGGGGTATAAGCTACGATCTCTCTATATCCAGTTTGGACATATACTTCAACATTTGTGAGAGCCAGCAACAGTCCCAGGGCTTCCTTCTCCATAGTAGATTATCTCCTTTGATGTTTGTTTAATTTTTTGGTGAAGTACTCAACTGATCACTCAATGCTTAACTCATCATCTTGGAGCAGGGCAGCACCTACCCCTAGGTCACTAGCATCCACTGCCACTTTAAATGGTTTGTTAAAGTTTGGAGCTGCCAGCACCAGTTTGTTGGTTAACATGGCTTTCATGCTCTCGAAAGCTGTTTGGCACCTCCCTGACCAGACTACCATTGCTTCTTTCTGTAATGCGCCTGTCAGTGGGTCGGCTGCAGTGCTAAAGTTTGGGAAAAACTTGCGGTAAAATCCACACACCCCCAAAAATCTCATTATTTCCCATTTGGTTGTGGGGACAGAAAAATCTATCAGCACCTGTTCCTTTGCTTCTCTGGGAAACGCTTTCCCTTGACCGACAATATACTCTAGGTAGGTTACTTGAGCTTTAGCGAACTCGCTCTTTGCAAGATTTACCATTAGGTCAGCTGACTGTAACCTCCGGAAGAGGGCTTCTAATTGGTCTAGGTGGTCTCCCCAGGTGTCATTGTACACCAACAGATCATCCAGGTACACTACACAGTTGGGCAGGCCAGCCACTACCTGGTTCATGAACCTTTGGAAAGTGGCTGGGGCATTTCTTAATCCAAAGGGCATCATTCGGCACTGGAATAAGCCATCAAGAGTGACAAAAGCTGAGATCTCATTAGCTCAGGTGGTTAAGGGAACCTGCCAGTACCCTTTTAATAAGTCTAGTTTGGTTATGTAGGTGACATTTCCGACTCTATCTATACAGCATTCCAGGCTGGGAATTGGGTAGGAATCAGCTCTGGTCACTGCATTTATCTTTCTATAATCAATGCAGAGCCTAGTTGAGCCATCGGGACTGGGCACCAGCACAACTGAGGAACTCCTCCCGAACTTGGGTCAGTTTCCTGGGACCTAGACGATAGGGATTTTGTTTTATGGGAGGGTCTCTCCTATATCCACATTGTGTAGGGTTAGGGTTGTGCACCTTGGTTTGTCCCTGCAGATCCCTTTAAAATGCTGTGAGCAGCCTTGTTAGGTCTCCTCTCTGTTCTGCATTTAACTAGCAGAGTACAGTGTCTAATTTCCCGAAAATTCCAGTTGTTAGCTAACCGGACGATAAGGTGTTCGATTTGGGAATCCTCCAGACCTCCCTCTAACCCGTCCTCACTGTCCCTTTCACCCTTCTCTTTCCTGACTCTCTGTCAGACTTGTGCTTCTTATTTTATTCATTCATGGGATGTGGGAGTCACTGGCAAGGCCAGCATTTATTGCTCATTCCTAATTGCCCTTGAGAAGGTGGTGGTGAGTTGCCTTCTTGAACTGCTGCAGTCCTTGGGGTGTAGGTACACTCACAGTGCTGTTAGAAAGGGAGTTCCAGGATTTTGACCCAGTGACAGTGAAGGAATGATGATATAGTTCCAAGTCAGGTTGGTGTGCAGCTTGGATGGGAACTTGCAGGTGGTGGTGTTCCCATGCATCTGCTGCCCTTTTCCTTCGAGGTGCTAGAGGTCGCAGGTTTGGAAGGTGCTGTTGAAGGAGCCTTGGTGAGTTGTATCAGTGCATCTTGTCGATGGTACACACTGCTGCCACTGTGCATCAGTGGTGAAGGGAGTGAATGTTGAAGGTTGTGTATGGGGTGACAATCAAGCAGGCTGCTTTGTCCTGGATGGTGTTGAGCTTCCTGAGTGTTGTTGGAGCTGCACCCATCCAGGCAAGTGGAGAGTATTCCATCACACTCCTGCCTTGTGCCTTGTAGATGGTTGGACAGGCATTGGGGAGTCAGGAGATGAGTTACTTCCCACAGAATTCGCAGCCTCTGACCTGCTGTTGGAGACACAGTATTTATGTGGCAGCTCCAGTTCAGTTTCTGGTCAATGATAACCCCCAGGATGTTGAGAGTGGGGGATTTAACGATGGTAATGCCATTGAACATTAAAGGGAGATGGTTAGGTTCTGTCTTGTTTGAGATGGCTATTGCCGAGCACTTGTGTGGTGCAAATTTTACTTGCCACTTATCAGCCCAAGCATGGATATTGTCCAGGTCTTGCTGCATCTGGACATGGACTGTTTCATTATCTGAGGAGTCATGAAAGGTGCTGAACATTGTGTAATCATCAATGAACATATCCACTTCTGGCCTTATGATGGTGGGAAGGTCATTGATGAAGCAGCAGAAGATGGTTGGGCCTAGGACACTACCCTGAGGAACTCCTGCAGTGATGTCGTGGGACTGAGATGATTGATATCCAACAACCACAACCATCTTCCTTCGTGCGAAGTATGACTCCAACCAGCAGAGAGTATTCTTCCTGATTCCCATTGACTCCAGTTTTGCTAGGGCTCCTTGGTGCCATACTTGGTCAAATGCTGCCTTGATGTCAAGGGCAGTCATGTTCACCTCATCTCTGGAGCTTAGCTCTATTGTCCATGTTTGGACAAAGGCTGTAATGAGGTCAGGAGTTGAGTGGCCATGACGGAACCCGAACTGAGCGTCAGTGAGCAGGTTATTGCTGAGCAAGTGCCTTTTGATAGCACTTTCAACGGCCCCTTCCATCACTTTACTGATGATTGAAAGTAGACTGATAGAGCGGGAATTGGCCAGGTTGGATTTGTCTTGCTTTTTGTGTACAGGACATACTTGGGCAATTTTCCACATTGCCAGTGTTGTGGCTGTACTGGAACAGCTTGGCTAGGGGCGCAGCAAGTTCTGAAGCACAGGTCTTCAGTACTATTGCCGGAATATTGTCAGGGCCCATAGTCTTTGCAGTATCCAGTGCGTTCAGTCATTTCTTGATATCACATGAAGTCAATTAGATTGGCTGAAGACTGGCATCTGTGATGCTGGGGACTTGAGGAGGAGGCCGATATGGATCATTCAGTTGGCACATCTGACTGAAGATTGATGCAAATGATTCAGCCTTATCTTTTGCACCGATGTGCTGGGATCCCTCATCATTGATGGTGGGGATATTTTTGGAGCCTCCTTCTCCTGTTAGTTGTTTGATTTCCCACCACCATTCACGACTGGATGTGGCAGGACTGCAGAGCTTAGATCTGATCTGTTGGTTGTGAGATCGTTTAGCCCTGTCTATCCCATGCTGCTGCTGCTGTTTGGCATGCAAGTAGTCCTGTTTTGTAGCTTCACCAAGCTGACACCTAATTTTTATGTATTCCTGTTGCTACTCCTGGCATGCCCTCCTGCACTCTTCATTGAACCAGGGTAGGTTTCCTGGCTTGATGGTAAAGGTAGAGTGGAGAATATGCCAGGCCATGAGGTTATAGATTGTGGTTGAGTACAATTCTGCTGCTGCTGCTGCTGGCCCAGAGCACTGTATGGAGACCCAGTTTTGCATTGCTAGATCTGTTTGAAATATATCCTATTTAGCACAGTGGTAGTAAGAACATAAGAAATAAGAGCAGGAGTAGGCCATTCAGCCCCTCAAACCTGCCCCGCCATTCAATAAGATCATGGCTGATCTGTCCCAGTCCTCAACTTCTCTTTTGGGCCTGCTCTGCCTAACCCTTGACTCCCCGAGATTTCAAAAATCTATCTACCTCCTCCTTAAACACATTTAGTGACTTAGCCTCCACAACTCTCTGAAGTAGAGAATTCCAGAGATTCACTACCCTCTGAGAGAAGAATTTCCTTCGCATCTCAGTTTTAAATGTGTGCCTCCTTATTCTGTAATTATGTCCCCTAGTTCGAGATTCCCCCACTACTGGAAACATCCTCTCAACATCTACCTTGTCAAGCCCCCTTAAAATCTTATATGTTTCAATAAGATCACCTCTCATTCTTCTAAACTCCAATGAATAAAGGCCTAACCTGTTTAGCCGCTCTTGATAAGACAGCCCCTTCATCCCAGGAATCAGCCTAGTGAACCTTTTATGAACTGCCTCCAATGTTATTATATCCTTCTTTAGTGCTACACAATACTTTCCAGCTGTGATACCATTTTAACATATTGATATGGCACAGCCTTTGCTTTTTCCTATGATCTGGGTGTCAATTATATAATTCACTTGGCTAATTCTCTTTTCTACTCTGTACGAGCCAGTGAACCGGGCTTTCAGGGGATTAGTGGCAGTCTTTCAAACTTCAGTTGATTAGAATCCAGAACTGGCATGTTCCTGTGAGGAAGAAGGATAAGTTTGGCAAGTTTCGGGAACCTTGGATAACGAGGGATATTGTGAGCCTAGTCAAAAAGAAAAAGGAAGCATTCGTAAGGGCTGGAAGGCTAGGAACAGACGAAGCCCTTGAGGAATATAAAGAAAGTAGGAAAGAACTTAAGCAAGGAGTCAGGAGGGCTAAAAGGGGTCATGAAAAGTCATTGGCAAACAGGATTAAGGAGAATCCCAAGGCTTTTTATACGTTTATAAAGAGCAAGAAGGTAACCAGGGAAAGGGTTGGCCCACTCAAGGAAAAAAGAGGAAATCTACATGTAGAGCCAGAGGAAATGGGCGAGGTACTAAATGAGTACTTTGCATCAGTATTCACCAAAGAGAAGGACTTGGTGGATGATGAGTGTAGGGAAGAGAGTGTAGATAGTCTGGGTCATGTCATAAAAAGGAGGAGATGTTGGGCGTCTTGCAAAGCATTAAGGTAGATAAGTCCCCAGGACCTGATGGGATCTACCCCAGAATACTGAGAGAGGCAAGGAAAGAAATTGCTGGTGCCTTGACAGAAATCTTTGTATCCTCATTGGCTACAGGTGAGGTTACAGAGGACCCAGAGGACTGGAGAATAGCCAATGTTGTTCCTTTGTTTAAGAAGGGTAGCAAGGGTAATCCAGGAAATTATAGACCGGTGAGCCTTACGTCAGTGGTAGGGAAATTATTAGAGAGGATTCTTTGGGACAGGATTTACTCCCATTTGGAAATAAATGAACTTATTAGCGAGAGGCAGCCTGATTTTGTGAACGGGAGGTCGTGTCTCACTAACTTGATTGAGTTTTTTGAGGAAGTGACGAAGGTGATTGATGAAGGAAGGGCAGTGGATGTTGTCTATATGGACTTTGACAAGGTAGACTGGTACAAAAGGTGAAGTCACACGGGATCAGAAGTGAGCTGGCAAGATGGATACAGAACTGGCTCGGTCATAGAGGACAGAGGGTAGAAGTGGAAGGGTGCTTTTCTGAATGGAGGGCTGTGACTAGTAGTGTTCCACAGGGATCAGTGCTGGGACCTTTGGTATTTGTATTATATATAAATGATTTGGAGTAAAATGTAGCTGGTCTGATTAGTAAGTTTGCGGACGACACAAAGGTTGGTGGAGTTGCGGATAAGGATGAGGATTGTCAGAGGATACAGCAGGATATAGATCGGTTGGAGACTTGGGCGGAGAAATGGCAGATGGAGTTTAATCCGGAAAAATGTGAGGTAATGCATTTTGGAAGATCTAATACAGGTGGGAAGTATACAGTAAATGGCAGAACCCTTAGGAGTATTGACAGGCAGAGAGATCTGGGCGTACAGGTCCACAGGTCACTGAAAGTGGCAACACAGATGGATAAGGTAGTCAAGAAGGCATACGGCAAACTTGCCTTCATCGGTCAGGGCACAGAGTATAAAAATTGGCAAGTCATGCTGCAGCTGTACAGAACCTTAGTTAGGCCACACTTGGAATATTGCGTGCAATTCTGGTCGCCACACTACCAGAAGGATGTGGAGGCTTTGGAGAGGGTACAGAAGAGGTTTATCAGGATGTTGCCTGGTCTGGAGGGCATTAGCTATGAGGAGAGGTTGGATAAACTCGGATTGTTTTCACTGGAACGACGGAGGTGGAGGGGTGACATGATAGAAGTTTACAAAGTTATGAGTGGCATGGACAGAGTGGATAGCCAGAAGCTTATTCCCAGGGTGGAAGAGTCAGTTACTAGGGGACATAGGTTTAAGGTGAGAGGGGCAAAGTTTAGAGGGGATGTGCGAGGCAAGTTCTTTACACAGAGGGTGGTGAGTGCCTGGAACCTGCTGCTGGGGGAGGTGGTGGAAGCAGGTACGATAGCGACGTTTAAGAGGCATCTTGACAAATCCATGAATAGGATGGGAATAGAGGGATACGGACCCCGGAAGTGCAGAAGGTTTTAGTTTAGACAGGCATCAAGATCGGCGCAGGCTTGGAGGGCCGAATGGGCTGTTCCTGTGCTGTATTGTTCTTTGTTCTTTGTTCTAGTACGAACATATGGTCTCCGGACGAAATGTGCTTGCCTTTGCATGTTTATCCGCCTGCCTTTTCATAGCTGTCAGGAAGGATTTTAGGTGTTCCTGAGCCACCGCACAGGCTTTCCCTGTTCTCCAAACATGGAGACGTAGTTTAACAGGGAAGATTCGGCTCTGTGTCCCCAAAACCTCTCCTTTATTAGTTTTGGAGGACTTCTCACCTCATGTCATGTGAGGGCGGCACAATGGCACAATGGTTAGCACTGCAGCCTCACAGCTCCAGCGACCCGGGTTCAATTCTGGGTACTGCCTGTGTGGAGTTTGCAAGTTCTCCCTGTGTCTGCGTGGGTTTCCTCCGGGTGCTCCGGTTTCCTCCCACATGCCAAAAGACTTGCAGGTTGATAGGTAAATTGGCCATTATAAATTGCCTCTAGTATAGGTAGATGGTAGAGAAATATAGGGACAGGTGGGGATGTGGTAGGAATATGGAATTAGTGTGGTATAAATGGGTGGTCGATGGTCGCCACAGACTCGGTGGGCCGAAGGGCCTGTTTCAGTGCTGTATCTCTAACTAACTAGCTAACTAATTCAAAGGGACTAAAGCCAGTGGACTCATTGGGTGAGTCCCTGGTAGCAAACAAAAGAAATCCCAGTTCTTTGTCCCAGTCATGGGAAGCACTCATAGCAGTATGTCCTGCAGACTTTAGGGTCTGGTGGTACTGCTCCAAAGTCCCTTGTGACTGTGGGTGGTCGGCTGAGGACTTTAGCTGGGTTATGCCCAGATTACCCATGACCTTTTGAAAAATACTGGACATAAAATTTGTGTCCTGATCCGACTGGATCTCAGCAGGCAGCCTGTATCAGGTGAAGAATTGGGTTAGCCCCTCCACCACTACCTTAGCAGAGATAGCTCTTAGTAGGATAGCCTCTGAAAATTGAGTAGCCACATCCATAATTGTGAGAAGATACTGGTAGCCCCCTTTTGTTTTCGGCAGGGGCCCCGCACAATCTACCAGCACTCTGCTGAACGGTTCACTAGAAGCTGGTATGGGAATTCGGGGTGCAGGTTTTATTGCAGG
Source organism: Heterodontus francisci (assembly GCF_036365525.1). Taxonomy (NCBI): domain Eukaryota; kingdom Metazoa; phylum Chordata; class Chondrichthyes; order Heterodontiformes; family Heterodontidae; genus Heterodontus; species Heterodontus francisci. The sequence continues at coordinate 109,759,867 of NC_090377.1, forward strand.
TTGAAGCTTCCCCACAACCTGGCAGGTATGGCAAATGTTACAGAATTCTACCACATCCTTATGGAGTTGTGGCCAGTGAAAATGCTGTCTGATGCGGGCTTGGGTTTTTCCAATGTCCAGCCATTGGAATCTCGTGGGCTATTCTCAATATTTCTCTATGGTACCTCAGCGGCAGCACTACCTGGTGAACCACAGTCCACTTTTCATCTGCAGGTCTGTGAGGAGGTCTCCACTTCCTCATCAGCACCTCATCCTTTAAATAGTCGCACTCTGGAACTCCCTCTGCTTCAGCTTCAGCTTGGGCAGTCTGTGCTAACTTTTTTAACCTGTGTTGACTTGCTGAGCCTTGACCAAGAAAAACCTGTTTAACCCATCCTTTGGGTCCTCTAACTTCCCAAATAAGATTTCAGATAACCAGAGAGCAGGGTCAGCTGTACGCAGTGCCAGTTCAGCCTCCTCTGATGGAACTTGTTTGGCCATGGACTGGGTCACCACACAGTCAGGAAATATGCCAGGAACCTTTTCCTATAATTGCTCTGTCTCCCTGACCTCTTTCAGTCTTTCAAAAAACCAATGGAGATGCTACCACCTTCGCCCCTGCCACGTCATTACTCAGGAGCAGGTCGGCCCCATCCACAGGTAAACTAGGGACAATCCCCATGGTTACCAGTCCTGAAACAAGGTTCCACTACAGGTGCAGCCGTTATAAAGGTATGGGCACATACTTTCCCCCGATACCATTTGCTAGCACTCTAGCATTCAATACACTCTCTGGGGGAAATATCATGCCTTTTCCTAGCAGAAGGAATTGGGTGGCCCCTGTATCCCTAAGTATGACTGTGGGCTTACTTGCTTCACTCGAGGGATATGGGGTCACTTTTCCTCACACTCTCAGTGGTAGGTTTACTGGGTTTTACTGCCGCAGTTAAAGCCACAGCCTGGTCTGCTGTGCTTTCTTTTAGGGCCCCTTTTCCTGCAATGGTCTGGTGTACCCTGACTAAACCTATGGGTTTTCACTGTAACTTCCGGCAGTAAGCTCAAAGGTGACCTGCCTTGTTACAATGGAAAGAAACAGGCTTCCAGATGTCAGTCTGCTCTCAGCACCTTCCTTTTTGGCCTGAGGAGGGCCCCCTGTGTTTCCAGCTCTCCCTTCTCACTCATGGCTGTTCATCCTCCAATCACCCTCCCACCTTCTATCCTTTTCAGGTGTTTGGAGGTGACTAGGAAAGGGTTTCCCTTGGGGCAAGGTCTTATGAAGAATTGTAAAATCATCAACCAGGGTCGCTGCTTGCTTGGCTCTTGGAACCTTTTGTTTCTCTGCATGGTTTCTTATGGAAAGGGAAAGCGAGTTTTTGAACTCTTCAAGGAGGATCAACTCTCTGAGGTTTTCTTTGGTGAACTCTATCATAAGTGACCATAGCCATTGGTCAAAAGTGATTTGCTTAACCCTTGCGAACTCAATGTAAGTTTGTTCAGGTGGCTTTCGGAGGGTTCAGAATTTTTGGTGATACACCTCTGGTAGTAGCTCATATGTGTCCAGGATAGCATTTTTAGTCAGCTGATAGTCTGATGAACTCTCATCAGGAAACAGTGAATAAACCTTTTCCAAAGTTTTCCTGTTAGTTTGCTTTGCCATAACAGTGTCCAGTTGGCCACTTCAGCTGTCTTGCAGGATTTTCAAAAGATACAAAAAATATTTCCACATCCCCCTCATTGAACTTCGGTATCAACTGGGAGAACTTTAAGAGCTCAGCACTTATTCCTGAGCTCGGAGTAACTCCCTCACTCGCGGTGCCTTCACTGGTTGTATTGGGTCTTCCCCTAGTTAGTTCAAGCCGCCTTACTTCCTTTCCTCCTTTCCTTCTGGTAAGCTCTTTCTTTTTCCATTTCCTCCCATTTTCTCTTTCTTCCCTTTCTTGAAACTCTCTCTGCTCTTTCTCCTTCTGGAATTCTAATTCTAATCTCCTCTGTTCTACTTGTACCTTAGGTACTGTTGCTTTTTCTGTTTCAGATTCTATGCCTGTCTCTGGTTCTTCAGTGTCAATATTAAAATGGTTGGCCACAAGTTTTAGGATTTCAGGCTTTCAAGCTTTTGGTTGTATCGTAATCTCTACCTGCCTATCTACATTCCTCAATTCTTTAACAGATTGAGCTTTTAACCTGGCCCAAGTTCTAGGAAGGTACTGGCTTCGAAAGTGGACATTTTAGTATTCTAGCATTGAAAACCACCAGAAAACCCGTACTGAAGTTTTTTAATTATTGTGAGGGATCAATTGGGTTTCTCGCTTCCAATTTCCTGTTTGTCTTTTGGTTTGATCCCAGAAGTGAGCCCCCAAATTCCTGTTATGGTCAAGTGAGGAGGGTTTGAAGGACTTCCCACTTTTCCCTCTCCTTGTTTGATCACAACAAGTTTAATTCTTTCTTAAAGTAAATGTACTGGCCAATTCAGTAGGTTTGATTACTTGCTTGCTATGTTAAATGAATATTTTTCGTCAGTATTTACAGTGGAGAAAGAAAATGTTGTCGAGGAGAATACTGAGATACAGACTACTAGGCTAGATGGGATTGAGGTTCACAAGGAGGAGGTGTTAGCAATTTTGGAAAGTGTGAAAATAGATAAGTCCCCTGGGCCAGATGGGATTTATCCTAGGATTCTCTGGGAAGCCAGGGAGGAGATTGCAGAGCCTTTGTCCTTGATTTTTATGTCGTCATTGTCGACAGGAATAGTGCCGGAAGACTGGAGGATAGCAAATGTTGTTCCCTTGTTCAAGAAGGGGAGTAGAGACAGCCCTGGTAATTATAGACCTGTGAGCCTTACTTCGGTTGTGGGTAAAATGTTGGAAAAGGTTATAAGAGATAGGATTTATAATCATCTTGAAAAGAATAAGTTCATTAGAGATAGTCAGCACGATTTTGTGAAGGGTAGGTCGTGCCTCACAAACCTTATTGAGTTTTTTGACAAGGTGACCAAACAGGTGGATGAGGGTAAAGCAGTGGATGTGGTGTATATGGATTTCAGTAAGGCGTTTGATAAAGTTCCCCACGGTAGGCTATTGCAGAAAATACGAAAGTATGGGATTGAAGGTGAATTAGTGCTTTGGATCAGAAATTGGCTAGCTGAAAGAAGACAGAGGGTGGTGGTTGATGGTAAATGTTCATCCTGGAGTATAGTTTCTAGTGGTGTACCGCAAGGATCTGTTTTGGGGCCACTGCTGTTTGTCATTTTTATAAATGACCTGGATGAGGGTGTAGAAGGGTGGGTTAGTAAATTTGCGGATGACACGAAGGTCGGTGGAATTGTGGATAGTGCCGAAGGATGTTGTAGGTTACAGAGGGACATAGATAGGCTGCAGAGCTGGGCTGAGAGATGGCAAATGGAGTTTAATGCGGAAAAGTGTGAGGTGATTCACTTCGGAAGGAGTAACAGGATTGCAGAATACTGGGCTAATGGGAAGATTCTTGGTAGTGTAGATGAGCAGAGAGATCTTGGTGTCCAGGTACATAAATCCCTGAAAGTTGCCACCCAGGTTAATAGGGCTGTAAGAAGGCATATGGTGTGTTAGCTTTTATTAGTAGGGGGATCGAGTTTAGGAGCCACAAGGTCATGCTGCAGCTGTACAGAACTCTGGTGCGGCCGCACCTGGAGAATTGCGTGCAGTTCTGGTCACCGCATTATAGGAAGGATGTGGAAGCTTTGGAAAAGGTGCAGAGGAGATTTACTAGGATGTTGCCTGGTATGGAGGGAAGGTCTTACGAGGAAAGGCTGAGGGACTTGAGGTTGTTTTCGTTAGAGAGAAGGAGGAGAAGAGGTGACTTAATAGAGACATATAAGATAATCAGAGGGTTGGACAGGGTGGATAGTGAGAGCCTTTTTCCTCGGATGGTGATGGCAAACATGAGGGGACATAGCTTTAAGTTGAGGGGTGATAGATATAGGACAGATGTCAGAGGTAGTTTCTTTACACAGAGAGTAGTAGGGGCGTGGAACGCCCTGCCTGCAACAGTAGTAGACTCGCCAACTTTAAGGGCATTTAAGTGGTCATTGGATAGACATATGGATGAAAATGGAATAGTGTAGGTCAGATGGTTTCACAGGTCGGCGCAACATCGAGGGCTGAAGGGCCTGTACTGCGCTGTAATGTTCTATGTTCTATGTTCTATCATAACAAGAACCAATCGGACAGGTTTTCTTGAGTTAACAAAGAGAGAGGCTAACTTTATTGTCCCGAAACCGAACTATTAAAATAACAGCATGCCAACTTTCACTCTCTCTCACACACACACACACACACACACACACACACACTAGAGGTTAACACACACATAAATAGGGAAAAGGTAGATTGTTTGAGGTAGAGTCCATAGAAAAAAGGTATCCAGTCTGTGCAGTTTGGTGAATTGTCAAGTTTCTAGCTGACTTTGGTGGTCCTGAGGCTTTTAGTTTGAAGAGGTACATGACTGTTTCGGTGGGTCCCTTGGAGACAGTGATGCAGATGATTTCCTCCAACGGGGTTCTGATTATAGCCAGAGTATGCAACGGTGGTCAGTCAACAGGCAGGATTTGAAAGCTTTCAAGCTAGACTGGAGAGAGAGTGGGGGGATCCCCATTTAGGGTCTGCACATGTCAGAGTCCAATTGCTTCTCCTCTGCTGCAGAAAAAACACAGGCTTAAAACCACAGATGGGGAGGGGCTTGACACATGACAGTTAGTCAGTCATTCAAACATAGCAGTTCACAGTATTTCTCTGCTTGCTGAAAGAACAGGCAGCAGTTCGCAGTATTTTTCTGCTTGCTGAAAGAACAGGCAGTTCCTTTCAACTTCCTTGGTCTTGGTTCTTACTGGGGACTGAGCAGACATTTTGTCTCCCTCCTCACAAGTATTACAGTGTAGGATACAGTGTTGCAAATTAGGTGACCATCCTAAGCTTTTCTTTTTTCAATGTCTTTTAACAAAAATAAATTCAGACTTCTAGTCAGTGGATTAAAGAAAATTATCATTCACCAAAATACATTGACGTAACATGCACATTAATTTCTCTTGTCAGTGAACTGTGGAAAAGCGAGTTTGGTGAAGTTGACAAACTGGTCAGCTACATTAAAAAGGTCTTCAACCAATACTCTAGCCGCAAGCCTTGATACAGGCAACACATTGCAAATGCGGCTAAATGGCTAAAATTGGGGAACAGAATATCACCCTTCCTTCAGAGCCAGTAATTACGTGCTGGAATTCTTGATTTCGGACAGTGCAGTATCATAGTGGCACAGTGGTTAGCACCACAGCCTCACAGCACCAGCAACCTGGGTTTTGTTCTGGGTTCATGCATGTGTGGAGTTTGCAAGTTCTCCCTGTGACTGCGTGGGTTTCCGCAGGGTGCTCCGGTTTCCTCCCACAGCCAAAGACTTGCAGGTTGATCAGTAAATTGGCCATTGTAAATTGCCCCTAGTGTAGGTAGGTGGTAGAAGAATGGTGGGGATGTAGTAGGGAATATGGGATTAATGTAGGATTAGTATAAATGGGTGATTGTTGGTTGGCACAGACTCGGTGGGCTGAAGGGCCTGTTTCAGTGCTGTATCTCTAAATAAAAAGCAAAATAAAGGGAAAGATGGGATTAAGAGAGAAAGTAAAAAATGTTTATTGGGTGGCACAGTGGCGCAGTGGTTAGTACTGCAGCCTCACAGCTCCAGCGACCCAGGTTCAGTTCTGGGTACTGCTTGTGTGGAGTTTGCAAGTTCTCCCTGTGACTGCGTGAGTTTTTGCCGGGTGCTCTGGTTTTCTCCCACTGCCAAAGACTTGCAGGTTGATAGGTAAATTGGCCATTGTAAATTGCCTCTAGTGTAGGTAGGTGGTAGAAGAATGGTGGGGATGTAGTAGGGAGTATGGGATTAATGCAGGATTAGTATAAATGGGTGATTGTTGGTTGGCACAGACCTGGTGGGCCAAAGGGCCTGTTTCAGTGCTGTATCTCTAAATATAAAAATAAAATAAAAATGTACAATATCATGAAATATTACTCAGACCTCATCTCTGAAGAGCTCACATTGACACTGTAAACAAAGGTTATAACAGATATTGCAACTTTTCTAAACAATGCTCAGGTTAATGAAGAAGTTCAGTTTGTTGCCAAGAATGTTGCATGACTGATGGATTTAATCACTTGGTTTGAATCCACAAAGCTGACAATCAAGTAATGGATGTACTTTTGTGGACTGAATTAAATGCTTGTGCTCAACAGGTGTTTTCTTGCATGCCATCTGTCAGTACCCCACAAAGTTGCTGATCTACCTGTAGCATTCTTCTGCTCAGTGATGGATTCAGCATCTGTGACCAGTTGGTTTATGTAACCCTGTTGTGGAGTCTCCACAGTTATCCCTGCCAGCAGTGTCTGCCTGTGCTCATGTTAGGTGTCTTTTAAGGGAAGAAAAATATTTGAAGGACAGAAAGATGCAGGACTCAGGGGAGAGAGCTTGGCTGTGAGATTAGTTATGTATTGCTCTAGCAAAGAGCCAACATTAACATAATGGGCCAAATTGCCTCTATTTGCTGTAAAGCTGTATGGTTCTATATTGTTTAGTGGGGTATGCAGCTTTTTCTCTTCTCATCCCCCACAGTGCTGGAGCAAAATATGAAAATATATGTATACCTTAAATAAACGTAGAAAAGGGTAGCTCTCCTGTGGTTCACCAAGTGACACAGCAGAAGGCACAGTATTAACATGGCTTTAGTGTCGAATTTTGTTGGTCACTTTTTGAATATTTTTGCTTGGTAACGAATGCGAATACCAGTTAGGTTCAGCAACTCCAACTAATTCCCTGCTCCCATCCCCCAATCGTATTTCAGGGTTGCTGAAGGGAACTATTACACCACCAGCACTGCCCTGGCTGAGATCAGCTCACTCAGCAAAGGCTACCGATTGAACATAAGACCTTTTTGTTTCCCGTGGGCTTGAATTCCCACAGGGCTCTCCCAATTGTCCACCCTAACCTTGGTGTATAATCCATGGAAACCCCAGAGTAGAAGTGTGACGAGGACTGACGACTTTTCTCTAGAGTTTCCGCAGATATTCACCTAGAGTTCCGGTTGACAATCGGGAGTATCCCAATGGAAATTAATAGTCTATAACGGAAACCATGAAACTGCTAGATAAATTAAAAGTCCACCTGAAAATGAAGAATCCTACTCAGTTTCCATTTCTGTCGACATACGAACATACGAGTTAGGAGCAGGAGTAGGCCACTCAGGCCCTCGAGACTGCTCCGCCATTCAATAAGTTCATGGCTGAACTGATTACTCCACATTTCCACCTACTCCCCAATAACCTTTACTATATAGGTCAACTCTTAATTCAAAGGTAGTTAATTAAAATTATCTATCTATACGCACCAAATTCCTACTTTCCTATGTTAATGTTGATTAATTCAAATGACTGGATAATTTACTCTTTTGAGTATAAAAAATAGCTGTAATGATATACATGGTCATTTCCTCTTACACAGTTGAGTTGATTATGCGATTCTTTTCCACAGAAGGCAGAAATTTGGTTATCCTTGAGTGAAGCAGTGGAACTGAAGTTATAATGTTGTATTTCTTCAAGCCTGCTCACTTCCTACAGCACTGCCCACACTGGCCACTGCTGGGCCGACAGTGCTGTCAACTTCCTCAGTGCATTTACGTTCAAAAACAAGTGAGAATGTTTTCTGAACTTTAAGGGTTGAAATTTATGAGCTCTGATCCCGGTGTTCTTCAGGCGGGGGCTCATTTAAGTGGAGGGGGTGGAGCGGCCGCCCATCTATGTCATTGGGTAGGCCGCTCCGTCCCTGGCCGTGGCATCTGGTGCCACCGTGCAGGCGCTGGCGCCATTTTTAAAGGGCTTCAAGCCTTTAGAAGAAATTTTAATTTTCAAAGTTATATTGTGGTGCATTGTTTGTAAAAAAATTAAATAAATGCTGAAGGCCCTTTCCCACCCCACCCCAAGTGCTTGTTTTCGAGGCAATATCAACAAAATGAACTTTATTCCCAACCCGAACATTCCCCCACAACCTCATAATATTTGCCCTTCAATCCCATCCCACCATCCCCAGAGCCAATAAAAAGTGTTTTCCCTGCTCCCCTCCCCCTGCACTGATAATCTCACTGCTCCCCTTCCCCACCAGTGTGACACCTCGAAACTCCGTATGGAGTTCCGAAGGTGCAGGAGTTACGGCCGATGGCCAGAATAATGGCGTGGGATGGCCGCCGGGACAAGGTAACTTAATTTTCATTTTTTAAACTTAGTTTTAACTTTAAAATCAAAGCCCTGCCGCTGAATGGCGGTGGGTGCGCACCGAGGCCTCGCCGCCGCTGGTAAAAGGCGATGGGGCCTTCTCGGCGCAGAGGTCGTGGCGGGCCCCTCCTGGAAGAATTTTCTGAGCCATCCTGCCACGACCCCCAATGCCGGAGGGCTCATAAAATTCAGCCTTAAGTCTCAGCACTAGACATGTTTAAAAAAGGATAGAGTTGAAATCTATTGGCAGATTATGAATTGTTTAATCATTAAAATTGCAAAGCATTGCTGGAAGGGCCCTCACTGTCCTGTCACTGGGCCTTGTAGGTTTACAAAAAGAACTTTATCACTCTGTTTGGAATTTGATGCCAGCTCAAATTAATTTTATCAAGGGTAAGTAGCATTTGTGGCTAGCAACAAAGAAGTTGAGCAGATTTTAAGATTTACTCCAACTGGTGAATGCAGGGTTGGGTTTGAATTCTCAAAGGTTCAGCTTTTACTGCACTGGTTAACATGTTCATGTGAGTTTCTGTCTATAATTTTAACGCAGTTGTTAACCTATCTTATTTTAAATGGGTTAAACTAAAATAGCACAAACAGGAATTTATGGGAATGAGTTTACTGGGACACAGGTGAAACTAAACCATACAATTAAGGCTGCTCCACCATCAATAAATATTCCTTTTGAATCGTCAAATTGCTATTCATAGAGTCATAGCTAGTGAGTCACATGTTTGTTGGTCATGTTTAAATATTCTTGTTTAGACAGTGAGTACTAATGACGGCAGGAACAGCAGTATGAATGAGCTACTGTATTCTGCCAGTGTGTGGGAGCTGAATTAACCTGTAATCAGAAGATGCTAAGGCAGCTCTGCTCAATAACTGTATCTCTGCCAATGTTAATCCTGCTCCCTTACACTGTCTTAACTGATAATTCTCATAACTGATTTACTATCTGCACTCTATTTTATCATCACTTAATGTTTGTAGAAAAATACCAAAAGTAAAATCAATCAAGGCTATTTATGATCAGTGGGAAGATAGTACTGGTGTGGAGGAACTGCTCTGCGTGGCAGCATAAGGGAAATTTTGGAAAACAAAAGGAACAGTAAGAAGATAAACTAAAATGTTTGAATCGCTGGGTTTTTCTGTGAGGGAAATTTGGGGGTGATTAAAAACAAGAAAAAGATTATATCAGAAGCCTCAAAGTGCTCTACATTTAATGATGTGGATTGAAGTCCAGTGACTGCTATACTGGCAAATGAGGCAACCATTGTGCACACAGCAAGATCCCATAAACAACAATAAGAATGTGTGGTTATCCTTTTTTTGGGTGATGTTGGTTGACATAGTTGAATTTAATTGTCAACATCCACCTGGTACAGAACCGTGATTTAAAATCTCATCTGAGACAATTAATGCAACATCTGATAGTGCGGAGCATTCACACATTTCATTGAAGTATTGTTGTAAATTATGCCCTTAAATACTGGAGTAGGGCTTAAACCCTCTACCTTTAAACTCAGAGGCAAAAGCATTATCTGATAGCTATAATAGTACACACTTTTCACAGACAATAGTTCCCAGTGTTCTCTCCTCTTCAAATTGAATATTTATCCTGTAGTAAGGAAGGTACATCTTATTAATGAGGAAATGAATTTTGGAGTGAATTATTCTGGTTTTTGTTCTGTACAATAACCCCGACTGCATCAACAATGACTCCCTTATATTCTGTGCAGACTGCCATCCTGAACCAGGAGCAATGGGATGAAATGTTGGCTGTTACAGGACTGACCGGTAAGAAACTTCTCAAAGCTAATTTCAGCCAACTCTGCATCAAAATGGAAAATAATTCCAAGAGGAAGGACGACAATGGGTTGAAATCACACAGTGCAATATTAATCATGAATTCATTATATCATTTGAATGAAATTCTTGTGTTCGCTATTTGAGCAGAAGTATTTAGAATAAATGGGTTAACACCGTTATTAAAATGGGAAGGATATGGCTATGAATATATTAACATATTTAATATTAATATTGTATAATGAGATTCCAAGCCATGTATGGAAAGCGTTAATCCCATTTTAAATTACTACAAAGGTGACGTTCACATTAGAAAGTTATCACCAGGGCTTTCTGTCTGTATACAGCAACTTGCGCTTCTGTTGTGTCCATAATGTAGAAAAAAGTCTCCAGGCACTTCAGGCGTAAGTAAAAAGTGGATGCCAAAGATTAAGGTTGGAAAAGAAGGAGTTGGCTGCTTGTCTCCAAGCAGGAAGGGAAAGTGGAAAGGTGGAGGAATTTAGGGAGAGGGTTCCAGAGCTTGAGGCATAGGCAGGTGAAGGTACAGCGGCAAATGGCAAGATGATGTGGGGGGGGAGAGGGGTGGTGGGGTGTGGGGGGGCAGGGGTGTAATTGCTGAGGGAGGTTACAGAAATAGGGAGAGATGATGCTATGGAAGGATTTAAACATAAAGATGATATTTTTAAATTTGCGGAGTTAGTGGATCGGGAGTTAATGAAATAAAAGCAGAAAATGCTGGAAATACTTAGCAGGTCTGGCAGCATCTGTGGAGAGAGAAGCAGAGTTAATGTTTCACGTCTGTGACCTTTCATCAGAACTGGCAAAGGTTAGAAATGTAATAGGTTTTAATCAAGTGAAGCGGGGTGCGGGGGAAAGAGAACAAAAGGGAAGGTGTGTGATAGGGCAGAGGGCAGGAGAGATTAAATGACAAAGATATCATGGGACAAAGGCAAACGGAGTGCTACTGGTTTTGGTGAAAGAAAGAGCATTAGTCTAGAGACAGTGTTAATGACAGAATAATAGACAGCTCTGTCCAAAAGCACAAACATGAAAAACCAAGTTTAAGATAGGCACATGGTTAAAAAAATAATAAAATAAAATAATAATATAAAAGGCCAGTCATGCTCTGAAATTATTGATGTTCACTGGAACACGGCAGCACCCTGCTCTTGCACCCACATTTCTGTCCTTGGTCTGCTGCAGTGTTCCAGTGAACATCAACGAAAGTTTGAGGAACAGCACCTCATTGATCGATTAGGCACTATACAGCCTTCCGGACTCAACATTGAGTTCAGTAATTTCAGTAGTGGGCAAGCTGTGTTTGGTCCAGCAAAGTTTTGGATGAGCTACAGCTTTATGGAAAGTGTAGGTTGGGAAACCAACCAGGCGAGCATTGGAATGATTAAGTCTGGAGGTGACAAAAGCATGGATGAGGATTTCAGCGTCAGATGGGATGGAGGCAGTGTTTGTGATGGTGAATATATGGGGCTTGATTTTCAATTTGGGGTCGGGAACCTAATGCCCAGATAATTTTCAGTGTCTTTCAGCACAACCATTAGCACTCTGTTTGCCTTTGTCCCATGACATCTTTGTCATTTAATTTCTCCTGCCCCTCTGCCCTATCACTCAACTTCCGTTTTCTGTGCCTAGTGATGCTATCTTTAAATGTAAATGCCCTCATTGGGCTGGAGGTGAGCTCGGTCACTAATTAGTGGCGGCGAGCCTTACCAGGAGGTGGGAGCTGCCTGCAGAGCACGAGCCATGATGGGGCCTGCCACTGCTTTTCAGAAGAGAGCAGGCAGGACCTGGGAGGGCCAGCAAACTAACTGCGCAGGAAAGTGGCCATAAGACTAAATGAGAGGTAATGCACATGATCCGGCGCAAGATTCCCCAGTTCTCCAGATTTTTAACTTTATGGAAACATAGAAAATAGGAACAGGAGTAGGCCATTCGGCCCTTCGGGCCTGCTCCGCCATTCAAAAAAGATCATGGCTGATCATCTAATTCAGTACCCTGTTCCCGCTTTCTCCCCATATCCCTTGATTCCTTTGGCATTAAGAAATATATCCATCTCCTTCTTGAATATATTTAATGACGGCCTCCACTGCCTTCTGCGGTAGAGAATTCCACAGGTTCACCACCCTCTGAGTGAAGAAATTTCTCCCCATCTCAGTTCTAAATGGCATACCCCGTATCCTGAGACTGTGACCCCTGGTTCTGGACTCCCCAGTCATCGGGAACATCCTCCCTGCATCTAGCCTGTCTAGTGCTGTTAGAATTTTATAGGTTTCTATGAGATCCCCTCTCATTCTTCTAAACTTTAGTAAATATAAGCCTAGTCGACCCAATCTCTCCTCATACGTCAATCCTGCCATCCCAGGAATCAGCCTAGTAAATCTTCTTTGCACTCCCTCCAAGGCAAAAACATCCTTCCTCAGATAAGGAGAACAAAACTGCACACAATACTCCTGATGTGGTCTCGCAAAGGACCTGTATAACTGCAGTAAGACATCCTTGCTCCTGTACTCAAATTCTCTTGCAATGAAGGCCAACATACCATTCGCCTACCTATCTGCTTGCTTTCAGTGACTGGGGTACAAGGAAACCCAGGTCTCGTTGCACCTCCCCCTTTCCCAATCTATCTTTCAGATAATAACCTGCCTTTCTGTTTTTACAACCAAAGTGGATAACCTCACATTTATCCAGGTTATACTGCATCTGCCATGCATTTGCCCACTCACCCAACTTGTCAAAATCATATTGGAGCCTCTTTGCATCCTCCTCACAGCTCACATTCCCCCGCAGCTTTGTGCCGTATGCAAACTTGGAAATGTTACATTTAGTTCCCTCACCCAAGTCATTAATATATATTGTGAATAGCTGGGGCCCAAGCACTGATCCCTGCGGTATCCCACTAGTCACTGCCTGCCACCCGGAAAAAGATCCTTTATTCCTCTGTCTGTTTCTTGTCTGTCAACCAATTCTCAATCCATGCCAGTATATTACCCCCAATCCCATGTGCTTTAATTTTGCACACTAACCTCTTATGTGGGACCTTATCAAAAGTCTTCTGAAAATCCAAATACACAAAATCCACTGGTTCTCCCTTATCTATTCTACTAGTTATATCCTCAAACAACTCCAGTAGATTTGGTAAGCATGATTTCCCTTGCGTAAAACCATGCTGACTTTGCCCAATCCCGTTTATACTTTCTAGGTGTTCTGCTATCACATCCTTTATAATAGACTCTAGCATTTTCCCCACTACTGATGTCAGGCTAACTGATCTGTAGTTCCCTGTTTTTTCTCTCCCTCCTTTTTAAAATAGTGGGGTTACATTTGCCACCCTCCAATCTGTAGGAACTGCTCCAGAGCCAGTATAATTTTGGAAGATGACCACCAATGTATCCACTATTTCCAGGGCAACTTCCTTTAGTACTCTGAGATGTAGTTTATCAGGCCCTGGGGATTTGTCAGCCTTTAACACCATTAATTTCCCTAGCACTATTTTTTTACAAATACTGATTTCCTTCAGTTCCTCTCTCTCATTAATCTTTGGTTCCCTAACATTTCTGGGAGGTTATTTGTGTCCTCCTTTGTGAAGACAGAACCAAAGTATGTGTTTAATTGTTCTGCCATTTCTTTGTTCCCCATTATAACTTCCCCCGTTTCTGACTGCAAGGGACCTACATTTGTCTTCACTAATCTTTTTCTCTTCACATATTTATAGAAGCTTTCACAATCAGCTTTTTTGTTCCCCGCAATTTTACTCTCAGACTCTATTTTCTCCTGCTTAATCAACCTCTTTGTCCTCCTTTGCTGAATTCTAAACTGCTCCCAATCCTCAGACTTGTTGCTTTTTCTGGCAATTTTATATGCCTCCTCTTTGGATCTAATACTATCCCTAATTTCTTTTGTAAGCCATGATTGAGCCACCTTTCCGGTTTTATTTTTGCGCCAGACAGGAATGAATAATTGTTTTAATTCATGCACACGTTCTTTAAATATTATCCATTGCCTATCCACCGTCAACCCTTTTAGTAAAGTTCCCTAATCTACCATAGCTAACTCGTGCCTCATTCCTGCGTAGTTTCCTTTATTTAGATTCAACTACTTCACTCTCCATCTTAATGAAGAATTCTATCATGTCATAGTTGCTCCTCCCCAAGGGACCCCGCACAACAAAATTGTCAATTAATCCTTTCTCATTGCACAGTATCCAGTCTAGGATAGCCTGTTCTCTAGTTGGTTCGTCAACGTATTGGTCTAAAAAACCATCATGTACACACTCCAGGAAATCCTCCTCCACAGTGTTATTGCTAATTTGGTTTGACCAATCTATATGTAGATTAAATTGACCCATGATTACAGTTGTACCCTTATTGCATGCGTCTCTAATTTCCTGTTTAATGACATCCCTTACATCACCACTACTGTTTGGGGGCCTATAGACAACCCCCATCAACGTTTTCTGCCCCTTGGTGTTTCTTAGCTCCACCCATACAGATTCCACATCATGATTTTCTGAGCCAATATCCTTCCTCACTATTGCATTGATTTCCTCCTTTGCTAACAACGCTACCCCACTTCCTTTTCCTTTTTGCCTGTCCTTCCTAAATATTGAATACCCCTGGATGTTCAGTTCCCATCCTTGGTCACCCTGCAGCCATGTCTCTGTAATCGCTACTATATCATAATCGTTTATATCTATTTGCGCTGTTAATTCATCTACCTTATTGCAAATGGTCTGCGCATTAAAACGCAATGCCTTTAGACTTGTCTTTTTAACATTGTTAGTCATCTTAGCTTTATTTTGCACTATGGCCCCGTTTGTTTCTCGCCCTTGTTTATTCTGCCGTCCACTTTTGCTTCTTACCTTTCTGTCTTTCATTTCTATCCTTGTTTCCCTCTCCTCTGTCTCCCTGCTTAGATTCCCAACCCCCTGCCATTATAGTTTAAACCCTCCCCGACAGCACTAGCAAACCCCCCCCCACTCCCCGAGGAAATTGATCCCAGTCCTGCCCAGATGCAACCTGTCCAGCTTGTACAGGGTCCCACCTTCCCCAGAACCTGGCCCATTGTCCCAGGAAACGGAATCCCTCCCCCCTACACCATTTCTCCAGCTACGTATTCATCTGATATATCCTGCTATTTCTGCTCTCACTAGCACGTAGCACTGGTAGTAATCCTGAGATGACTATTTTTGAGGTCCTACTTTTTAATTTATGTCCTAACTCCCTATATTCAGCTTGTAGGACCTCATCCCTTTTTTTACCTATGTCATTGGTATTGATATGTACCATGACAACTGGCTACTCGCCCTTTCCCCTCAGAATGCCCTGCAACTGCTCGGAGACATCCTTGACCCTAGCACCAGGGAGGCAACATACCATCCTGGAGTCTCTATTGCAGCTGTAGAAACGCCTGTCTGTTCCCCTTACAATTGAATCCCCTATCACTATAGCCCTGCCACTCTTCTTCCTGCCCTCCTGTGCAGCAGAGCCACCCATGGTTCCATGAACTTGGCTCTTGCTGCTTCCTCCTGAGCCATCTCCCCCAACAATATCCAAAGCAGTATATCTGTTAGAGAGGGGGATGGCCACAGGGGTCTCCTGCACTACCTGCCTTCCTCTACTCTGCCTGGTGGTCACCCATTCCCTTTCTGCCTTTGCAGCATTTGCCTGCAGTGTGACCACCTCGCTAAATATGCTATCCATGATGATCTCAGCATCGCGGATGTTCCACAGTGAATCTACCCGCAGCTCCAGCTCCGTAATGCGGGTGGCCAGTAGCTGCAGATGGATACACCTCCTGCACACCTGGTCTTCAGGGACACTGGAAACGTCCCTGATTTTCCACATAGCGCAGGAGGAACTTATCACGGGTGCGAGCTCTCCTGCCATGACTTACCTTTAGATTACTTAGTTACTCCCTTTAATTAAAAAATACTAATTACATTAGGGGCCTTGTTCTACTGCAAGCACTACCCACCACAATCTAAAGTCCTTAAATAAATTCCACTAATTAAAAAAAAACACACTTTAGTAGTACTAACCTTATCACTTATACGATTGGTTTAGAGGTTTTTTAAAAAAAAAATAACTTTCCCCGTTTTAAAGCTATTTACAGGCACTAACAGCTGTTACTTACCCAACCAATCAGCTTACAGATTTCCCGTGATGTCACTGTAAGTCTTTTTTTCTTCTTTTGAAGCTCAGCGCGTGCCTGCACAGAGAGAGACAGCCTGCCGCCGCTCCAGTCCTCAGGTTAGTAAGGCCCTATAAAAAAACGTTAACTTCTCCCCGCATTGAACCTGACAACTGGGCATTACTGTGCACCAGACTGATTGGGTTTGCCGATTTCCCAATTGAAAATCGCACTCTCACCCTCCCTGTCCCATTAACAAACTCCTCAAGGAGCTTAACAGGCCGTTAATTGGAGATGAGGAGGTTCCTGACTCCCTGCACCACCCCTCCACCCCCCTCACACCCTCACCCATGGAGTCAGCAGCTCAGCTCAGGGTTGAATAGGGTGCTGATGTTGCAAACAGTCTAGTTCAGCCAGAAGCAATGGCTAGGGAGGGGAGTGGAGTTGGCGTCAAAGGAGCGAAGAATGTGGAGAGAGGTGAAGATAATGGCTTCAGTCTTCCCAATATTTAGCTGGAGGAAACTTTAAGTCATCCAAGACTGCATGATGGATAAACATTCTAACAACACAGAGATTGTACACTGTTTCTTTGCTGATGATATCTTTCCACAGAAGAAGAATAAAGGGGTGGATTTCCCCGTGCATTGATACCCAGAAATACACATAATTGGGGCGTCAAGCAAATACCGATATAAAATTTGAGCAATTTCAGGCACAAGTGTGATATGCACGTAATTACGTTTCGCTATAATTTCCTTGATCATTTATGCCCATCCATCGACCTGTGCACGTGAACACATTTCAGTTCATATAATGGCTCTATCCCCAGGATAAAGAGTTGTGCCTTTGAATTTCCTGCAATTACACAATTACAAATGGTGTGTAAAGTTAAGTCCAGAATGTTTTGTTGTTTTTGTTAAGTGGTTTTTAAAAGATCTTTTCCTCACTGTGTCCTGCACTATGTTATCTGTTATTTGAATGATTTTTTAATGGCTTCATTGTAAGTCACATTTTAAAAAAATTATTCTTTCATGGGATAGGATGTGGGCATCACTGGCAAGGCCAGCATGTGTTTCCCATCCCTAATTGCCCTTGAGAAGGTGGTGGTGAATCGCCTTCTTGAACTGCTGAAGTCCGTGTGGTGTAGGTCCACCCACAATGCTGCTAGGGAGAGAGTTCCAGGATTTTGATCCAGCGACAGTGAAGGAACGGCGATATAGTTCCAAGTCAGGATGGTGTGTGACTTGGAGGGGAATTTGCAGGTGTCCTTGTCCTCCTAGGTGGTAGAGGTCACGAGTTTGGAAGGTGCTGTCAAAGGAGGCTTGGCAAGTTGCTGCAGTGCATCTTGTATATGGTACACACTGCTGCCACTGTGCATTGATGTTGGAGGGAGTGAATTTTTAAGGTTGTGGATGGGGTGCCTATCAAGCGGTCTGCTTTTCCCTAGATGGTGTTGTGCTTCCTGAGTGTTGTTGGACCAGCACTCATCCAGGCAATTGGAGAGTATTCCATCACACCCCTGACTTATGCCTTGTAGATGGTAAACAGGCATTTGGGAGTCAGAAGGTGAGCTACTCGCCGCAGAATTCCCAGCCTCTGACCTGCTCATGTTGCCACAGTATTTATGTGGCTGCTCCAGTTCAGTCTCTGATCAATGGTAATCCCCAAGATGTTGATTGTGGGGCATTCAGCTATGGTAATGCTGTTCGTTGAATGTCAAGGGGTGATGGTTAGATTCCCTCTTATTGGAGATGGTTATTGCCTGGCATGTGTGGTGTGAATTTTACTTGCCACTTATCAACCCAAGTCTGAATGTTGTCCAGATCTTTTTGCATATGGACAAGGACTGGTTCAATATCTGAGGAGTTGTGAATGGTACTGAACATCATACAATCAGCAAACATCCCCACTTCTGATCTGATGATGGAGGGAAGGTCATTGACGAAGCATCCGAAGATGGTTGGGCCGAGGACACTACCCAGAGGAACTCCTGCTGAAATGTCCTGGAGTTGAGATGATTGACCTTCAACAACCACAACCATCTTCCTTTGTGCTAAATGTGACTCCAACAGGTTTTCCCCTTGATTCCCATTGACTCCAGTTTTGCTGTAGCCCCTTGATGCCATACTCGGTCAAATGCTGCCTTGATATCCAGGGCAAGCACTCTCTCTTCACCTCTTGAATTCAGCTCTTTTGTCCATGTTTGGTTCAGGGCTATAATGAGGTCAGGAGCCAAGTGGCCCTGGCAGAACCCAAACTGAGCATCGGTGAGGAGGTTATTACTGTTTAAGTGGCACTGGATAGCATCGTTGACGACCCCTTCCATCACTTTGCTGTTGATCGAGAGTAGACTGATGAGGCGGTAATTGGCTGGATTGGATTTGTCCTGCTTTTTGCGGATAGGACATACCCAGGCATTTTTCCACATTGTCGGGTAGATGCCAGTGTTGTAACAGTACTGAGACAGCTTAGCTAGAGGCGGTGCTAGTTCTGCAGCACAGGTCTTCAGTACTATTGCTGGAAGTTTGTCAGAACCCATAGCCTTTGCAGTATCCAGTGCTTTCAGCTGTTTGTTGATATCATGCCGAGTGAATCGAATTGGCTGAAGACTGGCATCTGTGATGCTGGGGATCTCACGAGGAGGCAGAGTTGGATCATCCACTCGACACTTCTGTCTGAAGATGGTTGCAAATGCTTCAGCCTTCTCTTCTGCACTGATGTGCTGGGCTCCCCATCACTGAGGAAGGGGATATTTGTGGAGCCTCTTCCTCCTGTTAATTGTTTCATTATCCATCACCATTCACGACTGGATGTGGCAGAACTGCAGAGCTTAGATCTGATCCATTGGTTGTGGGATTGCTTAGCTCTTTCTATTGCATGCTGCTTCTGCTGTTTGGCATGCATATAGTCCTGTGTTGCAGGTTTACCAGGTTGACACCTCATTTTTAGGTATGCCTGATGCTGCTCCTGGCATGCTGTCCTTTACTCCTCATTGAACCAGGGTTAAAAATTGAAAAGCTTCCATGATTGCAGATTCTTGATATTGTTCTGCTGAATGTACATGAATGATAACTGGACTGAAACTGTCAGTTTCACACTTAAATATAGAATATAAGGTGTGAGGTCAGCAAATACCTTGTGCCCCCATTGTTTATGTTGATATCCACTTGCTTACATCAAATTTTACATTCTGATGTATGCTACTCAGATTGACAGGAAATTTAAGAGAAAATTGATTTTGCCAAAATGGATGTACAAGTGGGTGTACTTTTGGGTTTAACTTTCCAATCAGGTCCCCACAGGAAATTCCAGCTCTTATTTTCAAACTGATGCTGTTTCCCTATGTATGCTTGGTTTGCTTGTACAAAATTATGCTGGGCACTTTTTAAATGCAGGCACTAACCCATTTGGTTTGGATAGGGTAGCACCTGCATTTCAAGGTTCACAGAGGACATTAGTACAATTATCCATACAGGAACAGTGTCAGTAATTACTGGAAGGCAACAGTGCATTCCCAACATATGCAGTAATATTGTCAGTGTATCTTCTATAAAACTAAATCTAGATGTAAAATAATGATCTAGTGTTGTTTAGTATTTCAAATTCAATCAGATTTGGTAGGTAGAGGTTAAGCCAAGAAAATTCACATGATATAAACACATGATTGAATCCCATGATAAGCATCAACAGGCTTGCATGGTCAGGAGTCGGGGAGAAATTTCAGAGAGATTTATTATCTGACAAGTTGTACTTATGGCTGTTCACCCCCCTCAGGAAATCACATAGGTCAGGTTGAATTCACAGTAGGACAGATTCTATATGGTCTATGGAAGAAATCAGCTTGGTGTCATTGAAACCCTTTTGTTGCTTATTTTTATATATTTCAATCAGAATGGTCAAATCAATCTGAACTTTGTTTGAGCAATTGGTGATTAATCAATGAAGTGACAGTTACTACAGCACGGAGATGATTTGAGAAACCTGTGACCTAGTACAGGCCCGATATCCAAAATCCGGCACCCTCAGGACCGAGAGACCTTGCCGGATTCCAGATTATCCTGGATTTTGGACAATAAAATTACTAGCCTATCCTCAGCCAAAATCAATGAATAAGAGATGCCTGTACAAGAACTAAAGTATGAAAAAGAATAAATAATAATGTTTTGATAAATGAATTAATGTAAATAAAAGTATCCTTGACCCAAGGAATTTCAACGGTTCAGAATTTTTATTCGGTAACTTAAACTGTCGCCAAAAAAACTCCATAGCTTGCTGCAACTGTATAGAAAAATACCATCTGCAGGTGGTTTAAATATTTAAATAACGCTCTAACAGTAAGTTCAGTGAGTGCAAAAGTGACCACAGGTTCACTCATGAGCTGGCATGACCAGCTTGTTGTTCTTTAGTCTCACCTCTAGAGGGCCCTTTTCTACAAGGCTGCATTTGTTGGCAACATAGCCACTAGGTGGCGCGGTACTACCACATGCGCAAATTGGGTTTTGACTATTTTCAAAAATATCCAGTTTTTGGACAATTCTGGTTTTCGGACAACCAGATTTTGGATATCAGAACTATAATGTTTACCTTCAGGCCACTGTGGCTTAAGAATATCAACGGGGGTTTAGTTTATGAAAAAAAATTGAATCACGTTCATTTTTTGCTCATTCATCTTGTTAACTCGACATCTGTAAAACTACTCCTTCATGGTTTCATGCATTATGTACTAACTACCCCTTAATGAATAAGTTTCGAGTAACACACAACTCCCATGAAATTTTGTTGATGCCATCACAGAAAGTGAGGCAGACCTTTTAAGGAGCTGAGAACATCAAATATATCATGATGAAAGTCAAGTGATGTGTTTTATTTTTGACATCTTGGATATTCCTTAGCCCTTGAGGCTCGCAAGCTTTTCTAACTTACAGTTATGATGACATAACTTTAATGACCAGGGCCTCACACCAGTGGTGATCTGTTATGGCAGTTCTTTGCATAAACCTAAACCAGTAATTCACAAACGCTGAAGGCCCCAGATTCACTATCAGGGACCCTGCACTTGTGTGGATATGGATGAGGTCAGAATTGGATTTGGTTGTCACAATGGGACAACCAAATGACCAGCTGACACTCTAAGCCAGTGGTTTTAAACTTTATTATGTGGGATTCCCCTGTAAAAGTTGGCACGCTCCTGTGACTCATGTAAGTGTTGTTACGAATGAGGCGGGAGGTGTGCACTGTTTATTTCTAGTTCCACTTCTCCACAGGTCACAACATACATTTAAATGTTTATCCAGTTACCGAAATGGTCAATCATATACTCTATTCTTATCCCAGAATAAAATACACCAACCAGGTTTCTTTAATAAACAACAAAATTATCCATTTATTATCAAAACAAGACTTATTCTGTAATGAAGCAAAATATTAACACACAGATTGAAATATGAAAGTTCCCTTTTTAAATTCCCCACACACAAACACGCACTGAAAAAAATACAGAAATTCTCTCTCTGCAGAGGTTTGTTACAAAACAAAAGGACAAAAAAGAATACTTTCGCCAAATACTTGGTAATTCTTGAAGAAAAAAAGATATGGAACGATGTCAGTTGCCCCTTTTGGTTTGGCATCCTAAATACGTGTAGATTAGATTAGATTAGAGATACAGCACTGAATCAGGCCCTTCAGCCCACCGAGTCTGTGCCGAACATCAACCACCCATTTATACGAATCCTACACTAATCCCATATTCCTACCAAACATCCCCACCTGTTCCTATATTTCCCTACCACCTACCTATACTAGTGACAATTTATAATGGCCAATTTACCTATCAACCTGCAAGTCTTTTGGCTTGTGGGAGGAAACCGGAGCACCTGGAGAAAACCCACGCAGACACAGGGAGAACTTGCAAACTCCACACAGGCAGTACCAGTGTAGATGGCAGTCACTGTGATCTTCCTAGAACGGTTCTTTTCAGGTGATGTTGAGGATCAGTTTGGCAGGCTTTCCAGGAGAATCACGGCAACAGGGGTTTCTGGCAGGACTTTGAGGAAAAGTGTAGCATTAAGGGTTTTCATACTGAATATGCAGGCTTTTCAAAGAGATGGAAAAGACTGAGTTGGGGTTTTGTCCTTGGCAGGTTGATTTTCAAACTCCTTTCAAAACACTGTCCATACCCCAAATCATTGTCCAAAGCGAAACCAAAAACAATAATACAAGAGTCAAGCCTCCTGACCCCTATAAATCTTGACCTGGCACTTCTCTATAAACATCCTCCCCAGGTCAAAAAGCCCCTGCTGGGTATTTATCTGAAAGCAGGAGAGTTCCCATAAGGGCTGTTTACAAACCAAGTCCAAAAGACCTTCTGTTGACCTCTTTTTTTAAAAAACCACAAAGTCCAGCATCTATGGAATCCTTTTCAGTTTTAAATTCCAAGTCCTTAAAAAAAATTAACAAAAAATGGAAGGACTTTCGTAACAGTGTCCATTGGTGACTGAGTAGTGCTTCTCCATTGCAACATAGCAGTAGTGCTCTGCAAGGATTGGACATTAGTGCAGCATTAAAACAACCTGGCTGATTTTCAAGTGAAAATCTGGAGAGATGTATAACAAGTGGCTGATCTGATCAGGCAAAGTTGTGCCGGGCACAGGAAGCTACACTTACGCAGGATACTCAATATGGAACTTGTTGCAGAATCCTTCCTCATCCATCAAGACAGAAAAAACACCCTTTTAATACCTTTAGTCCTCTCAGTGACCAGTCTGGTAGAGATGTACACTTCAATGCAGCACTGCTCAGTTTGCAACTGTTACAGGAGGTATTATCCATGACAAGAAAGGGTAAGCATTATCACCCACAAGCCATCCATTTACTTAACTATTGCCCTGAGATATCTCAGGGAGGGCGGAGGATGAATGCTGTCCGACTACTTCCAGCAAATTATGCATTGATGCAAAAGGTTCTCTGCACATGCTCACACACAATCTGGACATTCACCAAGTAGGACCATTTCTGGTAAAAAAAAAAGTTAACAGCAGGAGTTTGCAATGTCCACAATGGTGACTCTATTGCATCCTGCACATTGTGGAACCCAGGGATGCAATGAAACTAAATGGCCCTAACATACTACTTCTTTGCTGCTATTCCAAATTGGATGAATTCTCCAGATTTACTTTTTTTATTATTCATTTCATAGGATGTGGGCATCGCTGGCTAGGCCAGCATTTGTTGCCCATCTCTTATTGCCCTTGAGAAGGTGGTGGTGAGCTGCCTTCTTGAACTGCTGCAGTCCATCTGGTGCAGGTACATCCACAGTGTTGTTAGGGAGCGATTTCCAGGATTTGAAAAGGTCTACAGGGCCCTGATGGTACCCTGGTGATAGTACAAAGATCCCTTGTGGTTGCATGAAATGAACTTGTGACTTGTCATCGCTTTCATGGCCAGAGGGATTGTTGTCAGATGATGTTGGCCACAGGTTGGCACAACTCTTCTATTCCTTCTTTGGTGAAGCACAGTCTTCTAGCTCCTCACTAAGGCTTCATAGAATATTGGTGGCCTGCAGGTTGTTTTGGGAGGGGCAATGTCACATTCTCCTCAAATCCTCCCTCACTCTCCCTTCCTCTGTCCTGTGCTGCTCCCTCCTCTTCTGACATTCCAAATTGTAAACAAAAGAAAGGCTCATTGGGAACTCTATGCGTAACATGAAGAATCTCAGACTGTGTGTGGGAACAAAATTATCCCAGTGATTTCAGAGGCCCTCAGGCTGTCAGAGGCAATTGCGGCTCAATTTAGGTTAAAGGCAAAAATAACTTAATTACTTCCTATAACTTGAGCTATCTTTCTTCAAAGTCTCCAAAGTAAAGCACTTTTGCCAGTTTAAGTTGACATTGGCAACAGGTACCCCTTATTTATTTTGTTCAAAGTTTCCCTTGCTGCAATGGGAATATAAGTCATGACATTATTGGGATCCGAAACAGGGTTCCTCCTCGTTCTAATAAATATTGATGAATTGCCACCAGTATTGGCGAGCACCAATATAGCCGGCCTTAGATCACAGTGAATGCCGCAGCACCAACGTTGCAAAGCAGATGCAGCTCCTGTCCCCACAATTCACCTTGAAAATTGTCGCGCATCCTCATTGTTAAACTACAAATTAGTTGAGTAAATTAGGGGCCAATGTGCCCAGAAATGAAGTTAAAGAGCAATTAGGAAATGTGATGATAGAAATAAAATGACCTTGTGGGACATCTGGGATCCCCTTCAAGGTCCTGGAATCCCAGTTTGGTAACGTATGCCCTGGGGTCACATGTGAAGAATGGCCATTGCGCAATGTTCTCATGGGGTTGATGGCACCTTTGGAACTGTTCCCAGCATGAGTTAATACCTTGAAGAGCAGAGAGGAACAAAGTCAGGGGGTAGTAGCTGAGTGGTCATGATACTCGACCAGCAGACCAGAGGTTGTGAGTTAAAATTCCACCATGGCAATTAAAATTGGATTCAGCAAATCTGGCAATTTGTGAGCTGGTATCAGAAATTGACTGTGAAAGCTATTGGATTGTTGTAAAAACCCAATTGGTTCATTGATGCCCTTCAGGGAACCTTCAAAAAGAACAACTTGCATTTGTATAGCATCTTTAATGTATTGAAATGCTTCCCAGCAGCATTATCAAACAAAGTTTGACACCAAACCACAAAAGAAGATTTTACGTTAGATGACCAAAAGCTTGGTCAGAGATGTTTTAAGGAGTATCTTAAAGGAGGAAAGAGAGGTAGAGAGGCAAAGTGGTTTAGGAAGGGAATTCCAGAGCTTAGGGCTTAGGAAGCTGAAGGTACGGCCACCAGTTGTGGAGCGATTAAAATCAAGAGTGTGCAGGATGCCAGAATTAGATAAGCGTATATATCTTGGAGGGTTTTGGGGCTGGAGGAGATTACAGAGATAGGGAGGGACAAGGTCATGGAGGGATTTGAAAGAAAGGATGGGAATTTTAAAATCGAGGCATTGCTTAACTGGGCGCCATTGTAGGTCAGTGAGCATGGGTAATGGGTGAATGGAAGTTGATGCGAGTTGAGATACGGGCAGCAGAGTTTTCGTTGAGGGTAGAACATGGGAGGCTGACAGGAAACGAAGAGTAGGGGTTAATGGATGTTTTTCGGACTGGAGGAATGTTTGTAGTGAAGTTTCCCAAGGATCAGTGATGGGACCCTTGTTTTTCCTGATACATATTAATGACCTAGACCTTGGTGTACAGGGCACAATTTCAAATGATACGAAACTTGGAAGCATTATGAACGGTGAGAAGGATAGTGTAGAACTTCAAAAGGACGTAGATGAGTTGGTGGAATGGGCGGACAGGTGGCAGATCAAGTTCAATGCAAAGAAATATGAAATGATTCAATTTGGTAGGAAGAACATGGAGAGACACTATAAAATAAAGAGTACAATTCTAAAAGGGTTGCAGGAGCAGAGGGACCTGGGCATATATGTGCATAAGTCATTGAAGGTGGCAGGACAGGTTGAGAGAACGGTTAATAAAGCATACAGTATCCTATGCTTTATTTATAGGGGCCTAGAGTGCAAGAGCAAGGAAGTTATGTTGAACTTGTATAAGACACTAGTTTGGCCTCAGCTGGAGTATTGTGTCCAGTTCTGGACGCCTCACTTTAGGAAAGACGTGAGGGTATTGGAGAGAGTACAGAAAAGATTCACGAGAATGGTTCCAGGGATGAGGAATTTCAGTTATGAAGATAGATTGGAGAAGTTAGGACTGTTTTCCTTGGAGAAGAGACAGCTGAGAGCTGATCTGATAGAGGTATTCAAAATCATGAGGGGTCTGGATAGAGTAGTTAGAGAGAAACTGTTCCCACTCATGAAAGGATCAAGAACGAGAGGGCACAGATTTTTTTAAGTATTTGGTAAGGGAAGCAAAAGTGACATGAGGAAAAGCTTTTTCACGCAACAAGTTAAGGTCTGAAATGCATTGTCTGAGAGTGTGGTGGAGGCAGGTTCAATTGAAGCATTCAAAAGGGAATTAGACAGTTATATGAAAAGCAAGAATGTACAGGGTTACGGGAAGTGGGCGGGGGGAGTGGAACTGAGTGAATTTCCCTTTCGGAGAGCCGGTGACGACACGATGGGCTGAATGGCCTCCTTCTGCACGGTAACAATTCTGTGATTCTAACTAGGAATGCATTGGATTGGTCAGGTTTAGAGCTAACAAAGACATGAATGAGGGTTTCAACAGCAGATGAGATGAAGCAGGGGAATGGTTTGATCTGCTGTATATATGACTGGTGTTTAACACTATATGCCTTCACAACAGCTGGGAATGAACAATAAATATTGCCTCGCCTTGCCCATGTCTCAATAATAAAAGAAAAATATTGCAAACACAAATAAAAAGAACTGTTGACCCCGACACCTGGTGGTATACATCTGCTGTCAATTGATAAATGCAAAGTGGCACAGATTAAGTTGGCAATATCACACACTCTGGACTAGATTTCAAGAGGCTGCTGCCAATTTCGGTGGTGAGCTCAGAAAATGCCGGTCCGCCCAAAGAGCCGCTGCAATCTCAAGCGCGGCAGCTCATTTAAACCGCCGGGGCGGCCTGCTCCCCGCAATCTCATGGAGGGGGTGGGTTGTCTGTTGCCGGCAGTGGTGTCAGCAGCCTGTGCGCAGGAGCTGGTGCCATTTTTAAAGGGCAGCCTGGCCTGCCTGCCGCCCAATTTAAACTTTTAATGTCCTCCCTCCCCAAAATTAAATAAATTAATTTCTAACGCCCCTTTCCCACACCTCCCCATAACAATTACATCAACTATTTGCCATTCCCCCAAAAACACTTATCTTTTACATCTGACCTTCCCCCCCCCCCACTCCCGCCAAACTGCACAAGTTTAAGTTTCAACCCCTCCCACCATCCCCTACACCCATGACGTATATTTGACCCCATTCCCTACCCCCACCCCGCACACTGACAAACGTACCTCCTCCCCCTCTCACCACCAGTTCGGCGCAACGTTTCCCCGGACGGGGATCTGAAGGCACGGGAGTGACGGCTGCCGCACTGAAGATCGTGGCGGGCCCTCAAGATCACAGGTTTAAACTGAATAATTTAAATCATTTGAATATTTAAATTGTTGTCACGTCGTCCTGTGGCGGGGGGCCGCCAGGGAGCCTCGCACCGCCTGGAGGATCAGGCCGTGCCCTCATGACTTTGAGGTCCACGGCGGGTCTCATCATGAGCCATCTTCAGGCCCCCCTTCGCCACGGAACCTGATGCCTGGAGGCGAACAAAATCCAGCCCTCTTACTTTCGTATAATCTATTTTTAATGCAATTTTTACCTGTTTAAAATAGCTAGCACTCATTTACAGCTAAGTTATTTCTTTGGCAGTGGTGGATGTGTATCAAGCTTGGTGTGGTCCGTGCAAGGCTGTCATCAGTTTATTTCGGAAGATTAAAAATGAACTGGGGGATGATTGCTTGCATTTTTCACTGGTAAGACATTCATTTCTTGTAAGGAGTTTTGGAATGGTGGTTGTCACCATTATGGTTGTGTCACTCAAATCATAAATTGAAACAGATCCCGTTCTCTATGAAGAAATCGTAGGCTAAGGCATTCCCTGAGATCGAGTTGCACAGGATCTGTGTACGAAGCTTCACTGCTGAGATTTTGGAACAATATTGAATGTTAATCTGCAGCAACTCTCGAATTCCTACCCTAACCATGGGGGGCTGGCTTAAGTGTTAGCAATTACTGTGGGCCTCTTCCAGCCAGGAAAATTGTTGAAGACTGATAGCCTAGCCAACTGTTCACTCGCTTCAGTGTCGAAGAGCATGGAGCATTCACATTAAAAAAAACTTTTATTTAGCAATCTAAATGCATTTAACATGTTGCTGTTTCTACTCAATTTGTTTCCAGGCTGAAACAGACAGCATTGATTCGCTGCAAAAATACAGAGGGAAATGTGAACCCACCTTCCTTTTCTACGGAGTAAGTTATTAATAAATGGATTTAAGACGCAAAAAATAAATCACATGCTTTCTGGTTTATATTCTGCTTCTGCTCCATCCCCCACCCCTTGTTCTCCCCGTTCCACTCTAACTCAGGGTGGCGCAGTGGTTAGCACCGCAGCCTCACAGCTCCAGCGATCCTGGTTCAGTTCTGGGTACTGCCTGTGTGGAGTTTGCAAGTTCTCCCTGTGACCGTGTGGGTTTTCGCCGGGTGCTCCGGTTTCCTCCCTCAGCCAAAGACTTGCAGGTTGATAGGTAAATTGGCCATTATAAATTGCCCCTAATGTTGGTAGGAGAATGGTGGGGATGTGGTAGGGAATATGGGGTTAATGTAGGATTAGTATAAATGGGTGGTTGTTGGTTGGCACAGATTCGGAGGGCTGAACGGCCTGTTTCAGTGCTGTATCTCTAAATAAATAAATGGATTCTATAAGTGCTGCCAGTCTTCTGCTATCTTGCCCAGATAGCCATTCTTCATGTGTGTCATGAGTATCATAGTCTCCAAGAGCTTGAAATCTCTGTCTGGACCCTGGTTAATGCTATTCTGTCAGATTCCTGTCGACTCTGAAAATAGGCACAGAGGAATTTCAACCCACTAATGCTAATGCAGAAGGACCAAGTTTTGTCTTTGTTTACAGGTGGTATAGGGCAAT
Source organism: Heterodontus francisci (assembly GCF_036365525.1). Taxonomy (NCBI): domain Eukaryota; kingdom Metazoa; phylum Chordata; class Chondrichthyes; order Heterodontiformes; family Heterodontidae; genus Heterodontus; species Heterodontus francisci. Next base: position 109,788,746 of record NC_090377.1, read on the forward strand.
TGGATAAGGAAACTTAGAAAGTAAAACTTATTGACCCATTCCCTGTGATGCTCAGGCCACCATCATATTGATGCCACCCTTGAAAGCCCCAGCGACTTGCCGAAAACAGGTGTTAAGCTAACTCTCTGTCCTTAAAGGGACTACGACAGAGATGTTAAACTTATAAAATAATTATTTTATGCTGAGGAGGAGTATTAATGCTGCTCATGACCCCACAAAAATGAATTCTCTCACTGCCCAACTCTCTGCAGCCTTCCCCAGTTTTGCCCCCACCAACCCACCTCACTGCTCCCCCTTCCTCACCCTAAACCCCATCAACCTACCTGCAATGGCTGGACTCTGTGTTGGAGCTGCCAGATTTTCAGCCCTCTCCAACTGGTGACCTTCTTGAGATGTACAAGTAGTTCATTAACAGTTAGGAAATGAGGCTGCCCTTCAACATTGGTTGGTCCTTGGATAGGTGACCGGCTCACACTGCCCACCTCTCACCTGGTGTAATTGGACACATGTGGACTTTCCAGCAGAAGTCACTGGATAATGATTGGAAATGGGAGGCCATGTGAATTTTCCTCCTTATCCAAGGGGTATCTTGACCAATGGAAACGTTCAACACCATCACCCTGAGTGAAAACAGCATTTGTATTCCATTATTAATTCCCTCCAAGTCATTTTTACCTTCAGTGAGAAATTAAACCATGGCACTCAGAGTTAATAAAATGTAAAAAACAGAGATAATATTAATAAATGTCAATATTATTCACTCGAATGCTCAGTTCTCCAACAACTCGGCCCTTTTTAACTTAACCTGCCACTTTTCAATGGGTTTTCCAAATACCTTTGGAGAGATGGAAGGTGCCTTAAATAACAGCGTGAAATATTAAGTTTCCCCTTTGGGAGTCAAGGAGAGATTCTTGAAGAACCTGTTGCTTCAACCTTGCATTAGATCTGGGATTCTGTTCAAATCTCCATGTCCAATCTCATGAGGTCAATAATGGATTCAGTGGAGCTGAAAGTCTACCCTGAGACAGAACAGAGGAACATCAAGAACAGGAAGAGGCCATTCAGCCCCTCTAGCCATTTCATAAAATCATGGCTGATCTGCACATTGTTGTGATCCCCGAGGACCACCAACAAACCAAAAGAATCGAATCCACCAACCGACTCCCAACTTTGGAAACCAGAAACCAAACGGACAAGATTTCACTTTTATAAATTTTACTTTAACACTCAAACCAAAATCAACATAAATTAAACATGAACTGAAATTAAATAACGATCAATGTATATATCTTAAAGAGTACACGTTAATTAGCAAATGCATCAAGAAATGTCCTTACAGTCTGCTGATCAGTCTCACAGCACAACAAAACCAGGATCTTCCTCAGGTAGCTTTTCAAGTCCAGTCCTCCAGGATGCGGATATGGATATAATGGTGTCCTGTCGATAGCGAGTGATGCAATCTTCCCTTTAACGGTTCAGTCTTATCGTCTCTCAAACCACTTCGACATTGCCCACTACCATCCTGTTGGCGTGGCTCCGCTGATAACTTTTCAGTCGCCGAAGACCTCCCAGAATCTGGAACCACCCCCCCCCCCCGCCCCCACCCCAGCCTCAAACCAGGGACTGTCTCAAAGCACAAACACAAGCTGTACAGAACTCAGTTCACACATGAAGAGCTGGCTTTTATTTTCCCACCGTCCAAACGGCGGCCCGCATTTGCAGGCCATGCGCCACCATGCCGCCGTGATCTTGATCACTCAAATATGCAGGGCGGCTGCCCCCCACACCCCCCCTAATCCCATGGTGGGGGCGGCCTTGGCGATGCCATGAAAGGCATCAGCTGTTTCTGCGCAGGTGCGGGTGCCATTTTTAAAGGGCTGCCAACCCTGTTCAGAGAATGCAGAGTTGCCACCCCCAGCCCCACTACACTAAAACTAAATGTTTGGCCCTTCTCCCCCCCACCTACCCAAATACACTGAAATTGCAGAGTTTACCCCTCTCCCCCCTGCCGCCCCCACCAACTGCACAAAGTGCAGAAGTCACCCCTTCCCCTACTTACACTAAAAATGCAGAGTTGGTCCTGTTACCGCACCCCCCCCCCCACCACTACACTAAAAATGCTCTGATTCCCCCCTTTCCCACCTCAGTGCCGCCAGCTTTCCCTGGACGGAAAAGTGAAGATGCGTGAGTGCTGCGGAAGATCCAGATCCGACGGTAAGATCGTGGGGAACTGGAGTTAAATGCATGCAAACACCTCATTTAAATATTTAAAGTTGGGTCCCGTTGCCGAGTGGCACAGGGACCGCCATGGATCTTCGCTGCCACCAGGAAGATCAGGCCCGGCAATCCTGGCATCGTGGCAGCGGGTGGAGGGCCAGAAGACCGCAGTGGCAGCGGCCCACCACAGAGCCCGATGTCAGGAGTTCAACAAAATCCATCTCGCAGACTCCATAATAATATCAACTCAACCTTGAGAAATGCGACTGAGCAAGAATTGGTCACAATGGGCACGTCTTGGGCACCTACCAGAGGAAAAGCAAAGTTAGCCCAATTGCCAGTGCTGCTGCCAGCTCCATTAGTTATTAAATTAGAACAAATCAGGCTGCTTTAGAAGGAGATCAATATTACTGATGGAGCAGCAATTTTTATTCGAGTTCCAGGTCAGGACCTGGCTCTGGTTCCCAAGGCCCACTTATGCCACTAGGTAGGTCTGTATACCAGTTTCATTCTGACATCCATGGTACATGGCGGTAAGGAAGCTGAGACGAAGGACAATTCCAACATGGAAATTTTCTCCCCCTTGGCTTTGGCCTGTCTGACTCCAGGGACTGTGTTTGGAGCAGGTGGCAATGACCACTGACCAATGCAAATAGGGGGATCTGGGAGTCAAACAGAAGGAAGGGCTGATACCATGATTAAGTTCCATCTCTAATTTCAATCTGCTTTATAAAAAGCAATATAATGACAATATCAACGCATGACATATAATGGCAGAACATTAATATTTCTGAAATAAAAACAGAAAGTGCTGGAAATACTCAGCAGCTCTGGCAGCATCTGTGGAAAGAGAGAGTTAACATAATTGATGAAAGGTCAGAGAGCTGAAACGTTAGCTCTGTTTCTCGCCACAGATGCTGCCAGAGCTGCTGAGTATTTCCAGCATTTTCGGTTTTTATTTCAGATATCCAGCATCTGCAGTATTTTGCTTTTGTGTTAATATTTCACCACGCTTTACCTCCATGATACAATTGACAGACTGTCCAATTTGGTTACTCTGACCTCTTGCGTGAACTCTTGAAATGTCAACTGTCCACGAAATGTTTGGACATTTGATTCACAGGGAAGATTGTTCTGAAGCTTACTCCTTTTTAAAAAATAACTTGCTCTTAATTTGAGCGTCACTCTGTCTGTGTTTGCAGGGAGGGCAGCTGGTTGCTGTTGTGAGGGGAGCAAATGCCCCACTCCTGCAGAAGAGCATCCGGGAACAGCTAAGCGCCGAAAAGAAAGTGCTGGAAGAGGGAGCCGAACGCAAAGTGGTGAGATCATTACTGACAAAGACCATAAAAGTATTGTTCAATGTACAATTCAGGAAAGTATATTTAATAAATGGGATGCCTCATTCCTTATCAGCATTTGTTTTACTACTGTATCTAGTCCTTGGTGCCTTTTCCCAACTGCCTTAACTGGCTTGACACCTGTACTAAAGTTACATTAGATTCCTGTTTAGAGCTCATTTTCTCTGATTGCGTGTGTTAGGACGCGTAGTGAATTGGAGCAACAACATGAGGCGTCACACAATTGTGGGGCGCAGATTCCACTCATCACTTTGCTATGGCTTTCAAGTCCTTCATGTCACTGTGGGAGGCTGCCAGGCACAGACTCAAAGTCACTGTAAAGAGAGGGAGGCATTGAAAGGTCAGAGGGAGTCAGCCCTGGATTTCTCTTAAGACAGTTCCTGGCAATATGTGGAAATGGAGGCTGTGAGCAGGTTATTTGTCTTATCAGCTGAAGCTGATGAATGGCTCAGGGAGACAGAAAGGAGACAAAAAAAGGGATTTAAAAATAGTTGATAGCCTACGCATTAAAAAGTGGTCAACTTTTGAAAGATTTATCTAGCACTAAACGGGGTTGGGGGCTGGGTGGTCCCAAAAATCCATAGGGTGTATCCAGGCTCTGTGTGGACTGCAGCAAAGTTTACAGAGTTTCCTTGTCCTGTTGCAAAAGGTGAGGTGGGGGGGAGGGGGGGGGGAGGTCACTGGATAGTTATCAACAGCTGCAATACTGGTTGGTTTGCTTCTTCCTACATCAGTGGTACCTGGGCCAAAGTGGCTCCCCTACAACCTCTCCATCTGAGATCACCAAACTCACCACAGACTCAGAACTCAACCTGGGACCTGCTGCTTTGAATGGCTCATGTAAACACTGAGTAACTAAAACTGGTTAAAATATTCTCACTGACAACTGCCAGCTATTTACATTTGTCTTTGTGTCTTCTACCTTTAAGCTGATTTATATCCTACACTATTAAATTGGCATGTTTTGCATCCATTTTACACCCGTATAAGGGACACAATACATACAAAATTCTACCCTTACATGTTTACAGACTTATGGAGTGTATCAATTATGGAATAGGCAGAGAACTGCTGGTAAAGGAAGTAAAATGCTAAGAATATTTTTAAAAGTAGGACGGTAAAACTGGCCATCGTTCCCATCCAGTTCTCTCTGTTAAATAAGTTGTGGTTCAAAGCCCAATCTGACCATTTTCTTCATTTTGTTTCTCATTCTCAATCTGTATCATTCAACTTCCTGCTTGATCAGAATCTAACCTAATTCCCTTCTGAATACTTGGCCCATGCCAATGTATATTGCACTCTGCATGGCAGCCTGATTCATTATTGTGAAATAGTTCTTCCTTAAATTCAGCTCCTGTTTTCTTTTACTTCCTCTTGTGCCCACTAACTGGCACAGAATCCACTTCTATAACAATACTGATTGATGTGAGATGAATGTTGCCATCCAGTAATGAAAGTTTCTCAGCCTTTTAATAAGGCAACCAACCCCAAAACCGTGGTTTCTTTTTGGTTTTCAGATCAAAGATGAAGGCTTGGCAGAAGACGAAGAGGAGGAGGTGACGGTGTTGGAAGACAGTGACGAGGAGGACCTGGGTAAGCAATAAAATTTCAAGCAAAAACACAGCAAGAAGGTGACCCATGTTTTCCGAAGCAATACTCTTACATTGATAGAGTGGAGTGAACATGGATCAGCTCAGTTAGTGTCTGGAAATTTACAATGATAAGGAAAGGTCAAGAGCCTCAAAAACAACCTTTTTATTAAAGCAGGGATAAAGCTTGCTCTTTTAATTCTTCATGTTGCACATCAACAGCAGTGGGTGAATGGGTGACTTGATCTCAACCATTGTCAATCTGAAAGCAGTAGCTCAAGATGTTTCGGAGCAACCCAGAGATGACTGTTGCTCTCTGTTTTTAGAAAATATAGAGAAAAAAATAGTCTCTTTTTTTTAAAAAAAAAGGTGGTCGATCATTTAGGACAGTAATAAGGAGAATTTTTTTCATGTAGAGGTTTGTGAATCTTTGGAATTCTCTAACCCCAGAGGTCTGTAGATGTTCAGTCAATGAGTATATTCAAGGCTGAGAGCGATAGATTTCTGGACTCTAATAGAATCTAGGGATACAGGGATAGGGCAGGAAAGTGGAATTGAGGTCAAAGATCAGCCATAATCCTATTGAATGGTGGAGCAGGCTTGACGGGCTGAATGGCCTGGTCCTACTCCCATTTCTTATGGTCTTATTAGTTGCATTTGTGAATAACCATATCTGTTTTACTTTAATGCAGTTACTGCCAACAAGTCTTACACAATAGCAATCATCAAACCAGATGCTGTAGCTCATGGGAAAGCAGATGAAATAATAATGAAGGTGAGAATCATAACTTCAAATTGTTCATGATGAAAGGAAGCTTTGTTTCAGTCTTTTGATATTCAGTATTTATGGGATGGCATTTCAGCTTTGAATTTTAATTTCAGTTTGATCATGGATCCGAACATATGTAAATATAAAACTGTTAGCTTAAAGTAAATCTTGATTATTAATGGAAATGTTTTCAATTTTGGCACATGAAAATAAAGTACTCCAATTTTTCCTTTGATGTCTTGTGATCTTGACAAGCTCTCCACATTCTTGTTCTTACCAGTTAAATTCCACAGGTTGTCTCTGACTGTGCTCTGTAGATTGTAGCTCAAAATTAAATGAAATGGGAAGGAGAAGGCTTTTCAGTGGATCAGTCAGTAAATACTGGAGTAAGTTGAGTTGAGTTAGCTGGTGCCTCTATGTCCATGACTGAAGGATTGGGAATAAAAGTGATCAATCAGGGTTCTTATATGTTACCAAGTGACCCCTTATTGCTACATGTACATGTGTGACTGTTGGGTGAACATGACATGACTGCTGTTATTGACACTCATTGTCTAGACTTAGACACGAAGACTAACCACATGAGTAAGATGCTACAGTCAGAACCATATCCAAAAATGAGTGTAGGACCCAACAGGTAGGAATTGGGCACCAAGGACATATAGTTCTAGGCACAAGTGAGTTGACCTGTTCTACCTATTGTGACTCTGTTCTTCTTGCTTGCAAGCAAGAAATACCAATTACCAAACATTCTCATAGATTGATAATAGTACAGAAGGAGGCTGTTTGGCCCATTGACTCCATGCCAGCTCTGTGTAGAATAATCCAGTCAGTCCCATTCCCCCCACTCTATCCCCGTAGCCCTGCAAGTTTATTTCCCTAAAATGCCCATCCAATTTCCTTTGAAATCATCGATCATCTCCACTTCCAGCATTCTCGTGGGCAGCTAGTTCCAGGTCATTACCACTCGCTGTGTAAAAAAGTTCTTCTTCACATCCACCCTATATCTCTTGCCCAAAATCTTAAATCTGTGTCCTGTAGTCTTTGTATCATTAGCTAATGGGAACATCATTTCTTTGTCTACCTTGTCTAAATTTGTCATAATCTTGTACACCTCCATCAGACCTCCCCTCTACTTCCTTTGCTCCAAGCGGACAACCTCAGCTTCTCCAACTTAACCTTGCAGCTAAAATCCCTCATCCCTGGAACCATTCTGGTAAATCTCCTCTGTGCCCTCTCAAGGACACTCACATCCTTCCTAAAACACTGAACCCTCAGGTCCCTCTGTCCCTTCACACTCTTTAGAACTGTGCCATGAAGTCTATATTGCTTCTCCCTATACCTTCTGCTAAAACACATCTTTTACACTTCTCTGTATTAAATTATTCTGCCACTTGTCTCTCCATTCTGCTCGCAGTTGATTAGTACCACCCTCACTTTTTGCCGCACCTCCAAGTTTGGTAACATTGGCAAATTTTTAACTTTTACGCTGTATTCCAATATCTAAGTCCTTTATATATATCAAAAAAAGCAGAGTTCCTAGCACAGACCCTTGGAGAACATCACTGTCTACTATCCTCCATGCTGAAAAACAACCATTTACCACAACTCGCTGTTTTTTGTCCTTAAGCCAATTCTTTTTCCAAGCTGACACTGACCCTTCTATTCCATAAGCCGCAATTTTGTTAACCAGCCATTTATGTGGTACTTTTATCAAAAGCTTTCTTAAAATTCATATAAATAAAATTGACCACATTCTTCTCATCAACCTTCTCTGTTAGTTCATTAAAAAATTCAATTAGATTAGTCTGCATTAGAACTCCTCACAACTTATATACCAACCAATTTAAGAATAATACAGATGCAATGGAAAAGAACTGATATTAAATGGATAATTTTCACAAGAACACATTTATATTAGGCTTGCATGTTTTATACACTGGACATTTTTGTTCACACTATTAATGTTGGCAATACCAGATCACATGATGCACCAAGATCTATGGAGAGTTGTAAATGAAAAAAAGAATTTGAAAATACAAAGTTCCTGTTAAAGTTTCTTGGTGTTTCCTCAGGTTCAGGAAGCAGGCTTCGAAATTTTATCTCACGAGGAACGGATGTTAACAGAGGAAGAGGCACATGATTTCTACCGACACAAAGCAGGAGAGGTGAGTGAGAAAGTTTACGAGAGGGAGGTGTAAAGAGCTCAAAATGTCTCAGCGTTGTTACAACATTCCGCTTTATATACACAACTGATTTTCTGCTAAATTCAGAGAAATGGATGTAAATGTAACCCCTAGTCCTAAGGCTGTACTGTGGTGGATGCAATGGATCTCCTTCCTACAGTACCATGCCACTAGGGACAGGTACTAAATAGGGGGCAACCCCTTCCCTGCATTAAAGTAGAAAAAGTGGATAGTGCACCACTCTTGTGCACCCTCCTTGTACAGAATATTAGTGACAGAGGTGAGAATTAACAGCATTGGCAGAGGCCTACAAGTGAGCCTGTCATATCTGTCATCTCAGCTGGCAAGTAGCCTTTGGAAACTTGAAGGAGGAAGAAAATAGAAAATACCAAACCGTGAAACATTATGCAATAAAAATATTGTAATTCTAATAATGTGTATTGATTTTCCACCACTGTTTGTTCTCGACTTTATAGTCTCATTTTGAGGAGCTAATTCGCTTCATGTCCAGTGGGCCTTGTCGTGTTCTGATCCTGTCCAGACCTGAGGGAACAGATGATGTCATTCCACTGTGGAGAGAGTTTATTGGTCCAACTGATGTAGAAATTGCAAAACAGGAGAAACCTGAAAGGTAATGAAGCACAAGAGCATGTCCCAAACATTGTTGGACCGACTGCTGGAGTTTGAGTGGTGTAGCACACAGCAACTTGAATAAATCTATCCAGACATTCCAGCACTGTATATATATATATATATATATATATATATATATATCCCTATCAGTTCCATTATGAAGCTTTTGATAGTGGATCGGGACCAGATCACTCACAGCTTCTCATTCATTATTAACTGTACAGTGCAGAGAGATCTGGAGAATGGGAGAGAACACCTCAAAAGTAAGAACTCACTCACAAATATAAATAAAATAAAAGTGTTCAAAATAGAAGACAGCAATATTTATGGCAAGTTTTATGTGTGTCAACTTACAGCTGTTTAACTGCTCTGAATAGTAACACTGACATTACAGAAGACTTGCAGTTAGTTTCCTTGGTGCTTTCTAATTCTTTGCGGATTTTCTTCCAAAGCCTCCGAGCTCTGTATGGTACTGAAAATATATTCAATGCAGTTCACGGAAGTGAAGACAAGGACCAGGCCATCAGGGAGCTTGCCTTCTTCTTCCCCAACTTCGGAGCTTCTTCTGATGCCCAGCATCAGGCTCAACAAGAAGAGAGGGTGCAGAAAACCCTGGCTCTAATCAGGCCAGATATCTTAAAGGAGAAAAAAGGTGAGAACCATTTCCTTAGCACTGAACCATGAATGGCTCTGTGTATGACCGTGTACTCACAGACTTGTACAATTAAAGGATCTTTAGGGAGATGAGCCTGAACCCAATAAAATTAAGGGAGGGGGATGTTGTGTGCTGTTGTTGTATTTTGTAGCATAGCTGGGGCGTTCTGGAGAAAGTCTCAGACTCAGGATGAGGTCAACTAAGAACTCTATTATTTACATAATATATACAGTCCCATCAAGCCGCCTAAGCTAGCATCCCTTGTGTTGCTCTCTCTTTTCTCCAGCCTAACCTCATGTTACATCATCACTCTTACAGTGGGAAGGGTTGCTCTTACTGTCTTCAGCATTAACCCTTTAAATCATTATACTACATCTACCCCCCCCCCACTCCCCCCCAAGTCTTTATCCAACATTTTCTCAAATGTATAATAATTTTTGACTTATCTACAACCCTCTCTTCCCCAGATTTAGTCTGTTAGGAGGTTTGACAACTCTCCCCGATCTAGTTGTAGTCTGACTGGGGTGATCAGTAGTCTTCCTTGCCAGTCTGGATGGCTGACTTGGTTGATCTTTACTACGGATTGTAGCATTCTGTTTGGTTTGGGTTTGTTCGTCTTCATCTGAGTCTTCCAAATGAATAATTGGCTGTTGCTTTTGGGGAATAGGGATAATATTTCTCCTATTTCTTTGTATGTTTCCTTCAGTTGTGTGTATCACATACGATCGCTGGTAGTTCTCATGTCTGTGGATTACTGTACCTTCCCTTTCTAGGTCAAGCATCCATATTCTTTGACCGTTAATCAATTTGGGCAAGTTTTTGGCTCGAAATCTTCTATTATAATTTAGGGTTTGTTCCCTTCTATCAGAGTATTCCTGGTCTCTTACTTCCTTGTAATCCTGGACGTTCAATCCTGGAAGCAATTTTTTAGGCAACACAGGATGCTGTGTTCTTACCTTCCTGCCCATCAGTAATTCTGCAAGTGATAATCCAAACATCAACAGCGTAAATTGATAAATTAGAAAGTGAAATTGGAAGATCTTCATTCTTCTTCAGCAAGGACTTTATGGTTCTTACACCACCTCACCATTCGAATGTGGATACCTCAGTGAACTTGTGAGTTGTTGAAATCCCGTCTTCGTCGCAAACTGAGTAAAATATTCATTTGCAAACTGTAGTCCATCGTCTGATAATATTTCGTCAGGGATACCATGTGTCGCAAAGATGTCTTGAAGAATTCTGATAACTGCTTCTGTTGTTATTGAATGCAACCTTTGAATTTCTATCCACCTTGAGAAATAATCAATGATGAATATGTATGACTTTCCACTGAACATGAATAAATCCATACCCAGCCTTTACCAAGGTCTGGTTGGAAATTGAGTAGTTAACAGAGGTTCATCCTGTTCTGGTCTCTATATTGCACAAATCTGACAGTTCTGGATCACGTTCTCGATGTCCTTAGATATTCCAGGCCACCATACCAAAGATTGTGCCCTTGCTCTGCACTTAGTTGTTCCCAAATAGCCTTGGTGTAGACGTGGTGTCGATATTTGATCTCATTGAACTAGGAATGACTAGTCTGTCATTGTAAACTAATAAGTCGTTGATAATGGTAAAGTATTTCTTATACTCACAGAATGTGTTTATTGTTTTGCCACCAGGACATTCTTGTGGCCATCCTTGTGTGTAATACTGCGTTATGCAAATGCATTCTTGATCACTTTTTTGGGCTTGACCTATTTCTTCCAACTTCTGTTTGCTTGCTGGCCAATTTTGTGCTGTATGTTGCGAATATGATTCTGTCTCGCATATGAAATTTACATCTTGCTGTGTTGGATGATACCATCGCTCTTGATCGGGGATCTGCTGAAGGTTGCAACTTTCCTTGGATGATACTGTCTCATATGTATACCTCATCAACATATGAACATACGAATTAGGAGCAGCAGTAGGCCACTCGGCCCCTCGCGCCTGCTCCACCACCCAACAAGTTCATGGCTGATCAGATTACTCCACATTTCCACCTACCCATGATAGCCTGCCACCCCATTGCTTATCAAGAATCTATCTACCTCTTCTCTTAAAAATATTCAAAGACTCTGCTTCCATCGCCTTTTGAGGATGTGAGTTCCAAAGACTCACGACCCTCTGAGAGAAAAAATTTCTCCTCATCTCTGTCTTAAATGGGCGACTTCTTATTTTTAAACAGTGACCCCTAGTTCGAGATTCTCTCACAAGGGGAAACATCCTTTCCACATCCACCTTGTCAAGACCCCTCAGGATCTTATATGTTTCAATCAAGTCACCTTTTATTCTTCTAAATTCCAACCTTAGACGAACTCTTTGTATTTGTGGAGTCATTTTTGCAATCTCCTTTTCGTCTAACAAAGATACCAAAGGTTTATGGTCTGTCTTGATGATGACACTCAATCCAATGATGTAGTCAGAAAATTTTTCACATGCCCATGTGACAGCTAGTGCTTCTTTTCTATTACTGCATACCATATCTCTGTGTCTGACAAAGTTCTAGATGCGTAGAATATTGGTCTACGGGAGCGATCAGGTTGCTCCTGACAAAGAATTGCCCCTAAACCAAGTTGAGGAGGAGTCTGTTGCTATCGTCATAGGTAGTGTAGGGTTGTAGTGTGCCAAGGTGTCCGGTGATATAAGCATCTCTTTAGTCCTCCGGAATGCGTGTTCTTCATGGGAATTCCAACACCACACTAGCTGTTTTTTGAGAATTTGTCTCAGTGGATCAGTTATCTGTGCTAAGTGGGGTAGAAACTTTGCTAATTGATTTACCATTCCCAGGAATCTCTGAAGCTACAGAATGGTAGTAGGAGTAGGTAATGGCCCGTGTTTTCTGTGGATCTGCCATTGTACCGTCACTGCTTACTATGTGTCCCAAGAAACAAATTGAGGTCTTGGGAAATTCACACTTCTCATCAGAATTAGTCCTGCTTCTTGAAGTCGATGTAGAACCACTAGAACTCTTTGGTCATGTTCTTCTACTGACTGCCCATGTATCAGGATGTCATTCATGTGGCAAATAGCTCTTTTGAGCCCTTCTAAGGTGTTAGACATAGACCTTTGAAAGATCTCTGGTGCAGAAGTTATCCCAAACGGTAATCTATTGAAACAAAATCTCCCAAAAGGTGTTATAAATGTGGTTATTAATCTTGAGGTCCCCCTAGGGGTAACTTCCAAAACCCACTAATGGCATTGAGTGTTGTAAACATGGTACTCTGAGAGAGTTTTGCTAAGCTGTCATCAACTGTGAACATTGAGTGAATCTCACGCGCTACTGCTTTGTTGAACTGTGTTAAATCCACGCAAATACACAGAGTTCCATTTTGTTTGGGACAGGAACCATGCCTGAACATCGCTTCATTGGTTGTGCTACGGGGTGGATAACCCCATTCTTGTCATCTCTTCAAATTGGTTTTGAACTTGGTTCAATAACGGATGAGGTATCTTTCTGGATGTAAAGATGCACACTGCCAGGCACCTTCCTTCAGTGTGATTCTATATTCCGTCTTGAGTTTTCCAAGCCCTGAGAAAAGCTTTGCGTATTCTGCTTGAAAGCAATTGCTTACTTGTGTTTGCTTCCAAAACTTCCAAAAGGGTTTAACTTTGTAGTCCATCATTGCTCAGTGAAAACACACAAGTTGTGCTATGTAACTGTATTCACTATAACATTATGCTTGGTCTTACCATCAACAAACTTTAATTTTAAAACCATTCAAACGCTCAGACATTATAAAAATATTAATCTCTAGATGTTTGTCATTCTACACGGTCCATGCCAATCTGTCTAATGTTAATCCTTTATTTCTGACATGCAGATGATATCCTGCAGAAGATTGCTGAGGCCGGCTTTATAATAGCTCTGCAGAAGGAGGTTGTACTGACAGAAAAACAGATATATGAATTTTACAGTGAGCACACAGAGGAAGACTACTTCCCAGCACTCCTTCAGAACATGAGCAGGTACCAATTCCTAATCTGTTCCTTACAGCCTTTGGGTAGATTTAAGGTAGATTTGTAGTATATTGGAGAATCCCCTATGCAGTCTCACAAGGAAGTTGTATATTGGCGAATCTCCTGTGCACACAGTTGGTACAAAAGCAATATCCTGCAGATGCTGGAAATCTGAAACAAAAACAGAAAATGCTGCAAATACTCGTACTGTTGGTACAGCAGCCGGTGTGACCAGATTTTTGGCAGATGGTTAGAGGACTTTTGGTCACTTTATCACTTGTAGGAAACAATTACAGGGATTTAAAAATGCTTATTTTCGAATTGATAGCCGATTAACTTTCCATAACAAATGCAGTAAGCGAATAAAATTGCTTTATTATAAACCTTTTCCCATTTCCATAGCCAAACTTTCTCCCATATCACCCTTTCCATTGAACCCCATTATCCATGCTTCCGTTATCTAATAACTCAACTTTTTGGGCACACTCCTTTCTGGTCACTTGAACTCTTCCCTATATGAATCGCTGACTTGTCCAAATTTCTAATATTAAAAACAGAAAACACAAGAAATTCTCAGCAGGCCAGGTAGCATTTGTGGAGCGAGAAGTAGAGTTAACATTTCAAGTGGCTGACATTTCATCAGGACTGGAAAACCTTCAAGATGTAACAGGTTTTAAGCAATTACAGAGGCAGGGAAAGGGGAAGGGGAGGAAAGAACAAAAGGAAAGGTCTGTGATAGGGTGGAAGGGAGGACAGATTAAATGACAAAGGGTATGATGGCGCAAGGCAAAAGGAGATGGTAATGGGACAAGGAAAGAAACCGAAGATAGGTTCAGAGGAGGCTTAAATGGGAAAGATAGATTCATCACCAGCAGCTGCTATACAACAAAAAAAGGCAGAGATAGTGATCTGAAATTATTGAACTCAGTGTTGAGTCCAGAAGACTGTAACGTGCCTAATTGAAAGATGAAGTTCTGTTTCTCGAGCTTGCGTTGAGCTTCATTGGAACAATGTAGGAGGCTGAGGACACAGAGGTCAGAATTGGAATGGGGCTGAGAATTAAAACAATAGGTGACCGGAAGCTCAGGGTCATGCTTGCCGATTGAATGGAGGTGTTCTGCAAAGCAGTTACCAAATCTGAGTTTGTTCTCCCCAGTGTAGAAGAGACCACATTGTGAACAGCGAATATGGTATACTAAATTGACAGAAGTACAAGTAAATCGCTGTTTCACCTGGAAGGAGTGTTTGGGGCCCTGGACAATGAGGAGAGAGGAGGTAAAAGGTCAGGCATTGCATCTCCTGCCCTTGCATGGAAAGGTGCCCTAGGAAGTCGAGAGTGTGTTGGGGGTAACTGAGGGGTGGACCAGGGTGTAGCAGAGGGAACAGTCCCTTTGGAATGCTGAAAGGGGAAGGGTAGATGCATTTGGTGGTAGCATCAAGCTGGAGGTGGCAGAAATGGCGAAGAATGATCCATTGAATGTGGAGGCTGGTGGGGTGGAAGGTGAAGAAAAGGGGAACCCTATCATGGTTTTGGGAGAGAGGGAAAAGGGTGAGGGCAGAAGTGTGGAAAATGAAACAGACACAGTCGAGGGCCCTACCAACCACAGTGGAGGGGAATCCTCAGTTGAGGAAAAAGGAAAACATATCAGAAGCACTGGTATGGAAGGTTGCACCATCTGAACAGATGTGACAGAGCTGGAGAAACTGGGAGAATGGAATGGAGTCCTTACAGGAAGCAGAGTGGGAGGAAGTGTAGTTAAGGTGGCTGTGGGAGTCAGAGTCTTACAGTGGATATTGGGTGATAGCCTATCCCCAGAAGTGAAGACAGAGAAGTCGAGGAAGGGAAGAGAAGACTCGAAGAATGACCGTGTGGTGGTGAGAGATGGGTGGAAATTGGAAACAAAGTTGCTTGAATTTTCCAGTTCAGGGCGAGAGTAGGAAGCGGCGCCGATACGGTCATCAGTGTACCTGAAAAAGAGGTGAGGGAGGGGACCTGAGTAGGACTGAAACAAGGAATTTTTCACATATCTCACAAAAGGCAGGCATAGCTAGGACCAATATGGGTACCTATAGCAACACCTTTTATTTGGAGGAAGTGAATGGAGTTAAAGGAGAAGTTCTTTAATGTAAGAACAACTTCAGCCAGGTAGAGGAGGGTGTTGGTGGATGGGGACTGGTTGGGCCTCTGTTCAAGGAAGAAGCAGAGAGCTCTCAGTCCATCCTGTTGGGAGATGGAGGTGTAGAGAGATTGGACATCCATGGTGAAAAGGAGATGTTTAGGGCCAGGAAATTGGAAACTCATAAAGTGATGGACGGCATCAGAAGAGCCATAGATGTAGATTGGGAGACTCTTGACAGGGAGAAAAAAATAGAGTTGAGATGGGAAGAAATCAGTTCAGTGGGGCAGGAACAGGCTGAAACAATCAGCACACCAGGGCAGTCTTGTTTCTGAATCTTGGAAAGGAGGGATTAGTGGACTATGAAGTTGGAGGCCTTGGAAGGTAGATCTCTAGAGGAGATGAGGTCAGTGATAGCTTTGGAAACGATGGCTTGATGTTCAGTGGTGGAGTCATAGGTTAGGCAGAGTTAGGAGGTGTCAAAGTTGGCATTCAGCCTCTGCTAGGTAGAGGTTGGTTCACCAACCAACAGCAGTGCCACCCTTGTCAGCAGATTTATTGACAACATTAGAGGTGGACCTGAGAGACAAGAGTATAGAAAGTTCAGAGGGAGGTTGGTTACAGCGAGTTCAAATCTCTGCTCCCTGCATTTTCCCTTCAATAGATCTCACTCACCCATCACCCTTCCTTCCACCGGCTGGCTCCTACAACACAAAATTCAAAACCCTTGTCCTCATTTACAAATCTCTCCAGGGCCATGCGCACCCTATTGCTACAATCTCCTCTAATTCTATTTATCAAACTGTGCCACATGGTCCTCTGACTCTGGACTCCCATGCCACCTCCTTCCTGTGTGTTTCTTACTCACTAGTAGAATTTTCAACCATGTTAGACCAACCCTCTAGAATAATACCTCCTGAAATCACTTCATCTTACTACTTCCCTGGTCTCCTTTTAAAGCCTTTATTAAAATCCATCTTTATGACAATGCCTTTGGCCAACTCCCCTACTGTGGGAAATTTTACAACAGTGAAGACTTTTATACAAATGCAGGTTGTTGTGATAATGCCAACTGATGTGTTTAACTCACTGTATATTCCACTGAATAGCTTCATAATCAGGAGTGTTAAGAAGATATTGTCCCGCTATTGCTGTCTCAGGTGTCCCTGTTACCGTGTGTCATAACTTAAAAGGCAATTTATGAGGTAATTCAATAAAGTTGTCTTCTTTAATTAATGATTTCTTTTTTCAGCAACATAAATGTTTGTTGTAGACATTGTCCTTTGGTGGAGGGAATACTTGGATATCTCAGTACCCCACAATTGCTAGGCAGAACGCTAGTAAGTGGGGGGTTCATGGTGGATTTTCCACTGGCCTCCTACATCGAGGGAACGTGTCAGGGTGCCCCTGCTCTTTTCTGGGAAATTCTGTCCTTACAAAGAAGCTGCAGCAGAACTGATGTCAACTGAGAGCAGGTGCGAGATCCTTTGAGGAATTCTGAAAGACCACAAACCTTTACAACGCTAAAGTCAAGTTTGCAATCTAAAGTCTCACTGGAGACTAAATGGCTTCCTTTGGGGAAACAGTTGTTTTGTCTTTGGCTCCATTTGGCCTAGTGAGAGCTGAGGAGAACAGCAATGGGCCGCTCTGCCTTAAAAGTGTGGATCAGGGCAGATTCTACTGAAGGTCCATTTGCAGGTGCTGGCAGCCCCAATTTCCAGCCTGGAAATGACTGTCTCCAGCATTTGAGGCTGAGATGGGTGGCATTTCCGCTCAGCAGAGCTGACACCCACTCGTGATGGGAGAAAAAATTTTTCCTCAAAACTGTAATACAAACACTCCAAAAATAAAATGGCTGCTGGTTTTCCATCTTGTTGAACACTTTTGTTCTGGATTGAAACTCGATTGATCTATCAATTATCAATATTTTTAAGAAGCCGGTTTGTTCTTTTGCTCAATAACCTTTAGATCTGGCACTATAGTTAATCTGTATTTTGTTGCAGTGGGCCTGTGTTGGCCTTGGCTCTTGCTAGCAAAGACGCTGTTGAACGCTGGAGGAATCTGCTGGGACCAAAGGATGTGAATCAAGCAAAAGAAGCAGCTCCTGAAAGGTTTGCCCCTTAAATTAACTGTGCAATTTTCTTTGTGGTCTCTGGGAGTGATTTTATTTTTAAAAGTTAGGCAAGAATGTTTAATCCTGTCTGCGCAATATTGTACTACGCTCTTCCATTTGCTTGAGAAGAATGAATCGTGTCAGTTCCCCGGATGGCTCAGTGGGCTGGTTGGAAGGAGCCAAGGTTTGATTTATCACTTATATGGAGTTAGCTTATCCCAGCCGAGGCAATGGTAACAAAGAGGCTTAACTTGGTTACTGCGCTCCTTGGCTAGGGACAGGATGAAAAAAAATCTGCCAGGTTTTAGGGTGCTGATTACTGGCTCATGTCCCCTGCTCAAAAGTATTTTGGGTGAAGACAGAGCAACCAATCAGCCCATACAATAAGAGTCAAACAGCCTGCCGACAGTCATTGTCTCAGCTCACACATGATGAAAGGCCACTTGACAAGGTACAGAACGGCTGTTTGTACTCATGGAGCTGCACCCCAGCACAGATCACTATCTTCAGGAAAGAAGAGGATAGAGGAGAAAACTGGAGTGAAAAATAAACAATATATTCCTTGTCAAAATTCTATGTTGTGTGACAGATCAATCAAAGAAATGCATTATTTGTGCAGAATGCGTAGTCCTTTATTGCTATTTGGAAATGTATCAGTATCTCTTAATCTGCTAAAATCTATCAAGTTTCTCCTGCAATTTCTTTGCAAAGTAACATGTGTAAAATTAAACGTCGCTAAGAATCAGTCATCTCTTCCATTTGTTAAAGTGAATGAAAACGTCAGTGTGAGCATACAGCAGGTTTGCCCACTTTATAGAGGTGAATCTGCCATTGTGTGCTCCTGATGGGGAGCATTGCCAGGGATGGCAGCTCTGACTTTGGCAGCAACACTGCAATGTAAATGAGGTGACACTGCTATCTTTGGAGGTTTGGAAACGATTGAAAGAGATCGGTCATCTGCCAGTTCTGGAGGCAGTGCCAACCATGGAAATATAAGCACTGGTGTGGAAGGCAGGGTTGTTCCTGGCTCCGCAGCTCAACCCATGCCACAAAGGCCAGTGATACTGTGTTTTGTTTGTTGATTTGTTACTACCTTTCAGAGCTGTCAAGCTTTACTGTGGAACCTGCTCTATATTGAACCTAGGAGTGGTGGATAGGGCAGTGTAGATGAAATTTCACCCTGCATCTTATTGTTACATGAGACCTACGAATTTTTGATTCAACTTTGCCAAAGGAGGTTTAACTCTGTTAATCTGATGTGATCATTTGGAAATCTTTAACAAGTCTCACATTTTTCTAATAGAAGATGTCCCTAAAATACTTCAGAAGTTCCTGCTGGGAAAGATTGTGTGTTTCTATTTAATGCACTTGTTTCATTCCTTCTGTAGCCTACGAGCACAGTTTGCAGTAGAAACTGCTCCAATCAACCAGTTGCATGGTAGTGGAACGCCGCAGGAAGCAGAAAAGGAGCTGAAGTTCTTCTTCCCGATGGAGCACACACTGGCTACCATCAAACCTGGTGCTCTGGAGGAACACAGAGGTAAGTCAGGGGAAATATAGATGTTAGTGATCAAATACTGTATCAAACACAATGGTTGCAGGTCTGTTGGGATCACAGGAACATCAATCATGAAATCAAACAACAGTGAGTTGCATTTATACAGCTCCTTTAATGTAATAAATATCTCAAAGCATTTCACAGGGGCAGAATATCCAGTAGGAAAAAAAACTTACTGAAGGACTAATCGGAGGGGTAGATTTTGAGGATAGTTATGAAGGTGGGGGAAAGAGATTGAGCAAGATGGAGAGATTGGGGCAGACTGCTCCATTGTGTATAACCCAGATGATTGAAGGATAAACTTCATTGGTGGAACGGAGAGAGGGGTGTAAAGAAGAGCAGAGGGTCTGGACTAACACAAGAACCTGGAGGAGATTGCAAAGTTTGAATGGGACAAGTTCATGGAGAAAATTGGAAACAAGCATGAGGATTTTTAGTTTAGTGCATTACAGATTGTCACTGCTGAATTGACCGATATCCTAGAGTTTTTGCTCAATTATGGTTACCTCTATTTTAACCCAATTACCCACAACCAGTTGAAAAACTTTAAGATATTGCTTTTGGGAAATTTGCCCGAGTTTGTTAATGAAAGCTTTAAAAATAGTGCTGAGAGTAACTTCTCCACTAAAGGGCCAAAAAGCAACATTAATGTTTTCTCATCTTTGACATTCTGGTTTCTTATCCCACACAAACATTTACTGCACCATTTCTCTTCCTCTCACCAGCTATTCTTGCATCTTTTTAGATTAAGACAGATGCAGCTTTTACTGAACTGTTAAACATTTTGTGTTCATTTTCTTTGGATTTTGGCAGATGAAATTATACAGAAGATTGAAGAAGCAGGCTTTGTCATATCACAGATGGATGAAGAAACACTAAGTAGAGAGATGGCAGAAGAGTTCTACAAGGAACACAAAGGCAAACCATTCTTTGATCAGCTGGTTGACTACATGTCTGAGTAAGTGTTAATGTTCTATTAACCTCAATATTTTCTGATTCTATCCAGAGGTGTTCAAAATTATGAGGGGTTTTGGCAGAATAAATAACGAAAACCTGTTTCCAGTGGCAGGAAGGTCAGTAACCAGAGGACACAGATTTAAGATAAATAGCAAAAGAACCAAAGGAGAAGATGAGAGAAATGTTTTTGCACAGTGAGTTTTGTGATCTGGAATGCGTGCCTGAAAGCAGATTAAATCACAACTTTCAAAAGGGAATTGGATAAACACTCGAAAAGGAAAAAATTGTAAGTCTATGGAGACAGAGTGGGGGAGTGGGACTAATTGCTCTTTCCAGGAGCCAGCACAGACACAGTGGGCTGAATGGCCTCCTTCTGTGTTGTATGATTCAATGATTCTATCCTCATCACACCATGCCTCACACAGGCAAACTGGCCACTGCTACCAAGTCTGGCTTCAGTTATATCTTATTTGGGCTCCAACTAATAGAATCCCATGGGCACATTGCAAATATAGAATGATAATGTAGCACTGAGAAAATCATTTAAGATTTTGGCTTCTATCCTTGCAGTCAACAGATAAGTCATCCAAAGGAAACTAATTTGGAGCTAAGCTTGAAATGTGGTTAGCAACAAAAACGTAATGGATAGTTATGGTCAAAAGAATAGGGAAAATGAAATGATTATTCTGTTGAACATTATTTCTGGACTCAACATCGAGTTCAACAATTTCAGACCATGATCCCTGTTTTGATTGTTTTTATTTTTATCATGTGCCGCTCTTACACTTGGTTTTCATGTTTTTGCTTTCGGACAGAGCTCTTCATTATTCTGCCCATTTTTGTTAAGGCACCAGGACCGGATGAAATGCATCTGAGGATTCTGAGGGAAGTGAGGGTGGAAACTGAGGAGGCACTGACCATAATTTTCCACTCTTCCTTAGATTCAAGGGTGGTGCCAGAGGATTGGAGAATTGCAAATGTTACACCCTTGTTCAAAAAAAGGTCGAAAGATATGCCCAGCAACTACAGGCCAGTCAGTTTTACCTCGGTGGTGAGGAAGTTTCGAGAAATGATAATTTGGGACAAAATTAATAGCCACTTGGGCAAATGCAGGTTTATTGTTGGAAAGCCAGCACAGATTTTTTAAGGACAAATCATGTTTAACTAACTTGCTGGAGTTTTTTGATGAAGGTTTGTAGTGGAGTTCCCCGGGGGTTGGTATTAGGATCTTTTCTCTTCCAGATATATGTTAATGAACTAGACCTTGGCGCACAGGGCACAAATTCAAAATTTGTGGATGATGCAAAACTTGGAAGCATTGTGAAATGTGAAGAGGATAGTGTAGAACTTCAAAAGGACATAAACAGGTCAGTGGAATGAGCGGACAAGTGGCAGATGAAATTTAATGCAGATAAGTATGAAGTGATTCATTTTGGTAGGAAGAACATGGAGAGACAATCTAAAATAAAGAGTACAATTCAAAAAGGGGTTCAGGAGCAGAGGGACCTGGGTGTATATGTGCATAAATCATTGAAGGTGGCAGGACAGGCTGAGAGAGCGGCTAATAAAGTGCAAGGGTGAGGGCTTGCCCTGGTACCCAAAAACACCTCGAGAGTCGGATGTCTTGTCCAAATGAGTGATCTTTGTTACGAGCATGCAAGGAGAAGTCCTACTCTCAATTTATACAGTTACAGGATGTTTACTTGATAAACTGTTTCTTTAATTCCATCACCTTCTCATTTGATCTCATCTTTCCTTGATCATCCTTCCTTGATCATATTATTCACTTCGTCTACCTCTTGATTAGTTTATTCATGTGATTCCTGTGTCTTTCCCCTAACCTCATCTACCTCTTGATTAGATTATTCATGTGGTTCGCGGTGTCTCACAGACAAGCTTTTCTCAAGATTCAGGGGCCTAAGCTTTATGCCAAGTATCCCATGATCCCCATATGCCAATCTCCCCTTACAGAAGCATACAGCATCCTAGGCTTTATTAACAGGGGCATAGAGAAAAAAGTAAGGAAGTTATGTTAAACTTTTATAGAACATGGTTCAGCATCAACTGGAGTATTGCGTCCAGTTCTGGGTGGCACACTTTAGGAAAGATGTGAAGGCATTAGGGAGAGTGCAGAAAAGAAGAGTGGCACTAGGTAAATTGCTCCTTCAGAGAGCCAGCACAGACACGACGGGCTCAATGGCCTCCTTCTGTGCTGTAACAATTCTGTGATTCTGTAATAACACTCGCTCTGGACAAATGCTTTGTCTTTTACTACAACTATTACCACTCCCTTTGCCTTTTGTTCCATGACATATTTGTCATTTGATCTCTCCCGCCCTCTACCCTATCACTGACCCCTTTTGTTCTTCCTCCTCCTCCCCCCTTTCAACAGCATAAACCCTATCACATTTCATCTTCCCTCATTTCTGAAGAAGTCATATCCGACTCGAAACATTAACTCAGTTTTTCTTTCCACAG
The DNA here is from genome assembly GCF_036365525.1 of Heterodontus francisci. NCBI lineage: Eukaryota > Metazoa > Chordata > Chondrichthyes > Heterodontiformes > Heterodontidae > Heterodontus > Heterodontus francisci. The sequence continues at coordinate 109,811,360 of NC_090377.1, forward strand.
AGGCTGCCAGACCTGCTGAGTATTTCCAGGACTTCCTGTTTTTATTTCAAATTTCCAGCATCTGCTGTATTCTGCTTTTATTTCTTGCTTGTTTCAAGGAGGAGGCCATTCAGTCACTGTGGCCGAGTTAATGTAAGCTCCAACTGGAGCTATTTACTTCATTCCTCTTTTCCTTTCCTTTCCCCATATCCTCTTATATTCACACACCGGGGGAGTGGGGGAATAAACTAAAATGAGCTATTAGAAAGCTATTTAAATTCAAAGGACGATAATCATTCAGAATAATCTGCCAGGCAATGTTAGTAGATCTGGGTATTCAAAATGCAATTGGGTGTGGGTACTAGAGGGACAAGATTGATTGGCCAATGGCTTTCTCTTGTCTTTGATTATTATTCTGTTCTTAACTACTTTTTAAAAACTTGGTTCTTGAGATATGGTAGCATTCACTGAGAGCATTAAGAACCAACAACAAAATGAAAAACATCAGTGAACCAATTGGCCTTTTACAACAATTTAGGAGTGTTCATGGTCATTGTCTCTGGTACTAGCCCACAGATTATCTAAATTAATTGCATATCACAACCGGACATGGTCGAATTTGAAATCACAGTCCAGTATCATAACCACTACACTAATATGCCCATGCCCAATCCCTTTGATGGATTCTTTGTTTCTTACGATGCAAAGGAGATCAACGGACATCGGTGGTCACCGCAGTGTTTCATCTGTGCTTGAGCTTGTCTGTATTCCTGGCTGATAAAGCAACATCTTGATGTTAAAACACCCATCCTTGTTTTCAAGTGGCTCTATGGCCTCTTTTTTTATTCATTCACAGGATATGTGCGTTGCTGGCTAGGCCAGCATTTATTGCCCATCCCTAATTGCCCTTGAGAAGGTGGTGGTGAGCTGCCTTCTTGAACCACTGCAGTCCATGTGGGGTAGGTACACCAACAGTGCTATTAGGAAGGGAGTTCCAGGATATTGACCGAGTGACAGTGAAGGAACAGCGATATAGTTCCAAGTCAGGATGATGTGTGGCTTGGAAGGGAACTTGCAGGTGATGGTGTTCCTATGCATCTATTGCCCTTTGACTTCTAGGTGGTAGAGGTCGCGGATTTGGAAGGTATTATTGAAGGACCCGTCAGTGCGTTACTGCAGTGCATCTTGTGGATGGTACACTATTGCTGCCACTGTGGGTCGGTGGTGGAGGGAATGAATGTTTGTGGATGGGGTGCCATTCAAGCGGGATGCTTTGTTCTGGATGGTGTCGAGCTTCATGAGTGTTGTTGGAGCTGCACCCATCCAGGCAAGTGGAGAGTATTCCATCACACTCCTTACTTGTGCCTTGTAGATGGTGGACAGGCTTTGGGGAGTCAGGAGGTGAGTTACTCGCCGCAGAATTCCTAGCCTCTGACCTGCTCTTGTAGCCACAGTATTTATATGGCTACTCCAGTTCAGTTTCTGGTCAATGGTAACCTCCAGGATGTTGATAGTGGGGGATTCAGTGATCGTAATGCCATTGAATGTCAAGGGATGGTGGTTAGATTCTCTTTTGTTGGAGATGGTCATTGCCTGGCACTTGTGTGGCATGAATGTTACTTGCCACTTATCAGCCCAAGCCTGGATATTGTCCAGATCTTGCTGCATTTCTACATGACTCCTCAGATACTGAAGCAGTTCATGAATGGTGCTGAACATTGTGCAATCATCAGCGAACATCCCCACTTCTGACCTTATGATTGAAGGAAGGTCATTGATGAAACAGCTGAAGATGGTTAGGCCTAGAACACTACCCTGTGGAACTCCTGCAGTAACGTCCTGGAGCTGAGATAATTGACTTCCAACAACGACAACCACCTTCCTTTGTTCTAGGTATGACTCCAACCCCCTGATTTCCATTGACTCCAGTTTTGCTCGGGCTCCTTGATGCCATAATCTGTCAAATGCTGCCTTGATGTCAAGGGCAGTCACTCTCACCTCACCTCTTGAGTTCAGCTCTTTTATCCATGTTTGAACGAAGGCTGTAATGAGGTCAGGAGCTGAGTTGTCCTGGTGGAACCCAAACTGAGCATCACTGAGCAGGTTATTGCTAAGCAAGTGTCGCTTGATAGCACTGTTGATGACACCTTTCATCATTTTACTGATGTTCGAGAGTAGACTGATGAGGCGGTGATTGGCTGGGTTGGATTTGTCCTGCTTTTTGTGTACAGGACATACCTGGGCAATTTTCCACATTGCCGGGTAGATACCAGTGTTGTAGCTGTACTGGAACAGCTTGGCTAGTGGCGCAGCAAGTTCTGGAGCACAGGTCTTCAGTACTATTGCTGGAGTGTTTTCAGGACCATAGCCATTTCAGTATCCAGTGCCTTCAGTCATTTCTTGATATCATGTGGAGTGAACTGAATTGGCTGAAAAATGGCATCTGTGATGCTTGGGACCTCAGGAGGAGGCTGAGATGGATCAAGTTGTTGCAAATGCTTCATCCTTATCTTTTGCACTGACGTGCTGGGCTCTCCCTCATTGAGAATGGGGAAATTTGTGGAGCCAGTTCCTCCAGTTAGTTGTTTAGTTATCCACCTCCATTCACAACTGGATGTCGCAGGACTGCAGAGCTTAGATCTGATCCGTTGGTTGCGGTCTCGCTTAACTCTGTCTATCGCATGCTGCTTACGCTGTTTGGCATGCAAGTAGTACTGTGTTGTAGCTTCACCAGTTGACCCCTCATTTTGAGGTATGCCTTGCCGCTCCTTATCTCTGTAATGTCCTGCAGGCCTACAACCCTCCAAGATATCTGCACTCCTCTAATTCTCATCTCTTAAGCATCCCTGATATTAAGCGCTCCACCATTGGTGGCCTTGCCTTCAGCATGTGGGGCCTAAGCTCAGGAATTCCTCTCCACCTCACCACCTCGCTTTCCTCCTTTAAGACACTTATTAAAACCTACCTCTTTGACCAAGCTTTTGGTCATCTGACTTAATATCTCCTTATGTGGCTCGATGTCATAGTTTGTTTTTTAATGCTCCTGTGAAGCATTTGGAAAGTTTCATATACTAAAGGTGCTATCTAAATATCAGTTGTTTTTGTTAAATGTTTGTATATTCATATGAATTTGTTTCTACTCTTCAACATGTCCTCCAAGGCATTCACTCTATTGTGTTAAAGAATATCTTTTGAAAGAAAAAGGAATCAAAGAAATGCCAATGTTGGTTCTAATTTCAGCTAGCCTTGATGATACTCCCTCTAATTTAAAAGGCAATTCTGGTAGCTATTTATTTTTCTTGGAATGACTTGTTGCCCATCACAGTGTCCTCCAGTACTGGATATTGATGAGTATATGCATTTTGATTCAGAATTAGATGGAAGAAGTTAGCAACAAATTATTTATTTTCCTTTAAAAACAAAACTTACACAGTGAAGGACAGACACGATAGGCTGAATGGCCTCTTTCTGTGCTGTAAATTTCTATGATTCTATATGGTACCTGGTTTGATGTCAGTTGTGGCAGCAGGAGGAGAGGGACAGATTGGCCAGGGTTCCTGCTGTTGTCTAAGTTACACCTTGTGGGCTTTGAGTGAGGAGATATTGAGGCTTGGTTGTGAGCATTTAGCAGTAAAACAGGAAATTATCCCTGCACCTAACTAGCGAGGCCCGACGCACCAAAGGTATTGGACCTTGGGCCTCATTTACACTGAGCCAGCAAGTTGCTAAGAGCAACAGCCAGCTTGCAAGTAAGTCACGATTGAAGATTGGGCCAATGTTGGCATTACAGCAACCCTCAGGTAAGCAAATTTGTGGGGAATGGGGTGGGTGGGTTGGTGCGTATCAGGAATGCAAACAGGAGTGGCTGAGGAGATGGCTGGGAAGGTGAGGGAAGAGTGGTTAGTGGGGATGACTGGGTTGGGAGGTGTTGGTGGCAATCAGTGGCCGGTGAGGCAATAGAAGTGATTGGTGGGTGGGTAGAGGTGGCCGGCAGTGACTTGCGAATGTGACTCTGCATGCCTATTTCACTTCTCAGTGATATCTGGGCCTTTACCAAAATGGCAGGTGGTGCATTTCTGGCTCATAATGAGCATGCACTTCCTGTCTGCCTTATTGGAGGCTCAGGAGGCTATGCAGTGAAAAATAAACACTGTGCTGCCCAAGTTCAGGGTCACCTTCTGCTTACGTTTATTTCAGTTAAGAAGTCATGCTCCTTCCCGACAAATAGACTAAAGCTGATTTAACACTGACAATAGATTCCTATCCTTTCTTCACCTTCTGTAGAGGTCCCTCGTTGATGATGATTTTGAGTAAAGACAATGCAGTGCAAGAGTGGAGAAATTTAATGGGCCCCACAGATCCTGAGGAAGCCAAACAAATAGCACCAGACTCTCTACGAGCCAAGTTTGCAAAGAACATCCTGCAGAATGCCTTGCATGGCTCCTCTGATAGGATCCAAGCAATGGAAAAGATCCAGTTTGTGTTTGGAGACATAAATATAGGAGCAGATGGGATTGTCCAAGGTAAGGATCAATGTGAGAAGGGATGAATTCATGAAGCCTTACTGCTTTTATGTAAAATTAATGCAAATATTAGGAGGAAAACTGGTCATCTGATAGATAGTCCAATTCTCACTTCAAGCCTCCAATCTGTCTTTTCACTACAAGCTTTCTTGCCTTTCTTTGGTTGATACCATGGTCAGTGATCCTCTGGACTTTTCTAGTATCTCCTAATAGCCAAATACGTCACTCTACACATTACTGCTCATTCATGCTGCAATCTAAACTTATCACACAAATCCATTATTTCCCATATCACAAAGTTGGATAACTCATTACACACTTCAGGATTTCCTGCTACAATTTTCAGACTTTAAAAACCTAAGCTTGAGGTCACCTAGTTGCTGATTTTCCTTGACTTCTTTTTTTTATTCTTTTTAACTTTGGTTGTGTCCTGCCTTTTGCGTCTTGGCCCATCAACTTAGCTTCCCAACATGAATAAACGACCTTCGTAAAGTACGTGAGAATTCAAAATCCTTCTTTTCTGACTTCCAGACTTAGTAGCAATTTATATCCAATTGTTTCCTCCTCAGACATATGTCCATCAGAATTTTTGGAGAGCAGCAGTTTAGATCCTTTGCCTTCATTTTGTTGGGTGTGCCAGCTTTGGGTCACCTGCAAAAGAACTTGAATGGAACTGATTCCAAATTGTGAGATTGATTTCTACTGCTGTCAACCTTTATTGTGAATTTTGTTTTCATCAAGATGATTGATGTCAGCGCTTTTCCATTTGGAGTACCCATATTAGTATCAGGCATGGTTAGATATTGAGCAAAGTTTGCTCGACTCTGTCTCATCAATGTGTCTAAAGTCCACCATTGCACCAATGCTTATCCATCTCCCAGGACAGTTGTCCCATTGTTGCTTGGAGCAAGTTAACAATTCAGTTCCAATTTTTGAAAATTAGAAGCAGATTTGTGCTGTGAGCCCATACCTGTGAGGAACTGAACCAAAACTTATTTCAAACAGAACCCAATTAGATTTGAATGCAGGACTCAGAGGTGAAAGACCAGTGTTCATATTTCTGTAGTGGGCCATTGGGCAGCAAGTAAAACAAATGAAATGAACCCACAGATGGTAGCCAACTTCAAACATCAACTAAAGCTTGGATTTGAGCTTGCGGTCAAGATAGTTTTATCAAAGTCATATAGTTATATTGTTACATTGGCTTAAATGTTACTGAAAAGAGCAGGAAGTGAATTAACTGGATGATCGATTTTATACTTTGCTGTGTACAATAATATTTATCGAGGGAGAAATTGAGTTCTGTGGCACTAATTTTTTAGTCCGTAATTGGCCTCCTTGAGGTAGAAAATTGGGTCCTAGATGAGTGCGCCCATTTCCAACGAGAAGTGCGCCAGATGCCATCTTGTACAGTAATTGGTGTGGGCACCTAACGGCTGCCACTGAGCAGGTAAATTATAGGAATATGGGAACAGGAGTAGGACATTCAACCCCTCAAGCCTGCTCCGCCATTCAATTAGATCATGGCTGATCATCTGTCAATCAGTGTACAATGCTGCTTTGATGGCAGGGCTACTATTTTCCAACACTACACCATGGATTCCGATGACATCATCAAACACTGTCTGCATATTTAAAGTAGGACCCACTTCCTGTGGGAGTCCTGCTCAGGAGGGCAGGTTAATATTGGGGCACGGTGGGAAAGAACAGGAATCGGTGGGGTTTGGGGGGAGGGAGTGGTGATGTGACTCCTATTATTTTTGTTGGTTTCTGCCAGGTGAAAGCAGCTCAAATCGGGGCCCATGTATTTGATTTTCCCATTGAATAACCCAGTGGTGACCCATTGTGTATGTAGATCAATATCTTGTCAAGGAATTTGATCCAGGTGTGTGACCTAAGAGGGCTCTGTCCTTATGAAAAAGTGTGAGGTGCACTGCTCGAGGAGGGAAGTGGTCCCAGGCATCTGTGTACCACTTTCACAATGAGGTTTTCTATGTTAGTGGTACAGTTGTGAGTTTGAAGTTGAGTGACATTGCATTAATTTTGTATTTCAAAGCAAATTTGGAGACAAAGGGTCCTTTTTAGGGCCTGACAGCATATTACCCTGATCTGTGTTTGTAGGATGCAGTAGATGCATCCCTAAACCAGCAAACGTCTGCTTGTGGAGGGCCCGATTCTCCAATCCTACTATCTTTAGCAGTCCCCTAGAGGGAGACCTCCAGTAACCTCTAGGACTACTGACCCCACCAATATTTTTGATTTTACAGTCACTTCTGAAAGTGAACCCTTGCCACTTTTTCTTTTTTCTTTTTATTTCATTTTATTTTAGTTTGTTTCATCATTAAATTTTTTTTTACCATGTGCCTGCCCACTTTTTCTTTCATGTTTGTGCTTTTGGCTAGGGCTTTCATTATTTTGTAATTTAACACCTTCTCTGCACTAACACTTTTTCTTTCACCACATTATTAACGCATTCTTTGCCTTTACCCCATGACCTACTTGTCAGTTATTCTCTGTGACCCTATGTCCTATCAACACCTTCCCTTTTGTTTTCTTTTGTCCCACCCCCACTTTATTTGCTTAAAACCTATTACATTTCTTATATTTGCCAGTTCTGATGAAAGGTCACTAACCTGAAACGTTAACTTTGCTTCTTTTTCCACAGATGCTGCCAGACTTGCTGAGTATTTTCCAGCACTTTTTGTTTTTATTTCAGATTTCCAGCATCTGCAGTATTTTGCTTTTATTATATAACCCTTGCCATTGTCAGGAAAACCCTTGATAAATGACCCTCTATTACAAACTTTATTTCATCTGTTGGAGTCTGTTACATGTCCAGTTTGAGGGCTTATCCTGAGATCCAAAAATGTGGTCTCCAGTAGATAATACAGGAATAAAATGACCATTAGGATTTTTATATCAACTATCTCAGGGTCAGGACTAAAACAAGCATGAGTGTACTGGACTTGCTTTACTTTGTTCGCCATCTCGTAATTCTCAGGAACATGGGTCGATGTTGGAACTGATGGCGATGTAATAACATCACCTTTCATCTACATAGCATCTGTAACATAGAAAAGCATCCCAAAGCTCTTCATGAAAGGGAAATCAGACAAAAATGGCCAATAGTCTAATAGATTCCTCCCAATTTTCTTCCTTCTCCTATTGAAGGCAAAATTCATGACAGGGCATAGTTCCAAGGTGCCTTGGCCATCCTCTGGTGCCTGGTCTAAGTGATTATTCTCAGCTGCGAGCCTGGAGAATGAGGATCAGATGTGAGGTGAGGATAATATCAATCCTTTCTCTGGTGCTTCTCTAGTCAGATAGTTTGCTGACACTTGCAGTGTAGGCTTTCACATGATGAGTGACCAGTAGCATGAAGTACGTGAAGGCAGCTCATAGCTGTGCAAATGTCCCCCAGCCATATCTTCAGGAGAGATATTGGAAAGTAAGGAGAAAAAGATATTCAGGATTGCCCTTATTACAGCATCAACTGAAGTATTCCTGCAGAGTGGATGAAGAGTTAGTTGAGCCATGACTAAGTTACCCAAGAGAGATGTGCTGCAATCAGATAAGTTTTTAACTGTCTTTTCCCCACACAAGTTATAAAACGAATTAGCTCGTCTAGCTGCTGTCATTTATCTGCTTTACATATAGGTATTGAACCAGACTTGGAGAAAGTGGTATGCCTGGAATCCAAGGAAGAATCTGAAGGTATGTCTGAATGACATCAACAGATGAACTAATGCAACTAAATAATTCAGATAGAAGGACTTAACCAATGGGATGATGTACTTTTGATGTAACAGATTTGAATGTTTCTGCACAGACCCACAGACACAAATTGATTGCTTTACCTTTTATGTTAGCAATAAAGAAAAAAAATAATGTAAAAACTTGCTGATAACTGGCCTGACCAATGGCCAAGGGGTATCACTCAATGGGCCCGATTCATCCTGAGAAATACCTATCTCCTTTCTGTAAAAGTCAGAAAAAAATGGGGCAGACAGCACAATGTTTCAGCTCCATCCTCGGAGATTTTCATCACTTTCCCAGAGGATCAGACTTGGTTCTTTACCTGGAAAAGGCACAAGTCAAACTTTTCCATGGAAATAAGGTTGGAGGAGGCCCTCCTGCTTCACTTTCCAGTGGCATAATCAGGAGCTCATCTATTTTCCAATGCATATTGTGTTAATTATATCATAGTCAGGACTATAAATAAGCAGATTTCCAGCTTTGTCCATCATTGTAGAAATCTCAAACAGGAACTGAAGTTAGAAATTATAAGTATGAGACCAACACCTATGTATTCCTCCCAGTTTTTTCCCCTCCTCTCTTCAAAGTGGGCTTTGCTGCCTGGACCCTGTCAGATTCGAGGGTGTGAGGAGGCCATGTGATAAACAATGGGAGATTGTACAGATAAATGGCAACTTCCTGCTGGAGCCTCCCAACAGTATTTCCAACAATAGCAACAAGGCAGCAAAGTTAGTAACGAGTGCTATGCTTCAGGGTCTGGTTTCTATCCCTTTCCTGCACAGGTCTATGCCACAGGCTTGTGTTGGGGCTTCTACTGGACCATGATTGAAGTCTCTCTACTGTGTTCTCACAGCTCATCCCCTTTAAACATGGTAAATTAAATAGACTATAGGGTTAGAACCCTTGTATAAAAGTCAGGATAAATGAAGCAGAGACCATGTTGCTTAGTCTCCACCCCCTTTACTCTGAAAGTTATAGGCTGGTTTTAATATGTGTCATGATGTTATTTGAATTCTTGGCTGTATTGTTGACTAACATTTGTTGACTAACTAGGCCTCCAGTCTTATTGGGCCTCCAGACTGTGGGTCACTTACATGAAAATACCCATCAATGGCTCTCCATCCCCATCGATACAAATCAGCTGAGTAACAGAAAGCTATATTTGCAGATAGAAACAATGACATGACTATGCTTCAGCATTTAATCAGGTGGACATTAAAATAATGATTTTCCTTGTTTTGATGAATATTTTGGCAGGAGAAAATCATGTGTTTTACCACTTTAAATTGTAGAAATAGAGTTAAATGAACTAAGTTCATGGAGTTAAATTAAATGAACTTCATAAATAAATTGATCTACAACCATAAAATCTCGATTAAATATGCCTTTGCTTAGTGATTATAATATGTGCGATCATATTATGCAAAAGTTGGATGTAGGAGAATGTATAAGCTATTCAGTAATTGCAATGCTACAATGCTGATATGATTAGTATATGCTGTGCCTTTAACACTAGTGGGATACTTACAAGTGATGAGTTCTGTCTGAAGTAGTCAGGGGCTGAGTACAATATTAAAAAATAGCCAGCAACAGCTGCAGGGCTTTGCAGAGCGACTCTCTGTAACCAAGTTGCATATCAGGAGACAGAAAATCAGCAATCCAGTCCCAACCCAGCTCCCTGAGCCAATGTCAGCAGAACATTCTAGATTTCAGAATCTGTTCGCGAGACCGAAAGTTAGGCTGAATTTGACTGAGAAGTCATATCTCCGGAGATAAATTTGCAAGCGCTGCCATGTATGATTATAATATTTTATCTGAATATCTATTTTATGGATACAGTGCTGGAGGCTGAATCTGAGGAGACAACTGAAAAGGCTACAGCAGATAATGAGTGTAGGTGCAGCCATTTTTTTCCCTACCCTGTATGAAAATACAGACCTACAGTTTCAGTTAAGCCACTTAATCTCAGGACATGACCCAGCATATTCTGGTGAGTTTAGAGGGTATTTGAGGGAAGTACAGCATGTTGACACTGTTCAATGTATTGGAATGCACAGTCTCCAGTGTTGTGCCGTTTCTGGAGGATCAGGGAAATTTGGGCAGCCACTTCCTCATCTCCATGTTTAACTGAGCATGTGCAGTCGCTTGAAGTTGCTGTCAGACTTCCATGTAAACAATAGTGTGCACTGCTAGCCTCACCATTACTTCTGCCACAAAATCCAGCCCATTAAAGCTATCTCTCTCTGATGGCTATATTTCTATGAAATTAAAATGGTAAAACATGCATTTATATATCACCTTTAATGTAGTGAATCATCCCGGGGTACTTCAATGGAGCATAATCAAATATTTAACACTGAGCCACATGGAGATATTAAGGACACATGGCCAAAAATTTGATCAAAGAGGTAGCTTTTAAGGACAGTCTTAAGAGAGAAAGTGAGGGACAGTGCAAAGAGGTTTAGGGAGAACATTTCAGAGATCAGGACCCAGGCAGCTGAAGGTATGGTCACCAATGGTGGAGCAATTAAAATCAGGGATTTTCAAGAGGTTAGAATTAGAGGAGTGCAGATTTCAGAGGGTTGAGGGGCTGGAGGAGATAACAGAGATAAGAAGGGGCAAGGCCATGGAGAGATTTGAAAACAAAGATGAGAATTTTAAAACTGATGTGTTACTTAATTTACAGCCAGTGTAAATCAGCAAGCACAGGAATGATGGGGGACTGGAACTTGGTGCAAGTTAGGCCATGAGCAGTGGAGTTTGGATGACCTAAAGTACACAGAGGATTGAATGCGGGGGACCAGTCAGGAGTGCATTGGAATAGTCAAATCATGAGGTAACAAAGGCATGAATGAGGGTTTCAGTAGCAGATAAGCTGAGACAGGGACCAAGTTGGGAAATGTTAGAGGCGGAAATAGACAGTCTTAGTGTTGGTATGAATAGGAGGTCAGAAGGGGTCGAGCAGCCTTTACATATACCACTTTCTCACAGCTCTTGTAGACTCACCCACTGGGAGCTCACAGAGCACTGTGAATGAGAGTTCACAGAAGAGTCTCCCCCATAAAGTTACCGAGGAGGAGAAAGTGAACAGTGAAGGTAATAGTTGCATCAGAGTTACTCTGTAGTAGGAAAAGAGAACTATGGTTGGAGCTGTGCCCACAGGCCTCATTACATACAGTAGGCACTCAGCACTGCAGCTAAATCACTCATTACAAATTAGTTTACAAGACAGTCATGTTGATGAGTTCTTGTCTTTGGCAGGGGTGAAAATTAACGTAGCTGACTGGTTGGTGTACACCATTGGTGTGTTCCTCAGTCATCGCCAATCCTTGTAATGCATCTTTCTTTGTCTTTCCTCTTTTCCTCGGATTCCCCAGTCTGAAAGTGGGTGTTTTTTGTTGGACCATGTTAGAGGGTGAAGGAGGAGCAGCCATTCCTCCCACTGACCATTCATTGTAGCTGTGCAGCTGGACCAGGAGTTTCATTCATGGAGAGACATTGCAGAGATAAACCAGTGTTACAGCTCAAGACCTGATCTTGCTCACCCTTTACCTCATTAGCATGTTGAGTATACCCCTGCCCTGAATTTTATGCCAAATGTTTAAAGAATGCAAAACCTTCCTCTCTGAAAAATGAACATTGAGCACATTGGATCTTCAGTTCCATATTTATTCCCAATTTTTTCCCACCTTCTCTAAAGATCAGGGGTGAAATTAGTGCTCATCAGCAGCACAAAACAGACTCATAGCAAACTGACAACCTGTTCGACACACCAATTTTCTCTTCCATGGAAGCTACTGTCCATTCCACATAGCAAGTGTAGTCCAGTCTCACCCCCTAGATTCTGAGTGGGGGCCACTTCAGTGACCATCAGCAGCTACTTACCATTCACAACTTGGAGCCTATTGAACTAACAAGGACATCACAGATGTGCTTGATCACCTTCTCTTCTGCAGCCCACACATCCAAACTTTCCAGTGTGATCCCTTCTTTATCCATCAGAAACCGAAGCCCAGGCTGATTTTAGCCAAGAGACACTGGAGTCATTTGTACTTCCCCCTCACCGCCCGCTCCCCCCCCCAATTCATTCATCCACAAGCAAGACTGTATTCTTGGCCAACCAGTTAGAAATCCTTGAGTAACTGTTTAGAAAATAATAACCTGCTCAGAGTCAAGCAGATGAAACAGATAGAAAATGCTGGAAATCCTCAGCAGGTCAGGCAGAATCTGTGGAGAGAAAAACATTTAACATTTCAGGTCTGTGTGGCCATACATCAGAACTGAAGCAGATAAACATCTGTGCTACCAATGTGACTGTTTAAAAACTAGACTCGGGGCTGCAGAACATCACTGCAAGTTACTCTCAGAATACAAATATGTAGCCATACTTGTGTTACACTGATACAGCATACAAGTATCCTTTATGCTAGAAGCAAATGAATTGCATTAAACTTTGTGATATACTTAGTTCATTTTAAAAACTGAAATTTTCTTATTGAAATTTTCTAAAACTAAAAAAAAAAATTATCACATCCTTTGGACATTGCAAAGCATCTCAACCACTGAATTACTCTTGAAGTGCAATCACTGATGTTATGTAGCAAATGATGCAACCAGAACAGGCAGCAAGAGCTTGAGTTTAGTGGAAAGTTACCTTGTAAATGGCCAGTACCTGTTCAATGCCATATGTGGTAAAGAGTCAGAAATTGGAAGTAATGTGAAATGGGATCTCAATCAATTTGACGTTGTATCTTTTTGTTTTGTTAGATATAGATTCACCACTGCCCTCTGAAACTTTGGAAGCAGAGAAGGCTGTAGCAGATAACGAGAGTAAGTGCAGACAATTTTATCACCCTTATCCCAAGATCTCAGCAAACAAGTCTGCATGATATGTCAGTGAGCAAATCAGTTCCTCTCTCAATTGGGACCCATCGTAAAATTACAGTAAAAGTCTAACACTGGGGAACAAAGCCTGAAAATGCTCCTGAGGTTTTAACTCAAAGTATCCAGCTTCCATGTGGTGTGGCACTGAGCCACCTAGATCAGTAAAGATCCCAGACCTGAGCCCACCTCTATGCGGAGCCAGCCGAGATGTTTCAACGAGCTTCAGGGGCCTAGGGTTAGAGCAAACAAATCAGACTGGGATTCCAGCTCCTGACGACTGCTGGAAAGTGTATGTAGATGTTAGTTGAGGATAAAGTCATTGCTGGCTCGGATACTCTCTCTCCTCTTACGCTGGAAAAGCCTGCCTGATACTCACTATGGGTCAGTTAGTCTGATGACATTTACCTCTGGTCAGTTGGGCTTCTCTCACTCATTGGTCAGGCTCACATGGGAAGAATGACTCAGTACTGAGGGAAGGAAATAGACTGAGTGATGGGATGGTTGCAGAACCAGATTCCAACATGTGTCAAGGAAAGAAACTGGAAAACTATTAAATACACTCTGATCAGATTTGAGAAAATCATTCTGGTAATTTGTGCAGTCAACACCAAATTCAACGGATCAGTTATCTGGGGAATGCAAAATCGAATTGTAAAATACCGATCCTTATATATACTGTCTTTATATCCTCCATTGACATTTGAAGGACAGCATCACTGCTTGACATATCTCCTAGATTTGTGTGGGGAAATTAGAGTCATAGAGTTATACAGCACAGAAACAGGCCCTTCGGCCCATTGTGTCTGTGCTGGCCATCAAGCACCTATCTATTCTAGTCCCATTTTCCAGCACTTGGCCTGTAGCCTTGTATGCTATGGCGTTTCAAGTGCTCATCTAAATACTTCTTAAATGTTGTGAGGGTTCCTGCCTCTACCACCCCTTCAGGCAGTGTATTCCAGATTCCAACCACCTTCTGGGTGAAAACATTTTTCCTCTAAACCTCCTGCCCCTTACCTTAAAGGAATGCCCCCTGGTTATTGACCCCCCCACTAAGGGAAAAAGTCTCCTATCTAACCTATCAATGCGCCTCAATTTTGTGTACCTCAATCATGTCCCCCGTCATCCTTCTCCGCTCCAAGGAAAACAACCCCAGCTTATCCAGTCTCTCTTCATAACTGAAATGCTCCAGCCCAGGCAACATACTGGTGAATCTCCTCTGCACCCTCTCCAGTGCAATCACATCCTTCCTATAGTGTGGTGCCCAGAACTGTACACAGTACTCCAGCTGTGGCCTAACTAGTGTTTCATACAGCTCCATCATAACCTCCCTGCTCTTATATTCTATGCCTCGGCTAATAAAGGCAAGTATCCCATATGCCTTCCTAACCACCTTATCTACCTGTGCTGCTGCATTCAGTGATCTATGGACAAGTACACCAAGGTCCCTCTGACCCTCTGTACTTCCTAGGGCCCTACCCGCCTTTGTATATTCCCTTGCCTTGTTAGTCCTCCCAAAATGCATCACCTCACACTTCTCAGGATTAAATTCCATTTGCCACAGCTCCACCCATCTTACCAGCCCATCTATAACTTCCTGTAATCTAAGGCTTTCCTCCTCACAATTTACGACACCACCAATTTTTGTGTCATCTGCGAACTTACTTATCACACCTCCTACGTCTAAATCATTAATGTACACTATAAACAGCAAGGGTCCCAGCACCGATCCCTGTGGTACACCACTGGTGACAGGCTTCCACTCGCAAAAACAACCCTCGACCATTACCTTCTATTTCCTGTCACGAAGCCAATTTTGGATCCGATTTGCCAAATTGCCCTGGATCCCATGGATTCTTACATTCTTAACCAATTTCCCATGCGGGATCTTATCAAAAGCCTGTAGACTACATCAACTGCTTTACCCTCATTTACACATCTAGTCACCTCCTCGAAAAATTTAATCAAGTTAGACACTATCTCCCCCTGACAAAGCCGTGCTGACTATCCCTGATTATTCCCTGCCTCTCCAAGTGGAGATTAATGCTGTCCCTCAGAATTTTTTCCAATAGTTTCCCAACCACTGATGTTAGCGTCACCAGCCTGTAATTACCTGTTCTATCCCTGCTACCCTTCTTGAATAATGGTACCACATTCGCTGTCCTCCAGTCCTCTGGCACCTCTCCCGTGGCCAGAGATGATCTGAAAATTTGTGTTAGAGCCCCTATCACCTCGCTTGCCGCACATAACAGCCTGGGATACATCTCATCTGAGCCTGGGGATTTATCCACTTTTATGCCCGCTAAAACATTTAATACTTCCTCCCTTTCAATGTTAATATGTTCAAGTATATCGCAATCCCCCTCCCTGATCTCTACACCTACATCGCCATACTCCATTGTGAAAACAGATGAAAAGTAATCTTTTAAAACCTGGCTCCACTTTGGTCCCTAATGGGCCCTACTCTTTCCCTGGTTATCCTCTTGCCCTTAATATACTTATAAAATGCCTTAGGATTTTCCTTTATCTTGCCCGTCAATGTTTTTTCATGTCCCCTCTTTGCTCTCCTAATTACTTTAAGTACCCCCCCCTACACATTCTATACTCCTCTAATGCCTCAGCTGTTTTCAGCACTCCAAATCTGCCATAAGCCTCCTTTTTTTTTCCTGATCCAATCCTCTATATCCCTTGACATCCAGGGTTCCCTGGACTTGATGGTCCTACCCTTCACCTTAATGGGTACATGTTGGATCTGAACCCTCACTATTTCCTATTTGAATGACTCCCACTGGCCTGATGTAGACTTTCCTACAGGTAGCTGCTCCCAGTCCACTTTGGCCAGATCCTGTTTTATCAAATTGAAATCGGCCTTCCCCCAATTCAGCACCTTTATTTCTGGCCTGTCTTTGTCCTTTTCTATAACTACCTTAAATCTTATGGAGTTATTAGATTAGATTAGATTAGAGATACAGCACTGAAACAGGCCCTTCGGCCCACCGAGTCTGTGCCGAACATCAACCACCCATTTATACTAATCCTACACTAATCCCATATTCCTACCAAACATCCCCACCTGTCCCTATATTTCCCTACCACCTACCTATACTAGTGACAATTTATAATGGCCAATTTACCTATCAACCTGCAAGTCTTTTGGCTTGTGGGAGGAAACCGGAGCACCCGGAGAAAACCCACGCAGACACAGGGAGAACTTGCAAACTCCACACAGGCAGTACCCGGAATCGAACCCGGGTCCCTGGAGCTGTGAGGCTGCGGTGCTAACCACTGCGCCACTGTGCCGCCCTATCCCCGAAATGGGTCACTATCCCCAAAATGCTCCCACACTAATACTTCTACCACTTGTCCAGCTTCATTCCCTAGGATTAGGTCCAGTACTGCCCCTTCTCTTGTAGGACTTTCTATGTACTGGTTCAAAAAGCTCTCCTGTATGCATTTTAAAAAATCCTCCCTCTTTAAGCCTTTTGCACTCAGACTATCCCAGTTGAAATCCCCTACTATTACCCTATTATTTTTACACCTGAGATTTGCCTACATTTCTGTTCCTCTATCTCTCCCTGACTGTTTGGAGGCCTGTAGTACATCCCCAGCCAAGTGATTGCCCCCTTTTTGTTTTTAAGTTCTACCCATATGGCCTCATTTGAGGAACCTTCTAAGATATCATCCTTCCTTACTGCAGTAATTGACTCCTTGATCAACAGTGCAATCCCACCTCCTCTTTTATCTCATCCCCTATCACGCCAGAAGATTCTATACCCTGGAATATTGAGTTGCCAGTCCTGCCCCTCCCTCAGCCATGTCTCTGTGATAGCAATATCATAATCCCATGTGCTAATCAATGCCCTCAATTCATCTGCCTTACTAGTAAGGTTCCTTGCATTAAAGTAAAAGCAATTCAGCCTTGCATTTTTCACTTGTGCCTTGATAGGTCTATATTTGTTCTGCCTTCCAGACTGACTCAGTTTCTCTTCTATATTTGGGAGTGCCTCACCCCCTACTGTACCGCAACTCTGTACCCCATCCCCTTGCCAAATTAGTTTAATTTGCCGCAGTATCTGATGTGGCTGCAGTATCTGTCTGCAACACTGGCTGCTTCAATACTAGAATACCCTATCTGCTCTCACCAGTGTCTCTGTAATCAAACAGCTTGTCCACCTTAAAGACTATACCAGCAGCCCAGTGGTGGAGTAGGTAATAGTATTGCATGATTCTGAATAATGTAGACCAATGTCCTACAGCTGAACCCTGGACACATGACCGCCACTGTGCACACTCACATGGCCATTTTCTAAGGAATTTAACTGCTGTAACAGCCTTTACATATACCTCTTTCTCATAGCTCCTGTAGACTCATCCACTGAGAGCTCACAGAACACTGTGAATGAGAGTTCGCAGAAGAGTTGACCACACAAAGTGGCAGAGGAGGAGAAAGTGGATGATGAAGGTAATAACTATATCAGAGATTCTCTGTACTGGAAAAAAGAATTATGGCTGGAGCTGTGCCTACAGGCCTCATTGCATACAGAAGCACTGAGTACTGCAGTTAAAACATCACTCATTACAAAATGGTTTAGACAGTCATGTTGATGAGCTCTTACCTTCGGCAGGGTTGAAAAATTAATATAGCTGACTGGCTGATGTGCACCATTGATATGTTCATGCCATCATCTCCAACCCTTGAAATGCATCTTTCTTGTTTTTTTCCCCCCTTTCCTCACATTCCCCAGCTCTGAAACTGAGTGTTTGCGGTTGGGACATGTTAGAGGGTGAAGTAGGAGCAGTCATTAACAGGCCTTCCTCCCACTGACCATTCACTGTGGCTGTGCAGCTGGACCAGGAGTTCCACTTATTCATTCATTGAGAGATATCACAGCCAATCCCAAACCTGTTTTCACTGGACACCAGTTATAGGGAACAAAAGTTGTAAAACAAAGTCATAAAGGTGAAAAGATTGTGAGATTTGAATGTTTAAAGGGGTTATTTTGGTGAAAGGGTGAAATAGGTGCTATGCTAATCTGACACCTGTTTGAAAGTTTGGTTTTAGCACAATTTTGGTCCCAATTGGTGACTAACATAATTTGAATTTGCCTGGAGATCCCAACCTGCAGGTTTAGCACTTAAGTTCTGATTAGATGCAATTTTCATGAAGCAGGAAATGTGGGCTCCTCATACGCACTTCCACTGAAGGTATGGAGTGCTCTGACTGGCACATTACAGGATGGCTCAAGGACTGAGCGAGCATGCAGGATGTCTGACATGGCACTGGAGGTCTTGGTGAAGGATGTCTAGAGATGAACTGATTTCCTGTACTAGGTGTGGGGGAAGGAGTCCCCCCTCACCCTCCTGTCCCTCTCTCCTGCAGCAGCTTATGTTGCCCTGCCTGGCTTGATCGCCTCCTCCCATTCCTCATCCAGACTAAGGGGGGCCCCGCACAAGATGCCCATAACCAAGCACTCCCTTTCTCCTGGTGACTCCCATAGGTGCCAATCTGTTTCCCCCAAAGTTACTCGTATGGAAATTTTACCTTATTATTTAAAGCAAATCTGTCTTGGAAAGTGAGTGGTACCCTGTTCTAAAAGTGATTGTCTACACTGTTAGTCCCCACTGTAAGGCAATTCATCCTGCTCCAGGATGTATAATAAACTGAAAGGCCAAGATTTACCTCAGAGCTGCTTTTGCACCATTACGATAATTTTGCTGGGGTTGTGGCAGTTACTACATTTATCCACATGAACAGTGATTCTGCTGCACTTCCGTTCAGGTTACTCGACAGTGAAAGCAGCTCCAACGAAATTTCCAGCCAAAAAGTGTGGACGGTTGAGAGAAGGTTGAACATTGCTAACTCTAACTATTCCTCAGTTATAATACTTTTTCTATTTATTCTTTTCTCCCAATTTTTTTCAGATGGAGGAGTTTAATTAGAATAGGATTCAGCGTGCGGTTGGGATAATGACATAACTTTAAAGGGACGAAGATGCTGTGAACAGCAGAGTCAACAGTTCATTCTCTGCATTTAACAGTTGAATTATTGGTGATGGAAATTCCAGAATCGAATTTCTTTCACCCAGAGGGATATTAGTGTTCCACCTGCCACACAGTGCTAACCCAACAGAATAAAGTCTATTTGGTCAAGCCACTGGAGTCTGGCATATGCCTCTGGAATCATAACCCAGTAAAGTGGCAAGACATTGAGGGGAGGCAAACAGGAAACTGGCAAAAAAGTTCCATAACCACTATGGAAACAATTTATACCATAAAATTTGTCTGAAGCTTGATTTCACAGACAATACATTTTTGTGTTAAAAATATTTCCATTAAACATTGTTTAAAGGATTTCATGGTGAGAGCAGTACAGATGACTAAGACAATTTACAGTTTATATCACCTGAACTGCTTTGAAGAGAGCATTTGTTTTCTTGAAAAAGTTCATAAAAAAACTGTTCAGACTCATCATTTCAGGCAGCATACTCCACCCATGTACTGGAGGAAAAAACTGGATTTGTGGAAGAGGTGGGTTTATATGTGGTGAAGGATGGGCATGTGGGCAGGATCTTGCTTAGGTTGGTACATATTATTGTTCTTGCTTCTGATTGGTCAGGTTTAGTGTGTCTGTGATAGGTGTTACATGTTATTGTTCTTGCTGCTGATTGGTCCACTCCGTGCTCCACACCCATGAAAGCGAGAAATTATCTTACAACAAACCAGGAATCTATAACATCCCATGCGGATTCGTCTACATCGGGGAAACAGGCCGCAGCCTACACATCAAACTCAAGGAACACCAAGCCTGCTTCAAACCCAGTGAATGGGACAAGTCAGCTATCGTCAAGCATGTGTAGTTCAATAACCACCACATCGAATGGTCCAATTCCAAACTCATTTCATCCATCATGCACTGGTATGCTATACGTCTGGTAGGCCATGGCGATCTGTCAACACCAAACCATCCCCAAGAAGTGGCCTACTCATCAGTGATATCTGGCTACCCCCTACTCAAGAAACACACCATCACCCACTCTGCAGCTAACAATCCGAAATGCAACCCACTATAACAACCAACAACCCTCCACACACTCAACATCCAGCACACAGCAAGAATATTAGTGAGTACTGAATTACTACAGGATAGATTAACCGACCAATCAGGAACAAGAACAATAGCATACCTGACCAATCACAGAACACAATAACCAACCAATTAGCAACAAGAAAAATAACATACCTACCTACCACAGACACACTCAGCCTGACCAATCAGCAGCAAGATCCCGCCCACCCTCCCATCCTCCACCACTTATAAACCCACTTCTTTCACAGATGCAATTTTTTCCTCTAGAAGATAGGCAGAGTATGCTGCCTGAAATTCGGTCCCAAGTTCTTCTAAGAACTCATTTTTCAAGAAAACAACTGCTGTTTTTAGAGCAATTCACATGCTGTAAACCATAAATTGTCACACTCAACCTTATATTTCCATTAATTTAAAATCATGCCATTACAAAATTGGCTTTTTTTTTTGCCATGTTCAACATTGTCAGACATTTTAATTGAGTTAGGAGAAATTGGTTATCAAAAATTGTTAACGCACAACTTCAGTTGCTAACCAACTGGAATATTTATATTGATGTTTTTTCAGCAATTAAAACAGTTTTTTCAAATAATCCACACTGCCCCTGACATTTCCAAAGAAAATGTTGAGAAAATCTTTTACATGGCAGAAGAATTTCTGCCTGTAATCCACAGTCATATTTATATTGTCACAGCAGGGCTGGTGGGAGCCAACAAAACAGGCTGCTCCCCCATATTTATTTCTGGTTCCAGAACTGAACCTCCCCACCTATACGACAAGTGCATTTTATCCACAATCCAGCAGCAAATTGCTTTAGGAAGCATAAATTGTCAACCACGTTTAGATAATGTGAGCCCATTTTTTTCAGGAGTCTGCAGTACCATTGTCCTATCTGTAATCCTACTAAAATACTCAATTAATTCAGTATCTCCCTTAAGGGATATTTGTGGTGTATAATTGGGCTGAATTTTGTTCAGAGGCTGCACATCCTGACTTCGGGACTGGAAGTGCGGCTTCTGTTGGGGCAGCGAGTAGCCTGCCACGTGCGATCAAGTGGCGGCTGGCCAATTAAGAGTCGGGAGGCACGGGGGCCGTCCACTGAGAGGATGGAGGCTGGAGCGGAGATGGCGAAGATGGCGTCAGATGATGCAGTGGCTGCCAGCTCTGTATTCATTATTGCATTTAACTTAGGAAGGCTGTGGTGAAGGAAGATAGACCTGACTACCATGGCTGAAGGCGTGCTCCTGCCTGTGCCTGGATCTCCTTCCCTGTATGTTGCTCCTCCTCAACCGGGGCCCCAAAGCTAGGATGAATGAGGCCCATAGCAGGTTGCCTCTCCCTGAGTGCAAGTCCTGCACAGCAAATGGCCCGTCCCTTTCCCTCACTTGCCACCTTTGATGAGGTGGCAATGCCCCGATGACACCCTGGTCTGGTTCCCCTGCAGTGCTGCCACCTTTGTCCCCATGCCTGATAGTGATTCCTGATGCCCTCCATCCTCCAACGTCCCTGCCAAGTAACACTGCCTCACCTGATGGCTTCCTAGTGAAGCCAACAAGAAGCTCCCAACTCCTTGTCAACTCCTCTAACCAGGCAAGGCTCTGAAGCCTCGTGGTTCCCGTATGCCATGAGATAAATCTGAATCAGTGATTGCAGTCATTTTGGATTTTAAATACCTTAATTGCCTTCCTGCCTTGTGGATGTGCAAAGATCACCCTCTCTATGTTGGTTGCCAACAGTAAAATGCGGGAGGGAGGTCAAGACCTTGGACTTCTGGTCCACAGCCTTCTGTCCTGATTTTATGCCTCCCCGGCCTTTGTTCTTGTCTCCAACCGACCATTAAAATTCAGTTTGCTTATGCCCAATATAGTTTTAGAGGAAATATCATCATCGCAAAGAATTAGAACTGAAGGCAGTAAACTCAGTGTGACTACAAAATATTTTGCTACAAGAAGTCATTTATTCATTTGTTTTCAAGATAGCAAAGTACAGCACATCTGTGTCAGTGATATTGTTAGAATGTATTATGGTTGAAAAACAATAAAGTGAAATGCAAGATAATACAACAAGGTCATTTAACCAACAACTCCTAGCAGACCAGCAGTAAACTCTCTGGATGCTTCATGGCGGTGGTAAAGGCCAACTCGGCAGAGAATGTGAGCAACAAAGCCCAGCCAGCAAGCACACATTTAATATCTGAATACAGAATGGAATGAACCACAGTTGTAAAGAACATCAGGAAATATTCTCGTTACACTTTTAATCTGATCCACAGAATACAAGACAACACACACAAAGGACAGAACATTTACAAATATCAAATCCCCCAGTTACAATAAAATGTACAGTAAAGAACCCCAGGTCCCCTCTTATATATAAACAAGTAAATAAAATTGACAACATCTTCTTTAATCTGAATGAGGTCTTCTTGTGTTCACAGCAAGCTCAGCCTTTCAGAAGTTTCATTCATGGTTAGTGTCGGGCTCTTGAATCATCATTGTGTTCCTGGAATGAACAGAATCAACAGAACTGTCATTTTCAGATGGACTGAGTTCAATCTGAGTTCAGTGTTTTATTCTTGTTAATAATCATGATCAAGAAGCAATTATCTGACACACAGGCCCCGTTTATACTCACATTCGAAAACACTTCAAGCGATGTTTCTGTTGACTTGCTTTCCACCTGTATGAAAATATTCCGATTTATCTGTTATTACAGGGGATCAATGAGACATTTTGTAAATAACATTGAGTTATAGAATTAACCTCAAGCTAAAGATTTCACTGATTAGTCAACCATAAATAAGGAAATGTTAACTCTTTAAATTTCGCATCTCGAGACATACATTCAATTGAATTAAAACAAAGCTGCCTCAGACTCTATTGTGATGCAGCTGAATCCAGTTTCAACAGTTTATTGTAGTTGATAATCATCTGACACAAAATCCCAGGTTACACTCACATTTAGGGAATCCTCAAGTGATGTTTCTGCAGACTTGCTTATCACCTGTAATAAAATATTCAGATTTATATGTTTAGCATTTTGTAAATAATGTCAATGTTTAGAATCATCTCCAAACAAAAAGTTTAAATGATATTAGATTATAAATGAGGAAGTGGTCACAATTTAAATTTCTGAGTTGTGATTCAGTGAGTCAGTGTTGGAGTGGAGAAATCCTCACCAAACATTTCATCTTGTGCAGTGCAGCAATAATCAATCCAGCCCTGATACAGTGGGGCTGTGGGATCAATGGATAAACTCATGACAGGTGAGATTCTAATGAAGGCTGAGATTCTCCATTAATTGGTTTCTATTGTGTTGACCCCACCATGAAACACTGTAATTATTATCTATTAGATGAGGAGAATGTAAATGATCGCACCCTCATAAAGCCATCAGTTGTATCTGTCCTGCTATCATTGTTGTTGTCAAGGGAGAGAATTTTCTTTGATTCTAGAACATTCTAAAATTCAGGAAGGTACAAGCTCATCCTCTTGGCTTCAATCCAACAATCATCTAATAATAATTGCAGAACCCAATAGCAATTGAGCATAAGAATCCATTCTCCCACTGTCTCTGGGTGGATGTTTAATGAAATAAATTCCTCAAACTCCATTGTGACGCTGCTGAATCCAGTTTCAACAATTTATTGTAGTCGGTAATTATCTATCACAAAGTCCCAGATTATACTCACATACAGAGACTCCTCGAGCGATGGTTTTTTTGACTTGCTTTTCATCTATAATAAAGTATTAATATTTATATGTTCAGCACAAGGGATGAATGAAATATTTTTTAAATAATACAAATATTAAATGATACATGAGAAATTGTTAACTCTGGACATATCCAATCTGTGATTCAGTGACTCAGTGTTGGAGTGGAGGATGCTCAGCAAATATCTCATTGTTTAGTGCAGCAGTTATCAATACACTGGGGCCGTGGGGCCAATGGATAAACTAATGACAGGTGAGATTCTCCATCAGTTGGGATTTATTGTATTGGATCTGCCGTTCCCTCCAGGAAGAGTCAGTAATTAGTGTCTATTATTGGTGAGGCTGTAAGAGACACTGCCCTCCCGATGTCATCGTTTGTTCCTGTCCTGTCCTGTAGACATTCAGCTGACCCCATCATCAGGGAAGAACAAACTCGCTCTCTGTATTTGGTCAATTCAACAATCCTTTGGCAAAGGTCAGAAAACAACAAAAACATTTAATCGTTGGTAAACGGCAAGTTCAAAAAAGAAACTGCCAAATTGTTTTTGTTTATACTCACATTTGAAGATTTCCCGAGTGATGTTTCTTCTGAATTCCTTTCCACCTGTGTTAAAATATTAATTTTTAGATGTTTAGCACAGGGGACCAGTGAGGCATTTTGTCATTAATCTTGGGTTTTAGAATCATGAGGTCAACACTTGTGCACCATAGCACCTTCCCATCATTTCCTCTCTCAGCACATCTTCCAAAGGGAACACTGCTCAGAGACACAACACTAAAGAGCACTAACTGATGCTGCTCTGATGTCCATTCTAGATGCTGAACATGTCCAGATGGATATTAGTATGATATATCCCCGTACAGTATATTTAGAATTTACAACCATTAATTGCCAAGTTAATGTGTGAGAGAGTGTAACACAGAGGCTGATAAAAGTTCATCCCCACGCCTCAGCATCAGTTCTCACCAGTTGTGTGGTTTGTGTGAGTCTGGTTGTAAAGGTGTTGATTTGATTGGTTCTCAGTTGACTATTGGTAATACAGACGTCATTCAGACACTGATAGTTCAGCTCAATTTATCATTCCCTCTTTTTAAAGCAATTTGACAATCTTTTGGTTGTTCAATAAAATCATAGAACCTTAGACACTCATTCTGACAATTGCAGAATGTTTGAGAGCCATAAATGGCCAACAGAATTTGAAAGACATTTGTAGGTACTTCACATCTGCTTCAAAAGATTGAAGAATCTCTGTGTGATGGACAACAGCTTGAAATCCAGTGAGTAATAAACTTGACCTGAATTGTAACATTCTGTCTCTCTCTGTCCCTCTTTAATAATATGGGCTGCTATTATTTCACTTCCTTCTATGGTAATTTTAATCATGGGGAGGCGGTAGCGTAGTGGCATTGTCACTGGATATGTAACCCTGTGGTCCAGGGTATTGTTCTGGGGACATGGGTTCAAATCCCACCATGGCAGAAGGTGGAATTTAAATTCAATTAATAAATCTGGAATCAAATGCCAAGCTAGCATTGTCAATTGTTATAAAAACCCATCTGGTTCAGTAGTGTCCTTTAGAGAAGGTAATCTGCTGGTCTGGCCGACATGTGACTCCAAACCCCACAGCAATGCGGTTGACTCTTAACTGCCCTCTGAAATGGCCTAGCAAACCATTCAGTTGCATCTAACTGCAACAAAGTCAATAAGGGATGAAACCGGACAGACCGCCTGGTGTCTACCTAGGCACCGGAAATGACAATGGCAAACCAAGCCCTGTTGACCCTGCAAAGTCCTCCTTACTAACACTTGGGGTTTGTTTTATAGCAGAAACCGAACACATCATACTCACGGAATCATACCTGACAGGCAATGTCCCAGATACTGCCATCACCATCCCTGGGTATGTCATGTCTTACCGGCAGGACTGACCCGGTTGAGGTGGCGGCACAGTGGTATACAGCCAGTTGCCCTGGGAGTCCTCAACATCAGCTTGGGACCCAATGAAGTCCTATGGCATCAGCCCAAACATGGGCAAGGAAACCCCCTGCTGATTGCCACCGTTTCCATCCCCACCATCCCCCCTCCACCATCACCCCCCGCCCACCCCCCAACCTTTGGCTGATGAATCAGTACTCCTCCATGTTGAACATCATTTGAAAGAAGCGAAGCACTGAGGGTAGCAAGAGCACAGAAATTACTCTGGATGGAGGACTTCAATGTCCATCACCAAGAGTGGCTCAGAAGCACCATTACTGACCAAGCTGGCTGAATCCGAAAAGACATAGCTGCCAGACTGGGTCTGCAGCAGGTGGTGAGGGAAAAACATACTTGATCGTGTCCTCACCAATCCGCCTGTCACAGATGCATTTGTCCAAGACCAGTATTGGTAGGAGTGACCACCGCACAGTCCTTGTGGAGACCAAGTCCTTTCCTCACTTTGAGGGTACCCTACATCGTGTTCTGTGGCACTACCGTCATACTAAATGGGATAGATTTCAAACAGATGTAGCAATGCAGAACAGGGCATCTATGAGGTGCGGTGGGCCATCAGCAGCAGCAGAATTGCACTCAACCACAATATGTAACCTCATGGCCCGGCATATCCCCCCACTCTACTATTACCATCAGGCTGGGGATCAACCCTGGTTCAATGAAGAGTGCATGAGGGCATGTCAGGAGCAGCAAGAGGCATACCTCAAAATGAGGTGTCAACCTGGTGAAGCTGCAACCCAGGACTTCAATAGTGCCCAACAGCGTAAGCATGAGATAGTCATAACAAAGCGATCCCACAACCAATGGATCAGATCTAAGCTCTGCAATCCTGCCACATCCAGTCGTGAATGGTGGCGGACAATTAAACAACTAACAGGAGGAGGTGGCTCCACAAATATCCCCATCGTCAACGATAGGGGAGCCCACCACGTCAGTGCAAAAGATAAGGCAGAAGCATTTGCAACAATCTTCAGCCAGAAGTGCTGAGTGGATAATCCATCTCAGCTTCCTCCTGAAGTCCCCAGCATCACAGAGGCCAGTCTTCAGCCAATTCAATTCACTCCACGTGATATCAAGAAACAACTGAAGGCACTGGATAACGTAAAGGCTATGGCCCTGACAATATTCCGGCAATAGTCCTGTACTCCAGAACTTGCCGCATCCCTAGCCAACCTGTTACAACACTGGCATCTACCCAGCAATGTGGAAAATTGCCCAGGTATATCTCCTGTACACTAAAAGCAGGACAAATCCAACCCGACCAATTGCTATCCCATCAGTCTACTCTCGATCATCAGTAAAGTGATGGAAGGTGTCATCGACAGTGACATCAAGCAACACTTGCTTAGCAATAACCTGCTCAGTGACGCTCCGTTTGGGTTCTGCCAGGGCCACTCAGCTCCTGACCTCATTACAGCCTTTGTTCAAACATGGACAAAAGAGCTGAACTCAAGAGGTGAGGTGAGAGTGACTGCCCTTGACATCAAGGCAGCATTTGACCGAGTATGGCATCAAGGAGCCCTAGCAAAACTTGAGTCAATGGGAATCAGGGGGAAAACTCCCTGCTGTTTGGAATCATACCGAGCACAAAGGAAGGTGGTTGTGGTTGTTGGAGGTCAATCATCTCAGCACTGGGACATCACTGCAGGAATTCCTCAGGGTAGTGTCCAAGGCCCAACCATCTTCAGTTGCTTCATCAATGACCTTCCTTCCATCATAAGGTCAGAAGTGGGGATGTTTTCTGATGATTGCACAATGTTCATCACCATTCATGACTCCTCAGATACTGAATCATTCCCTGTAGAAAGGCAACAAGACCTGGGCAAGATCCAGGCTTGGGCTGATAAGTGGCAAGTAACATTCACGCTACACAAGTGCCAGGCAATGATTATTTCAAACAA
Organism: Heterodontus francisci; assembly: GCF_036365525.1. Taxonomy (NCBI): domain Eukaryota; kingdom Metazoa; phylum Chordata; class Chondrichthyes; order Heterodontiformes; family Heterodontidae; genus Heterodontus; species Heterodontus francisci. The sequence continues at coordinate 109,839,190 of NC_090377.1, forward strand.
GAGAGAAACTAACCATCTCCCCTTGACAGTCAATGGCATTACGATTGCTGAATCCCCCACTTTCAACATCCTGGGGGTTATCATTGACCAGAAACTGAACTGGAGTAGCCATATAAATACTGTGGCTACAAGAGCAGGTCAGGGGCTAGGATGCCTGTGGCGAGTAACTTACCTCCTGACTTTCCAAAGCCTATCCACCATCTACAAGGCACAAATAAGGAGTGTGAAGGAATACTCTCCACTTGCCTGGATGGCTGCAGCTCTAACAACACTCAAAACGTTTGACACCATAGAGGGCAAAGGAGCTCGCTTGATTGGCACCCCATACACAGCCTTCAACATTCAATCCCTTCACCACCGAAGCACAGTGGCAGCAGTATATACCATATACCAAATGCATTCATACAACTCTGCAAGGCCTCTTCAACAGCACCTTGTATACCTGCAACCTCTACTACCTTGAAGGAAAAGGGCAGCAGATTCATGGGAACACCACCACCTGCAAGTTCCCCTCCAAGTCACACACCATCCTGACTTGGAACTATATCGCCGTTACTTCACTGTCACTGGGTCAAAATCCTGGAACGGCCTTCTTAACAGCATTATGGGTGTACCTACATCCCAAGGACTGCAGCAGTTCAAGAAGGCAGCTGACCACCACCTTCTCGAGGGCAATAAGGGATGTGCAATAAATGCTGGCCTAGCAAGCGACGCCCACACCCCATGAACTAATTTTAAAAAATCATGTGACACCTCTCCCGGTCTGAAGACCTTCTCATTCTCTGTAATCTATCAGTGTGCTCCTCACAGCATTTGGACAGCCACTCATCAAACTCTCGATAACAACTTGGAAACATCCCTCACTCTAACATCAGGTCCGACATGGGGAAAAGACCTGCCCCGGACTGCAGAAATCCCCTTGCCCTGATGTGTATAATTGTGAGGTTACCTCAATACTGTTCTCACTGGACTCTGATGATTCACTGTTGCTGTCAATCGTCTTCAAACCTCGACATTCCACATCGATGTCAACAACTTCATCAGCAAAATATTCCACATGGCTTTTGCAAAAACCTTTTTCCTGTAAAATCAGAATTTATTAAAAATAATACTCAGCACTTTCTATGGTATAACTCAGTACACACAGCCCTTTCTATGATTTAACTCAATACACACGACCTTTTCTATGATATAACCCAATACAACTGGGGGTTTCGATGTGACAGTATAACTCAGGACTCACGGCAGTCTTTTTCAGGCAGAAGTGACAGTTGGGATCATCAAATTCCAGTCCAGAATTCTTGGAGCAGGCGGTTTCTTTCACTGAGAATGTTAAATCAACGTTGTATGATAATTTTCCTGTGCGATAAATCTGATGAGAGGAGAACAGGTAATTAATGTATTACTGTATCGAGTGTTCTTACTGTGGACTGATTCACCCATCAGTGTGAGTGTAATATAATATTCTGCTCCTGTTTAATAATCAGTGTCTAACAGCACTCAGTAATATTCTTGTAGATTTTAGTGAAACACACTGAGATCAGGACACACTTACATTATTCACTCTTCTCCTGGTTATCCCACACAGATTGGTGGTCTCTGTGATTTCGTTCAACTTTATAACTGACACTCTCAGAGCATCCTTAGGGCTCGGTATTCCTATACAGAGAAAAGGAAAATTGTAGAAAACTCTCCAGTGTTCTTCAGTGAATTCTTTTCACACATTGGTAAAATATCAGTGACTGAATCTCATTCCCAATAACTTGTTGCTTTATGAGGTGTCGCTCTCTCCAGTACCTACCTGAGCAGTGGAGGATCTGCACTGCAGCAATGATGAGGAGAAAGGATTTCATTCTGCCTCTTGTGTGATCAGCTGGCTGGTTTCTAAGAGTAAAGGAGCTGCTTCTCTCTCTCGCTCTGCCTTTTCCTTGCAGTGTTCAGTCTTTATATACTGCACCTCCACCACATTCAAACACTGACTCATATTTGCTCAGTTTGGTGATCCTGGGCACGGAACTTGTTGACAAGTCATATGGGCAGAACTTCCTTCAAATATCATCATCATGTTTAGATTTGGTGAGATCAGAGATTATTCCTCAGAATATGAAATAATGAACCTAGAGAGGAGATGAAATGATCATCTATAATTTGTACAAAGTCACACTCAGTCCACTGGGGTAACTCCTGGAATTATTCTGGTACAGGAGCAGTGACATTATTTGCATCACTTCCTGCATCAAACATTATCTCCAGAAGCTCTGCTGTAACCACTGATGTGTTGTTGCATCAATAAGTTTAGTGTAAAGCAGGATCTGATTGTTGAGGAAACAATCTTCTACTTCAATTTTTAGACAAATTTTCCATCTGCTCCCTGTATTTTCCTCTCCCGTACGGGGCATAGATACAAGAGCAAGGAGGTTGTATTAACCGTGTATAAATCACTGGTTCGACCTAGCTGGAGTATTGCAACTAGTTCTGGGTGCTGCACTTTAGGAAAGATGTGAATGTTTTGGAGAAATTGCAGAAAAACTTCATGAGAATGGTTCCAGGGATGAGGAACTTCATTTACAAAGATAGATTGTAGAAGTGGGGACTGTTTTCCTTGGAGAAGAGAAGTCTGAGAGAAGGTTTGATAGAGATGTTAAAAATACATACAGAGGAACATGCGACCTAGGAGCAGGAATAGGCTATTTGGCCCCTTGAGCCTGCTCTGCCATTGTATAAAATCGTGGCTAATTTGTTTGTGGACACAACTGTACTTTCCTGCCTACCCCTGATACCCTTTGACTCCCTTGTTTGTCAAAAATCTGTCTACCTCTGCCTTAAAAACATTCAATGACCCTGCCTTCACCAGTCTCTGTGGAAGAGAGTTCCACAGACTCACGACCCACTGAGAGAAAAAATTTCTCCTCATCTCTGCCTTAAATGAGAAACCTGTTATTTTTAAACTGTGCCCCCTACTTTTAGTCTCTCCCACAAGGGGAAACATCCTTTCAACATCCACCCTATCAAGTCCCCTCAGAGTCTTATCTCCTTCTATGCTGCAACAATTCTGTGATTCTGTGACTCCCTGTTGAAGTTTAGCTCCATGGTTGCCAGTAGCTGCCTGTGACCCTGCTGTGGCCATTCCTTATGTCTGTGTGGAAACAGCGACTGATGATCAACTATTCCATTCTGGAGACCAGTACAAATGAACACACACTCATGAAAAACACACACATCCAGCATGAGCTCACCAGATTTCAATCAACATCTGGAATCCTGACTGCTTCCACTCCCACCACAGCCCAGGAATGAAGATACTATTTGTCACTCTTCAAAAGTGTTTGTATCCAAAATCAGTTGACCAAACATTGAAGCTGGCCACTGTGTGCCTCAGCACCACATCAGGCAGAGCCTTTTCCCACTAGGTCATGGATGGAGACTGAATTAAATTTCCATTGATGCTTACACTGGCATGGGTTTTTGCCCATTTGATATTCCACAGCAAATTAAAAAAAAAATAAATAAATAAAATTGTAGAATAACCCACTGAGGATCTTACACAGTTGTGTTTACTGTGGGTAACACTGGCATTGAACTGATCCACCATGCCTTGTGTATGTCCCCCCAATTCTTTGGGATTCCAGAGACCAAGGGAAGTGTCCTCTGTGTGATGATACTGGGAAACACATGAGCATGAAACACCCAAAACAGAATTCCAACCCCTTTGTGTGTTGCCCAACTTCTCTTGTGATTTTATGGCATCTGTTTTCTTGTTCCCTGTTAGTACCAGAATTATAATGGACAATGGACACATTAAAGTTTCAAAGAGATTAAAAATCTCAGGAAAAATGATATCCATGCTGTGATTGGTTAACACAGAGCTGCAAATACCCAGCATGCTTCCTGTCTGATTACGTTCCTGTGAAAATCCTTGGGGTGTTTTACTGAAATAAAATGTTGGATAATTACAAGTAGTAGTAGTTGTTGTTGTTGTGAAGACCACATTGGAACCATTCATTTTGTTTATCACCTCATGCCAACACAATCAGTGATGTGGTAAACCCTGATATACACAAGTTATAGTGTTGCTTATTAACTTACTGTTAGTGGTTGGATGATTGAATCCAAGGTCTTTCAATCATTTCAGACCAGCTGCCACAGTGGAGGTGAGTTTGAAAATTATTTTGCGTGACTCTAATGTCCTGGACATTGCTCCCCCTCAATCTCACACACCATGGTGTCAGCTGACTGCCTGAGCACTGTCTGAAAAGAAACCATTGAGAGAAATCGCAACCAGTACCAGCTTCCTCTACAACCCATCACTGATAACAGAGGCCAGTCATCTGCAAGCGGAGGTGCTTCATCCAGAGATTTGTTTTGGACTGGGGGTTTATTGACATTTGTAGAGAAATCTGTGGTTGTGGCTTCCTGCCTGCCCGGTCATTGGGGGCTGTGTGTAGGCCTCAGGCTTTGTGGGGGAGGGCAAATGGCAAGAGTGAAGGATGTAGAAATGCTGGGAGATGATAAAATTAGTTTAGAGGAATAAACAGTGAGCAGCTCATACAGAAAAATATTTATTACATCTCCATCATCAAGTCAGAACATCATGTAACTGTAAATAATAATTAAAGTGAACAAGAAGAGATTGTGAGGGGCCGAGAGGGGAGGTTTGGACTTTACCCTCTCTGGATCTTTATAAGGTGATATTAGTTCTCCGAATGGAATATGAATAAAATCAATCGAAGATTGGAATTGGAATGCTCCCTTGCTGATTATTCTCAGCATCCCCACGGCTGATTTGCCTGCATTTTCTGAGCCGGCACCTTCAGTCACACCATTGAATAGTTTTCAGAGCTTTCATGCTGGGTTCTTGAATCATTATCTACTCATAACCTCATAATAAATCCAATTTTCATGTAACTGTGATTAGATTAGAGATACAGCACTGAAACAGGCCCTTCGGCCCACCGAGTCTGTGCCGAACATCAACCACCCATTTATACTAATCCTACACTAATCCCATATTCCTACCAAACATCCCCACCTGTCCCTATATTTCCCTACCACCTACCTACACTAGTGACAATTTATAATGGCCAATTTACCTATCAACCTGCAAGTCTTTTGGCTTGTGGGAGGAAACCGGAGCACCCGGAGAAAACCCACGCAGACACAGGGAGAACTTGCAAACTCCACACAGGCAGCACCTGGAATCGAACCCGGGTCCCTGGAGCTGTGAGGCTGCGGTGCTAACCACTGCGCCACTGTGCCACTGTGCCTACATGACATCACACAATGAGATCAATTTATGTCAAATACACTAACTTTTTGTGAATAAAAAGTTAAGTTAGGATTGATGACCTGTTGTGTTCTCTCCCGGAGCAGTTGGACTGAACTTTGTGTGTCTATTTTATTTTTAAGTCATGGTGACTGTCAGTAATGTTTTATTTAAAATGCTCTGCGAGTAATACTGTGACAGTTTGGGTATAAAACAGCAGCTGCAGTTAGTGGGGACTTATTTGAGTTGTGTGATTGGAACAGAGGGTTCTGAGGGTGAAACTCTGAGCAGCTTCTATTGTGTCACTGGATGTTACGAGGGGCAGGATTCTTAAACCAAGAGATATGAGTTTTTACAGATGAGGCTGCTCCACGTTTGCCCACATGGTGGCAGCTCTGAGTGATGGTGGTTGACAGTGAGGATTGTAAGAACTCAACGCTGAACTGTCCCATTGATCTGCGTGTGCGTCTCAGAGCAACAGGAGCTGGAAAGAGCTCAGGATTGTCAACAAAGGCACAATGATGTGACAGAGACGAGCATCTGAAGACGTGAAATCATTTTCACGCCTACAAACTCAGGAATATTTCCCTTCAGAACCCTGCCTAGAAATTCTCACACACTGATCACATTTTTGGAGAACTTACTGACATCTGATCTAAATGAAGCTGTCAGGTTTGAACCTGTGTCCATTTGTCCCAATCTCTTCACTGTTTATTTTAAGGTTCTAGATTTATTTTTTAACATAGCTTTAACTATTTTACATCTCTCTGTATCTCAGTCACATCTCCTGCCACGGCTTAAAATTTTTTCCTCATAGTTTATTCCCCCAACACTGGGGATCAGTTTAATGATTGTTCTCTGGGGTTTGAATGTCTCTATTGTACCTTGGTGACCAGAAATGGATACAGAGCTCAAGGAAGACTTTGTTTCACTTACACCTGTAGCATTTCTTACTGAGTTCATCTGTCAAAACTAGAAGGGGCAGTGGAGCTACAAAACAGGTGGTTTGCATTCACCAGACATTTTAATACACAGCCTGGAGCTGTTAATCAAGTGAATCTTTCCAGATGCAAGGAAACAGTCAGAAAACTTCCTATAGTTAACAATGGAAACAAACTGACACCATTCTTAATCCAATAACTAATTTAATATTCTATTTGCTCTGTTGTTTTCTGCCTCACACTGATTGGCCATGGTCAGTGGAGCATCTTCTAACCTCCTGAGATATCTGTTAACTTCTCCCATATGTATTTCTAGATCATTCATTACATCCGTACAGATTCACCCATTTTATCTTTCTGTATTCAGGAATTTACACTAATAGAGATTAAATTTCATTTGCCACTGTTCTGCCCAGTTACTGATTTTATTGAACTCCTATGATAGCTCCCTGACAGTTTATCTGATCCAATTATTCTTCCAAGTGTCATGGAATCTGTGGTTGCAAAACGTGTTATTTTTAGACCCTGAGAGGGAATCTAGAATTGAAACAGAAACGGAAACCAAAACTGAAACAGAAGCTGGAAAGACAACTTCAGGTTTCTGCGAAATAGAGTGCAGAGCTTGCCACTGAAGGTCTTGGGTAAAGAGAAGACTGGTAAATCCACACCATCAACATGAGCAGAGATGAGGAGATTCTAGAGTAGTGCACCTTGTGGTGAAGACCATATCTGTGGAGTTTGGATTGAGAGGGAACTGTCATCGAAAGGTGAATAGTGGCAAAATCCTTGAAGAAAGGAGCTGAAAATCTACCTGAGGAACTTTAAAGTTGTGAAGAACAGTGTCACTATAATTTGGTGCCATATATGCTGGGTGGACTGCCCAGTGTATCTGTGAGACTCATCTCTGCTGTAACAGATCGTTAAGGTGTAATTTGTAATATATATTGACCGTGATCTCTCCGTTTCATGTTTAATTTATATTAGTTTTGGTTTGAGTGCTAAAGTAAAATTTATAAAAGTGAAAGCTTGTCTGTTTGGTTTGTTTCCTAAATTGGGATCAATTAGTGGATTTAATTCTTTTTGTTTGTTGGTGGTCTCCACGGGGATCACAACACAAGTTTAAGATCATTTGCACATCTGACCAGCCTGGATTATGCTTCATTTTATTTATTCTTTCATGTTGTCACTGGCAAAGACAGAATTTATTGACCATCCCTAATTGCCCTTGAGAAGGTGGTGGTGAGCTTCTTGAGTGTTATTGGAGCTGCACTCATCCAGGCAAGTGGAGAGTATTCCATTACACACTTGACTTGTTTCTTATAGATGTTGAAAGGGATATGGGAGTCAGGAGGTGACTCATTCGCCACAGATTTCCCAGCCTCTAACTTGCTCTTGTAGCCACAGTATTTGTATGGCTGATCCAGATAAGTTTCTGGTCAATGGTCACCCCTAAGTTGTTGGTGGGGAATTTAGTGAATGTCAATAGGATGTGGTTAAATTCTCTATTGTTGGAGGTGGGCACTGCCTGGCACTTAAGTGGCATGAATGTTACTTGCCACTCATCAGCCCAAGCCTGAATTTTTTCGAGGTCTTGCTGCATACATGCACAGATTGTTTCATTATCTGAGGAGTCACGAATGGTACTGTACACTGTGCAATCATCAGCTAACATCCCCACTTCTGACCTTATGATGGATGGAAGGTCATTGATGAAGCAGTTGAAGATGGTTGGGTCTTGGACACTATCCCGAGGAACTCCTGTAGTGAAATCCTGGGACTGTGATGATTGCCTCCAACAATAACAACCATCTTCCTTTGTGTTAGATATGACTCTAACCAGTGGAGAGTTTTCTCCCGATTCCCACTGACTTCAGTTTTACTATGGCTCCTTGATGTCACACTCTGTCAAATGCTGCCTTGATGTCAAGGGCAGTCACTTAATCCAAGATATTTGTGTAAATTAGAAAGAGTTGAGTCCCCAACACCAAGTCCTAGGAAATTCCACTCAGCATTTATCACCCCCTGAAATCACTGCTTTAACAAGTACCCGCTGCTTATAGCCCTTCAGCTAATGTATGATCCATCCTACAAATACAACCTCCACTTTCAGTTTAAGTAGCACCTCTATGCAGAAATTTGTCAAAGGCTTTGGAAATTCAGGAGTAAATCACAGAGCATGCGACAGTGTACTTGGGAGTGTCACTTCCTCATTCAGTTAAGAAGTCTGTTCAAAATGATACTTTCCATCAGGGATAGGCACCAACATGTTGCACCACGAACATTTGACAAAATTATTGACTCAGCCACGGACATGGGAGCAATCAATTTGTATATAAAGTGTGTAACCAATCTAATGCCATCAAAACACAGTCCAATTTAAAACACATTTCTCCCTATTTATTGAGATACCTGGCATTGTTTTTGATTGCACAAGTAGTCAATGTCTACCCGCACATTTGATGTAGCGATGTGGAGAATCCGGATAGATGTCCATCTGTCAGGAGTGATCTTGATCTCTTTCTCTCCCCTTTTGCTCTCCCTCTGTGTCCATCTCTCACCCCTCTCTCTCCCCCCTCTCTGTGTCCACCTCTCTCCTCTAACTCTCCCCTCTCTATGTCCATCTCTGTCCCCTCTCTCTCCCCTCTGTGTCCATCTCTCTCCCCCTCTTTCGCTCTCCCATCTCTCTTTCCCCCTCTATCTCCCTCTCTCTCCCCCTCTCTTTCTTCCCCCTCTCTCTCCCTCTCTCTATCCCTTTCTCTCTCCCCTCTCTCTCTGCCCTCCTCTCTCTCTGTGTCCCTCTCTCTCTCCCCCTCTCTCTCTCTCCCCCTCTCTCTCTCTCTCCGCCTCTTGCTCTTGCACCCCTCTCTCTCCCCTCACTCTCCTCCCCCTCTTTCTCTCCCTGCTCCATCTCCCTCTCTCTCTCTCTGTCCCTGTCCCCCCCTCTCTCTCTGTTCCCCCATCCCTCTCTCTGACAGTTGCAGAGAGTGGAAACTCTCAGCTTTGTGGATAGTTTTTTTTTAAAATCACAGCCGTCAGTTTCACAGCTGACAGGTGCTGAGAGCGGGAACAGTGGTTTCTGAACTTCGGACAGGGTTGTGGTTTTTCACGGGCTTTTAAAAAATAAATCGGAACCCACCAGGAAACCATGAACTTGTCCGCATCGGAAGTGCTGCTCCCGCCCCCAGCACCTGTACGCTGTGAAACTGACGGCTGTGATTTTTTTTTAAAAGTTGGACTGATCTGGGAGAAGAAGCCAATGGGAAATTTCTCATCGCTTAAGTTACAAGTCACGGACCTCAAAATTTTTACCACCCACACCGGTGTCCGTGCACGGACACATTGCCAACTCTTGCTTCCCATTGGAGTCTATGTTATGTATTATTTTGTAAGTTATTATTGTGAATAATCCTTGAGGTTATTTCTGATAAACAATTCCATTGTTTTACCCTATCTTAATGTGAGGCTTATGGGTAAGTAGCTGCTTTGATTGGTTTTGTTACATTTTTTTCAAGATCTGATCAGCGAAGTGAGAAGCAACATTTGGAGGAATATCAGAAAGTATTCTCCTTACACTTTTAATCTGATCCACAGAATACAAGACAGCACACAGCAAAGGACAGAACATTTACAAAATATCGAATCTCCCAGTTAGAATAAAATGTACAATAAGGAACCCCAGGTCCCCACTTGTAATATGAACAAGTAAAGTACAATTGAGAATATCTTCTTTAATCTGAATGAGGTCTTGTGTTCACACCAATCTTGTCCTTTCAGAAGTTTCATTCATGGTTAGTGTCGGGCTCTTGAATCATCATTGTGTTCCTGGAATGAACAGAATCAACAGAACTGTCATTTTCAGATGGACTGAGTTCAATCTGAGTTCATAGAACCATAGAGTCATTTATGGCATGGAAGGAGGTCATTCGGTCATCAAGTCCATTGGGTTCTCCATGGAGCAATCCAGTCAGGCCTACTGCCCCACTTGATTGCCATAGCCTGACAAGTTTATTTCCTTCAAGTGCTCATCCAATTTCATTTTGAAATCACTGATTGTTTCTGCTTCCACCCCTCTCATGGGACGCGAGCTCCAGGTAATTACCACTCGCTGCATAAGAAAGTTCTTCCTCACATTCCCCCTGCATCTCTTGCCCCAAACCTTCAATCTGTGTCCCCTAGCTCTTGTAACAGCAGTTAATGGGAACAGTTTTTCCATGTCTAACTTATTCAAGCCTGTCATAATGTTGTACATCTTTGTCTATCAAATTTCCTCGCAATTTCTTTTTCTCCAGGGTGAACAATACCTTGCAACCTTTCAACTAAAATTTTTCCCGCCATGGAACCATTCTGTCAAATCTCCTCTGTACCCTCTCAAGGACCCTCACATTCTTGCCAAAGTGTGGTGACCAGAACTGGACACAATACTCCAGTTGGGACCTAACCAGAGCTGTTATAAATGTTCCACACCACTTCCCTCCTTTTGTACTCAATAACTCGATTTATGAAGCTCAAGATCCCATATTCTTTGCTAACCACTCTCTCCTGTCCTGCCACCTTCAAAGATCTATACATATGCACCCCCAGGTCCCTCTATTCCTGCACGCTCTTTAGAACTGTGCCATTAATTCTATATTGTCTCATCCTATCCCTTCTGCCAAAGTGCATCATCTCACATTTGTCTACATTAAATTTCATCTGCCACTTGTCTACCCATTCTGCTAGCCTATCTAGGTCCTGTTGCAAGCAGTTATTATCAACCTCACTGTTCGCCACTCCCCCAAGTTGGACATCATCAGCAAATTTTGAAATTCTAATCTGTATTCCAAGATCCAAATCATTTCTACGTAGCAAAAGAAGCAGTGATCCCAGCACTGACCCTTGGGGAACACAACTATCCTCCAGTCGGAAAAGCAACCATTTACCGTGACTCACTGTTTTATGTCCTTGAGCCAATTTTTTTATCCAATTGAACACAGACCCTCCTATTTCATGAGCCTCAATTTTGTTAACTAGCCATTTATGTGGTAATTTATTAAATGCTTTCTTAAAATCTATACAGATAACATCCACCACATTCCCTTCATCAACCTTCTCTGTAACTGCATCAAAAACTTCAATTAGATTAATCAAACATGATCTGCATTTACAAATCCATGTTGGCTCTCCTTAATTAACTCACAGCCTGTTGATATTTTTTACCTGATTATTGTTTCTAAAATGTTAACCACCACTGTTAAACTAACTGGCCTGTAGTTGCTATGAATGTCCTTATACCCTTTCTTGAATAAAGGTGTCACATTTTCCATTCTCCAATCCTCTGGCAATCTAGGGAAGATTGGAAGACTATGGCAAGACCTTCCGCTATATCCAACTTTAGCAACCTGGGTTGCAAGCCATCTGGACCAGGTGACTTATCTACCCTAAACATAGCCAGCCTTTCCAGTACTTCCTCTCTCTCAATTTTTACCCTATCAGTTGCCTCTTCTTCGCTTCTACTGATATTTTGTCAGATTCCTCTTCCTTATTGAACACTGAGACAAAGTACTCACTAAGTATATTAACTTTTCCTTGTGCCTCTAAACATATATATCTGCTTTTTCCCTAATAGGCTGCACTCCACCTCTTACTACCTGCTCACAATTTAAATGCTGGTGAAAGCTTTTTGGGTTCTGTGTTTTATTGTTGTTGATAATCATGATCAAGAGGCAATTTTCTGACACCAAGCAGTGATTATATTCGATGGTCAAAATTAATATTTGGACATATTAGCTGGGACTGCTTCAGTATCTGAGGAGTTGTGATTGGAGCTGAAAACAGCATAATCATCAGCGAACATCCAGACTTCTGACTTCATGATGGAGGAAAAGTCATTGATGAAGCAGCTGAAAATGGTTGGGTCTAGGACACTGCCGTTAGCAACACTTGTAGCAATATCCTGGGACTGAGATGATTGGCCTCCAACAACCACAGCCATCTTCCTTTGTGCCTAGCATTACTCCAGACACTTGGGAATGTTTATAGAGTCATAGAGTCGTACAGCATAGAAACAGGCCCTTCGGCCCAAAGCGTCCATGCCGACCATAATGCCTATCTGTACTAATCCCACCTGCCTGCATTAATTCCATATCCCTCAATGCCTTGCTCATTCAAGTACCTGTCCAGATGCCTCTTAAATGTCGCTACTATTCTTGCCTCCACCACCTCCTCAGGCAGCTCATTCCGGATACCCACTATTCTTTGTGTGAAAAATTTACCCCTTTGATCCCCTTTAAACCTCCTCCCTCTCACCTTAAATCTATGCCCTCTAGTTTTAGTCACCCCTACCATGGGAAACAGACTCTGGCTACCTACGCTATCCATGCCTCTCATAATTCTATATACCTCTATCATATCCCCTCTCAGCCTCCTTCGCTCCAGGGAAAACAGACCCAGCCTATCCAATCTCTCTTTATAACTCAAGCCCTCCAAACCAGGCAACATCCTTGTGAATCTTTTCTGCACCCTCTCTAGCTTAATCACATCTTTCCTGTAGTGCGGCGACCAGAACTGCACACAGTATTCCAAACGCGGCCTAACCAATGTTATGTACGACTGTAACATGACGTCCCAACTCTTGTACTCAATGCCTCATATCCCCATTCTCTCTAATCCCAACAATGTGATCTTCACACAATTGGAGTACTCTTCACTGGACTTCCTAAGTGACCCTGGTCTCATCCCTCTTCCACAAATAGTAGTACACTGAGGCTGTGAAAAGCACAATATCAATGCAATGTTTCTTTTACAACTTCACAGTGTACTTGGGAAGAGTGTGAAGATACAAAAAATCGTCCAACAAGGGGGCAAAGACCAGCCCCAAAGTGCAGAAATCCCTGATGTGTATAATTGTGAGGTTACCTCAATACTGTTCTCACTGGGCTCTGATGATTCAGTGTTGTGTTAATCGTCTTCAAACCTCGACACTCCAAATCAATGTCAACAACCTCATCAGTAAAATATTCAACATGGCATTTGCAAAAACCATTTTCCTGTCAAAAGAACAAAAAATTGTTAAAAAGTTGGGTCGGAGGTGACCCCTTCCTCCACTTATCCTTACACACATGCAGAGTTGACCCCTTCCTCCACTTATCCTTACACACATGCAGAGTTGACCACTTCCTCCACTTATCCTTACACACATGCAGAGTTGACCCCTTCCTCCACTTATCCTTACACACATGCAGAGTTGACCACTTCCTTCCCCCCATTTATACACAGAATGCAGTTGTGACGCCTTCCATGGTGCCAGCTTCTCATGGATGAGTAAGTGAAGGCGCGTGAGTGACACACGTTGAGCTCAAGATTGGGAACGGACAGGAAGATCACGCAGGATGACACTGAAATGTATGCAGAGAGATATTTTAAAGGCTGCGTTTGCTGACAACACTACCACTAGGTGGCGCTGCAGTGGCACATGCACAAATGCAGCAAATAAAGTCTGCGACTTCAGGCAGCTGCCAGGACTAAAGATGGCGCTGCTCAAATAATCACATGAAGGCAACCTATCCTAAACACATGGCAGCACACAATGGCGGGAGGGAGAGAGCGAGCGAGCGGAGCGGGCAGGGGATGGGAGCGGAGCGGAGCGGGCCAGGGACGGGAGCTGAGCGGGCCGGGGACATGGGGGTTGTTGGGGAGCCGAGCGGGCCGGGAATGGGGCGGGGGTGGGGGGGAGGTGAGCCGAGCGGGCCGGGGACAGTGGGGGGGAGCTGAGCGGGGCCGGGGACGAGGGGGAGAGGAGGGAAGCGGGCTGGGGACGAGGGGGAGGGGAGCGGCTGCAGAGAGCAGCGAGGGTGTGGGAGCGGAGCGGCCGGAGAGAGCAGCGAGGGTGGGGGAGCGGAGCGGCCGGAGAGAGCAGCGAGGGTGGGGGAGCGGAGTGGCTGGAGGGAGCAGTGAGGGGGGCAGCGGAGCGACCGAAAGAGCGGAGGGGGAGGAGCGGAGCTTGACACATGCGTGAATTTCCGTTGCTGTTGCATTGCTGTGCGCGTAAAGCGCATGCGCAGAGGCCGACCAGGCAGGTTGCCCGAAGATGCACACGTCACGCGATGACGTCATCGGCGCATGTGCTAACCAGTCCTGGCAAGTCGGAACGCAGCGCACGCGCGGAGAGCAGGAGCCCGTCTGCGCATGTGCGCACCGTGGTGCAGCCTGATGAGGTCAGTGGCCGGCTGCGTTGTCAGGAATCACTTTTGTATTTTAAATATTTAACCAGGGTCCCGTCACAGAGTGGTGGAGGTGCTGCCACGGAGCTTCTCTGTCCATGGAAAGATCGGACCTGGCAATCCCAGCATCGGGTTCCATGGCAGCTGCTGCTGCTCCGATTCTGCGGCGTTCCCCCCCACCACCCCCCGCCACGGAACCCAGCCCTTTCTATGATATAACTCAGTACACCTGGCCCTTTCTACAATATAATTCAGTGCACATGACCCTTTCCATATAACTCAGTACACACAGCCATTTCTATATGATGTAACTTAGTAGAAATGGGGGTCTTGATGTGACAATATAACTCAGGACTCACTGTGGTCTTTTCAGGTGGAAGTGACAGCTGGGATCATCAAATTCCAGTCCAGAATTCTTGGATCAGATGGTTCCTTTCACCGAGAACATTAACTCCACGTTGTACGATCATTTTCCTGGTGCGATACATCTAATGACTGGAAAACAAGATTATTAGTGTGTTACTGTATCTAGTGTTCTTACTGTGGACTGATTCACCCATCAGTGTGAGTGTAATATAATATTCTGCTCCTGTTTAATAATCAGTGTCTAACTGCACTCAGTAATATTCTTGTAGATTTTAGACAGTGAAACACACTGAGACCAGGACACACTTACATCCTTCACTCTTCTCCTGGTTATCCCTGGTTATTGGTGGTCTCGGTGATTTCGTTCAACTTTATAACTGACACTCTCAGAGCATCCTTAGGGCTCGGTATTCCTGTAGAGAGAAAAGGAAAATTGTAGCAAACTCTCCAGTGTTCTTCAGTGAATTCTTTTTACACATTAATAAAATATCAGTGACTGAATCTCATTCTCGATAACTCGTTGCTTTATGAGGTGCCGCTCTCTCCAGTACCTTCCAGGATTAACTCTAACAAACTGCACACACCACGGGATGCCTCACTCCAGCAAGACATGGCCTAATACGGTGCAGGAATTCTAGAGATTGTCGTGTGAGTGAGTTATGCTATCCCCTACACCACACCATATTTTGCGCTGCTTCACACCAATCCTCGCTGAGAGAGTTGCACAGTTAATTATCATAGCTCTGCCTCCATTCAAATCATGGACGTGATTGAGTTTGCCGAATTAACACGAGTGTCTACACAAATCACCACATGCTAATGCAATCAGTGATAAACTGTTGATACCCACACAGCTTCATGATCAATAATATCCCCGTGTCAGTGCTTTGCAAAATCCCAGCTGCCTTGGCCATTTCAGTGCTGCTCATCCTATGATGTTTAGAAATTAATTTGTGTGGCCGTAACGTCACAGGTAACACCTCAGCTCAGATTGTGTACTTTCTGACTCTGAGTAAGTTTCTGAAAAGAAAGCATTGAGAGAAATCACTGCAAATACCAAAGTTTCTCTGCAGCTGCAACCTGCTCCTGGCAACAGAGGCCGTTTAACTCCACATGTGTAGGCGCTACAAGCAGAGATTTATTTTAGACAGTGGGATTATTGACAGTTGTGGAAAAATCAGTGGTTCAGGCTTCCTGCCTTCCCGAGTATATGAGGCCTGTGAGGAGGCCTGAGGTTTTGCGTGGGAGGGGAAGGGGGACAATCAGGGGCAGCTGAAAAATTGGGAGAAGCTAAGCATTAATTCAGCAAAAGGAGAAAGTTCTGAAGTTAAACAGCTTCAAAATTCTGCAAAAAACACGAATTAGATTCCAGTTAACAATTTCAAGTGTTGAAATCAGGACTTCACGTGACTGTAACCAATCATTAGAAAGAATAATATTGTAGAAATTGAGATTTGAATAAACCATTTCCCATTTCAGGATACTTAAATCAATCCCATATAGTTACGTGGAGGCTGCTTGTCTGCATATTCCTGCTGTTTCTTTAATTTGAGTTCATCTTTTACTCGACAGCTCTTTTCTGTATTGGCTGCTGCTCATGCTTGATCCTAAAGTGAAGATTATTGAGCTGTTTGACTCTATCAGCCAATGAAGGTTATGTTAGTTTGGTAGTTAGAATGTGGGTAGATGGAAGTGGGGCCACTTTATTGGCCATTGGTCAGAACTGGAGACGAGATGGGTCATGGATCCACCCGAGATCCAGCCATCATGTGCGACACGATATTTCCCACTGACGGTGGTGAGTGGAATAAGATGCAGTGGTCCTGTAACGCGCTCCAGAATGCAAATATCAAGGTATGGTGGTACCCGCTCATCTGAAATCTCATCATTTCTGCCCTGGAGATGTCCCCGTATTGAACGCCTGCACTTAACAGACATTTCTGTCAGTACCTGATGCTGCTGGCAGAGATAATCTTTCCAAGGAAAGCCTGATGAGGCTAAAGTCTTCCACAATTTTTATTTGTGTTCTTATTTCTCTTTGTCTTGGGTCAGTTGAAATGTTTCATTTTTCCGTGGGCTGCAGTTTGGGAGTTTCAGGCTTCATTTTATTTGACGTCATCATTTACCCTGACCATCTGAAACTTCAGTATGGGATTTCCATTGGGAATTCATTTGAACCTGTTCCATCTGATCCAGAAGCAGGTGATGTACAAGAGACGGTCATGGAACCAGGTGAATCTGAAGGAGATACAGACCTTCATGAAGACACCCTGGGAACAGAGTCTAAAGACAACAGTGTTCCATTTCAAACATTTCAATTAATGACGTCTCTGGAGGCTTTGGAACCTTGGAGCTGCTTGACACCCTCCTGCAGGATAAGCTGCAGGCTACATTCTCTGATACTCGATATGATCTGCCTCACCCAGTCATGAATCCTCATCTAATTTGCCACAAGGGTCTTTGGCCTGGTGAGTGGTGAGGAGGTGACTGAGCGAAGGGAGGAATTGCTTGTGACGTAACATTGTAACTAAAATCCTTCATCTTTGGAATCATTCTGGTAACTTTCCTCTGCATCCTCGCAAGGACCTTCACAACCTTCCCACAGTGTGGTGATCAGAATATTTGGGGCCTAACCAGAGCTTTATAAAAGATCAGGGAAGGATGTGAAGATCTTTGAGAGGGTGTAGAGGAGATGTTCCAGAATGATTCTGTGGATGGGGGATTTTAGTTATGAGATTAAGTTGGAAAAGCTGCTGTTGTTCTCCCTGGAGTAAAGGAGATTGACGGGAGATTTGATAGAGGTGTACAAGATTATGCAAGACTTAGATAAGTTAGACGAGGAAACGCTGTTCCTATTAACTGATGGGACAAGGATTGAAGGTTTTGGGCAAGAGTTACAGGGGGAATGTGAAGAAGAACTTCTTTTATGCAGCAAGTGGTAATGCGAGTGGAACTTGCTGCCCATGAGGGTGGTGGAAGTGGAGACAATCAATGATTTCAAAAGGAAATTGAATGGGCTGTTGAAGGAAATAGACTTGCAGGGCTACGGGGATTGAGCCAGGAAGTGGGACTGACTTCAGAGCTCTGTGGAGATCTGGCAATGGTCACAATGGCCTTCTTCTGTGCTGTAAGTAAATGATTCTTTGACTCTCTCTTCCCCTTCTCTCCCCTCTCTGCCTGTCTGTCTCTCTGTCTTCCTCTCCTCCTCTCTCTGTCATCCTCTCCCCCCTCTCTCTGTCTTCTGCTCCCCCACTCTCTCTATCCCTCTCCACTCCCCCCTCTTTCTGTATCGCTCCCCACCCTCTCTCCACCCCCGTGTCTCCAGTGTTCCCCGCTCCCTGTCTCCGCTGTCTCTGTCCTCCCATCTCTCTGTCCCCCTATCTCTCCCCCTCTTTCACTTTCTCTCGCTCTCTCTCTCTTTTTCTGTCCCCCCTCTCTGTCTCTCTGCCCCCCTCCCTCTTCCCCCCTTCCTCTCTCTGTTTCCCCTCCTCTTGCTCTCTCTCTCTCCCCCCATTGTCTCTCTCCCTCTCTCCCTCCTCCCACCTGGTCTCCCATTCTCTTTCACACAGTTGCAAAGAGTGGAATGCTCAGCAAATGGTCGTTCAGTTCTTTTTAAAAAGATCACTGTCAGTTTCACAGCTGACAGCTGTTGACATCGGGAACAGCTGTTTCCCAATAGACACGGCGTTTTCTGGCGGGCATTTAAAAAAAAGGTCAGAACCTACTGGAAAATCCCGAATCTGTTGGGAAACTGCTGTTCCTGAGGTCAGCAGCTGTCATCTGTGAAACTGACAGTGCAATAGTTTAAACACCGCTGATAAAGGGAAATTTCTCGTCTCCAGTCATGGTGAGGATGAGGAATGGCCCCGGGAACAGTTTACATCTGCGGGCCAGATGGAAGCGTTTGGCAGGCCAGATCCTGGTCCGTGGGCCGTATGTTCAACAACCGTGATATAGATCATAAATAGTTGAGGCCCAAGCATTGATCCTTGGGCAACCCACTATTAAAGTCTACCAACCAGGAAATGACCCTTCATTCCTACTCTCTGTTTGCTGTCCTTTAACAAATCCTCTCTCCAGGCTAATATATTACCTCCAACTGCAGGAACCTTATCTTGTGTAATGACCCTTCATGTGTTGCCTTATTAGTTGCCTGTTGAATATCCAAATATACCACATCCACTGGTTCCCCTTTATCTACCCTGCAACTTATATCTTCAAACCTCTAGTAGATTTGTCAAACAAATTTCCCTTTCATAAAACCACGTTGACTCTATCTAATCACGTTATGACTTTCTAGGTACACTGTTGCCACTTAATAATGGATTCCAGCATTTTCCCGACGACTGATGTCAGGCTAACTGGCCTGTCATTTCCTGTTCTCTCTCTCCCTCCTGTCTTGAATTACAATTTTAGATTTGCTACCTTCCAATCCACTGGGACCATTCCAGAATGTAGGGAATATTGGCAGTTTACAATCAATGCATCCACTATTTCTCTAGTTACCTCTTTTAAAACACTAGGATGGAAGCCATCAGGTCCAAAGGATTTATCAGCTATTAGTCCCATTAATTTCTCCAGTACTTTTTAAACTAATGTTAATCAGTTTATGTTCCTCATTTTGCGTAGATCCTTGGTTCTCCATTAGTCCTGGCCTGTTTTTGTATCTTCTACGATGAAGACAGACACAAAATATCTCTGCGATTTCTTTATTCTTCTCTCTCAGCCTCTAAGGGATCTACATTTACTTTCACTACTCTCCTTGAACCATAGAACCATAGAAAATGTTTGGCCCAGAAGTAGGCCATTCAGCCCGTCATGTCCCGTGCCAGCTGAAAAAACTAGCCGCCCAATCTAATCCCACCTTCCAGCACCTGACCCATAGTCTTGCAGGTTACAGCACTTCAGGTGCATGTCCAGGTACCTTTAAAAAGAATTGAGGGCTTCTGCCTCCAGCACCATTCCTGGCAGCGGATTCCAGACACCCACCACCCTCTGGATGAAAACGTTTTTCCTCATGTCCCCTCTAATCCTTCGACCAATGACCTTAAATCTGTGTCCCCTGGTAATTGACCTCTCCACTAGGGGAAACAGGTCCTTCCTGTCTATTTTATCTAGGCCCCTCACAATTTTGTACACCTCAATTAAGTCACCCCTCAGCCCCAACTGTTCTGAGGAAAACAACCCCAGCCAATCCAATCTTTTCTCATAGCTGCAACTTTCGAGCCCTGGCAACATTCTCGTAAATCTCCTCTATACTCTCTAAAGCAATTATGTCCTTTCTGTAATGTGGTGACCAGAGCTGTATGCAAAGCTCCAACTGTAGTCTAACCAGCATTTTATACAGTTCCAACATTACATCCCTGCTTTTGAATTCTATCCATCAGCCAATAAAGGAAAGCATTCCATATGCCTTTTTCACCACTTTATCTACCTGCTCTGCCACCTTCAAGATGTGAATATTTCACATCTGTCTTCACCCAAGAGAATGAGGATGTAGATATGGAACTCAGAGAGAGAATGTGAGGTTCTTGAGCAAATTGTCATAGGGAGTGACAAGGTAATGGAGGTTTTGGCAGGCTTAAAAGTGGACAAATCTCCAGGTCCAGACGATTTGTGTCCCAGGATGCTGTGGGAAGCGAGGGTGGAGATTGCAGGGGCTCTGACCCTAATTTTTAATTCCTCTCTGGCCACGGGGGAGGTGCCAGAGGACTGGAGAACAGCTAACATGGTCCTACTATTTAAGAAAGGTTGTAGAGATAAGCCAGGGAACTATAGACCAGTGAGTCTCATGTCAGTTGTAGGGAAACTATTGGAGAAAATTATGAAGGAGAGAATCTATCTCCACTTGGAGAGGCAAAATTTGATTAGGAATAGTCAGCATGGCTTTGTCAGAGGGAGGTCATGCCTAACAAATTTGATTGCATTTTTTGAGCATGTGACCAGGTGTGTAGATGAGGGTAGTGCAGTTGATGTAGTTGACATGGATTTCAGCAAAGCCTTTGACAAGGTCCCACATGGGAGACTTGTCAAGAAAGCAAATGCACATGGGATGCAGGGTAACTTGATAAGGTGGATTCAAAATTGGCTTAGCTGTAGGAGACAGAGAATGATGACAGACGGTTGATTTAGTGACTGAAAGCCAGTGTCCAGTGGTGTACCACAGGGATCTGTGCTGGGTCCCCTATTGTTTGTCATTTACATAAACGACATGGATGACTATGTGGGGGATAGGATCAGTAAGTTTGCGGATGACGCAAAGATTGGCCGAGTGGTTAACAGTGAGGTTGAGTGTCTTAGATTACAGGAAGATATAGGCGGGATGGTCAAATGGGCAGAAAAGTGGCAGATAGAATTTAACCCTGAAAAGTGTGAGGTGATACACTTTGGAAGGAGTAATGTGACACAAAAGTATTCAATGAATGGCCTGTCACTGGGAAGTTCTGAGGAACAAAGGGACCTTGGCGTGTTTGTCCATAGATCTCTGAAGGCAGAAGGGCAGGTTAATAGGGTGGTGAAAAAGGCATATGGGACACTTGCCTTTATCAATCGAGGCATAGATTACAAAAGCAGGGAGGTCATGTTGGAGTTGTACAGAACTTTGGTAAGGCCACAGCTGGGTACTGTGTGCAATTCTGGTCACCACATTATAGGAAGGATGTGATTGCACTGGAGGGGGTGCAGAGGCGATTCACCAGGATGGTGCCTGGGATGGAACGTTTAAACTATGAAGAGAGGTTTGATAGGCTTGGGTTGTTTTCACTGGAGCAGAGGAGACTGAGGGGTAACCTGATCGAGGTGTACAAGATTATGAGGGGCATGGACAGGGTGGATAGGGAGCAGCTGTTCCCCTTAGTTGAAGGGTCAGTTACGAGGGGACACAAGTTAAGGTGAGGGGCAGGAGGTTTAAGGGGGATTTGAGGAAGAACTTTTTTACCCAAAGGGTGGTGATGGTCTGGAATGCTTGCCTGGGAGGGTGGTAGAGGCGGGTTGCCTCACATCCTTTAAAAAGTACCTGGATGAGCACTTGGCACGTCATAACATTCGAGGCTATGGGCCAAGTGCTGGCAAATGGGATTAGGGTGGCACAGTGCCGCAGTGGTTAGGACCGCAGCCTCACAGCTCCAGCGACCCGGGTTCAATTCTGGGTACTGCCTGTGTGGAGTTTGCAAGTTCTCCCTGTGTCTGCGTGGGTTTTCGCCGGGTACTCCGGTTTCCTCCCACCACCAAAAGACTTGCAGGTTGATAGGTAAATTGGCCGTTATAAATTGCCCCTAGTATAGGTAGGTGGTAGGAGAATATAGGGACAGGTGGGGATGTGGTAGGAATGTAGGATTAGTATAAATGGGTGGTTGATGGTCGGCACAGACTCGGTGGGCCGAAGGGCCTGTTTCAGTGCTGTATCTCTAAATAAAATAAAATAGGTAGACAGGTCAGGTGTCTTTAATGCATTGGTGCAGACTCGATGGGCCGAAGGGCCTCTTCTGCACTGTATGATTCTGTGACCTGTGGACATACATTCCAAGTTCTCTCACTTCTTCTACCCCTCTCAATATCCTCCTGTTTATTGTGTATTCCCTCGCTTTATTTGCCCTCCCCAAATGCATTACCTCACACTTCTCCAGACTGAATTCCATTTGCCACTTCTCCGCCCATTCAACCAAACCCTTGATATCTTTCTGGAGTCTACAGCTATCCTCTTCACTATCAACTACATGGCCAATTTTTGTGTCATCAGCAAATTTCCCAACCATGCCTCCCACATTTAAGCCCAAATCATTAATATATACCACAAGCAGCAAGGGACCCAACACTGAGCCCTGTAGAACGC
Source organism: Heterodontus francisci (assembly GCF_036365525.1). Classification (NCBI taxonomy): domain Eukaryota; kingdom Metazoa; phylum Chordata; class Chondrichthyes; order Heterodontiformes; family Heterodontidae; genus Heterodontus; species Heterodontus francisci. The sequence goes on from NC_090377.1 coordinate 109,861,789, forward strand.
CACTGGAAACAGCTTTCCATTCACAAAAACATCTATCGACTGCTACCCTTTGTTTCCTGTCCCTGAGTCAATTCTGGATCCACCCTGCAGCATTCCCCTGTATCCCGTGGGCTTTCCTTTTGCTGACCAGCCTGCCATGTGGGACCTTGTCAAATGCTTTACTAAAGTCCACGTAGAACACATCCACTGCACTACCCTCATCAATCCTCTTGTTACTGCCTCAAAAAACTTAATTAAGTTAGTAAGACATGATCTTCCCTTAACAAATCCATGCTGACTATCCCTGATTAATCTGTGCCTTTTTAAGTTGTAGTTTATCCTGTCCCTCAGAATAGATTCTAACAATTTACCAACCACCGAGGTCAGACTGACCGGCCTCTAATTATTTGGTCTGTACCTTGCACCCTTTTAAACAATGGTACAACGTTCGCAGACCTCCAATCGTCTGTTACCTCTCCTGTATCTAGTGAGGATTTTTACACACTTGTAAAAGCTCTTACAATCTGTTTTTATATTCCTGTCTAGTTTACTCTTATATTTTATTTTCTCCCTTTTTTCAATTTTAGGTCATTCTTTGTTGGCTTCTACAACACTCCCTATCCTCAGCCTTACTACTATTCTTTGCAACATTACAACCTCTTCTTCTAAACTTATACTGACCTTTTTATTTAGTTATGGATGGATCACTTTTCCCATAGAAATTGTGTTGCTCAATGGAATGCATATTCATTGAGAATTATGAAATGTTTCTTTAAATGCTTTCCATTGCTTATCTACCATAATAACTTTGATCGAATTTCACAATCCACCTTAACTGACATGCCTGCCACCCCCAATGCCTAAGTGATATTGTTCTTCAAGTTTAATGCTATAGTTTTGCTCTTACATATGTCACTCTCAAACTCAATATAAATTCCTGTCATATTATGATCACTCTTCCCCAGAGGATACTTTACAATAAGATTGCTAACTAACCCTGTCTCAACACACAAGGCAAGAACTAAAATGACATCTTCCTTGGTTGGTTCCATGACCTACTATTCTAGGAAATGCATTCCACGAATTCATCCTCCAAGCTACTTTTGTCAATTTGATTTGTCCAGTCTATTGGAGATTAAAGTTTCCCACGATTATTACATTGGCTTTGTTACAAGTTCCTCTTATTTCTTGATTGATATTCTGTCCAAACGTTAGGGGTCTTTAAACTACTCCCCTTGTTATTCCTTATCTTCTACTTCCTGTTCTTCCAAACCAAGATTCTTCCTGACCACTGGCCTTATATCATCCTTTATTATCAGGGCTACCCCTTCCTTTGTCATTTTGTCCGTCTTTTTGAAACATCGAGTACCCTGGAATATTTAGATCCCCAAATTTTTCACCATGTAAACACATCTCTGAAATGACCATTAGATCATTAGTGATGCTGGAAACTCAGAAGTAATGGAGACAGGTCAAGGGGCACTCTAGAATTCTACAGCCACTGCTACACTGTGAGCTTCATGACTTTCCTTTACAGCAAACATTGGCCAGAATCAATTCCAAATATTTTTACTATATTATTTTCCTGTTCTTTCCCAATAGAAGCTCCAGTTAATCAAGACTTTGGGATAATTCATACAGTGGACTTTCAGTTAAAATTTAAAATATAATTCCAACAAGCCAAGATTCAGAAATCTTCACTATCTGCATCTCTCCAATGAGCAGGTCTCTGCTTTCACAAAACACTTCATACAGTCAAGGATTTAAATCCCAGGCAACCCAATGATTGGAACCTGCACATGAGTGAAGTAATCAGTCTTCATGCAATCCCACATGTCCACTTTTCCCACCTTTTTCAGCAGTGAAGTCCCAGTTCCCCAGCATTTACCAGTAGACTGAGGAAACTGGCCACTAGTGTGTGACAGGCTGGTTGGAGCACTCTGTCTGTCTGACCTCCCATCTGATCAGTGAAGAAAGAAAGAACATTTGGAGGAAAATCAGGAAATATTCTCTTTACTGTGATCCACAGAATACAAGACAACACCACACACCAAAGGACACAACATTCACAAACGATCAAATCTCCCAGTTACAATAAAATGCACAGCCAGGAACCCCCCCCCCAACCCCCGCCCCTTATATATGAATAAGAAAAGCATTCTGTTATATATACATATCCTTATATATACTGTCTTTATATCCTCCATTGACATCTGAAGGACGGCAGCACTGCCTGAGAGATCTCCTAGATTTGTGTGGGGGTATTAGTGCCATGTAGCCGCAGGATCTGTCTGCAGCACTGGCTGCTTCAATACTAGAATACCCTACCTGCTCTCACCAGTGTCTCTGCAATCAAACAGCTGGTCCACCTTTAAAGACTGTGTCAGCGGCTCAATGGTGGAGTAGATAATAGTATTGTATGACTTGAATAATTCAGAACGTCGAATTCCTACAGCTGAACCGTGGGCTCGGACCAAACTTAGGTGGATTTGTACAAGGTAGATCTCTCACACACACATGGCCATTTTCTATGGAATTTAACTGCTAAAACAGCCTTTACATAATTCCCTACCTCACAGCTCCTGTAGACCCACCCACTGACAGCTCACACAGCATTGCAAAAGAGAGTTTCAGAAGAGGCTACCGTACGATGCAGCAGAAGAGGAGAAAGCGGATGGTGAAGGTAATGGTTACATCAAAGTTGCTCAGTAGTGGAAAAAGGGAACTATGACTTGAGCTGTGCCCCACAGGCCTCATTACATACAGAAGGCATTGAGCACTGCAGCTAAAGCATCACTCATTACAAATTGGTTTTCACCCTATGGCAGGACTGAAAATTAACGTTGCTGACTGGCTGATATGCACCAACGGTGTGTTCCTGCCGTCATCTCCAACCCTTGGAATGCATCTTTCCCTGCCATTCCCCTTTTCCTCGGATTCCCCATTCTCTGAAAGTGGGTGTTTGCTGTTGGGACATGTTAAAGAGGGTGAAGGAGGAGCAGTCATTTACAACCCTTGCTCCCACTGACCATTCATTGTGGCTGTGCAGCTGGACCAAGAGTTTCATTCATTCATGGAGAGATATCACAGCCAATCCCAATCCTGTTCTCACCAGTTAACAGTTTTTACAAAAGTTGTAAAACAAAGAGATAAGTTATAAATAGGAAAAGGTTGTGACATTTGAGATAACAGTTGAAAGATGAAAGGGGTTATTTTGGCGAAAGGGTGAAATAGGTACTGTGATAATTTGATGCACTTGCTTGAAAGTCTGGTTTATGCACTCAATTTTGGTCCCAATTGGTGACTACTGTAATTTCAATTTGTCTGACAGATGATCCGTCCATCATTTTTCATAGATTGAAAGACACCAACTTAACCTGCAGGTTTAGCACTCAAGTGCTGATTAGATGCAATTTTCATGGAGCAGTAAATGTGGGCTCCTTATACCCGCTTCCACTGAAGTTGTGGAGTGCTCTGACTGGCACACAGTGGCACATTACATGAGGGCTCAAGGACTGAGCGAGCATGCAGGCAGGATGTCTGACATGGCATTGGAGGTCCTGGTGAAGGAAATCCAGAGACGAAGGGATTTCCTGTACCCAGAGTGGAGGAAGGAGTCCCCCTCGCCCTCCTGTCCTTCTCATCTGCTGCAGCTGGTGCTACTCTGCCTGGCCTGATCTCCTCCTCCCATTCCTTAGCCAGACTAAGGGAGGGGGTGGGGGGCTCACAAGATTTCCATAACCAAGCACTCCCTTTCTCCTGGTGACTCCCATAAGGTGCCAATGCGTTCCCCCAAAGTTACCCATATGGAAATTTTACCTCATTATTTAAAAGAAATCTGTCTTGGAAAGTGACTGGTACCCTGTTCTAGAAGTGATTGTCTACACTGTTAGTCCCCACTGTAAGACAATTCATCCTGCTCCAGGATGTATAACAAACTTAAAGGCCAAGATTTACCTCAGAGCTGCTTTTGCACCACTACTATAATTTTGCAGGGATTGTGGTGGTTACTGCATTTATCCACATGAACAGTGATTCTGCTGGTCAGGTTACACAACACAGTGAAAGCGTCTTCGAGGAAATTTCCAGACAGAGTGTGGGAAAGAGAATGAAGATTTAACATTGTTAACTCTATCTATTCCTCAGTTATGATACTTTTTTAAATTTATTCTTTGCTTCACTTGTTCTTTTCTCCCAATTCTTTTTCAGATGGAGGAGTTTAGTTAGAAGAATAGGATTCAGCTTGCAGTTGGGATAATGACGAAACTATAAAGGATGAAGATGCTGTGAGCAGCAGAGTCAACAGTTCATTCTCCGCAATTAACAGTTGAATTATTGGTGATGGACATTCCAGAATCTAATTTTTTTTTTACCCAGAGGTATCTTAGTGTTCCAGGAAAGGCCTTCCATACACAGTGCTCTCCCAACAGAATAAAGTCCTTTTGGATGAGCCACTGGAATCTGGCATAGGTCTGTGGAACCATTACCCAGAAAAGTGGCAAGACACCGAAGGAAGGTGGGCAAGAAACAGGCCAAAAAATTTTTTTTCCATGATCAGGATGGAAATACAATTTATACCATAAATTTTGCCTGAAGCTTGATTCCACAGACAGTACATTCTTGTGTTAAAGCAATGATATTTCCATTCAACGTTGTTTGAAGGTTTTCATGGTGAGAGTGGTAGAGATGAGTAACACTGTTTATGGTTTACACCATGTGAATAGCTCTGTAAAGCACAGTAGTTTTCTTTAAAAACAAGTTCTTAGCAGAACTATCAGGACTCGGCATTTCAGGCAGCGTTCTCTACCCGTCTCCTGGAGAAAAGACTGGATCTGTGGAAGAGGTGGGTTTATTTTTTTTGTTCATTTGTGGGACACAAATGTCACCGGCTAGGCCAGCATTTGTTGCCCATCCCTAATTGCCCTTGAACTGAATGGCTTGCTAGGCCATTTCAGAGGGCATTTTAAGAGTCAATCACATTGCTGTGAATCTGGAGTCACATGGAGGTCAGGCCAGGTAAGGATGGCAGATTTCCTTCTCTAAAGGACATTAGTGAACCAGATGGGTTTTTAAAACAATCGACAATGGTTTCACGGTCATCATTAGACTAGCTTTTAATTCTAGATTTATTAATTGAATTCAAATTTCACCATCTGCTTTGGTGCTGGTGAGATTTGAACCCATGTCCCCAGAGCATTAGCCTGGGCTCTAGATTACTAGTCCAGTGGCATTACCATTGTGCCACCACCTCCTCTATGTGGTGAAGGATGGGAGTGTGGGTGGGATCTTGCTGCTGATTGGTCAGGCTTAATATGTCTGTGATAGATCGGCGCATGTTGTTTTTGCTGCTGATTGGTCAGGCTTTGTGTGTCTTGTGATAGGTGGTACATGTTATTGTTCTTGCTGCTGATGGTCAGGCTTAATGTCTGTGATATGTGGTACATGTTATTGTTCTTGCTGCTGGTTGCTCCACTCCATGCTCCACACCCACAATGACAAGAAATTATCTCATAACAAACCAGGAATCTACAACACCCCATGCGAATGCGGATTCGTCTACATCGGGGAGACAGGCTGCAGCCTACATGTCAAACTCAGGGAACACAAAATACAGTGAATAGGACAAGTCAGCTATTGTCAAACTAGCTCAACTCAATAACCACCACATCGTATAGTCCAATTCCAAACTCATTTCATCCATCACACACTTGCATACTAGATGTGTCAGGGAGGCCATGGAGATCTACCAACAACACACCGTCCCCCCAAGACAGCGGCCTACTCATCAGTGACATCTGGCTACCCCCTACTCAAGAAACACACCATCGCTCGCTCTGCAACCAACATACCGAAGTGCAACCCACTATAACAACAAACAACTCTCCACACACTCAAGACCCACCAAACAGCAGGAGCAAGAACAATAGCATATACTGACCAATCACAGAACACAATAGCCAACATATCAGCAGCAAGAACAATAACATGTCCCGACCTATCACAGGCACACTAAACCTGACAAATCAGCAGCAAGATCCCGCCCAGTACATACACACCCAAGTCTTCCACAGATCCAGTTTTTTTCTCCAGAAGATAGGCAGTTATGCTGAATCTCGGGTCTTAAGTTCTTCTAAGAACTCGTCTTTCAAGAAAACAAATGCTCTTTTCTGAGCAATTCACCTGGTGTAAACCATAAATTGTCACACTCAACCTTATATTTCCATTAATTAAAAATCATGTCATTACAAAATTGGCTTTTTAATTGTCATGTTCGACGCTGTCAGACATATTATTTGTGTCAGGAGAAATTGGTTACCGTAAATTGTTAACGCACAACCTCAATTGCTAACCAACTGGAATTTTTATATCAATGTTTTTTCAGCAATTGAAACAGTTTTTCTCAAATAATCTGTACTGCCCCTGACATTTCCAAAGCAAATACTGAGAAAATCTTTTACACGGCAGAAGAGTTTCTGCCTGTAATCCATGGTCATATTTATATTGTCACAGCAGAGCTGGTGGGAGCCATCACAAAGTTATCGCTCCCCCGTATTAACGTCTGGTTCCAGAATTGAACCTCCCCACCTCACCACACTGCAAGTGTATTTTATCCACAATCTAGAGGTAAATTACTTTAAGGACAATGAATTGTCAACCACATTTAGATAATGTGAATCCATTCTCTTCAGGAGTCTGCAGTACCATCGTGTTATCTGTAATCCTATTAATATATTCAATTAATTCAGAATCTCGCTAAGGGATATTTGTGGTGCACAATTGGGCTGAATTTTGTTCAGAGGCCGCAGGTCCTGACATCGGGACTGGAAGCGGGGCTTCCACTGGGGCAATGAGTGGCCTGCTCATGTGATCAAGTGGCGGCTGGCCAATTAAGAGTCGGGAGGTGTGGGGGGGCCGTCCAGTGAGAGGACGGAAGCTGGAGCAGAGATGGCGAAGGCGGTGTCAGATGATGCCATGGCAGGTGCTGGCACCATATCTAAAGGGCTGCCAGCTCCGTATTCACTATTACATTTAACTTTGGAAGGTGAAGGAAGGTAGGCTCAACAACCACGGCTGAAGGCATGCCCCTGCCGGTGCCTGAACCTCCCTTCATTTATGTTGCTCCTGCTTCTCAGCTGATCCCTGAGGCCAGGATGAATGAGGCCCATGACAGGTTGCCTCTACCTGAGTGCAAGGCCTGCACAGCAAATGGCTCACCCCGTTCCCTCGCTTGTCACCTCTGATGAGCTGGCAATCAGACCCTGGTATGGCTCCCCTGCAGGGCTGGCATCTTTGTCCCCACTCCTGACAGTGATTCCTGATGTCCTCCATCCTCCAACCTCCCTGACAAGTAACACTGCTTCACCTGATGGCTTCCTAGTGTAGCCAACACAAAGCTCCCAACTCCTTGTCAACTCCTTTCACCAGGCAAGGCTCTGAAGCCTCGTGGTTCCCGTTTGCCATGAGATAAATCTGAATCAGTGAATAAAATTGCAGTCATTTTGGATTTTAAATACCTTAATTGCCTTGCTGCCTCGTGGATGTGCAAAGACCACCCTCTATGTTGGCTGCCAACAGTAAAATGCGGGAGGGAGGTCAAGGCCTTGGACTTCTGGTCCACAGCCTTCCGTCCTGATTTTATGCCCCCCTCCCCCCCGGCCTCTGATTTTGTCTCCAACCGATCATTAAAATTCAGTTTGCTTATGCCCAATATAATTTTAAAGAAAATATCATCATAGCAAAAAATTAGATCTGAAGGCAGTAAACTCAGTATAACTACAAAATATATTTTCTGCAAGAAAAGTCATTTATTTATCTGTTTTCAAGACAGCAAAGTACAGCACATCTGTGTCAGTGATATTGTTGGAATGTATTATGGTTGAAAAACAATGAAGTGAAATGCAAGATAATACAACAAGGTCATTTGATCAACAACTCCTAGCAGACCAGCAGTAAACTCTCTGGATGCTTCATGGCGGTGGTGAAGGCCATCTCGGCAGAGAATGTGAGCAACAAAGCCCAGCCAACAAGCACACATTTAATATCTGAATACAGAATGGAATGAACCACAGTTGTAAAGAACATCAGGAAATATTCTCTTTACACTTGTAATCTGATCCACAGAATGCAAGACAACACACACCAAAAGACAGAACATTTACAAAATATTGAATCCCCCAGTTACAATAAAATGTACAGTAAGGAACCCCAGGTCCCCTCTTATATATAAACAAGTAAATAAAATTGACAACATCTTCTTTAATCTGAATGAAGTCTTCTTGTGTTCACACCTAGCTCAGCCTTTCAGAAGTTTCATTCATGGTTAGTGTCGGGCTCTTGAATCATCATTGTGTTCCTGGAATGAACAGAATCAACAGAACTGTCATTTTCAGATGGACTGAGTTCAATCTGAGTTCAGTGTTTTATTGTTGTTGATAATCATGATCAAGAAGCAATTATCTGACACACAGGCCCCGTTTATACTCACATTCGAAAACACTTCGAGCGATGTTTCTGTTGACTTGCTTTCCACCTGTATTAAAATATTCAGATTTATCTGTTATTACAGGGGATCAATGAGACATTTTGTAAATAACATTGAGTTTTAGATTTATCTTCAAACTAAAGATTTCATGAATATTAAACCATAAATGAAGAAATGTTAACTCTTAAAATTTCTAGGCTCCAGCCATACTTTGATTGAATTAAGACAGAGGCTCAGACTCTATTGTGACACAGCTGAAGCCAGTTTCAACAGTTTATTGTAGTTGATATTCTTCTGACACAAAATCGTAAGGTTGTACTCACATTTAGAGAATCCTCAAGTGATGTTTCTGCAGACTTGCTTACCACCTGGAATAAAGTATTCAGATTTATATTGTCATGCCCAGTAAAGGCATACCATATTCCTACCTTTAAGATACAAACTTTATTCAATGTAGACACTTTGAAATTGACTCTTCCTTAAAAACAATTCAACAATATGCTGCAAAAGAAGGCTGCCGAAGGTCAGATGACCTAGCCTCTGAATTCAAACACTGTCCCACTGTTTCAAAAGGACAAAAAGATACACTCCAGATTCAGAGATGTCAACTACACCCATCCAGAAACCATTAAGAGAGATTCCTGAATTGAATGGAATTTTTCTGAGGCAAAGAATGTGTGAAGCGGACACGTCAGAACAGAATGATACTCATCCACGCATTAATAGATAGCCATGGATTCCACATCCTGGTCCATTGTGTGGTCACATCAGGTGAGAAGGTCATGTGTCAACTAACAGAAACTCTAATTTGATGGATTCTGAACTTGAAAGGTAACTCTCTGGAGAGAGAGGGAGAGATCAGTGCAACATCACAGAAGGCAGTCCAACAAGGGGCTGTGGAAAGATCCAGCCTAAACAAGAAGAAGCCCTGTTGCTATTTTTGCATTTCAACTTGCTGCAGCAGGGAGCTGAAAGTGACTGCCACCTTCAGTTTGAAATTTTAACCACCAGAAATCTACAACATCACAAGAAGTTCAAGACTACAAACGCCCGGGCCTGCACCTTTAAAAAAGACTGTCCTACTTAGAAGTTTACTATAAATCACCAACACTGACCACATCTTTAACACTTACCCTTTACCTTCTAACTATCATCTCCTGAGAGTGCCTGTGAGATTGAATGCAAGTGAGTGGTGTTGCGAACATTTTGGGGAATGAATATTGTGCAATAAATAGTTAATCTTCTGTTTTAAACCCACAGGAAAACGTGTCACTATCTGTTTCTTTGGCAAGTAAAACACTCGGGGGCCAACTCACCATTTTAAACAAAACACAATTGTGACCAATTGGAAGGTGAGCAATGGGAACCACCCACACCCCTTACCAGCTGTCTGTAGCAATATGTTTAGCATTTTGTAAATAATGTCGATATTTAGAATCATCTCCAAACAAAAGGTTTAAATGATATTAGATTATAAATGAAGAAGAGGCAACACTTTAAATTTCAGGGTTGCAATTCAGTGAGTCAGTGTTGGAGTGGAGAAATCCTCAGCAAACATTTCATCTTGTGCAGTGCAGCAATAATTAATCCAGTCCTGATACAGTGGGGCTGTGGGATCAATGGATAAACTAATGGGAGCTGGGATTCTCCATTAATTGGTCTCTATTGTGTTGATTCCGCCACAAAAAACCGTTACTATTATCTATTAGATGAGGAGAACGTAAATGATGCTGCCCTCATGAAACCAGCAGTTGTATCTGTTCGGCTACCATGGTTGTTGTCAGGGGAGACCATTCTCTCTGACTCTAGAACATTCTAAAATACAGGAAATAACAAACTCCTCCTCTTTGCGTCAGTCCAACAATCCTCTAAAATAATTGAAGAACCCGATTGCAATTGAGCATCAAAATCCCCTCTCCCACTGTCTCTAACTGGATATTTAATGAAATAAATTCCTCAGACTCCATTGTGGTGCAGCTGAATCCAGTTTCAACAGTCTATTGTAGTTGACAATTATCTATCACAAAGTCCCAGATTATACTCACACTCAGAGATTCCTCAAGTGATGATTATTTTGACTTGCTTTTCATCCGTAATCAAGTATAAATATTTATATGTTCAGCACAGGGGATGATTGAGATATTTTTAAAATAATACAAATATTAAATAATAAATGACAAAAGAGAAATAGTTAACTCTGGACATTTCCGATCTGTGATTCAGTGACTCGGGGGCAGTTTTATACTCTCTCCGAAGTCGAATTTAGAGGCAGGAGAGCATATAATCAGGCAGGATGGAGGCTGGGGGGATGGGGGGGGGGACACACTGCCACCTTCCTACCTCCACACAAATTAGGTCTGGAGCAGGAAACGTGTGAATGGCCTTCCCACCCCGCTGTCAATTAAGGCCCTTAAATGGGCAATTAATGCCCAATTAAGGGCCTCATCCTGCCGCAGCCAGGATTAGCCCAGTGGCGGGTGGGCCTGTTGCTGCACGGGGCCTTTGAATGGCCGACAGCTCTCAGCAGGCACGACTTTCTTCGCTAAGGTCCATGATCCCAGTGAAGGCCCTCCGCTATCCACTTAAGTGCCTAATTGGCACTTGATCCAGCAGGCCTTCCCCAGAGGAGGCAGCACGGGGCTCTTGCTGGTGCTTTTGCTGGTGGTCAAGACCCCCATCGCACAGATAAAAGCCTGACCTTAGTGTTGGAGTGGAGAGATCCTCAGCAAATATCTCATTGTGCAGTGCAGCAGTTATCAATACACTGGGGCCGTGGGGCCAATGGATAAACTAATGACAAGTGAGATTCTCCATCAATTGGGATTTATTGTATTGGATCTGCCGTTCCCTCCAGGAAGAGTCAGTAATTAGTGTCTATTATTGGTGAGACTGTAAGAGACACTGCCCTCCCGATGCTATCGTTTGTTCCTATCCTGTCCTGTAGACATTCAGCTGACCTCATCATCAGGGAAGAACAAACTCGCTCTCTGTATTTGGTCAATTCAACAATCCTTTGGCAAAGGTCAGAAAACAACAAAAACGTTTAATCGTTGATAAACGGGAAGATCAAAAAAGAAACTGCCAAATTGTTTTTGTTTATACTCACATTTGAAGATTTCTCGAGTGATGTTTCTTCTGAATTCCTTTCCACCTGTGTTAAAATATTAATTTTTAGATGTTTAGCACAGGGGCTCAGTGAGGCATTTTGTCATTAATCTTGGGTTTTAGAATCATGAGGTCAACACTTGTGCACCATAGCACCTTCCCATCATTTCCTCTCTCACCACATCTTCCAATCTTCCAAAGGGAACACTGATCAGAGAAATGACACTAAAGAGCACTAACTGATGCTGCTCTGATGTCCATTCTAGATGCTGAACATGTCCAGATGGATATTAGTATGATATATCCCCGTACAGTATGTTTAGAATTTACAACCATTAATTGCCAAGTTAATGTGTGAGAGAGTGTAACACAGAGGCTGATAAAAGTTCATCCCCACGCCTCCATATCAGTTGTCACCAGTCGTGTGGTTAGTCTGAGTCTGATTGTAAAGGTGTTGATTTGATTGAGTCTCAGTTGACTATTGGTAATAGAAACATAGAAAATAGGAGCAGGAGTAGGCCATTCGGCCCTTCGAGCCTGCTCCGCCATTCATTATGATCATGGTTGATCATCCAACTCAGTAACCTGTTCCCGCTTTATCTCCATATCCTTTGATCCCTTTAGACCCAAGAGCTAGATCTAATTCCTTCTTGAAAACATACAATGTTTTGGCCTCAACTGCTTTCTGTGGTAGCAAATTCCACAGGCTCACCACTCTCTGGGTGAAGAAATTTCTCCTCATCTCAGTCCTGAAAGGTTTACCCCATATCTTTAGACTATGACCCCTGGTTCTGGACTCCCCCACCATCAGGGGCATCCTTCCTGCATCTACCCTGTCAAGATCTGTTAGAATTTTATAGGTTTCTATGAGATCCCCCCCCTCACTCTTCTAAACTCCAGCGAATATAATCCTAACTGACTCAATCTCTCCTCATATGTCAGTCCCGCCATCCCAGGAATCAGTCTGGTAAACCTTCGCTGCACTCCCTCTATAGCAAGAACATCCTTCCTTAGATAAGGAGACCAAAACTGCATAAAATATTCCAAGTGTGACCTCACCAAGGCCCTGTATAATTGCAGCAAGACTTCCCTGCTCCTGTACTCGAATCCTCTTGCTATGAAGGCCAACATACCATTTGCCTTTTCTACCGCCTGTTGCACCTACATGCTTACCTTCAGCGACTGGTGTACGGGAACACCCAGGTCTCGTTGCATATTCCCCTCTTTCAGTTGATAGCCATTCAGATAATAATCTGCCTTCCTGTTTTTGCTACCAAAGTGGATAACCTCACATTTATCCACATTATACTGCATCTGCCATGCATTTGCCCACTCACTTAACTTGTCCAAATCACCCTGAAGCCTTTCTGCATCCTCCTCACAACTCGTCCTCCCACCCAGTTTTGTGTCATCTGCAAATTTGGAGATATTGCATTTAGCTCCCTCATCTAAATCATTAATACATATTGTGAATAGCTGGGGTCCGAGCACCAATCCCTGCGGTACCCCGCTAGTTACTGCCTGCCATTCGGAAAAAGACAGTTTATTCCTGCTCTTTGTTTCCTGTCTGCCAACCAATTTTCTATCCATCGCAATACACCACCCCCAATCCCATGCACTTTAATTTTACACGTTTAGCTCTTATATGTGACTTTGTCGAAAGCCTTCTGAAAGTCCAAATAAATGACATCCACTGGCTCCCCCTCATCAACTCTACTAGTTACATCCTCGAAGAATTCTAGTAGATTTGTCAAGCATGATTTCCCTCTCGTAAATCCATGCTGACTCTGCCCAATTCTACCACTGTTGTCCAAGTGCTCTGCTATAAATCTTTGATAATGGACTCTGGAATTTTCCCCACTACCAATGTCAGGCTGACTGGTCTATAATTCCCTGTTTTCTCTCTACCTCCCTTTTTAAATAGTGGGGTTACATTAGCTATCCTCCAATCTGTAGGAACTATTCCAGAGTCTATAGAATCTTGGAAGATGACCACCAATGCATCCACTATTTCTAGGGCCACTTCCTTAAATACTCTGGTATGTAGATGATCAGGCCCTGGGGATTTATCGGCCTTCAATCCCATCAATTTCCCCAACGCCATTTCTCTACTAATACTGATTTCCTTCAGTTCCTCCCTCTCACTAAACTCTGTGTTCCCCAACATTTCTGGTATGATATTTGTGTCCCCCTTTGTGAAGACTGAACCAAAGTGTGTATTTAGTTGGTCAGCCATTTCTTTGTTCCCCATAAGAAATTCCCCTGTTTCTGACTGTAAGGGACCTACATTTGTCTTCACCAATCATTTTCTCTTCACATATGTATAGAAACATTTACAGTCAGTTTTTAGGTTCACCGCAAGCTTACTCTCGTACTCTATTTTCCCCTTCTTAATCAATCCCTTGGTCCTCCTTTGCTGAAATTTAAACTGCTCCCAATCCTCAGGTCTGTTGTTTTTTTCCGGCGAATTTGTATGCCTCTTCCTTGGATCTAATGCTATCTCTAATTTCCCTTGTAAGCCATGGTTTGGTACCTTTCCTATTTTACTTTTGCGCCAGACAGGAATAAACAATTATTGCAGTTCATCCATGCGCTTTTTGAATGTTTGCCATTGCCTGCCCAACATCATCCCTTTAAGTAATGTTTCCCAATCCATCATTGCCAACTCACGCCTCATACCTTCATAGTTTCCTTTATTAAGATTCAGGACCCCAGTCTCAGAATAAACTATGTCACTCTCCATCTTGATGAAGAATTCTATCATAATACAGACGTCATTGAGACACTGATAGGTGCTCAGCTCATTTTTTAAATTCCGTCTGCTTAAAGCAATTTGACAATCTTTTGGTTATAAAAATAAAATCATAAAACCTTACTTGCTCATTCTGATAACTTCAGAATGATTAAGAGCCGTATATGGCCAACAGAATTGGAAAGACATTTGTAGGTACTTCACATCCGCTTGAGAAAGATTGAAGAATCTCTGTGTAATGGACAACAGCTTGAAATACAGAGAGTAATAAACTTGACTTGAATTGTAACATTCTCTCTGTCCCTTTTTTTAAAATCAATATGGGCTGCTATTGTTTTCCTTCCCTTCTATGTTGACTTCAATCATGTTTCTTTATTTTTTTTTAGTTAGAGATACCGAAACAGGCCCTTTGGCCCACCAAGTCTGTGCCGACCAACAACCACCCATTTATACTAATCCTCCATTAATCCCATATTCCCTACCACATCCCCAACATTCACCTACCACCTACCTACACTAGGGACAATTTACAATGGCCAATTTACCTATCAACCTGCAAGTATTTGGCTGTGGAAGGAAATCGGAGCACCTAGCGGAAACCCACGCAGTCACAGGGAGAACATGCAAACTCTGCACAGGCAGTACCCAGAACTGAATCCAGGTCACTGGAGCTGTGCGGCTGTGGTGCTATCCAATGCGCCTCTGTACCACCCATGTGATATGGCTCCTGGTCTGAAGACCTTCTCATTCTCTGTAGTCTATCAGTGTGATCCTCCCAACATTTGGAAAGCCACTCACTGAGCTTCAACAAAAACCTGGAATCATCCCTCCTCCTGCATCAGATCTGACAGGGAGAAAAGACCTGCCCCAAAGTGCAGAAATCCCCTTGTCCTGATGTGTATAATTGTGAGGTTACCTCAATACTGTTCTCACTGGACTCTGATGATTCACTGTTGCTGCCAATTGTCTTCAAACCTCGACATTCCACATCGATGTCAACAACTTCATCAGCAAAATATTCCACATGGCCTTTGCAAAAACCTTTTTCCTGTCAAAGTAGAATTTATTAAAATTACACTCAGCATTTTCTCTGACATAAATCAGTCCACACAGCCCTTTCCCTGATATAACTCAGTACACATGGCCTTTTCTCTGATATAACTCTGTATTCATGGCCATTTCTAAGATAAAACTCAGGTGATTTTGATGTGACAACATAACTCAGAACTCACTGCAGTTTTTCTGGTGCGGAAGTAACAGTTGGGATCATCAAATTCCAGTCCAGAATTCTTGGAGCAGACGGTTTCTTTCACTGAGAATGTTAAATCCACATTGTACGATAATTTTCCTGTGCGATAAATCTGATGAGAGGAGAACAGGTAATTAATGTGTTACTGTATCGAGTGTTCTTACTGTGGACTGATTCACCCATCAGTGTGAGTGCAATATAATATTCTGCTCCTGTTTAATAATCAGTGTCTAACTGCACTCAGTAATATTCTTGTAGATTTTAGACAGTGAAACACACTGAGACCAGGACACACTTACATCATTCACTCTTCTCCTGGTTATCCCACACAGATTGGTGGTCTCTGTGATTTCGTTCAACTTTATAACAGACACTCTCAGAGCATCCTTAGGGCTCGGTATTCCTGTACAGAGAAAAGGAAAGTTTTAGAAAACTCCCCAGCATTCTTCAGTGAATTCTTTTCACACATTGGTAATGTATCAGTGTCTGAATCTCATTCCCAATAACTTGTTGCTTTATGAGGTGTCGCTCTCTCCAGTACCTACCTGAGCAGTGGAGGATCTGTACTGCAGCAATGATGAGGAGAAAGGATTTCATTCTGCCTCTTGTGTGATCAGCTGGCTGGTTTCTAAGAGTAAAGGAGCTGCTTCTCTCTCTCGCTCTGCCTTTTCCTTGCAGTGTTCAGTCTTTATATACTGCACCTGCACCACATTCAAACACTGACTCATATTTGCTCAGTTTGGTGATTCTGGGCACAGAAACCTGTTGACAAGTGGCTGTAATGTGGGCAGAACTTCCTTCAAATATCATCATCATGTTTAGATTTAGTGAGATCAGAGATTATTCCTCAGAATATGAAATAATGAACCTAGAGAGGAGATGAAATGATCATCTGTAATTTGTACAAAGTCACACTCAGTCCACTGGGGTAACTCCTGGAATTATTCCGGTATGGGAGCGGTGACATTATTTGCATCATTTCCTGCATCAAACATTATCTCCAGAAGCTCTGCTGTAACCACTGATGTGTTGTTGCATCAATAAGTTTAGTGTAAAGCAGGATCTGATGGTAGGGTAACAATCTTCTACTCCCATTTTTAGACAAATTTTCCATCTGCTCCCTATATTTTCCTCTCCCGTATGGGGCGTAGATACAAGAGCAAGGAGGTTGTATTAACCGTGTATAAATCACTGGGTCGGTTCAACTGGAGTATTGCATCCATATCTAGGCGACACACTTGGGGAATGATGTGAATGTATTGGAGAGAGTGTGGAAAAGTTTGACGAGATTGGTTCCAAGGACGAGGAACTTCATCTCCAAAGATAGCTTGGAGAAGTTGGGACTGTTTTCCTTGGAGAAGGCTGAGAGGAGATTTGACAGCGGTATCCAAAATCATGAGGAGTCCGGACAGAGTAGATAGGGAGAAACTGTTCCCACTCGTGACAGGATCGAAAACGAGAAGGCACGGATTTAAAATAATTGGCAAAAGAAGCAATGGCGACATGAGGAAAAGCTTTTTTCTGCAGCAAATGGTTAGGATCTGGAATGCACTGCCTGAGAGCGTGGTGGAGGCAAGTTTAGTAGAGGCATTCAAAAGGGAACTAGACTATTATCAGAATGGCACTGTGGCGCAGTGGTTAGCATCACAGCTCCAGCATCCCGGGTTCAATTCTGGGTACTGCCTGTGTGGAGTTTGCAAGTTCTCCCTTTGGGTTTCTGCTGGGTCTTTTTTTATTCATTCATGGGATGTGGGCATCACTGGCCAGGCCAACATTTATTGCCCATCCCTAATTGCCCTTGAGAAGGTGGTGGTGAGCTGCCTTCTTGAACCGCTGCAGTCCATTTGGGGTAGGTACACTCACAGTGCTGTTAGGAAGCGAGTTCCAGGATTTTGACCCAGTGACAGTGAAGGAACGGCAATATAGTTCTAATTCAGGATGGGTGTGACTTGGAGGGGAACTTGCAGGTGGTGGTGTTCCCATGTATTTTCTGCCCTTGTCCTTCTAGTTGGTAGAGGACGCAGGTTTGGAAGGTGCTGTCTAAGGAGCCTTGGTGCGTTGCTGCAGTGCTTCTTGTAGATGGTACACACTGCTGCCACTGTGCGTCGCTGGTGGAGGGAGTGAATGTTTGTAGATGGTGTGCCAATCAAGCGAGCTGTTTTGTCCTGGATGGAGTGGAGCTTCTTGAGTGTTGTTGGAGCTGCACCCATCCAGGCAAGTGGAGAGTATTCCATCACACTCCTGACTTGTGCCTTGTAGATGGTGGATAGGCTTTGGGGAGTCAGGAGGTGAGTTACTCACCTCAGGATTCATAGCCTCTGACCTGCTCTTGTAGCCACGGTATTTATATGGCTACTCCTGTTCAGTTTCTGGTCAATGGTAGCCCCTAGGATGTTGATAGTGGGGGATTCAGCGATGGTAATGCTGTTGAATGTCAAGGGGAGATGGTTAGATTCTCTCTTGTTGGAGATGGTCATTGCCTGGCACTTGTGTGGCACAAATGGTACTTGCCACTTATCAGCCCAAGCTTGGAGATTGTGCAATCATCAGCGAACATCCCCACTTCTGACCTTATGATTGAAGGAAGGTCATTGATGAAGCAGCTGAAGATGGTTGGGCCTAGGACACTACCCTGAGGAACTCCTGCAGTGATGTCCTGGAGCTCAGATGATTAACCTCCAACAACCACAACCATCTTCCTTTGCGCCAGGTATGACTACAGCCAGCGGAGGGTTTTCCCCCTGCTTCCCATTGACTCAAGTTTTGCTAGGGCTCCTTGATGCCATCCTCGGTCAAATGCTGCCTTGATGTCAAAGGCAGTCACTCTCACCTCACCTCTTGAGTTCAGCCCTTTTGTCCATGTTTGAACCAAGGCTGTAATGAGGTCAGGAGCTGAGTGACCCTGGCGGAACTCAAACTGAGCATCACTGAGCAGGTTATTGCGAAGCAGGTGCTGCTTGATGGCACTGTTGATGACACCTTCCATCACTTTACTGATGATCGAGAGTAGGCTGATGGGGCGGTAATTGGCCGGGTCGGACTTGTCCTGCTTTTTGTGTACAGGACATTCCTGGGCAATTTTCCACATTGCAGGGTAGATGCCAGTGTTGTAGCTGTACTGGAACAGCTTGGCTAGGGGTGTGGCAAGTTCTGGAGCACAGGTCTTCAGTACTATTGCCGGAATTCTGTCAGGGCCCATGGCATTTGCATATCCAGTGCGTTCAGTTGTTTCTTGATATCATGCAGAGTGAATCGAATTGGCTGAAGTCTGGCATCTGTGATGCTGGGGACTTCAGGAGGAGGCCGAGATGGATCATCAACTCGGCACTTCTGGCTGTAGATTGTTGCAAATGCTTCAGCCTTATCTTTTGCACTGATGTGTTGGGCTCCCCCATCATTGAGGATGGGGATATTTGTGGAGCCACCTCCTCCTGTTAGTTGCTTAATTGTCCACCACCATTCACGGCTGGATGTCGCAGGACTGCAGAGCTTAGATCTGATCCTTTGGTTATGAGATCGCTTAGCTCTGTCTATTGCATGCTGCTTACACAGTTTGGCATGCAAGTTGTCCTGGGTTGTAGCTTCACCAGGTTGACACCTCATTTTGAGGTATGCCTGGTGCTGCTCCTGGCATGCCCTCCTGCACTCTTCATTGAACCAGGGTTGGTCTCCTGGCTTGATATTAATGGTAGAGTGGGGGATATGCCGGGCCATAAGTTTACAGATTGTGGATGCGTACAATTCTGCTGCTGCTGATGGCCCACAGCACCTCAAGGATGCCCAGTTTTGCATTGCTAGATCTGTTCGAAATCTCTCCCATTTAGCACAGTGATAGTGCCACACAACATGATGGACGGTGTCCTCAATGTGAAGGCGGGACTTCGTCTCCACAAGTACTGTGCGGTGGTCACTCTTACCAATACTGTCATGGACAGAAGCATCTGCGGCAGGCAGATTGGTGAGGACGAGGTCAAGTATGCTTTTCCCTCATGTTGGTTCCCCCACCACCTGCCGCAGACCCAGTCTAGCAGCAATATCCTTTTGGACTCGGCCAGCTTGGTCAGTAGTGGTGCTACCGAGCCACTCTTGGTGATGGACATTGAAGTCCCCCACCCAGAGTATATTTTGTGCCCTTGGAACCCTCAGTGCTTCCTCCGAGTGATGTTCAACATGGAGGAGTACCGAGTCATCAGTTGAGGGAGGGCGGTTGGTTGGTAATCAGTAGGAGGTTACCTTGCCCATGTTTGACCTAATGCCATGAGACTTCATGGGGTCTGGATTCGATGTTGAGGACTCCCAGGGCAACTCCCGGCGTACTGTATACCTCTGTGCCACCACCTCTGGTGGGTCTGTCCTGCCGGTGGGACAGGACATACCCGGGGATGGTAATTGCAGTGTCTGGGACATTGTCTGTAAGGTATGATACCGTGAGTATGACTATGTCAGGCTGTTGCTTGACTTGGCTGTGGGACAGCTCTCCCAACTTTGGTACAAGCCCCCAGATGTTAGTAAGGAGGACTTTGCAGGGTCGACAGGGCTGGGTTTGCCGTTGTCGTTTCCGGTGCCTAGGTTGATGCCGGGTGGTCCGTCTGGTTTCATTCCTTTTTATTGACTTCGTAGCGGTTAGGTGCAACTGAGTGGCTTGCTAGGCCATTTCAGAGGGCATATAAGAGTTAACCACATTGCTGTGGGTCTGGAGTCACATGTAATCCAGACCAGGTAAGGACAGCAGATTTCCTTACCTAAAGGACATTAGTGAACCAGATGGGTTTTTACAACAATCGACAATGGTTTCATGGCCATCATTAGACTAGCTTTTAATTCCAGATTTATTAATTAAATTCAAATTCCACCTTCTGCTGTGGTGGTATTCGAACCCATATCCTCAGAGAAATACCCTGGGTCTCTGGGTTACTAGTCCAGTGATAATACCACTACGCCACCCCAACCGGGTACTCCGGTTTCCTCCCGCAGCCAAAGATTTGCAGATTGATAGGTAAATTGCCCCTAGTATAGGCAGGTGGTAGGGGATGTAGTAGGGAATATGGGATTAACGTAGGATTACTATAAGTGGATGGTTGATGGTCAGCACAGACTCAGTGGGCTGCAGGGCCTGTTTCAGTGCTGTATCTCTAAATAAAATAAAAATACTGTGAAAAAATAAATAAAACAGGAAGAATATGCAGGGCTATGGGGAGAAGGTGGGGGAATGGTCATAGGAACAGACAAATTCGGAGTAGGTCACTTGGCTCCTCGAGCCTGCTCTGCCATTCAACAAGGTTATGGCTGATCTGATTGTAACCTCAACTCCACATTCCTGCCTCCCCCGATAACCTTTCACTGCCTTAATTATTGAGAATCTATCTACCTCTGCCTTAAAACTATTCAAAGACTCTGCTTCCACTGCCTTTTGAGGAAGAGAATTCCAAAGACTCATGACCCTCTGAGTGAAAAATTTTATCCTCATCTCTGTCTTAAATGAGCGAACCCTTATTTTTAAACAGTGCTCCTTCGTTCTAGATTCTCCCACAAGGGGAAACATCCTTTCCACATGCACCCTGTCAAGACCCCTCAGGATCTTATATGTTTCAATCAAGTCGCCTCTTACTCTTCTAATCTCCAGTGGATACAAGCCTAGCCTGTTCAACCTTTCCTCACAAGACAACCCACCCATTCCTTGTATTATTCTATAAACATGTTCTGAACTGCTTCCAATGTATTTACATTCGTCCTTAAATAAGGACACCAATACTGTACACAGTACTCCAGATGTGGTCTCACCAGTGCCCTGTATAACTGAAGCATAACCTCCCTACTTTTGTATTATTCCCCTCGCAATAAAGGATAACATTCTATTAGCTTTCCTAATTACATGACGAACCTGCATAATAACCTTTTGTGATTCATGCTCTAGGACACCCAGATCCCTCTGCATCTCAGAGCTCTGCAATCTCTCATCATTTAGATAATACACTTTATTTTAATTCTTCCTGCCAAAATGAACAATTTCACATTTTCCCACATTATACTCCATTTGCCAGATCTTTGCCCATCACTTAACCTATCCGTATCCCTTGGTAGTCTCCTTATGTCCTCTTCACAACTTACTTTCCTACCTGTCTTTGTGTCATCAGCAAATTTAGCAACCATACATTCGGTCCCTTCATCTAAGTCATTTCTATAAATTGGAAAATGTTGAAGCCCCAGCACTGATACCTGCGCACACCCACTTGTTACATCTTGCCAACAAGAAAATGACCCATTTATGCCTATCTCTGTTTCCTGTTAGATAGCCAATCTTCTAACCATGCCAAAGTGTTACCCCCTACACAGTGAGCTTTTATTTTCTGCAATAACCTTTGATGTGGCACCTTATCAAATGCCTTCTGGAAATCTAAGTACAGTACATCCACTGGTTCCCCTTTATCCACAGTACATATTACTTCTTCAAATAAGTCCAATAAATTGGTTTAACATTAAACAAAACCATGTTAAGTCTGCCTGATGACCTTGAATTTTTCGAAGTTCCCTGCTATAACATCTTTAATAATAGCTTCTACCATTTTCCCTATGACAGATCTTAAGCTAACTGGCCTGTAGTTTCCTACACTAAGTGAATTGCTCATTCTGAGAGCTGGTACAGACACAATGGGCTGAATGGCCTCCTTCTGTGCTGTAACAGTTCTGTGATTCCGTGTCTCCTTGTTGAGGTTTGGTTCCATGTTTGCCAGTAGATGACTTGTGACTCTGCTGTGGTCGTTCATTATGTCTGTGTGGAAACAGCGACTGATGATCAGCTGTTCCACTGTGGAGCCCTGTGCAGATGAACAAACACATGCACATCCAGCATGAGTCCGACAGGTACCAGTCAACATCTGGAATCCTGACTGCTTCCACTCTCACCACAGCCCAGTACTGAAGATACCATTTGTCACTCTTCAAATGTGTTTGTAGCTGAGATCAGTTGACTGAGAACAGACCAAACATTGAACTCCTGCTCTGTGTGCCTCAGTACCACCTCAGACAGAGCCTTTTCCTACTAGGCCATGGATGGAGATTACATAAAATTTCCATCGATGTTTACAATGACTTAAGTTGTTGTCCATTTGATATTCTACAGCAATTGTCGAATAACCCACTGAGGATCTTACACAGTTGTGTTTACTGTGGGTAACACTGGCATTGAACTGATCCACCATGCCTTGTGTATGTCCCCCCAATTCTTTGGGATTCCAGAGACCAAGGGAAGTGTCCTCTGTGTGATGATACTGGGAAACACATGAGCATGAAACACCCAAAACAGAATTCCAACCCCTTTGTGTGTTGCCCAACTTCTCTTATGGCATCTGTTTTCTTGTTCCCTGTTAGTACCAGAATTATAATGGACAATGGACACATTAAAGCTTCAGAAAGATTACAAACCTCAGGAAAATTGATATCCATGCTGTGATTGGTTAACACAGTGCTGCAAATACCCAGCATGCTTCCTGTCAGATTACGTTCCTGTGAAAATCCTTGGGGTGTTTTACTGAAATAAAATGTTGGATAAATGCAAGTAGTAGTAGTTGTTGTTGTTGTTGTTGAGAAGACCACATTGGAACCATTCATTCTGTTCATCAACTCATGCCAACACAATCAGTGATGTGGTAAACCCCTGATATACACAAGTTATAGTGTTGATTATTAACTCACTGTTAGTGGTTGGATGATTGAGTCCAAGGTCTTTCAATCATTTCAGTCCAGCTGCCACAGTGGAGGTGAGTTTGAAAATTATTTTGCGTGACTCTAATGTCCTGGACATTGCTCCTTCTCAATCTCACATACCATGGTGTCAGCTGACTGCCTGAGCACTGTCTGAAAAGAAACCATTGAGAGAAATCGCAACCAGTACCAGCTTCCTCTACAACCCATCACTGATAACAGAGGCCAGTCATCTGCAAGCGGAGGTGCTTCATCCAGAGATTTGTTTTGGACTGGGGGTTTATTGACATTTGTAGAGAAATCTGTGGTTGTGGCTTCCTGCCTGCCCGGTCATTGGGGGCTGTGTGTAGGCCTCAGGCTTTGTGGGGGAGGGCAAATGGCAAGAGTGAAGGATGTAGAAATGCTGGGAGATGATAAAATTAGTTTAGAGGAATAAACAGTGAGCAGCTCATACAGAAAAATATTTATTACATCTCCATCATCAACTCAACATCTTGTAACTGTAAATAATAATTAGAGTGAACAAGAAGAGATTGTGAGAGGCCGAGAGGGGAGGTTTGGACTTTACCCTCTGTGGATCTTTATAAGGTGATATCAGTTCTCCGACTCCTCCGGGTCAGTCATTGTAATCAAACAGGAGTTTAGAATGGAATATGAATAAAATCAATCGAAGATTGGAATTGGAATGCTCCCTTGCTGATTATTCTCAGCATCCCCACGTCTGATTTGCCTGCATTTTCTGAGCCGGAACCTTGTATTTCTGCTGTGCAGACACAAGTTCAACAGCAGCGGGAGAATGGAATGGAATTCAGTCACATCTTATAGAGATACAGCACTGAAACAGGCCCTTCGGCCCACCGAGTCTGTGCCGACCATCAACTACCCATTTATATACTAATTCTATATGCCTACCACATCCCCACCTGTCCTTATATTTCCCTACCACCTACCTATACTAGGGATAATTTATAATGGTCAATTTACCTATCAACCCGCAAGTCTTTGGCATGTGGGAGGAAACCGGAGCACCCGGAGGAAACCCACGCAGACACAGGGAGAACTTGCAAACTCCACACAGGCAGTACCCAGAATTGAACCCGGGTCGCTGGAGCTGTGAGGCTGCGGTGCTAACCACTGCGCCACTGTGCAGTTTTGAATAGTTTCCAGAACTTTCCTGCTGGGTTCTTGCTCACATTACAGGTTTGGATTCGACTACAGGCTGGATTTTGTGCTGGAGTCGGGGCTCCAGGCACCAGGTTGCAAAAGTGGGAAACCCTGCCTCAGCCTTTCCATGCCCCTCCCCCTGCCCCTCCACCCACTGGAGCGATCCTCTGGTCTTTTAACTTCTAATTTAACTTCTAATAACGGGCATCCCGCCTTCAAGAGCAGCTGGCCAACAGAGGGCTGACAGCTCGGCGGTATTGTCAGCACTACCGGGAGAGGTGGCACTGCCGGTACTGCAGAGGCATCAGACCCAGGCCCAGAGCTTGAAACCTGGACCAGAGGTAGGTGAGACGAGGTCGCTGGGGCCAATCTGGAGGGCCCTGGCGAAGGGGAGCTGTGGGGCTAGTCATGCAGTCCAGGGGGATGGGGTCCCTGGGAGCAAAGTGGTTACCAGTGTGGCACAGATCGCTCATGAAGGAGATATCCATCCCCCCAAGACCACAGGTAGAGCACCTCATGTTACAAGTCATCCTCCCTGCGTGGCAGATGTGCTCCTTGCCACTGGCAAGATCCCAGCGGTGGTGGGAAGAGCCCCTTAATTGGCCATTAATAGGCTACTTAAGGGCCTCAATTGGCCTTTGGGCGGCAAGGTCATTGTCAGCATATCCAGCCTCCGGAAGGATCGCTTGATAGGGGAGGCAATGGGCCCTCTGCACCCCCCCCTTCCCCCACCCTCCACCTGTCGAGATACTCTATCTTTAACAAAGGTGCAATGTGTGACAGGGAAGAGTCTCTGAAGACGTGAAATCATTTTCACGCCTACAAACTCAGGAATATTTCCCTTCAGAATCTTGCCTAGAAATTCTCACACTGATCACATTTTTGGAGAATTTACTGACATCTGATCTAAATGAAGCTGTCAGGTTTGTCCATTTGTCCCAATCTCTTCACTGTTTATTTTAAGGTTCCAGATTTATTTTTTAACATAGCATTAACTATTTTGCATCTCTATGTATCTGAGCCACATCTCTAATCAAGGCTTAAAACTCTTTCCTCATAGTTTATTCCCCCAACACTGGGGATCAGTTTAATGATTATTGTTTTTGGTTTGAATGTCTCTATTGTGCCTCGGTGACCAGGAATGGATACAGAGCTCAAGGAAGACTTTGACTCATTTACACGTGTCGCATTTCTTACAGAGTAACGAACAGGAAGAGACCATGGTAGGCCTGAGGCCTACAGCTACTACTTTTTACACTTTTATATTTTTGCATTTTACATTTGCTTTGCTCTTGATTTAAAAAAAAACCCTGTATTAATCATATATTGAATTTGAATTGAATTTTTAAAGGTTACTTTGTAGACATTGATTTAAAACTAAGTGTGATTGTGTTCTGATTAAGTCAAATAATTAATCAATTATGTAATCAATGGTAATCAGTAGTAATATTAGTCACTGTGAACTTGTTTTTGCAAGAACGCCTTCGCTTTGTTTTCATGCTGGTCAATGCTGGAAATGTTCACTGCTGTTGATTTGTCTAAACGACTGTTTTTCTCTTCTTAATAGATTGTTAAGAAATAATGGTTGTTTCCTATTCTTTAAACAGGAGTCAGTTCTTACAGTATTTGATGACCCCTTGAACAATAAGCCAGGACAATGGATAACCTTGCACACGGGGTGGTTGACTGTGGTGTGGAGTCAGGAGATGGAGTTTAAGTAATGGACAGTATAACCTAATTGATGGCAGGTGAGAGACACCATTGAAAGATGAGTAAATGGCCTGAGTGGCCTTGTTGTGCCTGTGAGAAGAATTTGATAAGGACTCCTGGTTGTCAGACTCTTTTTTTAAGGAAGCCTGGATGTAGGCCATGGAAGGCTGGAATGGAGACAGAAATTGAACTTAAAGTGGGCACAGCATCCAACGTTCGGGGCTGCAGTCGGAGTGGACGAGTGAACCACTGAAGACTACAGAGGAAAGGACGTCAACTGAGTGACTGATCAGAGAGTCTGCCCCATGCAAGGTTATTTGGAGACTTGATGATGTATGTCCCAAGGGGAACTGTACCATTTTAGGGAACTGTCTTGAACTGACTAATTTGGGGTTATAGCATTTGTACTATAAGCAAGTTGTCTTTCTATACAAAGTATTTCTTTTCTTTCCTTTTTTTTCAATAAAGTTATCTATCATTTTTATCATTCATAATTGTTTAATAGTTATTTAATAAGAATTGCAGTTCTAACATGTTATTTAGTATTGGGTCACTCATTCCTGTTACGTCCAGAGTACGGCTCCGAACCTAAGTGAGACTGTACAAGGGACTCTCATCTCTACACTGTGGAGTCTAAAGCATTCACCAGGCATTTTAATATACAACCTGCAGTTGTTAATCGTGTAAATCTTTCCATATGTGAGGAAACAGTCAAAAAACTTCCGGTAGTTTCCTGTGGAAACAAACTGACACCAATCTTAATCCAATAACTAATTTAATATTCTATTTGCTTTGTTTGCTGCTCCACAGTGATTGGTCAAGTTCAGTGAAGCATCTTCTGGTCTCCTAATATATCTGTTAACTTCTCCCATATCTATTTCTACATCATTCATCACATCTGTATAGATTGACCCATTTTATCTTTCTGTATTCAGGAATTTACTCTAATAGGGATTAAATTTCATTTGCCACGTTTCTGTCCAATTATTCTTCCAAGTGTGATGGAATCCGTGGTTGCAAAGCTTGTTATTTTTAGACCCTAACTGAGAGGGAATCTAGAATTGAAACAGAAACTAGAACTGAAACAGAAACGGAAATGAAAACTGAAGCAGAAGATGGAAAGCCAACTTCAGGTTTCCAGGGAAACTGACACTGGTTAGAAACAGATAAAAGGAGACAGAGTCCTCCCCAGATCAGGCAGGAGTGGAGCGCCGGCAAGCAGAAGAAAGTGAAGAGAGAAACCTACAGCTGTTTCTGTTACTTTAAGTAGCCGATTAACCAGACCCGGCCATACAGTGGACACACAGATTGTCACTGAAGGTCTCAGATAAACGGAAGACTGATAAATCCATGCCATCAAGACTGTCGTGAGCAGAGCTGAGGAGGTTCAAGAAAAGTGTGCCTTGTGATGAAGATTGTACCTGTGGAGTTCAGATTGTGAGGGAACTGCTGTCAGAAGAAGAACAGCAGCTGAATCCTTGAAGAAAAGAGCTGAAAATCGACCTGAGGAACTTCAGACTTGTTAAGACTGAGCCACTATAATTTGGTGCCAAAAATGCTGGGTGGACTGCCCAGCGAAATTGTGAGACCCATCTCTCTTGTATTAGATACTTAAGTTGTAATTTCCAATATATACTGACCGTGATCAGTCTGATGATTCATGTTTAATTTATGTTGGTTTTGGTTTGAGTGTTAAAGTAAAATTTATAAAAATGAAATCTTGTCTGTATGGTTTGTTTCCTAAATTAGGGTCAGTCGGTGGATTTGATTATTTTTGCCTGTTGATGGTCTCCATGGGGATCACATCACAAGTTTAAGCTCATTTGCACATCTGACTAGCCTGGATTGAGCATTTTTTAATTTATTCTTTCATGGTGTTGCTGGCAAAGCCAGAATTTATTGCCTTTCCCTAATTGCCCTTGAGAAGGTGCTGGTGAGCTTCTTGAGTGTTGTTGGAGCTGCACTCATTCAGGCAAGTGGAGAGTATTCCATTACACACGTGACTTGTACCTTATAGCTGTTGGAAAGGGTTCGGGGTGTCAGGAGGTGACTTACTCACCACAGAATTCCCAGCCTCTGACCTGCTCTTGTAGCAACAGTATTTATATGGCTGATCAAGTTAAGTTTCTGGTCAATGGTAACCCCCAAGTTGTTGATGGTGGGGGATTCAGCGATGGCAATGCCATTGAATGTCAATGGGAGATGGTTAAATTCACTCTTGTTGGAGATGTTTCAGCTGCAGAAGTGCATTGAAAATTCTGATTACAAATTGCGTGTGTGTGTGTTTTGCCAATCCAGAACAAACTGTCACTATAACGAAAGATTGGCTGAGTGATTCCAAAATCTTTGCTTCCACCATCACATTTAGAAGTTCATTTCAGTGTTCATCATGCTTTCCATAAATCTGCTTCTAACCAGTTTTGAATTTTCACCTTCTTGCCTTATTGTACTGGGTTAACCTGAAGTAATTTTCTGTATTTCCAATCATTCATTAATTTAAACATTGGGGCGGCACAGTGGTTAGCACCGCAGCCTCACAGCTCCAGCGACCTGGGTTCGGTTCTGGGTACTGCCTGTGCAGAGTTTGCAAGTTCTCCCTGTGACCGTGTGGGTTTCTGCTGGGTGCTCCAGTTTCCTCCCAAAGCCAAAGACTTGCAAGTTGATAGGTAAATTGGCCATTGTAAATTGCCCCTAGTGTAGGTAGGTGTAGGAGAATGGTGGGGATGTAGTAGGGAATATGGGATTAATGTAGGATTAGTATAAATGGGTGGTTGTTGGTCAGCACAGACTCAGTGGGCCAAAGGGCCTGTTTCAGTGCTGTATCTCTCTATGACTCTATGTTCATTGGCTGACACTTAAGTGGCACAAATGTTACTTGCTGTATGCGCATACAGATTGCTTCAAGTTTATTTCTGATAAACAATACAATTATTTTACACTATCTTAATGTGAGGCATCTGAGTAAGTAGCTGTTTTGATTGGTTTTGTTAATATTTTCTCAATCTCTGATCAGTGAAACACAACATTTGGAGGAATATCAGGAAATATTCTCTTTACACTTTTAATGTGATCCACAGAATACAAGACAACACACACCAAAGGACAGTATATTTACAAACTATCGAATCTCCCAGTTACAGTAAAATGTACAGTAAGGAACCCCAGGTCCTCCCTGATATATGAACAAGTACAATTGAAAACATCTTCTTGAATCTGAATGAAGTCTTCTTGTGTTCACACCAAGCTCAGCCTTTCAGAAGTTTCATTCATGGTTAGTGTCGGGCTCTTGAATCATCATTGTGTTCCTGGAATGAACAGAATCAACAGAACTGTCATTTTCAGATGGACTGAGTTCAATCTGAGTTCAGTGTTTTATTGTTGTTGATAATCATGATCAAGAAGTAATTATCTGCCACACAGGCCCCGTTTATACTCACATTCGAAAACACTTCGAGTGATGTTTCTGTTGACTTGCTTTCCACCTGTATGAAAATATTCAGATTTATCTGTTATTACAGGGGATCAATGAGACAAATAATATTGAGTTATAGAATTAACCTCAAACTAAAGATTTCACTGATTAGTCAACCATAAAAGAGGAAATGTTAACTCTTTAAATTTCGCATCTCGAGACATACATTCAATTGAATTAAAACAAAGCTGCCTCAGACTCTATTGTGATGCAGCTGAATCCAGTTTCAACAGTTTATTGTAATTGATAATCATCTGACACAAAATCCCAGGTTACACTCACATTTAGGGAATCCTCAAGTGATGTTTCTGCAGACTTGCTTATCACCTGTAATAAAATATTCAGATTTATATGTTTAGCATTTGTAAATAATGTCAATGTTTAGAATCATCTCCAAACAAAAAGTTTAAATGATATTAGATTATAAATGAGGAAGTGGTCACAATTTAAATTTCTGAGTTGTGATTCAGTGAGTCAGTGTTGGAGTGGAGAAATCCTCACCAAACATTTCATCTTGTGCAGTGCAGCAATAATCAATCCAGCCCTGATACAGTGGGGCTGTGGGATCAATGGATAAACTCATGACAGGTGAGATTCTAATGAAGGCTGAGGTTCTCCATTAATTGGTTTCTATTGCGTTGACCCACCACAAAAAACTGTATTTATTATCTATTAGATGAGGAGAATGTAAATGATCGCACCCTCATAAAGCCATCAGTTGTATCTGTCCTGCTATCATTGTTGTTGTCAGGGAAGAGAGTTTTCTCTGATTGTAGAACATTCTAAAATTGGGGAAACAACAAACTCATCCACATGGTGTCAATCCAACAGTTGAAGAACCTGATATTAATTGTGCATCAGAAACCCTTCTCCCACAGTCTCCGGATGGATATTTAATTAAATAAATTCCTCAGACTCTATTGTGGTGCAGCTGAATCCAGTTTCAACAGTTTATTGTAGTCGGTAATTATCTGTTACAAAGTCCCAGATTATACTCACACTCAGAGACTCCTCGAGTGATGATTCTTTTGACTGACTTTTCATCTGTAATAAAATATTAACATTGTAAGTTCAGCAGAGGGCTTTTTGAGGCATTTTGTAAATGATACAAATATTAAATCATAATTGAGGAATTGTTAACTTTGGACCTTTCAGAGTTGGATTCAGTGGGCTGGATTTTACAGGGCCCAAGACATCGGGATCCATTGTGGGGGGTGGGGGGTCTGAAGATTGTTCCGGCAGCAGCCCGCCACGGAGCCCGAAGCCAGGAGGGCTGGGCCTGATCTTCCTGCCGGCGGCAGGGCTCCGTGGCCACCTGCCCGCCGCTGGGCGACGGGAGCTGGATTGACATATGTTAATTAATAAAATGCAATGATCAAAATACACCTACCTGCAATCTAACAGTTGGGCCGCGTTCTTCAGAACGGCGGCCAGCAGTTCCGTGTCTTCGCTTTCCCGTCCGGCGAAAGCAGTTGCGACACTGGTGGGGAAGGGAGGAACATAAGATTTTTAGTGCAGGTGAGGTGAGGGGGAGGGGGGTGGGGGGTGGGGGCGGGATCTGTGACAGGGTCAAATTATCATCATCAGTGTAGTGGATGGTGAGAAGCGGTGAACTGTGAACTTTGTACAGTCTCAGGGTGTGAGGAAGGTCATATATGTAAGGTAAATGTTCTTGGGGGGAAAAGGGCAGATACTAAATTTCATGTTGCACAGTGCAGTGATAATCAATCCAGCCCGAATACAATGGGGCTTTGGGGTCAATGGATAAACCAATGGAGGTTGAAATTCTCCATTAATTGCTCGCCATTGTGTTTATTTTCTGATCCATGCAGAAAGCTGACAAAGTTTTATGAAATGGTGAGAGTGTAACAGACACTGCCCTCGTAATGCCAGCACTTGTCCTGGCACTGTGCAAATTCAGCTCAACTTACCTTCAATGGAAACTAACTCATCCTCTCTCCTTACATCAGTTCAGTAATCATTTAGCATGGGTTGGTGACCATCCAATAGGAATTGAGGATCAGTGGCCCCTCCCCCACTGATTGGCGGACATTGCATCAACTGAAAGCACATTGCTGCCTCAGACTCCATTCTGACACCATGTTAACAGTTTATTGTTGATCATCATGATCAGGAAGGCAATTATCGGACACAAAGTCCCTGTTAATACTTACATTTGGAGAGTTCTCAAAGGATGTTTCTTTTGACTTCTTTCCCACCTGGAGTAAAATATTAACATTCAGACATTTAAGCATTTTGTGCATAGCTTCCAGTTTTAAAATCATCTCTATAATAAATATATGAACAGTGTTAGATAGTCAAGGACATGACCCCCGAGCTGTAAGAATATAAAATAGCTCAAAACCACACACAGAGGGGTGAGCTAACTGAAAGTCTGCTTCACAAGAGACTGAGAGAGCCATTATCATGGACAATGGCATAGGGCAACTGCCATTACATAGCACAATTAGTTCCTGCCAGAAATGCAAGGAGCATTCACACCCAGTCAACCTTGGAGCCAGGTATCCCTCAGCATGGGGAAGGGATCACATGTTTTCTGTTGTGTAAACAGCAGAAGAATTGACTATGTCCATACAGACCAGGGCATGGAAGAAACCAAGGTAAAGAGGTGCTCAGCACCCGATGACTCGGCGGAATGGTAACAGAATCTGTGCGTGTGATATGAATCATCATAAAAAAGGATGACATCTGAGAGTGGACACTGCAATCAGGAGAAGAAGGACGGAGACCAGTCATCTCCAGATCCAGGCCTGACATCAACACAGTAATGACCAGCTGTGTGGGTGATTGTAAGTTTCAGCCAAATTGTAGAAGGGTTTGTGTTGTGAGGTATTTAATAAATTTCAGCCACCCTTGTATGGGGGTTTGTACTGTGAGGTTTTGTTAATTCCAGTCAAATCACAGAGGGGTTTGTACTGGGTGGGGGGGGGGGGGGGGGCTGGAATTTTATGAGTTTAATAAATGAACAAATCAGAGGTTGAGACAAACCCTGTGTTGCGTGCATTTTCTCGTAATTCCTGGAGTCCAAGAACTATTGTAAGGGGGAATGGAATCTCTTACAATAGGATTCGGGGAAATGATTAACTCAATGGTTTCACAGTTGAGATTTAATGGTTTGTTATTGTGGTGATGATGTCCCAACCATACACTGGGAAAATCTACAATGCAGCAATCAATCATTCCTGTCTTGGTACAGTGGGGTATGGAGCCTATAGTAAAGTATTAAAGTAATAAAGTGGCTTCCATTGCATTAATCCCCACATTGTGAGCAGTGATTATTTTTGATGGTCAAAATTAATATTTGGACATTTTGGCTGGGAATTAATTGCTGCTACTGAAATCAAACAGGTGCTGCTCCGATCCTCCTTCCATTTGGTGAGTAGGTCAATCAATGATGGGTCTAAATGTTGTTAATGCTGAAGAGCCTTTGGATGCTCTCTTGTTGGAGATTGTCATTGCCTGGCATGTGTGGGGGGCAAATGTTACTTGTTACTTATCAGCCCAAGCCTGCATATTGTCCAGGTCTTGCTGTATGTGGGCATAGACTGCTTCAGTATCTGAGGAGCTGTGATTGGAGCTGAAAACAGCATAATCACCAGCCAAAATCCCCACTTATGACCTTATAATTGAGGGGAGATCATTGATGAAGCAGTTGAAGATGGTCAGGTCTAGGACACTGCCCTGAGGAACTCTTGCAGTGATGTCTTGGGGCTGAGACGATTGGCCTCAACATCCACAAACATCTTCCCTTGTGCTTAGGGTTACTCCAGACACTGGAGAATTTTTGCTTGGATCCCCATTTTTCTAATCCTAAAAGTGTGATCTTCATACAATTGGAAAACTCTTCACTGGGCTTCCTAAGTGACCCTGGTCTCATCCCTCTCTTCCACAAATAGTAGAACACTGAGGTTGTGAAAGGCACAATATCAATGCAATATTTCATAACATCACACTGTACTTGAAGGGAAGAGTGTGAATATACAAAAAAATTAAGTCCGACAAGGAGCGAAGCCCTGACCAAAGTACAGAAATCCCATTGCCCTGAGGTGTATAATTGTGAGGTTACCTCAATATTATTTTCACTCGATTCTGATGAATCACTGTTGCTGTCAACCGTCTTCAAACCTCGACACTCCACATAAATGTCACTAACCTCATCAGCAAAATATTCGACATGGCTTTTGCAAAAACCTTTTACCTGTCAAAAGAACAAAACAATTGCTAAAAAAATTGATAGCCAACCAGTTCAGCACAGACACTTGGGCGGGAATTTTATGCAGGTGGTGGGGAACTCGATGTCGGGGGAAACCGGCGACAAGATCCCGGTGTCGTCTCTTCTCTGGAAGGCCTGCCGAATTTATTGCCAATCAGGCACTTAACTGGACAGTGTCGGGCCTTCCAGCAGATGTAAAAGCCTGTTGCTGGAAGTCCTGGCCTTGCAGAGCTGCCGTCCAATCATAGGCCAGCAGCTGCAGTGTCACCATAGAGGAGGTGGCAGCTGCTGTAGCTGCACCAAATGGAAGCTGCTGAGCTTTGCTGGAGCCAGATCTCAGGTAGATCAGGGCGGGTAGGGCCTTGTGGGGTGAGGGTCATGGGGGAGCGGGGGAGGGCAAGGGGCTGGCCCTCAACAAACACCCCACTTCCTGATGCCGGGTCCCTCTTTCAGGCACTTTGTGCCTTTGAATGACGGAAGCCCCCCACCCCCCCACCCAAGAGCTGGAAATCAGGCTGCACGGTTTATCGTGCCATGCTTCCCATGTGGCGACAGGGCTACCCACCTCGTGGGTAAATGCAGCTGTGGCGAAAAGAGGCCATTAACTGGGGGGTTAATCACACAGTTAAGGGCCTCAATTGGCGACGGGGTGGGGAGACTGTTCACAGGCCTTCCCACCCCAGTCTAAATTTCAGCGGTGGAGGGATGGTGGCAGGAACCCCCTCCCTGCCACCATCCCACCAGATTTTATGCTCTCCCCACCTCCAAATCCATTGTGGGGGAGAGCATAACATTCCACCCTTTGAGTTTCTATTATATAAATCAGTATACACAGCCCTTTCTATGATATAACTCAGTACACATGGCCATTTCTTTGATATAGCTAAGATCACACGGCCCTTTCTACGATATAACTCAGTACACATGGCCCTTTCTATGATATACCTCAGTACGCAAGACGCTTTCTATGATGTTACTCAATACACTTGGGGGTTATGATGTGACCATATAACTCAGGACTCACTGCAGTTTTTTTGGGGCGGAAGTAACAGTTGGGATCATCAAATTCCAGTCCAGAATTCTTGGAGCAGATGGTTTCTTTCACCGAGAATGTTAAATCCACGTTGTATGATAATTTTCCTGTGCGATAAATCTAATGAGAGGAAAACAGGTCATTAGAGTATTACTGTATCTAGTGTTAATCCTGTGGACTGATTCATCCATCAGTGTGAGTGTAATATAATCTGCTCCTGTTGAATAATCAGTGTCTAACTGCACTCAGTAATATTCTTGTAGATTTTAGACAGTGAAACACACTGAGATCAGGACACACTTACATCATTCACTCTTCTCCTGGTTATCCCACACAGATTGGTGGTCTCAGTAATTTCATTCAGCTTTATAATTGACATTCTCAGAGCATCCTTAGGGCTCGGTATTCCTGTAGAGAGAAAAAGCAAATTGTCTAAAACACTCCAGCATTTTTCAGTGAATTCTTATTACACATTGGTAAAATATCAGTGACTGAATCTCATTCCCAATAACTCGTTGCTTTATGAGGTGTCGCTCTCTCCAGTACCTACCTGAGCAGTGGAGGATCTGCACTGCAGCAATGGTGAGGAGAAAGGATTTCATTCTGCCTCTTGTGTGATCAGCTGGCTGGTTTCTAAGAGTAAAGGAGCTGCTTCTCTCTCTCGCTCTGCCTTTTCCTTGCAGTGTTCAGTCTTTATATACTGCACCTCCACCACATTCAAACACTGACTCATATTTGCTCAGCTTGGTGATCCTGGGCACAGAAACCTGTTGACAAGTGGCTGTAATATGGGCAGAGCTTCCTCCAAATCATCATCGTGTTTAGATTTGGTGAGATCAGAGATGATTCCTCAGAATATGAAATAATGAACCGAGAGAGGAGAGGAAATGAACATCTGCAAGTTGTACAACGTCACACTCAGTCCACTGGCATTTTCACGTCTGAATTTGCTGTTAACGTTCGCTGTCCTAATGGCTTATCTAGAGCTTACATTATTGGGTCAAACCTTGTTGCAAAAACAATGGATGGTTCATGACGAATGCTGTTATTATGCACAAATTATATCCAAGTTCAGCTGGTGACCAGATAAACTGTTCAATGCAAATCTCTAGAACTTGCTGGGCAATTCATGTTGCATTCTCGTTCTTAGTCTCGCTGTTATTTTTGAGAATTTGCTGGATTTGCACATTAATTACCCATTAATCTCTATGCAGAGAGTTAGGGCTCGTTGTTAACAGTGTAATCTGTTTAACAAGTGTTCATTGTTAATGCAATACCAATCAATCTCTGTGGCCCAAGTTGAAAATAATTTAAAGTTTGGAGTTTCATCCCTGCATGTAGTCAATAGTTTTAGAGATTTTCAAAATGTCAAATATAAATTATTTTTGAGTATGAATTTTCCCCTGTCGCTTTTTTTCTATCTTAAGCTAATCCTTCTTTCCTTCTATTTTTCTTTGACTCTAATTCACCCGATTTCCTTCTCCATCATTCGTTTTTTCTTTCCTCTTTTAAATCTCATTGGTTATGGAGATACATCGTTGGTCCCATCATTCTAGCATACTGCGCAATGCCGCACTCCAGCAAGACTTGGCCTAATATGGTGCAGGAATTCCAGGAGATTGTGGTGTGAGTGAGTCATGTCATCCCCTACGCCACACCATATTTTGCTGGGGATGTTTTGCGCTGCATCATAGCAAACCTCACTGAGAGAGTTGAACAGTTCATTATCATAGCTCTGCCTCCATTCAAATCATTGATGTGATTGAGTTTGCTGAATTAACGTAAGTGTCTTTGCAAATCACCACATGCTAATGCAATCAGTGATAAACTGTTGATACCCACACAGCTTCATGATCAATAATATCCCCATGTCAGTGCTTTGCAAAATCCCAGTTGCCTTGGCCATTTCAGTGCTGCTCATCCTATGACACTTGGCCATTAATTTGTGTGGCCGTAAAGTCACAGATAACACTTCAGCTCAGATTATGTTTAGTTTAGTTTAGAGATACAGCACTGAAACAGGCCCTTCGGCCCACTGAGTCTGTGCCGACCATCAACCACCCATTTATACTAATCCTATATTCCCTACTACATCCCCACCTGTCCCCTACCACCACTAGGGGCAATTTATAATGGCCAATTTACCTATCAACCTGCAAGTCTTTGGCATGTGGGAGGAAACCGGAGCACCCGGAGAAAACCCACGCAGACACAGGGAGAGCTTGCAAACTCCACACAGGCAGTACCCAGAATTGAACCCGGGTCGCTGGAGCTGTGAGGCTGCGGTGCTAACCACTGCACCACTGTGCTTTCTGACTCTGAGTAAGTTTCTGAAAAGAAAGCATTGAGAGAAATCACTGCAAATACCAAAGTTTATCTGCAGCTGCAATGTGCTCCTGGCAACAGAGGCCGTTTAACTCCACATGTGTAGGCGCTACAAGCAGAGATTTATTTTAGACAGTGGGATTATTGACAGTTGTGGAAAAATCAGTGGTTCAGGCTTCCTGCCTTCCCGAGTATATGAGGCCTGTGAGGAGGCCTGAGGTTTTGCGTGGGAGGGGAAGGGGGACAATCAGGGGCAGCTGAAAAATTGGGAGAAGTTAAGCATTAATTCAGCAAAAGGAGAAAGTTCTGAAGTTAAACAGCTTCAAAATTCTGCAAAAAACACGAATTAGATTCCAGTTAACAATTTCAAGTGTTGAAATCAGGACTTCACGTGACTGTAACCAATCATTAGAAAGAATAATATTGTAGAAATTGAGATTTGAATAAACCATTCCCCATTTCAGGATACTTAAATCAATCCCATATAGTTACAAGTGGAGGCTGCTTGTCTGCATATTCCAGCTGTTTCTTTAATTTGAGTTCATCCTTTACTCTACAGCTCTTTTCTGTATTGGCTGCTGCTCGTGCTTGATCCTAAAGTGAAGATTATTGAGCTGTTTGACTGCATCAGCCAATGAAGATTATGTTAGTTTGGTAGTTAGAATGTGGGTAGATGGAAGTGGGGCCACTTGATTGTCAATTGGCCAGAACAGGATGGGTCATGGATCCACCTGAGATCCAGCCAGCATGTGCAACACGATGTTTCCCACCGAGGGTGGTGAGTGGAGCAAGGTGCAGTGGTCCTGTAACGCACTCCAGAATGCAAATGACAAGGTATGGTGTTACCCACTCATCTGAAATCCCATCATTTCTGCCCTGGGTTCTGTCCCCATATTGAACACCTGCACCCCGGACACGACAGTCATCGATTGAAGGTGAATGGCGGAAGAACCAACGGCGACACAAGGAAAAGCTTTTTTTAAGCAATGAGTTGTTCGAGTCTGGAATGCATTGCCTGAGAATCTGGTAGCGGCAGAGTCAATTGCAGCTTTCAAAACGGAAATGGATTAGCACCTGAGGGAAAAAATTTGCAGGGCTACAGGCAAAGGCGGGCGAGTGGGACTCATTGAGTTGTTCTTGAACAAAAGGTCGAAAGACCTGCTTCTGTTCTGTAACTATTCTCTGATTCTATGAATCGTGAGAAATTTTCCTCTGTATGGAGGCAAGAATTTTCAAACTCTGTAATGCTGTTCAACCCTTCCCATTTCCTTTTTGTCACCATCAACTCTTGAGGGTGAATATTACCGGCTGTCAGAACGTTGATATGGAAGGTGCCATTTCACAAAACAGGCATTTGAGGGAAGATGATTCTGGAGGGATGTAGGTGACGGAATAATTGCACTTGTGAATTCCTTGCCCATAGGGCAACACAGGGATATTTATAGTATGCAGTCCCTACGTTTCTCTGTTGTTCTATGATACAAATTATATTTGGCATATAGCTGCCACAGTCCCTATTATTGACATCTTGTCAGACCATGAACATTTTCCTACATAGCAGTGGTGTCCTGAGGGCCATGTAGTTCCATTTAGTGTGAGTCTCACTTCCTTCCAAATTGCTTGTGCAGAAAGCTATGCAGGTTGTTTGCCTCCTGCTCCCAAAGGGCATCTCTCCATCTGCATTATCTCAGATAATAAGAGCTCCAACTCACTATTTAAAATCTATAACACTTCCTACCAACCACCACCATCCACTGCGCCCATCGGCTGTTCACCGATACGGTCACTGATTCCTGTTTACTGACTTTCCCCTTTAGGTACAAACTGCCTTTTAATGTCAACACATTCCACCTTCCTCTGCACCCTGCCCCCATCCCTCTCCCGCCAACAGCAACAGCCTGCCAACACAGAAATTTCTGGTTTATCCCTACTCTCTGTTTGCTGTCCTTTAACCAATCCTCTATCCAGGCGAATATATTACCTCCAACTCCATGAGCCCTTATCTTGAGTAACAACCTTTCGTCTTTATTATGGACAGGTGGTAAGTGGTGTGGGTGGCTTCCACTTTTCACCTCCCAACTGACTGCAGATAGTGTCTTTTTTTAAATAGTGTGTTAGTCCCTGAGTGTTTTTAGGGTAAAATAAACAGACAAACATTAGGTTTTATTTATTTATTTATTTAGAGATACAGCACTGAAACAGGCCCTTCGGCCCACCGAGTCTGTGCCAAACAACAACCACCCATTTATACTAGCCCTAAAGTAATCCCATATTCCCCAACACCTACCTACACTAGGGGAAATTTACAACAGCCAATTTACCTATCACCTGCAAGTCTTTGGCTGTGGGAGGAAACCGGAGCACCCGGCGAAAACCCACACGGTCACAGGGAGAACTTGCAAACTCCACACAGGCAGTACCCAGAATCGAATGCGGGTCCCTGGAGCTGTGAGGCTGCGGTGATAACCACTGCGCCACTGTGCCGCCCTATAACCTCTTCGATTATAAAAAAAGAAGGTAACTATTTTTGAACAATTCCCAAAATGGTCACAACCTCATCCACACATGTATTCACACCCACATATATACACAAGAATAGAGAGAAAAAGGTAGGATGCAATTAAAGTCAAAATTACTGTACAAGAGTCCATTGCTTAAAGAACTTTCAGAGAAGTGGCTGTTCAGGTTATTATTCAGCAGGGTTTTTCTGCTTAGATGGATTGGATCTCACAGCCTCTGCCTGGAACTGGTTTTCTGTGGTCTTTGGTTGATCTCTCTTTCTCTCCAGAGGGCTACCTTGTATGCTAAAAAACCCCATCATATTTGAGTCTCTGGGCCCTCTCCCCAGTTGTGACCACATAGTGGTCCAGGATATGGAAACTATTGCTACCTGTTGGTGTCTGCATGGGGACCATTCTGTTATAATGGTGATACTTCACACCTATTCATCTTGGTTTGAGTGGTGGAGTCAGTCTGTCTACAGAACCTTTGTTAGTTCATTCCTGTAGATAGTAGTTGTCAATATGTAATGGGCTACTTTCAATTTCAATGGGTTCTTCCCAGAGATAATTCAGATGAGCTTAACAAGTTTCATCCTCAACAGATGGATGTGTTCATTGACAGTACAGGAGGAGTCACCTGACCTCTACACCCTTTTTTCTGTGGAATAAATGTGCCCATTTTCTTATAGTTCAGTCCAATAGTTGACTTTTATTTCATAATTCCTCCATTCCATTGTTTATTTCATAACGGCTCCTTCCAAATGTATCACAACCTTATCAAATGCGTGTTGAAAATCCAAACATACTACATCCACTGGTTCCACTTTGTCTACCCTGCAACTGACTATTCAATAAAAGCAAAATACTGCGGATGCTGGAAATCTGAAACAAAAACAAGAAATGCTGGATTCACTCAGCAGGTCTGGCAGCATCTGTGGAAAGAGAAGCAGAGTTAACGTTTCGGGTCAGTGACCCTTCTTCGGAACTGACTATTCAACTCTGGGGCACTTCATCCAACCAAAGCTTTCCATCCAGAATGTGATGAATTGATTTATTTTTATTATTCCTTCTATTCCTAAATTGCTGTAAACCAAAATCCCTTTTCCTCGGTTAACCGTTTTAAAAAAAATCTATGTGCGTGTGTATAAGGGCTAAGGAACTAAGGAGTTTTTTTCATATATATATAGATTTATCTCATTTGTCATCAAGACTTATTATTTCTTTTCTGATAAATACTTAATGTTATTGTTGTTTAATGAAACCTGGCTTGGTGTGCTTTATTCTGGGAGACAAATAGAGTGTCTAATTTGACTATTCCTCAGTAGGTGGGAAAATTTATTGATATACTGTAACCTGTGGAGTAGTGGGTGAGTAGTGTGAATTAACAGTGCATTTCTTCCGCCTTGGTCGTAACATATTAATTGGGGGCTCGTCCAGGATCAAAATGCAATGCCAATAACGTTAATTATAATAATTTAAAGGAAAAAATAAAGGGACCAGGTTTCTTCTATAATTGGGTAAAGTCTATACCATTGGAATGGCATTAGCAGTTGCTGCAGCTTTTCTGGGAAAGGAGAATGTGTTCCTCAGTGACTTGAAAACTTTAACCAAGATAAAATTAAAAGATTTGGCAGCACAATTGGGGTTGGAATTGAAAGCAGGTGCTAAAAAAGTGGAGATAATTGATGTCATAGCCCAACACCTGAAATTGGAAGAAATAGTAAGTCAAAGGGTGATGCAGTTGAATTGGCTAAGATTCAGTTAGAAATGAAAAAAATGAGCAGGAACAAGAAATGGAAAAACTTAGGCTTCAAAAGGAAACAGAAAAAGAAATAGCAACAAGAAGACTGGAACAGGAAAAAGAAATAGAAAAACTTAAATTTGAGTTTGAAAAAGAAGTGACGATGAAAAACTTGAGTTTGAGGACAAGGAGAAGGAAAGAACAAGAGAAAGAGAGGGAAAGGAATTGAAATTAAGAGAGATGGAAGGAAGAAAACAGCAGGGTCTTGACTCCAGGAAAAATTATAGTCGGGAAGAATCTGAATCCATCCCAGGACCCAGTGAAAAACTGTTCAAATTTATACAAGCTCTCCCTAAATTTGAGGAAAGTGACATTTTTCATTTCTTTTGAAAAAATAGCCAAACAAATGAAATGGCCAAAGGAAAGCTGGATACTGCTGATGCAAAGCAAGTTGATGGACAGAGCTCATGAAGTTTATGTCATACTTTCTGAAGAGGCTTCTGCAGATTATGAGATGGCTAAAAAGGCTATTCTCGCTGCATATGAGTCAGTCCCTGAAGTTTACCGACAGTTGTTTCAGAATCTCCGGAGATTGGCTGGAGAGACTTATATAGAATTTGACAAGGTAAAGCAAATTAATTTTGATCATTGGATATGGGCAGTAAAGATGGAAGCTACATATGAGAGCCTCAGAGAACTGATTCTTTTGGAAAATTTAATACCTCCAGTATGAGAACTCATATAGAGAAGCAAAAAGTTTCAAAAGCCAGGCAAGCAGCGGAAATCGCTGATGATTTTGAGCTTGTGAATAAGCCAAAACCCTTTGAGCATCACCTCCACAAACCCAAGAAGGACGGAAGGTGAGAGAGTGAAAGGAAGGCAAGTAGTCAGGGAGAAGAAGAGACAGCTGGAAATGTCCTAGGATCCCCTCCTCAGGCCAGAAAGGAAAATGCTGAAGGTAGAAGTGAGGTCCG
Source organism: Heterodontus francisci (assembly GCF_036365525.1). Lineage (NCBI taxonomy): Eukaryota > Metazoa > Chordata > Chondrichthyes > Heterodontiformes > Heterodontidae > Heterodontus > Heterodontus francisci. The sequence goes on from NC_090377.1 coordinate 109,904,211, forward strand.
CAAGCCAAAGTGGTATCATTGCCACAAAGTGGGACATCTCATTCAGAATGCTGGAAATTGCGAGGTAAACCCATGGGACTTGTTGGAGTACACAAAGCTAATGCAGGGAAAGGGACTCTGACTGAGAGTACAGCACACCAGGCTGTAGCATTGATGGCAGCTGTAAAACCAGATACAAAAACCAAAGTGAGTGTAGGAGTTGAGAATAAGAGACCTGAAAGTTATAGGGGATTCTTGTCAAAAGGAAAAGTAACCCTATATCCCTCAAGTGAGGCAGGCAAACCAATCGTTATACTTAGGGATACAGGAGCAACTCAAACTCTTTTGCTGGGGATAGGCATAACATTTCCACCAGAGAGCGCACTGAATGATGAGGTTTTAGTTAATGGTATTGGCGGGGAGTATATACCTGTACCTTTCTATTAAATGCACCTGGAGTATGACCTAATGTCTGGGATGGTAACTAGGAGTTGCCCATAGTTTGCGGGTGGAGGGAACTGACCTACTCCTAGGGAATGATTTGGCTGGAGCAAAAGTATCAGTTTTACCCGTCAGAGAAACCAAATGAAGTTAAAGAAACAGAACAATTACAGGAACAAGTTCCAGGAATATTTCCTGCATATGTAGTAACACGAGTAATGGCTAAACAAGTTCCGTTGTCGGAGGTAAAATTGGCACCACAGACAGATAGCCGAGTATCTGAAACCTTCCTTGGGGATTTAGATAATGCAAATGAGTTGTTTAACAAATCTTCTTTAATCACAGCACAACATAGAATAGCACAGTCAGCTCTGACAGAACCTGAGGCAAAAAGAGTTCCAGAAGGCTATTATGTTGAAGATGGGGTTCTGACGAGGAAATGGAGACTGCCTCATGTACATGTAGATGAAGACTGGACAGTTGTTCGACAGGTAGTGGTACCAGCTATGTATCACCTGGAATTAAGGTTAGCACATGACATTCCTCTAGCAGGACATATGGGGATCCAAATAACATATAAGTCAACATTATTACTGGTTAGGCCTTACAAAGGACGTGGTGCAGTTTTGTAGGACAGAGCATATGTGCTAAATGGTAGAAAAATCGCAACCTGCTATAAAACTGGCACCCCCTAATTCCCTTGCCAGATATTGAGGAACCATTTAGTAGGGTGTTTGTAGACTGCGTAGGACCCTTGCCAAAAACAAAAGCGGGACATCAATATATACTCATCATAATGGAAATTGGTACTCGATTGCCAGAGGCCATTCCTTTGAGGACAATTACTGCTAAAGTAGTAGTAGAGAAGTTCACTCAATTCTTTACGAGATATGGATTACCACTTGAAGGTCAGTCAGATCAAGGTTCCAATTTTATGTCTAAGCTATTTCAAGAAGTCATGGGCAGTTTGGGTATCAAACAGCTTAAATTCTTCAGCATATCACCCACAGTCACAGACAGCTTTAGAAGGATGCCATCAAACTCTCAAAACAATGATTAGAGCATATTGTCATGAATATCACCATGGTTGGGATAAAGAGCTAGACTTCCTTTCATTTGCCACAAGAGATTCACAGAATGAATCTATAGGTTTTAGTCCTTTCGAACTGGTTTACGAACATGAGATAAGAGGTCCTCTAAAACTCATCAAAGACAGGTTCTTAGAATAAAGGGATGAATCTTCTGTACTGGACTACGTATCCGCGTTCCAGGAAAGGCTCACAGAAGCTTGCAATGTGGCTCAGGGACACCTTAAAGCATCCTAAACCACTATGAAAAAATGGGCAGACAAAAACGCAAGACCCAAACTTTTCAACCAGGGGATGAAATATTAGTATTATTACCTTTACAGGATGAACCATTAAAAGCATGGTTCAGTGGTCTGTATAAAGTGAGCAGAAGAGTTGGTAAGGTAAATTACTTGATTGACACCCAGATCACTGGAAAATGAATTGGCTGTGTCACATCAATATGTTAAAACAATATTATCGCAGTACAGGTATCTCTGGTAATAGAGACAGATAATAATGAAAGGGATAGTGAGGATGAGGCAGAAGGAGGCCTAGACAATTCCCAAATTGAACCTCCTACTATCCAGTTAATACAGAATGGCTAGGAAAATTGAACAACATGCTTTTGTAGTTAGATGCACAACAACGAGAAGACCTAACAAGGCTACTCACAGCATTTAAAAGAGTCTGCAGGATTAAGCCAGGATGCACAACCTTAGCCACACAAGATGTGAATGTAGGGGAATCTGTTTCTATAAAACAACATTCTTACTGCTTAAGTCTAGACAAACAGGCCCAAGTAAAAGCAGAAATCCAATACATGCTGGAAAACAACTTAACTGAACCGAGTCAAAGCAGCTGGAGTTCACCCATAGTATTAGTACCTAAACCTGACAGGTCACCCCGACTTTGCATATTCTACTGAAAAGTCAATGCAGTAACAAAGACAGACTCCTTACCCAATTCCTGGCTAGGAAGACTGTATTAACAGGTTGGGTAGTGCCATGTTTCTTACAAAGATAGATTTGTTAAAGGAATACTGGCAAGTTCCTTTTAACACCCTGAACTAAAGAAATATCAGCTTTTATCACACCAGATGGTCTTTACCAATGCCGAGTGATACTATTCGGGCTAAAAAATGCCCCAGCAACTTTTCAGAGACTAATGTATCAATTCAATATTCCCTTGTTAATGACTCCCAATCAGAAGAAATAGTCTTGCTTCATTCAACCTATCAAATCTCTTCATAATTTAAAAACATTTCCTATTAAATAACCTTCTCGGCTCCAGTATCTCAAATCTCATCACTGTAGTTTCTCATCCCTGCTATCATGCTGGTGACTCCATCCTGTACACTCTTTATGGTTTCAACATTCTTCCTATAATTGTGACCTAACCATTGTCTTGTACAGGCTTAGCTCAACATGGGGAGGTGACTTTACCGAGTAGCCAGTAAAAGAGCTTCGATCAAAGTTTCATTGATGTTTCCATACTATTGGATAAGATCTCAATGCTTCCTTGGTCTTCCTTGGACAGACTATGTCAACAGTGACTTGTCACAGAGAGGGATACAGAGCAGAACTGACAGCAATGGAGTGAATTTATTCAGCTCCATCAATGCCGATGAGCTGGCGAATGGAGTTTAGTAACAGTAGTAGTACACACTTACTTAGGTTATGATGAGTTACACATCACAAAGCATAGCCAAGACTTTTCATTCATCAACCTTTTAATGCTAACCTTCACTCAATCATTTTAAATGGGTTAAACCTGGTATAAAATCTGACCGTTTGGTAAATCAAAGATGACTTATGGACACACACTGAAGATCTTACACAGTTGAATATTTCTGGGTGGTGCTGGTCATTGAGGTGACCCACAATGATTTGTGTGGGTGGCACTTTTCTCTGGTACTCTGGGGGCTGTGTGTTTATAGTGCCCACCTCCATGCGGTTTTGTGGCAAGCCCTCCTCTACATCTAATGAACTGTCAGCCTCTCTAGCTGATGTACAAGTTCTTTATGGTCTTGTGGATTACATTTCTCAGTTCCCTGTCACATGCAGGTAAACATCATTGCAGTTTGCTGATTTCTCAATCCGCAATGTATAGATGAAAGTTTCAAAAGGATTATGAGTAAAATTACCTCACAGGAAATTAAACATTCACACTGTGGCTGGCTGACCCAAACTGAAAAACCCTATCATGCTCCCTGGGAAGGTCAGGTTGGATTCTCTCATTGTATTAGAATCACCTCTTGCCATATCAATCAGTGGTGTGGTATTTTTATGTTCGTTCATGAGATATGGGCGTCGCTGGCAAGGCCAGCAATTTTTTTATTGCTCATCCCTAATAAACCCCAGATATATACGCGCTTCCATCCTCGATAGCACTTCTCTATTTCCGGTCAGAGGCTTGAATCCAGGTTTATTTAGTCCAGCAGTGAGTTGGGTCCTTGCTTTCATAGAATCATAGAATGGATACAGTACAGAAGGAGGCCATTCGGCCTATTGTGTCTGTGTGGCTCTCTGCAAGAACAATTCACCTAGATCCCCTCCCCCTGCTCTTTCCCAGTAGCCCTGCAAATTTTTTTTGCTTCAGATAATTTATCCAATTCTCTTTTGAAGGCCTCGATTGAATCTGCCTCCACCAGTCTTAGGCAGTGCATTCCAGATCCTAACTACTCTCTGCATAAAAAACATTTTCCTCATGTCTCCATTGCTTTATTTTCCTATCACCCTAAATCTGTCTCCTCTCGTTCTCGATTCTTCCACCAATGGGAACAGTTTCTCTCCATCTACTCTGTCCGGACCCCTCATTATTTTGAACACCTCTATCAAGTTTCCTCTTAATCTTCTCCTCTCCAAGGAGAACAGGACCAACTTCTCCAATCTAGCCACGTAATGGAAGTTCTTCATCCATGGAAACATTCTCGTGAATCTTTTCTGCACTTTCTCGAATGCCTTAACATCCTTCCGAAGGTGTGGTTCCCAGAACTGGACACAATACTCCAGTTAAGCCTGAACTATTGCTTTATAAAGGTTTATCATAACTTCCTTTTTTTTTGTACTCTAGGCCCCTATTTATAAAGCCCAGGGCCCTGTATGCTTTATTAACTTCTTTCTCAACCCGCCCAGTCACTTTCAATGATTTGTGCATATATGCCCCCAGATCCCTCTGTGCTTGCACCCTCTTTAGAATTGTATCCTTCATTTTATTTTACTCCATGGGCTCTAATTTTGCTGACAAGTCTGTTATGTGGCACTTTATCAAGTGCCTTTTGGAAGTCCATGTACACCACATTAACCGTACTGCCCTCATCGGCCCTCTGTTACCTCATCAAAAAACTCAATCAAGTTAGCTAAAAAATTTGCCCTTAACAAATCCATGTTGGCTTTTCTTAATTAATCCACATTAGTACAAGTGTCTGTTAATGTTGTCCTGCACTATCGTTTATATAAGCTTTCCCACCACCAAGGTTAAACTGACTGGCCTGTAGTTGCTGGGTTTATCCTTACGCCCTTTTTTGAACAAGGCTGTAACATTTGCTATTCTCCAGCCCTCTCCTCGTTCTTCCAATGAAAATGAATCACCTCACACTTCTCTGCATTAAATTTCATCTGCCACTTGTCCGCCCATTCCACCAACCTATCTATGTCCTCTTGAAATTTATCACTATCCTCCTCACAGTTCACAATATTTCCAAGTTTTGTGTCATCCACAAATTTTGAACTTGTGTCCTCTGCACCTAAATCTGGGTCATTAATATATATCAAAAAAAGCAGTGGTCCTAACAAAAACCCCTGGGTTACTCCACCAAATACCTTCCTCCAGTCCGATGAACAGCCTGTTATGTGGCATTTTATCGAGTGCCTCTTGGAAGTCCATGTACACCACATCAACCGCATTACCCTCACAAACCCTTTCTGTTATCTCATCAAAAAAACTCAGTCAAGTTAGCTAAACAATGATTTTCCCTTAACAAATCCATGCTGGCTTTTCTTAATTGATCCACATTTGTACAAGTGACCGTTAATTTTGTCCCAAATTATCATTTATATTAGTTTTCCCACCAATGAGGTGAAACTGACTGGCCTGTATTTGCAGGGTTTATCCTTACACACATTTTTGAACAAGGGTGTAACATTTGCAATTCCCCAGTCCTCTGGAACCATACCTGTATTTAAGGAAGATTGGAAGATTATGGCCAGTACCTCTACAATTTTCTCCCTTACTTCCTTCAGTATCCTTGGATGCATCACATCCGGTCCTGGTGACTTAGTAAGTACAATCAGCCTTTCTAATACCTTCTCTTGATCAATTTTTAGCCCACCCAGGATCTCAACTACCTCCTCTTTCACTATCACTTCACAGCATCTTCTCCCTTGGTAAAGACAAATGCAGAGTACTCATTTAGTACCTCAGCCATGCCCTCTACCTCCATGTGTAAATCTCCATTTAGGTACCTAATCAGCCCCACTCCTCATTTTACCACCCTTTTACTATTTATGTGCCAAGAGAAGAATTTTGGATATCCTTTTATGTTAGCTGCCAGTCTCTTCTCATATTCTCTCTTTGCTTCTGTTATTCAATTTTTTTACTGCCCCTCTGAACCTTCGATATTCAGCCTGGTTCTCAATTGTACTATTCACCTGACATCTGTCATAAGAAGCCTTTTTTCTGTTCTTACCCTCTATCTCTTTCATCATCCAGGGAACTCTGGATTTGTTTGCCCTCCCTTTCTTCCTCGTGGGAATGTACCTTGACTGGAAATGAACTATCTCCTTTTTAAAGGCAGCCCATTGTTCCATTGCAGTTTTGCTGACCAATCTTTGATTCCAATTTTCCTGGGCCAAATCCATTCTCACCCCATTGAACTTGACCCTCCCCCAAATAGTTATCATTACTCTGGACTGCTCTTTGTCCTTCTCCCTAGCTAACCTAAAACTTATGATGTGATGGTCACTGTTCCCAAATTTTTCCCGACTGACACTTGATTCATTTGACCCACCTCATTCCCCAGAATTAGATCCAGCAATGCCTCCTTCCTCATTGGACTGGCAACATACTGATGTCGAAAATTCTCCTGAACATCCTCGAGAAACTCTTGTCCCTCTCTGCCTTTTTTTACTATTACTATCCCAGTCTATATTAGGATAATTAAAGTCCCCATTATACCTAATCTGTAATTCGTGCCCTCTCTGCAATTTCCTTTCAAATTTGTTCCTCTATATCTTTCCCATCATTTGGTTGCCTAAAGAATACGCCCAGCAGTGTAATGACACCTGCATTGATTCTTACTTCTAGCCAAATAAATTTTGTCCTTGACCCCCTCAAGGACTTATTCTCTCTCCAGCACTGTAATATTCTCCTTAATCATTACTGCTACCCCTCCTCCTTTATTGCCTTCCCTATCTTCCCCGAACACCTTGTATCCAGGAATATTTAGTACCCAGTCCTGCTGTTTAGTTCACAGACCACACTCCTATTCAAACCTCGATAACTTTGCAAGTTCAGGTTATTGTCCTATGCCCTGAGCAGTGTCTTTAACGAAACTATGGAGAAAAATCACAGGAGTTACCAGCTTTTCTTCGCAATGTATTCCTGACAACAGAGGCCATTCAGCTCCACACACGTAGAAGCTGAACGCAGCGATTTGTTTTGGACTGGAGATTATTGACAGTGGTTCAGAAATCTGCGGTTAGGCTTCCTGCCTCCCGAGCTGTGTGTAGGCCCCAGGGTTTGTGTGGGAGGGGGAAGAGGGAGAAAAGGTGAGAAATGTAGAAATGGTGTGAGAAGATAAATATTAGTTCAAGGAAATGATAAAATCCCACAGGGAAACAGGTGTCAACATCTGCACATCTCCATTATGTTTGATCAATAATTTAATGAACATCCTGTGACTGTAAATGATCATTAACTTAAGAAATATTACCAAATTTGGAAGATTTGAATCTCTTGTTACTTTGAAAGGAGGTTGCTGGTCTCCATTTCCAGTCATTTATTTAGTTTAATTTAATCTTTTATTCTACACAACTCCTCAGCATCGACTGCTGCTGATGTTTAATTTTCAATTTGAAGATTATTGAGCTGTTTGAAGAAAGGTTCAGCTGATGAAGACATTGTTTAAAGAGCTAACGATTCTGAAGGCAGGTCTAATAAACAAGAAAGGGATGAGGAGAATCATTTAGAGAGTGGTATCAAGAAGGGGCAACAGGCGAGGTTTGGGGCTTATACTCTCTGCAGCATCACAAGGTGGAATGGATTCTGTAAGAACATCAGAATATTTGGAATAGCAGTAAGCCCTTTATCCATCGAATCTACTCCGTCATACAATTAGGTCATGGCTGATTCGAGCAAAAGCTCAATGTCATATTGAATATGAATAAAATAGAAAATTAAATCAAATGTACAGGACACTTTCCATTTAAAGTGGTGATGGTGGATGTCAGAGCTCCCAGACTGATTATCCTTCTCCTATTCCTGAACATTTCGCTGGTGTTTCTTCATCTTTTCTCTATGTTTCCCCACATTCCGGATAGTTTCCCAGCTGTGCTCAACAGGCAGAAACACAGCTAGGATAAGTATGGAATTTAATTCAATCACCTCACTGAAATTTTTCAGCACGGCTCTTGATGGATACTTGCTTGTATTATGGGTAAGTTTTAGACTTTATTGAATAAGTAATTGATTTAAAACCCATCCAATTTCCATTTCTACTGAAGCCAGTGGAACAGAACATCGGGTGAGGTGTGAAACAGGCTGTTGATTCGCTATGAATGTATTTCATGATCCTGGCGACAAGCAATTCCTCCCCCTCTCTGTTCTTGGATGAAACCACTTATGGCTGTGGGGAAGCCAGGCCTGCAGATTCAGGCCAGTGATTTAGAGTTGAGGCAGGAGATGTGGATCCAAGAGGTGTGGCCCCAGTTCAAGGTTTGCACAACAGTCAGTATTCCTTACAAAGCAGCTGGAATCCACAAGAGCATCATTCTTTAATCTCTGCAGGTGTGGCATTCTTCACTCTATCAGCTCAGAGACTTCCACCATGTAACATTCGCTGTGTTATTTTGAGGGCAGCTCTAAGGGTTGAGCACATGACACAAGTGACCAATACCAGGAGAGAGCAGCTGTCCAGAGGAACCTGTGCCCCCTGCACCCACCACAGCTGAGTAGAGCAGTGAACCTGACCTCTGGAATCCAGCCTTTAAGAAACAAGCGCTTTCAGAGTTTGACAGATAGCTGGAGGCTATGAACATTTACCACATGGAGGCTAGTGTGCAGGAGTGCACTACCTGATACACAACATTAAAACAATGCAGTCTGCCTTCAGAACGCATGACAGCTCCAATGACACTAAGTACTTCAGTGAAGTGTGCGTAATAGCTCTTTTTACAACCCTTGCAAACAGTTAGATTGCTGCCTTTTAGGCTGGAATCTCAGCTCCTCCATGGACAAGTTGAGTGGTCAGCTTGACCGAATGGAGTGAACCATTGGTAGCAGCTTTCTCAATGTCCTTGATGCTTTTGGATTTGATAGAATCATAGAAAGGTTACAGAACAGAAGGAGGCCATTCAGCCTGACATGTCTGTGCCGGATCTCTGCAAGAGCAGCTCACCTAGTCTCACTCCCCCAACTTTTCCCTGTAACCCTGCAAATTTTTTCCCTTCAGGTAATCAACCAATTCTCTTTTGAAGGCCTCCCTTGAATCTTCTTCCATCGCACTCTCAGGCAGAGCATGCCAGATCCTAACCACTCGCTGCGTAAAAGTTATTCCTCATGTTGTCATTGCTTCTTGTGCCAATGACCTTAAATCGGTGTCCTCTGCTTCTCAATCCTTCTGCCAATGGGAACAGTTTCTCCCTGTCTGCTCTGTCCAGACCCCAAATGATATTGAACAACTCTATTAAATCTCCTTTTAATTTTCTCTTCTCCAAGGAGAACATCCCCAGCTTCTCCCAACTATCAATGTAACTGACGTTCTTCATCCCTGGAACCATTCTCGCGAATCTTTTCTGCATCCTTCCTAATGCCTTTACATCCTTCCTAAAGTGTGATGCCCAGAACTGGACACAAACCTCCAGTTGAGGTCGAACCAATGTTTTATAAAGGTTTATCATAACTTGTTTGTTTTTGTACCTTATGCCTCTATTTATAAATCCCAGGATCCCATATGCTTTATTAACCACTTTCTCAACCTGCCATGCAACCTTCAATGATTTGTGCACATTTGCCCCCAGGTCCGTCTGCTCCTGCACCCCCTTTAGAATTGTACCCTTTATTTTCTATTGCCTCTCCTTGTTTGTCCTACTAAAATGAATCACTTCACACTTCTCTGCTTTAAATTTCATCTCTGACATGTCTGACCATTCCACCAGCCTGCCTTTGTCCTCTTGAGGTTTATCACTATTCTCCTCATAGTTCACAATATTTCCAAGTTTTGTGTCATCCACAGATTTTAAATTGTCCCCTGGATACCCAAGTCTAGGTCATTAATATATATCAAGAAAAACAGGGGTCCTACACCAACTCCTGGGAACTCCATTATATATTTTTTTCCAATCCGCAAAACAACCACTATTCTCTGTTTCCTGTCACTCAACCAATTTCGTATGCATGCTGCTACTTTCCCATTTATTTTATGGCTGCAGCTTTGCTGACAAGCCTGTTATGAGGCAATTTATCAAACACCTTTTCGAAGTCAATGTACACCACATCAATCGCATTACCCTCATCAGCCCATTGTGTTACCTTATCAAATAATTCAAGTATTTTAGTTAAAAAAACATTTTCCCTTAAAAAATCTGTTCTGGCTTTCCTTAATTAATCCCCATTTGTCCAAGTGACTGTTAATTTTGTCCCAACTTATCATTTCAAAAGCTTTCCCACCACCAAGCATAAACTCACTGGCCTGTAGTTGCTGGGCTTATCCTTACACACATTTTTGAACATGTGTATAACATTTGCAATTCTCCAGTCCTCTGGCACCACACCTGAATCTATGGAGGATTGGGAGATTATGCCAGTGCCTCCACAATTTCCTCCCGTACTCCCCTTAGTATCCTTGGAAGCATTGCATCTGATCCTCGTGACATATCAACTTTAAGTGCAGCCAGCCTATCTAATACCTTCTCTTGATCAATTTGTAGCCCATCTAGTATCTCAACTACCTCCTCTTTCACTATCACTTGGGCAGCATCTTCTTCCTTGGTAAAGACAAATGCAAACTACTCATTTAGTACCTCAGCCATACGCTCTACCTCCATGTGTAAATCCCATTTTAGGTCCCTAATCAGCCCCACTCCTCCTTTTACCACCCTTTTACTATTTATGTGCCTAGAGAAGACTTTTGGATTTCCTTTTATGTTAGCTGCCTGTCTCTTCTCATACTCTCTCTTTGCTTCTCTTATTTGTTTTTTCACTTCCCCTCTGAACCTTCGATATTCAGCCTGGTTCTCATTTGTCTTATTCACTTGCCATCTGTCATGTGCATCCTTTTTCTGCTTCATCTTACTCTCTGTCTCTTTCATCATCCGGGGAACTCTGGCTTTGCTTGCCCTAATTTTCCTGCTCGTGGGAATGTACCTTGATTGTACCTCAGCTGTCTCTTCTTTGAAAGCAGCCCATAATTTAACTACAGTTTTGTCTGTCAATCTTTGATTCCAATTTACCTGGGTCAGATCCATTGAAGCTGGCCCTTATGCAATGAATAATTTTTACTCTGGGTTGCTCCCTATCCTTTTCCATCGTGAATTTAAACCTTATGATGCTATGGTCACTGTCACCTACATGTTCCCCTACTGACATTTGATTCACTTAACCCACATCATTCCCCAGAACCAGATCCAGCAATGCCTCAAAGATAGTCAGCCATCGCTGTGAGATTGACCCCACAAACAGGGGCAGGATTGAAGTGGCAGAGGATGAGAAGATTCTGTCTTATGATGGTTCCTCATCCAAACCGTTCCAACCCTTACCTTCAATAACTTTCCTTGTGGCAGAAAGTAGCCGCGGCCAGGTCAGCGGCAACAATGTGGATTTGCAGCAGCCCGGGACAGGGCAATCTGGATCCCATGGAGACAGAGGAGAGAAACCACCCAAATTCCTAAAAGTCCCTCATCGGAACTCATCGACCAGTGACCTCAGAGGTTCCAGGCATTGCAGAACTTGCATAGGAGAAGCACTTGAGCGCATATAAATATAGACTGCAAAACAAGCTGTGAAGAGAAAGAATGTTGATAAGAAATGCAACTGTGTCAATTTTGTATTTGCAGCCTTTCTGTTCAGTTTCACTTATGTTCACAGTGAATAACGTGTACATTGCAGAACGATGGTCTGTCTGTCAGGGTGAGAGAGTGGGCTTGGGAGCACAGAGAATATTTGGTGAAAGTAGCCTTGAAATCAAAACTTTCATGTGACTGTTAGCCTTAGCTAATGGTAGCATTATCACTAGAAGGTTGTGGGTTCCAGGCCCACTCCAGTGACTTGAACACATATTCTCAGCTGACACTTCAGTGCAGTATTGAGGCAGTGCTGCACTGTCAAGGTGCAGTACAGAGGGATTACTGCACTGTCAGAGGGGTGGTATTGAGGGTCCGCAGCACTGTCGGAGGATAAGTACCGAGGAATTGCTGCACTATCTGAGGGGCAGTACTAATGGAGCACTGCACTGTTGGAAGGACAATACTGAGAGAGCGCTGCACTTTTTTTATTTGTTCGGGGGATATGGGCATCATTGGCTGTGCCAGCATTTATTGCCATTCTTAATTGCCCTTGAGGAGGTGGTGGTGAGCTGCCTTCTTGAACCGCTGCAGTCCTTGGGGTGTAGGTATGCCAACAGTGCTGTTAGGAAGGGAGTTCCAGGATTTTGACCCAGCGACACTGAAGGATTGGTGATATAGTTCCAAGTCAGGATGGTGTGTGATTTGGAGGGAACTTGCAGGTGGTGGTGTTCCCATGCATCTGCTGCACTTGCCTTTCTAGGTGGTAGAGGTCGCGGGTATGGAAGGTGCTGTCGAAGGAGTCTTGGTGAGTTGCTGCAGTGCATCTTGTATATCGCACACACTGCTGTCACTTTGCGTCGGTGGTGTGGGGACTGAATGTTGATGGTGGTGGATGGAGTGAAAATCAAGCAGGCTGCTTTGTCCTGGATGGTGTCGAGCTTCTTGAGTGTTGTTGGAGCTGCACCCATCCAGGCAAGTGGAGAATATTCCATCACACTCCTGACTTGTGCCTCGTAGATGGTGAACAGGCTTTGGTGACTCAGGAGGTGAGTTACTCGCCGCAGGATTCCCAGCTTCTGACCTGCTCTTCTTCTTCTTCTTTGGCCTCCTTGTCTTGGGAGACAATGGGTAAGCACCTGGAGGTGGTCAGTGGTTTGTGGAGCAGCGCCTGGAGTGGCTATAAAGGCCAATACTAGAGTAACAGACTCTTCCACAGGTGCTGCAGGTAAAATTGGTTGTCGGGGCTGTTACACAGTTGGCTCTCCCCTTGCGCTTCTGTCTTTTTTCCTGCCAACTACTAAGTCTCTTCGAGTCGCCACACTTTAGCCCCGCCTTTATGGCTGCCCGCCAGCTCTGGCGATCGCTGGCAACTGACTCCCATGACTTGTGATCAATGTTACAGGAATTCATGTCGCGTTTGCAGATGTCTTTAAAGCAGAGACAAGGATGGCCGGTGGGTCTGATACCAGTGTCGAGCTCACTGTACAATGTGTCCTTGGGGATCCTGACATCTTCCATGCGGCTCACATGGCCAAACCATCTCAAGCGCCGCAGACACAGTAGTGTGTATAAGCTGGGGATGTTGGCTCTTGTATCCACAGTATTTATGTGGCTGGTCCTGTTTGGTGTCTGGTCAATGGTGACCCCCAGGATGTTGATAGTGGGGGATTCAGCGATACTAATGCAATTGAATGTCAAGGGGAGATGGTTAGATGCTCTCTTGTTTAAGATGGTCATTGCCTGGCACTTGTGTTGTGCAAATGCTACTTGCCATTTATCAGCCCAAGCCTGGATGTTGACCTGGTCTTGCGGTATATGAACATGGGCTGCTTCAGTATTTGAGAAGTCGTGAATGGTACTGAAAATTGTGCAATCATCAGCAAACGTCCCCACTTCTGACCTTATGATGGAGGGAAAGTCATTGATGAAGCAGCTGAAGATGGTTGTGCCTAGGACACTACTCTGAGGAACTCCTGCAGTGGTGTCCTGTGACTGAGATGGTTGACCTCCAACAACTCAACCATCTTCCTTTGTGCTAGGTATGACTCCTATCAATGGAGAGCTTTCCCCTTGATTCCCATTGACTCCAGTTTTGCTAGGGCTCCTTAATGCCATACTCGGTCAAAAGCCGCCTTGATGTCAAGGGCAGTCACTCTCACCTCACCTCTGGAGTTCAGCTGTTTTGTCCATGTTTAAACCAAGGCTGTAATGAGGTCAGGAGCTGAGTGGCCCTGGCACAACCCAAACTGAGTGTCAGTGAGCAGGTTATTGCTGAGCAAGTGCCACTTGATAGCACTGTTATCAACCTCTTCCATCACTTTGCTGATGATCAGGAGTAGACTGATAGGGCGGTAATTGGTAATTGGGTTGGACTTCTCCTGCTTTTTGTGCACAGGACATACCTGGGCAATTTTCCACATTGCTGGGTAGATGCCAGTGTTGTAGCACTGTTGGAGGGTCTGTACTGAGCAAGTGCTGCACTGTAGGTAGTGCTGCCTTCTGGATGAGACATTAAACCGAGGCTCCGTCTACTCTCTCAGGTGGATGTACAACATCCATTACAGTACTTGAAGAAGAGCAGAGCAATTATTCCTGGTGTCCTGACCAATATTTGCCCCAAATCCAACATAACTTAAAATCAGACTATCAGGTTTATATCTGATTGCTATTTACGGGACCTTGCTGTGCAAAGGTTGGATGCCACATTTTCTACAACAATGGCTGCACTTCAAAAGTATTTCATTGGCTGTGTGGTGCTTTATGACATCCTGAGGTTGTGAAAGTTGCTATATAAATGCACGTTCTTTCTTTCTTACTGGGGAGTAAGTTTCCATGGACAAGTTCAGCTGCAAAACTGTTGTTGCTGTCACATGACTTGTCCTGAGTTTTTCCCACTTCTCCCAGCTCCGAAGGGAGGCTTTCCAACTCTTCAGCAGGGAGTCTTTGCTCTGAGTCTCCAATCGGTGTTAATGCCCATAGCAAGCAGAAAGTACTGATGTTGGAGCCCCAACACACAAAATGTCCTGCTCTTCGGGTGAGGGTGAGGCAGACCTGGGCTGGACCTTTGCTGAGGTGCTGTCAGGTTTGGGAAAGGAACCTGCAGCTATCCTGGGCCTGGACAGGAGCAGCACATGTGGGCACGCTGCAGTACAGTGTCGGCATAGGAAAGCAGCTAAATCAGCCACCATGATGTTCAGAACAGGGTGAAATAATGTAACAGAGGGAAAGGCATGAAAATGGATTCCATTTTCACTTTGGAATGCGCAGGTAAATGTTAGTGAGAGAATCAATGGTCACAGGAGAGCAATGTTTCAGAGCAATGAAAGGAACTCAGGATTTTGAGAAAAGAATAGATTATGTCACTGAAAAATAAACTGCGAGGATGGACGTTATTCTCACTCCTGGGAAGTGCCACTCTGTGTAATAATTAAAAACACTGACATTTCTTCAACATCTCAACATCAACACATCTCCAAGTGCCTGACAGAATGAATTGTTGTTGAAGGACAGTGAATGCCATTGTCCAGGTAAACGTTGAGATTGAGAGCATCAAATGGTCACTGACCAGAAATGCCAACATCCGAAACCCCAGGACCAGGAGCCCAACACTGAAAAAAATCACAGGTTTGTGGGACCATTCACGGGATTTACAGTCAACAGCCAAACCCTCAATGATTAATATTGACATTGGATAAGATTCTGCTGCCAGTGAGAGTTAATGTCCTTGCACCGGGTAAAGCATCATTGCCGATGGTAAATTAACTGCAGGAGAAGGAGGGACATCCAGCCCTGAGTCTCAATCCGGGGTCGGGAACCCGATGGCTGGATCATTTCTGGGTCCCGACTCTGCGTTGCGTCAGTGTCAGTGATGTGACATGATTTTTCAATGCAAAGGCCCTAACTGGCCCAGAGACGAGTTCTCTGCCCAATTAATGGCACCATGAGCAACCTGGAGGCGGGACATCATGACGGAGGGCCATTTTAAAAGGGAAAATGCAGCCATGACTGAACTTGCCGTTGTCTGGAGCAATGGAGCAGTAGGGTGCTCAAAGGGCCAGCGCTGGCCTGGGTGGCATCCCCGGGTGTCACCGTGCTTTTCCAATGCCTCCATTGAGGCTTTGACAGACATTGTCTCTGAGAGGAGAGTTGTACTCTTCCCTCCATGCAGAAGATGAAATCCTCCCAGCCAGACCAAGAGGTGATGGCAAAGGTCAGCAGCCAGGGGGTCATTCGGAGGATGTGGGTGCAGTGCAGAAAGTGCTTCATCATCTACTAAGATCTGGACAGGTGAGTGACAAGTGACACCTGGGTGACAGGCCTCTCTCTATATACCAACATGTACACAAGCTGAGCAGACTGAGTGGCCATAAATCTCCCGAACATTGTCAGCTCAAACGGCCAGTTGCATCACTGTGGCATCAGCAACCCTCACACATGGGGCACAATTGAGCAGGGGGCATCACTGAGGAACGTAACATCTCATGTGAATGTCAAGCTGGAGTGGGTGAGGGAGGACAACTTTCTCATAAATCTTTCTCTCTTCATCCATCCGGAGAGATGTCTTGGACTGGTGGCAGTGTGCCACAACTCCTCACACTGACCCCCATGGAGGTAGCAGCACTGGATATGGCGAAGGTGCCATTATGTCAAGATGTAGGCAATAGCGAGGCAGGAGGTTGTCCATTGCAGGGTCATTTGATAGCCCAATCTAGAGGTGAAGGGCATGGCTGTCACTCCTGTCCAATGTGTGCTGTGGCTATGTCAATTATTGGGTTGGTTGTGCTGAGGCACCAGCTGAGTAGCTGAGTAGCCCAAGTTCTCATTACCACCTTCTATTGTTTCCCACAAGGCTAGTTGCAGAGGCAGAGTAAGATGCAGCTGCTTAGTCGTCGCTGGCCTCCTTGGCAGGGGAGATGCCCTGAGGCAGCACCGTCACATCATCAACATCCAGGAGTATTCAGTATTTAGGAAGGACAGACAAAAAGTAAAAGGCAGTAGAATTACATTGCTGGTTAAAGAGGAAATTAACGCAATAGTGAGGAAGGATATTAGCTCCGATGAAGTAGAATCTGTATGGGTAGAGCTGAGAAGCACTAAGGGGCAAAAAACGTTAGTGGGGGTTGTATGTGGACCCCCGACTGTAGTGGTGATGTTGGGAATGGCATTAAACAGGAAATTAGAGATGCATGCGATAAAGGAACATCTGTAATTATGGGTGACATTAATCTGCATATAGATTGGGCAAATCAAATTAGTCACAATACCATAGAGGAGGAATTCATGGAGTGTATACGGGATGGTTTTCTGGACCAATACGTTGAGGAACCAACTAAAGAACAGGCCATCCTAGACTGGGTATTGCATAATGAGAGAGGAATAATTGACAATCTAGTTGTGCATGACCCCTTGGGGATGAGCGACCACAATATGATAGAATTCTTCATCAAGATGGAGAGTGACCTACTTGTTTCTGAGACTAGGGTCCTGAATCTTAATAAAGGAAACTACGAAGGTATGAGGCGCGAGTTGGCTATGATGGATTGGGAAACGTTACTTAAAGGGATGACGGTGGATAGGCAATGGCAAACATTCAAAGAGCGCATGGATGAACTGCAACAATTGTTTATTCCTGTCTGGCGCAAAAGTAAAACGGGAAAGGTAGCCAAACCATGGCTTACAAGGGAAATTAGATAGTTTTAGATCCAAGGACTAGGCATACAAATTCGCCAGAAAAAAGAACAGACCTGAGGATAGGGAACAGTTTAGGATTCAGCAAAGGAGGACCAAGGGATTGATTAAGAAGGGGAAAATAGAGTACGAGAGTAAGCTTGTGGTGAACATAAAAACTGATTGTAAAAGTTGCTATAGGTATGTGAAGTGCAAAAAGATTGGTGAAGACAAATGTAGATCCCTTACAGTCAGAAACAGAGGAATTTCTTATGGGGAACAAAGAAATGGCTGACCAACTAAATGCATACTTTGGTTCAGTCTTCACAAAGGAAGACACAAATATCATTTCAGAAATGTTGGGGAACACAGGGCTTTGTGAGAGAGAGGAACTGAAGGAAATCAGTATTAGTAGAGAAATGGTGTTGCGGAAATTGAAGGCCGATAAATCCCCAGGGCCTGATAATCTACATACCAGAGTATTTAAGGAAGTGGCCCTAGAAATAGTGGATGCATTGGTGGTCATCTTTCAAGATTTTATAGACTCTGGAGCAGTTCCTACAGATTGGAGGGTAGCTAATGTAACCCCACTATTTAAAAAGGGAGGTAGAGCGAAAACAGGGAATTATGGACCATTCACCCTGACGTTGGTAGTGGGGAAAATTCTAGAGTCCATTATCAAAGATTTTATAGCAGAGCACTTGGAGAACAGTGGTAGAATCAGACAGAGTCAGCATGGATTTACAAAAGGGAAATCATGCTTGACAAATCTACTAGAATTCTTCGAGGATGTAACTAGTAGAGTTGATGAGGGGAAGCCAGTAGATGTCATTTATTTGGACTTTCAGAAGACTTTCGACAAATTCCCACATAAGAGATTAGCGTGTAAAGTTAAAGTGCATGGGATTGGGGGTAATATATTGCGATGGGTAGAAAATTGGTTGGCAGACAGGAAACAAAGAGTAGGAATAAACTGGTCTTTTTCCGAATGGCAGGCAGTGACTAGTGGGGTACCGCAGGGACTGGTGCTATGACCCCAGCTATTCACAATATATATATTAATGATTTAGATGAGGGAACTAAATGTAATATCTCCAAATTTGCAGATGACACAAAACTGGGTGGGAGGGTGATTTTTGAAGAGAATGCAGAGAGGCTTCAGGGTGATTTGGACAAGTTGAGTGAGTGGGCTAATGCATGGCAGATGCAGTATAATGTGGATAAATGTGAGGTCATCCACTTTGGTAGAAAAAACAGGAAGGCAGATTATTATCTGAATGGCTATAAACTGAGAGAGGGAAATATGCAACAAGACTGGGGTGTTCTCGTACACCAGTCGCTGAAGGTAAGCATATAGGTGCAACAGGCGTTAAAAAGGCAAATGGTATGTTGACCTTTATAGCGAGAGGATTTGAGTACAGGAGCAGGGATGGCTTGCTGCAATTATACAGGGCCTTGGTGAGGCCACACCTGGAATATTGTGCGCAGTTTTGGTCTCCTTATCTGAGGAAAGATGTTCTTGCTATAGAGGGAGTGCAGCGAAGTTTGCCAGACTGATTCCTGGGATGGTGAAACTGACGTATGAGGAGAGATTGAGTCGGTTAGGATTATATTCACTGGAGTTCAGAAGAGTGAGGGGGGATCTCATAGAAACCTATAAAATTCTAACAGGACTTGACAGGGTATTTGCAGGAAGGATGTTCTCGATGGTGGGGGAGTCATAGTCATAGTCTAAGGATACGGGGTAAACCTTTCAGGACTGAGCTGAGGAGAAATTCCTTCACCCAGAGAGTGGTGAGCCTGTGGAATTCACTACCACAGAAAGCAGTTGAGGCCAAAACATTGTAGGTTTTCAAGAAGGAGCTAGATATAGCTCTTGGGCCTAAAGGGATCAAAGGATATGGGGAGAAAGCGGGAATAGGCTACTGAGTTGGATGATCAGCCATGATCATAATGAATGGCAGAGCAGGCTCAAAGGACTGAATGGCCTACTCCTGCTTCTATTTTCTGTGTTTCTATGTTTCTATCATTCCTCTGCACCTTCCACCAGCGCAGGCTCACTCACCTTGGTTGGGCCTAAGTCTAGCTTAGAAAGGGGAGCAATGGGTGAAATTCACCTCACGAGTGAGCAGGAAGAGGAGGGTGACCTAGAGTCAGCTGTGGGCAATCCCCCTTGGAGGACAGAGAAAAGTCACAGATATGCTCCGATGAGGAGAGATGCTGGGCCTCGGGTGTCACAAACAAGGAGGGTTTTTCCGGAGCATCAGAGAAAGATGAGTTCCCAAATGTCGGAGATCCCTGAGGCATTGCAGAGCAATAGGCTGACAATGGAGGTGTCTATGCAGCACATGTGCTCTGTTATGTCTCAGGGTTTTGAGTGCGTGAGCTCTTCCATTGAGACAGTGGCCACCCTCTTGGAGAGCCATATGCAGCACTGCTCTGAGTGGATGCAGCAGCAGCGCACTGATAGGCAAAGAAGGAGTGACACTCTCTGTAGCATTGACCGCTCGGTGTTGCTGATGGCGCAGAGAGGCATAGAGTAGGTTCCACTGCGTCCTAGCTGGTGGCCTCATCCAGCATGCAGGGGCACCATGAAAGGGCTGAGGCAGTCAAAGAGACTGATAAGGGGGCCACCCCTCAGCAGGCACAGGTGTCATCCCTTGCCGCCTCGGCCATTTTGACTGAGGAACCATCCATGCAGCAAGGCCCTGTGACAGAGGCTGCCCTTGCAATGACCCAGTCGCAGCAGCTGTGGAGGAGGCCCCACAGGCACCTCCACGACAAGGACAGAAGCCATGGGTATCTCAGCCGTGATCAGAGACAAGGGAACAGGCTGCCTCCACCTCATCCTCAGCCACCTCATAGAAGTGGATGTGAACACAAGGTGCCATGTTGTTAAATGCACTTTACGGGTCACTTGGGTGATGTTTTTTGAGTTTGTATGTTCATTGACTTGTCCTTTATTATATTATTGATTATGCCAATGAGCAGACTTGTTTGTTATCATTGCTTGATGTACAAAGGGCCATAAAATGAAGGGCTGAGGCAGTGAGGTGCAGGAGGCTGGGTTTCTTGTTGTGCCATGGTCTGTGTTATGGGAGACTGTTGGTGGAGGGAGACCCAAATTTCATTCAATGTGGGTGGCAATAGGATCATTCAGATGTGTGTGCTTGCTGGATAATTTCTTTCTCTTATAGAAGGTGAGTGACAGCGTCATCTGTCATAAGGGCTGGGAACCGCTCATGTGAAATGTTGCTGAATTAATGCAACCCTTGTGGCCATGCCAGCCCACTGGTCACCGTGAGCTCAGACAGCCTTGGCGGTCTTCCTCCAATACCTGAGTGCAGGAGAGCATCCCCTTCATCCTCCTCTTCTTCCTCCTTCCAGTCCTCCTCCTAGGAAGAGTGGCATTCCATGTCCTCCTTGTTATCCAGCTCCAGACCTCTTTGTATTGTCATGTTGTACATCATGGAGCTGACAACCACAATAGGGGACATCCTGGATGGCTCGTACTGGAGGGCACCACCAAATTGGTCAAGGCAAAGGTAACACAACTTCAAAACGCCAATGCAGGTCTGTGTTCGGAGATAGCTCTGGTTGTCGCACCTCTGTCCATCCATGGCTGGGTCCCGGACAGGCATCAGGAGTCCCCTTTTCGGAGGATAACCTTATCCCTCAGCAGCCATCCACGGAGTCTGGATGTGGGCCGAAAGAGGTGCGGCACCTGGGACTCTCGCAAGAAAAAGGAGTCATGAAAGCTGCCTTGGAACCAGGCGCAGACCTGCAAGATTCACTTGTGGTCACAGACCAGCTGGACATTCTTTAAAGGAAGTCTTTTCTGTTCAGCGATCTGACTGGCTGTTCTGTCTGTGCCTTGATTGCTACATGGGTGCAATCGTTAACGCCTTGCACCTGAAGGAATTCATCGATGGCAGCAAAGCCCAAATCCCCCTGAGCCTGCGCTGGCCCATCTGTGTCAAAGTGGATGTAGCTCCCTGCCCACAGAAAGAGGGCATCTGTGTCCTGCCTGATGGTGTGATGAGTTGCTGACTGCAAGATGCCACAAGGGTCTGCAGCTGATCCCTGGAATGGCCTGGATGCATAAAAATTCAGGGCGACAGTGATCTTGATGGCTACAGGACTGCCATGGGGGCCGTGAGGCCTTCGATCATTGTGGACCACAGCACAAATATCCGAGACCATCTGCCTGGATAGACTGGATAGATGCAGCCTCCTACAGTATTGGCACTTTTGCCATTTGCAGGTAGCTGACTCTTGGGCAGTACAACCAACGTTTTGGGTAGCACCTTCCTCCCCCTGCAGCCCCTCGCTGTGCTCCGCTGGCCTCCTCCTGTTCAGGAGGAAGCATCTGCTGAAGCTCCTCCTCGCTACTCCGTCCAATGTCGGAGTAGCCTGCATCTCGACTCCCTCACCTGCCGCTCGTTGGTTTGCCAGAATTTCCTATACCCAGCAGCCTCACATCCCTTTCAAGTGCCCAACCACACACTCCTAGAACATAGAACATAGAAAAATACAGCACAGAACAGGCCCTTCGGCCCACGATGTTGTGCCGATCCTTTGTCCTCTGTCAAGGACAATTTAATCTATACCCCATCATTCTCCTTTATCCATATACCTATCTAAAAGCCGTTTGAAAGTCCCTAAAGTTTCTGACTCAACAACTTCCCCAGGCAAGGCATTCCATGCCCCGACCACTCTCTGGGTAAAGAACCTTCCCCTGACATCCCCCTTATATCTCCCACCCTTCACCTTAAATTTATGACCCCTTGTAACGCTTTGCTCCACCCGGGGAAAAAGTTTCTGACTGTCTACCCTATCTATTCCCCTGATCATCTTATAAACCTCTATCATGTCACCCCTCATCCTTCTCCGTTCTAATGAGAAGAGGCCTAGAATGTTCAGCCTTTCCTCGTAAGACTTATTCTCCATTCCAGGCAACATCCTGGTAAATCTCCTCTGCACCCTCTCCAAGGCTTCCACATCCTTCCTAAAATGAGGCGACCAGAACTGCACACAGTACTCCAAATGAGGCCTTACCAAGGTCCTGTACAGCTGCATCATCACCTCACGGCTCTTAAATTCAATCCCTCTGCTAATGAACGCTAACACCCCATATGCCTTCTTCACAGCCCTATCCACTTGAGTTGCAACTTTCAACGATCTATGCACATAGACCCCAAGGTCTCTCTGCTCCTCCACATGCCCAAGAACCCTACCGTTAACCCAGTATTTTGCATTCGTGTTTGTCCTTCCAAAATGGACGACCTCACACTTTTCAGGGTTAAACTCCATCTGCCACTTTTCAGCCCAGCACTGCAACCTATCCAAGTCCCTTTGCAGACGACAATAGCCCTCCTCGGTATCCACAACTCCACCAACCTTTGTATCATCTGCAAATTTACTGACCCACCCTTCGACTTCCTCATCCAAGTCGTTAATAAAAATCACAAACAGGAGAGGACCCAGAACTGATCCCTGTGGCACGCCACTGGTAACTGGGCTCCAGGCTGAGTATTTACCATCTAAGACCACTCTCTGCCTTCTATCAGTTAGCCAATTCTTAATCCAACTGGCCACATTCCCCACTATCCCATGCCTCCTGACTTTCTCCATAAGTCTACCATGGGGGACCTTATCAAATGCCTTACTAAAATCCATGTACACCACATCCACTGGTTTACCCTCATCCACTTGCTTGGTCACCTGCTCAAAGAATTCAATCAGGCTTGTGAGGCAAGACCTACCCCTCACAAAACCGTGCTGACTGTCCCGAATCAAGCAGTGTCTTTCCAGATGCTCAGAAATCCTATCCCTCAGCACCTTTTCCATCAACTTGCCTACCACCGAAGTAAGACTAACTGGCCTGTAATTCCCAGGGTTGTTCCTATTTCCTTTCTTGAACAGGGGCACAACATTTGCCACCCTCCAATCACCTGGTACCACCCCCGTCAACAGAGAAGATGAAAAGATCATTGCCAGCGGCTCTGCAATTTCATCCCTTGCTTCCCATAACATCCTTGGATATACCCCGTCAGGCCCGGGAGACTTGTCTATCTTCAAGTTATTCAAAAACCCCAACACATCTTCCCTCCTAACGAGCACTTCCTCGAGCTTACCAGTCTGTTTCACACCGTCCTCTTCAGTAATACGCCCCTTCTCATTCGTAAATACCGAAGAGAAGTACTCATTCAAAACCTCACTTATCTCTTCCGGCTCAACACACAGTCTCCCGCTATTGTCCTTGACCGGACCTACGGTCCCCCTAGTCATCCTCATATTTCTGACATACGCGTAAAAGGCCTTGGGGTTTTCTTTTATCCTACCCGCCAAGCATTTTTCATGCCCTCTCTTAGCTCTCCTAATCCCTTTCTTCAGATCCTTCCTGGCCATCTTGTATCCCTCCAGAGCTATGCCTGTGCCCTTTTTCCTCAACCTTATATACGCATCCTTCTTCTTCCTAACAAGACTCTCAACCTCTCTTGTCAACCACGGTTCCCTCACATGACCATCCCTTCCCTGTCTGACAGGGACATGCTTATCAATGGCCCCTACTATCTGCTCCTTGAAAAAGTTCCACATTTCGACCGTGCCCTTCCCTGCCAGCATATGCTCCCAACTTATGCTCCTCAGTTCCTGCCTGACAGCATCATATCTACCCTTCCCCCAATTGTAAACCTTGCCCTGTTGCACATACCTATCCCTCTCCATTACCACAGTGAATGCTACAGAATTGTGATCACTATCTCCAAAGTGCTCGCCCACCAACAGCTCTATCACTTGCCCTGGTTCATTACCTAGTACCAAATCCAATATTGCCTCCCCTCTGGTCGGGCAGTCTACATACTGAGTCAGAAAAGCTTCCTGGACATACTGCACAAACACTACCCCATCCAAACTATTCGATCTAAAGAGTTGCCAATCAATATTTGGGAAGTTGAAATCCCCCATAATTACTACCCTGTGACTTCTGCTCCTTTCCAAAATCTGTTTCCCAATCTGCTCTTCCACCTCCCTGCTGCTATTGGGGGGCCGATAGAAAACTCCCATCAAGGTGACTGCTCCTTTCCTGTTCCTGACCTCAACCCACAGTGCCTCAGTCGGCAGATCCTCCTCGAAAATTCTTTCAGCAGTTGTTACACTATTTCTAACTAACAATGCCACCCCCCCACCTCTTTTACCACCATTCCTAATCTTATGAAAACATCTATAACCAGGTACCTCCAAGAACCATTCCTCCCCCTCACCTATCCACGTTTCAGTGATGGCCACAACATCGTAGTCCCAAGTGCCCATCCACGCCTTCAATTCACTCACCTTATTCCTGATGCTTCTTGCGTTGAAGTATACGCACTTTAACCCTTCTCCGTGCCCATCTGTCCTCTGCGACAGTGCTACCTTCCCCAATACCTCACTACACTCTTTGTCTTTCTGAGTGGACCCACTGGTCCCTGGACTACAAGTCCGGTTCCCATCCCCCTCCCAAACTAGTTTAAACCCTCCCGAACAGTACTAGCAAACCTCCCTCCCAGGATATTGGTGCCCCTCTGGTTCAGATGCAGCCCGTCCTGTTTGAACAGGTCCCATCTTCCCCAGAATGCAGTCCAATTATCCAAGAACTGGAAGCCCTCCCTCCTACACCATTCCTGCAGCCACGTGTTCAGCTGTGCTCTCTCCCTATTCCTAGCCTCACTATCACGTGGCGCCGGCAACAAACCAGAGATAACAACTCTGTCCGTCCGAGCTTTCAGCTTCCAGCCTAACTCCCTAAACTCACTTCTAACATCTGTGCCACCCTTCCTTCCTACGTCGTTGGTGCCAATGTGCACCACGACCTCTGGCTGCTCCCCCTCCCCTTTAAGGATCCTGAAGACGCGATCACAAACATCACGGACCCTGGCACCAGGGAGGCAGCAAACCATCCGTGCGTCTCGCTTGCGCCCACAGAACCGCCTGTCGGTACTCCTCACCATCGAGTCCCCGATGACTAGTGCTCTCCCGTTCTCCCTCCTTCCCTTCTGAGCCACAGTGCAGGACCCCGTGCCAGAGGCCCGTTCACTGCAGCCTGCCCCCGATAGGCCGTCCCCCCCAACAGTATCTAAAACTGTATACTTGTTGCTGAGGGGAACGACCACAGGAGATCCCTGCACTGACCTCTTCCCACCTCTAACTGTTACCCAGCTGCCTTTGTTTTGTGGAGTAACGACATCCCTGTAGCTTCTATCTATCACCCCCTCAGCTTCCCGAATGATCCTTAGTTCATCCAGCTCCAGCTCCAGTTCCCTAACACGGTCTGATAGGAGCTGGAGACGGATGCACTTCCAGCAGGTGAAGTCGGCAGGGTCACCGGAGGTTCCCCTCACCTCGAACATACTGCAGGAGGAGCACTGCACTCCCCTGGCTGCCATTTCTTTTACTCAATTACCCCTTAATTAAGTACAAATATAGATATTAACAAAAACAGTGAAATAGCTTACCTGTTCAGTCCTTTTTGGTTAGAGGAGGAGGGTAAAAAGGGTCTTATTATTAGGATTAGAGGAGGAGGATGGGTGGGAGACACTACATGTGTAGTGTCTCGGGTTAACTCTGCTCCGCACCTTTAAAGAAAATACCTACCCAGGAGTCCTTGCTGCCGTCCAGCTTCCGGTTCCTCCCGCGCCAAAAGTAGCTTGAACACAAGGAAAACAGTAAGTACAACTTTTAAAACACAGTTCCTGGTGCCTTCACTTACCCACCGAAGAGTCGCTACCTTCTCCTGCTGCTCCGCCGGGAAATGAGGCCGAGTCCACGGAGCTCCGCACCTTTAAAGAAAATACCTACCCAGGAGTCCTTGCTGCCGTCCAGCTTCCGGTTCCTCCCGCGCCAAAAGTAGCTTGAACACAAGGAAAACAGTAAGTACAACTTTTAAAACACAGTTCCTGGTGCCTTCACTTACCCACCGAAGAGTCGCTACCTTCTCCTGCTGCTCCGCCGGGAAATGAGGCCGAGTCCACGGAGCTCCGCACCTTTAAAGAAAATACCTACCCAGGAGTCCTTGCTGCCGTCCAGCTTCCGGTTCCTCCCGCGCCAAAAGTAGCTTGAACACAAGGAAAACAGTAAGTACAACTTTTAAAACACAGTTCCTGGTGCCTTCACTTACCCACCGAAGAGTCGCTACCTTCTCCTGCTGCTCCGCCGGGAAATCCTCACAAATGCAAGCCTCTCAGCACCAGTGATGGCAACTCTGTGCCACTGTTTGAGCATCAGAGTTTAAATCTCATGTTTCTCACTGGACTGTGGAGCACTGCATTCATCAGCACTCATGGCTTCCCACAGTGTCCCTGAGAGCTGCAAACAAACATGTCCCAGACCCTCCGTTTTCCCCATGCCTCCCAATTGAAAATCTCAAACTGCTGCTCCAAAGACCGTTAATGAGCTCCACAATGAGCTCAACAATTGGTTAATTGGAGGTGTGTGGGTTGCTGGCTCCCCCTCCCACTCCACCTGCCTTCCCTTTGAAAATTGCAGTGCGTTCTGGAGGTGTTGGGAATTAGTGACACCATCCAAGATTGTGATTTTCAATGCGCACCTGCATCCAAATTGAAATTGAGATTGAAAATCCAGTCCTACAAGTTATGGGTGCAGCAATGTAATAATCTTTTCTCTTTCTTTTATCCATATTAAGGGGTTTGCAATTAGAAAACAGAGAGTTAAGGAAACTTTTGCCAGCCTTTCTCACAGACGTGACTTGTTATCAAGCTCCCTTGAGTTTGAAATCCTTTGTCCTGGGGGACCTTTGTGATGGAGTCATTTCTGGAGGTTCCATCGGTTTCCCACTGGATAAATTTAAAGAGTTTGATTGTCCTTTAAAAAGCATGGAGGAGATCAAGGTTCAGTAACATTACAAGTGGAATACGTATACAATCTGAAGCAAAGTGATTTAATGTGAAGTTTAATTGTCATCAAAACAGCGAATTGCATACAGACAAGATCATTCATATGGAGAATGGACACAGTGGGGGTTTTAATGATCCCCATATTAAAAGAATGAGCCTCCGCTGCACATTAATAATGGGCTCTTTGCATGTCAGAAGACATCAACAATGTACTCCGTTATTATTATTATTTCTTTATGTTTGCTGTCCTTGCCCCAGTAAGACTCCAGGCTTCAAGTGATCCTCCTATTAGGTTTATGGTTTTACTCATACATTTCTCTCATGCTCAACAATAAAGGATCACTCCCCTAAACAACCCTTTGCTCCCAATAAATTGGAGCTTGAGCTCACACACACAGGGCTGAATTTTATAGCCTCCCCGACATCAAGGGCCATGGCGGGGGGGCCAGAAAATGCCTCTGGCAGAGGCCCACCAGGAAGGCCTGACCTGATATTGCCGGTGGCGGCGAGGCCTTGTGGCGGGCCACCAGCCGCTCGATGACAGGAGCCCCATTTAAATATTTAATTTTATTTTAATAACTATTGATTGCTTACCCACTCCCGCTGTCTGTTCCGGGGTGATATTGGTGCCGGTGGCTGGCACTCAGGTACCTGTCACGGCATCCGAGGTGAAACACTGGTTGGGAGGGGGGAGCAGGTAAGTTTTCCAGTGCGGGGGTGGGGACAGCGGTGTCAGATTGATTTTATTGGTGTAGGGGATGGGGAAAAGGATAAAGATTAAAGTTTATGTACTTTGAGGGTGGAAGGTCAGCTGCACAAGGCAAATATTTTTTGGCGGAGAAGGGCAAGGAATTAAATCTTGGTTGTTGGGGGGTGGTGGGAGAGGGGCAATATCAGGAAATTTCATTTTTAAAAAACCATTTCCCTTTAAAACGTTAAATCTAATGATAGGGCTTGAAGATCTTTAAAAATGGCGTCAGCGCCTGCGCACAGGCTGTTGACGCCATTGCTGGGAACGGTCCTCCCGCCCCCTTCACGTCACCGGGTTGGGGGAGGCGGAGGGAGGGTGGGAGTGGTATGTCCCGGCTATTTAAATGCGACGTGTGGTCTGCGCGGGTGGACAGCCATTTTTTGAAGCTCGTTGCCGAGATTGGCAGCGAGCTTATAAAATCCAGCCCACAATATCTGAGATTGTAGCACTGCCCACGGTGAGTAGAAATCTTCCTTTCTCTATTTACCCCACTCGATGTGACGCAAACCCTCTCATCATCTCTTCGGCTTCAGAGAGTGGAAGAGTAAGAACACTATCAGAATATGGGTTAAACTATAAACTACAGAACAGGTTTATTCTCTATTAACTGACACACAGTAACAGTGGAGAATAAAATGGAAGCAAAATACTGCAGATGCTGGGAATCTGAAATAAAAACAGAAAGTGCTGGAGATACACAGCAGGTCAGGCAGCATCTGTGGAGAGAGAAACAGAGTTAACGTTTCAGGTCTGTGACCCTTCATCAGAACTGACAAAGGTTAGAAATGCAATAGGTTTTGAGCAAGTGAAAGGGCGGGGTGGGAGGGGGTGGAGAAGAAGAACAAAAGGAAAGGTCTGTGATAGGGCAGAGGGCAGCAAAGATTATATGATAAAGATATCATGGAACAAAAGGCAAAGGGAGTAGTAATGGCCGTAGTAAAAGACAAAGCATTTGTCCAGAGAAAGTGTTAATGGCAGAATAATCTGTCCAAAAGCACAAACATGAAAAAGAACAGGGACATGGTTAAAAAATAAAATAAAATAAAATAAAAATGGCAGTCATGCTCTGAAGTTGTTGAACTCAATGTTGAGTCCAGAAAGCTGTAGAGTGCCTATTCTGAAGATGAGGTGCTGTTCCTCGAGCTTGTGTTGAGATTCATTGGAATGCTGCAGCAGGCCAAGGACAGAAATGTGGGCATGAGAGCAAGGTGGTTAATTAAAATGGCAAGCAGCCGGAAGCTCGGGGTCATGTTTACTGACTGAGCGGAGGCGTCCGACAAAGCAGTCACTCAATTTGCATTTGGTCTCCACAGTTTAGAGGCGACTGCATTGCGAGCAGCGAGTACAGTATACTAAATCGCTGGTTCACCTGGAAGGAGTGTTTGGGGCTTTGGATGGTGAGGAGAGAGGAGGTAAAAGAGCATGTATTACACCTCCTGCAAATGCATGGGAAGGTGCCGTGGGAAGGGAACGAGGTATCGGGGGTAATGGAGGAGTGGATCAGGGTGTTTCAGAGGGAATGAGATTAAAGTAGTTTGCACTGTTTTTACAAGTAATTTTCCTCACATTTTCTACTCTTTTTAGATAAATAATAAAAGACGTGACACTTCACCAACTCTACTCATGCTGCCAAACCGGAACTAGTGTCTGGACTGTAACTGTTATGTATAAGTATTGGGAATAGTTTACAGAACTCCATACCTACAGATCCACACAAGCTGCAGTACAGAGATACAAAGTACAACTGGAGCAAGGCTGTCCCATTCAGGCTCCAGAACCAGTAGCTTCTGGATACCAAGCTGTCCATTAAAGTGGATTTCAGATGGCTGTCAATGTCCTCTCTTCTCAGAGGACTGTCCTCCACCCATTCTCTATCTTTGATAATCGGGGCTGATATTAAAAGAAGGCAAATCACATGTTTACACCGACAAATACAGGTGTCACTCGCTGTAGGGTTGAGAGATATCAGACTGGTCTCCCAGCCCAGTTATCTCAAGACAAGAGAGGCCACAAACTGACAGTCAGCTACACGGAATAGACTCATTCCCATGCAGAGGGGTGGCAGGTAATGCTGCTGGTGAATATCACATGAATGGTTCAGTAAGTAGCAGGTTTAACACATCAGGAGCAGCCAATGTCCTGTTCACCATATGTGACCGTATCCTCTGTGTGACTGGCATTCCTCACACTGCACACTCCGGGCACAGCTACAGAATGTGGATTCTGGAGGATGCAAAGTGGATACTCGGTAAGATTGCACACACCAATCGGGAAGCTGCTAGTGTAAGGAAGGGAAATCCCAGTAGAGTGCAGCAGGGATGCAGTAGGAAACACCAGAGAAAGCAGCTGGGGATTTGAACGGTCTGAACAGTATTGTAGGCAGAAATTCTTTTTTTGTCCATGGACAATTGTGCCAGACCTGCTGTTTGCTGTAGGAGCTTTCAATTGATTACTTTAACTAAGAGACTGGGGTCTCTAATGAACTGGGCTTTACTAAAACTAATTCCACTCTCAGGATACATATTTCCAATAACACAGCAACTGTCAGAGTTCTCTTCCACACAGCAGCAGGAATTCACTCTTATAAACCATCTCGCCGAGTGGTTCATGGAAAAATCAAGTGTCACATGTTCCAAGGATTGAAAGCGTCACATTGCTAAAATGTACTGTTTTGATACTTTGCTAATTGTCTACATCCCAACACCGGACTTAAAGCAGTGAAGCCCCAGTTCCCCAGCAGCTATCAGTAGACTGAGGAACAAAAGTGTGACAGGCTGGTTCGAATGCTGTGTCTGCCTAAACTTCCATCTCATCAGTGAAGTGAGAAACAATTGTGATGGAAACCACACCTACCAAAATGAGATATATTAATTTCATCATATGGAACATTATTATTGAACTGTTACTGGAGTTGAAATAACTTGTTTAATAAGACCACAATAGTGGATGAAAACATGGCTGCTTATTTGCATTCTAAAAGCCAGTTGCATGAAGAAGGCAATGGGAGTATACCCTGACTCAATTAGCCAGATGGGATTTGTCAATTGTGATGATTGAGAGACACTGAGAGTCAGTGAGCCAAAATTCCACCGCACCCCTCCCCCCACCCCCCACCATCACCACGCACACCACTGAGAAGGTTTGGTAAGCTTGAAGGAATCCACACATCTCGCAGGCGAGGCTGCTCTAAACAAGGAGCTAATCACATGACTAACTTGCTGGCCAACCTGGATTTTTTGAATTGTGCCTGACACTGAACAGTTTTGAAAGAGACTGGAAGTGAATTTCAAGAAGAGAGCACCTCTCTCTGTCTCTCTCTTTGACTCCCTCTCACACAAGGTTCCAGGGACCCACGGAAGTAACTCAAGCCACAGGACAGAAGACACGCGAAACAAGTTTGAAAGTGTGCATTGGGCCCCAACGAGAACTGCAAGACTTAACTTCAATCAAAGACCAAAACCAGTTACCAAACTCCATCTACTGCTTCAAACCTTTCCACTTTGATTCTTTCTCCTTTTCTGTCTCTACTTGCGTGTGTGTTTATTGCGTATGCAGGCTAACATGGACGCGCCGCATATCTTTAGTAGTTTTAACTGAATTAGAGTTTTAAGGTTAATAAACTTACACCTTTCTTGCATAAATCTGAGAAAACCTGCCTGGTTGATTTCTTTGCCATTACAATTCGAGAGCAGTGAGCAAGGACTCACTGAGAGGGAAGCTAAAAACATGATGTTTTAAAAGTTAAACCCTGTTACGGTCAAACCAGGAAAAGGCTGAGAGGGAAGATCTAGACCCCTGCCTCACCTGGTCGTAAGACAACATTTGGAGGAATATCAGGAATTATTCTCTTTACACTTTTAATGTGATCCACAGAATACAAGACAACACACACCAAAGGACAGAACATTTACAAACTATTGAATCTCCCAGTTACAGTAAAATGTACAGTCAGGAACCCCAGGTCCTCCCCTTATATATGAACAAGTAAAGTACAATTGAGGACATCTTCTTTAATCTGAATGAGGTCTTCTTGTGTTCACACCAATCTCAGCCTTTCAGAAGTATCATTCATGATTATTGTCGGGCTCTTGAATCATCATTGTGTTCCTGGAATGAACAGAATCAACAGAACTGTCATTTTCAGATGGACTGCGTTCAATGTTTTATGGTTGTTGATAGTCATGATTTGTTTATTCTTTCAGGGGATGTGGGCATCACTGGCAAAGCCAGCATTTGTTGCTCATCCCTAATCACTCTTGACAACTAAATGGCTTGCTCAGCCATTGGGCAGTTAAGAGTCAACCACATTGCTGTGGGTTTGGAGTCACGTGTAGGCCATACCAGGTAAGGACAGCAGATTTCCTAATGAACCAAACAGGTTTTTGGGACAATCAATGATAATTTCATGGCATCATTACTGACACTACTTTTCACTTTCAGATTTTTATTATTTAATTGAATTTATGAATTAACTGAATTCAAATTCCACCAGCTGCTATGGTGGGATTTGAGCCCGTGTCCCCAGGGAATTCACCCAGGTGTCTAGATTATTAGTCCAGTGACATTACCGCTACACCACCATAAGCAAAAGGCAATTATCTGACACAAAGTCCCCGTTTATACTCACATTTGAAGCCTCCTGAAGCGACGAGTCTTTTAATTTGCTTTACACCTGTATCAAAATATTCAAATTTATCTGTTTAGTGCTGGGGATCAATGAGACATTTTGTATTTTTCTCAACTTTTAGAATCCTTTGTAAAGAACAGATTCCAATTATATTAGATATAAAATGATGAAATTTTAACTCCTTCAGAACTGAGTTCAATGACTCAGTGTTGAATTGGAGAAATCCTCAGCAAACATCTCCTGTTGTTCAGTGCAGCAATAATCAATCCAGCCCTGATACAGTGGGGCTGTGAGGTCAATGGAGAAACTAATGGAGGCTGAGATTATTATCAGTTTGCCCTATTGTGCTCCCTCTGGAACACCCAGTAATTATTGTCTGCTAGATGCTGAGAATGTCAACATTTATTGCAGTAACATCGACCTGTTCCAATGTCATCTTCAATGGAAAATAAAGCTCATCTCTACTTAGGGCCATCCCAAAATCCTCTGACTTGGGACTGGACAAGACTCAACAAGTATTTGTATCCCGTCCCCTACTGTCTTTGGGCAGCTATAGAATTAACTAAAAGCACATTATTGTCACAGATTCCATTCTAACTAGAGAAATCCAGGTTTTGGCAATTTACAATTGTCAATAATCTTCTGGTAAAAATCCCAATTTATACTTACGTTTGTAAACTTTTGGAGAGAAGGTTCGCTTGGTTTTCATCTGTATTAAAATATTAATATTTATATGTTTAGTATGAGGGGTAGACATGTTGTTTTGTAAAGCATTAGTTTTAGCATCATCCCGAAATCAATGATCTAAATGAGATTAAATGGGAATTGAGGAGATGTTAACTCTTTACATTTCCAGGATGGAATGCAGTGGTTCAGTGTTAAGTGGTGATGGCGTCAACAAACATCTGGATAGTTTCTGATGCACCAATAATAAATGCAGTACAGTGAGGGCAATGGTTAAAGTATTACTGTGATAAAATGGACTCTGTTGTGATAAACTCCTGGCAATAGGGGTCAATTATTTTTATTAATAACTGTAGGAAGAGGTATATCTCCATACAGATTTACTGCTAATCAGTCAGGAACAGCTCAGATTGCTTTTCCACTACCTAAGGGATTTGCCAAGGGAAGAGGGGGAAGTTTAAAAAAATCAAGTCCAAGAGTTGGAGAAAGTTCCCCCCACCCCCACCGCCCTCCACAGAATGCAGAAATCCCATTGCCCTGATGTGTATAATTGTGAGGTTACCTCAATACTGTTTTCACTGGACTCTAATGATCCACTTTTACTGTCAAATATCTTCAAACCTCGACACTCCACATCAATGTCAACAACCTCATCGGCAAAATATTCAACATGGCTTTTGCAAAAACCTTTTACCTGTCAAAATAAAAGAGAAATTATTAAAATTATTGATTGACATCAAAGTTAGCACTGGCACAGGAGGTTTCTATGCTATAACTCAGTACGCATGCCCTTTCTATGATGTAACTCAGTACAAATAGGGGTTTCGATGTGACATTATAACTCAGGACTCACTGCAGTCTTTTTGGTGCGGAAGTAACAGTTGGGATCATCAAATTCCAGTCCAGAATTTTTGGAGCAGACGGTTTCTTTCACCAAGAATGTCAAATCCACGTTGTACGACAATTTTCCTGTGCGATAAATCTGATGAGAGAAAAAGAGGTCATTAATATGTTACTGTATCTAGTGTTCTTACTGTGGACTGATTCACCCATCAGTGTGAGTGTAATATAATCTGCTCCTGTTTAATAATCAGTGTCTAACTGGACTCAGTAATATTCTTGTAGATTTTAAACAGTGAAACACACTGAGACCAGGACACACTTACATCCTTCACTCTTCTCCTGGTTATCCCACACAGATTGGTGGTCTCAGTGATTTCGTTCAGCTTTATAACAGACACTCTCAGAGCTTCCTTAGGGCTCGGTATTCCTGTAGAGAGAAAAGGAAAATTGTAGAAAACTCTCCAGTGTTCTTCAGTGAATTCTTTTCACACATTGGTAAAATATCAGTAACTGAATCTCATTCCCAATAACTCGTTGCTTTATGAGGTGTCGCTCTCTCCAGTACCTACCTGAGCAGTGGAGGATCTGCACTGCAGCAATGGTGAGGAGAAAGGATTTCATTCTGCCTCTTGTGTGATCAGCTGGCTGGTTTCTAAGAGTAAAGGAGCTGCTTCTCTCTCTCGCTCTGCCTTTTCCTTGCAGTGTTCAGTCTTTATATACTGCACCTCCACCACATTCAAACACTGACTCATATTTGCTCAGTTTGGTGATCCTGGGCACAGAAACCTGTTGACAAGTGGCTGTAATGTGGGCAGAACTTCCTCCAAATCATCATCGTGTTTAGATTTGGTGGCAAAAGGATGAGATCAAGCATTTTCCTGACAGCTGAGCACTGTTAGAAGAGGTGGGGTATGGTACAATCATAGCTAGGTTATTGGGTGTAATCCAGATGCCTGCTCTAATGATTCTGCAATATGAGTTCAAATCCTATTGTGGCAGCTGGGGAATTTTAATTTTAATTAATTAAATAAACCTGGTATAAAAAGCTTGCATCAGTAATGGATGATCATGAAACTATCAGCTTCTCTTAAAACCCATTTAGTTCACTAATGTCCTTTCGAGAATGCAATGTACTGTCCTAACCTGATCTGGCCTATAAGTGACTCCAGTCCCACAATAATGTGGTTTACTCTTAACTGCCCTCTTGAAATGGCCAAGCAAGCCATTCAGTTGTATTTAAGCAAGCGGCTCACTGCCATCTTCTCAAGGGCAGTTAGGGATGGGCAATATATGCTGGCGAAAGCACCAATGCCACATTCTGTGAATGAATAGAGAAAAGATGAAACTGTCACCTGTATGTGTACAAAGTCACACTCCCCTCATTGGAGTTAACATATGGATCTATTGTGGATGCTTGTTCTCATAGTGTCGACCAGAATTGCAGTCTATAAATAGCATATAAGTTTTCCATGCTGCAATAGATGGTGCTCACTTTGCCTGACAGTCCCTAAAGAACACCCACCCAGCTATCTCGAGAGGTGGGAATTCCATTCCCTCAATGCCCTGAGAGTGTGTGACAACCATCAGGGCACCTTCCTTCTCAATATCACATATATTTGTAGGTTCTGGTAAATCAGTTTAAAACTTTTCTCTATGTTTGGTACATTTTGATAAATCGTGTTAAAGGCTTGTTTCTACGTGAGGTGGTGCATTTTGGTAGCAGGAGTACAGAGGCCACATACTGTTTGGAAAATAAGTTTCAAATGGGGTAGAAGAGCAAAGGAATTTTGGGAGGTACAGATACACAAATCATTAAAAGTAGCGACGTAGGTTAACAAGACTATTAAAAAAAAGCAATCAAAGCACTGGGATCCATTTGCAGAAGGATAGAATTGAAAAGCAGCAAAGTTATATTAAACTTGTATAGAACGTTGATTAGACCACACTTGGAGTAGTTTAGTTTTAGTTTAGTTTAGAGATACAGCACTGAAACAGGCCCTTCGGCCCACCGAGTCTGTGCCGACCATCAACCACCCATTTATACTAATCCTACACTAATCCCATATCCCTACCACATCTCCACCTGTCCCTATATTTCCCTACCACCTACCTATACTAGGGGCAATTTATAATGGCCAATTAACCTATCAACCTGCAAGTCTTTGGCATGTGGGAGGAAACCGGAGCACCCGGAGGAAACCCACGCAGACACAGGGAGAACTTGCAAACTCCACACAGGCAGTACCCAGAATTGAACCCGGGTCGCTGGAGCTGTGAGGCTGCAGTGCTAACCACTGCGCCACTGTGCACTGTGTACTGTGAACAGATCTGGTCTCCACATTATAAAAATAATATAGAGGCGCCGGAGAAAGTGCCAAAAATAATTCACAAGGATGATACTGGAACTGAGAGGATATACTTACCAGGAATTTCTAAAGATCATAATGTAAGATAATCACTAATAAATCCATTGAGGAATCCAGGAGAAACTACTTTACTCAGAGTGGTGAGAATTTGGAACACAGTGGGTGGTTGAGGTGAATAGTATAGATGCATTGAAGGAGAAACTAGATGAGTACATGAGGGAGAAAGGGATAGAGGAATATCCTGACAGGGTCAGATGAAGAGGGGCAGAATGAGATTCATGTGAAGCATAAACGTGGCATGGACTAATTGCGCTGAATGGCCTGTTTCTGTGCTGTGGACTCTATGTAACTATATTTGGTCGTGTTTGTAATTAGGCCTTGCAAAATTTGATACTTGTGTTCACAATTTTATTCTGTTTTGTCGTGCAACCCATCTTCAGTAATTTCTCATAACATGGTAACTATTTCAGGCAGAAGACCTTCAGCCCATCTAGCCCACCTAGCCACAGTAATTCCTTGATGTATTTCTACTAAATTTTCCCAATTCCTGACACACAGAGGAAAACATGGTTCTAGTTTTCTGATTTTCTTGTGTGTCTAATATGTAGATTGAAGTTTCAAGAAGAGGTAGAGCAAATTACTTCACAGAAACTTGATATCCACCTTACGATTGGATAACATTGCTGCAAGATCCCAGCATGCACTATAAGACCACCCTGGAACTTTTCAACCCCTTTCCCTCTGTTTTTGTACAAGGTCAGTACAACAATCAGCAGCATGATAAACCCCGAATACACATTTTCAACGTCACCTCAGTTTCAGTGGCTGGAGGTTTGAATACTAGGTGCCCTGGTCATTTTGGGTCAGCTGCCAGTGTAGAGATGAGTTTGGTCTTAATTTTCACGAATCTAATTACATGGACCTCAAACCAGCTGAAACATGTACATTTTATGATGCTGGCTTATCACAACAAAGCAGACTCTGAAAAGAAACTATTGAGAGATATCATGGCAATGCATCCATGACAAAAGAGGCCATTCAGTTCCACATGCGTAGGAACTGCACCACGGGTTTGTTTTGGACTAGGGACTTGTTGACTGTTGCGGAGAATTCCATGGTTGAGATTTCCTGTTTTCCTGGCTTTAGAGGACAGGTCCGTGTGCAGGTTTTGTGGGGGAGGGGAAGCTGAAAGTCAACAGCGAAGCATGGAGAAAGCTTGGGAGAAGATAAACATTGGTGTGATGGTCAATATATATCCCTCAGCCAAGATAATTGAAAACAGTTTTTCTGGTCATTTACTTATTGCTGTTGGTGGGAACTTGCTGTGTGCATCTTGGCTGCTCTGCGTCCCTACATGACAACAGTTAGTACGCTGCAAAAAATGTAGTTCATTGGCTTTGGGACATCTTGAGGTTGTGAAAGGGCTACATTAATGCAAACTCCTTTCTTAAATTGTGCCAGTAAAAGATAAACAGCAATCAGCTTCAGTACTGGAAATTTCCTCAGAACATCTTGCCAGCTAACTGTTGGCATGCATTGCTTAAGCAGCGTTTCTGTTCAAGTTGTCGCGGCCAATTGAAAGAAAGAAAAGGTTTGTGTATATATAGCACTTTTCACAGCATTCCAATGAAATACGTTTTTTGAAGTGCCGTCACTGTTGTAACGGAGGAGACACAGAAGCCAATTTGTGCACAGCAAACTCCTACAAATAGCAATGTGATAATCACCAGGTCATCTGTTTTTGTGATGTGGATTGAGGGATAAATATTGGCCAGGACACCAAGGAGAACTCCCCCCTGCTCTTCAAATCATGTCACTTTCAAGAGCAGATGGAGCCTTGGTTTGATATCTCTTTCAAAAGGTAGAGGATGTCTGACAGTACAGCACTCCCTCACTACTGCACTGCAATGTCAGCCTACATTTTGTGTTCGAATCTTTTAAGTGGGACTTGAATCCATGGTCGTCTAACTCAGAGGCTATTACTGAACTAATACTGACAGCTGGTGCTGTTGGGAAAACCCTTGAGGAAATACCTTAGTTAATAGTTTCACGAACAACTTAAGATCACCTCAGAACATCATGGGATCGAAATGCAGCAATACAATAGCCATCTGATTCAAACTAGTTTTTCCAAATAATACAGATCTCTGACCCCTAGTCCTTGTACCATCAGCTAATGGGATCAGTTTTTATTTGTCCACTTTATCTAAGCCTGTCATACTCTTATATAGTAGACCCCTATTAAATCTCTCTGCAATCTCCTTTACTCCAAGGACAACAACCCAAGCTTTTCCAATTTAACCTTGTAGCTAAATTCCCTCAACCCTGGAACCATTTTGGTAAACCTCCTCTGCACCCTCACAAGGACCCTCACATCCTTCCTAAAGTGTGATGACCAGAACTGGAAGCTATACTCTATTTGTTGCCTAACCAGAGCTTTATAAAGGTTCAGCATAACTTCCCTGCTTTTGTACTCTATGCCTCTATTTATGAAGCCCAAGATCCCATATGCTTTGCTGAACACTCTCTCAATATGTCCTACCACCTTCCAAGATCTATGCACATGAACCCCCAGGTCCCTCTGAGCCTGAAAACTGTTTAGAACTGTGCCATTAAGTCTAAATTCCTCTCCCAATCCCTTCTGCCAAAATGCATCATATCACGCTTTTCTATATTAAATTCCATTTGCTATTTGTCTGCGCATTATGCCTATCTATGTCCTGTTGCAGTTGTCATGAACGTGCCAGGCTGAATGATGATTTTTAATTCATCAGTTGGAAACCTAAACTGAACTTTTAAAAAGAAAGCTGGAAACTTAAATTCAATTTTTAAGAAGAAAGCAGCTAAGATGGCTATTGCAATTTGCATTGAAATACCTCACATTCAAAGACATCAAAGTGGAAACACATGTCTGAATAGTCCTCATCCAGAACAATAGCTTGAGCAGTTTGAATGCTACCTGGTATTGCCTTCATTAGCAAGACGTTCAAAGTTATCTTAGAACATTAACACTAGCAGAGATGAACCTCAAGGTGTAAACATTGAAACAATAAGACCTGAGAGAGATTGGAATTCTTAGACTTGGATCTCATTAAAGTGCAAAAGAGAATACACTGGGACAATTATGTGACAGTCTCTCCATTTGTGTGAAACTTAGAATTTCTCTTGGAAACATCTGACAAGCTTCTGAGTTTTAACCAGTGCAGGATCCAAGGGGGTCTCTCTCTCTCTCTCTCCAGCTAACACTGTTGTTATGACCAGGTAAGAAAGAGGTCTAGGGTTCCCTTTCTGCTTTCACCTGGTCTTACTGTAACAGAGTTTGATTTTAAACACCGTGTTTTCAGCTCCCCCTTGGTGAATCCTTTTTCACCACTTTCCAAGTATAAGGCAAAGAAACCAGCACAACAGGTTTTCTCAGGTTTAAAGAAGAAAAGTGTAATTTTATTCACCTTAAATTTAAATTTTAATTTGGTTAACGCCTGCGGATACATAATGAGTCCACGCTAGCATGCATACGTGATGCACACATGCAGATAGAGACAGAAAGAAAACAGAAAAAATAAAGTAGAAAGGTTTGAGGCAATATCTGAGGAGGTTTTTTGTGGTACGGTTCTTCAAACTCACTGTAGTGTCCTTTATTGTAGGTAGATCTTGCTTGGCGTTGCAAACCAGTATTCTTCTTAAACCTTGTTCACTGTCGGAGACTTTTCTCTCTTGCGGTTCATGTGTCTTCAGTGGATTTGGAGTTCCGTGAGAAAGAGATGGGAGCAGGCCAACAGGAGAGGCTGTGGTGAGCCAGCCAGGAGAGATGTTCAGTCCAGGAGCATTCTGCTTTCTGCCCAAACTGTCTGTACAAATTCAAAAACTCAGGTTGCCCAGCAGGTTAGTCATGCGACTACCTGGTTTGACTATGTCCGTTTGTGTATTCGGCCATCTTAGCAGTCAACCTGGAATGTGAGCTCCCCCACCTTCAAGGTCTGGTGATCAGAAATCCATTGTGGGCTGAATGTGTCAGGGAATGGTCCTTTGTCCTTTCTAAGCACTGTCTGTTAATATGCAAATGTCTTTCCAGCCAAGATCTGGCAATTTATTTAAAGCAAGTCCTTTCTTCACTTCAACAACATTTTGAAATTTAATGTCCATATGGTGAAATTAATATGCCTCATGCTTGGCAGGTGGGGGCCTGCATGGCACTATAAATCTCAAACCCTGTCTTTGGGCTGCAAAATATCCAAGTATATCATTACTGCAGAGACCCCAAGGAGAAAACCATCTACATCACTGTCTCCAAGAAAACCCTGAACCAGGTGGCCACCTCTACCAGCCAGGGACTTCAGGACCACAAGTTCATCCAGAAGACCACTGAATTACCAGACCCCACAGACAGTATATTCTTTTATTTGTTCTGGACTCTAATCCAACCAATCTATTCTTCTTCACTCTAACCTACGTGTGTGTGTCTGTGTGTGTGTGCGTGCGTGTGTGTGTGTTGTGTGTGTGTGTGTGTGTGTGTGTGTGAAAAAGTTGGACTTGTGTTTATTATTTTTACTTAGCTCGGGTTTTGGTTTTAAGTACAATAAAGTAACCTCTTTCGTGTTTAAACGCAAGAAACCTGTTCAATTGGTATAAGAAAAGCAAAATGCTGCAGATGCTGGAAATCTGAAATAAAAACAAGAAATTCTGGAAATACTCAGCAGTTCTGGCAGCATCTGTGGAGAGAGAAACAGAGCTAACGTTTCAGGTCTGTGACCCTTCATCACTGACCTGAAACGTTAACTCTCCTTCTCTCTCCACAGATGCTGCCAGACCTGCTGAGTATTTCCAGCATATCTTGTTTTTATTTCTGTTCAATTGGTTCTTTTATGTTCATAGCACCTAAAAGGGTTAAATGCTCACTGAGCTGGTAAGTACATTCACTATTTAAAAGAAATAAACCCTGTTGTAGTCAAACAAGGAGAAGGACAAGAGGGGAGGCTTCTGACTCCTCCTCACCTGATTGTAACACAGTCGATTGGTAGTACCCTCACTATCTGCCACACCTCCAAGTTAGGTATCATCAGCAAATTTTGAAATGCTAATCTGTATTCCAATATCCAAGTCATTTTTATATATAAAAAATAGCAGTGGTTCCAGCACTGAACCTTGGAGAACACTGTCTACCATCCTCCAGTCTGAACAATAACCATTTATCATGACTCGCTGTTTTTTGTCCACAAGCTAATTTTTTATTCAAGCTGACTCTGACCTTCCTATTCCATGAGCTTCAATGTTGTTAACCAACCTTTTATGTAGTACTTTGTCAAGCACTTTCTCAAAATCCATATAGACAACATTCATTGCATTCCCTTCACCTAACTTCTCTGTTATTTCTTCCAAAAAAATCAATTTGATTAGGCAAACACGATCTGCCTTTTACAAATCAGTGCTGGCTCTCCTTAATTAGCTCAAACCTTCCAAGTGATGGTTGATTTTTTCCCCCCTGATTATTGTTTTGAAAACCTTACCCGCCACAAATGTTAAACTGACCAGCCTATAGTTACTAGGAATGTCCTTACACACTTTGTTGAATATGGGGAGGTGGTGGCGTAGTGGTAATGTCACTGAACTGTTGGCCCAGAGGCCCAGGCTAGTGCTCTGGGGACATGGGTTCGAATCCCACCACGGCAGATGGTGAAATTTGAATCCAATTAATAAATCTGGAATTAAAAAAACTAGTCTAGTGTGACCATGAAACCATTGTCGATTGTTGTAAAAAAAAACTAGTTCACTAATGTCCTCTAGGGAAGGAAATCTGCCATCCTTACCTGGTCTGGCCTACATGTGACTCCAATTCCACAGCAATGTGGTTGACTCTTAAAATGCCCTCTGAAATGGCCACTCAGTTCAAGGGCAATTAGGGATGGGTTATAAATGCTGACCTAAGCAGCGATGCCCACATCCCATGAATAAATTTTTTTAAAATCCCTTTTTCTAATGAATGTACATAATAGTACCTCTGCTATCTCATTCATAACGGCATAGTGACGCAGTGGTTAGCACCGCAGCCTCACAGCTCCAGGAACCCGGGTTCGATTCCGGGTACTGCCTGTGTGGAGTTTGCAAGTTCTCCCTGTGTCTGCGTGGGTTTCCTCCGGGTGCTCCGGTTTCCTCCCACAAGCCAAAAGACTTGCAGGTTGATAGGTAAATTGGCCATTATAAATTGTCACTAGTATAGGTAGGTGGTAGGGAAATGTTGGAACAGGTGGGGATGTTTGCTAGGAATATGGGATTCGTGTAGGATTAGTATAAATGGGTGGTTGATGTTCGGCACAGACTCGGTGGGCCGAAGGGCCTGTTTCAGTGCTGTATTTCTAATTCTAATCTCTAATTCTTGTAATATTCATGGATGCAATCCACCCAGACCAGGGGCTTTATCCTCTCTAAATTTGATTAGTTTAGCAATTATCTCTCTTTCTATCATAAATGCCTTGATATCTGTTTTCATTTCTTTGTCTAATGTCTTGTCCACCCTGTTAGTCTCCCTGGTAAATACTGAGGCAAGGTAATTATTTAATATTTTTGCCATTTCACTGAGATTACCTGGGAGACTATCATTAGTGATCTGGAGAATGTTGTCCAGATCTTGCTACATGTGGGCAAGGATTGCTTCATTATCTGAGGAATTGTGAGTAATTGCTGTATTCATAAAATAGTGAGA
The DNA here is from genome assembly GCF_036365525.1 of Heterodontus francisci. Lineage (NCBI taxonomy): Eukaryota > Metazoa > Chordata > Chondrichthyes > Heterodontiformes > Heterodontidae > Heterodontus > Heterodontus francisci. The sequence continues at coordinate 109,947,449 of NC_090377.1, forward strand.
GAAAAAAGATTGAGAGTGTGTGGGTTCCAAAAGAGAGGTTCATGTGTAGGTAACGATCCTTCCAGGACTGCAGGATAGAAAGGGAACGCCAGATATGGGGGCAGTATTCCAGTTTTGGGTGGACTTGGGCTTTATAGAGAGTTAACTGCTGCTGAGGAGAAAAGAATAGTTTGATATGAAATAGGAAAGCAAAGGGATAATTTTCAATGTATCGCTGCAGCGTAAAACTGTTGTTGCAGATCAGAAACCACAATGGAAGGGATGATTATGCCATTTGTGTAATGGATGGCCAATCCCCAATACCAGTTTTACACCCCAGTGGTAAGGTGAATATGATCCCCAGGTTTCTCAGACAGAACTTTAGCGATGGTGATATGGAACTCCATCTGAATCAGGGAAGATAGTGAGACTATTGGTGCATTCGTACAATTGGAATATTGGTGCAAAGTGGTTTTGATTTTCACATTAATGCTGCAGCAATCACCGCCCACTGTACTGGTGAAACTCTCACAGGGTGCAATCTCATTTAGGGGCAAAGAGAAGAGGTGATTGTTACTTCTGGACTTCTGAGAGGCGTGAAGAAACCATCTTTGAAGATTTGAAATAAGGAAGATTTTCGTTGATTCGTTGAAAGGCATGTAATAAGTCAATGCTTAAAAACAACAGGAATGAAAATAATCAACCGGATTTTATTCCGGCGATAGGGGTGTTAATCTGTTAATTGCGCATCAATTGTTTGATTATATGCAGGTGGAGGGTATTAATTGGGATCTTACTTGAGCACTTGTAAGCAGACACTCACTGAGATTGGTAGAGGGTCTTGAGTGAAGAACTACATGTTTGTAATCCTTTTATTCTGCACATTAAATGTGAAACTGAGTAAATATAGGCTCCAGCACTATCCTTCCATCACAAGCTTTCTGGAGTTTAACAGGGGGTCCTGGCAGCAGGCCGGAAGTCAGGGTAGACGCTGACTTGGCCCTCATTTGAATCCCCATTGCAATCTCACAGTGGGCAGCCAATTACGTGCCCACTGTTGAGGATACTATCCAAAAGGGGAACAGACAGGCCTTTTTGCAGCTGAAGGTGTGACTCCAGGATATCAGATTTCAGAGGGATTGGGACTTGTTCTGGAATAGGTGGGACCTGTACAAGATGGACGGGATCACCTTAGCAGGACCAGGACTAACATCCTCACAAGGAGATTTGCTAGTGCTGTTGGGGAGGGTTTAAACTAGATTGGAATGGGATTGGGAACCTGACAGTGAGCTCAGATTGGAGGGAAGCAAAACTGATAACAGGAAGTAGAAAAGTAGTAAGCGAAATTAGAAGGCAGACGAAATGAAGGGAAGCATCACATAGGTTCAGAATGAGGAATGTTAAGACAAAGTTATGCACACATTATTCGCAACAAGGTAGATGACTTGAAGGCACGAGTAGAGGTAAATGATTTAATTGCCATTACAGAGACGTGGTTATAAGGTGACGTGGTTATAAGGATATTTGTCATTTAGGAAGGATAGGCAGAGGGGAAAAGGATGTGGGGTAGTGCAATTAATAAGGGACAAGATCAGTACATCAGTGAGAGATCAAAGGAGAAAGATGCAGTATCAGTTTGGGTGGAGCTAAGGAACAGCAAGGGGCAACAAACATTGGTGGAAGTTGTTTACAGGCCACCAAACTGAAGTGGTAATGCTGGGCAAGGTATAAATCAGGAAATTAGAGCTGCATGCAGCATGGGCAATACAGAACTAATGGGCAACTTCAATTTACATATAGACTGGGTAAACCTAATCAGCACTAATGCTGTGGAGGATGAATTCCTGGAGTGTGTACAGGATGGGTTTCTGGAGCAGTATGTTGAAGAACCAATTAGGGATCGGCCTATTTTAGATTTAGTATTATGTAATGAGAAAGGGCTAATTAATAATCCTGCTGTAAAGGAACCATTAGGAAATAGTGACCACAATATGGTAGAATTTTATATGAAGTTTGAAAGAGATATAGTTCATTCTGAAACTAGGGTCTTAAATCTGAATAAAGGAAATTATGAAGGTGTTGAAGTGTATTCCCAGGGCAGAGGCACCTGCAATAAATACTATGTGAATAACCAATAACATATAATTCTAGCCAGCAATGAAATGTTTGCAAGGCATCATGGGACTCAGCTAACTTGACCACCTTCCTTACAAGGGATGATTCACATAAATTCAGCAGAGTCTAATCAAGTGGCCTCTAGCTGATGCCGTTATGAAATGTCGACAAAGATGGAATGCTGACAAAATCACCCACCTGTAATAAGGTTAAGATAAGATGCTATGTATACATAAGGCCCAAGGACCATGAAGCAGGGAATCTGGAAGACATCACGTACGCATGAGTAACCCCCTAGCTGTCTAAGAGCGTGAGCTGACCACGCAGTCCCCTGATGTTTAGTAACCTATTTCATTGGTTCTACTAATCAATGTGGACCCGGGTTCGATTCTGGGCACTGCCTGTGTGGAGTTTGCAAGTTCTCCCTGTGTCTGCGTGGGTTTTCTCCGGGTGCTCCGGTTTCCTCCCACAAGCCAAAAGACTTGCAGGTTGGTAGGTAAATTGGCCATTATAAATTGTCACTAGTATAGGTAGGTGGTAGGGAAATATAGGGACAGATGGGGATGTTTGGTAGGAATATGGGATTAGTGTAGGATTAGTATAAATGGGTGGTTGCTGGTCGGCACAGACTCGGTGGGCCGAAGGGCCTGTTTCAGTGCTGTATCTCTAATCTAAAAAATCTAATCTAAATGTATATAATTTATAATCACTATGATTGGACAGTGTCCAGCCAGGATGGGCTGAGTAACTGTTTGAAACTGTATAAGTATTGATGATTTTCCTTTGTTCGGTGGAGAGGAATCTGGATTGCCCAGTGACCTGCTCCCCGTCGGCGTAATCCAATAAACTGTTTGACGTTTGAAGCAGACCCGAGTGTCGAGTGATTCTTTCAGAGTCATTCCCACTAACAATTGACGTAGTCAGCAGGATCAGGTGTAAGTCAGCTGTTCTGTAACCCCGATATCCCAATCACCCAGCCTGAGCCTGAATTAAGAGGACCTAGTCCCATGTGACGGCCAGGATCAAGTGGGCGAAGGGAACTAAGGGGCCAAGGGGGAGTTGGCTGGAGCCTGATTCCGAACTTGAGACGAACAGGATTTGGCGGTCGTTTGACACCATCAGAAGTACCGGGTGAGTATATTTACTCATAATAAGTACTGCAAAAAACTTATCCCGGGACCGGGTGATGTTCAGCGACCAATGAATTTCAAACCTGTGAACAGGGTCTGACCAATAGTCAAATGGTGGTAGGTAGCTCGTTAAGATACGTAGAGCGCTGTCGAGAATTGCTTAAAGTGTTTAAGAATTATATCATAAGTTCGTTGTACGAAAAACTGACAGACTTGTGATCCGACAGTTAGCCAGGAGACGGTCTACTACAAGTTGCACTAGATTGAAAGCAGACGTCTGAGAGTAGATTTCTAACGGTTCTAATCCTATCCAAGAATGGCCAGTGAATAGATAGAAAAGATAGAGCTCGAGCGGGGACCAGAGGGTTCCCTTATGTGTTATTTGGCAGTTAAGAACAAGAAACTTATCGATAAGATGATTAAATCTAATTGGAATCCCCAAGACCCTGCAGCAAAACAAAGAGAGTAGTGACAAAAAGAAGAAAAGCATTCACTAAGTTTATGGCAGAGTGACATAAAAGACTATGTTTTAGAGTAAAAACAAGTTACTGTGTCTTTGATTCGAATGTGTGAATGTTGGAAGTGTCCACGAATGAATTGAATGTCCCTGGGATGTACAGCTTGTGTTCTGCAGAACTTGTGTTCTGTAGAACTGCCTGTCGTTAACTCTTTGTTGTCTGGCTTTAATGTTGAAAGCATGAGTCTATTAAGTTGTTTGGAGTTGAATGAGTGTGAAAAGTGATTGTTGAGTGTGTTCATATCAATTTAAGATTGTGCACCTAGGAATGGGATATAAACTTGAATTATATTTTAAGTTAAAGTTTTATTTTTTAAAGTTGGTTTTGGAACTGTGAAAAGGCCATGAACAATTTTCTAAGAGATAAGCTTCAGCCTTGAAGGTCTGAAGATGTCTGGCAGAAATCCAATTTGAAGTCTAAAACACTGCTTTAATTGGAAACTCTGCTATTGCTTTATTTTGCAGTCTAAACTTGAAGACATGTTTTACTGACTGTTTTTAAGTAGCAAATATCAAAAAATTGGATATTGTTTTAAGGGAGAGAGGATAAGCAAAGGACATATGGGAAAGATTAAAGTTTGTGTAAGGAGCTGGTGTTAAGTCTTTTGTTGTAAGAATGTTAAATAACTTTTTCTTTAGTTTTTGGTTTTATTGCAGTCATTTGAAAAGGCGCCTGAAGAAAGAAGAAAAATGATGTAATTTACCTATCTTTTAAAAAAGGCACGTGCTTCTGTTCTGTGTGTCGTTAATAAGCATTATAAGTTAATAAGTTTTAATTAAATTAATACTGTTAAGATTAACTAACCTGTTAAGTTGAGGAAAACTTTTAAATGTTTATTGACGTGAACCGGAATTTGGAATCATCTTGGTCGTATAAAATTCTTGGACTAGAAATCTCTTACAAAAGATGCTAAAAGTTTGGAAACAATTGGAGTTTAATCTAAAATGCTGTCTTTTCTGATGGAGATGGTTTCCTTTGAAGTTGATAATGTTACTAAAGATTTTGTTGTTTGAAAATCCTAAGGATACCAAAAAAACATTTAAAATGGAGTTTAGTTCTTTTCGATAAGGTAAAAAAGGGTTACACAAAGCGACGCAGCTGAGAATGCTTTGCTCCGCCCTCTTGGAGACAAGCAAATAAATTAACCTTGCTGCAGCTATCTTTATCAAGGAGACAAAGTGCTTGGAAGGAGAAATAGTTGCAAGCACTTCTGTCTTTAATGTAAAAAAAATGCAATATCACCAAGTCTGGGCATAAGAAATTAGAATCGATAAACAAAATTAAATTGATATGAGTGGTTATTTAAAGCATTCAAAGAGAAATTTACTGTTATTTGAATTTGGAATAATCTGAGATGTTGAAAATCCAGTTTAATTTGGCAAGTTATTTAAGGAATTAAAATGTCATCTATAGTTTAAAAAAAACACGAACAATATACAGTAATGCCTGGAATCAAACGGAAATGTTTGATTTCTGTTTTAAGGAATTATGAATATTAATTGTGAAGGTTCTCCAGGGCTCAAAATGAAATAGAATTATAATTAATGGGAATTGGCAATCAGGTCTGGCTGATGCAAGAGCTAATAAAGGAATTCTGGGGATAAACAAATGGTGAAATTAGAATTCAAACAGTTAAATTAATATAGTGTGACATTTCCCAGAAGCCTACAATTTTCCAGTGAAAGTCAGGAAAGTGTAGATAAGACTGGCAATTGATAGTTTTCTCTTGGAGATATGAGTTTTTAAGAGCGCTACATTTGAAAGTCTGACCATTTTTGATCTTTTGATAAGATCACCTGATAGTTCAGAATGTTTGGCATGATCTTGTGATACCTATGTAAGTGTGCAGATGTGATTTGTTACTTAGAGCAACTGAACTAATGACAGGAAGGGTGATGAGAATGCCAAGGTATGTCGTAGCAGGTAGTGAGGAAGTAGGACCCACGAGAGAAAGGGTTAAAAGATTTGTGAAGGAGCTGTGCAGACAACTGTATGAGCTGAGGCAGGAGATTCTATAGAAACAGACATGAAAGAGGAACAGACAAAGGTGCCTGTTGTGGGAGACAAAGTAATGGTAAAGGGAAGGGCCGATGGAAACACTGGTCCCAACTGAAGGTATATAAAGACAACAGCAAATGACAGACTCCAAAATAAACACCACCTGGTACGCAAAGAGATACCGGGAATGGAAGAAAACACGTTAGAGAATGGAATGTTCGGGGGACTGGGAGTATTCAAATGGATCACCACTCAGGCACGAGCGCAGCGTGCTCAGATGCAAATCTGACGGCAGTACAGACACAGATTTGACGAGATAGAAGTGGTACGATTATAAAAGACACAGCTATTAGCCCATAAACAATAGAATGTTTTGGGCCCACACAGGTGAGGAAATGAGTAGACCAGGAACTAACACCTGGTGACGACCAGGTCATTTTGTTTAAATGCCCAGATTAAAACACCCGAAGTGATGAAACCACAGTGGGCACTTCGACTCTGGGAACTCGTGATACTGGGAACTCTGAGATTAATACAAGCACAAGAGAATGCTGACTTGTATAATTTCACTGATGGTATATGTATCCCAGCAGCCAAGGACTGGAGTAGAGATAAAGCTTATTTTAATATATGGTTACAAGTCCACTTGGGAAAAGATAAAGTATGCATACAGTGCTCCACTGATGCAACATGAGTCGGCTGCATCCGACGAAGTGAAACAAAAAAACCTGACAGGTGCGCGTTCGGAATATTGCGCGCACCACCTGTCGGAACTCAGCCCATGACTGCCTATAGAAAGGGGGTGGGATTATGTGGGTATTATGAGGAGGTGGGTGATGTTTTCCTCCCCCTCTGACACCATGCCCCGTAATAACCACCACCCAACCCGAGAAATTGCCATGCCCCACAATCACTAAAGGACCAGAGAATGGAATTGTACTTTTAATGAAGGCAAAATATTATATGACAATGTTAAACATGAGATTGTGCCTGTCCTGATCGATATCTCGGGAATACAGATACCGGAATATTGTACAGAACAGGCGAGAAATATGTATAGTGTATTAAGCAAGGTTGTAATGCAGCAGGCTGCCGATACCATGGGTGCCATTAGATTTCGAGGCCAGGATCAGCTTTATAGAACAAAAATGGAAATAGTTAAAGACCAGATTCAATACCAGTACCCCGTAGTAAACACACTGGACATACAAGGTCTATATGAAAAAGTGGAACGTCTTAAAGGAGTAATGAAGGAGCTCTTAGAGAGAACAGAGAAAAATCAGGCCAATCTGGGAGAGGAGGGCATGGGAATACAATTAGATGGAACTACGATATTCGAAGCCCATGCCAAAACCATCAATCACCTCATCGATAGAGAAAAGGAAGATGCTGGAAAGCCAAGGCAGGGACAACTCTGTCACGCTTATGGCTTGTGGATGGTGGGACAGACACAACACAACCTCAATCAGATCCAAAAGGGGGAGGTGCCCGATTGGATAGACAGCCCACATCTGGCTCGGCTAGCCTAGAGAAGAGGGACACTGGACAATTGTACGCTGAAAGGACTCACCAGAGTATACCCAGTGATCCTAGATTGTGAAATGGGCAACTATCTCCCGAAGATTGGGAGCAATTTAGAATCCAGCAAAGGAGGACCAAGAAACTGATAAAGAAAGGGAAAAGAGAATATGAATGCAAGCTAGCAAGAAACTTAAAAGAGGACTGTAAAAGCTGCTTTGGTATGTGAAAAAGAAAAGATTAGCAAGGACAATTGTGGGTCCATTACATGCGTAGACAGGAGAATTTGTGGTGGAGAATGGGGAAATGGTGGAGAGATGAAACAATTACTTTATGTCTGTCTTCACAGAGGAAGATACAGAAAATCTTCCTGAAATACTAGGGAACTGAGGGACTTGTAAAAATGAGGAACTGAAAGAAATTATCATCAATAATGATGTAGTACTTGAAAAATTAATTGGATTGAAAGTGGATAAATCCCCCGGACTAGATAAGCTACATTCCAGAGTATTGAAGGAGGTGGCTATAGAGATCGTGGATGCATCGGTTGTTATATTTCAAAATTCTATAGATTCTGGAAGGGTTCCTGCAGACTGTAAGTAACAAATGTAACCCCACTATTTGAGAAGGGAGAGAGAGAGAAAACGGAGAACTACAGATCTGTTAGTTTGATGTCAGTAGTAGAGAAAATGTCAGAATCTATTATCAAGGATGAGGTAACTGGACACTTGGAAAATAATGATATGATTGGGCAGAGTCAACATGGATTTGTGAAAGGGAAATCATGTTTGACAAACCTGTTAGAGTTTTTTGAGGATGTTACTTGTAGCATAGATAAAGGAGAACCAGTGGATGTGTTGTATTTGGATTTTCAGAAGGCTTTTGATAAGGTCGCACACAGGAGGTTAGTAAACAAAATGAGAGCACATGGAATTGCGGGTGATATACTGCAGTGGATTGAGAATTGGTTAACTGAGAGAAAGCAGAGAGTAGGAATAAATGGGTCATTTTCAGGGTGGTAGGCTGTTACTAGTAGGGTACCACAAGGATCAGTGCTTGGGCCACAGCTGTTTATAGTCTATATAAATGAATTGGATATGGGGAGCAATTGCAATATTTCCAAATTTGTGGATGACACAAAACTAGGAGGAGTGTAGGTTGTGAGGAGGATGCAAGGAGGCTTCAAGGGGATTTGGACAGGCTAAGTGAATGGGCCAGAACATGGCAGATGGAATATAATGTGAATAAGTATGAAGTGATCCACTTTGATAGAAAAAACAGAAAGACAGAGTATTTCTTAAATGGTGAGAGGTTGGGAAGTGTTGATGTTCAAAGAGTCCTGGGTGTCCTTGTTCATGAGCCACTAAAAGCTATTATGCAGGTGCAGCAAGCAATTAAGGCGGCAAATGGTATGTTGGCCTTCATTGCAAAGAGATTTGGGTACAGGAGTAAAGATGCATTGCTTCAAATGTATAAAGCCTTGTGAGACTGCACCTGAAGTATTGTGTACAGTTTTGGTCTCCTAATCTAAGGAAATAAATACTTGTCATGGAAGGAGTCCAACAGGGGTTCACCAGACTAATCCCTGGGATGGTGGGATTGTTTTATGAGGAGAGACTGGGCCTGTATTCTCTAGAGTTTCGAAGAATGAGAGCTGATCTCATTGAAACTTACAAAATTCTTACAGGGCATGACGGGTAGCTGTGGATAGGATATTTCCTCTGGCTTTTAAGTGAACATTCTGTTGTATATATTGTAAATTGTACTGCACAGTATTTGTCTAATTCTTTGTGGCTGTGAGTTATGCAGTTGTAAATAAATATGGGCTTATTTTTTTGTCTGTACTTAACTGCTCTTGTACTTATCATTTCCATTATTGGAGCGTGTGAAGACATAATGGGAATCTTATATAAATTCCAGCAAGCAAGTTACTGCAAGACCTGGGCTACTTTATTCATGTAAGAATGTGAAGAAATTATGGGTGTAGTCAGCTATTGCCAGCCTGCTGGAGTGTGAAAACACTGTTTGAAAAACCCAAGCTATGGCATAATCACTGATTATATGACGAGGGTACGGTATCTCATGCCATCAACATTATGTATTAGCTCTCCCTTAAAATATTTGCTGTAACATTGCCCAAGCTGCAAACAGTGCAAATATTTGGGACTAGGGAAAATCAGCCAGCCAAGAGGACACGGAAACCTTTCTGTTTGTTAAGCTTCAGTTCAACAGATCCTTTTATTATACCACCTAGTTTACATTTCCAAGATCAGCATGCACGGTTTCAACTGAGTTTCAACTATTCGAAGAGTATATTCAACCTATCCCCAATTTGATTATTCCTTCTGTTAAGATGGAAAGGGTCCAATTGCAAACAACACAAAAATGCTGAACAACATATTTGCTAACTAACTTCCTGAAGAAGATCTAAGATTCTAACTCAGTGCATAAAACCAAGAATTCAATCAAGATGACTAATCTCAAATTTAAACATGCATTCCAAAATCTTAGTTCTGGAGGGTTTTTTTAGCGTGGATGCCAGAAGAATTCAGGTTCTCAAAGTCATATTTCACAAACCAGTCGTTCCTCACACTCACTGATTGAATTTTCCCTGTCAGCTGGTAATGCCAGAATTGAATGCAGAACAGCAGTATTAATGCTTGTCTTGAGACCAAGGTATGGCTGAGGCAATAATCTGTTTCAGGAATCTTTCTGGGCCCCCTGTTATTCACAGCATTCACAAATTATGTCAATACTATTATGCCACCCTGCTCCCAAAAGGCACCAAGGCATTGGATTTTCTGTCTGGATAGGGAAGACAAGGGCTGGAAATGCTGGGCTGTGTACTTTTTGAGGTCACTGGCATAGTCCGTGGATTCTTTTATGTTCTGATGTATATCAGATGAAAGATTGAGGGGATATATGATACCACTGTTTAACTGAAATAAAAACAGAACGTGCTGGAAATACTCAACAGGTCTGGCAGCATCTGTGGAGAGAGAAACAAAGTTAATGGGCTGGATTTTACCGAGCTCCGGATGTTGGGCTCCGTGGCCAGGCCCAATCCTGCCGGTGGCGGCGAGGCTGTGTGGTGGCCCAACTGCTGCTGGGCGACGGGACCTGCATCTAAATATGTAAATGAATAAGATGGATACATTAACATGCACTTACCCGGGATCTGACAGGCCCGCCGCGTTCTTCAGAGTGGCGGCTGGCCCTCCCTTGTCTAGGGAAAGCAGGCATGATACCAGTGTGGGGGGAGGCGGGAGGGTGAGTTAAGATTTTTAGTGCTGGGGAGGACAGGGTCAAATAATCATCATCAGTGTAGGGGATGGTGGGAAGAGTTGAACTGCGAACGTTGTACAGTTTGGCAGGGGGGATGGTCCTATTCCAAAGGTAAGTGGGAAAGGGGTGGTAATATCTCTTTAAAAATGTAAATTTACCGGCCCTTTAAAAATGGTGCCAGCGCCTGTGCACAGGCAACTGCTGCCATTGCTGGTGTCGCACAACCTGCTCCCTCCATGAGATTGGGGTGGGGGTGGGTGCGGGCCGACCCAGGTATTTAAATGAGACACCATGCAGTAGATTGTGGCGGCTCTATACGGGCCGCCATTTTTCCGTCCATCTCCAGGAGTGGCGGTGGGATCTTAAAATCCAGCCCAATGTTTCAGGTCTGTGACCTTTCATTACTGTTTAACTGCTGAGAGGCTCAATAATATGGATTCGATCAATTTATTTAATTTGGATCTTGAGTAGTCCCCGCCCCAATACACAGAAAAAACCTGGTCAAACCAGTCAGTCACGTGACCACCTGCTGGCCAACTAGGAGTATTAAATTGGAAAAACGGAATTTGAATTCAGAACGCCATGTGCTCCTGGAACTAAAACACGAATTATCTCCTCTCCTGTCTGCCTGCCTCTATCTCTTTCCCACGGATCTGAATCTTGTGAAAACAAGTAAACCTCTGAGAGAGAAAAGTCTCCTACGTGAACAAGATTTAAGCAGAATACTGGGCCCCAACGAAACAGCAAGAATTACCTACAAAAGGACTATACTGTGAGCTTGAAGCACAATAACAAGATATTGCTTCAAACTGTACCACTTTATCTTTTCTTCCATATCTGCATGTGTGTATCACATGTGCATGCTAGCCTGGGCATGTCGTATATCCGTAGGCGTCAACTGTATTAGAGTTTAAGTCTAAATTTTAATAAATTTTAATTTTCTCCTTTAAGCCTGAGAAAACCCGGTGTGTTGGTTTCTTTGCCTTATAATTGGAAAGCTGTGAACAAGGATTCACAAAGGGGGAGCTAAAAACAGTGTGTTTAAAAATTAAACCTGTTACAGTAAGACCAGAGGAAGACAGTAACAGACCCCGAGACAGTAACAGACCTTTGTCACCTGGTTGCAATAATCAACTAAGCCTTATTATTAATATCACTCTTATTTCTGTTTCTCTCTTATAACGTTAATTCAATTACCTGCCACTTATGTTCTACTTCAACTTTCAACTTTCTTTCACACCTGCCTCCTTTTTCACCATCTCACTTTCCCCAATTTTGGTTTGGTCAGTTCGCCAGTGTTACACTACTGGAGCACGTCATCAATGTTTGCTGCTGAATTTGTACATCATTAAGATTTTAATCAAGAATCTAATTTTAACTATGTTAGAAACTGGCATGAATCTACAAACTACAGGCTGGTCAGTTTAACATCAGTGGTGGGTAAGGTTTTAGAAACAATAATCAGGGAAAAAAATCAACAGGCAATTGGAGAGGTTTCAGTTAATTAAGGATAGCCAGCATGGATTTGTAAAAGACAGATCATGCTTGACAAATCTGATTGATTTTTTTGAAGAAATAACTGAGAAATTTGATGAAGGGAATGCAATGGATGTTGTCTATATGGATTTTAAGCTTGACAAAGTACTACATTAAAGGTTTGTTAACAAAATTGAAACTCATGGTGTAGGAGGGTCAGAGTCAGCATATATATATATATATATATATGCATATATGTACGATTTGGATATTGGAATACAGAGTAAAAATTACAAAATTTGACGATGATACCAAACTTGGAGGTGTGGAGATAGTGAGGATCATCCAAATCGGCTGCAACAGCATATAGATGGACCAGCAAAATGGGCAGACAAGAGGCAGAAAGAATTTATTACAGAGAAATGTGCGGTTGTACATTTTGGCAGAAGGGATAGGGTGAAGCAACATAGACAAAATGGCACAGTTCTGAAGAGTTTGCAGGAACAGCGAGACTTTGGGGTTCATGTGCATAGATTTTTGAAGGTGGGAGGATATATTGAGAGAGTAGTTAGCAAAACATATGGAATCGTGGGCTTCATAAACAGAGGTATTGAGTACAAAAGCACAGAAGTTATGCTGAATCTTTATTAGGCTCTGGTTAGGCCACAACTAGATTATTGCGTTAAGACCTGGTCACCACACTTTAAGAAGAATGTGAGTGTCCTTGAGAGGGTGCAGAGGAGATTTATCAGAATGTTTCTAGGGTTGGGGGGTATTAGTTATAAGGTTAGTTTGAAAAAGCTGGGACTAAAGCAAAATACTGCGGATGCTGGAAATCTGAAACACAAACAGAAAATACTGGAAGTACTCAGCTGGTCTGTCAGCATCTGGAGAAAGGAACAGAGTCGATGTTATGATGAAAGGTCACAGATCTGAACCGTTAACTCTGTTTTACTCTCCACAGATGCTGCCTCACCTGCTGAACATTTCCAGCATTTTCTGTGGGGTTTTTTTTGAGAAGCTGGTTTTGTTCTCCTTACAGCAAAGGAGAATGAGGAGAGATTTGATAGAGGTGTACAAGATCATGACAGGCTTAGTTAAGTTAGACAAGGAAAAACTGTTCCAATTAACTGATGGTACAAGGACTAGGGGACACAGATTGAAGGTTTTGTGCAAGAGATGTGGTGGGGGGAATGTGAGGAAGAACATTTTTATACAGTGCGTGGTAATGACCTGGAACGTGCTGCCTACAAGGGTGGTGGAAGCAGAGACAATCAATGATTTCAAAAGGAAATTGGATGGGCACTTGAAGGAAATAAACTTGCAGGGCTACGGAAATCGAGCGAGGGAGTGGGACTGACGGGATTGCTCTGCGGAGAGCTGGCATGGACTCAATGGGCTGAATGGCCTCCTCTGTGCTGTGATGGCTCTATGAATAATGGAACAAAGTCTCCATGCTCTCCGATGGCATAATTGGATATTCCCTCTCTGATCATATTATAGTATCCGAAGAGAGATGAACTTGGGTCAGCATTTAAATAGTTCTAATCTGATCAGGCAAGTACCCGCAGGAGTGATGGCACATTCACCCAATGGCCCCATGGATTTCTGGAATTGGGCCCTATTTAAATGCTGGAAGTAAGCTGCTAAGCACTAATCCCACTGTTTACAGGTAGCTCGCTGTCTGGGGGAATAGGAAATCCAGCAGGCCTGCTGCTTCTTCCAGCCAACCCGCCACTTTCAAAGGGGAGGTGGAGTTTTCAGTCATGGTGTGTGGACAGTGTGTTGCTGAGGCAGCCTTGGAGGTCCTTGTGATTGAAGTGAGGAGGTCCTTTTTCCTTCAGATGGACGATGGGTGCCACAGCAAATTAGCCAGCATCAAGGGAGAGAGGTGACAGGTCAATATCAATAGTGTAGTGTCTAGGACCTGGTTGTGGTATAGGTAGAAATTTAGTGACCTGACCAGGATCAGTAAGGTAAGACTCTTCTTCAAATCTGTCTTGATTTCCACAAATCCCAAGCACCAGACTTTAGTCCCAGCACCATCAATCCTTCCTGCTCCCACTTCACAAGCCTCTCCTCCAATTACTCATGATGCTTCGCTACATCTTCTGCTTGGAGCCACACACCTGGCCTCTGCTACTGCCCTTACAATGACTTCCCCCTCTTGCACAGACTGACTGCTTCTTCCTCTCACTATGCAGTTGTGCCAAGTAATCTCACACACCTTCATAAATCTTTAGCTCCCACATTAGGCGGCACAGTGGCGCAGTGGTTGGCACCGCTGCCTCACAGCTCCAGTGACCCGGGTTCAATTCCAGGTACTGCCTGTGTGGAGTTTGCAAGTTCTCCCTGTGTCTGTGTGGGTTTCCTCCGGGTACTCCGGTTTCCTCCCACATGCCAAAGACTTGCAGGTTGATAGGTAAATTAGCCATTATAAATTACCCCTAGGATAGGTAGGTGGTCGGGAAATATAGGGACTGGTGGGGATGTGGTAGGAATATGGAATTAGTATAGGCTTAGTATAAATGGGTGGTTGATGGTCGGCACAGACTCGGTGGGCCGAAGGGCCTGTTTCAGTGCTGTATCTGTAAAAAAAAAAATTTACTCGAGGGGAGGCTGGTGCACACTGGGACAGAGTCCTCAAGAACGTTGCAAACTTTGGGCTGAATTTTCCCAACCTTTGAGAGACGGGCTGGGAGGTTGGGGGGGTGGGATCATGAAAATAGCGAGGGACGGCGAGTTGTGGAGTGTTCATCACCTTCCCAATGGCATTCGATTTTGTTGGGGGCAGGGAAGGCCGAAGATGGCCTTCACACCCAGAGGCCAATTGAGGCTCTTAAGTGACAAATCAGCTGCTGCTGGTATTTTACCAGTGCTGGATGGAGCCCCGCCATGTGGGAAGGTCACCCAGTGCAACAAGACAGCCTCCTGGTGGGCTTGGGTAGTGGGGCCCTCCTCCGTAGGCAATCTGTGGCCCATGGAGGGCCCCCGACAGCAAAAGCTGCCCTTACGCAAACAACCCCGTCTCCCGCCCTCAATGACCAGCCTCCCCCCCACTTGCTGTTCTTCCCGTCCCCAAGAACTGCTGTCTGTCTCTCTGCAGTAACGGCAGCAACATCAGGAGTGGCGGCCACCTCCGGTACTACAGGAACTATGGACCTCGGGTAAGTGGGACAGGCTTGTCGGGCCAGTCCAGCAGGCCACAGCAAGTGGGGGGGAGGCTGGTCATTGCTGGATAAATGCCCATTTCGTTGTTGTCAATGCTCCCTTAAGTTTTCAGAAGCTTAGCCAGCCACTACGAGGACAGTTCAAATAGATATAAATGGTTATGATATAGTTGCGATTATGGAGACATAGCTGCAGGGTGACAAAGGATGGAAACTGAACATCCAGAGGTATTTAATATTTAGGAAGGACAGGGAAAAAGGGAAAGGAGAAGGGGTAGCATTTTGTTGGTAAAGGAGGAAATCAATGCAATAGTGAGGAAGGATATTGGCTCGGAAAATCATGATGTGGAATCTGTATGGGTGGAACTAAGAAACACCAAAGGGCAGAAAACGTTGATGGGGATTGTCTATAGGCCCCCAAACAGTAGTGGAGGTGTAAAGGATGGCATTAAACAGGAATTTAGAGATGCATGCAATAAGGGTACAACTGTAATCATGGGTGACTTTAATCTACACATAGATAGGTCAAACCAAATTAGCAATAATACTGTGGAGGAGGGTTTCCTGGAGTGTGTACGTGATGATTTTTTAGACCAATACGTTGAGGAACCAACTAGAGAACAGGCTATCCTAGACTGGGTATTGTGCAATGAGAAAGGATTAATTAACAATCTTGTTATGCGGGGTCCCTTGGGAGGAGTAACCATAACATGATAGAATTCTTCATTAAGATGGAGAGTGAAGTAGTTGAATCCGAAACTAGGGTCCTGAATCTAAATAAAGGAAACTATGTAGGTATGAGACGTGAGTTGGCTATGGTAGATTGGGGAATTTTACTAAAAGGGTTGTTGGTGGATAGGCAATGGATAATATTTGCAGAATGTGTGCATGAATTACAACAATTATTCATTCCTGTCTGGCACAAAAATAAAACCGGAAAAGTAGCTCAACCGTGACTTACAAAAGAAATTAGGGATAATATTAGATCCAAAAAGGAGGCATATGAAATTGCCAGAGAAAGCAGCAAGTCTGAGGATGGGGTGCAGTTTAGAATTCAGCAAAGAAGGACAAAGAGGTTGATTAAGCGGGGGAGAATAGAATGAGAGTGAACTTGCGGGGAACATAAATACTGACTGTAAAAGCTTCTATAAATATGTGAAGAGAAAAAGATTAGTGAAAACAAATGTAGGTCCCTTAGAATCAGAAATGGGGGAAATTATAATGGGGAACAAAGAAATGGCAGAACAATTAAACACATACTTTGGTCCTGTCTTCACAAAGGAGGACACAAATAACCTCCCAGAAATGTTGGGGAAACAAGGGTCTAATAAGAAGGAGGAACTGAAAGAAATCAGTATTATTAAAAAAAGTAGTGCTCGGGAAATGAATGGGGTTAAAGGCTGACAAATCCCCAGGGCCTGATAATCTACATCTCAAGAGTACTAAAGGAAGGCCCTGGAAATAGTGGATACATTGGTGGTCATCTTCCAAAATGCTATAGACTCTGGAACAGTTCCTACAGATTGGAGGGTGGCAAATGTAACCCCACTAATTAAAAAAGGAGGGAGAGAAAAAACAGGGAATTAAAGACCAGTTAGCCTGACATCAGTAGTGGGGAAAATGCTAGAGTCTCTTATAAAGGATGTGAGAACAGAGCACCTGGAAAACATAAACAGGATTGGGCAAAGTCAGCATGGGTTTATGGAAGGGAAATCATGCTTAACAAATCTACTGGAGTTTTTTGAGGATGTAACTAGTAGAATAGATAAGGGAGAACCAGTGGATGTGGTGTATTTAGATTTTCAGAAGGCTTTTGATAAGGTCCCACATAAGAGGTTAGTTGTGCAAAATTAAAGCACATGGGATTGGGGGTAATATACTGGCATGGATTGAGAATTGGTTGACAGACAAGAAACAGACAGAGGAATAAAGGATCTTTTTCCGGGTGGCAAGCAGTGGCTAGTGGGATACCGCAGGGATCAGGGCTTGGGCCCCAGCTATTCACAATATATATTAACGACTTGGGTGAGGGGACTATATGTAACATTTCCAAGTTTGTAGATGACACAAAGCTTGGGGGTAATGTGAGCTGTGAGGAGGATGCAAAGAGGCTCCAATGTGATTTGGACAAGTTGGGTGAGTTGGCAAATGCATGGCAGATGCAGTATAACGTGGATAAATGTGAGGTTATCCACTTTGGTTGTAAAAACAGAAAGGCAGGTTATTATCTGAAAGATAGATTGGGAAAGGGGGAGGTGCAACGAGACCTGGGTTTCCTTGTACCCCAGTCACTGAAAGCAAGCAGATAGGTAGGCGAATGGTATGTTGGCCTTCATTGCAAGAGAATTTGAGTGCAGGAGCAAGGATGTCTTACTGCAGTTATACAGGCCTTGGTGAGACCACATCTGGAGTATTGTGTGCAGTTTTGGTCTCCTTATCTGAGGAAGGATGTTCTTGCCGTGGAGAGAGTGCAAAGAAGATTTACTAGGCTGATTCCTGGGATGGCAGGATTGACATATGAGGAGAGATTGGGTGACTAGACCTATATTCACTAGAGTTTAGAAGAATGAGATGGGATCTCATAGAAACCTATAAACTTCTAACAGGACTAGACAGGCTAGATGCAGGGAGGATGTTCCTGATGGCTGGGGAGTCCAGAACCAGGGGTCACAGTCTCAGGATACAGGGTATGCCATTTAGAACCGAGATGAGGAGAAATTCCTTTACTCAGAGGGTGGTGACCTGTGGAATTCTCTACTGCAGAAGGCAGTGGAGGCCAATTCATTAAATATATTCAAGAAGGAGATAGATATATTTCTTAATGCCTAAGGGATCAAGGGATATGGGGAAAAATCGGGAGCAGGGTACTGAATTAGACGATCAGCCATGATCTTTTTTGAATGCGGAGTAGGCCCGAAGGACCGAATGGCCTACTCCTGCTCCTATTTTCTATGCTTACCACTGAGTAACTTGCCAAATGCCACCACAAGCCACCTGAAAATCATTGCCCAATCTTCCACAGCATTTTAAATGGGAGCAGGTGAGTATCCCTTTGAGTAGTGCTGGATATGGCCGCCTCCTGAGCCACATCATGCTTTGTGGGTGGGTCCAGCAAATAGCAGCGACAGTGCTGATTGACATGGAGATTGCATCATCTGACTCCTATTTCAATACTTTAATTTGTCTCCAGCTCTCTCTGGTGGGACTGCTGCCACCTAAAATGAGGTCCACTCGAATATTGGAATCTCCAGCGATCATTTCTGTCCCATTACCTCCCCATTTATAGGTGTGAACAGGACGATAGTGAGACAAAAATTAGCCCCAATGTGCAAAGCTCAGAAGAACATCCTATAATTCATTAATTTCCATCACCCACTATAGCCATTCAATAGCCGCCATGAGTGAGTTTAACAACTCGGTGGCAAATTGTGCCAGATTAGGAGCAGTTTTGTGCTGTGTCATATGCCCGATAAGAGCTGGATTGAAATTATTCTATGCTTCTGGTTCACATTAAGAGAAAAAGGTTACACAACAATTAATATCACCGTGTGTGACCTGAGACAAACATTTATTAAATACAGACTGGGCCATGTACTATAATTTCTATCAGCAATAAAATCATCAATTTATTGATCAACTCTCAATCAAAAGTGTAGAACTATATAACAAAAATATAAATGTGGGTAGCACAATGCAACAAATGCAAAACAGGCAGAACAATTACATTCTCCTTAGAAGGTATTTGACAATTTCGAATGCACAGGTTCTTCTAAACGAAAGGGTGTAGGAATTGGCAAAATCAGTCCCTGTCTCCAAAAACACAGACTGTGCCAATTGACATCAGAGCAGTGTGGACAGCAGATGTTGAGAAGTAAATAGTACCCCCGCACTCTGTGACAGGAAACAGAGGGCCTGATTCTAAATAAGCATCTGAAGAAGAAAAATGAAGAGGAGCATAAACAAATTACAGGATAAATGACAGTTTTCATCCCCTCGTCCACATCCCTTCTCTTGTCTCGCTCTCCACATCCAACAGCTGTTGCTTTGAGCTCCAATGAATGGAAGCATTGAAGCTCCACAGGCAGGGCTATTTAGTGGGCTTTTTGTTTATACCACATTACTTGTCACATTGTACTCATTAGAAAAGAGGATTCCTAAGTTCTTTTATATTCTTTTCTTAACTATTTCCTATCCTTGCCCACAGAAACTCCTGTGTTGATAGACTGTTTAGTCTAAGGGCATGAAGCTCTCTTTTCTCTTTTTATATGCTAACAGACCCGCTGTGTACTTTCTGTTTTTATTTCAAATGACCTCTCTATAATCAGGAGACTGAGACTATTTGTACAGCAAGCTTTTCCGGGAACTAATTCCAATTTCAGGAGGAACTCTTCCAATAAGACAAGACTCAGCCATATTCATTGTTCACTTTTACCCATGGTACAGGGCTCCATCTTATAAAATGCTTCCACCAAGTTGTAATTGGCCGATACAGGTCTAGGTAGCTTATGACTTCAAGTCTTCTTACTGGGGAAATAAGGGGTGAAGATCCCATGTCACTTGCCCATTACCCCACTCCAGTTCCAATGCAGCTAAAGACCCAGCTCCCAGCAACAAACATTAGACTGAGGAAACTTGTCGTAAGTGTATGACAGGCAGGTTGCTCACTCTCTGCGTTAGAATTCCTAGTTTACCAGTGAAGTGAAAAGTAACAAGAGAATATCATCGAACATTATGTTGTTGCTCATCATATGATCATTTAACATGAAAGACAAAACACACATAAGGACATGTACAAAGTACAGAGATCTTTTGTTGTGATAACATGTCCCACTCATATATGAACAAGTAAAGTACAATTAAAAACATCTTCTTTAATCTGAATGAGGTCTTCTTGTGTTCACACTAAGTTCGGCCTTTCAGAAGTTTCATTCATGGTTAGTGTCGGGCTCTTGAATCATCATTGTGTTCCTGGAATGAACAGAATCAACAGAACTGTCATTTTCAGATGGACTGAGTTGAATTTGATTTCAGTGTTTTGTTGTTGTTGATAATCATGATCAAGAGGAAATTATTTGAAACAAAGTCCCCATTTATACTGACCTTTAAAGACTCCTCCAGTGATGATTCCTCTGAGGTGATTCTCATCTGTATTGAAACATTACGTGTATAGTTAGAATAGGGAACTAGTGATCTCAAACTTCAGAATCATCTCCAAACAAAAGATTTAAATAATATTACAGAACAAATGTGAAGAGCTAATTTCTTAAATTTCAGATGTGAGGTTGAGGCTCAGTGTTGAGGTGAATGGATTCTGTGCAGTACTGTGACAATCGATAAGGCACTTGTATAGTGGGTTGCATTGTGTTATTGTGCAATGGCTCCATGCTAAGAAGGACAATTCCTCTCTGGTCACTTTCTTTATAGACATTTCAGTCCTGAGAGAGCTAACACTGTGAACTTTTCCTGCTTACAGTAAGCATTTATTCAGAATGATTTGAAAAGTCAGTTCTACAGGAGTTCAGCTTTGCTCTCCTGAAACTTTGATCTTCAACATGTGACGATGCAACACTATGCACACTGTTAATGATAACGAACTTAATGGAGCCATTGACTAAATTAACCAAGATAGTGGTAAAAATAAACAACCCTAATCCCAAAAAATGTATTCATTTTCGACTGACTTATAAGACCTAATGAAAACTACCAGTATGGTATTGGCATTTATCTGCACGCTAACATTTCTGAACCTCAAACACACTCTAAAGGACAAGCTAGATGGGAAGTCAACCTATTTGAGGTTGGCTGGGATGGGTTTGAAGGTAACAGGTAGCCAATCTATACTACCCAGTGGTCAGTCTGAATACAGTAGGAAACATACTAAGCAAGGCCATGATTTTAAAATTCTCATCCTTGCTTTTGAATACCTCTATGGCCTCCCCGCTACCTATCTCTGTAACCTCCTGCAGTTCTACAACCCTCCGTGATCTCTGCGCTCCTCTGACTCTGGCCTCTTGTGCATCCCTGATTTGATTTTAATCACTCCACTATTGGTGGCTGTTCCTTCAACTGTAAAGGCCCTAAGCTCTGGCATTCCCTCCCTGAATTTTTTTTTACCTCTCTCTCCTCCTTTAAGATGCTCCTTAAAATGCTCTTTGATCAAGCTTTTGGTCACCTGTTCTAATATTGCCTCATGTGCTTGGTGTCAAACTTCATTTGATCATGTTCCTGTGAAGAGCCATGGGATGTTTTACAATGTTACAGGTGCATAAATATAAATTGTTGCAATTTGGGTGGTTCTTGTTCACACTTGGTGGGGCTGTTTTTGCTTTAGCAACAAACATATTGGGGCAATTTTTATTTTGGGTAGACATTGGGCATCAGGTGGGCAGAGGGTGGTGCTGACTGGAGTGCTGTCCTTGCTGAATCATTTTGATGGTCAAGTTGTATCTGCAGAATATGGGAAAGCTTTGGGTACTGAACCAGCACTCAGAGGTAGCTTACCAATCGGGGGAGGGGGAAGGAAGGGTCAAGTCTGGTGGCTCCTTTGTGGAGCTGAGCTGGAATTTGGGACTTAAAAAGGGGAGGAAGTAATGGAGGGGAGGAGGGGGAGGTGGCATGAATAGACTGGAATTGGGTGGTGAATGCTATTGTCGGATCATTCATGCTCCTCCTGCTCCCACAATAATCAGTGACATGGTTTATTTCAATCATGTTTTCAGTGTGACTGCAGCAGCCCTTTAAGGACCTCTGATTAGGCCAATTTGAGCCCAATACCAATGGGCGGAGCATGTGAAACAAAGGCTTTGCATATTGGTACCTGTAAATTGCATTAGAGCTCTACAAAAGGATGTAGGGTCCTGACCTGCATATGATAATTAGGCTCTCGATGGAAGCACACAGGCTTCCCTTTGGAAACTGGCTCAGAAATGTCTGCAGCCGGATCGGGAAGGGGTAATAAGTTCACCAATGCAGGTTTCAGAATGTTATCCCCCATTCCACCAATGGGCACCACAAAAACCAGCTCAACCTCAATTTGAGATCAGTCCAACAATCCTTCAGTAACGGCTGGGAAATACACCATGTAGGGATAAAGTCATCGCATCGAATTAACCCACCATTCAAATAAATAAAAGCATATTGCCGCCCTGATGGAATTACCACCTACCTAGATAAAGAGAAATAGTTAGAAGCAGACAGCACAGATTTCAAAAGGAGCCGTGCTTGATAAACCTCAGAATTCTTTGAGAGGCGAACACACATATTAGATGGGGAAAAAGAAAAACTTGCATATATATAGCACCTTTCACAGCCACTCGATGTCTCATAGTGCTTTACTGCCAATGAAGTACCATCACTGTTGTAATGTAGGAAACACAACAGATAGTATTCAGACAGCAAACACCCACAAACAGCAATGTGATAATGACCAGATAATCTGTTTTTATGATGTTGGTTGGGCCATAAATATTGGCCAGGAAACTGGGGATATTTGCTGCTCTCCTTCAAAATAGTGTCATGGGATCTTTTATATGCACCCAAGCAAGCAGGTGGGCCTTCAGTTTAACACCTCATCTGACAGACAGCACTTCTGACAATGGAGCACTCCCACAGTACTGCACTGGAGCATCAGCCTTGATTTTTGTGCTTAAGTCCTGGAGTGGGACTTGATGACTCGGAGGCAAGAGTGCTACCAACTGAGCCACAGCTGACACATGGAGTGTATGTAGTCTCCATGGATTTTAGGAAAGCCTTTGACAAAGGCCCACAAGAAAAATTACTGGAAAAGTTTATGAAATAAGGGGGAGGATAGAAAACTGGATCTGGGCCTAACTTCAGCTTGCAGAAATGTGGCATTCTTTCCCTCTCTTTTGTAGTTAAGGTAATTGGAAAACAGGATGATGTACAAGTCATGACCACCTGATTAACAACTTCAGAATGTTGTGAGATTACCTCTTCACTGCTGTTGATTGATTCTGATGATCCTCCATCATTGGTGAACCTTTCTGGCAGTTTTCTGTGACCTTTCCCCCCTTTGAAGGGTTTGCTGTGAACCTTCCCTCTTTCAGACAGTTCACTTTGATCTTTCCCTCCTTTGAATACTTCACTGTGACTTTTCAGTTTTTCCAATGAGTCACCGTTTCCCTTGGCCTTCTTAAAGCCATGACATTCCACATCAACATCCAGCACCTCATCAGCTAAATATTTAACACGACTTTTGCATGAAGCTGTCTCCTGTGAAAACAGAACCCATGTTACAGAAGAGCATTGTTGTGTGCAATTTCTGTATCCTGAAATCTCTTGTGTGCAGCTGCACGATATATCCCTGACAATTGGAGCCTGAGCTTGCAATCTGTTGTCCTTTTCTCATACAGTTCTTCGGAAAATGACTGTCTTCCTCTTGGATTCTTGTGACCCTGTGATGAGGTTCCGACCTCAGATTCGTGCCATCACTAAGATGCCTATTTCCACCTCCGTAACGTCGCCTGACTTTGCCCCAGTCTCAGCTCATCTATTGCTGAAACCCTCATTCATGCCTACATTACCTCTAGACTTGGCTATTCCAATGCACTCCTGGCTGGTCTCCCATGTTCTACTTGCCAGAAACTTGAGGTCATCCAAAACTCTGCTGCCCGTGTCTTAACTTGCACCAAGTTCCATTCCCCTATCAACCCTGTGCTCGCTGACCTATGTTGGCTCCTGGTCAAGCAATGTCTTCATTTGAAAATCCTCATCCTTGTTTTCAAATTCCTCCATAGCTTCACCCCCTCCCTTTCTCTGTAATCTCCTCCAGCCACACAACCCTCCAAGATATCTGCACTCCTCTAATTCTGGCCTCTTGTGCATCCCTGATTTTAATCGCTCCACCATTGGTGGCCGTGCCATCAGTTGCCTCGACCCCAAGCTCTGTTTTACCTTCCTTACCCTTCTCTGTCTCTCCACCTCTCTTTCCTCCTTAAAACCTACCTCTTTGACCAAGCTTTTGATCACCTGATCTAATATATCCTTTTGTGGCTTGGTGTCATACCTTGTTTTATAATGCTTTGGCAAAGTGCCTTGGTATGTTTTATTACATTAAAGGTGCTATATAAATATAAGCGGTTGTTGTTGGATTCCTCGGACATTGTCCTTAATATGAGCCCTGGGAGCTAGGACTAGTATCCAATGGAGAAAGTCAATGAGAATGAAATCTTGGGGGTACGTATCCCACTACTGGAAAATTGGGGTACAGAGAGAAATGTTCCAGATTTCCCTCTTACTAATTTGCCTGCGTTTATGTCTAGTTTTTTGTCTGTCTAGAATATTGCATGACTTTCAGTGGGGAAGGGTGTCTACATAATTGTGATACATGAGGCATCACAATTGTGTGGGATAGGCTGGATGCGCAGTATGTCTTTCCTTGTCTGTCATTTTCTGTGTGTTTGTATCTATGGTGACATAGGACTGCCTGCTGGCACAGAGATACATCCCTGACTCCAGACAGTTTGCTGGCCTCAGAGTCACTGGTATAATTCTGGTGTGCAATCCAGCCTGCACTGAGGAGTCTGTCCATTGCGGTGGGAGGAGGGTGAGAGGAAGGGGTGGAGCACCAGACTCTGGCGAATTGGCTTAGTGTAGTGTGGTGTGCTGGCTCTGTGCTGTTAGTTGAAGTTTGCCTCCGTCGCTCCACAATCAACTGCACTGACTTTTTGTTGTCTTAAATATTTTAATTCCTTCCAGACACCATTAACAGCAAATGAACATGTACAAATTAATAAAAGCAAAATACTGCGGATGCTGGAAATCTGAAACAAAAACAAGAAATGCTGGAATCACTCAGCAGGTCTGGCAGCATCTGTGGAAAGAGAAGCAGAGTTAACGTTTCGGGTCAGTGACCCTTCTTTGGAACTGACAAATATTAGAAAAGTCACAGATTATAAACAAGTGAGGTGGGGGTGGGGCAAGAGATAACAAAGGAGAAGGTGCAGATTGGACCAGGCCACATAGCTGACCAAAAGGTCACGGAGAAAAGGCAAACAATATGTTAATGGTGTGTTGAAAGTTGTTTAACATATTGTTTGCCTTTTCTCCGTGACCTTTTGGTCAGCTATGTGGCCTGGTCCAATCTGCACCTTCTCCTTTGTTATCTCTTGCCCCACCCCCACCTCACTTGTTTATAATCTGTGACTTTTCTAATATTTGTCAGTTCCGAAGAAGGGTCACTGACCCGAAACGTTAACTCTGCTTCTCTTTCCACAGATGCTGCCAGACCTGCTGAGTGATTCCAGCATTTCTTGTTTTTGTTATGTACAAATTAATGTTTTGGGGGAAGAGAGTTTCCCTCACCCATTTTGCACCTCCATCTGCTCCAGTTCCACTCAAAAATCCATGAAAAGAAGATGGGAAATGGTGGCCTTTCAGTGCATATTTTGGTTTGCTGTGGAATTCCTGGGGCACATCTACAGCACTTTGGCCCACTACATCCACAGTTATTCCCTACCAGTATTACAGAGCTCTGTCTGCTGCTCAGCTTTCTTCCAGCTGTTCCTGCCTCTGCCCCAGCATTTAGCAGGGGGTCCAGGCCAGAACTGAACTCCACCGACAGCAGGGACATAAGAACCACCCAGTCATGAAAGGGTGCTCAGCCCTCCCCTGCTCTATAATTATACATGCTGTTTTTACAGCACCAAAAATGGAATACAAATATGTATATTAGAACAAGATTGGACATTTTCCAATGGAAACTGCAGTATTGAGCAGTGAAAGTGGATTAATGCCAACCATGACACCATCATATGTGGCTTCCTGGTGTTGAAACTGCATCAACTGTGCACATTTTTTAATCTTCCTGTGTTTTGAAATAACTTTTGATTCCATCCAGGAGAAGGAATGAACCATAATTCCTAGCAGCACTGTACACAGTTTGCATGGGTCAAAGGTGAGAAATAGAATGGTGTCATATGCAGAATGTTTCTACGCAGCCAACAACCTCAAACAGTTAATTCACAAGTTGACAAATCCCTTTAATCTTGAGGCTTACATTGAAAATGCATCATTGGCATAATCACTAGTAATATCACCGAGCTAGTAAACTGGAGGTCCAGGCTAATACCCTGGGATCGTGGATTCAAATCCCACCATGGCAGCTGATGGAATTTAAATTCAATTAATTAATTAAAAATCTGGAATTGAACACTTGTCCCATTAATGGTGCCAAACCCATCTGGTTCACTAATGCCCTTCAGAAAAGGAAATCAGCTGTCCTTACCTGGTCTGGCCTACATGTCCAGACTTACAGCAATGTGGTTGACTCTCAACTGAAATGGCCTACCAAGCTATTCAGTTGTTAAGAGCAATTAGGGATGGGCAACAAATGCTGGCCTTGCCAGTGACGCCCACATCCCTTGAAAGAAGAAAAATAATTCTGAAAGGAGCATTATTTTGCCTCCTCAGCACACCCAATGATAGTTTTTTTAAATAATTGTCTCCCCTCACTCACTCTAACCCACCCAGCTGCTGGCAGCTCCACTTTGGAACAATAAAAATCCTCTGTAGAAGGACAACAGATAATCATTTCAAGCCCTGAATTCCACTTCTTCACAATGCTTAGAACAGCTAACCGAACACCCCATGGAGCTAAATGACTGACCTATGACTGCATACATTATACAACAACTATGTAGTGGTCTTCTGGCATGACAAGTCTCCACAGAATGAGACTATTCATTCACTCTATAATGAAGAAAATACTTTGCTGATCTTGCAAATTGAGCCCACAGCACTCTGGTTTAGAACAAACAAATGGCTGGTAAATGGGGTTTGTGTTCACAAAGTAAGTTATTGCTTGGTGTTTAATTTCACAGTAATCCATTAACGCCTGCAGTGCCAGTGAAGAAATGAAGGCGGAACATTTCTATGCCATAAACTTGGTACTCACAGCGATCTTTGCAGGCCGGAAATTGCAGCTGGAATCATCAAATTCCAGTCCAGAATTTTTGGAACACACAGTTTCTTTTACGGAAAATGCTAAGTCCACGTTGTAGGAGAATTTTCCTGTGGGAGAAAGCTATATGCAGAAATAGATGTCAATTATATGTCCACAAAAATGGTCACCGGCTGTGCTACGAGATATATATGCTGTGTCATTCCCAGCCACATAAGAAAAAGAAAGACTTGCATTTATTCTAGAGCCTTTCACAACCACTGGATATCTCAAAGCGCTTTACAGCCAATGAAGTACTTTTTGAAATGTAGTCACTGTTGTAATGCAAGGAAATGGAGCAGCCAGTATGCGCACAGCAAGCTCCTGCAAACAACAGTGTGATAATGACTAGATAATCTGTTTTTTTGATGCTGTTTGAGGGGTAAACATTGGCTAAGACACCAGGGAGAACTCCCCTGCTCTTCTTCAAAAGATTGCCATCAGATCTTTAATATGGATCTGAGAAGATAGGGCCTTGGTTTAACATCTCATCAGAAAGACAGCACCTCTGACAGTGCAGCACCTACTCCGTACTGCCTTGTCTTTTGGACTCAATGCCCTGGAGTGGGACTTGAATCTGGAACCATGTGATTTAGAGGCAAGAGTGTGAACAACTGAACCACGGCTAACAGGGTCAAAGAGGCCAAATGTCCTGTTTCCTGAATAACTGGCTCCCCATCACATGATAGGTTACATTGGAGGCTTGTCAATAATCCTGCTGGATTTCCACCATGTGATTAGTGAGCTGTGGTATCCTCTGTAAACCATCATGGCAGACAACAGCAGAGACTCTTCACTACGGTCAATTCGCTGCCTAGAGCTCAGTTATGTCATTTTAACAGGTTTCCTGCTCTACTAACCATGAGTACATGAAATACAACATGACTGGTACCTACTGTAAATTATAATGCTCTGTTACATACAGTATATAATGAGAACTGAATTGTAGATTAATCAGATTAATAAATTAGCTGATCGTGAGTGGTGAGAGGTTCTGTGCAATGTAGGACAACATCCTGGGGCTAGAACTCTCCCCCCAGGCCTTAATAATCTTACAATACGTGCTTGTGCTTGTCATGCTAAAACCCTCATCCATGCCTATTTTATCTTCAGACTCGACTATTCCAATGCTTTTTTCTATTAACCACCCACAATAAACTTGATCAATCAAAACTCTGCTGCCTGAGTCTGAACTCGCACCAAGTCCTGTTCCCCTATAACCCCTGTGCTCACTGACCTACAATGGCTCCTGGTTAAGCAACACATTGATTTTAAAATTCTCATCCTTGTTTACAAATCCCTCCATAGCCTCGCCGCCGCCCCCCCCCCCCCCCCCCCCCCCCCACCACCTTCCTATCTCTGTAATTTCCTCCAACCCCACAACTTTCTGAGATACCTGCACTTCTCTAATTCTGGCCTCTTGACCATCCCTTGAGCTGTCTTGGCCCTAAACTCTGGAATTCCCTCCCAAAACCACTCCACCTCTCCACCTCGCTTTCTTCCTTTAAGACACTCCTTAAAACCTACCTCTTTGACCAAACTTTTGGTCATCTGACCTGATGTGGCTTGGTGTCGAATTTTGTCTGATAACACTCCTGTGAAGTGCGTTGGGAAGTTTATTACACTAAAGGTGCTATATAAATATAAGCTGTTGTTGTTGGAGTGATTTAAGGATAGCTGCATAATTTCAGGGCTAAACAAAAATATTCCTCTGGCCATTCTTGGTGTCATTGATTGCATCTCATCCTGCTGGACAATCCGAAGGTTAGATTTTAACTGTCAGGCGGTGTGAGTGGGATGACCACAGGGCCCTCCAGCTGGAGCACTCAGTCCATCCTGAGAGGTGGGCTGAACCAGGCTGTTGTGACCCAAATTGGCAGCTCCAGAGCATCCAGAGGCTGAACCAGTCTGCAGAGAATTCATTCCATGGTGATGGGGGTTGGGTAGCGGTGGAGGGGGGTGGGGGGGTGGGGGTGATTGTTGGGGGGGGTGGTAGTTGTGATCACAGGGGTGTGATTGATGGGGGTGGAGTTGGGTTTGGTTGATTGGGCAGGGTAACTTTGATTGGTTGGGTGGGGGTTGGTTGTGATTCGACGGAGTTTTGGTGTGAGCGGGGGTTTGTGAATGTGGGGGAGGTTTGATTGGGTGGGAGTTGAATGTGATTGGTGGTTGTGATTGTGGGGGGGGGGGGCTTGATTGAGCAGGGTTTGGGTATGGTGAGGCGGGTTGTGGTGCGTTTGATTGGGTGGGGGTTGAGTATGATGGGGCGGGTTGCAGTGAGTTTGATTGGGTGGGGGCTGGATATGATGGGGCGGGATGTTTTTGTGGACATGGGAGGCATTGCATGAGGGAGGGATGAGCCTGTTCCAGTCGGTACTCCTCATTATTCCAGTAGACCTTGGAGGAGAACCACCTGCTCTCCCTGCCCAGACAAAGAGCATTTTAATGCCACCTCTTCCTCCTACTCAGCAAGTTGGTTGCTCTGACCAGGGGGACATTAAAACTTCATCCTGTAAATGTTGTAGGCCCCGACCTGTGCACATTCATGAGGTTCCCGCCCGAGGAGGGCCTGGGCTGCTCACGAAAATATAGTGGTAGCGTGGGAATGGGGCGCCATCACCTCAATTTCAACTCTAACACCTCCCAGATCCTCCCAGTCAGAAGGAGTTCAATTCCCTCTCCAATGTTTACTCTGTATTAATTTGCAAAAGAATAAAGAGGCGAAAGATAATTGTGATTTCCTAAATACAAATCTTGGAAGTAATTCAAATCTCGCTCACAACTGTAGATCTAAATTCTCCAACCACAGTTTCCAAAATCAAAGACTGAATTAGGATTTAAATTCCAGAACTGAGATTCACCATGAGTATGAGCATAACATAATATTCTGCTCCTGTTTAATAATGAGTGTCTAACTGCACTTTGTAATATTGTCGAAGATTTTAGAGGGTGAAACACACTAAGACCAGAATACACTTACATCCGTCACTGTGCTGCTGATTATGCCGCAAAGATGACTGATTTCACTTATTTCATTCAGCTTTATAACTGCAACTCTCAGAGCATCCTCAGGGTTGGGTACTCCTGCAGAGAGAAAAGGAAAGTTGTGCAAAAAACTCCAGGAAAATCATGACATCTCTGCCCGGGAGTTACTATTTAGTGTTCAACGGAATAAATTATTAACGACTGCACCACCACATGTTGGATTCTTTAGTGAATTTTTTTTACACATTGGTAAAGTATCAGTGACTGAATCTCATTCCCAATAACTCGTTGCTTTATGAGGTGCTGCTCTCTCCAGTACCTACCTGAGCAGTGGAGGATCTGCACTGCAGCAATGGTGAGGAGAAAGGATTTCATTCTGCCTCTTGTGTGATCAGCTGGCTGGTTTCTAAGAGTAAAGGAGCTGCTTCTCTCTCTCGCTCTGCCTTTTCCTTGCAGTGTTCAGTCTTTATATACTGCACCTCCACCACATTCAAACACTGACTCATATTTGCTCAGTTTGGTGATCCTGGGCACAGAAACCTGCTGACAAGTGGCTGTAATATGATTAAGGTTTCTTCTATTACAGCCAGATGTTCCGTTCTAAAATGTAATGGTTCAGCTGTTAATCTTTCAGAGTATGGAATTAATTCACCAAATGTGGAAATAACAGGGGTTTCAGCTGGATTCATATATCATTTTAATTCAATCTCTTAAGATGCTTTTTCCTCTTCTTTCAAGCTGTCTTTTCATTCAGAGAAAGAGACTTTCTTGCATTTGATTTTGTGCTTCACAGTTTCACCATTTCCTGGAGTGAATTAGTTTCCTCGCAAACCTATTTCTCTCACATGACACAAATGATCTAATTTTGTGAGTGATGTGAATTGTGGCAACGATCTGGTCAGGAGCTCAAACAGTTTAAATAATGCAGCTGCTGTGGAACAGTCACATTCCTTCTGTTGTGAATCACCCTAATATCCTTTTATTTCCTCTCTTTCCTCGCCAATTTTCACCCTTAGCTTGTGAGGAGAAAGCAATGCCTATGGTTTGGTAGTGTTTAAATGGATGGATTTTAGATAGAGGTGGTTCCTTCACTGAAGTACAAGAGCTTGAACCAGAGTAACTCCATCTATTGATCAGTGCCTTAGCAGATATAGAGTTCCTTTCATTAGGGACAGCATGATTAAAATGCTATTATATGCAGTTGTGGCAAGTTAATATGCAAAGCCTGATTGTTGTTATGGGTTAATGCCATTTATGCCCTTATTCAGCAAGAGTTAGTTGAAATTCGTCTTGCCTTGGGTGTGAACCAAATTGTTCTAAATAAGAATTACAGCTGATATTTCCGAGAATGTTTCCAGGGATGAGAGATTACAGTTACATGGACCTTTTCACTCTCTCTCTAGAGAGAGTAGACACATTACCTGGCAGGGGAGAGCCCATGATCAATGGCCTTTGATCCTGTTCTAGGTAGGTTTTTGAGTAAAATGCCTGTAACCAATTCTAGAGCTTTAGGCCAGGGGGTGTGTAACACCGTTCGGGTGGTGATGAAGGTTAATGACAGAGGTGCACCTGTGGACCATACCTTCTTCATTAAAAAAATCCTTATTGATTGCTGTGGATTCCAAGCTGCAGACATCTTCTGCCTGCAGGACTTCCCCAGCAGTGGATATTTCGACGCGATGTTCAAGAATGTGGCGGATGCATTAAGTTCCTGAAAGTGTTCAAGGAGAAGGGCAACCAGGCGCCGCTGTCCATCCTCAGAGAGGAGCCACTCTTCACGCTGCCGTCGCAATGCAACCGAGTGGTGACAATCCACCTCTACAGCCCCTATGTTCCTGTTATGGATGCACTCACCTTCCTCGCCAGGTACGTCAAAGTGGCCGGCTGCAGCACTGATGTCAAGGACCCATTTGGGATTTGGACCAGCAAGCGACAGGTCAAGGTGACCTTGAAGGTCGATGCCAATGGAGCCATCATCCATCCTCCGTCCAGCTTTGCTATCAGGGAAAGTCGAGGCTTCTTGGTCTATGCGGGGAAGCCCAGAGTTTGTTGCACCTATGGCAAATCTTGTCATGTGGCAGCCAACTGCAGCACAGTCGTCTGCAAGAACTGCAAGAAGGAAGGCCATCAGACCAAGGACTGTAAACGGATTAAATGCTGTAACCTGTGTGGTGGGGCAGGCCACCTCTACAAAGCCTGCCCTGAACGCTGCCTCAGTTATGCTCAGGCGGCAAGGTCCAAGGAAAGGCTGGGAGAAGGAATGGTGAACTCATCTGGTACTGGGAAGAAGACAAACAACTCTCTCCGCAGTGAGGAAAGTCTACCTGAGGAGGAGAAGAAAGGGGAGGCAGCTGCAACCAGCAACCGAACACCTAGCCCGTGCCCGGAAACCCCTCCTCTACAGACAGAATTGATGGAGGAAGAGGCAGCAAATGAACAAACTAGTCAGTGGCAAGTGGTACAAAGAAAAACTGCAAAGAAGAAACCTCCAAAAAAGGAACAGGCCAACACCCAAACCAGTGGCAAGAGGAGGCTAATGTCTGAGACTGACTACGGCAGCTCCTCCTCATTGGACAAGGAAGGGCCGGAACGACAGCACCAGCAAAAGAAGCGGCAGAACGCAAAGGAGCTGGAAGATAAAGCTCCCCAGTTCCAGGACACTGGAAGCTGTGATGGGCCCAGCACGCCCCAAACCCAAAGCGCTGAACCCAGCGCACCACAGCTCCGGGACACCTCGAGCAACGAAGGGTCTGGTGCATTCCAGTTCTGGGAAGCCGGGAGCAGTGATGTCTTCGAGGAGGGACAGAGGGGAAAGACACCAACAGCAGAGGACAGCCCAAGCCTTGCTACCTACAAGATCCCGCCCCCCCCCCCCCCACCCCCCGATGTCGCCCCAGCAGAACAACCTCCCTCCCCCCCACCCCTTGACTAACCAGGAGGGGTTTCTGAGCCCAGTGAATGTGAAACAGCTTGTGTACACCATGGGTAGGCAGGAACATACCCGAGGACTGGGACTAGCAAGGACACCTGGTGTGGTAGGCAACACCCAACTTTAAAACGTGTATAAAGATTGCTTCGATTAATGTGCATAGCATTAAATCCACTGTACGATGTGTTTCGACCTTGGACTACCTTGCCAAGGTCAAAGCTGACCTGCTGTTTCTGCAGTAGTGTGGAATACTGCACCTCAGCACCTACAGGCAATGGTCGCGACGGTGGTCCCACGGGCCATCGATCTGGTTGGGGGTAATGACTCCCGTTCCTCTGGCCTGGGTATTCTGCTGCGGGGAGGCAACTTCACCATCTCCAAAGTTAAGGAGGTGGTGGGCGGTCGCCTCCTTGTAGCAGATGTAATGTACAACAATGCTCCGCTCCGGTTGATCAACATGTACCCCCCTGGCTCAATGCAGTGAGCGGCTGACCGTTTTCCAGCAGCTCCCACTGCTGCTGGCAACACCCAGACTGGTCATTCTAGGCGGTGACTTCAACTGCACCATTAATGCAGCTGGACGATCCAGCAGGGATGACAGCAAACTGGGCACTACGTCCAGATTCCTAATAGAAACAGTAAAAGATCCCAAGCGGCACGACATCTTCAGCAAGCCTGCAAACATAGCGCAGCGTAGATACACCTGGTCAAGACCGGACAGGTCTGCCTGTTCCAGGATTGACTTCCTGTTGTGTCCCGTGCTTTCATGGTCAGATCCACCGACGTCTTCTCTGACCACTGCCTCTTACTGGCCGACTGTCACTTACAGGACGACCAGTGGGTTGGCAGGAGAAGCTGAATGTAAAACTGCTAACCCCAGAAAATGTTGAGGAACTCAAAAGGGATTACAAAGGTTGAAGATCCGTGAAACCCCTTTTTGAGTCTCCGGTGCACTAGTGGGAGGCGACCAAGGAGAACGTCAAGAGGTTCTTTATCTTCAAAGGTGTTCAGAGGGCGAGAGAGAGATAGAGGGAAATGTCCTGACTCTAGAAAAAGATGCAAAATCTGCTTCAGCTGCAGTCAATGGGGGTCGAGGTCAAGGAGGATCTCCAAGAGGTGAAGAGCCGGCAGGCCTCGCTCTTTGCCATGGAGTCCTCCAAGATCATCTTCCGGTCCAGAGTCTGCTCCATTGAGGATGAGACGTGCTCACATTTTTTCTTCCAAAAGATACACAAAGAAAGCTCTGTGATCAGCAGCCTGAAGGAAGAGGATCGCTCGGTAACGTCTTTGCAGTCCGACATACTAAGGATTGATAAATCCTTTTATGCTGGGCAGCACAGCCTCCCAGTCCTTCCTGTCATCTATCATGGAGGTCTTAGATGACAGCATGTGGGAGAGTCTGGACAAGCCACTAACTCTGGATGAGCTGACAAAGGCCGTCAGGTCTTTTGATACGAGTAAAACTCCCTGAAGCGACGGCTTACCGGTTGAGTTGTATTCGGCTCTGTAGGACTGGGTCGGCCCGGACCTGCTGGAAGTATACGAGAGTATGCTTCTGGCTGGCAGAATGTCAGAATCCATGAGGAAAGGCATCGTCACCCTCATCTACAAGCGGAAGGGGAAGAGGGCGGAAATCAGAAATTGGCGGCCCATCTCACTGCTTAATGTTGACTACAAAACTCTGTCCAAAGTCATCCCCAGTCAGGTCAAGTCTGCTCTGGAGTTGGTGATCCACTCTGACCAGACCTGCACTGTACCTGGCAGGAAGATCTCTGATAGTCTCGCGCTACTCAGGGATATGATCGCCTATGTACGGGACAGGAGGATGGACACCTACCTCATCAGCTTGGACCAGGAGAAGGCTTTTGATAGGATATCGCACACCTACATGATGGGCGTGCTCTCCAAAATGGGGTTTGGGGAGGGAATCCACAATTGGATCAAACTGCTCTACACAAACATCAGTAGCGCAGTCTCAATCAATGGGTGGGAATCAGAAAGTTTCCCGATCCAATCTGGAGTCAGACAGGGCTGTCCTCTTTCCCTGTCTTGTTTGTTTGCTGTACAGAACCTTTTGCTGAGTCCATTAGGAAGGATGCAGGATTTGAGGAGTAACAATCCCGGGCAGCCGAGGCACTCAGGTTAAAGCCTCCCTGTATGTGGACGATGTCGCTGTCTTCTGCTTGGATCCGCTGTCCGTTCGCAAACTGATGAGCATCTGCGACCAGTTCGAACTGGCCTTAGGAGCCAAAATAAACCACAGCAAGAGCGAGGCCATGTTCTTTGGGAACTGGGCCGACTGATCCTTTGTCCCCTTCACCGTCAGGTCAGACTACCTGAAGGTTCTAGCGATATGGTTCGGAAGGGCCGGGGCGTGCGCCAAAACCTGAAAGGAGCGAGTAGCCAGGATACACCATAAACTGAGCATGTGGGGGCAGCGATCTCTCTCCATTGTGGATAAGAACCTGGTCATCAGATGCGAGGCGATCACGTTGTTGCTGTACGTGGCGCAGGTCTGGCCCATACCCCACTCCTGTGCTGTGGCGGTCACCTCAGCCATTTTCTGCTTTATCCAGAGATGTAAAATGGACCATGTTCGGAGGGGCACGATGTTCAAACCTCTGGATAAGGGCGGAAAAAACGTACCCAACGTCGCCCTCATCCTGATGACCACCTTTGTGTGCGGCTGCCTCAAGCTGTGCGTAGAACCCCAGCACGCAAACACCAAATGTCACTACCTGCTGAGGTTCTATCTGTCTCCGGTGTTGCGAAGGATGGGTCTGGTCACATTGCTGAGGAACGCTCCATCCAGTTGGACAGTGCCTATCCTTTCTGGAAAAGTTTGTGCGGAAAAATACTTTTGACCACCAAACCACCAGGCAGTGGTCTGCACGGAATGTCCTCAAGGCCCAATGGGTTAAGGAGATGGTGGATCCTATCGGATGGTACCCCGAGCAGACTGCCAAAGTAATGCCCTCGAGGTGGCTGTGGTGGGGAAGAGACTGTTGCCCACCTCCTTCTGGAATGTGCCTTTGCAAAGCAGGTTTGGAAAGAAATGCAGTGGTTTTTGTCCAGGTTCATCCCAAGCAGCTCTGTAACACAGGAGTCTGTGCTCTAAGATACGCAGTTCGTGTTCCCAGATACGCAGATCGAGATAAACATCAACTGCTGCTAGAGAACCGTCAATTCGGTGAAAGACGCTCTTTGGTCTGCCCAAAACTTGCTGGTCTTCCAGCGCGAAGAGTTGTCCACGACCGAGTGTTGCAGACTGGCACATTCCAAGGTCCAGGACTACGTGCTGAGGGATGCACTAAAACTTGGAGCAGCTGCTGTAAAGGCTCAATGGGGAAAGACCACTGTGAACTGAGGGGCTGGACCCATGGAAAACCCCTCGGGCTGTATACACCAAATATGGTTTAGCTGTAAAATGGAATGGAAGGGTTGTGAGGCAACTTGCTCCGGTATGGAAGAAAACTGATTTCCTTTGTACTTTTTGGAATGTCAATTTGGTGCTGTTTTGAACTGTTTTGTGATGTATTTTTTTGACAGAATTTTATGAATAAAGTATATTTTTGAAATAAAAAATTACAGTTACATGGACAGACTGGAATCACAGAATTGTTACAGTGCAAAAGGAGGCTATTTGGCCCATCATGTCTGCACCAGCTCTCCAAATGAGCAATTCACCTAATGCCATTCCCTCGCTTTCTCCCTGTAACCCTGCACATTCTTCCTTTTCAGATAAAAATCCAATTCCCTTCTGAATGCCTCGATTGAAGCTACCTCCACCACACTCTCAGGCCGCTCATTCCAGACCTTAACCATTCTCTGCATGAAGAAGTCTTCCTCATGTCTTCTTTTGCCAATCACTTTAAATCCGTGCCTTCTCATTCTCGATCCTTTCATGAGTGGGAACCATTTTTCCCTATTCACTCTGTCCAGACCCCTCATGATTTTGAATACCTCTATTAAATCACCTCTTAGCCTTCTCTTCTCCACAGAAAACAGTCCACATTTCTCCAATCTATCTTCATACCTGAAATTCCTCATCCCTGGAACCATTCTCGTGAATCTTTTCTGTACTCTCTCCAAAGCCTTCATATCTTTCCTAAAGTGCGGCACCCAGAACTGGACACAATCCTCCAGCTGAGACCGAACAAGTTTAACATAACCCCCTTGCTCTTGTACCCCATTAATAAAACCCAGGGACTGGATTTGACCGACCCCCCTGAAGTCGGGATCAGTAGCGGGGGGGGACCTGAAGATGGCCCCAGATGAGGCCCGCCACGCCCCTCAATGCTGGGAGGGCCCGGCTCAGCATTACTGGCGACGGCGAGGCCTCATGGAGGCTCCCCCGCCGAATTGCAACGGGATCCCAATTTGAATATTTAAATAAATTAAAATTATTGAATTAATGAAGCTTACGTCACCGCCTCATGTCCCGCCGTGATCTTCAGCCTGGTGGCCGGCACTCCTGTGCTTTTGGATCCTTGTCCAGGGAAACGAGGCGTAACACTGGTGGGGAGGAGGGGAGGTACGTTTATCAGTGTGAGGGTGGTGGGGGGGTGGACAGCAAACGGGGTCAAATTAATGTCATGGGTGTAGGGGATGGTGGGAAGGGTTGTAGTTGAAAGTTTGTGCAGTTTGGGGGGGAAGGTCAGATAGTAAAGGTAAGTGTTTTTGGGGGAAAGGGCAAACAATTAATTTAATTATTATGGGCGGGGTTGGGAGAGAGGCAAAATAGATGTATTTCTTTATTTTAATTCAATTTACCTTGAAATATTTAAATTAACTGGTTGGGCTGACAGCCCTTTAAAAACGGCGTCAGTGCCTGTGCACACACAGCTGACGCCATTGCCGGGGATGGACAGCCGATTGGGGTTGGGTGGGGGTGGGGGCGCACCCTGGCTATTTAAATGAGCTGCCGCACGGAAGATTGCAGTGGCTCTGTGGCATGCGACCCGCAAGGGTGGGCCGCCGTTTTTTCAGAATCCAGGCTCAGGATACTGTATGCCTTACTAACCACTCTCTCAACCTGTGCTGCCACCTTCAATGGCTTATGCATATATACACCCAGGCCCCTCTGCTCCTGCACCCTCTTTAGAGTTGTGCCCTTTATATTATATTGTATCTCTATGTTCTTCCTACTGAAATGAATGACTTCACATTTCTCTGCATTGAACTTCACTGAGAAACTGGGGTTGTTCTCCTTAGAGCAGAGAAGCTAAGTGGTGATTTGATAGAGGTGTTTGAAATCATGAAGATATAGTGAGTAAAGAAAGGAATTGGACTAATACTTGAAGGAGAACAAAAATTGCAGGTATATGGGGAAAGAGCGAGGGGAGTTGGACTAACTAGATTATTGTTTGAAAGAGCCGGTGCAGACTTGATGGGCTGAATGGCCTCCTTCTATGCTGTACCGTTTTATGATTCTATGCGTTGGACCCAGACAGTGCAGATGAATTTCACTGTTGGGGATGTGGGGTTTTCCACTCCTCCACCCTAATTTTTCCAGGCGAACTGCGGAGAATGCGGAAAAATGGCATACATGCATTGATGACAACCTTCCCAGGATTTCCCAGGCTCTCTCGCCATTGTTACTCTGGATACACAGGTGAACCTCCCTCTGCCTCACCCTGTTTCATTTCTGGATATCATTCCACGAGGTTATCTTTACATGACTGTGCTTTGATGGGGTGAAATTGAGGCAACTGTTTCGTTGATCCTAACTCTGTATTCCATGTTACAGACCCGGCGCTGAATGTTTGTCTATGAAACTGAATACTGCTCATCGACGAACAAGTGAAGACCCCACCCTCCCATCTGATGCTGCTAAAGAAACTGTTTGACAAAATTGATAGGAAAACTGGAATGAGCTGGGTGGTGGAAGCACACCCTCTTCCAGGCTGGATTTTTTAAATATTCAACTCCTTTGATACAGGAGGAAAGTGATCGGAGTCAGCTATGTACACTCTCTGGCCAATTTCACTGTTGAGAAAACCAAAGATTCTGCAGAAAGCATTTTTCCAGGCACCACAAAGGTAATCTAAGCTACTGCCATGCCAGGCTCTCCTGCCCCACCATGATAACAACCCCATAACCCCTTGTCCCTCCCCATACTCCTCACCCCTCCCCATACTCCTCACCCCTTGCCTCTCACCCCAAGGAGCTGCCTGATAGATGGCCTCTAGACCACCCTATATTGAACTGACCTGAGTCCAGCAATCTGCCTTAGGATGCTGGTTTTGAGCAGGCAATGCTCTGGCTCTATTTAGCTAAGGACCGGGCCTCAAAGTGGCCTCCTCCACCGGTTAAAATCCACCCTCTAACTTTAAAAGCCTCTTCAAAACCTGCCTTTTAGGCAGCCGGTCTAACTCTCCTGTGATTACTTGCTTTCCAATCCTCCTCTACAGTGTCCTTAGGGAAACTGTACTGAAGATGTCATATAATTGTTGCAATAGTACAAGAGACTGTGACAGTCATTTAGAAACATTGGAAAAGTCAGCCAAAGACTATGACTTTGGAAATCTGATGTGAAGCGTGAGTTCACACACCTTCCAAGCCAAAGGAATGTTAGTAGCAGAAGAGAAACTTCATCAGAAAAGGGCCAAGTAGAGTAATTGGCATATGGACAATGGGCATGAACTGCATATGTTTCTCAATGTTCTTTGTACATTGAACTATGGAGACAGTCCCAGAAACAACTCTGAATGGAATCATACTATAGCACAGAAGAAAGCCATTAAGTCCATTGTGTCTGCACCAGCTCTCTGAAAGAGCTACACACTTAGTCTAACTTGCCTACCCTTTTCCCCGGCCTTTTAAGCTTCTCAATTTCAAATATTTACCAATGCGATATCAAAGAGGTCAGAAAATATTCACAATGCCAGCCTTGGCTCAGTTGGTAGCACCTCCACCTGTCGATTAGAAAGTTATAGGTTCAAGTCCCACTTCAGAGACCTGTACACGCAATCGAGGCTGATACAGTGCCAGTACTGAGGTAGTGCTGCACTGTCAGAGGGTCTGTAGTGAGGGAAAACTGCATTGTCAGAGAGTCAGTACTGAGGGAGTGCTGCACTGTTGGAGGAAGAGTTACTATACTGTCGGAAGGTCCTTCCAGGGGGAGCACTGTACTGTTAGGGCAGTATTGAGGGAGTGCTGCACTGTTGGAGGTGCTGATGACTTTTGGATGAGATGATAAACCGAAGTCCCTTGTGTCCTTTCAGGTTGGATGGAAAATATTCTGTGGCACTATTCCAAAGATCAGGGGAATTTTCCTTGATGTAGAAACAGGAAGTACTGGAAATACTCAGCAAGTCTGGCAGCATCTGTGGAAAGAGAAACAGAGTTAACGTTTAAAGTCTGTGATTTTTTTAATCAGAACTAGCAAAGGTTAGAAAAGTAATAGGCTTTGAGCAAGTGAAGGGGGGTTGTGGAGGAAGACCAAAAGTGGCAGTGTGTCATAGGGAAGAGGGCAGGAGAGATTAAATGACAAAGATGTCATGGAACAAAGGCCAAGGGAGTGCTAAGAGTTGTAGTAAAAGACAAAGCGTTAGTCCAGAGACAGTGTTAATGGCAGAATAATGAGCAGCTCTGTCCAAAAGCAAAATATGATAAACAAGTTTAACAGAGGAACATGGTTTAAATAAAATGTAAAAGGCAGTCATGCTCTGAAGTTGTTGAACTCAATGCTGAGTCCAGAAGGCTGTA
Source organism: Heterodontus francisci (assembly GCF_036365525.1). NCBI lineage: Eukaryota > Metazoa > Chordata > Chondrichthyes > Heterodontiformes > Heterodontidae > Heterodontus > Heterodontus francisci. The sequence goes on from NC_090377.1 coordinate 109,988,221, forward strand.
GAATGTCTAACTGGGAGATGAGGTGCTGTTTCTCGAGCTTGTGTTAAGCTTGTGGAACACTGCAGCAGGCCAAAATCAAAAATGTGGGCCTGAGAACAAGGTGGTAAATTAAAAAGGCAAGCTTGGGGTCATGCTTGTGGACTGAACGGAGGTGTTCCACAAAGCAGTTACCCAATCAGCGTTTGGCCTCCCCAATGTAAAGGCGACCACATGGTGAGCAGCGAATGTACTACACTAAATTGAAAGAAGTACAAGTAAATCGCTGCTTCACCTGGATGGAGTATTTGGGGCCTTGGATGGTGAGGAGAGAGGAGGTAAAATAGCAGGTATTACACCTCCTGCGATTGCAGGGGAAGGTGCTGTGGGAAGGGGACGAGGTGTCGGGGGTGATGGAGGAGTGGACCAGGGCGTCGTGGAGAGAACCATCCTTTTGATGGACCATCAGATGACTGCACCGGTGCTGTTTCCTGCTGTCGCCCTGAATAGGAAAAATTCATCAACTTTGCTTCCAATTTCCACCTTTCTCTCACCTTCTCATGGTCCATCTCCAACACATTCCTTCCCTTCCTTGACTTTTCTGTTTCTATCTCTGGGGATAGGCTTTCCACTAATATTCATTATAAGCCAACCGACCCCCACAGTTTCTTTGACTACAGTTCCTCACACCCTGCCTCCTGCAAGGAATCCATTCCATTCTCCCAGTTTCTCCATCTCCATCGCATCTGTTTTGATGATGCAACCTTCCACACCAATGCTTCTGATATGTCTTCCTTTGTCCTCAACTGAGGATTCCCTCCCACTGTGGTTGACAGGGCCCTCGACCGTGTTGGACTCATTTCCCGCACTTTTGCCCTCATCCCTTCCCCTATCTCCCAGAACTGCGACAGGGTTTCCCTTGTCCTCTCTTACCACCCCATCGGCCTCCACATCTAAAGGATCATCCTCCGCCATTTCCGCCACCTCCAGGGTGATACCACCACCAAGCACATCTTTTCCTCCTCTCCCCTGTCAACATTCCAAAGGCGCAATTCCCTCTGCAACACCCTGGTCAACTCCTCCATCACCCCTGACACCTCACCACCTTCCCACATGTTACGACCAAGATGGGAGTAATGCACTGTTAATTCAGTCCCACAACTCCACAGGTCAGAGTGTATTAGTAAAGCTTCCCACCTCCCGGAAAAATAGCCAAATCAATTACTTTATTTATCCCCAGAATAAAGCACACCAAACTAGATTTCTTTAAACAACAACAAAAATTAGCTATTTATTAAGAAACCAAGTTTTAACCAATAATGAGATGAATCTATATGTATGAAAAGATTTTATAACTCCTTAATCTTCCGAACAATCATGCACACACATACATTCAATTATCAGCAGTTAACTGGGAGAAATGGTTATATTGATTTTATAATAGTTTCTTAGGGATAATAAAATAACTGTAACTTCTGGTAGTATTTTTCCTGGATCGGTGAGGCGTCCCAGAGTTGAATAGTCAGAACAATCAGAGAGACTCAATGTCTCTCCAGGAGAAATTAATGAACAGTCTATGATGGGTAGACATTCAAGGTAGTTTATCTGCAGCAGGCATCACACAGATTTTTCAGCAACATGTTGTAGCAACAGGGCTATTTAAATTTTAAAGTAGCAGTCTAACAATCGAAACTTTCTTAAGAGTTCAGGAACTTCCAAAAACACAAAAGTCAACAGGACTTACTCTCAGCACAACAGCCTTCTCCACAGAGCACAGCAATTACAGAACTCACAATTCAGGCAAGAATTCTTGAATGGAGGCAACAGATACCTGCCCCACCCGAAACACAGGCTTTCTTTCTTTAAAGCAGTGTTTCTCCACAGAGTGTAGCAATTCTTCATTTCTCTGGGTCTCTTCCTCTTTGATACAGGAATTATTTTTCAAGCGAGAGAGTTTTCTGGGCTGTATTCTTGGCCGATTTCCAGCAGTAACTCTTTCAGCTGCTCACAGCCCCCTGGTTTCTTCTTTCACTGCCAAAATGAAACTGAAAGCCTTTTTCAGTAGGATTCATAAGACCGTTATAAAATCTTACTGTTACTTGGATACAAATTGCCTTGCAGCCTGCACTCCAAATCAAATGTCAACATTCAGTCACTGTTCACAGAAAATAGCCACAGGTCTTAAAGGCACACTGACCTCCCAGTTTAAAAAAAAACTCTTATGACACACGGTACCTTCCCATGCAATCGCAGGAGGTGAAATACCTGCCCATTTACGTCCTCTCTCTTCACCATCCAAGGCCCCGAACACTCCATCCAGGTGAAGCAGCTTGTACTTCTTTCAATTTAGTAAACTGTATTCACTGCTCACAATGTGGTCGCCTCTACACTGGGGAGACCAAACGCAGATTGTTCACCACTTTGCGGAACGCCTCTACTTAGTCCACAAGCATGACCCCGAGCTGCCGGTTGCTTGCCATTTAAATTCACCCCCCTGCTCTCATGAACACATTTCTGTTCTTGGTCTGCTACAGTGTTCCAGTGAAACTCAATGCAAGCTCAAGGAACAGCACCTCATCTCCCAATTAGGCATTCTATAGCCTTCTGGACTCAACATTGAGTTCAACAACTTCAGAGCATGACTGCCTTATTTTATTTTATTTTTTAACCATGTTCCTGTCTTAAACTTGTTTTTCATGTTTGTGCTTTTGGACAGAGCTGTTCATTATTCTGCCATTAACACAGTTTCTGGACTAATGCTATCTCTCTTGCCCTCTGCCCTACCACACACCTTCCCTTTTGTTCCTCTTCTACTCCCCCACCCCCCACCACTTTCACTTGCTCAAAACCTATTACATTTCTAACCTTTGTCAGTGTTGATGAAAGGTCACAGACCTTAAACGTTAACTCTGGTTGGAATTTTGTGCTCTTCCCCGCCATCATCGCCCCTCTGCTGAAATTTAGCCTGGGGTGGGAAGGCCTGTTAATGGCCTTCCCACCCTGCTGCCAATTGAGGCCCTTAACTGGGTAATTAAGGTCCTCTTTATGCTGCAGCCGCAACAGGGGTAACTAGCAAGCATAACTGGAAGCCAGTTCGGATTCCAGTTTTTTTTCCCCAAAATATACATTATTCATAAAAATCTGTAAAAAATACATTACCAGTTTCAAACAGCACCAAATCAAAAAATACAAACAATGCACAGGTGATCAGTTTCCTTCAATACAATCATGAGTTGTCTCACAACCCTTCCATTTCATTTGTCATGTCATTAACATTTTTACGTTGAAGGCAGCAGTTACGGGTTATAAGTCCAGCTAAATTGGCGTAGAGATTGGGCGCCACGGGTTGCCTTTGTTGGTGGGAGAGGTCATCGCACCTCACTGGACAGCTACCCCCCCCGCCTCAAACCGGGCAGCCCCCGGTCAATAAGGTCTGTCCCGCCACAGTCCACCTGCTTCAATGGGTGTTTGGAGCTCAGGGACATTGCCCGAAAGGTAGACTGCAACACCGCACCAAACAACATGAAAAAAGGAAAGAAGGTACCAGCCCTTCGCTTTGCAAGCTGGAACATCAGAACTATGTGTCCTGGCCTGTCGGAAGACCTTACACAAATCAACGATTCTCGGAAGACCGCCATCATTAACAACGAGCTCAGTAGACTCAATGTGGACATTGCAGCACTTCAGGAGACACGCCTCCCCGCGAGTGGATCTCTAGCAGAGCAAGACTACACCTTCTTCTGGCAGGGCAGGGATCCTGAAGATCCAAGACAGCATGGAGTGGGCTTTGCCATCAGAAACCCCTTGCTCAGCATGATAGAGTCTCCCTCGAATGGCTCGGAACGCATACTGTCCATCCGACTGCTCACCACCTCTGGTCCAGTACACCGACTCAGCATCTATGCTCCAACACTCTGCTCCCCACCTGAAGCTAAAGACCAGTTCTACGAGGAACTCCATAACATCATTAGCAGCATCCCCAACTCCGAACACCTGTTCCTGCTGGGGGACTTTAATGCCAGGGTTGGGGCCGACCATGACTCATGGCCCTCCTGCCTTGGGCGCTATGGCGTTGGAAGGATGAATGAGAACGGGCAGAGACTGCTTGAGTTGTGTACCTATCATAACCTCTGCATCACCAACTCGTTCTTTCACACTAAACCCTGTCACCAGGTTTCATGGAGGCACCCAAGATCGCCCCGTTGGCACCAGCTGGACCTCATCGTCACAAGGCGAGCCTCCTTAAACAGTGTTCAAATCACACGCAGCTTCCACAGTGCAGACTGCGACACCGACCACTCCCTGGTGTGCAGCAAGGTCAGACTCAGACCAAAGAAGTTGCATGATTGCAAGCAGAAGGGCCACCCGTGCATCAACACAAGCAGAATTTCTCATCCACAGCTGTTACAAAAATTTCTAAATTCACTTGTAACAGCCCTTCAAAACACTCCCACAGGGGATGCTGAGACCAAGTGGGCCCACATCAGGGACACCATCTATGAGTCAGCTTTGACCACCTACGGCAGACGTGCGAAGAGAAATGCAGAATGGTTTCAATCTCACTTTGAAGAGCTAGAACCTGTCATAGCCGCTAAGCGCACTGCACTGTTGAACTACAAGAAAGTCCCCAGCGAGTTAACATCCGTAGCACTTAAAGCAGCCAGAAGCACTGCACAAAGAACAGCCAGGCACTGCGCAAATGACTACTGGCAACACCTATGCAGTCATATTCAGCTGGCCTCAGACACCGGAAACATCAGAGGAATGTATGATGGCATTAAGAGAGCTTTTGGGCCAACCATCAAGAAGATCGCCCCCCTCAAATCTAAATCAGGGGACATAATCAACATAAACAAATGGACCGCTGGGTTGAGCACTACCTAGAACCGTACTCCAGGGAGAATGTTGTCACTGAGACTGCCCTCAATGCAGCCCAGCCTCTACCAGTCATGGATGAGCTGGACATACAGCCAACAAAATCGGAACTCAGTGATGCCATTGATTCTCTAGCCAGCGGAAAAGCCCCTGGGAAGGACAGCATTACCCCTGAAATAATCAAGAGTGCCAAGCCTGCTATACTCTCAGCACTACATGAACTGCTATGCCTGTGCTGGGACAAGGGAGCAGTACCTCAGGACATGCGCGATGCCAATATCATCACCCTCTATAAAAACAAAGGTGACAGCGGTGACTGCAACAACTACCGTGGAATCTCCCTGCTCAGCATAGTGGGGAAAGTCTTTGCTCGAGTCGCTCTAAACAGGCTCCAGAAGCTGGCCGAGCGCGTCTGCCCTGAGGCACAGTGTGGCTTTCATGCAGAGAGATCGACCGTTGACATGCTGTTCTCCCTTCGTCAGATACAGGAGAAATGCCGTGAACAACAGATGCCCCTCTACATTGCTTTCATTGATCTCACCAAAGCCTTTGACCTCGTCAGCAGACGTGGTCTCTTCAGTATACTAGAAAAGATTGGATGTCCACCAAAGCTACTAAGTATCATCACCTCATTCCATGACAATATGAAAGGCACAATTCAACATGGCGGCACCTCAGCAGACCCCTTTCCTATCCTGAGTGGCGTGAAACAGGGCTGTGTTCTCGCACCCACACTTTTTGGGATTTTCTTCTCCCTGCTGCTTTCTCATGTGTTCAAGTCCTCTGAAGAAGGGGTTTTCCTCCACACAAGATCTGGGGGCAGGTTGTTCAACCTTGCACGTCTAAGAGCGAAGTCCAAAGTACGGAATGTCCTCATCAGGGAACTCCTCCTTGCTGACGATGCTGCCTTAACATCTCACACTGAAGAGTGCCTGCAGAGTCTCATTGACAGGTTTGCGGCTGCCTGCAATGAATTTGGCCTAACCATCAGCCTCAAGAAAATGAACATCATGGGGCAGGACGTCAGAAATGCTCCATCCATCAATATTGGCGACCACGCTCTGGAAGTGGTTCAAGAGTTCACCTACCTAGGCTCAACTATCACCAGTAACCTGTCTCTAGATGCAGAAATCAACAAGCGCATGGGAAAGGCTTCCACTGCTATGTCCAGACTGGCCAAGAGAGTGTGGGAAAATGGCGCACTGACACGGAACACAAAGGTCCGAGTGTATCAAGCCTATGTCCTCAGTACCTTGCTCTATGGCAGCGAGGCTTGGACAACGTATGTCAGCCAAGAGCGACGTCTCAATTCATTCCATCTTCGCTGCCTCCGGAGAATACTTGGCATCAGGTGGCAGGACCGTATCCCCAACACAGAAGTCCTCGAGGCGGCCAACATCCCCAGCTTATACACACTACTGAGTCAGCGGCGCTTGAGATGGCTTGGCCACGTGAGCCGCATGAAAGATGGCTGGATCCCCAAACATACATTGTACAGCGAGCTTGCCACTGGTATCAGACCCACCGGCCGTCCATGCCTCCGCTTCAAAGACGTCTGCAAACGCGACATGAAGTCCTGTGACATTGATCACAAGTCATGGGAGTCAGTTGCTAGCGTTCGCCAGAGCTGGCGGGCAGTCATTAAGGCGGGGCTAAAGTGTGGCGAGTCGAAGAGATTTAGTAGTTGGCAGGAAAAAAGACAAAAGCGCAAGGGGAGAGCCAACTGTGTAACAGCCCCGACAATCAAATTTTTCTGCAGCAGCTGTGGAAGAGCCTGTCACTCTAGAATTGACCTTTAAAGCCACTCCAGGCGCTGCTCCACAAACCACTGACCACCTCCATGCGCTTACCCATTGTCTCCCGAGACAAGGAGGCCAAAGAAGACAGCAAATGAAAAAACTTTTTTTCCAATATAGTTCGAGGGGTTTCCCATGGATCCAGTCCCTCAGTTCAGCTTGGTGGGGGGACCTTAGACTGTGGTCTTTCCCCATTGAGACTTTGCTGCGGCTACCCCAAGCTTTAGTGCGTCCCTCAGCACGTCGTCCTGGACCTTGGAATGTGCCAGTCTGCAACATTCTGTCGTGGACAACTCTTTGCGCTGGAAGACCAGCAAGTTTCGATCAGACCAAAGGGCATCTTTCACCGAATTGATAGTCCTCCAGCAGCAGTTGATGTTTGTCTTGGTGTGCGTCCCTGGGAACAGCCCGTAGAGCACAGACTCCTGTGTTACAGAACTGCTTGGGATGAACATCGACAAAAACCACTGCATCTCTTTCCACACCTGCTTTGCAAAGACACATTCCAGGAGGAGGTGGGCAACCGTCTCTTCCCCACCACAGCCACCGCGGGGGCATTGCGCGGAGGGGGCGAGACTTCGGGCGTGCAGGAAGGATCTGACGGGGAGGGCCCTTCTCACCACTCACCACTACATCTTGGTGCTTGTTTGAAAGTTCTGGTGATGAGGCATTCTGCCAAGTGACTTTGGCGGTCTGCTCGGGGAACCATCCGACAGGATCCCCCGTCTCCTTTTCCCGTAGGGCCTTGAGGACATTCCGTGCAGACCACTGCCTGATGGATCAGTGGTGAAAGGTGTTTGCCCGCAGAAACTGCTCCACGAAGGATAGGTGGTACGGCACGGTCCAACTGCATGGATCGTTCCGCGGCAATGTGACCAGGCCCATCCTTCGCAACACCGGGGACAGATAGAACCTCAGCACGTAGTGACACTTGGAGTTTGCGTACTGGGGATCTACACACAGCTTGATGCAGCCTCACATGCAGGTAGTCATCAGGATGAGGGCAACGTTGGTACATTTTTCCCGCCCTTATCCAGAGGTTTGAACATCGTGTCTCTCCGGACCCGATCCATTTTAGATCCCCAGATGAAGCGGAAAATGGCTCGGGTGACTGCCACAGCGCAGGAGTGGGGTATGGGCCAGACCTGCTCCACGTACAGCAACAACGTGAGCGCCTCGCACCTGATGACCAGGTTCTTACCCACAATGGAGAGAGATCGCTGCCCCCACATGCTCAACTTTTGTTGTACCTTGGCTACTCGCTCCTCCCAGGTGTTGGTGCACGCCCCGGCCCTTCCGAACCATATCCCCAGCACCTTCAGGTAATCTGACCTGACGGTGAAGGGGACAAAGGATCGGTCAGTCCAGTTCCCAAAGAACATGGCCTCACTCTTGCCGTGGTTAACTTTGGCACCCGAGGCCAGTTCGAACTGGTCGCAGATGCTCATCAGTCTGCGCACAGACCGCGGATCTGAGCAGAAGACGGCGACATCGTCCATGTCCAGGGAGGTTTTAACCTGAGTGCCTCCACTGCCTGGGATTGTCACCCCTCTTATGCTCGCATCCTTCCTAATAGACTCAGCAAAGGGTTCAATACAGCAAACAAACAAGACCGGGGAGAGAGGACAGCCCTGTCTGACTCCAGATTGGAACGGGATTCCAGTTGTCCAGCTGAGTTTAACTGGAAGCCAGTTGAACTGTACTGGTACCGGTTAACGTGTTGGCATGAAGATGAACATATGTTGTGTGATTTGCCTTTAAGAGTAATGTACCTTTAAGATCTTAGTACGCTAACGAGCCAAGTACCAGGACATAGTCATGTCAGTCTCACTCTGCTACTGTAACACCAAGAGGCAAGTCCTGCTAATAGATAGCACTGTACCGTATATGTCAGATAGCTGTTTAATGAACCTGTTTTGAGATCTTCAACAACCTGAACGCCACGCATCTCATTTATGTTGCATCAGGCAATATAAAAAAAGCTTCTCATTGCACATACTGAAAGCAAACTGGTTGTAAATTTAAGTGAAGTCACATCAGTTGAAGCAAACTGGTATGATTTAAGTGAAACCAGTAACCATGTTGATTTGCCCCTGTAGGGATACCTATCTTGTTCTGAACAGGGTGCTTGTCAGGAATATTTTTTTATGCCTAATTGGCACTGGTCAAATTGATTATCAATTAATTTGCAACTGGTAGTTACGTTTTGGGGGCAAATTTGAAAAGGTTTTGGAGAGAGAGTCTAAAATTGGGAGCTGACTTAATTCTTTGATTTTTTTGCTACAGGGGGGAGACAGAGAGGTGTTTTAAAATCTATTAGAATTTGCCTGAGATAGCGATGTAATTATGCCAAGTATTTATATAAACCAGAGATTAGTCAGAACAATGCAAGTGGAAACTATAGCAGGAATGTTGGCTACATCTCATGTCAAGGTGCAAGTTTCGGATATTAGGTAAAACAATGAAAGCATCCAGTCCTTTTGTAATATTATAATAAAAGCAAAATACTGCGGATCCTGGAAATCTGAAATAAAAACAGAAAGTGCTGGAAATACTCAGCAGGTCTGGCAGCATCTGTGAAGAGGGAAACAGATCTGTGACCATTTGTAATATTAACTGCTCAACAGTTAAGCCATCAAGACAGCCATTATGCAAATCTGAAGGTTGAGTGAGAAGGAACTCACTTTAATACACAGTCTGAGCATCATGTGATAACTCACAAAGAAAGGGTACAGAAATATCAGGAGACAGCCCTTTTTCTTTTAGCTCAGAATACACAGGACAGCTGGAGGAGGGACAACACCTCGAGAATACACAGGACAGCTGGAGGAGGGATAACACCTAGAGAATACACAGGACAGCTGGAGGAGGGACAACACCTAGAGAATACAAAGGACAGCTGGAGGAGGGACAACACCTAGAGAATACACAGGACAGCTGGAGGGGCAACACCTAGAGAATAAACAGGACAGCTGGAGGGGCAACACCTAGAGAATAAACAGGACAGCTGGAGGGGCAACACCTAGAGAATAAACAGGACAGCTGGAGGAGGGACAACACCTAGAGAATACACAGGACAGCTGGAGGGGCAACACCTAGAGAATAAACAGGACAGCTGGAGGGGCAACACCTAGAGAATAAACAGGACAGCTGGAGGAGGGACAACACCTAGAGAATACACAGGACAGCTGGAGGGGCAACACCTAGAGAATAAACAGGACAGCTGGAGGAGGGACAACATTTAGAGAATACACAGGACAGCTGGAGGGACAACACCTAGAGAACACACAGGACAGCTGGAGGGACAACACCTAGAGAATACACAGGACAGCTGGAGGAGGGATAACACCTAGAGAATACACAGGACAGCTGGAGGAGGGATAACACCTAGAGAATACACAGGACAGCTGGAGGAGGGACAACACCTAGAGAATACACAGGACAGCTGGAGGAGGGATAACACCTAGAGAATACACAGGACAGCTGGAGGAGGGACAACACCTAGAGAATACACAGGACAGCTGGAGGAGGGACAACACCTAGAGAATACACAGGACAGCTGGAGGAGGGACAACACCTAGAGAATACACAGGACAGCTGGAGGAGGGACAACAATTAGAGAATACACAGGACAGCTGGAGGAGGGACAACAGCTAGAGAATACACAGGACAGCTGGAGGAGGGACAACACCTAGAGAATACACAGGACAGCTGGAGGAGGGACAACAATTAGAGAATACACAGGACAGCTGGAGGAGGGACAACACCTAGAGAATACACAGGACAGCTGGAGGAGGGACAACACCTAGAGAATACACAGGACAGCTGGAGGAGGGACAACAATTAGAGAATACACAGGACAGCTGGAGGGGCAACACCTAGAGAATAAACAGGACAGCTGGAGGAGGGATAACACCTAGAGAATACAAAGGACAGCTGGAGGAGGGACAACACCTAGAGAATACACAGGACAGCTGGAGGGGCAACACCTAGAGAATAAACAGGACAGCTGGAGGGGCAACACCTAGAGAATAAACAGGACAGCTGGAGGAGGGACAATACCTAGAGAATACACAGGACAGCTGGAGGGGCAACACCTAGAGAATAAACAGGACAGCTGGAGGGGCAACACCTAGAGAATAAACAGGACAGCTGGAGGAGGGACAACACCTAGAGAATACACAGGACAGCTGGAGGGGCAACACCTAGAGAATAAACAGGACAGCTGGAGGAGGGACAACATTTAGAGAATACACAGGACAGCTGGAGGGACAACACCTAGAGAACACACAGGACAGCTGGAGGGACAACACCTAGAGAATACACAGGACAGCTGGAGGAGGGATAACACCTAGAGAATACACAGGACAGCTGGAGGAGGGATAACACCTAGAGAATACACAGGACAGCTGGAGGAGGGACAACACCTAGAGAATACACAGGACAGCTGGAGGAGGGATAACACCTAGAGAATACACAGGACAGCTGGAGGAGGGACAACACCTAGAGAATACACAGGACAGCTGGAGGAGGGACAACACCTAGAGAATACACAGGACAGCTGGAGGAGGGACAACACCTAGAGAATACACAGGACAGCTGGAGGAGGGACAACAATTAGAGAATACACAGGACAGCTGGAGGAGGGACAACAGCTAGAGAATACACAGGACAGCTGGAGGAGGGACAACACCTAGAGAATACACAGGACAGCTGGAGGAGGGACAACAATTAGAGAATACACAGGACAGCTGGAGGAGGGACAACACCTAGAGAATACACAGGACAGCTGGAGGAGGGACAACACCGAGAGAATACACAGGACAGCTGGAGGAGGGACAACAGCTAGAGAATACACAGGACAGCTGGAGGAGGGACAACACCTAGAGAATACACAGGACAGCTGGAGGAGGGACAACACCGAGAGAACACACAGGACAGCTGGAGGAGGGACAACACCTAGAGAATACACAGGACAGCTGGAGGAGGGACAACACCGAGAGAACACACAGGACAGCTGGAGGAGGGACAACACCTAGAGAATACACAGGACAGCTGGAGGAGGGACAACTCCTAGAGAATACACAGGACAGCTGGAGGAGGGACAACAATTAGAGAATACACAGGACAGCTGGAGGAGGGACAACACCGAGAGAATACACAGAACAGCTGGAGTGACAACATCTAGAGAATACAACGGACAGCTGGAGGGACAGTGGTGTAGTGGTTAGCACTGCAGCCTCACAGCTCCAGCAACCCAGATTCGGTTCTGTGTACTGCCTGTGAGGAGTTTGCAAGTTCTCCCCGTGACCGCGTGGGTTTCCACCGGGTGCTCCGGTTTCCTCCCATAGCCAAAGATTGCAGGTTTATAGGTAAATTGGCCATTGTAAATTGACCCTAGTGTAGGTAGGAGAATTTTGGGGATATGGTTGGGAATATGGGATTAATGTAGCATTAGTATAAATGGGTGGTTGATGGCTGGCACAGACTCAGTGGACTGAAGTGCCTGTTTCAGTGCTGTGTTACTCTATAACACACAGGACAGCTGGAGGGACAACATTACAAGTTTGATCACCTTCAGTCTGCAAGAAACCAGGTTGTTTGAATCAATAGTGTGTAACCTTAATAGTTCTTACACTATTGGTAATAATAACTGAATAATAAACTTGCATTTGGACAAAATGCTCAAGCTTGAATCATTTCATTGCATTTTAAGGATTTCTGAACATGGATTTTTTTTTTTGCAACTGGCGAGATGAGAGATTTGAAAATCTGAACTTTATGGATTTTTTGGGAATTTTTACAAAGACGGAAGAGAGAATCTAGCTGGGACATGATTTGTTTGCAATTAGGGGAAGAGAGAGAAGGGAGCTGTTTCTTTTAACAACAATGTTTTAGTGTCACTAATTTAAATTAATTATTTCAATCCTTGTATCTGTACTGATCTAATTCCATCATGTCTGCTACGTTTGCGTATGTCCAGTTCCTTGCCAATAATATCTGTCGGCTAGTCTGCATTGCGGAAGATGTCAAACATTTTGATCCAGCGTCCCACCATGAGACCAAGGCCTACATGGTGTGGTGGGTCCAGGTGAGTGTTCATGGTTCTGTGGGCTATGACTCTGGGAGGGAGAACAGAAAAAAGGATTACGGGTTCTACAAAGCACAGATCCTTATGCTCGCGGGTAAATCTCAATGAAATTAGGAAAATTTGGTTTCTGGACTATATGGGCCGAGACGTGTCATGAATCTTAGCAAATTCAGTGTGTTTTTCAGGAACGTTAACGGTTCTTGCTCTCTCCTTACAGAGACCCGTAAAGGGATCCGATTTAAGATGGAATGCAGCTCGAAATTCCAGATCCCTAAGGTTGCGGACACCACAGTGGAAACAGACAGCACGAGTGATGATGCTCCCTCTCAAACATGAACGCGAAGAGGGCAATGGAAGATGCTAATATGGGCAGGGTATGTTTTCCAGCAGCTATCGATTTTCATTGCAGTAGTTAAAATTTTATTCTCTCGGGCCTGCATGGATAATTAAGTGCCTGATTGCAAAGAGTGTATGGAACTTGTAAATCCGGGCACATCACCAATGTCAATTGCCGTGAAAAGCTTCTTAATATCTAATTTCACTTTCAGAAGGAGAAGTCTGCACAAACTCAGGATGTCTGAGTCAAGCAGCTAAAGTCCATCACGGACAAGCAGCTGATGGGAATGATCTTCTTCCGATCCGGGGAGTATTTTCTCGGTAAACCAAAAGTCACAGATATGAAATAATCCGCAATTCCTACATTTGGATAGGGAAAATATAATACAATGCAAAACATAACACCTCCCAGAGAGAGAAATCAAGTCAGCCACTTTAGCTGCAGCTTTTCAATTGCCAGATTGTTTCACTTTACAGAGTGGGTTTCTATACTGAGAGCCAAAACCCTAAACATAAGACAATGTTAAACTAACTTGCATCTTCTCTGCTTATTGTTACCAAAGTGTTTCTGTTCATATACTGGAAGTATCTTACTCCAAAGATCCTGCACTTCTTACAGAGATTCCCCCTTTAAGCTAAACCTTCCTCAGCCGTCTCTTGTTTTTGTATTCTCTCAAATACATGCAGAAATGTGGAATTAGAAATCTTTCAACGACCTCAACCATTCGGTATATATTAACGTGATGCCAATGCTGCACTGGCAGACATGTAAAATTGATCACACCAGAGTCTGTCAGCTGACTTTTGGTCATCAATTCTAGCTGCTGAAGCGTCATGCCAGCACCGAAACCTAGGAACAGGAGGAGGCCATTCAGCCCCTCAATTCTCTTACACAGGAACAGGAGGAGGCCATTCAGCCCCTTGAGCCTGTTACACAGGAACAGGAGGAGGCTAATGGCTGCAGCCCCTTGAGCCGGTTCCACCATTCTTTTATTTCATGGTTGATCTGTACCTCAAGTCCATTCTGCCTTTGCTGTGTATCTCTGATACCCACACCAACAAGTATGGTTCAGAAATATGGGTCTTGTGTGTGCGAGCTAAAGATTATGCAAAAATAAACTTGTCGCAGTTGCAGAGACAGGCGGGCGAGAAAACGCATTGAAAAAAAAGAATCTGTCATGTCAGCTGTCGGCCAAAGGGAATGCAATAAATGTGCTGTGATGTTGCTGCCAAAAGTGATGTCTGTGCACGAGGAGTTGGAGGCATGAGCATGGAAGGGTAAAGCATGGCAACTTTCACTTGGTTAAAAGCTGGAGTCCTGGCGGTTAGGGACTTGGAATGGCTGCAGTTAGGCACTGGTAGGAAGCTGCTTTTTTTTTCCCCCAAAAATATACTTTATTCATAAAAATCTGTTAAAATACATTACAGAACAGTTCAAAACAGTTCCAAGTTGACATTCCAGAAAGTGGAAAAGAAATCAGTTTTCTTCAATACAGAACGTGAGTTGCCTCACAACCCTTCCATTCCATTTTACCTGTAATGTACATTTGCATGCACAGCAAAACCATATTTTGGTGCAGACAGCCCGAGGGGTTTTACACAGATTCCAGACCCTCGGTTCACTATGGCGGGAGGACCTTACACTGTTGCCTTTTCCTATTGAGCCAGCAGCTGTGGGAGCAGCTGGAAGACGGTTAGCTGCTCACTGCATTGAGCCAGGGCACACATGCTGATCAACCAGAGCGCAGCATTGTTGTACATTACATCTGTTACGAGGAGGCAACCGCCCACCACCTCCTTAACTTCAGAGATGATGAAGTTGCCTCCCCACAGCAGCAGACCCAGGCCGAAGGAACAGGAATCATTACCCCCTGACCAGATCGATGGCCTGTGGGACCACCATCGCGACCATTACCTGTAGGTTCTGAGGTGCGGGATTCCACACTCCTGCAGAAACAGCAGGTCGGCTTTGACCTTGGTGAGGCAATCCAAGGTTGAAACACATCGCATAGTGAATTTAACACTACGCACGTTAATCGAAGCAATCTTTATTCCCATTTTAAAGTTGGGTGTTGCTTCCCACACCAGGTATCCTTGTTGTCCCAGTCCTTGGGTATGTTCCTGCCTACCCATAGTGTACACAAGCTGTTTCACATTCAATGGGCTCAGAAACCCTTCCTGATGACTCATGGGGCGGTTTGTTCCACTGGGGTGACATCGGGTGGGTCTTGTAGGTAGCAAGGCTTGGGCTGTCCTCTGCTGGTGGTGCCTATCCCTTCTGTTCTTCCTCAAAGACATCACTGCTCCTGACTTCCCAGAGCTGGAGTGCGCCAGACACTTCATTGCTCTCGGTGTCCTCGTGCTGGGATGCACTGGGCATCTCACTGGGTTTGACACTTTGGGTTTAGGGTGCGCTGGGCCCAGCACAGCTTCCAGTGCCCCGGAGCTGGGGAGCTTTATCTTCCAACTCCTTTGAGTTCTGCTGCTTCCTTTGCAGGTGCCGTCGTTCCGTTCCGGCCCTTCCTCGTCCAATAAGGAGGAGCTGCCATAGTCAGTCTCAGATGGGAACCTCCTCTTGCCACTGGTTTGGGTGTTGGCCTGTTCCTTTTTTGGAGGTTTCTTCTTTGTGTTTTTTTTGTACCACCTGCCACTGACCAGTTTGCCCATCTGCTGTCTCCTCCTCCATTGATTCTGTCTGTAGAGGAGGGATTTCCGGGCATGGGCTAGGTGTTCGGTTGCTGGTTGCAGCTGCCTCCCTTTTCTTCTCCTTCTCAGGTAGACTTTCCTCACTGCGGGGAGGGTTGTTTGTCTCCTTCCCAGCACCAAACGCAGTCACCGTTCCTTCTCCCAGCCTTTCCTTGGACCTTGCCGCCTTAGCATAACTGAGGCAGCGTTCAGGGCAGGTTTTGTAGCGGTGGCCTGCCCCACCACACAGGTTACAGCATTTAATCTGTTTACAGTCCTTGGTCTGATGGCCTTCCTTCTTGCAGTTCTTGCAGACGACTGTGCTGCAGTTGGCTGCCACATGACCAGATTGCCACAGGTGCGACAAACTCTGGGCTGCCCCGCATAACCCAAGAAGGCTTGACTTCCCCCGATAGCGAAGCTGAAGGGAGGATGGATGATGGCTCCATTGGCATCAACCTTCAACGTCACCTTGACCTGCCGCTTGCTGGTCCAAATCCCAAATGGGTCCTTGACATCAGTGCTGCAGCCGGCCACTTCGACGTACCTGGTGAGGAAGGTGCGTACATCCATGACAGGAACATGGGGGTTGTAGAGGTGGATTGTCACCACCCGGTCTCGTTGCGACAGCAGAGTGAAGAGTGGCTCTGCTGTGAGCATCGACAGCGGCGTCTGGTTTCCCTTCTCCCTGAACACTTTCAGGAACTTGATGCATCCCACCACATTGCGCTGAAATATCCACTGCTGGGGAAGTCCTCAAGGCAGAAGATGTCCGCAGCTTGGAATCCACAGCAATCAATCAGGATTTTCTTAATGAAGAAGGTTCGGTCCACAGGTGCACCTCCTTCATTACTTTCACCACCACCCGAATGGTGTTACACACTCCCTGGCCTGAAGCTCTGGAATTGGTTACAGCCATTTTACTCAAAAACCTACCTAGAACAGGATCAAAGGCTTTCCCCTGCCAGGTAAGCATCTGAATTTCACAGCGTTTGAAATGCTCAGAGACTGCCGAGTAGGGGAGAGGGATGAGGTGGGAAATCCAATTAGTGTGAGACTCAGGCCCTCATTCCTTTTGGTGACTCCGCCCTCAGCCAGAATTTCAGTCAGCTACAAATCTCAGCTTTTTTATTGGCTCAGACACTGGCACTGTAAATAATGTTAATTTATTATAATAACATCCCTGCAAAATAATAGCATACACCATGAGATACAGGCTGGCTGTGGGTCATGCCTCAGTCTATGGATTAGACACAGCTTGCAATTTTAACCATCTTTGATGTGAGGTAAAAGGCTGATAGTTGAAGATCGAGGATTTGCTCGGTATGAGCAGCTCTGAGTCTCCTGCCCCTGGCACCTCATTGGCTGTCCCGTTGGGCTAGAGGGTCAGTGGTTTTCCTCTCGTATTGAGAAATTAAAACACAAAACTTAAGGACATATTGAACTCCTTCTCAGTCTGGCAGTGCTAGAGGTGGGAAGGCTGATCACATTCAGACACAACAGAGAGAAAGTTTCTCACACTCACATCAGCCATACACTGATGATGAATTGTTTTAATGCCTAAAGTGCAGAATGTATAGACAGCGCAGACAGCAGAATGCATTAGACATGGCAACAAGCTGGCAGCTTATGGCTAGAGTATTGGAAATGAGAAAACCTAACATCACGGCAGCAGCCTGACTTGATACTTCGACACAGGGAAAGAAACCTGCTAACCTCTCCAAGAGGGGGCATGTGAATGGGGGACAGTGCAGCACTCCCTCAGTACTGACCCTCCGACAGTGCAGCACTCCCTCAGTACTGACCCTCCGACAGTGCAGCACTCCCTCAGTACTGACCCTCTGACAGTGCAGCACTCTCTCAGTACTGACACTCCGACAGTGCAGCACTCTCTCAGTACTGACACTCCGACAGTGCAGCACTCCCTCAGTACTGACCCTCCGACAATGCAGCACTCTCTCAGTACTGACACTCCGACAGTGCAGCGCTCCCTCA
This sequence comes from Heterodontus francisci, assembly GCF_036365525.1. NCBI lineage: Eukaryota > Metazoa > Chordata > Chondrichthyes > Heterodontiformes > Heterodontidae > Heterodontus > Heterodontus francisci. The sequence continues at coordinate 110,005,975 of NC_090377.1, forward strand.
GTACTGATCCTCCGACAGTGCAGCACTCCCTCAGTACTGATCCTCTGACAGTGCAGCACTCCCTCAGTACTGACCCTCCGACAGTGCAGCACTCCCTCAGTACTGATCCTCCGACAGTGCAGCACTCCCTCAGTACTGATCCTCTGACAGTGCAGCACTCCCTCAGTACTGATCCTCTGACAGTGCAGCACTCCCTCAGTACTGACCCTCCAACAGTGCAGCGCTCCCTCAGTACTGATCCTCTGGCAGTGCAGTGCTCCTTCAGTACAGATCCTCCCACAGTACAGCACTCCCTCAGTACTGCCCTCTGAAGGTGCATCACTCCCTCAGTACTATGCCTCTTTACAGTGCAACACTCCCTCACTACTGCACTGAGGTGTCAGCTTGGAGTGCTTTGACAGGCTCCACTAGAATAATGTGGGCCGCAGGTGCTCCAGGATCTCTACCCTACACTTCCATTGTGATTGTCTGCTCTACTCCCTGACCTTGCTCCACCTCACAGGCTTATCACTTTACCGCTGGGTCAGCCAGTGGCGTGCCCGATATTTCACCACAGGCAAGCTGAGGAATTACAGTGGAACATCTAGTGAGGGTGTACATCGGTATGTTAATGAAAGCTGAGGCCTGCAGAATACACCAGCTTCACTCCTGAGGGAAGCACACAGCTCCATCAGATAGCTCTCAATAATTAAAATCTGTTCCAGATCAATCTCCACATTCCTGTTACTCCAAACCCACACTGTTCTATTGGAAGGTAGCAAATGTCAACCCACAATTTAAGAAGGGAGGGAGAGAGAAAACAAGGAACTACAGGCCTGTTAGCCTTATATCAGTAGTAGGGAAAATGTTATAATCTGTTCTAAAGGATGTCATAAATGGACTTGGATAATGATCTGTTTGGGCATAGTCAACATGAATGGGAAATCATGTTTGATGAACCTGTTGGAGTTTTTTGATGATGTTACTAACAGAATTGATAAAGGGAACTCGGTGGATTTGCAGAAGTCTTTTGATAAAGTCCACCACAGGAGGTTGGTTCACAAAATTAAAGCACATGGGATAGGAGGTAATATACTGGCATGGATTAAGGATTGGTTAACAGGCAGAAAACAGAATAGGAATACACGGGTCATTTTCGCATTGGCAGACTGTGACTAGTGGGGTACTGCAAGGATCTGTTCTAGGGCCCCGCTGTTCGCAATATATATCAATGATTTGGATGTGGGGACCAAATGTAATATTTCCAAGTTCGCGTGTTGTGAGGAAGATGCAAAGCGGCTTCAAAGGGATTTGGACAGACTTAGTAAGTGGGCAAGAACGTGACAGATGGAATATAATGTGGAACAATGTGAAGTTATCCATTTCGGTAGGAGGAATGGATGTGCAGAGTATTTCTTAAATGGTAAGGGATGAGAAAGTGTCGATATACAAAGGGAACTGGGAGTCCTTGAGAATAAATCACTGAAAGCTAACATGCAGGTGCAGCAAGCAATTAAGAAGGTCAATGGTATGGTGGCCTTTATGACAAGAGGATTTGAGTACAGGAGTAGTGAAGTCTTGCTTCAATTGTATAGAACCTTGGTTAGACTGTACCTGGAGTACCGTGTGCAGTTTTGGTCTCTTTACCTTAGGAAAGATATTATTGTCATAAAGAAAGTGCAGTTAAGGTTCACCAGACTTGTTCTCGGGATTGTGGGACTGTCCTATGAAGAGAGATTGGGGAAACTGGGCCTGTATTGTCTGGAGTTTCGAAGAATGAGAGGTAATCTCATTGAAACATATAAAATACTTACAGTGATAGAGAGGGTAGATGAAGGTAAGATGTTTCCCCTGGTTGGTGAGCCTGGAACCAGGGGACACAATTTCAAAATAAGGGGGAAGCCACTTAGGACAGAGATGAGGAGAAATTTCTTTACATGGAGGGTTGTGAATCTTTGGAATTCACTACCCCAGAGGACTGTGGATGCTCAGACATTGCGTATGTTTAAAGTGGAGATTGAGAGATTTCTAAATACCAATGACATTAAGGGATATGGGGATAGTGTGGGGAAAAGGCATTGAAGTGGATGATCAGCCATGATCGTATTGAATGGCAAAGCAGGCTCGATGGGCTGAATGGCCTACTCCTGCTCCTATGTTCCTTATTACCCAAACCCACGCTCCTCAATTAATCACCCCAAACCCACTCTGCCCAATTAATTACCCCACACTCGCACTCCTCGATTAATTACATCAAAGTCATAGTCCTTGATTAATTACCCCAAACCCGCAGTCATCATTTAATTCCCCAAACCTATAGTCCTTCATTAATTACCTCAGACCCATACTCCTCAATTAATCATCCCTAACCCACATGCGTCACTCATATTACCTTTTGAGTGCTTAAATTGAGTCCTTGCTCACTCTTATTCTTTGCCACAATTTGATAATTCAGTGTTATTTGTTTAAAGCAGAGTTAGAATTTTTCCCTGTGGCCTGGCCAGTATTCATCCCTCAGCTGACATAATTCAAACAATGAATTGCTCATCTGTTGCATTGCAGATTGTGGGATCTTGCTATATGCAGATCACTGCTGACTTTGCCTATAAAAATATGCTCGCGACATTTCAAAACCAATTCATTGACTGCAAAGTGCTTTGGAACATTGAATTGTTGTGAAAGGTGCTACATAATTGGAGTATGGAGCTTTGAGGTCTTTTGATTTCTTTTGGAATACTATCAGGAGAGGATGAGCAGGGAAAAGGCTGGGGCTGTTTTCCCTAGAACAGAAAAAGCTGAGGGATGACCTAATAGAGGATTTTAAAATTATGAAAAGTTTTGATAGAGTGGATTCAGAGAGATTCCACTTGTGGGGAAGAGCAAAACCAGAGGCCATCAATATAAGATAGTCACCAAGAAATCCAATAGGGAATTCAGAAGAATCTTGACCTAGAGAGTGGTGAGAATGTGGAACTCTCTACCACAGGGAAAGGCTGAAGTGAATAATATAGATGCATTAAGGGGAAGCTAGACAAACATATGAGGGTGAAGAGAATAGAGAGTTATGCTGATAGAGGTCGATGAGTAATGATTGGAGGAGGCTTGAATGCAGCATAAATGTTGGCATGGCCTGATTGGGCCAAATGGCCTGTTTCTGTGCTGTATGTTCTATGTAATTTTGGGAATTTACCTTATTCGTTTACTTCAGGTATTTTAAAAGACCTGCATTGCTCCATGCGGTGCCATTAAATGGATTTCAATCCACAGGGACTATTTTGCAAAACCCCACTTTGTTTGGGGCTTCTGTAGATTGGTGTTTTGTCTGATAGCACTCCCATCTGGGGAAGCTTCATGCTGGGAGTAGAATCATGCAAATTACCCCTACTCCTGATACTTTGCACATGACCATTACATTAACTGTGGTGTGTGAATTATGGGAACATAACTGAGAAGGTGGGATAATGAACAGTAAGTACAATAAGAACAGACAATGCTGAAAACACAGCCGTGACTCCAGCTCAGGTTTCTTTCATTAAACAACAAAAATATCAGCTCATTATTAAACAAGGCTTAACTAGTAATGAAGCAAATCATTAACACACAGATTGAAATATGAAAGTTCCCTTTTTAAAAATTCCCCAATTACACTTACACACACACTGGAAAAATAGAGAAATTCACTCTGCAGAGGTCTGTTACAAAAAGCAGACAGAGATAGAATACTTTGGCCAAATACTTGCTAAATATTGAAGAAAAAAGAGAAGGTATGGAAATATATCAGTTTTCCCTTTTTTGGTCTGGCACCTGGGTGTACAAATGTGGATCACTGTGTTTGTTTCAGAAACAGTCCATTCTGGAGATGTTGAGAATTATTCTCATCAGCTTTCTCGGAAAATGTGGTACCAAAGTTTTTCCACCAGCAGGATTTTTTTCAGCTCCTCGGGAGCTATGTGGTGCCAGGGCTTTTTTGTTCTTCCGCACTGAATCGTGGCAGGATTTCTTCAAAGAGCTAGAGAAGGAGATTAGCTGGGTGATTTCTTTTTCCTTGGCAGGAAAACACCAACTGTCTTCAAGCAGTTCACACCCCAACCAAATGAAAACAATGTTCAGACCCCAAACAGAGAGTTGACCTCCTGATCTCCATAAATCTTGACATGTGGCTTCTCTGTAACCATTTTCCCCAAGTCACCAAGGGTTCTGCTGTTTACTGAGCCCAAATCACAGGTGGCCTTCAGCACAGATGGCTTTCAAACAACATCTTGTCCTATCGGTGAACTTGCTAAAAAAAAACACATCCATGGAATCGTTTCAGTTTTAACACTAGTCCTCAAAAAATATTAAAAATAATAGAAGCAGTTTCATAATAATGGTCATTTATGCCATTTCTGTGTTGGTGCCACTGATCCCCTGCCACAGACATGGTAGGAGTTGGTGAGAAGCTGCATGGTATTTCCTGTCCTCTCTCTGTGCCCACAGGAAGGATAGGCCAATGTTTTGGGTGTAGAGTTTTGGCAGAATTCAATGGAGTTAATTTCCACTTTCAGCACCTGGGTGGTGTCCTGGCAGATTGGATTGCCTACATCTTATAAAATTTGCCCAATTTTGCATATTCATTATCCAGGCTGCCACTCCAGGGCAGTACTGAGGGAGTTCTGCACTGTCAGAAGTGCTGTCTTTCAGATGACACGTTAAACCATGCCCTCCCTGGTGGATGCAAAATATCCCACAAGCAGAGTTGGGGAGATCTCCCCAGTCTCCTGGGGCCAATGTTTATCCCTCAATTAACATCACAAAAAACAGATTATCTGGTCATTATCACATTGCTATTTGTGGAAGCTTGCTGTGCGCAAATGGGCTGTCGCATTTCCTACATTACAACAGTAGCGACACTTCAAAAGTCCATGATTGGCTGTAAAGCATTTTGGATTATGAAAGACGCTGTAGAAATGCAAGACATTCTTTCTTTAACTTCACTGATTTTAGTGGAATAAAACTTGGATAAAGTTTTACAACAGGCAGGCGACCTTCCCCGTCTTGTTATCAAAAACAGCCAAGTTCCAAAATTACCTCCGGTGTTCCTGAGGTGTTTTAAATAAAAGTGCAGCCGGCATCCTGAACTCATCCTACAAATCTTTGTTTTTCCAAAGAGCATTCATTTACCTTTCTTTGTCACTCTTTGCTCCATAACTAAAATCTGGAGTCATCCTTATTTGTACAACTGAATCTTTTGTGCCCCTCTTGCTGTTTTGCAGTTCTGTTGTGTTAAATCAATAAATGTTAGTAATTTGGGCCGGAATTTTACCTTCTTTGGCAGCAACGTGTTCCAGGAGGCGGAAGCGGGTGCCAAAGTCGCTCCCACTCCGTACCTAGCTGCCGCCCCTATTGAGTGCTAACCATCCAATTAGCGGCTCAGTGTATTTATCACAGAAAAGGACCCGCGCGGGCAGAAGGGTGAGTGTGGCAGGGGCAGGGCTAGAGCTGGAAGAAGGTGCTGAAAGCCATTTAAAAGGGCTTTCAGCAACCTCAGTGGCTCTGAGAGCCTTACCTGCATCAACGAGGACATTTGGAGGAGCAGCACATTAGGAGAAGGAATAGAACTGCCTGAGGGTGAATAGAGTGTTCTTTGGCCTCCTTGTCTCGGGAGACAATGGGTAAGTGCCTGGAGGTGGTCAGTTGTTTGTGAAGCAGTGCCTGGAGTGGCTATAAAGGCCAATTCTAGAGTGACAGACTCTTCCACAGGTGCTGCAGATAAAATTGGTTGTTGGGGCTGTTCCACAGTTGGCTCACAGTTGGAGTGTAACAGGAATTAAAGGGACAACCTATCCAGTAAACATTAATATACCTGAGACAGACCAGTACCCGCTTGTGGCAATGGCAGGGAGATGCAACTGCATGGCACCCAGGTTCTCTGAAGACTCCCTGCATGTCCTCCTCCAGGTGGCTGAGGCACGGCGGGAGGTCCTCTTCCCATCAGATGGAAGGAAGAGGTCTCCCCAAGTCAGCAAGAAGGAGCGGCTGGAAGTAGTGGAGGAGGTCTGCAGCTGCGGGGGTAGTGAAGAGGACATGGCTCCAGTGCCGCAAGTGGGTCAATGACCACCTGCGCTCTACCAGGGAAAGGGGCGTTCCGCAGTCATTGCAGCTTTTATCTGATACGGGAGGGTCAAGGGGTGCTGATGCTGCTAAGTTGAAGTCATCCATCTTCGGTGATTGGCTGCAGCCCCACCTTGGGCCGTATACTGGGGACATCTGAGACGCACAATGGTGTAGATGTGTGCCAACCATGCACTTCAATGGCATTGGTTCCAGATGCAGCATTCAGCACAAGGGGTGAGTGGGTGCTCTTTCAAATCAAGGGACTGAACTAATTGAGAAGAGGGCACAGAATGCCTGAGAGAGGGCCGGGACTGGTGGCGGGGTGGCTAACCTCGCCTTTCTCACCAGAGTGGAGGAGGGGGCATTGATGCTAGCAGAGGAGGACGGAGGTCACTCAGTAGCTGATGGGGAGGCCGGAGCACCTGGCCAGGAGGGTGACTTCTTCAGAGTGTGGTCGAGGGGCAGGTGCGGGGGTGGGGGCGTGGGGGAGTGGCTTGTATCAAGCAATGAAGGTTGTTTGCAAGGTCAAATGTGGCCATACTGCAGTCAATGAAATGTCTTTCAGTCAGGAGTGTTGATCACAACTGGTCACTCTATTTCCCCTGCAGGCGAAACACAGCAGTGGTCAGGCATCCTCTCCGGGGCATATCCGTCCACCTCTAAGGAGGAGGAGTGGACCTCAGAGGGTGCAGCATCACATCCTTTCCCCACACCAAACGCCAGCTCAGAGACAGTCACCTCGGTTGGGATGTGTGTCTCCTCGGATTCGTGGTCACAACCTGGTACCAGCACCTCACAAATGCCAGACGGGCTGCCAGAGGCAGTACCGGCCAATGCCTCTGACACTCAGAGGACTGTGGGAGGCCAGGCCAGTGCTGACAATGAGCCTCTGCAGATATCCATTCAGCAGGAGATGCTGCAGGTGCAGCATGAGGAGCGTGGAGATCTGGTGGAGTTACCGGAGATGACTCAGACATTGGAGATCTCTAGCCAGGCCATGGGTAACACACAGTACCTGTCCTCTGTGCATCTGGCTTCCTCCATTGACAGATTGGCGGCTGCTGTGGAGGGCCCAATCCTGCAGGCCCTGCAGATCTTCACAGAGAAAGTGAGCTCCATGGACCAGTGCCTCAGTGAGCTGTCTATGAGACTCCTGCAACATCCAGAAGCTGCTCATCCATCTGAGGTCAGCAAGGAAGCCCAATTGAGCCTCGAGAGAGCACAGGAGCAGCAGCCGAATGCAAATTGGGCTCCTCTCAGGGTGCTGCTGATGCATTCAGCAGCTCCTTGTCCCCTCTGCCAGTGACAAAAGTACTTCATAATCCCAGGGTATCAGAGGGTAGTCCTGAGACTGCTCAGGATTTCCTCAACATGCCAGGGCCCACATGACCTTGGGCAGGCAGAGAATGCCCGCCAAAGTCATCCAAAGCAATGGGGCAGCCTGAACAGCCACCTGCCTCTGCTGTGGCTGGCGGCGAGGGATCGTCCACACGCGTGAGCACTCACAAACATATCAAGAAAATCACAATAACTGCACAACGGGGTCACTGGTGTGATTTGTAAATATTTATTTGCTGCTATAACTCACTAAAAAATTTTTACATTTTTCACTTGGCAATTTCAGCTGTCACAAGTCAATGCAGATGTTTTAGGTGATCTGGTTGTTCTGCATGAGATGGAGACTTGGTGAGGTGATACATTTGGGCCTTGTGGTGTTTGAGGGAAAGGTGGACCATAGCAGCTGAGATTTCCCCTTGAAGATGAGTGCTTCTGCTCTTCCAGCTCGTGAATGCCTCATTTCAGACTGACATGTCAGTTGCTGGGTGATGAGCCTCCGTTCAGGAGAAATGCCTAAATATTAGAGCCTGTTTCATCTTTATGTTGTTTCTGGTTCCCAGATGTTGGAAAGAATCACACTTTAAACTTGGAAAAGGCTGGAGTCAGTCTTGTTTATTACAGTACCATGCTTTGTGATGTAGAGCCTGATTCTTGTATTACATATAACATGACTCCCCAGTGCAGCCGTGAATGTAGTCCCCCATTGAAACACTTACACGTAACAACTAGTTCCTAGCTAATTAGTTCCACACACTTTACAGTTAGTATAACAATATATACATATATAACATTCCTCTTTCGTTAAAACATAATGCCCCCATTTCAATATAACTGTTACTATAAATAAAGAAGATTATCATCCGACTTGTGGAAATAATCTGAACCCCTTTTTAGAGTCTTTTATAGTGTGTATTTTTATAAATATTATTCACGGTATCACTTGGGTGGTAAGATGTGCCTCCATTTTGTAGATTTGGCATTTGTTGCTCTCAGTGGTGCATTGGCACGCTGTACAAGCAATGTTGTGCCACTTGTTGGTGATGTTGTTAATGTTGTCTCACTGGATAGTGATGTTTCTGGTGTTATTGATGGTTGTTTCTGTTGTTCCAGCTCAGGTGTAGGTCGAATATGGATTCTATTCCTTCTCATTTGATTAATGGTTTTGGTCTCAATGATAAATGACCTTGGAGTCTCAGCTTCACTAACAACTTTTGATGGTCTGCAGGTTTTCATAATTGGATCCTGTACGTCAACAGTTTTTCCTTTCAACAGCTCGGGTAGGGATTTAGCATACTTGTTGAAAAGTTGCTCTCCTCTTACTTGTGCTTCAGTGAGTTGTTGTCTCACTTCCTCCTGGTCACGTGAAGGATGTATTTTGCTTGGCAGTGTTGTCTTATATTTTCTTCCATTTAACAACTCTGCAGGTGATTTCATGACAGCCTGGAGGGGTGTGGATTGGAGTAACAATAAGGCCAGGTTTGGGTTTTCCTTCATCCCTTAACATTTCACAAGTGTTATTTTGACCGTCTGGACGTGTCTTTCTATAAATCCGTGTCCCCTTGGGTAGTGTGGTGATGAGGCGATGGTGTTGAACCCATACTGGTCAGCGAATTCCTTAAATTCTCTGGATGTAAATTGGGTGCCATTGTCACATATTAACCTTTCAGGAATCCCTTGCTCAGCGAACAGAACTCATACTGCTGAGATTATTGTTGTGGCTCTCAAGTCTTTCGTCTTCTGCATAAAAAGTAATTTTGTGTAGTAGTCTGCAACTATGAGATACCATTCTTGATTATGTGTGAATAAATCGACTCCTACAGTATCCCATGGTCTGGGTGGTACTTCAGTAGCTATCATCTCCTCTTTCTGTTGTGAGTTTCTGTACTTCTGACATACATTGCATGTAGACACCATATTTTCAATATCTTTGTATATGCCTATCCAGTACACAGCTGATCTGGCTCTGAGCTTACACTTCTCCATTCCCATATGGCCTTCGTGTATCTTTTGGAGAAATTCTTACTGCGCCGGCTGACATTTTGATCTTTTTTTTGAGTTTTCGCATGGGTCACTCAGGTTTTTTTTCTCTCTCTCTGGCACTGATTTGGGTCACTTTCCTCAATCTGATGCTTTTAAAAATGTTGTCGGTTTACTCACAGACACTCGCTGCCACCATATTTTGTCTTTATGTTGTTTCTGGTTCCCAGATGTTGGAAAGAATCAGACTTTAAACTTGGAAAAGGCTGGAGTCAGTCTCGTTTATTACAATACCATGCTTTGTGCTGTAGAGCCTGATCCTTGTGTTACATATAACATGAATCCCCAGTGCAGCCATGAATGTGCCCCCCCCATTGGAACACTTACATATAACAACTAGTTCCTAGCTAATTAGTTCCTAACACTTTACAGATAGTATAACAATACATACATATAATACAGAGCCTCCCAGGCCTCCCTTGCACTTAACTCCCACAAACCTCCCTTTCCTTCCCCCCTGCCGTTCAGGTGGCTGCGCCCCCCTCTACCTCAGCCTCAGCTGTTTCACCATCCTAGTCTGAGGATGCCTCACATTGAACAAAATCCTCATCCTCCGGGGCCTCCCCCCTCTCCATCGCCAGGTTATGTAAGGTACAGAAAATGACAACAATGCGAGTTACCCTTGCTGGCGAGTACTGTAGGGCACCACCTGAGCGATCAGGACACCTAAATCTCATCTTGAGAAGATGGCTTGCTCTATGGTGACTCTGGTAGTGGCATTGCTCGCATTGTACCGTTCCTCTGCCTCATTCCGTGGGTTCCTCACCGCTGTCATCAGCCATGTCTTCAGCGGGTAACCCCTGTCGCCAAGTATTCATCATTGCAGTCATTCAGGAGGGCTGAATATTGTTGGTACCTGGGAGTTCCGGAGAATGACTGTGTTGTGACTGCTAATGAGCAATATTCCCTTACGGTGGTCACAGACAGTTTGCACATTCATTGAGTGAAACCGCTTTCGATTAATGAAAGCCCCTGACTGACCTGTAGGTACTCTAATGGCCACATGTGTGAAGTCAATAATGCCTTGGACCATGGGGAACTCAGCGATGGCACTGAAGACTCTGGCTCTCTCGGCCTGACTGGCGGCATCCGTCTGGAACTTGATGAACTGGCTGGCACGCCTGAATATGGCATCAGTTACCACCTTTATGCCAGTGATGTGTTGATGATTGTGAGACTCCGCACATGTCTCCAGATAAAGCCTGGAAGGAGCCTGATGCGTAGAAATTTTGAGTCACTGTTAGCTTCAGTGCGACTGGCATTGGATGGCCACCCACACAGTTTGAAGCGATCTCCGCTGCCAACATCTCACACAGAGATGTGACAGTCTTTTTCGGCACTGGCGCTCTTACATTTGAAGAAAGCCCTACCGCGAGTGGTAGACCCTGCCTGCTGGGTAGTCTCATCTCCTCACAGGGGGTTGCTCCTGGTGCACTCTGTGACCTTTTGCCCCTCCCCCATTACCAGGCTGCACTTGGCCAGCAGGTTGCTGATTTCCCTGCCCAGTTGTCCTCCTGTCCCTCCTTGTGGCGTAGTCTTCCTCAGTAGACGAGCCGCCTCCAGAATGGACAATGCCCATCTCTGCAGTGTCCCAGAGATGTTATGAGGACAGGTATTTGCAGCCTGCTGCAAGGACAGGCACTCACAACCCCCTCCCCTACTCAGAATTAATCAGTGATCTTGTGGCCCGACCAGGATTTCCTAACACTCAGGTGAACCCTGGTGAACCAGCAAAAAGAGCCCCAACTTCAAAACAGCGCACAAATCTATCAGAGAGTAATGAAAAAACCAGTACCTCCAACTCATTCACAGATATGCTGGTTGCCGCTCTTTTAAAGCTGCTGGATTCCCAACTCCCCCTTCGACTTGTTTGACACACGTAAAACGTGACAGCCGATGTAAAATGGCTGCCAATTAGATCGTAGACTACCTCAATTGGCCCTTAACTGCTGCAAAGTGGACGGCGAACAGTGCCTCAATCTCGCCCGCCGTTCGATCTGCATAAAATGGGGATTGGGCGTCATGACGTCGGTAACCCGACCCACGTCATCACCCGCCATTATTTGCCTCGGCCTCCTTGGAGGACGCCAGTTTTGTGCAGGTAAAATTCTGGCCTTGGCTTCCTGTGCTATGTGGTAGGAATTTTGTCAAGTGTCGTTTTTGAATTAAGCAGACAATGCCGCTGATATCACTTTGAAGTTGAGAGTGAGTCCTTCCCCATATTCAGATCCATTCGCAATGAGCCATTTCAGGTCACAGTAAGTCTTCTGCCAGAACGTAGGCTTTCCAAAGGTTTATGGACAAAACATATGTATGTACAAGTGTTAGCATCAACTGTAAATATTTCAAATGTTGGCAAAAGGAAGCAAAAAGTAGTTCGTGAAGAAATATTTACATGTGGTACAGTTTTATCAACACGAGGACTGATCAACATAGCCTGTTGAAGCAGATCTGGGTTAATTAGTCTAATGGTGGCTAAACATTGGATTAGAACAGACATTCCACTCGCATTGAATAATGCACCTTTGTAGATCTGTGGAAATTTTGCAATCTCAGTGGAAAATATTGGCAGAAAGCCAGACTAATTTTGTTTCCTGTTCACAACTTTCAAGCTGTTTGGACGCACTAAAAAAAGAATTTTTTTTTATTAAAAAGGAAGCGAGTTTTCTCCTTTTTTGGGACTGCTGTATGAGGTTGTGCAGGTGCAGATGATGACATACCTTTTATTAAGGGAGGTCGTCTAGACATAGTTAACAACAGTTCAACAAATGCCAACAGCACATAGACATTGTGGCTTTAGAGGATACTAATTTGCAGAGGTGCAGATTAATACCATCTGCACACTGACAAAGGAGAATACAAATTGGGCTCACCCATCACATGCTTCCATTCTCCGATTGGTTTATTTAAGTACAATAGACACATACCACAAGATGATTGTTTTTAAACATGGCTTTCTGTAGGTTGCTTGAATACTGCCATGAGATGTGTAAATGCGGAATTGTTCATTTTTGCCCGCTTAAATGAAAAATGGTACTAGATATTTTGGTTCGCTTTGTTGCAAGGCTCCACTGAAGGTAATTCATTGAAAAAGTGCGAGAGAGACACATGAATCCTTTCCCAGAAAGTTATTGAAGAGTCATTCCATTGCAGTCCTCATCAAAGCAAATGTCAACTTTGCTTTTAAAATATATTTGCACAGCCGGGAAGCAGCTCGCACGATTTTTCATGCCATGCTTCCTGTGCGGCGACAGAGCCACCTGCTGCATGACTGAATGTGGCAGTGGCAGGATGAGGCACCTAACTGAGCATTCATTTCCCATTTAAAGGCCTTAATTGGTGGCGGGGCAGGAAGGCCTGTGAATGGCCTTCCCGCCCCGGTCTAAATTTTGGTGGAGGCAGGAAGGTGGCTGGAAAACCCCCCTGCCACCATCCCACCTGATTTTATGCTCTCCCCACCTCCAAACCTGTTGCAGGGGAGAGCATAAAACTGCCCCCCTTGTGTCTATCTTCACATTTGAAGACACAAGTTACATACCAGAATCCGAGGGTAACCTAGAATCTAATGAGCGAGGAACTTAAAGTAATTAATAACAGCAGAGTATAATTTTAGAGGAACTTAACAGGCTAAAAAGCCAACAAATCCCGAGGACCTTGAAGGTCTACATTATAGAGCTTCGTCAGAGGATTGTGAATCTTTGGAATTCTCTACCCCAGAGGGTTGTAAATGCTCGATTGTTGGGTATATTAAAAACTGAGATCAATAGGTTTTTGATCTTTCATAGAATGAAGGGATCTGGGGAACGGGTGGGAAAGTGGAGTTGAAGCCGAAGATCAGCCATGATCGTATTGAATGGCGGAGCAGTCTCGAGGGGCCGAATGGTCTACTCCTGCTCCTATTTCTTATGTTCTTATGTTCTTACGTTATCTTTCTTTCCCCAGGCAAAATTCTTGTTTACTCTTTCAAGTCAATTGCTGTCACGCTGGATGTATCAATACACTTTGTCCCTCAAATTGAGCAATGTATACTGACTGGATAAAAGATGCATGAGAATCTATACTACCATAAACTATATAGAGGAAAGCATTTTGCTCGACTGGCACCCTTGCTACTATCCATCCTCTCCACACGGCATGTGTACCATCTACAGGATGCTGGCCGGCACCTCACCACTGTTAATCTGACACCACCTCCCTCTTGTCCAAACTCTACCACTGAGAAGTACAACAGCAGTTTTATAGAAACACTATCACCTCTGAAATTCCTCTGAAAGTCAAACGCTTCCTGACTTGGGCACGTATCACAGTTACTTCATTATCCCATGTCCAATATCCTGGAATTCTCTGACACCACTGTTGGAACACCATTCTTTTCAATAAGGTCAATGTCTTTCTGAAAATAGCAACAGAAAACATTACAGGAACATGTTTATCACTTGTCCACTAATATTTCAAATTGTAGTTGCTAGGCTATAGTTACAAAAACTAGTCTTCCCCTCAGGTGACAATATCAAATTCTCTTATCTACTTAAGTGATAGACTGAAATAATGAGTGGTAAATGTAATTGTGACTTGGCTCAGTAAAAGCAAGGGAGCTATCCCTGGTGTCCTGCCCAATATCTATCTCTTAACCAGCATCACCAAAAACAAATTATCTGGTCATTATCACATTGCTGTTTGTGGGAGCTTGCTGTGTGCATACTGGCTGCCGTGTTTCCTGCATTACAATAGTGACCATGCTTCAAAAGTACTTCATTGGTTGTTAAAGTGGGTTGGGATGTCCTGAGGTTGCGAAAGGTGCTATATGAATGCTAATCTTTCTTTCTTGCTTCGAGTAATCGTCAACTGCATTCAAAAATACCTGGCTGTCATGCATCAAATAAACAAATTACACGGCTGTGTTAATTTGAACAGGTAGCTTGGCTTCTCTTTCAAGCTTTGCGAACAATTGACAAGAACTTTCAACACTTCCATTGAGCTGAGCTCATACGAGGTTCTGGGCTAAGTTTCCATTTGTTTACACCAGTAATATTGGCACGATCTCACTGCAATTGGCTGAACCAGTGCTAAAAATTGGGGAAGTTTAAACGTAAGTGAGTTATGCCGAAACCACCTTATCCCTCTGCTTTCTGCCCAAAACTGGCCCCGCACTCACACTACCCCCAGGGCAAAATTGCGAGATTCCACTGATTGCGTGGGGTCAGGAAGGCTCTTCAAATTTCACTCACTTTCTTAGATGTACATATACTAGGAGGCACGTTTTTAACATGTTCACATATCAATAACTATTTACTTTATTAAGAATCTGACTAGTGTACACCAATGAAACTATTAAATCATTCAGTATTGCCTTTTTAAGCTATTTTCAGTGATTTCAAATCATGTTACTCACAGGTGGAGGACAGGGCACTGTTAGTAAAATGCTGATTTCTTTGTGATAAATCCATTTTCAGCTGTATGAAGAAAACATCACTAGGCCACCACTTTTAAATATGTCAGGGGTTATTTTCTCATGGAAAGGAAAGTTGCATTTATTGGAGGACCTGATGCCTGTTCACAGGATTCCAATAAAAGAGAAAATCACTAAGAATGAAAGTAGACTGAGTTTTGGTCAAAAATATCAGCAGTGTTTTCCAGCATTTGTGCTTTGGTTGAACGCACAATTACACATTGTGTCTTTCACTTGGCCGGGTTACACCTTTTGTCGATAACATGTTTCAAGTTTCCAATTTTTGCAAAAATAAGACAAAACGTGTATGGTCACTTTAAATGGCGTAAGAAAGTTTATGAAACAAAGGATTATGCATTTCTATAGTGCTTTCCATAGCCCCAGAATGTCTCAAAAAGCTTCACAGCCAATGAAACACTTTAAAGTGTAGTTACTGATGGAATATAAGCAAATACAGCAACCAATTTCTACACAGCAAGATCCCACAAAGAGCAATGTGATAATGATCAGGTAACTTGCTTCAGTGATGTTGGTTTAATGACAGGTATTAAGCAGGACACTGGGGATAACTTCCCTACTTCTCTTCAAATAGTGGCACAGAAGCTTTTGCATCCACCTGAGAGGGCAGATGGAGCCTCAGTTTAATGTCTCATCCAAAGGACAGCACCTCCAACAGTGCAGCACTCCATTAGTACTGCAGTGTTGTGGCAGCCTAGATTTTTGTGCTCAAGTCTCTGGAACAGGATTGAAGCCAGGAATTTCTGAGTGAGAGGTGAAAGTGCTACCACTGAGCCACGGCTGATACCTTTGTGGCAATTTCTATTCATGTGAGTATGACTCTTAGCATGGATGAGTTCCTCTCTCCTGTGCTTCTTTTGGTAATTTAGGAACAAAGTTATGATCTGCAGCTTCAGGTCTCCGGTCACCGGAGAATGAGAATAGCATAAATTAGACTGAACACAGGGCACATTGATACAGACATCCGCGGAGGACGTCCCCACCTCATTGCCAACTAACAGTGGGTTTTTCTTTTTCAATGCTCTCAGCTGGTAAGGATAAATGAGTCATGGCTGCAGCTTGGAAAATTAGAACATACATCCGTGATGGAATACAAGAAGCCACACACCACCTGCACAGAACAGAACCAAGATCCTTCTTACTGTACCAAACAGGCAGCACAGATGTCTGTAGGTGTAGAGTGGGGCAATGCAAAGAACATCCACCCCATGTTGTAGTGGGTTTGCCTTCAACTGAGATTCATAGTGAGGTGTTGGAAAATGTACCTCATTTCCCATATCTTGGAAGCTATCTATCCCCAAAAAACTGACATTGATGAAGAGGTACATGACCGAATCCAATGCGCTACCTCAGCCTATGGTAAATTATGTACTCGGGTTTTCGAGAATCATGATATCAGAGCCGATGCTAAACTCAAACCCGATCAGGCAGTTCTTCTCTCCATGCTCTCTACGGTGCTGAAGCTCGGACAACTTATAGACAGCACATCAAAGCCCTAGAGCAACACCATCAACACTGTCTTAGACGGATCATGTGAATCAAGTGGGAGGACAAAAGATAAAACATGTGTGCCCCCCATGATACAGACATGCTAGATATAGAGACCATGATAGTCACACATCAGCTGAGATCGATGGGATCTGTCGTCAGAATGCCCAACTCTAAACTGTCCAAACAGGTGCTCTACTCAGCTACGCCAGAGAGCCCATTCAAATGGGAACCTAAGGAAATGTTTCAAAGACAATCTCAAAACCTCCATAAAGGTCTGCTCTAAAAACATCAACATGCGGAAAGCAGATGCCCAGTCACAACGAAAATGGCGAGCCATCATCAAAATTAGTATCAAGACCTTCCGATCAACAAGAGCAGCCACTGAGAGAGAACAGCAATAGAGATGGAAAGAAAGGACAGCTGCTCAAGCTAACAATCTGCCACCACCTCTACTGGCCCAACAATCAATGTCCTCACTGTAGGAGAGCCGACAAGGTTAAGATAGGGCTCATAAGCCATCTGCGGACAGTCAACATGGACATCTCATTTCCACCCAGTGATCTACAAGGAAGAATCATCCTCGATATGAGACATTGTAGATGATAATGAATGGATTTGTGGATTAGACCAGGGATCAGCAGCATATCCATGGTAAAAGAATTTGAGGTTCGTGACTGGTAATTTCAGGGATGAGACATTTCCCATTGGCTTCTTCTTCCCTACCAGACATGCTTTTAAAAAATGCAACTGTCAGTTTCACAGCTTAATTGGAATTTCTAATCTCAGAATTTCTAATCTTTATCGAAAGCTCATTAACAATCCTTTCCATATTCACAGCTGACAGGTGCTGGGAGCAGGAACAGCAGTTTCTGAACTTTGGACAGATTTGGGGTTTTCAGTGGGTTCCGTTTTTAAAAAAAAACCTGCCAGAAAACCACAAAGCTGTCCGAAGTTCGGAAACTGCTGGTCCCGCTCTCAGCAATGGTCGGGGGTGGGGGGGGTGTTGGGGGGTGGTGGTGGTGGGTGGTGGGGGTGGTGGTGGTGGTGGTGGGGGCAGTAGAGAGAGAGGAAGCAGAGACAGAGAAGGGGGGATAGAGAGCGAGAGGCAGAGAGAGAGTGGGGGGACAGAGAGAGAGAGGGAGGCAGAGACAGAGGGAGAGAGGGGGCACAGAAAAAGAAGGGGTATAGAGAGGGTGAGAGAGCAGAAGAACAGAGAGAGGGAAAGAGCAAGAGAACACAGGGGAAAGAGAGAGAGAAAGGGGTGTCAGAGAGAGTGGGGTTGACAAAGAGAGGGGGGGACAATACACAGAGGGGGAACCCAGAGAGGCGGGAACAATACAGAGAGGGGGAACCCAGGGAGGGGGGAACACAGAGAGGGAGGGGGAGAGAGACAGATAGAGAGAGAGAGAGGAGAGAGAGAGAGTGATCAAGATAATTCCTGACAAATGGACATCTATTTTGAATACTTTGCATCACTTCAACAAGTGTGCAGGCAGACATTAACTACTTATGCAAGCAAAAAATAAATGCCAGGTATCTCACCAAATCAGTGGCCAACATAGTGACAAGAAAGTAAGTCAATAAATTAGGCTCCTCATTTAAAATTTCTTCACAAAAATGCACATTTGTTGTTAATAGTAAGGTAATTTCTTCTTGCCTTTATCTTTCTGAAATTGTCTCACTGGCCCCCTATCTAAGACAAAAATTATAATGTGCCCTCCCCCATGCAAAAAGGTTGGACACCGCTGCTCCATGCTTTAACCTTGTGTTTTAAAATAACCGAGCAGCTATGTTATTTTAAAACACAAGTTTAAAGGCCTGTGTTATGTAAACTCATTTTAAAATGACAGAAGTCACTTAAGGAATGTTGCAATTCTATGCTATGGCTCACATTACTTTCACTTGGGACACAAGCTCAGTGACATGTTGAAAGTTGCTGGACTTTTACTTCTATATAAATGTTGCAATTCCACTGCTATCCATCTGGAATCACCTTGTTTCAGATCTTGTATTGAGGGGAAAATAGGCAAGAAAATCCAAGGAATCTCCAGACATTGGCACTGCAAGTTCCTCATGAATATAAGAGTCCTGTGTGATGGGGCTTAATGATATTGGCAAAAACAGGATGCTGCTGACCCATATACAATAGTTAGTAAATGTAACAGAGAGCTTTAATAAACCTTAATCTACAATGAACTGTCTATGATTCCATAACAAAATCCAAGCTGCCTTTGCAGTTTTAAAAACTGTCGGGAAAGACATAGTAAAAATCTATGATGTTCCAATGACCATGTTAGAAACAGATATTAACTGATTTTTTTTTGCTGTGAATTGGATTAAAGGAAAAGTGTTACAAGTATTCGAAAGATCAGTAACTACAATGTGCATCATTTACTATTCAGTTTGAGGGCAGATAATCTGAGTGGCCAATTTCTTTTGAAAGTTGTCTGTATCATATAATTATATCATTTTATAAGTGCACCTTTTCTAACAGGTAAAACATTTGGCTTGGAATAAATTGGCTAATTTGGAGTACAATCTGACAGATAGTGGCTAAATATTTTGTAACTGAATAATACATGCAGTAACATCTGCTCAAACTTTTGCAGAAAAGCTTTTTGTTAATAATTAACTTGTCAGAGCTGAATCAGAATCGACAGTGTTAGACTGACATATATACATAAGTGAATTTAAGACAATCACTTTATTGAAGGAACTGAAGGGTGCTCTTTATTTGTACTTGTGTTTACCTAATTTTGTCACTAGCTTTGGTGAGTAAATAACACTTTGTCAATGAGAGATGCTCTTGTTTCTGTATTTATAATCCAAGACCTAGTTTAACAGCCTGTCAAGATGAATTAACCAGTTTTGGCCTCCTATCGCTAATCTCTCTGTCCCTTCCTGTCCCACTCTGCTTTTCTGTTTTACATGGCTCTTCTGAAGTACGTTCTGCTCCATCCTATGAAATTCTCCTGATTTGGAGATCACTGCCCTTTTATTGCCTGTCCTGTCTTCAGACACGTATTACAAGCAGGTGGAGAAGTTGCACAAACATTGACCATAGGGGTTAAATTGTGTTGTGACAATAACAGTGCAAAAAATGGTCCATCTTCCAATTGTTGGTTTTTCTACTGCCTCATCTCAATAACCACAATAACAATTCTCTCCTTGAGTTTCATGGTTTATTGGATGAATTTGCACTCCTGAAATAGTGTAAATCCACAGAGGTCATCTGATAAGGTCCATCTACCACCCTGTGATGTGGTGTAGCTAGCTCTATTCTGTTAATAAAAGTAATTCACATTGGCATTGCATATTATTTTGCTTGCTAGCTAGCTAATACAATCGTGCTGCTCTCCATTGATGTTTGTATGCTTAACTACTGTAGGAAGAAATGTGTTTTAAATTGGACTGTGTTTTGATGGCATTAGATTGACTATACACTTTATACACAGATTAGTTGCCCCCATGTCTGTGGCTGAGTCAGTAACTTTGTCAAACACCCATGCTGCAACATGTCGGGGCCGACCCCTGAACTCCCATTGAAAACCATTAATGCCCTGTCCATTAACTCTTTAACAATAATAGCTGGATAAATATCTGACTAAGAACATGGTTAAACCTTATAGGGACCATAGAGGGTCAGAGGTTCTACAGGACATTGTAGATCTGGTTCAACTAGGACCTGGGGAAGAACCCTTCATGGAAATGCAGCTGTGCAGTGTGGAATAAGGTGAATTAAAATGTTGGATTAAAATCAATGGTAACTTTGGCAAGGTAATGGAAGGCAGTAATAACACTGGTGTAACTATAGCTGAGCCATAGGCACTTGTATGGATATTGGGATAATTGTTACAGTTGGGAACTTGCATATACTTAAGTAGTTACTAATATGTCAGATGCATGTTTTATTAACTAGATAAGATATTTTGAACTATGGAATCAAATACATTTAGGCCTCAATATTAACCCCCACCTCCAACCATGATGGGCCAGAGAGTGTTGAGGGGAATGAAAAATGAAGAAACGTGAAACACATCTGCCACCCTCCACATACCAGCCCATTGCCATTTTCACGAGGATGGGTTTTGTGGCATGTGGCCGTCCTTCCATGGAGAGGAGGGCACTTCATTAAGATATTTAAAAGAAGCTCCCACAGTGCAATTGTGAGCCTGATTTAAACATATGCTGTGATCATTCCAGAACATTGTAAATAACATTGTATAACAAGCAAATTTCACGGGGCCATGTCTTGTGCCCTGAGGACAATGTTTCAGGCATCACTGCCTGTTGCCTAAAACAGATGTAGGCCCCTTACAGATGCTGTTAAGGGGCTAAGAGCACTTTCTTAGGCCCCCCCCCACCTCTTCCAAACTGAACAGTGCAGAAACCAAGCCTTAGATTTTCCTGACTTGGATGTGGCCTAGTCATTGGACTTGATATGAAGCTGGGCTGGGCTGCTTCCCGTTCACCTGAGGGTCACTGCTGGTGAGGCCGGCAGCCCAAAATTGATCTCTTGGAAATGGGCATATGGCCAGAGGCAGCTGGCACAAGTTATTCAACTGATTTCAGCTGCGCTTCCAGGTTCAGTTATCTGCCAGAAGATGGCCCTTATCTAATTTCTACCCCATTAAGTTTAAAAGCACCAGAGTAGCTTCCAAGCAGAAAACACCTGAACTGGTGTATTTATTGCTCCACATTTTCTCCTCGCGCTTCATGTGTGAGCTGAGACGACGAGTGGGTGGTAGGTGAATTGCCAATAGCTGAACCCAATCCCATCCTTGCACAGCATCCACTATGGGGGAATTTTTAACCCCCAAAATACTGGTGGCTTTGTTTTGGGTGGAGAGGTAAAGTATTAAAAAATCCGAATCCTGATCTCAACCTGCCCACTTCTGGTTTTAACGGAGGCGGGATGAAGTGTGAGTGACTAACCCACTCCAAGAAGGCAGGATGGCACTTTAACTATCATAATGGAACTGTGAGTTTCATTTTTATGCGCCATTTTGAATTTAACTGAGCATTGGGAAACCCGGGAGTTAAAACCAGGTGAGGGGCTGCTGCATCCAGGAGCTAAGCGCCTTTCCACCTACCTACTGCACCCAATGTGTCTGCCTGGGCAACAACTCATGATCGGGCATTTGCTCCCCAACCCTTCCGATCGCCCCTAACCTTCAGCAAATTCCATCCCCCTCCCTCACCCATGAGATCGCTGATCCTCCCCCATGAGCTCTCCGACCTCTGACCTCCACACACTTTGCCCCTGCATTTGTCTTTAAGGTTTTCTGATGACTGAAACCTATCTTTCCATCTTGAAGCAATTGTGGTTAATTGAAGAGGAACACCCTGATTTCTATTAGATCTGGAATCTGAGAATGCTATTGTTGTGTTTTGAAATCAGTTTCAACCTCAGACGGAGGTTGCTGAATGATAGTCATTCATGCTTGTCTGTAACACTGATGTAGCTTGATGCCAAATTCTGACAGCATTTAGAGGATAATAAGATACTTTCAGTAACTGCACATCAAGCCTAAACACACCTCATTTTTCCAACAAATAAAGTCAGCATTTCACAACGCTGAGCCAAATTTTCATTGTGGAAACGCACTGGAGTGTATAAACATTATTACCTATCTAACTAGGCGCTAAGGTTGGAATGTTTAAGTATTAAGCATGGAAGTACAAATTGCATATTAATATGCTGGGAAATTTAAATACACAGTTGAAATCTCTAATTAATGCGTGATGGGATAATTCATCGACTAAACCTTCCCTTGAGTTGGCGTAGATAGTAACGGAAATCATGGGAAAATTAGGTGGCAGGGCCTAATACCACATTCCAGGCCTGGCCTCTATTTACTTCTCCTCACCTAATCCAAGAAGGCCTCTGGCTCGCTCTTCCATGCCTGCTGTGTGTAAATAACTGCACAGTGCTGTTGATGCCTGCAGAGCTGTATTCCAATGAGAGTTCGACCTTTGGGAGAGGGGAGGAAAGTGGAAAAAGTAATTCATATTATACCCACCAACTTTTGTCAAACATGTGATTTCTAGAAAAACTGGACACCACAGTAAACTATATTCAAGGAATATTATTTAGTCGTGGGATGTAGGCATCACTGGCTAGGCCAGCATTTCTTGCCCATCCCTAAATGCGCTTGAGAAAGTGGTGCTGAGCTGCCTTCTTGAACCACTGCAGACCTTGGAGTGTAGGTACACCCACAGTGCTGTAAAGAAGTTCCAGGATTTTGACCCAGTGACAGTGAAGGAACAGTGATATAGTTCCAAGTCAGGATGGTGTGTGGCTTGGAGGGGAACTTGCAGGTCGTGGTGTTCCCATGCATCTGCTGCCCTTGTCCTTCTCGGTGGTAGAGGTCGTGGATTTGGAAGGTGCTGTTGAAGGAGCCTTGGTGAGTTGCTGCAGTGCATCTTGTAGATGGTACACACTGCTGCCGCTGCACATCGGTGGTGAACGGAGTGAATGTTGAAGGTGGTGGATGGGGTGCCAATCAAGCGGGCTGCTTGTCCTGGATGTTGTCGAGCTGCTTGAGTGTTGTTGGAGCTGCACCCATCCAGGCAAGTGGAGAGTATTCCATCACACTCCTGACTTGTGTCTTGTAGATGATGGACAGGCATTGGAGAGTCAGGAGGTGAGTTACTCATCACAGGATTCCCAGCCTCTGACCTCTTCTTGTAGCCACAGTAATTATGTGGCTGCTCCAGTTCAGTTTTTGGTCAATGGTAACCCCCAGGATTTTGATAGTGAGGGATAGAGGCCTAGACAGCGATGCCCACATCCCACGAACAAATAATATTCCTTGAATATAGTTTACTGTGGTGTCCCCAGTTTTTCTAGAAATCACATGTTTGACAAAAATTGGTGGGTATAATATGAATTACTTTTTCCACTTTCCTCCCCTCTCCCAAAGGTTCGGGACTCTCATTGGAACACAGCTTTGCAGGCATCAACAGCACCGTGCAGTTATTTACACACAGCAGGCATAGAAGAGCGAGCCTTCTTGGATTAGGTGGAGAAGTAAATAGACGTCAGGCCTGGAATGTGATATTAGGCCCTGCCACCTAATTTTCCCATGATTTCCATTACTATCCACCCCTACTCAAGAGAGGATTTAGTCTGTGAATTATCCCATCACAAATTAATTCAAGATTTCAACCGTGTATCCCCATTGAATGTCGAGGGGAGATGGCTAGATTCTCTCTTATTTGAGATGGTCATTGCCTGTCACTTGTGTGGCACAAATGTTACTTGCCACTTATCAGCCCAAGCCCGGCTGTTGTCCAGGTCTTGCTGCATCTGGACAAGGGCTGCTTCAGTATGTCAGGAGTCGCGAATGATGCTGAACATTGTGCAATCATCAGCAAACAACCCCACTTCTGATCTTATGTTGGAGGGTAGGTCATTGATGAAGCAGCTAAAGACAGTTGGGCCTAGGACACTACCCTGACAAACTCCTGCAGTGATGTCCTGGGACTGAGATGATTGACCTCCAACAACCACAATCATCTTCCTTTATGCTAGGTATAACTCCAACCAGCAGTGGGTTTTCCCCCTCATTCCCATTGACTCCAGTTTTGTTAGGGCTCCTTGATGCCATACTCAATTAAACATTGCCTTGATGTCGAGGGCAGTCACTCTCACCTCACCTCTGGAGTTCAGCTCTTATGTCCACATTTGGACAAAGGCTGTAATGAGTTCAGGAGCTGAGTGGCCCTGGTGGAACCCAAAATGAGCAGGTTATTGCTGATCAAGTGCCGCTTGATAACACTGTTGATGACCTCTTCCATCAGTTTTCTGATGATCGAGAGTGGACTGATTGGGCAGTAATTGGTCAGTTTGGATTTATTCAGCTTCTTGTGTACATGACATACTTGGGCAATTTTCAACATAGAACCACAGAACCATAGAAAAATTACGGCACAGAATGAGGCCATTCAACCCATCGTGTCTGTGCTGGCCAAAAAAGCTAGCCGCCCAATCTAATCCCATCTTTTAGCTCCTGGTCCGTAGCCTTGCAGATTACAGCACTTCAGGTGCATGTCCAGGTACCTTTTAAAAGAGTTTGTGCCTCCACCACTGATCCTGGTAGCAAATTCCAGACACCCACCACCCTCTGGGTGAAAAGGTTTTTCCTCATGTCCTGTCTAATCCTTCTACCAATCACTTTAAATCTGTGCCCCTCGGTAATTGACCTCTCCGCTAGGGGAAACATTGCCAGGTAGATGCCAGTGTTGTAGCTGTACTGGAACAACTTGGCTAGGGGCGCAGCAAGTTCTAGAGGACAAGTCTTCAGTACTATTGCCGGAATGTTGTCAGGGCCCATAGCCTTTGCAGTATCCAATGGCTTCAGTCGTTTCTTAATATCATGTGGAATGAATCGGATTGGCTGATGACTGGCATCTGTGATGCTGGGGACCTCAGCAGGAGGCCGAGATGGATCCTCCACTCTTCAGCACTTCTGGCTGAAGATGGTTGCAAATGCTTCAGCTTTGTCTTTTGCACTGATGTGCTGGGCTCCCCCGTCATTGAGGATGGGAATAGTTGTGGAGCCACCTCCTCCTGTTAGTTGTTTAATTGTCCACCACGACTAGATGTGGCAGGACAGCAGAGCTTAGATCTGATCCTTTGGTTGCAGGATCACTTAGCCCTGTCTTTGCATGCTGTTTCCACTGTTTGGCTTGCACGTACTCCTGTGCAGTAACTTCATCAGACTGACACCTCATTTTGAGGTATGCCTGGTGCTGCTCCTGGCATGCCCTCCTGCACTCTTCATTGAACCAGGGTTGGTCCCTCAGCTTGATAGTAATGGTAGAGTGTAGGATATGCAGGGCTATGAGGTTACAGATTGTGGTTGAATATAATTCTGCTGCTGCCGATGGCCCACAGTGTCTCATGGATGTACAGTTTTGAGTTGCTAGATCTGTTTGAAATCTATCCTATTTAGCACGGTGGTAGTGCCACACAACACAATGGTGGGTAACCTCAGTGTGAAGATGGGACTTCGTCTCCACAAGGATTTGCGGTGGTCACTTCAACCAATACTGTCATGGACAGATGCATTTGTGACAGGTAGATTGGTGAGGACTGTTGTGTGATTTCCTTTAACTTCTGATTAAAAGGACGAGGCAAAGTAGGGTTTTCCCTCGTGTTGGTTCCCTCACCAGCTGCCGCAGACCCAGTCTAGCAGCTATGTCCTTTAGGACTCGGCCAGCGCAGTCAGTAGTGGTACTACCAAGATACTCTTGATGATGGACATTGAAGTCCCCAACCCAGAGAACATTCTGTGGCCTTGCAACCTTCGGTGATTCTTCCAACTGGTGTTCAACTGGAGAAGCACTGATTCAGCAGCCGAGGTTGGGGGTGGGCGGTGCATGGAGGTGGTAATCAGCAGGAGGATTCCTTGCCCATGTTTGATCTCATGCCATGAGACTTTATGGGGTCTGGAGTCAATGTTGGGGACTCCCAGGGCAACTCCCTCCCGACTGTGCTGCCACCTCTGTTGGGTCTATCCTGCCAGTGGGACTGGACATATCCAGGGATGGTGATGGTGGTATTAGGGACATTGTAAGGTATGATTCCATGTGTATGACCAAGTTAGGCTGTTGCTTGACTAATCTGTGGGACAGCTGTCCCAATTTTGGCACAAGCCCCCAGATGTTAGTAAGGAGGACTTTGCAGGGTCGCCAGGGCTGGGTTTGCTTTTGTCATTTCCAGTACCTAGGTCAAAGCCGGGTGGTCCGTCCGGTTTCATTCCTTTCATGTTACTTCATTCCTTTAATGTTGCTTCGATAAAATAATTGGTGTATCATCTTGCTACATTTATAATAAGCAAGTCAGTGTCATCCAGAATCGATGTGTGGTTACTCTATCCTAGAATTGTCTGCCCAGCACCAGCTGTTGATCAACTACTTTCAGCAACATTAAGAAAGATAAAACATTTCTGTAGCACCTGTCAGGCCTTCAGGGCATCCTACAGCATCTTACAACCAATGAAGCACTTCTTGAAGTGTAGTCACTGTTGTACTGTAGGAAACACAGCAGCCAATTTGCTCACAGCAAACTCCCACAAACAGCAATGTGATCATGACCAGATAATCTGTTTTTATGATGTTGATTGAGGGATAAATATCAGCCAGGATACCTGGGATAAATACCATGCTCTCAAAATAAGTGCCATGGGATATTTATATGCGCCTTGGAGTGCAGATGGGGCCTCAATTTAACATTTCATCCAAAAGACAGCACCTTCAACAGTCCCTTCATACTCCACTGGAACTAGAACCCAAACTTTTCAACTCAGAGATACAAGTGTTACCACTGAGCTACAGCTGACCTTTGAGGAAGGGGCATTAAGCTCCTTCCACTAGCTAATCCTGAAAAACAAATCAAGTCATACTATTGATTTCTATAACCCCCAATCCTCCTTCTCCACAGATATTGATTCACCTGCATGTTTAAACGGTTAACATTTAACAGGATCTGGAGTTAATTAAAGATCCACACTGGCCCGGGCTTTTCCATGCACTGACATGAACAATCCAACCAGTGAAACAGAATCACAATTACTGGTGGAAGATGCAATTATATTTCCATTTGAAATTTACTTGTTCCATTTTCCATTCAAACCAAATGTGGTGAAACCTTGGAAGCCACAGCAATGTTGTCACCCTGCTTGTGTTGTGGGGGTTGTGCCATCATCAGAGTCCACACAATCAGTTCCTCTCCTTCCTGCAATAATACAGCAGCTTGTTAGTAATTCTGGCATGCACCACCACACTCATTGAATGGTTTTCTGATTTTACTTGTTTTGTCTGCTGACAAAAATAAAGTGCCTATAATTTATTCTGAGTCATTGCCACGCACTTCATCTTGCTGCAATGTAGTTCCTAACCATCTATGTCCTTTACAAAGAGAGCATACCCATTTAAAGTGTGTTCTGCAGCAAATCTTGGTTGTCTACAGAAATCATGTGATTTATTCAAATATTAATTCCTTATCCAATCTATTACATTAACATATATAAATACTAATAATATAAAATTCAAGAATTCCAAAAAATAAATGCAAACTTCACCATTGTGAATTCCACTTCCAAAACGTTGTTCTTTATTAGAAACCTTGATCTTATCTTCTGCTCTGTTCAACTTGTCTTTCATTGCCACACAAACTCCAAAAACCTCCATGTTGCTCCCCGCCCATGCTAATTCACCTCTCCCTGCATTCTGAGCCTCTCTGCCCCACTGCCAATGGTAAACTGGCTTCTGTTATTTTAAACAATTGTGTCTCCGCATTTCAGAACAGAATCAAAGGTGACCAGCTTCTGACAAGAGTGCTGTGTGTGGAAGTGCCTCTTCCTGAACAGAAACTGTAGGAAAAAGACAATGGGCTGGATTTTATAGGCCCCCCTGAGATGGGATCAGAGGCAGGTGGGGGCCCACAGAATCACGATGGGTGACGGGGAAACGGAGGGCCCGTCGCTGCCCTTTCACCAAGCGATTTTCCCGGGGGCAGGATAGGCCAACGACTGCCTTCCCGCCCAGAGGCCAATTGAGGCCCTTAAGTGGCCTATTAATGGCCACTTGAGGGCCCCTTTCCGCCGCCGCTGGGATCTCATCAGTGGCAAGGGATGCCTCCGCCATGTGGGAAGGGCACCTTGTAAAACAAGGCGCCCTCCCTGTGGGCTTGTGGGTAAGAGTGGTGTCCCTCATTCCTGGGCAATCTGTGGCCCACAGAGGACACCCACCGGCAAAACCTACAACTTCCTGAACCGCCCTCTCTCTGGACTTCATGACCCCACTGGGGCTGTCCGGACTGGCCCCAGCGACCCCGCCTCACTTACCTGAGGTTTGGAGTTCCAGCACTGGGCCTGGGTCCGAGGCCTCTGCAGTACCGGCAGTGGCCACCTTGCTTTCCTCCTTTGAGATGTTCCCTAAAACCTCCCAGTGGCACTGCCGATACTGCTGAGTTGCCAGCCCTGTAATTGGCTGGCAGCTCTTGGAGGTGGGATCACCATCTTTAAAGGGACGGAGATCCCAGCACCAGAAATTTCGACTCCGGGACAACAGAGGAGGCACGGGGGCAGTGGCGGGGGCGGGGGGGGACACAAAATGCCTGAGGCAGGAGTCCCACCTCCTCCACAAAATCCAGTCCACTAAACATCTTTGATACTGGATTTTCCTCCCTTTTTTGGTAATTGCTAATGCCTCAGTTGCCAAGGTCTCTCCTCTCGGACATTGGAAACTGATTTTATCTCCTCTATCTCAACAGCAACTTGTATTTATATGGTTCCCTTAGCAAAATAAAATGTCCCAAGATGCTTCACAGGACATCAGAAAACAGGACACTGACACACATGAGGAGATATTAGGGCAGGTGGTCATGAGCTTGGTTAAAGAGGTAGGTTCTAAGGAACATCTTAAAGGAGGAAAACAAGGTACAGAGGTATAGGGAAGGAATTCTAGAGCTTAGGGTCCAGGCAGCTGAAGGCACGGCCACCAATAATGGAGTGATTAAGATCAGAGGCTGCTCAAGAGACCAGAATTATAGAAGCGGAGACATTTTGGAGGCTGGCAGCGATTACAGAGAGAGGAAGGGGCAAGTTCATGGAAGGATTTGAAAACAAGGATGGGGATTGTAAATCCGAGCCATATTTTAACTGGGAATCAATGTACAGGGGTGATAGGTGAATGGGACTTGGTGTGAGTTCAAACATGGACAGCAGAGTTTTGGATGACTTCAAGTTTACAGAGGGTAGAAGGTGGGAGGCCTGCATTGGAATAGTCAAATCTGGAGGTAACGAGGGCATGAATGAGGGTTTCAGCAGCAGATGAGCTGTGGCAGGGGGAGCCGGGCGATGTTATGAAGTGGTCTTAGTGATGGTACAGATAGTGATCAGAATCTTATCTCAGGGTCAAATACGACACCAAGGTTTGGTTCAGCCTCACACAGTTACCAGGGAGAGGGATGGAGTTAGTAGCTAGAGAACAGAATTTCTGGTGGGGACCGAAGACAATGGCAATATTATAGTACTACACAGTGGAATAACAGATGGGATAACTGTTGTTCTGCACTTGATGGCGCTTCTCCTAGGTTCATCAGTAAATCAGCTGAGACCCGTCACACTTAGTCGGTGCTTGCTTCAAAATTAGGCCATCAATTCTGGTTATTAACTGATGCTGCCAGAGTTTGATCATCAACCCTCATAATCTGGTTTTCAGTACATCAGCCAACATTAGTCACAATTTGTGCTTATTAAACTTTAATTAATTGGGTTGAAAAATGAAACTATTAAATCTTTCATTTTTTAAATTGGTGTTTAAGTGATTGAGATAAAAATAAAATCTTGCTACTATCCTGCTTTATTTTGATCTGTCTGATTTTCTCCGGGGAGTGGAACCTGCTCACAATGGTGGTCTTTTCGTTTTTTAATCGGATGTTGGTCATGCTGCGTAGCGCAGAGAGACACAACGGCTTAATAAAGTAGAAAGGCATTTAATTTCCCCACGGCTACACTGGTCCCACAGCATGGTGGCACATTTGTATGCTAAGTAGATCACTAATTCCTCAGTAAATCAGACACCGTCTAAACTGTACAAAGCCACCTAGGACCAAACATAAAATCATTGAATGGTTACATCACAGAAGGAGGCCATTCAGCCCATTGTGTCCATGCCGGCTCTCGACAACAGCAACTCACCTAGTTCCACTCCCCTGAATTTTCCTTGTAGCCCTGCAAATATTTTCTCTTCAGATAATTATCCAATTCCTTTTTCAAAACCATGATTGAATCGGCCTCCACCACACTCCCAGATATTGCACTGCAGATCCCAATCGTACACTGCGTATAAAGGTTTTTCCTCATGTTGCCATTGTTCTTTTGACAATCACCTTAAATTGGTGTCCTCTGTTTCTTGACACTTTTACCAATGGGAACAGTTTCTCTTTATCTATTCTGTCCAGACCCCTCATGATTTTGAACATCTCATAATCTATTTTGGTTTGGGCCTATCACAGTCAACAAAACACCACATCCACAGGGTGGCCATTTCCCTGTTATCCTTTTCCCTGGTAGGTGCTCTGAGACATCTCTTTCTATGTACTGAGCACTGTATTAATGTCACTTGTTACTCTTTGCAGATGTTTGAGACAAAAGATACACAGGCACATCTTAGAAGTGGAGTAGTTATCTGATCCCACCAATAAAAGGCTTTCTTGGAGCTCTGCAGGTACCTTACCCACTGACTTTAGCCTCCTTGTTTGTTGTTGGGGATCTGAAATGTAACTGACTGGTAAATGGAAAGTCACTAAACCCATAAAGCTTATTGAAATACATTCACATCTTTCCAAAGTCAATTTGTGAGACAGAGGCACTTTAACAATGACCAACAAGGTCCACGATACATAGCAAAGTCCTGTCAATCTCCACCTGTCTGGCAAGTATTGTTTGTGCTCATGCTATCCTGATCAAATAATGCTGTTTTTAATCGCCCGGTGGTACAAGTTAATTGTTCATTGCATTCGGATGTACTCACTGATTGTTTTCCTGGACGTGTAAGTCTTTTAGTAATCAACAGCATTGATGTGACTAGCTGTTTTTTGATATACTTTGTGCAGAGCTGGAAGACATCCTAGCAAGTGCTTGCAGCATAGAGTGGTAACTTTCCTGAAACAACCTGTTTTTAAGCTGAGAAACTCAGTAAAGAGAGGAAACCCATAAGCCATGAACAGGAACATTCCATTTTTGCCACGGTCCAATATTGAGTCATATTATTGCATACCTTTGACAGAATTGCCTGTGCTAAGGTGAGGGGTAATGAGAAATGGAGCATTTTTCCGCTTCTACTGTATCACACGCTTTCAAGTTACATATAGCAGGTCATGTTCAGAGTGAAACTCCCCCTGGATTTGCCTCCCCACCCACCCAATATCAGTAGAGTAAACCTCCAACCCCCAAAATTACACCAGTGTGAGGGTTTCCATTTCCTACCCCAGCTGTGTTTGTAGCTTCTCTGAGCGACTGTCTGAATTATGGATAGTTTTACATACTGACTGAGAATTGGGTTCAGATGGCCAGGCCTACTTATGGTTGGCGAGAGTGACATTGATTGTACACCAATTTAAACAAATGAAAGCATAAATCTATTTATATCAGAACAGGGGGTTGCATTTTTAAAACAAAATGACTTATTGCAATGCTGTTGACATTTGCAATTTTCAAAGGGCTGCAATCCTTTGGTTCTATTTGACTTGGCCACTCATAATGAGACAGAGTGAAGAGGCTTTCATTCCACCAGTCCAGAGTGGCTTTAATCCAGGACTTAGGTGTGAAAGACTACAACGCTAATCTATCAGTTCACCCTTCAGCTTCAATATCTTTTAAATATTTGGCACTTTTCAAAGAGCTGTCCTTTTACAGGCTTACAATAGTCAAACTCTCTGGAGTTTGTATCACTGCTTCTGTAAACAAAGGAAGTATTTGTATTGAATTATTTCCAGTATTAATCTTATTTTACACGACGGTGTTACTGCTCCTAATCTTTCTCTCGTCTTCATTTTGAGGCCCTGAGACACTCTACAGTTCATTTGTTCACTCCAGTTCTTCTTCATTCTCTTCAGATGATACACTTCTTCATTTACTTGTTTGGTAGATTTGGTGCTCCTATGTTAATGGAGGGTAAGTGTGTTCAATGGGAAAATTCGGTCTTCATTATTCTACGGGTGGGAAAATACAAGAACTTACTAACCTATCAGGAATGAAGTACAATCCTAAAATTTGAAGATATCACCAATTTGGGATTATAGTTAATACGTAGGAGGCCTGAAACAAAATACAGGAACGCGTGAATAAGCTTGCAGAACCTTTGTGTAAATGGGAAATGAATTTCCATACAGATAAGTATGAAGTGGTGCATTTTAGTAGGAAGGATAAAGAGACCACACACTGCTTGGCAAATAGGAGTCTAAATGGAGTAGAGGAGCAGGGGATACAGATACACAAATCATTAAAAGTAGCGACACGCTTTTAGGGCCATAAAAATGCAAATAAAGAACCGGGGTTTACTTGTAAAGGAATAGAATTAAAAAGCAGGAAAGTTATGTTAATCGTGTACAGCACCTTAGTTAGGTCACACTTGGAGAACTGTGAACATTTCAGGTCTCCATATTACAAAAAAGACACAGACGTACTAGACAAGGTGCAAAAATGATTCACAAGGATGATACCAGAACTGACAAGTTATAATTATCTGAATAAATTCATCCTTAGCTGAACTTTTAATCACCTTTGTTGCAACAGTCATTGATTTTGAAAAGGAAGTAAGATGCCATTAATTACAAATAAAGTTCATCAAGGAGAAAATGGGGTCACTTTATTTGGTCAAGAGGATTCAGAAACAACATTATCCCCGAGGGAACCAAGGTTACACTGGCCAATTAAAGCAAAGTTTCTGCCAGTTGAGTCAACAACAAGCAGCAGGACATAAAGCCACAGGAATATCCACAACCTACTTACCACTATTGGAGGTCGGCAATGCGAGAGTGGACAAATAAGAGAATGGGAGTAACCTAGGGCTAGCAAAACACTAGAGCTTAGTAAAATTGAGGCGAGTAACATGAGGATGGGGATCAGTGTACAGCTCTCTGTCAGCGACCAAATTTATCCCTGACTCCCTTCTTCTGGACAAGGTTTTTTGAAGTTCTCCAATTCTTCTTTTCTCACCTTACCCCTCCTTCCCTACAATAGGCAGTGAAGCAGGTAGGGTATAGTTCCACAGGTGACAACAAGCAAATTTGCCAGTTTGTATAGCTGAATTCCTCTCATTTTGAGTTGGCCTGGCCCTTGCTCACAGCACATTTAATAAAATATAAAATAACAAATAATAATAGAAGCTATAGGTCGATGGCATTGGTCACAGAGATAAGGCAAAGTGCCATGTCTAGGATTTGTCATGTGCAGACTCATCACAGTCTTGGCTGTACAATCATAGGGAGGCTCCCAGTTGATGTTGGGCAATGGATGGAGGCAGAAGTAGCTGGTTAGTCACACTGGGCCCCTCTTGTGCCATTTCTTATAGTAGTTAGTTCAAAAGTGACATGACCAGACTTGAGCACTGAACGACTTTCAACTCACTCGGCTGGGTTTGATGACTGATTGTGAGCAGAACATCAAACAAGGGAGAAAAACATACAAAATGTTCTTTTAGACCTATTTGGTTATTTGTGTCTGCACCCATTATGAGTGTTTTTGTGAGTGTTTGTGTGTGTTCTGTATTCTGTAAGCCACTGATTTGTAACTTGATGTCCTGATATTCTATCAGGCATGGATTTATACCATGATGTTGTAAAGGAAGAATAAAATCTGACTTTTTTTTGCTGTGGGTTCTTCCTGCTCAGATCCAAGGGTCAGGGATTGAGAGTAACATCATTATCAAGGCCCAGCAGTAACTTACTTGACAGCCACCTGTTCAAGTGTTACTCTATTGGCTCAGGATAAATTGGAAGTCATAAAATACAATAAAAGGAAGCGCTAATATTTTTAAGTTGTTCTTTTCATTCCCAGAAAGTAATGTGTTGGTGCAGATAAATCCATTGAGCAGTAATCAAATGGAACTGAACTCAATGCAGATACATTCATAACTCTCGTGACCAAGAGAAAAGCCCCAGTTATGGAACTGTAAGTATTTTCATTGGAAAAAAAAAAATCACGTTTTGATCTGTAAGCACATCTGCAGCATCAGCATCTTCCTCGGAACAGCTGTCTGAGGTTACCAGGAGCGTGAAACAACATGAGCCTTGTGTAGACTTGATACTGCAGGTGCCGAATGTACCGTTTACTGATAACTTTTATTGTTGTTGATCAAGCAGTATACTTCTGAAAGGATATGAATCTGTCTTTCTGTTAGTTTCGCAATAGTTTTAACTGAGTGTGCAATGACTCAGGCTAGTAAATATCAGACAAACTTCAGTTGCGAAAGTTGTGTATATACTTACCCTTAAAAGGGTCCCATCTATATTTCTCCCTGAAACATTGAGTTAAAAACATACACCAACCTTTAGCATAATCTAACATCAACTAATTCACTGCATCGCATGCTGGGAAAAGCTGAAGAGCAGGAGTTCGATGTCAACTACAGCATATATTTCTATCATGCTCCTCACATATAGGGAGGCATCTGAAAGCAGTTTAAAGCATAATGAACAAAAGAACATATGAAATAGGAGCAGGAGTGGACCATATGGCCCCTTGCGCTGGCTCTGCCATTCAATGCGATCATGGGCTGATGTGCCTTATCTCTACCAGGGCCACTCGCCTCCTGACCTCATTACAGCCTTGGTCCAAACATGGGCAAAAAAGCTGAATTCCAGAGGTGAGGTGAGAGTGACTGCCCTTGACATCAAGGCAGTAGTGGATGCAGTGGGGCACCAAAGAATTCTAGCAAAATTGAAGTAAATGGGAATTGGGGAAAATACGCCACTGGTTAGAGTCATGTCACATAGGGCAAAGTCATAGCACAAGGGAAAATAGTTGAGGTTGTAGGAAGCCAATCATCTCAGCCCCAGGACATTCAGCAGTTCTTCAGAGTGGTGTCCTAAACCCAAACATCTTCAGCTGCTTTATCAGTGACCTTCCCTGCACCATAAGGTCAGAAGTAGGGATGTTCGCAGGTGTTTGCACAGCATTCATTTCCATTCACAACTCCTCAGATGCCGAAGCAGTCCGTGCCTGCAAGCAGCAAGACCTGGGCAACATTCAACATTTAGGCCTGGGCTGATAAGTGGTAAGAAACATTCACAACACAAAAGTGCCAGGCAATGACCATTCCAACAAGAGAGAATCTAAACATCTCTCCTTAACATTCAAAGGCATTACCATTGCTGAATCCCCCACTATCAATATCTTGGGGGTTACAAACTTAACTGGACCAACCAAATAAATACTGCAGCTACAAGAGCAGGTTAGAGGCAAGGATTTCTGTGGTGAGTAACTCATCTCCCGACTTCCAAAAGCCTGTCCACCATCTACAAGGCACAAGTCAGGAGTGTGACAGAATACTCTCCACTTGCCTGGTGAGTGCAGCTCCAACAACACTCAAGAAGCTTGACACCATCCAAGTGATCAGCACCCCATCCACAACCTTAAACATTTACTCCCTCCAAGCAGGCGCACAGTGGCAGCAGTGTGTATGATCTACAAGTTTCACTGCTGCAACTTGCCAAGCCTCCTTCAACAGCACCTTTTCAATGCATGGCCTCGACCACTTAGAAGGACAAGGGCAGCAGACACATGGGAACACCACCACCTGCAAGTTCCCCTCCAAGTCGCACACCATCCTAACTTGGAAATATATCGCTATTCCTTCACTGTCTCTGGGTCAAAATCCTGGAACTCCCTTCCTAACAGCACTGTGGGTGCATGCTACAGCACATGGACAGCAGCTGTTCAAGAAGGCGGCTCACCACCACCTTCTCCAGGGCAATTAGGGATGGGCAACAAATGCTGGCCTTGCCAGTGATGTTCACATCCCACAAATGAATAAAAAGAAAATCACCCCCCAACACTCCACTTTTCAGTCCCCTTTAACCACTTAACTGAGGGCAGCTGCTAGGATTGCAAGGGCCCGAGCTACTGACCATCTTCACCAGCCTGTTGCCTGTGGACACCTATTAGGTGTTCACAACTTACTGGCTCAATGGACTTCAAGAGAGGTAAGAGAGGTTGGAGAAAGGGCAATAGTTTGGAAGGACGAAAGTGTAAAGGGCTTTCTTTTTGAGGACTGGTATGGTCAAAATGAACAGAGGGACATCTGGCTAATAGGGCTGGGCTGAGACAATTGACTCCTATTGTAGCAGCTGCTACATTGCACAAACTGGCCTTGTCTGGCACTAATACATATCTTCAATTTCTGCAACCTGCAGCTTTCATTTAAACCTGTGTGAATTCATTGAGTTTGAAAGTATGGCAGTCCAAAATAACTGAAACCAAACATTCTAACAGAAAGAAAAATGTGACCAAAAATCCTGAAATACGACAATCACCAATATTGATAAAGCTCAGCTCTTCCCAAAGCAATAGTGAAAGCAAGTCAAAATCATTCCCAGAATTTCTTCAGGAAGTCAGAGTCATTAGAGCACAGAAGGAGGCCATTCGGCCCATTGAGTCCATACCGGTTCTCTGTAGAGCAATCCAGCCAGTCCTATTCGCTCACTCTATCCCCGTAGCCCTGCAAGTTTATTTCCCTCAATGCCCATCCAATTTCCTTTCAAAATCATTGATGGTCTCCACTTCCACTACCCTTGTATACAGTAAGTTCCAGGTCATTACCACTTGCTGCGTAAAAATGTTTTTCCTCACATCCCCACTGCATCTCTTGCCCAAAACCTTCAATCTCTGTCCGCTAGTCCTTGTACCATCAGCTAATGGGAACAGCTTTTCTTTGTCTGCCTTATCTAAACTTGTCATAATCTTGTACACCTCCATCAAACCTCCTCTTAATCTCATTTGCTTCAAGGAGAACAACTCCAGCTTCTTCAACCTAACCTTGTCTCTAAAATTCTTCCTCCCTGGAACCATTCTGCTAAATCTCCTCTGCACCCCCTCAAGGACCCTCATGTCCTTTCTAAACTGTGGTGACCAGAACTGGATGCAATACTCTAGTTGGGGCCTAAACAGAGCTTTATAAAGGTTCAGCATAATCTCCCTACTTTTGTACTCAATACCTCTATTTATGAAGCCAAAAATCCCAACTGCTTTACTAACCAGACTCTCAATATGTCCTGACACCTTCATCGATCTATGCATACAGACCCCCAGGTCCCTCTGTTCCTGAACACTCTTTAGAACTGTACTATTTACTCTATGTTGCTTCTCCCTATCCCTTCTGTGAAAATGCATCACCTCGCACTTCTGTATATTAAATTCCATCTGCCACTTGTCTGTCCATTCTGTGAGCCTATCTATGTCCTGTTGCAGTCAATTGGTATCATCGTTGCTCTTTACCACATCTTCAAGTTTGGTATCGTTGGCAAATTTTGAAATTTTACTCTATATTTCAAAATCCATGTCATTTATCTATGGCGGCACGGTGGTGCAGTGGTTAGCACTGCAGCCTCACAGCTCCAGGGTTCCGGGTTCAATTCTGGGTAGTGCCTCTGTGGAGTTTGCAAGTTCTCCCTGTGACTGTGTGGATTTTTGCTGGGTGCTCCGGTTTCCTCCCACCGCCAAAGACTGGCAGGTTGATACGTAAATTGGCCATTGTAAATTGCCCTTTGTGTAGGTAGGTGGTAGGAAATATGGGATTACTGTAGGGTTAGTATAAATGGGTGGTTGTTGGTTGGCACAGACTCAGTGTGCCGAAGGGCCTGTTTCAGTGTTGTATCTCTAAATAAATATATATATGTCTGAAGAGACCACATCTGCTGACGAGGTCAAAGGCTTTGGTGAGATCAATGAAAGCAACGTAGAGGGGCATCTGTTGTTTGTGGCATTTCTCCTGTAGCTGGTGAAGGGCGAACAGCATGTCAATGGTGGATCTCTCTGCTCGAAAGCCACACTGTGCCTCAGGGTAGACACGCTCAGCCAGCTTCTGGAGCCTGTTAAAGTGACTTGAGCGAAGACTTTCTCCACTATGCTGAGCAGGGAGATTCCACGGTAGTTGTTGCAGTCACCGCGGTCACCCTTGTTCTGATAGAGGGTGATGATATTGGCATCACGCATGTCCTGTGGTACTGCTCCCTCATCCCAGCACAGGCAAAGCTATTCATGGAGTGCTGAAAGTATAGCAGGCTTGGCACTCTTGATTATTTCAGGGGTAATTCCGTCCTTTTTCCAGGGGCTTTTCCGCTGGTTAGAGAATCAATGGCATCACTGAGTTCCGATTTTGTAGGCTGTTTGTCCAGCTCATCCATGACTGGCAGACACTGGGCTGCATTGAGGGTGGCATCAGTGACAACATTTTCCCTGGAGTACAGTTCTAGATAGTGCTCCACCCAGCGGTCCATTTGCTTGCGTTGGTCAGTGATCGTGTCCCCTGATTTAGACTTGAGGGGGGCGATCTTCTTGATGGTTGGCCCAAAAGCTCTCTTAATGCCATCATCCATTCCTCTGATGTTTCCGGTGTCAGAGGCCAGCTGAATACGCCTGCATAGGTGTTGCCAGTAGTCATTTGTGCAGCGCCTGGCTGTTCTTTGTGCAGTGTTTCTGGCTGCTTTAAGTGCTACGGATGTTAACTCGCTGGGGGCTTTCTTGTAGTTCAGCAGTGCAATATGCTTAGCGGCTATGACAGGTTCCAGCTCTTCAAAGTGAGATTGAAACCAGTCTGCATTCTGCTTCACACATTTGCCAAAAGTGGTCACTGCTGAGTCATAGATGGTGTCTCTGATGTGGGTCCACTTGTTCTCTGCATCCCTTGTAGGAGTGTTTTGAAAGGATTTTTCAAGTGAATTTAGAAACTTATGTAACAGCTGTGAATATGACGTTCTGCTAGTGTTGATACACGGGTGGCCCTTCTGCTTGGAGTGATGCAGCTTCTTTGGTTTGAGTCTAATCTTGCTGCACACCAGGGAATGGTTGGTGTCGCAGTCCGCACCGTGGAAGCTGTGTGTGATTTGAACGCTGTTTAAAGAGGCTTGACTTGTGACGATGAGATCTATCTGGTGCCAACGACGTGCCTCCAAGAAACCTGGTGACAGAGTTTAGTATGAAAGAATGAGTTGGTGATGCAGGGGTTATGATAGGTACACAACTCAAGCAGTCTCTGTCCATTCTCATTCATCCTTCCAATGCCATAGCGCCCAAGGCAGGAGGGCCATGAGTCATGGTCAGCCCCAACCCTGGCATTAAAGTCCCCCAGCAGGAACAGATGTTCGGTGTTGGGGATGCTACTCATGATATTATGGAATTCCTTGTAGAACTTGTCTTTAGCTTCAGGTGGGGAGCAGAGTGTTGGAGCATAGATGCTGAGTAGGTGTACTGGACCAGAGGCGATGAGCAGTCGGATGGACAGTATGCATTCCGAGCCATTTGAGGGTGGCTCCAACATGCTGAGCATGGAGTTTATGATGGCGAAGCCCACTCCATGCTGTCTTGGTTCTTCAGTATCCCTACCCTGCCAGAAGAAGGTGTAGTCTTGCTCTCTTAGAGATCCGCCCACAGGGAGGCGTGTCTCCTGAGGTGCTGCAATGTCCACATTGAGTCTACTGAGCTCGTTGTTAATGATGGCTGTCTTCCAAGAGTCGTTGATTTGTGTAAAGTCATCCGTCAGCAGACGTGGTCTCTTCAGACGTCCACCAAAGCTACTAAGCATCATCATCTCATTCTATGACAATATGAAAGGCACAATTCAGCATAGTGGCGCCTCATCAGACCCTTTTCCTATCCTGAGTGGCGTGAAACAGGGTTGTGTTCTCGCACCTACACTGTTTGGGATCTTCTTCTCCCTGCTGCTCTTACATGCGTTCAAGTCTTCAGAAGAAGGAATTTTCCTCCACACAAGATCAGGTGGCAGGTTGTTCAACCTTGCCCGTCTAAGAGTGAAGACCAAAGTACAGAAAGTCCTCATCAGGGAACTCCTCTTGCTGACGATGCTGCTTTAACATCTCACACTGAAGAGTGTCTGCAGAGACTCATCGACAGGATTGCGGCCGCCTGCAATGAATTTGGCCTAACCATCAGCCTCAAGAAAACGAACATCATGGGACAGAACGTCAGAAATGCTCCATCCATCAATATCGGTGACCACACTCTGGAAGTGGTTCAAGAGTTCACCTACCTAGGCTCAACTATTACCAGTAACCTGCAGAAATCAACAAGCGTATGGCAAAGGCTTCCACTGCTATGTCCAGACTGGTCAAGAGAGTGTGGGAAAATGGCGCACTGACACGGAACACAAAAGTCCAAGCGTATCAAGTCTGTGTCCTCAGTAGCTTGCTCTACGGCAGCGAGGCCTGGACAACGTATGTCAGCCAAGAGCGACATCTCAATTTATTCCATCTTCACTGCCTCCAGAGAATCCTTGGCATCAGGTGGCAGGACCGTATCTTTAACACCGAAGTCCTCGAGGTGACCAACAACCCCAGCATATACACCCTACTGAGCCAGCAGCGCTTGAGATGGCTTGTCCATGTGAGCCGCATGGAAGATGGCAGGATATCCAAGGACACATTGTACAGTGAGCTTGTCACTGGTCTCAGACCCACCGGCCGTCCATGTCTCCACTTTAAAGATGTCTGCAAATGTGACATGAAGTCCTGTGCCATTGACCACGAGTCGTGGGAGTCAGTTGCCAGTGATTGCCAGAGCTGGCGGGCAGCCATAAAGGCGGGGTTAAAGTGTGGCGAGTCGAAGAGACTTAGCAGTTGGCAGGAAAAAAGATAGAAGCGCAAGGGGAGAGCCAACTGTGTAACAGCCCCGACAACCAATTTTATCTGCAGCACCTGTGGAAGAGTCTGTCACTCTAAAATTGGCCTTTAAAGCCACATATATATATATATATATATATATATATATATCAAAAAATGGAATGGTCCTAGTACTGATCTTTGGGGAACACCACTGTCTACCATCTTCCAATCTGAGTAACAACCATTTACCATGACTTTTTTTTTCAGGTTTGCACTTGCTGATGTTCAATATTCAGTGTATTAACACCTAATCTGCACTAATGCTTTGTCTTTCAACACACCATTAACATATTGTTTGCCTTTGATCCGTGACCTTTTGGTCAGCTATGTGGCATGATCCAATCTCGACCTCCTTTGTTATCTCTTGCCCCACCCCCACCTCACTTGCTTATAACCTGTGACTTTTCTAATATTTGTCAGTTCCGAAGAAGGGTCACTGACCCGAAACATTAACTCTGCTTCTCTTTTCACAGATGCTGCCAGACCTGCTGAGTGGTTCCAGCATTTCTTGTTTTTATTTACCATGACTTGCTGTTTTCTGTCCTTAAGCCAGTTTTTTAATCCAAGCTGACACTGACACACCTATTCCATGAGCCTCAAATTTGTTAACTAGCCTTTTATGTGGTACTTCATCAAATGCTTTCTTAAAATCAATATGGACAACCTCCATTGCTTTCTCTTCATCAACATTCTCTGTTATTTCATCAAAAAATTCAATTAGATTAGTTCAGCATGATTTGCCTTTTACGGATCTGTTCTGCTTCTCTTAAGGAGAACCTCTCCAAGTGCCTGTTGATTTTTTCCCTGATTATTGTTTCTAAAACATTACCCACCCCTGATGTTAAACTAACTGATCTGTAGTTACTAGGACTGTCCTTACACTCTTTCTTGAATAAGGGTGTCACATTTGCCACTGTCCAATTCAGTGGCACCTCCCCCGTATCTAGGGAAGATTGAAAGATTATGGCAAGCCCTTCCGTTATCTCTGCTCCCATCTCCTTTAGCAAGCTTGGATGAAAGCTATTCAGACCAGGCGGCTTATCCACTTATTAAGCATAGCCAGCCTTTCCAGTATATCCTTTCAGTCAATTTTCACCCCCAACCATTATCCCTACCATCTCCACTTCTACTGTTCCTCCTGTTCCTTGGTAAACACCAATACAAAGACATACACATTAAATATGTTAGTCTTGCCCTGCGTCTCTAAGCATATATCACCCTCTTTGTCCCTCATAGGCTTCACCCACCCTCTTACTACCTGTCGGCAGAAGATTTTTGAATTCTTTTTTTATGTTAACTGCCTTTCTATTCTCAAATTCTCTCTTTGCTGTCTTTATTTTCCACTTCATTTCCCCTCTCAACCTATTGTATTTGGCTTGTTTCTTGTTTGAAGAATTCATCTGATTTGCATCATACACCATCTTTTTTTGTTTAATCAGATTCTCTATCTCCCTCATCATCCAAGGAGCCACGACTTTGTTCCCTTACCTTACGCCCGTACCTGAAACATCTCTTCCTTAAAGATCATTCATTGTTTTGTTACTGTTTTTCCTACTATCTTTGGTTCCATTTTATGCTAGATTCCTTCACATCCCATTGAAGTTAGCCCTCTTCCAATTTAGAAGTTCTACTTTAGATTGTCCTTTGCTCTTCTCCTTTGCTAATCTAAATCTTATGATATGATGATTTCTTCTTAAATCTCACCCCCAATTAGACAACTCATTTTGTTTGGATTGTTCCTTGTTTTTATACCTATTTCCTTTTGTTCAGCAGCATCCCTCTTGAGTTTAAGCTTGGGAGCATGCTCACCTCTGTGTAAGTTGTGGGTTCAAATCCCATTCTAGGATTTAGGGCAG
The DNA here is from genome assembly GCF_036365525.1 of Heterodontus francisci. Taxonomy (NCBI): domain Eukaryota; kingdom Metazoa; phylum Chordata; class Chondrichthyes; order Heterodontiformes; family Heterodontidae; genus Heterodontus; species Heterodontus francisci. Next base: position 110,048,648 of record NC_090377.1, read on the forward strand.
CACTGAAGGAGTTATGCAATTTCAGCTGGATGAGATGTTAAACTGAAACCCCATCTACCTGGTTAAGAGGGCGAGAGAGTCCATAGCATTTTTAAAACAGATGAACGGACTTCTCCTGGATTCCAGGACAATACCTTTTCCACAGCCTATGGTGTCAACTTATTGCTACGCTACACACAAATTGGCTGCTTCCTCTGCCTTTACAACATCAGTAATGCATTTCAAAAACTTACATGGTGTGAAGTGTTAAGATATTTCTTGTGGACATGATAAATGCATGTTTTCTTTTTAAGAGATTTTCTGTTCGACCAAAGCTTTGTCTCCTCTCTCTCTCATCCCCCACCACCCCACACACCCACCCTCTTTTACCAGTTCTTCCTTTTCCTGCCTAATCTTCATCTCTCTGCTTGTGAAGCAGTTTGAGATGTTGGGATAGGGTTTCCTTTTCGCTGTGCCGAGGGGCAATTGGCGTTCCCCAGGAGGAAAGGACAATAAGATGGAGGTACATAAGGCCTTTACTCACCCTGCACTGCCCTGGGATCTCTGGGGCTTTCCCAAGGACTTTAAGTGGGTCTACACCATAGCAGGCACAGACCCAGTAATCCTATTAAAATGAGACAAGAGCTAAGTGCTCCTGGCCTCGTAGCTCATGTTTCCTTCCACATGTAATTGTAGCTCTGTAAAGGGATGCATGAGGAACATTGGGGCAAAGGCCTGCCCTTGCATCTCAAGAGACTATAGTGTCTGTGGGGGATTAATGGTAGACCAAAGATGTTGCAGACATGTTCGAAGATTTCAGTTAATCTCCCGCCAGACAGGATGTTTATCTTAGTTAAATCTGCTGGAAGATTTCAAGCATTTTTGGTTTCTAGCTGTTCTTCTCCAGCAAGAACCAAAATCTACTGGCCTTGGGTGACCTGGGATGCAGCTGCAATATGGAGAGTCTTTCAGCTATACTCACAGCTCCTTCCTGCAAGGCCCAGACATAGGGTGGATGTGTGTCTGGTGATCCCATGGAAATAGCCCAGTGGAGCAAAACCATTTCCTTACAGGTGCCTCTTAGGAATTGTTACGACCAGATGAGGAAGAGGTCTAGGGTTCCCTTTCAGCCATCACCTGGCCTTACTGTAACAGGGTTTTAGTTTTTAACACACCGTGTTTTTAGCTCCTCCTTGGTGAATCCTTGTTCACCACTTTCCAATTATAAGGCAAAGAAACCAGCACAAACAGGTCTTCTTAGGTTTAAAGAAGAATGATTGAAATTTATTAAACTTAAATTCTAATTTGTTTGACGCCTACTGATACAAAACGCGCCCACGCTAGCATGCATACGCGATACACGCATGCAAATAGAGACAGAAAAGAGCAGAAGAAATAAAGTGGGAAAGTTTGAGGCAATATCTGAAGAGTTTTTGTTATGGGTCTTTGAGCTCACTGTAGAGTCCTTGATTGTAGGTAGATCTTGCTTTTCGTTGGGGTTCAGTATTCTTCTTAAACCTTGTTTGCTGTAGGAGACTTTTCTCTCTTGGGGTTCATGTGTCTTCAGTGGATTCAGATCCGTGAGAAAGAAACGGGAGCAGACAGGAGAGGCTGTGGTGAGCCAGCCAGGAGAGGCCTTTTTAATCCAGGAGCAATCAGCTTTCTGCCCAAACTGTTTGTACAGATTTAAAAAGCTCAGGTTGCCCAGCAGGTTAGTCATGTGACTAGCTTGTTTGACCATGTCTGTTTATGTATTTGGCCATCTTAGCAGTCAACCTGGAATGCGAGCTCCCCCACCTTCAACGTCTGGTGATCAAAAGTCTATTGTGGGTTGAATGTCAGGGAATGGCTGCTTTGTCCTTTCCAAGCACTGTCTGTTAATATGCAAATGCCCTTTTTTCCAGCCAAGGTCTGGCAGTCCTTGTAACAGGCCTTCTCTTCCCAGCAACAATTTGAAATTTAATGTCCATGTGGTGAAATTAATATGCCTCATTCTTGGCAGGTGGGGGGGCCTGCATGGCAGGAACCTAGAGGATGTCCGTAAAGGGCATGTCCCCTTGTTATTTCTAAGTGAGAAATTAAATGTTGGACTGAGGTGGTCGGTGCTACTTGCCAATTGCTCAGAAAACTGACACTGCCAGCATTGCTGTGACTTTATCAGGAGCCGCTAAATTTTAATTCTGACCTTTAATTGAATTTCATTGCAAACATTTAACAGGACATCTGACTGTGATTCATCAACAATATCAGCCACGAACTACTGAACTGTCCTCGCCTAGAAATTCTTTTAGTTTCAGATGCTCAGGATTGCAAACTAATGGGTTACAGTATATTTTCAAAGCTTCAAGACTGTGCAGCCAAACACTATGAGGGACTGTCTTCATAAAATGGAGTTTGACCAACTATTTGTTTTGTTGATGGCAGGGGCGGAGAAGATGGATGCATCAGATCAGCCCTCTCGATAGAACTCTTGCTGCTGAGTCAGGAGGTGGGGGTTTACTGATGGTGCGTTGCATTGGGGTGGTGTTAAATTAAAGTTCTATAGTGGTGGATGTTGTAGCTACGTGAGAATGTGATGCGGTCAGAAAGATGAAATAAAATGGTCTGAAGGCTTTCTTCATCTGAATCGGATCATTAAAAGGAAAAACATAATTATTGAAAAATCATATGTTTATGAAGCCTCCCATCCTCCGCCCTCCTTAAACTCTAAGTCATCCAAAAGGCTGCTGTGCGAATCGAATCCTGCACCAAATTCCATTCAACCATCACCCCTGTGCTTGCTGACCTATGTTGGCTTCCGGTCCTCCATCAGCTCAAATTTAAAACTTTCATGCTCCTCTTCAAATGGCCTCACTCTTCCCTATCTCTGTAATATTCTTTAGCCATGAAACTTCTGAGATCTCTGCATTCCTCCAACCCTGGCCACTTCTGCATCCCTACTCCCTTCACCCCACGACTGACAACCATCCGTCAGCTGCCTGGGCCCCAAGCTCTGGAATTCTCTCCCTAACCTCTCCACCTCTCCAATTCTCTCTCTTCTTTTAAGAGCCTCCTTACAGCCCACTTCTTTAACCAAGCTTTTGGTCACATCTCCTAATATCTTCTTCTTTGACTCAGTGCCCAGTTTTGGCTGATTACACTCCTGTAAAGAATCTTGAGATGTGTCTTCAACATTAGAGAGGGTGTAGAAAAGATTTATGAGAATGGTTCCAGGGATGAGGGACTTCAGTTATGTAGATTGGAGAAGCTGAGTTGGTTCTCCTGAGAGAAGGGTGAGAGGAGATTTGATAGAGGTGTTCAAAATCATGAGGGGTCTGGACAGAGTAGATAGAGCAAAACAGGAACAGTGCCTTAGTGGTTATGTTACTTGACTAGTAATCCAGAGGCCTACACCAATGCCACGGCAGCTAGTGGAATTTAAATTCAATTAATTAATAAATCTGGAATAAAATGATCATGAACCTACGAGATTGTCATAAAAACCCATCCGGTTTGCTAATGTTTTTTCGGGACGGAAGTCTGCAGTTCTCATCTGGTCTGTCCTACATGTGACTCCAGCCAACAGACTCTTAACTGCCCTCTGAAATGGCCTAGCAAGTCACTCAGTTGTAGCAAATTGCTACAGAAAAGTCAAATAAGAATAAAAGCGGACAGACCATCCAGCATTGACCTAGGCACCGGAAATGACAAATACACACCCTGCCCAGTTGACCCTACAAAGTCCTCCTCACTGACACTTGTGCCAAAACTGGGAGGTCTGTCCCACAGACTAGTCAAGCAACAGCCTGCCATAGTCATACTCACAGAATCATACCTTACAGCAATGCCCCATACTTTTCCTTCACCATCCCTGGGTTTGTCCTGTCTCACCAGCAGGGCAGACCCACCAGAAGTGACAGCACAGTGGTATACTCATGGCATCAGATCAAACAAGGCCAAGGAAACCTTCTGATTACCATCTATCGCCCTCCCTCAGCTGATGAATCAGTATTCCTCCATATTGAACACTATTCGGAAGAAGCTCTGAGGGTAACAAGGGCACAGAATGTACTCTGGGTGGGGGGCTTCAATGTCCATCACAAGAGTGTCTCAGTAGCACCACGATTGACCGAGCTGGCCGAGTCCTGAAGGGCATATTTACCAGACTAGGCCTGCAACAGATGTATGAGAGAAACAACAAGAGGGAAAAACCTGCTTGAATTCACCCTCACCGTAGGAGTGACCACTGCACACTGAGAATACCTTTGTGTTGTGTGGCACTACCACTGTGCTAAACGGAATAGGCTCAGAACAAATTTAATCGATCAAAATTGCGCATCTGTGAGGTGCTGTAGAATTGTATTCAACCACAATCTGTAATCTCATGGCCTGGCACATCCCTCACTCTACCATTACCAGCAAGCCAGGGGACCAACACTGGTTCAATGAAGAGTGTAGGAGAGCATGCCAGGAGCAGTATCAGACATACCCAAAAATGAGATGCCAAACTGGTGAAGCTACAACACAGGATTACATGCATGCTAAACAGCAGAAGGAGCATGTGATAGAGCTAAATGATCCCACAAACTGCAATCCTGTCACATTCAGTCATGAATGGTGGTGGCAATTAAACAAGTAACTGGAGGAGGAAGCTCCACAAATATCCCCATCCACAATGAGGGGGGAGCCCAGCACATCAGTGCGGAAGACAAGGCTGAAGCATTTACAACCATCTTCAGCCAGAAGTGCCGAGTGGATGATCCATCTTGGCTTCCTCCTGAGGTCCCCAACATCATACATGTTAGACTTCAGCCAATTTGATTCACTCCACGTGATATCAAGAAATGGCTGAAGGCACTGGATACTGCAAAGGCTATGGGCCCTGACAACATTCCAGCTGTAGTTCTGAAGACTTGTGCTTCAGAATAAGCTGCACCCATAGCCAAGCTGTTCCAGTATAACTACAACTGGCATCTACCCAACAATGTGGAAAATTGCCCAAGTATGTCCTGTCCGCAAAAAGCAGAAATTCAATCCGGCCAATTAGGTGTTATTGACAGTGCTATCAAGCAGCACCTACTCAGTCACAACCTGCTCATCACTGCTCAGTTTGGGCTCCTCCAGGACCACTCAACTCCAGACCTCATTACAGCCTTGGCCCAAACATGGACAAAAGAGCTGAATTCAAGAGGTGAGGTGAGAGTAACTGTCCTTGACATCAAGGCAGCTTTTGACTGAGTGTGGCATTAAGGAGCCCTAGCAAAGTCATTAGCAATCAGGGGGAAAACTCTCCACCAATTGGAGTCATACCTAGCACAAAGGAAGATGGTTGTCATTGTTGGATGTCAATCATCTCAGCTCCAGGATATCACTGTAGGAGTTCCTCAAGGTAGTGTCCTAGGCCCAATATCTTCGGCTGCTTTATCAATGACCTTCCCTGCATCATAAGGTCAGAAGTGGGGTTGCTCGCTGATGGTCGCACAGTGTTCAGCACCATTCGCGACTCGTCAGATACTGAAGCTGTCCATGTCCACATGCAGGCTAGGCCCCAACTGGAGTATTACATCCAGTTCTGGTCACCACACTTCAGGAAGGATGGGAGGGTCCTTGAGAGGGTGCAGAGGAAATTTGCCAGAATTGTTCCAGGGATGGAGGAGTTTAGTTACGATGTTAGGTTGGAAAAGCTGGGTTTGTCCTCCTCAGGACAAAGGAGATTTAATAGATATGTATAAGATTATGACAGGCGTAGATAGGTTAGACAAAGAATAGCTATTCCCATTCACAAATGGTACAAGGACTAGGGGACACAGATTGAAGGTTTTGGGCAAAAGATGCAGGGGGAATATGAGGAAGAACTTTTTTACACAGAGGGTTATAATGACCTGGAACCTGCTGCCCATGAGGGTGGTGGAAGTAGAGACAATCACTGACTTCAAGAGGAAGTTCGATGGCCACTTGAGAGAAATAGACTTGCAGGGCTATGGGGATCGAGCTGGGGAATGGGACTGACAGCGTAGCTCTGTGGAGATCAGGCATAGACTTGATGGGCCGAATGGCCTCCTTCTGTGCCATAAATGACTCAATGACCTTATGCAGCAAGACCTGGACAACATTCATGTTTGGGCTGATAAGTGGTTTGTGCTACACAAGTGCCAGGCAACGACCATCTCCTAAAAGAGAGAAGCTAACCATCTCCCCTTGACGTTCAATGGCATTACCATCGCTGAATCTCCCACCATCAACAACTGGAGGTCACCACTGACCAGACACATAACTGGACCAGCCATGTAAATACTATGGCTACAAGAGTAGACCTGAGGCTGGGAATTCTGTGGTGGGTAACTTACCTTCTGACTCGCCATGCCTGACCACTGTCTACAAGGCACAAGTCAGGAGTGTGATGGAATACTCTCTACTTGCCTGGATGGGTGCAGCTCCAACAACACTCATGAAGCAAGACACCATCCAGGACAAAGCAGTCCACTTGATTGGCACCTCATCCACCGCCTTAAACATTCACTCCCTCCACCACAGGTGCACAGTGACAGCAGTGTGTACCATCTACAAGATGCACTGCAGCAACTTGCCAAGCCTCCTTTGACAGCACCTTCCAAACCCGTGACCTCTACCAGCTAGAAGGACAAGGGCAGCAGATGCGTGACAACACCACCACCTGCAAGTTCCCCTCTAAGTCACACACCATCCTGACTTGGAACTATACTGTTGTTCGTTCATCATTGCTGGGTCAAAATCCTGGACCTCTCTCTCTAACAGCACTGTGGGTGTACTTGCACCACATGGACTGCAGCGGTTCAAGAAGGCAGCTCACCACCACCTTCTCAAGGGCACTTAAGGATGGGCAACAAATGCTGGCCTTGCCAGCGATGCCCACATCCCATGAATGAATAATAAAAAGGAACTGGTCCAGAACCAGAGCACACAGATTTAAGGTGATTGGCAAAAGAACCAAAGGTGACTGGGGAAAAGCTATTTTATGCAGCAAGTGGTTCGGATCTGGAATGTACTACCTGAGGTGGAGGCAAATTCACCCAGCGTTTTTAGGTAAGCACCTGAAGAGAAAAAAAATTGCAGGGCTACAGGGAAAAGACTGGGGAGCGGGACTAGGTGAGTTTTTCTTGTAGGGAGCCAGCGCAGACTCGTCGGGCCGAATGGCCTTCTTCTGTGCTGTAATCATTCTATTATTGTATCGTTGCATTGAAGTTGCTATATTCATGCAATTTGTTGTCTTGTGTCACAAGAACACATGCATGTAGCACTATGAGGGATTTTGATATGTTTTATGTTGCTGTGTTGTATATTTGGCAATCTATTTTTGCTTTCTCTCCTAAACATATCTTTATGCCGTGGGCACCACAGCCTCACAGCTCCAGGGACCCAGGTTCGATTCTGGGTACTGCCTGTGCGGAGTTTGCAAGTTCTCCCTGTGTCTGCATGGGTTTTCGCCGGGTGCTCCGGTTTCCTCCCACATCCAAAGACTTGCAGGTGGTAGGTAAATTGGCTGTTGTAAATTGCCCCTAGTGTAGGGAGGTTAGAATTAGAATTAGAACATTACAGCGCAGTACAGGCCCTTCGGCCCTCGATGTTGCGCCGACCTGTGAAACCATCTGACCTACACTATTCCATTTTCATCCATATGTCTATCCAATGACCACTTAAATGCCCTTAAAGTTGGCGAGTCTACTACTGTTGCAGGCAGGGCGTTCCACGCCCCTACTACTCTCTGAGTAAAGAAACTACCTCTGACATCTGTCCTATATCTATCACCCCTCAACTTAAAGCTATGTCCCCTCGTGTTTGCCATAACCATCCGAGGAAAAAGACTCTCACTATCCACCCCTCTGATTATCTTATATGTCTCTATTAAGGTGATAGGGAATATGGGATTACTGTAGGGTTAGTATAAATGGGTGGTTGTTGGTTGGCACAGACTCGGTGGGCCGAAGGGCCTGTTTCAGTGCTGTATCTCTAAATAAAAAATAAATTTAAAAAAAGTCAGTGATCCTGGAGAAGCATTGTTTTGGTGAGGTACAATTCTCTTTGCAGCACACTACAGATTGGGAGGAACTTTCATCTTTAGCAAATGCAAGATTGGGGGGGCGGGGTGTATAATGGGTTCACGATCCGATTCTGTCAGTTTTACGGGATCATTGAGGTTTAAAGTCACCTCCCCCCTCAATTGTTTTCTGTAAATCTTGTTGAATCTGTTACATTCCTGAGGCACCCCCACCACCCCTCCCCCCAACCACCCCAGCACATTATGGCTGGGTGCAGCCATTCATTATCATGTGATGTGAGTCACCACTACCATGGACACAATAACTGACCACATCCCATCCCCACACACCGTGCAGTCAAAATGTACAATGACTCCCTGAAATGTATGTCTACATATAAATTCTTGCATGTAAAAAGTGATTTAAAAAAATGTTTGATTTGAGATTCTGTTATCCCCTGTATTTGCTATTGCTCCCACTTTGTTGAATTGACTGAACAGATGGCGCAGCTACAATGCCTTAGTGTTAGACTCAGATTTGCCAAAATTAGAATGCAGCTCCTGATCCAGTCATAACAAAATCAAGGTTATTTAACCTCCCATTTCCTCAACAATTTAACACCCACTGAACTTGGCAGCAACATCTCCCCCAGTTACTGTAAATGTTGAAAGTTCAAAACACATTCCAGATGCAACTTTGCATCAACCTCAGCCAAGCCCTGCAATCAAAGGGGAGGAAATTACTTCACAAATCGTAAATTGTAAATATTTTCAAAGATTTTTAATCAAGATAAAACTGTTTGCAAGTTTTTCAGAGACTGCTCTTGTGCCAGTATCCATTCATTTCACATCCTATTATACATCAACACAAATCAATTAAACAAATATATTCCCCACCTTAAAACTTTGGTTAATCACAAAACATCCACTGAAAGATCCGCATCTCATTGACCAGCTTTCTCTCTTTGTTGTTCATTCAAGGGGGTGCGGGCATCACTGGCAAGGCCACCATTAATTGCCCTCAAAAAGGTGATGGTAGCTGAGCAGCTTGCTCGGCCAATTCAGAGGGCTGATAAGGGTCAACCACATTGATGTGGGTTTGGTGTCACATATAGGCCAGACCAGGTAAGGACAGCAGATTTTCTTCCCTAAAGGACATTTGTGAACCAGATGGGTTTTTACAACAATCCAGTAGTTTCATAGTTACCATTACTGAGAGTATCTCTTTTTTTTATAAATTCTAAATTCCCCAACTGCTATGGTGGGATTTGAACTGATATCTCCAAATCAAAAGTCCCAGTTACTGGATTACTGGTCCAATAACACAACCACTATGTAACTGTAACCAAAGCTTTAGTGGCTTGACATGAACTTGTATGTGCACACATTTGCTTTCAAGTAGTTTGAGCCCGTAAATGGCAAATTAATTTCAACATAGATAAGCATGAGGTGGTGCTTTTTGATAAGAGCAGTAAGCAGGCCATACGTGAAATGGGGTCGAGGTGCAAAATGATCTCTGGGTGCAGATTCACAATTCATAAAATGTTGCAACGCAGGCTACAAATCCATAACATTGCAAACAAGCCCTGGAGTTCATTTCTATAGGAATAGAATTCAAAAGCTGAGAAGTTATGTTAAACCTGTATCGAGCTTTGGTTAGATCACACCTCGGGCAGTCTGCACAGCTCCGGTCTCTGTATTAAGAAAAAAGAGATATAGAGAGAGAGATACAGCACTGTAACAGGCCCTTTGGCCCATCGAGTCTGTGCTGACCAACAACCACCCATTTATACTAATCCTACATTAATCCCACATCCCTACCATTCTCCTACCAACACTAGGGGCAATTTACAATGGCCAATTTACCTATCAACCTGCAAGTCTTTGGCTGTGGGAGGAAACTGGAGCACCTGGCGGAAACCCACACGGTCACAGGGAGAACTTGCAAACTCCACACAGGCAGTAACCAGAACTGAATCTGGATCACTGGAGCTGTGAGGCTGCAGTGCTAACCACTGTGCCATCTGTTTTCAGAGATACAGCACTAAAACAGGCCCTTTGGCCCACCAAGTCTGTACTGACCAGCAATAAACCATTTATACTAATCCTACATTAACCCCATATTCCCAACATTCTTTTACCACCTACCTATACTAGGGGCAATTTACAACGGCCAATTTACCTATCAACCTGCAAGTCTTTGACTGTGGGAGGAAACCAGAGCACCTGGCAGAAACCCACACAGTCACAGGGAGAACTTGCAAACTCTGCACAGACAGTACCCAGAATTGAACCCGGGTTGCTGGAGTTGTGAGGCTGTGGTGCTAACCACTTCGCCACTGTGCCACCCTGGCACAGATATAGAAGCAATGGAAAAAGTTCAAAGAACAAGGATGACACCAGAAGTGGGAGTGCACAACCATCAGGAACAACTACACAGGCTGCAGAAAAGAGAAGGATGAGGGGTAACCTGCTGAAGGTCTTTAAGATTATGAAAGGTTTCAATAGGGCAGACATAGAGAAGATATTTCCACTAGTGAGGGAGTCCATCAATATAAGATTGCCACTAATAAATCCAAAAAGGAATTCTTTATTCAGAGAGTGGTGAGAATGTGGAACTCATTACCACAGGGAATGCCTGAGGTGAATATTCTAGATGTATTTAAGGGGAAGCTAGATAAAAACATGGGGGAGAAAGAAATAAAAGGATATGTTGGTAAGGTTAGATAAAGAGGGGTGGGAGGAGGCTTGTGTAAAGACCTGTTGGGCTGTTTGTGCTGTAAATATTATGTGATTCTATGTAGATTCTAGAGGGGGAATTTTAACTCTCCCCAGTCAGCAGGAAAGAAGAGTTGGGGGGAAGGGGTTTGGAATGTCTTCATTCCCACTGAGTCTCCATTTTAAGGTGAGTGGTTTTGGCGCTGGATGATGCTCTCGCTGCGCTGCAGCGGGGGTCTCATTACTAAATGCAAATTGGGCTCCCAGGACGTCCAGGGGAGCCTGGGGGCATTTTAGCCTAAGCTGGGTATTTGCCATAACCAGCCTGCTCCATTAGGTGAAGCTGTCGGGACTCAGCAAGATCCTCTAAGGTATGTTTTGCAGTGCCAGGAGGAGCAGGAGTGCTCCTTTGGGCCCCACAAGAAATATTCAGGCCTATGCTTCCTCAGTTCCCCCAACTTCACCAGCTCTAACACCCTCGCCACTATCCCCACCCACTGACCCTCCCGAACTAGCCTTCCTTTGATGCCATCAGCAGCCTTCGAGCTGCTCTATCCTCTGCCCTTCTCCCTGCCAGCCAGCTGTGGCTTTCCATCCAAATTTGGGAGCAGCTGGACTGGCAGCTTTCCAATGGGATTTGGGATTTAAAGGCAGCTGGGCACGCAAAGGAGACTCACTCTTGGGCTGCCTTCCATTCATGTCAAGAGGTAAGATTGGCTCTTAAGTGCGAAAGAGGCATCGCCTTTTTGAAATGGTATTGAACATGTCTTTATTCTCCTTTGCAAGGAGAGGATTCCAGAATTTCAGCTGTCGTGTTTGAAGAACAAACGGCAAAATAACATGTTTCAAGGTGATAAATTATTGCCTCAGCCATTAAACATTTACCAAACTTGTTTTTTGTCTGTTCTGAATATTTTCCTTGAAGACTGATTCCCTTTAGCAATGAGACTGCAGTACACTCCTAGTGGCTCAGCAGTTTGTCCAATGAGTAACTCAGAAATACAGAGCAGGAGAGTCCCCAGTCTGTGGTGAGCTCAACAATCGATTTCAATGCCCTTATGTTAGAGAGGGTAAAGATTACCTGGGTTCCTGCTCTTAATCATTATCCAGTGACCTCCCCCACCAGCACACCCTCCCCCCTTGCCGCAGTGATAGTGAGCAGCACATGGACTTCAGGGGAAGACAGGTCAGACTTAACTGTGATGTCCTCTTGGGCTGATATTGCCGGGCGATACTCTCTGCAAATACTTATCTATCAGGATTATTCATTGGTCAAGATGTCAGAGCCTGACTGCTGGCTGTAGACCTGTACCAAACAAGGAATCAATAGCTTTAGGATGGAAGACAAGGAAAACAGTAAGAGAAAATTGGCAAACGAGGACAAAAAGAGAACAATTGGTTCATGTATTTATGTGGAATAGATATTATATAGACAGAGGGGTTCATTCTCGGTTTTAGATCTTACGATAGGAATTTCTATGTAGGGAGATAACATGAGCCTGTCAATCATGGCAAAAGGATTCAGCTCGCTGCCTTAAATATTTAAAGTACATGTAGACATTTCTACTGTGGGATTTCAACTCTAGGGAATGGTATGTCAGTGCTTTAGAGATGATCTTCATCACTAGATAAAACAAACCAGATACAAGATAGAACCGCTGGAACATGCTTCCAACCCTGTTGCCTCCTAACCTCTTATCACTGATATTTTTCCTGGCTGCCACGCAGCTGACATTGTAAACAGTTCCCTCTCCTCAGTTACTGTGCCCCTCCCTTTCAAAATTGTCATCGTCACTCCCACTGCTCCACAAAAAACCCATCCTCAACTCCTCTGCCCTTGCAAACTACCCACCCCATCTCTCATCTCCCTTTCCTCTCCAAAGTCCTTGAATGTTCAACCATGTCTGTTAAACTCCAGAAAGCTTGTTGTGGAAGGATGATGCTGGAGCCTGTCTTTAATCAGTTTCACAATTATTGTACAGAGTAAAAAAAACAGGTAGCTCCTCCTCCTGTCTCAGTAAGGGTCTCCTTATTCTTCTTTGGTCTCCTTGTCTCGATAGACAATGGTTAAACACTTAGAGGTGGCCAGTGGTTTGTGAAGAAGCGCCTGGAGTGGCTATAAAGGCCAATTCTAGAGTGACAGATTCTTCCACAGGCTCTGCAAATAAAATTGGTTGTCGGGGCTGTTACACAGTTGGTTCACTCCTTCCACTTCTGTCTTTTTTCCTGCCAACTGCTAAGTCTCTTCGACTCGCCACTCTTTAGCCCCGCCTTTATGGCTGTCCGCCAGCTCTGGTGATCACTGACAACTGACTCCCACGAATTGTGATCAACGTCACAGGACCTCATGCTGCGTTTGCAGACATCTTTAAAGTAAAGACATAGACAGCTGGTGGGTCTGATATCAGTGATGAGCTCACTGTACAATGCGTCCTTGGGGAACCTGCCATATTCCATGCAGCTCACATGGCCAAGCCATCTCAAGTGCCACTGGCTCAGTTGGGTGTATATGCTGGGGATGTTGGCCGCCTCGAGGACTTCTGCATTGAAGATACAGTCCTGCCACCTGAGGCCAAGGATTCTCCGGAGGCAGCAAAGATGGAATGAGTTGAGACGTCGCTCTTGGCTGACTTACGTTGTCCAGGCCTGGCTGACATAGAACAAGGTACTGAGGGCACAGGCTTGAAACACTCAGACTTTTGTGTTCTGTGTCAGTGCGCCATTTTCCCACACTCTCTTGGCCAGTCTGGACATAGTAGCAGAAGCCTTTCCCATGTGCTTGTTGATTTCTGCATCGAGAGACAGATTACTGGTGATAGTTGAGCCTAGGTAGGTGAACTCTTGAACCACTTCCAGAGCGTGGTCGCCGATATTGATAGATGGAGCATTTCTGATGTCCTGTCCCATGATGTTTGTTTCCTTGAGGCTGATGGTTATGCCAAATTCATTGCAGGCAGCCACAAACCTGTCATTGAGTCTCTGCAGACACTCTTCCGTGTGGAAGAGTGCAGCATCGTCAGCAAAGAGGAGTTCCCTGATGAGGACTTTCTGCACTTTGGTCTTCGCTCTAAGGTGGGTAAGGTTGAACAACCTGCCATCTGATCTTGTGTGGAGAAATATTCCTTCTTTTGAATACTTGAACGCATGTGAGAGCAGCAGGGAGAAGAAGATCCCAAACAGTGTAGGTACGAGAACACAGCCCTGTTTCACGCCACTCAGGATAGGAAAGGGGTCTGATGAGGCACCGCTATGCTGAATTGTGCCTTTCATACTGTCATGGAATGAGGTGATGATACTTAGTAGCTTTGGTGGACATCCGATCTTTGCTAGTAGTCTGAAGTGACCACGTCTGCTGACGAGGTCAAAGGCTTTGGTGAGATCAATGAAAGCAACGTTGTTCGCGGCATTACTCCTGTAGCTGGCGAAGGGAGAACAGCATGTCAATGGTGGATCTCTCTGCTTGAAAGCTGCACTGTGCCTCAGGGTAGACGCGCTCAGCCAGCTTCTGGAGTCTGTTTAAAATGACTCGAGTGAAGACTTTCCCTACTATGCTGAGCAGGAAGATTCCATGGTAGTTATTTCAGTCACTGCGGTCACCCTTGTTCTTATAGAGGGTGATGATATTGGCATTGCGCATGTCCTGTGGTACTGCTCCCTCATCCCAGCACAGGCAAAGCAGTTCATGGAGTGTTGAGAGTATAGCAGGCTTGGCACTCTTGATTATTTCAGGGGTAATGCCGTCCTTTCCAGGGGCTTTTCCACTGGCGAGAGAATCAATGACATCACTGAGCTCCGCTTTTGTTGGCTGTTCGTCCAGCTTATCCATGACTGGCAGAGACTGGGCTGCATTGAGAGCGGTATCAGTGACAACATTTTCCCTGGAGTACAGTTCTAGGTATTGCTCCACACAGCGGTCCATTTGCTTGCGTTGGTCAGTGACCATATCCCCTGATTTAGACTTGAGCGGGGCGATCTTCTTGATGGTTGGCCCAAAAGCTCTCTTAATGCCATCATACATTCCTCTGATGTTTATAGTGTCGGAGGCCAGCTGAATACGACTGCATAGGTGTTGCCAGTAGTCATTTGCACAGCGCCTGGCTGTTCTTTGTGCGCTATTTCTCCTTGACCTTCTCATCCTGTCTGCAGCCTTTGACATGGTTGAACACACCATCCTCCTCCTTTACCTTTCCTGTTTCCAGCTCAGTGGGATTGTCCTCAATTGATTTCACTTCTAACCAGAGCATCTTCAGCAAGCGTTTTTCTTCCACCTATCATACCAACATTGCCAGTGTTCCCCAAAGCCCCCTTCTCTTCCTTGCCTATATGCTGCCTTTTGGCAACACCATTTGCAGACATGGGGCCAGCTTCCACAAGTACCCCCAATGATGCCCAGCTCTACCTCTCCGTCATCCCTCTCAACCCCTCCACTGCATCTGTGCTCTCAAATTGCTTGTCCAACATCCAGTCTTGGATGAGTCAGAATTGAGCTAAACAATGCACCCTTGCCAGAAATTTCATCGTTCTGTTTGACCATTGCCAAGAATGAACCAGACTGTTTACAACTTCCTATTTGACCCTGAGTTGAGCTGCCAACACCACACACTCCCCGGCATCAAGACCCACCTCTTTTCACCTCCCTGACATTGCCTGCCTCGGCTCCCTCCTCAGCCCATTTGCTCCTGAAACCCTCATCCTTGCCCTTGTCATCACCTGACTATGTTAATGCTCTCCTGACTATGTTAATGCTCTTCAGACTATGTTAAAGCTCTCCTGGGTGTCCTCCTATCCTCCAGCCACCATATACTTCAGCTCATCCACAACTCTGCCATCCATATCCTACTCCACACCAAGTTCCACTCACACATCACCACTGCCCTTGTTGACTTAGTCCCCCAATGCCTCAAGTTTAAGATTTTCACCGTCATGTTTAAATCCCTTCTTCGCCTCACCCTCCCTATCTCTGTAATCTCCTCAAACTCTACATCATTCCCCAGAACTTTCTCTTTTGACTGTAACCTTGTGCATCTCCTCTCTTTGCCCCACTATTGGTGGCCATGCCTTCAGTCGTCAAGGTCCAGCACTCTGGAATTCTCTCCCTAAATCCCTTAGCCTCTCACCTTCCTTTCTTCATTTTCGAACCCTCATTAAAAGTCACTCTATGACCAAGCTTTTGATCACCTTTCCCACTATCTCCTACTTTGCTTCAGGGCCTATATCTTTCTGATTAAGCACTTGTGAAGTGATGTGGGACACTGATCCACATTGAAGGCGTTACGTAAATGCAAGGTGTTGCTGTTAATGGGATACCAGGGAGAAAATACTGGCCCCCATCGTTAAATCCGTCAGCCAAATTTGTCATCAAGATAAATAGTTTCTTACCTGCAGATTCAGCCAACAAATCAAGGGATTTGGAGATTTTCTTTGTGACTGATATGAAGTATCAGTTTTCTTTACTTCTTGTGCAGACCTGAATCAGGAAATTCCAGCATTAGTTTACACGCACGGTTTGGTGCCAATTATCCATAACTCCATTGTTTTTACAGAACAAGTCATCACAACAGTGAGTTATATATAAGATAATATGTAATCAGGACTTTCCTATTTATTGACTTCAATTAATCCAGTCACTTTCCTCAAAGAACCAAACCTAAAGGGCCTGCATGTTCTCCAAGGGTTTCATACCTACTGTCTAAAAGATGTTTAATTTCCTTTTGAAAGGATCACCATCTTCAGGAAATGCCTTTATTATTATTGCAAACCCGCACAAGGGATGACATAAATCGTGTTGAAGTGCCTTTTGCAGTGGTTTCTTAATGACAGCATTCTAGTGAACACGTTATGTAGGGAGCTCAGGCTTTTTTACCCTCCCCGGATTAAAAAGATGGCTTGCTGTCGGGATTTCCATGCAGTCTGTGGCATTTTAAAGAGACACAGCCTGTGGACAGGGAGACAGAAGTGTCATGGGCACCAGAGTTGGACGACACCGACTTTAGCCAAAAAGCAGTTTGTGGCTTTTAGAAATTGAATTTGAAGGCAGAAGAAACTGGCAGTCTGAACTCTGATGAATTCAGGTTTAGAGGGCAATACTGTCCTCAAGTTGCAAGTGAAAGTGCTTTAAAGAAAAGATAGGGGATGACATTAAAACTAAAGCTGCATAAATGGTGGCAGCAAAGAAGCAGCTGCAACAAGACCTAGGAATCTCAATTCTTCCTTCTGGACCTTCTGATTCTCAGGGCACTTTACATACTGTAAATTACTTTGAAGTGCATTGACTGTGGAAAACAGGTCATCGTAGCCATGAATTATATAAAGGCTGATCCCCAAGAAACAATGTTCCTATTTATTGACTAGAATTAATCCTGTTATCTTGCCAGGAAGGACGGTCATAGTAAAGAACCTCCATGTTCTCAATAGGTTTTGAAGAACATCATCTTCACAAAAGGCCTCTCCATTAACAAAATCACACTTTGGCTTAATTCATGCTAATGTATTTGTCTCTTGTGTCTATTTCCTCACTCTTATCAGAGCAAAATAAAAAAACTAATCAAACAATTTTTCATGTGGTGGTACATGGCTGCCATTTTACACAAAGTACAATCCCACAAACAGCAATGTGAGAGACAGAAGTGTTAATCAGATTTTGGCTGAAGAATAGATGCTGGCTGGAACGGCTCATCGGATCTTCGATCCCCACATAAACAGGCTTTGGAATCTCTGGCAATTCAGTACTATACTTTGCCAGTCTAGGTTATATTTCAAGTCTTGAAAACAGGCCTGGGCACATGATCTTCTGACTTGGGAGCAAGTTGCCAACTGATTCAAGCAGGCACAGACTAGCCCTAGTTTGGATATCAGGCAGAAGTTAAAAAAAATCAGGACACACATGATCCAAGTGAGAATTGTTGTAGTATTTATTTGGATCGGCTAATTTCGCCAAATTGCGGTCTCAGTTCACACAAAGTGAATTACATCTGCAGCAGATACATCATTTACTTTCGTACATCGAGAGGACCAAAGTACAGCTGGACACTTATATAAAACTGACCAGAATAATTCTAGGATTAAAAGCACTGGGCTGTTTCTCATTGGACAAAATAAAGACTGAGGGAGAATGTTTTAAATTCTGGCTGTATACAGTAGTATTTGCTGAGGTTCAGCATCTCCGGTCACTCCTGTAAGAGAATCTTTCATTCTTTGCAATCTTCAGTGCAACCTTTACTGCCCAGAATCTCAGCAAACAACACATGCCACCAAAATTGCAGCAGAATATTGCCTGGGCTCAATAACAGGCAGCTGATTCACTCTGTCAGATTACTGCTCAGGGGCTGAAAATGAAAATTTACCCCTGTGTCCGCAGAGGAGGGGGGAATGCGGAGAAGGGGAGGATGTGCAGGAGGGGAGGGTGTCAATGAGGGGACAATGTGGGGAATGGGAGGGTGTGGGGAGGGGAAGGAGGGTTTGTGGGTGATTGTGGGGAGAGTGGGTATATGAAGGTGAGAGTGATGTGTTGAGTGGGTGCAGGGGTGGGAAGCATGTGTTGGACGGTTTTGGGAGGTGGGAGAGTGTGTTGAGGGGGTTGTGGGCAACGGAGAGTGTGGGGGTGGGGGTTTTGTGCAGTGGGTGGGTGGGTAGGTGTGGAGGGTGGGGGGTACATTGGGGCAATGCAGGGGGTGAAGGAGTGTGCAGTCGGTGGGAATTGAGGGTGGAGGGTGGTATTGGGAGGGTTTGGAGGGTAGGGTGTATGTTACGGGTGTTTGCAGTGTGGGGAGGTTGTGCTGGGGGTGTTGGGATATTGGGAGCAGTGTGCTGGGAGGGGTTTGGAGGTGGGGGTTGTGTTGAGTGGGGTTTGGAGGTGGGGGTTGTGTTGGGTGGGGTTTGGAGGTGGGGTGTGATGGAGGGGTTCTGCGGGAAACACCGGTAAATCCAGCAAGGCTGGAGACCTGGAGGTCATTTTCATATTTTGATCCATTTTTCACCCGGCAATCAGTCAAATGACCAGCCTGGGCGGCAGAAGGTGGGTGGGGTCTGCGGCAGGAGACTGCAGCCGTAGGCCCTTAGGGACAGAACGCAGCAATCGGGGTAGGGGTAGATTGTGATTTGGAAGGGAGAGAGAGAGAGATCAATGACTGGGGAGGGGTGAGGCAGAAAGCTTCCTTGAGGGATCTGGGGGAGGCACTGCAGCTTGTCTTGATCCACAGGGAGCACTGAAAAAAGCACTTACTCTGTGGAACTGACAACTCCCGTCTCCCTTTCACTGCCGAGTTTCCCAACCCCTTGGAAACCCGTGCAAAAACAGAGAATGTTAAGCTGGGCTCCCAATTGCACTCTGAAAGCCCCATTTAAACGTGTTAATGGTGTCCCATCTCTCTACGACAAGACTCTCAGACAGCCCAATATCCACCGCGGTGAAAAATGGCGGAGGGCACGTGCGAGTCGCATTGGGGACACATACCTTGTACTTGGCTTTCTAACTCCAACCCTCCACCCCGACCCGCCCCTGCCCATGGTGGGGGGATTAATATCAAGGCCTGTGTGTGTGTGAGATGGTGATAAAGGAGAGCATGGTATGTAGGTGTGAATTTTACTTCATTCTAAACTAATTTCAATAATGAGAGAACAAAGAGAAAGACAATCAAGTGTTTTATCCGTAAACTTGATGATGTTGACAAGAGGGATCTATATATAGACTCGTCCAAGCTGGATTAAATTTATCCAACTTGTATGAAGCCAAGCAGAGACATTATGGGTTGGTGCTATTCCAGTTTGTTAGTACAATAACTCGACCATATCAAGTTCCTTCCTTGCAGAATGGTGACTAAGTGCGGAAATGTATGAACTGTGTTTTTTTGTTCCTTTGGCAAAGTCAATCATTTTCCATTGGCCCTGAGCCTCTTCATCTCCTTCATTGCGCACTGCTTTGTGGTTAGTTTTATTTCAGTAACATTTCCATTTCTGAAATAATTTTATCCACCAGTCATCTCATCCATTATGCGATTTCCCTCATCCTTCCTCCTGATGTAAATTCTTGTCTTAACCTCCACAGTATCCCAGCAACAGCCTTATCTCCTACTGTGAGTGAATGGGGCCAGGCTTCCCAAGGGTAGGCATCAGACTCATTCCACTGCTTTTCCCTAGCAACAATAATTGGCTGTGCACTGCATTGATAACAATCATCTTATCCATTGTACATCAGGTCGGACTGTTCTGACCACACAAAAACACTGGCCTCAATATTAACCCTCCACCATGGGTGGGAGAGGGTCATGGAGGGGTTGGGTTAAAGGGTCAAGTACAGCAAACATGACCCCAACACATGCCCTCTGCCTTTTATATGATGGTGGATATTGGGATGTCCAAGAATCTCGCTGTGCAGAAGCGGACACTTCATTAACATATTTAAATGGGGCTCCCACAGTACAATCAGAAACCTAATTTAAAATTCACTGTTTTTGCACAGGATTCTCAGGGTTTGGGAAACTTGGCAGTGAAAGGGAGACGGGAGCTGTTGGTTCCACAGGGTAAGTGCCTTTCTCAGTGCTCTCTGTGGGTCAGGACGAGCAGTAGTGCTCCCTCCCCCCAGACCCCTCAAGAAAGCTTTCGTTCTCACCCCTGCCCATTGCAGCCTCTCTCTCTCCAGCCCTGTTTAATGACCGGCACCCCTCCCGATTGCAATGTGCTGTCTCCAAGGGTCCCTGGCTGCGGCCTCCTGCTGCTAGCTTTCCCTCACACCCACCATCCAGTCTGCCCATTTGTCCAGTTGTCCAGCAGGAATTGAGTAAAATGTATGATAATGAGGTCCTGCCGTTAAGGACCTCCGTATTTCCACTCTTGCCGGCTTCTCCAGCCGTTTCTAGCCTCCTCTGCACCCTCCTCTCCGGCATCCTCTTCTCCCTACACCTTCTCGCTCACACCCTCTCCTCCCCAGCACTCTCCCCTCTCCCTCCCCTTCCCCCGCATCCTCCAAGCAGTGTAGATGGAAGCATGAAATTACAAAGAGATATTAATAGATTAAATGAAGGAACAAAACTGTGGCAAGTGGACTTCAATGTTGGTAAATGTGAGGTCATCCACTTTGGACCTAGAAACAATGGAACACAGTACTTTCTAAATGGTGGAAAGCTAGAAACAGTGAAGAGACTTGGGCTGGAATTTTACAGCCCCCCAACGAGTGGGCTGGTGGTCGGAGGGGGCATAAAATTGAGTGGGAGGTGGAAGGGCCGTTAACGACACCTTCCCACCCAGCCGCAATTTTACGCAGGGTGGCGGTGGCAAGAAACAGCCCGCCTGCCCCATGTCAATCAAGACCCTTAAGTGGCCGATTAACTGCTGCTTAAGGGCCTTCTCCCATCACCGTGAGTATTTTACCCATGGCGGGTGGATGGCAAAGGCACCAAGATCACTGACAGGCCTTCTTGTGGGCTGGTGGGGGGGAGCCTCCGGATCATGCACCCTGTGCCCCATGAAAGGCTGTCCCCAAAGCCCCAGCCACCCCTACTGCACAACACTCCCCCCACCCAACTGACTACCCCCTGCGACGCCAGGCCCAGCCAACTGTCCCTGGCAAGGCTTCAAAAACTTACCTTTGATCCGGTGTTGTCCTTCATCTTGCTTGCGAAGGCTGGGTGTAGTCCTAGCAGTGGCCACCACTCCCAGTGGCACTGGAGATTTATCCCCCCATTCTCACCAGCTCACCAGGAACTCGATTCATTATATTTCTGTGAGATAACAAGGAGACATATTACAATCCTGTATCAGTGTCCCAGACAGTAAAATGCAGTGGCCACCACTCCCGGTGGCGCTGCTGGGACTTAGGGCTGCATCCCACTGATTGGCCGGCAGTTCCATTAGGCGGGACTTTCTGCCTCAAGGAGGTGGAAGTCCCGCCCAAGGCCATTTAAGGGCCTGGTGAGCGGAAAATCCTTGTCTGCCTCCCCAGGCCCGGCGGAGGCGAGCTCGCCCGAGTTTTTGGTCGGTGTAAAATTCCGTCCTTGGGGTCCAGGTTCACAGATCATTAAAATGTCATCAACAGGTACAGAAAACAATCAAAAAGACTAATGGAATTCTGGCCTTACATCTCGAGGAACAGAAAACAAGGGGGTGGAAGTCATGCTTCAGCTATGCAAAGCCCTGGTTAGACCACACCTGGAAAACAGAGCAGTTCTGGGTATCACAGCTTAGGATGGATATATTGGCCTCGGAGGGAGTGAAGCGTAGATTTACCAGAATGATATCTGGACTCCAAGGGCTAAATTACAAGGAGAGATTGAACAAATTAGTGTTGTATTCCCTGGCATTTAGAAGATTAAGGGGTGATTTGATCTATGTTTTCAAGACATTAAGAGGAACAGATAGGATAGATAGAGAGAAACTCCACTGGTCAAGGAGTCTAGGACTAGGGGGCACAGTCTAAAAATTAGAGCCAGACCTTTCAGGAGTGAAATTAGGAAACCCTTCTTCAGGCAAAGGTTGGTAGAGGTTTGAAATTCTCTTCCACAATTGATAATTGATGCTAGATTAATTTTGAATTTTAAAACTGAAGTTGATAGATTTTTGTTATCCAGGGTATTAAAGGATATGGAGCAAAGGTGGTAAATGGAGTTACGTGACAGATCAGCCATGATCTCATTGAATGGCAGAGCAGGCTTGAGGGGCTAAATGGCCTCCTTATGCATCTATGTTCCTGCCCCTGTACTAGCCAACCCCCCGCACCCTCCCCTCCCTGCACCCTTTCTTTCCCCACATCCTCCCCTCCCCTATATCCTCCCTCTCCTGCACCCTCCCTCCCCCACACCTTCCTCATCTCCCTGTAAGTACTGGGGCCATTATGTGATAGCGGTCATCCAGATATTTCCATACGCACTATAGTTTCTGGACAAATAGCACTCCCCACAGGCTGTGTATGAGGTCTGGCCACAGTTCTCAGCCCCATGTGCTCTTCGTGTCTGGGACCCTGATGCACAGATTGACACTACATAATCTCCCAATCTTGCTAATGCTGCCATCTCCCAGTGTACACCATGCCTGTGCATTCTGATTTACACACCCACATGCCCCAATTTGGTTAAGTATGAGCCATGCTGTAACATAATCAAATATCACATCTTCAATACTGAACTTAAACCTTGATTAAGACAAAAACCCCGAAATCCATGAGCTCCAAGTTTAGTAACTGTTGAAATTGCAATGTATATAGTATTATTCAGAAAGATTATTGCAATGAAAATTATTTTGGGAAATGTGTGTCTGCCTGTTCTGACCTGATATGTACTTGTAGGACATTTCCATCTTATGCATGATCAGAACTAAACGTGCCTGGACAGTCAATTTCTGTGATCCAGACATCTCAACCATATCTTGCACCATTTATCCAGCTGCATGCAGACCTGAAAAACACATTCTTTGATAATGATAAGGACACGTTCAGGCTTCAAGCCATTGAATTAAGTGTCACATTTTTGTGTGTTATTTGTTTTATGGCTGAGTATCTTTGTATCTAATTTTATCATTCCTTCAGAGAAACACGCAATTTTGGGTGGACTTGTGACTCCTTTGATCTCAATGATAAGGTGACAACAACAAAAATCCATTCAATGAATTCCTTCCATCTACACTTTATTCATCTGGGGGTAAATACATTATCTATTGTCATGCTCCGCAATACTGACACGAAAGGTTTCAGTTTGTTTATATTACTCTTTTTGTTAATTTTGTTCACACTAGGAATGGGGCAACCTCCATTTCAGGCACTCAGTGTTAGCATCACTCTCACTCTCTGAAATATTACTCAATTGCTTTTCACCCAAGAGATTAAATACATTGATTAGATCCCATGCTTGTGCTTGGCCTGATAGACTGAATGATATTTTATTGTTCTGTCCTTTCTCATGTTCTCCCCATGTTCTCATGTTGGAGTACTCCCGAAACAACAACAACTTGCATTTATAGAGCACCTTTACCCTGGTAAATCATCCAATCATTAAACCTTTCAATGGAATAATTAAACCATATGTCTCTCCATAGTTGCCAGTGGTGACTGCATTTTACTGTCTGGGACACTGATACAGGATTGTAATATGTCTCCTTGTTATCTCATAGAAATGTAATGATTGGAGGTTCTGGTGAGGTGATGAGAATGGGGGGATAAATCTCCAATTTGGTCAGTTCATGCAAAGTTGATGTTTTATTGAAAATGTAATTATCATCAACAAATCAACATATATTTTTTTCAATTTCTCCCTCTGTTCCCAAGTTAACAATAGGTTGTTGAAAATGCTGGGTACTGTCACATAGTGACGGAAGCTCTCAGCCAATTTGCCCAAATAGACATGCTTCATGCATGACCCTCAAAATCAAGCATTGTCAGGCTATTTGCCCATTTTAATGCCCATTTTAAGCTAGTTCTCACACACTGTTAGCATAAAGCACTTGCCACTGGGGAGGTTACTGGATCAGACAGTGAGAACCCTGACTAATTTTTCCTGGCCCACTTTCTGGAGCATGAGTCCCATTAGAATACCTCCAATGCCATCCTAGTTAATATCAGCTGGAGGAGGACCTTCCTTTTCTAAATGGCTCAGAGGCACAGCAGTTGGCACAATTACCGACTAGTACTTTGAGGGATCTCTGCTGTTAATGAACTGAAGATGAGTCTTGGACACTGGGTGCACACACAGGCAAAAAAACTTTACAGCTGTTTCTAGAAAACCTGATGAGTGGTTTAGTGACTTCCTCTGCTTTGTTCGGTCTATGTAAATGGCCATATCAATGGCCATTTTATTGATTAGATTTTTGTTTGTTGACAAAGTCTGCCAATCTTGCCAACTCAATAACAATTAAATTGCCCTTACAGTGTGTAATCCAGGGAAAGTGTTCATTAAGAAGGGAAGGATATCTTGTTCTGTGGAAAGGTTTGTTGGAATATGGAATGCTTTAGCACAAGGTGGAAGCTGAGTTCATTATGACACCTAAAAGGGAATTATGTTAACCATGATGAAGATAGGTATTAAAGGGAACGGGGAAAAGAAAAGAAACATGAATTAAATAGTTCTAGTACAGATGAAATGTTCCTATACAGCATTTCTATGAGTTCATGAAGAACACAAGCCCAGGTTCAGTGTGGTTGCACAGCATGTAGCGGAGCCAATACACTGTGATGTGCCAAGGTGTAGTTTTGTGCCTATGACCCTCCACAACATTGAACTCCTAATACCATACACATTGCTATACATAGGAGCAAACTTGGGAAAGAGGCAATGTCACCCTCAGCAATTGATCTTATGGAACTCCAAGCAGGCAGCTTTGCAGCAGGATGGGGCGGGTAACCTGCCTTAAAGCCCTGGAGAGGAAGGTGTGCAGAATTCAGGGTACTTAACAGCAGTAAATAGCAACAAAAAGAACAATAGTAATAGCACAGTTTAACAGCCTTTAGCTGTCAAGTCAGCTGTTACAGAAAAGGCATTCGATGATAGGTGATGGCCGTTCTCCTCTGGAGCCCAGGTTCTAATCTAGGCCAGATTGAGAGCTGAATGCTCTCTCTCTCTCTCTGTCTGTTGGGTAAATTAACTATGTCTGGGATAGCCTTAATCTAGATCCATGTGAGCACAAATCTACAGCACTCAGCTGCACATAATTGAAGTTGCTTTAGAATGTCCCCTCTAAGAAGGTAGGTGATGTGGAAAATAGAAATCTCACACGAGTGCGTCATGAGGTACTCTTTTGAAGTTCAGGGTAAGGTACATTTTAAAGAAATTGGATCTTTACAGTTTATTTACATTGCAGAGTATATGTTCGCCTTCACTGCCTATGTGGTGAAGGTGAAATGTTCCACCTTCATGACAGCATTAGTGCAAAGCAGTGTAAACACTACTACTGAAGTGGGAATGCTGAATTAAGACCTGGTTTGACAGTAAACTTAAGCAAAGTGAGGCTCCTTTGTCACACTCTGCCTCCCTCTGGTGTTAGATCACACCCTGACTCTACATTTAGCCTGTATTTGCACCAGTACAAAGAGAGATATCTTTGCACCAACACAACAATTATAGAATAAATGGATCATGAGTTACCAGCTAACTCATGCTCATAGAAATATAGAATCATACAGCACAGAAGAGGGTCATTCATCCCATTGTGCCTGTGCCAGCTCTTTGAAAGAATGATCCAATAAGTTTCACTCCCCTACTCCTTCCCATAACTCTGCAAAGTTTTTGCTTTTAGTTATTAACATTGTGGCTCAGTGGGTAGCACTCATCGCTGAGTTATAAAGTGATGGGTTCAAGTTCCACTCCAGGGCCAAAAAAATCTCATCTACGACTCCATTGCTGGGAGTGTTTCTGTTGGGTGAGATATTAAACTAAGGCTCTGTATCTCATTTCAGTTGGCTACAAAGGATCTCATGGCACTGTTTTGAAGAAGAGCAGTAGAATTATCCCTAGTGTTGTAGTCAATATCTGTTTCTCAATCAACAACACCTTAAAAAAACATGATCTGGTCAGTTATCTCACTGCTGTTAGTGTGATCTTGCTGTGCACAAATTGGCTGCTGCATTTCCTACATAACAACAATGACTGCACTTCAAAAGTACTTCATCGGCTGTAAAACACTTTGGCATGTCCTACGGTTATGGAAGACACCGGAGAAATGCAAGTCTTTCTCATTTTTTCTTTTAATCCAATTCCTTTTGAAATTTATTGTTGAATCTCCTTCCACTGCCCTTTTAGGCAGTGTATTCCGTATCATAAAAACTTGCAGCGTTGTTTCTTTATCTTTCATCTCACCTCTGGTTCTTTTCCCAATTATTTTAAATACATGTCCTCCGGCTACAGACCCACTGAAAACAGTTACTCCTTATTTATTCTATCAACCCTTCATGATTTTGATGTACCCATCAACAGGCATGATCAGGTGGACACTGGGTGCACTTACACTCCTATCTCCAATGAACACCCAAGTCTTCCTTTTACTAAATAAATTATTAGCAGCAGCTGATAACTATCAAGTACAAAAAATTAAATACAATGAAAAAGCAAAAAGAAAATCAGCAACACCTTAGTGCCTGGTCCTTTAAAAGCAACATGATCACCTCATGTTTTAATTTGCAATAAATATATAGATTAAATATTAACATTCTTTTCAAAAGTATTAGGTTGTTTAGCTCATCAATTATCAAACTGGCAGCAGAATGATTTCATGACATTTAAATGTTGTGGTTTTAAAGCCTTTGAAACATTGGTTGTGAAAACTGTGAGTCATTACTTGAAGAAATTGAAGCATATAAAAAGGAATCAACGGATAAAGGCTCCGTGAGGGATATAAAGAGGCATCACTCACAACTGATTACAATCAAAGTTTCTTGCTCAGACAAGATGAGTTCACTTCTATTGGCTCTTGCTACATTGCAGGCTCTCCGATTCTGTGCTGGTATGTTCTGAAGTCATTTTGAAATGTTAAACTTTGTTTTTAATTTTGATACTATAAGGGCCTATTTTCCAAGTATTGATTTCATTTCTACAGGGAAAGTACAGACGGTTTATTAAAAACAAAATATTGGTGCCACCTTATTTCTTCTTCATCTTATTTTCTAGGGATACCAGTAACTGATTTCATGCCAATCATTGAGGATGCCCTCAAAGAATCCATTCTGCAGCTGAACCGCAACACAATCAGTGATTACCTATTTGGTGCAACCAGTAATGAGTTGCTTTATGTAAGCCTTATTCAATTGTACTCTGTCTAATTTATTCCCTGTATTTGTTTTGTTCGGTCTACTCTCTCTTTGTCTTTCACGCGTGCTCTACTTGTGTTTATCTCTCTGTTTCCGTCAGTGTCTTTGTCTCTCACTTAATTTCTGCCTCTGTCTCCAGCACTTCTTTCCAATGTCCTGCTATTTCTCTCTCTGTCTCTCTCTTTCTGTCTCCTTTCCTAAGATTTTCTTCATATCTCTTTATATACGTCCATCCTTCATCTTTCCTGTTCCGAATGAAACTTTTAATTTGATGTCCCACTCTCTCTATCTCTCTCCATATATTTTGCTGTCTCTCTCTCTCTCTCTTTCTGTTTCTCCCTGTCTTTCTCTGTCATTGGCTTTTGGCTCTCTACCCCTGTTTTTGTCTTTCAGGGTTGATAAAGTGTGGGCACTGAGGTAAATGAGGCTTATTTGTTTCAAGTGGGGGGGGCCACCTTTAACATGCAAATCAAGGTCCCATGACATAGCTCGGCCCTTGATTGTAGTGCTCAGATATGAATAGACAGAGAGTGCAGCTTGCACGCTCCTCACATTTGTACCAGGCATTGAGTGGCTAATGCATGGTCCTTTAAAGGAGCAGACAGAGGCTGCTTATTGAAAAATGTCACAAAATCTTTCTCTCCATTATAACTTTGTGGGAACGCTTCTCCTGGCCCCATGAGAATTATCCAACCCACTATTTGCTTGAGCATGTCCCTCTCTGGGATCTCCTCTCCAGGCCCCATAGGAGCTGGTCAATTTCATACTCTCCCCAACCCTTAATGCAGCTGCACTGGAATGCTGATTTAGTTCACAACTCATGGGACCACTTCAAATGTGACCTGGATCTCAAACTGACTTTTGTCTTCTGCCAGCTACAATGAACGAGCAGTGGGCACACTCGGTTCACTGACACCTCTGTCTTTAACACTTTCTCTTTGCCCCAGCATCCCTTCATTAGTTTTTTACCCCCTGTTTGTCTCTTTCCCTTCCTTCATGTTTATTTTTAAAGTTTATTCTTAATCATACATCTCCCCTGTTTGGAACTGAGCTTCAGTTACTTAGGCCCTAAGCTCTGGAATTCCCTCCCTAAACCTTTCCACGTCTCTATCCTTCTCTCCTCCTTTAAGACATTCCTTAAAACCTACTGTTTGATCAAGCTTTTAGCCATCTGCCCTAATATCTCCTTATGTGGCTTGGTGCAAACTTTTGTCTGATAACGCTCCTGTGAAGCACCTTGGGATGTTTATTACGTTACAAGTGCTATATAAATGCAAGTTATTGTTTTAACACTGTAGTCCCGATTCTCCCAGCACAAGTTCATGGCGAGTGATGATCCCTATCAGCAGAGAAGCCTTGCAAAATTAACCCTTAGTGTGTTGTAGAAACTTTGCTATTTTACTTGCAGAATAAAGGTGGCTAGAGTGACTGAGAGTTTGTGGCTTGTGAGCTTCACGATTTTATTCAACTTTTAATTGAGCTGGTGATTTATCTGTAAGAATCCCATCGATAAGATGCACATTTTGTTTCCTAGATTATTCCTACAGGACCAAACGACTTTTCGGTGGATTTAAGATTTACTGCAAGGGAAACCATGTGCCCCAAAATCGGTGGATTCGATAGTGAAAACTGTGAGCTGAACACTGACCCCTTAGCTGTGAGTATTGATGAGATGTTTTAAAATTGTTTGTGTCATGTATGTTATACAAAGTTTGGCACTGTGGGGAGGGGCTGCAGGTTCGACCCCTCTCAATTCTCAAATGATACTGAACACCTGATATAACAACTGTTGTGTTCACCTGTTAATTCTCAACTCTTCAAAGCAAAATCCATGTTGAGAAGAAGCTTACAACATCTAGAATGTGCTTAATTTGGTTTTACCACGTGATTTCAATGAAGAGGAAGCTCAGGCATAGTCTATAACACGTGGCTAATTTGTTATTGCCCATTTTATATCATTGGCCAAATTGACAATTTCCCAAGTGACTTAATTTGATGGGAAATGTGGCTGAATGATGTAGGATCATGCTGACAGATATTTGGGAGGTTTGGCTAGAATCAAAGTTTGCTTTTCATTGCTATTTTTTAAGACTAACTTAAGATAAAATTGTCTTAAAACAGAAAGCATCTCCACAGATGAGTATTAAATATCAAGTACAATTGATTTAAAATATTATGGGTGGCGCAGCGATTAGCGCCGCAGCCTCACAGCTTCAGCGACCCGGGTTTAGTTCTGGGTACTGCCTGTGTGGAGTTTGCAAGTTCTCCCTGTGATTGCGTGGGTTTCCGTCGGGTGCTCTGGTTTCCTCCCACAGCCAAAGACTTACAGGTTGATAGGTAAATTGGCCATTGTAAATTGCCCTTAGTGTAGGTAGGTGGTAGGAGAATGGTGGGGATGTGGTAGTGAATATGGGATTAATGTAGGATTAGTATAAATGGGTGGTTGTTGGTTGGCACAGACTTGGTGTGCTGAAGGGCCTGTTTCAGTGCTGTATCTCTAAATAAATAAATTTAAAAACAAATTACCAATGATTTAAAGGCAAACATTACGCTGAGTCATTATTATCAATAGAAAGCGTGAGGAATTTATTAAAGACACTAACGATAAGTGATATCAATGGAAGATGATCATTTAGTGAGGACGAGATTGAACTCAGATGTGCCGTCCAGGCTTCTGGTATGATCTCTGCTTTCTGATCACTTTGTTGATTGCTACCGAGTAACCAATGATGGCACCACAACTGACCTCAGTGTCCACAGGCTAGGGAGAGATAAAATCAGCCCGGGTTCCCACTTCTGATGACTGTTCAAAGCCCTCTGCCAAAAGTGAATTAATGTGATTGGCAAGTAAGAGAGTGTTGGTCCATGATTGAAAAGCCAGGCAGCACTGAGTATCTGGGCTCACACATGAAGAATGACCATTTGTGCTGTATTACAGTAGCATCAACTTCATATGTCTATCCTTAATAAGACTTACTTGTCCAAGTACTAGTTAGTCTCCCGTGGTATAGCTCATGGTATATGTTGGAGAATACTCTCTTACCTGTCTCTGCCAGTTTGTGCTGTTAATTCTCTCTGTCTTTCATCTGCTTCTGTCTCTGTCTTTCTCTTCTGTGTTGCTTCTCGACTCTTTCATTCTCATTTTTTTTTCTGCTTCCCTTTATCGACTGGGAGGTGATGGCTGGGTTAACTCGGTGTTTTGGGAAAATAAGTCACCAATTGCTGCAGACTGCACTATGGAGATGCGGTGAAAATGTAGGCCTCAGCTGCTTCATTCTCATCCCTAATCACTTGTGCAATCCCTTACCCCCTCATTGCCATCAAGCTGCCCTTCCTCTCACCTCACCACTACCCAGGACCTTCCTCCCACCTGGTTGTTCCTATCACATCCCTAACCCTTCCTCTTTCAATGACTCACTCCACGCCTGTATCCTTCCCTCCCTCCCATGTTGCACTCCCACACTTAATCCTGCAACATATTTTACCTACCCTCACTCATTCCCCAGAAGAACGGGTGATAAAAGGCAATAGCCCTTCCCCTCAAACTGCTTTGCTCTTCCTCTCACTCTCCTATCTTCCTCCCTCCTTATCTGTTTCCCTCAAAATGCTTTGAAAATTCAACAATTTTATTACAATTATTTTACAACGTAATTTTGTTTTAACATCTATGAAGTGGGGGAGGGGACAGTGGGGGATAAAGAGAGAGAAAGGAAGAGAAGTAAAACATAAGAACTTAAGAACTAGGAGCAGGAGTAGGCCATTCGGCCCCTCAAGCCTGCTCCGCCATTCAATAAGATCATGGCTGATCTGATTGTGGCCTTAACTCCACTTCCCTGCCTGCCCCCCATAACCCTTGACTCCCTCATGGATCAAAAATCTAACTTGGCCTTGAATATATTCAATGACCCAGCCTCCACTGCCCACTGGGGTAGAGAATTGTAAAGATTAACGACCCTCTGAGAGAAGAAATTCTTCCACATCTCAGTCTGAAATGACAGACCTCTTATTTTGAAACTGTGCTCCCTACTTCTAGATTCTCCCTCGTGGGGGAATCATCCTCTCAGCATCTACCCTGCTAAACCCCTCAGAATCTTATGTTTCAATAAGATCACCTTTCATCCTTCTAAACTTCAATGACTATAGGCCCAACCTACTCAACCTTTCCTCAT
Source organism: Heterodontus francisci (assembly GCF_036365525.1). Lineage (NCBI taxonomy): Eukaryota > Metazoa > Chordata > Chondrichthyes > Heterodontiformes > Heterodontidae > Heterodontus > Heterodontus francisci. Next base: position 110,080,227 of record NC_090377.1, read on the forward strand.
AAGACAACGCCTTCATCCCAGGAATCAGCCGAGTGAACCCTCTCTGAACTTCTTCGATGCATGTATATCCTTCCTCAAGTAAGGAGACCAAAACTGTATGCAGTACTCAAGGTGTGGTCTCACCAATGCCCTGTACAGTTGTAGCAAGTGTTAGGATCACGTTAGGGTCCGGTAACTTTTAAAAAGAGAAAGTTGAATTCCCAGTTATTACTGAAAGAATTACGCCATAAGATTTCCTGTTTTAAATAAAACTTTATGGTACAAGAGTTAAACAAAGCAAAACGACACTACAACTTGAGATATTTATATTTTAAACACAAAAACTTATAGAACACTCCCATTTGACTTTTACTTCCATTCCAACAACCCCCTATACTTTACAGGATCTTGGTGGTTTGTTCACTTCTCCTGGGACCAATCCAAAGTGTAGCACATCTGTTAGGAATTCACTTTGATTTCCTCAATTTCTCAGCTGTCTTCCAAGGTATGAGATCACGCCCTGAATCTAGACTTTACAGCTTGAATATGGGCCTGTCTGAAAACAGAAATACCCCTAGTTCCTGATGGCCTCTATGCTCCTGCATCCAGCTGCTCCAAAAGCCAACCTACTTTTCTGTAAACCAACTACTTGTCTAAAAGCCAACTGACTGTCTGCATCAGCAAGCACCCAAAAAAAAACACCTGACCCAAATGACATTTCCCTAGCAACGTTTATTGCCATAGCAATGTAATACATGTGTGATTTCCAAGATAGCAATTTAAGCTAATTACTTCCAACTCCAGATCTTCTCTTTGTTCTGGGAAATCATATGAATAATTCCAACCCCTGACTGAGGTCGCTGCAGACACACCATTTTCATTAAGAAGTACAAAGCTGTTCCCATTGTGTAGGGTCTGCACACGTCCCATTATGACCTTGCTAAGTAAACATAGACCACCCTTTGATTTGGAGCCACCCTGGGTTTGTTTGGCAGCTTCTCAAACCAGGTGTTTTCATTTGTCTTGTATTGAAAAAAAATCAATTCCTAAATTAAAAGTTACCTCCAGAAAATTAATACAAACCATGAACCAGGTGATCGTAACACAAGACTTCCCTACTTTTATACTCCATCCCCCTTGCAATAAACGTCAACATTTCATTTGCCTTCTAATTACTAGCTGTACCTGTATGCTAACATTTTGTGATTCATGTACAAGGACACCCAGATCCCTCTGTACCACAGCATTCTGCAGTCTCTCTCCATAAAAATAATATTCTGCTTTGCCATTCTTTCTGTCAAAGTGGACTACCTCACATTTTCCCACATTTATACTCCATCTGCCAATTTTTTGCCCACTCACTTAACCTATCAATATCCCTTTGCAGGCACTTTGTGTCCTCACAACTTGCTTTCCTACCTAGCTTTGTATTGTCTGCAAATTTGGCTGCAATACACTCTGTCCCTTCATCCAACTCATTAATATAGATTGTAAATAGTTGAGGCCCCAGCACTGATCTCTGTGGCACTCCACTGGTTACAGTTTGCCAACCTGAAAATGCCCCATTTATCCCGACTCTCTGTTTCCTGTTAGGTAGCCAATCCTCTATCAATGTTAATATATTACCCCCAACGCCATGAGCTCTTATTTTGTATAGTAACCTTTTATGTGCAACCTTAAGGACTGCCTTTTGGAAATCTAAATACACTACATCTACTGGTTCCCTTTATCCAACCTGCTTGTTACATCCTCAAAGAACTCTAATAAATTTGTCAAACACGATTTCCCTTTCATAAAGCCATGTTGACTCTGCCTGATTGCATTATGATTTTCTAAATGGCCCACTACTTCCTTAATAGTCACTTGGTTGTACAAAACTTGAATATTGCTGAAAAAAGAGACATGCTGTCAAAACCTTTCATCTTGCACTCATCAAGATGCAAGAATGACAAATTTCAAAGGGAGCAACAGTTTAAACTGCATAAGAAAAGGGTGCTGATTGGTTGGCAAGTCAACTCTGATTAGTAGAGGTGCTGCCATGGAGAATGCACCAGGTAACTATTGTCTTCCACACTAGATGCATTTTGGGATTGGATAGCATTTACTAAACAATCCCAATTGTGCTAGGAATTACACTAACAACCAATTTAAGATTATCAGTCAGGCTTGCAATGTGGCTCACTTAAGCTTGCTGGAAGCTACATATATTCATATGCAGAGACCTGTTCTCTCTAGGCAAAAGCAACATATCCAGGCACTGTGCCTTTTTTGAATGAAATAAAAGCGTGAAGGACAATAGTTCCCTGATGCATTATCCATGACAACGCCTTGATCAATCAAAGTCAACTTGTCAAATAAACAGAATCCTTTTCTTATGCAGCATTAATTGTTGCTCCCTTTGAAATTTGGCATTCTTGCATCTGCCCTGATGAGTGCAAGATGAAAAGCTTTTTCCCCAATGACGGATGTTAGGCTAACTGTCCCATAGTTTCCTGCTTTCTGTTGTACCCCTTTCTTGAATAGAGGTGTTACATTTGTGGTTTTTCAATCCACTGGGACCTTTCCAGAATCTAGGGAATTTTGGAAGATTACAACCAATGCATCCATTATCTCTGCAGCCACTCTTTTTAAGACCCTAGAATGCAGGCCATCAGGTGAAGGGGACTTGTCAGCCTTAGTCCCATTAGTTTTCCTTGTACTTTTTCTCTAATAGTGATTGCTTTAAATTCCAGCCTCCCTTTTGCCTCTTGATTTTATGCTATTCTTGAGATACTTTTTGTGCCTTCTGTGAAGACAGTTTAAAATACTTGTTCACAGTCTCTACCATTTCCTTGTTTGCCATTTTAATTCCCCGGTCTCATCCCTTAAGGGACCAACACTTACTTTAGCTACTCTCTTCCTTTTATATGTTTTTAGAAGGTTTTACTGTCTGTTTTTATATTTCTTGCTAGTTTACTATCATATTCTAATTTCTCCCTCTTTATTAGTTTTTTAGTCATCCTCTGCTGATTTCTAAAATGTTTCCAGTCTTCTGGCCTACCACTAATCTCTGCAGCATTGTATGCTTTTCTTTCAATTTGATACCATCCTTAACTTCCTTAGTTAGTCATGGAGGGTGTATCCTTCTCATAGAGTCTTTCTTTCTCAATGGAATATATTTCTATTGAGAGTTGTGAAATATCTCAAGTATCTGCCACTGCTTCTCTTTTAACTTATTTTCCCAGTCCACTTTAGCCAACTCTGTTTTCATACCCTTGAAATTGCCTTTACTTAAGTTTAAGACACTAGTTTCAGATCCAAACTTCTTACCCTCAAGCTGAATGTGAAATTCTAGCATGTTATGATCACTCTTGCCTAGAGGATCCTTAACAATGAGGTCATTTATTAATCTTGTCTCATTACACATTACCAGGTTTAAAATAGCCTACTGTCGTGTTGGTTCCAGACCATATTGCACTAAGAAACTATCCCTAATACATTCTATGAACTCATCCTCCAGGCTACCTTTGCCAATTTGATTAGTCCAATCTATGTGAAGATTAAAATCATCCACAATTATTGCAGTACCTTTCCTACAAGCCCCCGTTATTTCAAGATTTATATTCTTTTCCTGCACTGTATTTACTGTTGGTGGGCCTATAAACTACTCCCATCTGTGACTTCTTTCCTTTGCTATTTCTTATCTCCACCCAAACTACATCTTGATCTTCCAAGTAAAGATCATTTTTCACTATTGTACTGATTTCATCCTTTATTAACAGAGCTACCCCACCTCCTTTTCCTTTCTTCCTATCCTTCTGAAATGTCAAATACCCTTGAATATTTAGTTCCCAGCCTTGGTCACCTTGCAACCTCTGTAATGGCAATCATATCATACTCATTTATTTCTATTTGTGCTATCAATTTATCTATCTTGTTATGACTGCTGTGTGCATTCAAATAAAGAGCCCTTAATTCTGTCTTTTTACCATTTTTCCCTTCTCTGACCTTATTTGCTGGTGCACTCTTATGTTTGTATGCTCTATCTCGTCCTGTCACACATTGCTTATCATTACCCATATTGCTACCCTGCATTATTGCCTTGTCCTTTCTCATTAACTTTCTAAATGTCCCCTCTTCTGAACCATCCCTCCTACTATTTAGTTTATAGCCCTCTCTACAGCCCTAGTTATTCAATTCACCAGGACACTGGTCCCAGCACAGTTCAGGTGAAGGCCAGCCCTCTTTCCCCAGTACTGGTGCCAGTCTTCAATCTCAGTTATGAAGATAGGACAAAGTGGAGACCATTCAGCCTCCCTGAACCTGTCCCACCATTCAATTAGATCGTGGTTTTGTATGAAACTGAACTTCCTATACCTATCTTTGATCCTTTGGCATTAAATTGTCATTGGTAGCGTAGTGGTAATGTTACTGAGCTAGTAATCCAGAGGCTCAGATTAATTCTCATGAGTTCAAATCCCATCACATCGGTGGGGGGAATTTAAGTTTAATTAACTTAATCAATCAGTTAATTAACTGCACAGTGGCGCAGTGGTTAGCACCGCAGCCTCACAGCTCCAGCGACCCGGGTTCATTTCTGGGTACTGCCTGTGCGGAGTTTGCAAGTCCTCCCTGTGACCGCGTGGGTTTTCGTTGGGTGCTCCGGTTTCCTCCCACAGCCAAAGACTTGCAGGTTGATAGGTAAATTGACCCTAGTATAGGTAGGTGGTAGGGGAATTGAGGGATGGTGGGGATGTGGTAGGAATATGGGATTAATGTAGGATGAGTATAAATGGGTGGTTGATGGTTGGCACAGACTCGGTGGGCTGAAGGGCCTGTTTCAGTGCTGTATCTCTAAATAAATAAAAATAAATCTGAGTTAATAACAATCATGAAAAACTGGATTATCATAACAAAACTCACTTGGTTCACTCATGTCTTTTAGTGGAGGAAATCTGCTGTCCTTACTCAGTCTGGCCTGCCTACATGTGACTCTAGATCCACAGCAATGTGGTTGACTCTTACGATGGCTTTTTTCTGTGCCCTTATGACTCAATGATCCATATTCCTTGATGTCTTTACCTAATAAAAATCTATTGCTCTCAATCCTGACCACCAACTTCCAGCCTTTTGGGCATGCTCCAAATTTCCTTCATGTAATTGATTTCATTTCTTAAACAAAACAAGCACACACAAAATACTCCAGGTTCGAATATTTTCAGAACAGCGGGCATTTATATAATTTATATTTGCCGGGCTAACTCTTTGGGAAAGTCTTTTTGTTGATTTCAATAATAATTCATAGCAAGATCATTGCAGCTTCATGGGATTTAATAGAAAAATAGAATATTTTTTAAATTGTGAGAAACTATGAAATGTTGGTGTTCAGAGGGTACAAGAAACACAGAAAGCTAGCATGCTGGCTCAGCAAACAATTAGGAAGGCAAATGGTATGTTGGCTTTTATTGCAAGAGGGTTGGTGTATTACAGTAAGGAAGCATTGCTGCAATTGTGCAGGGCTTTGGTGGGACCACACCTGGAGTATTGTGTACAGTTTTGGTCTCTGTATCTAAGGAAGGATATACTTGCCTTAGAGATGATGCAACAAATGTTCATTAGGTTGATCCCTGGGATGAGAGGGTTGTTCTATAAGGAGAGATTAAGTAGAAACGGCCTATACTCTCTGGAATTTAGAAGAATGAGAGGTGATATCATTGAAACATATAAGAATCTAGAAAGGCTTGACAGGGTAGACGCTGAAAGGTTGTTTCCCCTGGTTGGAGAGTCTAGGACTAGGGGTCATAGGCCGGAATTTTACACCCCCCTAAAGAGTGGGATGGTGGCGGAGCGATTGTGGGGGGGCGTAAAATGGAGTGGGAGGCTTGGGGAGCCCTTCCCATTCCCGGCTCTGCTGCCATTTTACAGGGGGCAGTGGTGGCAATAAATGGCCGGTTAACAGCCACTTAAGGAATTCCACCCTCCGCCATAGGGATTTTACCATTGGCAAGTGGGTGGCCCAGGCCTGAGAAAAGCCGCCTGTTAAAAGTAGGCGGCTTTCTGACAGCCTGGGGGCGGGGGGTCCTCCTGATCAGTGCCGGTGCCTGATGGAGGGCCGCCTCCAAAGCCCCAACCATCCCCAATGCCCAGCATGGCCCCTGTCCCCCCCAGTCGACCACCTTTGCCTCGTCGGGGCCCAACCGATCACTCCTCTCAAGGACCTTCACATCCTGACCAAAAACTTTTCCTGGGGCCGTCCTTCCTCTTCTTGTTGATGCTGGGTTACAGTCCCAGCAGTGGCCACTGCTCCCAGTGGTGCTGCTGGGACTAAGAGCTACCGGCCCGCTGATTGGGCAGAAGCTCCATTAGGTGGGTCTTCCTGCCTCAATGAGGTGTAAGTCCCGCCTCAGACTAATTAATTAAGGACCTGGGGACTGAAAAATGCGGTCTGGATCCCCAGGCCAGGTGGAGGCATTGACTTTTTGGTCGGTGGATGGCTCCCATCCGACGAGGGTAAAATTCCGGCCATAGTGTCAGGGTAAGGAGTCAACCATTTAGGACTGAGAAATTTCTTCACTCAAAGGATTGTGAATCTTTAGCATTCTCTACCCCAGAGAGTTGTGAATGCTCAGCCATTGAATATATTCAAGTCAGAGATCAATAGATTTTTGGATTCTAAAAAAATCAAAGGATATTGGGGATAGGGTAGGAAGGTGGAGTTGAGGTAGAAGGTGAGCCATGATCTTACTGAATGGCAGAGCAGGCTTGAGGGGCTGAATGTTTTACTCCAGCTCCTATATCTTGTGTTTTTAAGCTGATCTAGCTAATCCATCACCAATTGCCAAGTAGGTCAAATGAGCTGATTTGTATTTTGTTTCTGCAGAAAGTTGCCTCATGCCGCAGCAGTGTTAGCTATTCCTTTGGAGTGGTTGTCGATGTTTATCTACAGTGCATGGACAGCAGAGACAGAATTGTGGACAGCAGCAGTGAATCAGCCTCCTTCGAAAGTAGTGAAGAGGTAATCTTTTATTTTCAACTCCAAGTTTATTTTGAAGATGAATAAACATCCCCTGGTATTTCTTGTGGACAATGTGAAAATATCTTCTGGAATTAAATGGGCTTCAGAAGCTGCTTCTTCTGACTGGGCCTTCCTGAAACATTGGATCCGAGACTTGCCCAATTGGCCAAGGCTTGAGCAGGATCCAGGCTTCAACTCAGTACAAATTTCAGTTAAACTTTAAATTTTAAATGCTGACAGTTATTCCAATTTATTTACTGAAATATTCAATCACAGAATCACTGAATTGTTACAGCACAGAAGGAAGCCATTTGGCCCATCATATCAGTGCTGGCTCTCCAAAACAACAGTTTACCTAGTGCCACTCCCCAGCCTTCTCCATGTAGCCCTGCACATTCTTCCTTTTCAGATAACACTCCAATTCCCTCTTGAATGCCTCAATTGAACCTGTCTCCACCACACTCTCAGGTAGTGCATTCCAGATCCAAACCACTCGCTGCATGAAAAAGCTTTTCCTCGTATCGCCATTGCTTCTTTTGCTAATTACCTTAACTCTGTGCCCTCTTCTTCTCGATCCTTCCACCATTGGGAACAATTTTTCCCTATCTACCTTCTCCAGACTCCTCATGATTTTGAATTCCTCTATCAAATATCCTCTCAACTTTCTCTTCTGCAAGGACAACAGTCCAAATTTCTCCAATCTATTTACATAACTGAAGTTCCTCATCCCTGGAACCACTCTCGTTGAATCTTTTCTGCACTCTCTCCAATGTCTTCACATCTTTCCTAAAGTGTAGTGCCTAGAACTGAATATAATGCTCCAGTTGAGGCGAACCAGCGTTATGTACAAGTTTAACATAACTTCCTTGCTCTTGTATTCTAAGCCCCTATTAATGAAGCATAGTATGCCGTATTATCTATTACCCATTCTTTCAACCTGTCCTGCCACCTTCAATGACTTATGCACATATACACCAAGGTCCCTCAGCTCCTGCACCCCCTTTACAATTGCACCCTTTAATTTATATAGCTTCTCTATGTTCTTCCTACCAGAATGAATCACTTAATACTCCTCTGCATTAAATTTCATCTGCCAGTTGTCCACCCATTCCACTAACCTGTCTACGTCCTTTTGAAGTTCTACACGATCCTCCTCACAGTTCACAATGTTTCCAAGTTTTGTATCATTAACAAATTTTGAAATTGTGCCCCATACACCAAGGTCTAGGTCATTAATATATATCAGGAGCAGAAAGGGTCCTAACACTGACCGTTGGGGAACTCCACTACAAACCTTCCTTCAGTCTGAAAAACATCCATTAACCACTACACTCTGTTTCCTGTCACTCAACCAATTTCATATCCATGTTACTACTGTCCCTTTTATTCCATGAGCTATAACTTTGCTCACAAGTTGTGCGGCACTTTATCAAATGCTTTTAGAAAGTACATGTACAGCATATCAACAGCATTGCCCTGATCAACCTTCCCTGTTGCCTCATCAAAAAACTCTAGCAAGTTAGTTAAACAGATTTTCCCTTCACAATCTGTGCTGGCTTTCCCTAATTAACCTGCATTTTCCCAAGTGACTATTAGTTTTGTCCCAAATTACCATTTCTAGATGCTTCCCTACCACTGAGGTTAAACTGATTAGCTTGTAGTTGCTGAGCTTATCTTTACACCCTTTTTTGAACAAGGGTATTATATTTCCAATTCTCCAGTCCTCTGGCACCACCCCTAATTCTGAGGAGGATTGGAAAATTATGGCCAGTGCCTCCACAATTTCCACTCTCACTTCCCTCCGTGTCCTTGGATGCATCTCATCTGGTCCTGGTGTCTTATCAACTTTACATACAGACAGCCTATCCAATACCTCCTCATTCATTTTAAATCCTTCAGGTGTCTGAATTACCTTCTCTTTCACTATGACCTGCACAGCATCTTCTTCCTTGACAAAGACGGATGCAAAGTATTCATTTAATACCTCAGCCATGCCCCCTGCTTCCATGCGTAATTACAACTTTTAAATGGTTTGAATTATTTAGTGATTTCACGAAAAGGTAAAGCTTTCTGTTTGTTCTGCAACTTGACTCCCAGATCTTATTGGTCCCTGCTAAACACATGACCAATTATGGGGTGCAGTTGCCATTGGTCAATCCAAAAGGTAGCAAAACCTCAACAATGAAACAAAAGCAAAATACTGTGGATGCTGGAAATCTGAAATAAAAACAGAAGATGCTGGAAATATTCAGGTCAGACAACATCTGTGGAGAGAGAAAAACAGAGTTAACTGTCCCAATATTGACAGGGACGGATGACAGGCTGTGTGGAGTTTTGGACAGGAAACCTGAAATCCAGGTTTTCCCACATGTGGTAATGAACAGTATGAGTAGTCTGTCCTTGACAGGTTCCCTACTCGGAGGTCAGCCTGATTGACAGGTTTGGCTTCTAATCAGGTAGGGAGCATTCTGGAGCACGATTCAGCTGATGGTAGGGAGCGTACAGTTGCTACCGGGAGCCTCAGGGTTGTGCGGGGGGGGGCCGATCCCCAACCCTGGAGGGGGGGTGGATAAGAGTCTGACTCTGGGAGGGTGTCTGATCCCTGATTGGGTGGGGTCTTTGGATGGAAGGGGAATCTGATGGGGAAGTAGTGGCTCTGATCCCAGGGAACTAGGTATGTTTGGGGAGTCAGGGGGTTGAGGCTGGCCTACAAGCAGCAGTGAAAAGGCACTTACCTTCTCCTTGAAGCTATCCTCGCCTCCTTTCAGCTGTCCATTTTCCTGAGGCCTGGGAATTCCAGCTGGCCAAGGTTAAACATATAAAACAGGTTCAATCAGATGCTGCCAGCCTTATTATAATATGGAACTTGCCAACCTGCCTCCTGGGAGCTGGATGGCTGCCTGCCTCTTGCCCCACCTCTGTTAAACCTGGAAGTGGGCGGGTTGGAAATGGGCTGGGGCAAGTTTGAGATTTTAAGACTCTCACCCGACCCTAACTCACCTGTTTGTGGGGCTTAAGATTGGCCCCATACTTTCAGGTTGATGACCTTTTATTAGATCGGAAAAGGTTAGCGATGACACAAGTTTTAATCAAGTACAGAGGCAAAGGGAGGGGAAGTTGACATTCATTTAAACAAACAGGATGCTTCTCATTAGGGAACTGCTAAGGAATGGAATATTGCTTCAATATTGTCATCCTATAATGGTATTAAAGACTCCAAGGTCAAGAATTCCATGGGCTAGAGATAGAGCAAGGCTTCTTTCATCCTGTCCCAGCAACATGGCTTCCCCCTAGCCTCGGGGTATATGACTTACTGGCCCAATGTCACCTTTCCATTTCCCACAATTGTTTTGGGATCCTTCTGAATGATTTTCCAGTTTTGTGCTGATTTGTACTGTTTTCTATACAGTTTGCTGCTGTGTTGTCAATTGTTAACTATGTTCAGAGCTCCTGATTCAAAGAACCTTAGTCATAAGAATAGAGTAATGCAGGATTGTACTGGACTGTCGAAGTCCATTTGGCCTGTCACACTGTTCCATCAATTTTCTCAATTACAAATGCACAGGAAGACTTCCCCTATGCTTTAGGTGTAGCAAAGCTTTATAAACGTGCTAGAGAAAAGCTTTACTGTACGTGCTTTAAAATACCTTACAAATGGCAGTTTGAAAAGAGGGGGGAATATTCAGTTTCCCTGGGGAGAATTGACATTGTCATCGTCACAAATCACTTCCAAGACAAGACCAACAAAATAAACAAAATTTTCAACAACAACTTGTATTCGTTACCTCCAGACTTGACTATTCCAATGTACTCCTGGCTGCTCTCCCACATTCTACCCTCCATAAGCTTGAAGTCATCCAAAACTTTGCTGCCATGTCATAACTCACACCAAGTCCTGTTCCCCTATCACCCCCATGCTCGCTGACCTACATTGGCTCCTGGTCAAGCAATGTCTTGATTTTAAAATTCTCATCCTTACTCTCAAATCCCTCCATGGCCTCGTCCCTCCCTATCTCTGTAATCTCCTCCAGCCCCACAACCCTCATTGAATTCTGGCCTCTTGAGCATCCCCAATTTTAATTACTCCGCCATTGGTCAGCTGTCTAGGCTCTAAGCTCTGGAATTCCCTCCCAACACCTCTCCGCCTACATAAATATGAGATATTGTTGCTCTTTCATTTATATAGCACCTTTAATGTAATCAAATGTTCCAACGTGCTTCCAATGTGCGAGCTGACCCAGTATTGAGAGAGTTAGCACAGGCTGCCCAGTCTGAAATTGAAGCAGAGGGAGTCCCTAATTGCTACTCTTTAAAGAATGAGGTACTGATGAGGAAATGGAGTTCTCCTCAGAGACTTGAGAGCATGGGTGGTCAGTGGTTCACCAGTTAAAGTGCCGCACAGGTACCGGAGGTAAATATTAAGGATAGCCTATGAGATTACAGTGGCTGTACATGCTGGTATACGAAAAGCCAAAGCCCGCATAAAACAGCAGTTTGACTGGCCAAAACTCCACAAAGATGTGGTGGAATACTGCAGGTGTTGCCACATGTGCCAAGCCCCCAACCTACAGTGAAATCTGCACCCTTAAGTCCTGTGTCAGTGTCAGGAGGACCTTCCAGCAGAGGGCTGGTGAACTGTAACGGGCCCCTGCCGAGAACAAAAAGGGACAGGCAGGCACAAGGCTGGCAACAGTTTAGAAAGGAATGGGGAAAAAGGGACCAAGAGGGCAGGTTAAAGGAAGTCCAGGAAGAATCCTGGATGAAAACACCTACTGTCCGGTCAGCCAACCCTGAAATATTTGAAAAGTTAGTCCCCACATCCTCCTATGTAAATGCAGACAGTAGATGCACCCCAACAAAGAGGCTAGCAGCATTTACAGAAACCTGCAGAGCCAAAGAAAGTCCTCAGGAGGGCAGAGAAACTGTGATGGTGATGCCTCACCTAGTCGAAGTGCTGCAGGAGCGTGCAGAAGAATCTGGACAAATACCAGCAAGCAGAAGTGTCCCAGAGGACAAAGGGAAGATTAGCAAAGAATCCCCCCCCCACAGTCAGGAAAAAAGGGAATCCGCCATCCCCAAAGGTGAAAAGCCCTTGCATGACTCATCAAAGCACTAAATAAGAGTTCAGAGTAGAACCTCCCACTGCCACCGCCCCTGAGCAGAACTCCAAGATATGGCTAATTAAGCATGCAAAGTGATTCCTGACAATGCAGCCGGCCGCTAACGTCATCAGACTGTGCCAAGCTGCGCACATGCACAAACCAGCTCCTGCTCTCTACGCGTGCGCGGCGTTCTGCATTGCCAGGACAGGTTGGTGCATGAGCATCGTGTAACGCGGGGAAGCGGGGAGAGAACGGGGGGGGGGGGGGGGTAAGCGGGGAGAGAGCGCAGGGGGGTAAGCGGGGAGAGAGCGCAGGGGGTAAGCGGGGAGAGAGCGCAGGGGGGAAGCGGGGGGGAAGAGCGGGGAGGAACGGAGGGGAATGGGGGGGGAAGCGGGGATCAAGCAGCCAAAGGCCTTTTAAAGCAGCACATGCTACCCAGAAAAGACAGGCGGTAACAATTGTTAGGGTTCTGAATGAATGAGAGAGATGCATGTGTGTTTTCCTGTCCTTATCTTCTCTCTAGTCCCTTTTAATGAAATGCTCTTTTTAAAAATTGCATTTCATCCGCTGGGTGTGGAGGTGTCATGCAGAGCCCCACCTGCCAAGAATGAGGCTTATTAATTTTGTCATATGAACATTGATTTTAAACTGTTGATGGAGTGAAGAAATGACTGGTTTGAAGGTCACCAGACACTGGGCTGGAAGGACATTTGCATTCTAAGAGATGCTACTTGTGGAGACAAAGGACTATTCCCTGCTGCAATTAACCCAAATGGATTTTAATCACCAGACATTGAAGGTGTATGGAAGTGCATTCCAGGGACTGCTAAGATCATACAATCCACAAACCTCGCAGGAGAGAATGTTCCAAATAAGGAACTAGTCACATGACTAACCTGCTGGGCAACCTGGGTTTTTTTGAATTGTGCCACACAGAAAGGAACAGAAGGAGTTTGCAATTGAAGCTGGATCAAGCAAGCTTCTCTCCTGGCTGTCTCTCTCTCGCTTTCTCACAAGCCACTGGGCCCATGGAAGACACGTAAACCTCAAGAGAGAAAAGACTCCTACATCGAAACAAATTGAAGCATGAACGGGGCCCCAACGAATAGCAGGACTTACTGGCAACCAAAGATTCCACATTAAACTTAAAGGACAGTAAACAGATATTGCCTCAAACTTGTTCCCTTTATTCTTTCTACTTTTTCTGTCTCTATCTGTATGTGTGTTTATCACATATGCATGTTAGCGTGGTCGTGTCGCAAATTCGTATTTGTTAACCAGATTAGCGTTTAAGATTAATAAAATTCCATCTTTCTTGTTTAAATCTGAGAAAACCTGTCTGATTTCTTTGCCTTACAATTGGAAGAGTGAACAAGGATTCACTGAGGGGGAGATAAAAACACGCTGTTTCTAAAATTAAACCCTGTTCCGGTTAAACCATGCAAAGGCTGAGAGGGAACCTTTAGACCCCTTCTCATCTGGTCATAACAGAGTCTTTCCTTTCCCAATATATTTTCCGCAGAACTGAGTTGGACTAATTATATTTCCATGAATATTTTTGTTCCAGGTGAGGTACCTAAGGAGGCAACCACAATTCCAGGACGGGCACTATTCATCAGTAAGTGTTAATAACCATATGAAATCAATACATTGAGCAGATGGGAATCAAGTACCTGCGATCATTCCCGTTTACTCTTGCCATATGGTTCATCTTACACTGGGATATCCATTAAGGGACAGAACCTTTCCCTGCTTCTGTAAGGTCAGTGGGGTTAGATGGGGCAGAGTGGGGGTTGTGGGGGGGAGGTTGGGGACTGCAATGACTGTGGGTTTCCTGTGTTGCTAGCACTAAGAGGGACCCACTGTAAGATTAATGGAGAGTGCCTGGTGGTACCAGACAGACTGGGCGAGAAATTCACCTCAGTTGGTATTGTGAAATTGATAGTTTTGTATCAGTCAACTGTGCTACGCTCCCCCTCCCTCTAATATTCACTGCAATAGAGCTGAATGTTGGGCGGGCTGTCTAATGGGCCAATATGATAACACTTGTTTTGTGACAACGTCGAGGTGAATTTCTATCCATACTGCTGCCAGATGGAAGTATTGCTCACCTGAGAATGCAGGTTTGATCATGGCCTAGACTCCTGCAGAGAAAGGAATATATCCTTTCTCGCCACTGGAGCATTTGACAGTTCTTTCTTGTGTTTGTGGCAGTACTCCACTCTCCCACATCCTGAGTTGTTACTGTTACATCCTAGCCTGTGGCCTCTTCAATGAACGGTCGCACTCAATGAACTGTGAATGAACCGGATGGAGGCCATTCCAAATAAAGGAGCAACCCTACAAACTATGGTTGGGCTAGTGTCAGGGGTAACTCCCTCACCTGCCATCCCTGTACCTGTTGCCAATCCCTAAAAGGAGACTATCGGTAAAATGTAAGAGTTTGGAAGTTAAGTTCTCTTCATTCTATACTAGGTTGACTGGGGCTATCAGAATAACCAGCAATCTACTCAGCGCCGCATGAATGACTTTGATCCAAGGAGGCCCAATAACCAGGGCAAGACTTTGAGCCAAGGATTATCCTCCAGGAAGAAACCACGTCGTAAACAGAATCAGAACTCTATGGTGGAATAAATGGTCTTCAGAGTTCAGAGTGCACAAGTCCATACATATACGACTATTTTAAATGGAGTTTTTGGAAACTAAAACGTTCTTTCCTGCATTATTAACACTGCGATTTGTAACTGCAGCCTCTCCTCTTTTTGTACAAGCAGTTGAAAGCGTGACAATAAATCAATCTGATTATTGTGTACAACATGCTGTCTCAGTTTTGTGATACCTTAGCAATCTGTGATTGCTCTAATAACAACAGATTTGTGCTGCAGGTTTTGACCATTGCCTTAAAATGCAGCAAGTTTCCTCACAGCCAGCAGTAACATGAAGAGATGCTTACCAGATTTTGCTTAGGACATGTAGTCGAGGAAACGTGTTTTTACAGTTAATCTACACTTGCTCACTGTAATCTCCTGGAATGGCTTTGATCACCAAAAAAGGGTCACAGAGGAATTTTTTCCCTTTATTTTAAAATTCTCAACCTTGTTTTCAAATCCCTCCATGGCCTTGCTCCTCCCTATTTCTGTAATCTGCTCCAGTTGCATAACATTGTGAGATATGTGCGCTCCTTTAATTCTGGCCTTTTGAGCATCCCTGATTTTAATTGGCCCCACCATTAATAGTCATGCCTTCAGTTGCCTTGGCCCTAAGCTCTGGAATTCCCTCTCTAAATCTCTCTGCCTCTCTCCTCTCTCTCCTCCTTTAAGATACTCCTTAAAACCAACCTCTTTGACCAAGCTTTTGTCCATCAGCCCTAATATCTCCTTATGTGACTCTGTGTCAAATTTTGTTTGATAATAGGCCTGTGAAGAGCCTTGGATCGTTTTAGTAGGTTAAAGATGATATATAGATATTAGTTGTTGTTGTTACAGGCCCAGGGTTTTTCTGTGTTTTATGTCCCTCTCAGGAGATTTACCTGTGAGTGGGGGAATTAGGGAGTGTGCAGTCACCATGCTCCAGCTATCAGGAGGTGTGTGGGGTGAGGTGGGACTTGATGGAGCAGCTGTTTTCTCCCTGCCCATCATTTTCGCATGTTTGTATTTTCTTTCATCGAGACATGATCTCATTGGCTACAGCAATGTGTCTACAAAATATAAAGTTGTAGCCACTTTGCACATGCACCCTGTCCAAAAGCACATAATAATGAGCCTGAGGGGAAGCCGCTGTACAGGGAAATTGATGACAATGCCCACTGGTAACTACATGGCATTGCCATAATGCAGGATATATCCAACCCTGCAAGCAACCAATTCATGATTCGACATAGAGTATGAAGAATAGAGTAGGTTAGAATATACATGAAGAATAATAGCAGTACATCACAAATGCAAGATACTGCAGATGCTGGAAATCTGAAATAAAAACAGAAAATGCTGGAAATAGCAGGTCAGGCAGCATCTGTGGAGAGAGAAACAGAGTTAATGCTTCAGGTCGATGGCCTTTCATCAGAACTGCTTATATTGCACTATATCACAATGATTTCAACATTACTTTTTGATTCAAATTTTAACTCAGGACTTTACTATTGCATGGCAGAAGTGTGGCCTTCATGTCTTTTTTTGACCGTGAGGTTAAGTTGCTCTGCCCACTGCCTGTAGTGATATAAATGCACACAGTAGTTTTACTGGAACTGTAATTACATTTGTAATGAAATCTCCATGAACACCTTAACAATGTTGCTACAGCTACCATCCAAAGCCCTGTCAACTTTGTCAGACACAGTAAATCCTCCCTCATCACTTCCCCCAATAATTCCACTAGCACCCACTATATCAGCAAAAATCCAAACCCAAACAATTCAACAGAATTATTTGTAATATTTGGTTTTTGAAGAAAGGTTCCTGATGGTTAGCAGAACACACCTTGAACATAAACACTCTTTTGAAGTTATGAATGATTTATATGGATACCATAGGTTCTGAAATGTTTATTTTAATTCCCGTCCCACAGCTTGCGTTTCTTCCTGTGACATCAAGTCTAGGCAGTCCTGACTCAACAGGCTGTCTTTATAGGATCAAAAGCTAACATTAAGCTGCGTCCAACAGTTTCTTAACTTATCACAACCTCTTATTTCTTTTTCACAGTTTTTCCGTTTAGCACTCTTGCCCCATGCCCCTGCCACCCAGCCCCTCCCTCTCTAAACCTCCAGCCAAGACACAGTTCCTGCAGCCTGGAAAGAAGCAAGTCCTTGCCAAGGCTTCAAGGCAACTGGCATAACGTCCTGGCCCAAAACAAAACACCTGGAACTACCACCTAATTGAATATAAATGTTGGAAACGAATGGGTCTGGGTTGTCAGGAAGGTGTCGCAGCCACAGAGAAAGTTTAATATTTCCTGCGACGTTCATAGAATCACGTCCCTGAAAGTTCTACAGGGGGTGGTCTTCCGATCTCCTGCCACAACTTAGTCAGATGTTCGATGGAAATCCTGTAGAAATGGCCTAAATGACACCATTTCTTAAGGTTTCCAGCAGAGCTGTGGTGGAAGATCAGGGACCCTCATGCCCCCTGTAGAAATTTCAGCAGAGAAGGACTGTGATTTCAGTATCCATAATACTGCTTCTGGAATTAGTTCCACAACATAGCTTCCAATTCTAGACCCATTTTATATAAATACTGCATAGACAGTAGTTACAGTAATGGTCAGGGACCAAAGAGCTGGAGTATAGTCTATGAAATTATAGCTATGTGACCTATGACACAATTCCCATTCAAGCTTTCTTAAAGATTCGTAAAGAATTCTCCAGGAAGACCTTTACAATGTTGCTATGGCTACCATCCAGAACTCTGCCAACTCTGTCAGGCACAGTAACTTCCCCCCTACCCTGCTCAGTTCCGCCAATAATTCCACTGCGATCCCTTATATCAGCAAAAATCCAAACACAAATCCAAATAATTCAGCAAAATTATTTGCAATGTTTGATTTTTTTTAAAAAGGTTCCTGATGGTTAACGGAGTCCACCTTGAGCATAAACACACTTTTTGAAGTCATGAATGATTTACACATGGGTCCTGGGTTAAAATTAGCTCCTAAAGGGAATGTTGAAATTACTGTGGTGTAATGCAATAATAAACAGTTTGACAAAAGGTCACAAACCTGAACGTTGGCCGGCATTTTGCCTCCAAGAGACAAGTCCTGACATCGAAACATAATGGGGGTTCTGAGTCCATGCTGGAGGGCAGTGGGACTGTGACAGCAATCTTTCCTGTTCTGGGAATGTTGTCCAGTAAGGACAGCAGGCTGTCTCGCTGAGCTGCCAGCCCAATCAGAGGGCCAGCAGCTCTGCAGCCTCGGCAGCGCCACCACAATAGGCCGCGGGGAAAACGGCCCGGCAGTAGGAATGCACCGGGCTTCCCTCCTGACGCCTTTTGCTGCCATTTTCCCCGCCCCTCCCGCCTCCCAGCCTGTCTCCAATGGGCTGGCAAAATCCCAGCTGTTCACTCTGTTTGTCTATCCACAGATGCTGCTGGACCTGCTGAGTATTTCCAGCATTTTCTGTTTTTATTTCAGATTTCCAGCATTCGCAGTATTTTATTTACGTGATACAACAACAACTTATATTTAAATAGCGCCTTTAATGTAATAAAAAGGTCCAGCAGGGAGATATTGAACACAAAGTAGTGTGTATAGCAGGGTTTAACCACATCATAAGGAGATTTGAAGAGATCGGAAATGTTCTAAACTGACCATCTCAAGGAGTGTGTTGGTATTTACACTGCTGGATTAGCCAATCACAGTATGAATATCAGTGGCTTGTAACTATAATCTTTTTTAAATTTAAAACATTACGTTAGACATTGTGAGAGTCAGCAAATTACGACTTGTTCATCTACGCTACAGATATTAGGAAATAACGGCAGGGTGCATGTGAAGTTTACTGATATATTCAGGACCTCTGCACACCCACATCGCTGTTACCTTGTCAATCCCATAACTCGAAAGCTTATCCCAATCTGATCAGAGGAATACAGATCCTTCCCTTTTTTCCCGCGCCCGACCCGACCCAACCCGACCATCAGTTAACTTACCTTCCGTTCTTCATTTTGTTGCTGATCTCAACAAGCTTAAAATAACTGTAACAAAACCACCTTTCTAGTCCACAAATTACATTAACATTGGAGCCACACACCTGAGGTTGTGATAGAGTGTGTCCAACCCGGCCCAACCTGACCTGAGCCCGAATGCCGGACTCGGAAGTGCGACCCGACCCGAACCCGACACATGTCGTCGGGTCCCGTTGGGTTTGGGTCGGATAGCCGGCCTTTAATGTGTACTGAGTTATATCAGAGAAAGGGTCGTGTGGACTGAGTTATATTTAGAAAGGGTCGTGTGGACTGAGTTATATCATAGAAAGGGTTGGGTGTACTGAGTTATATCAAAGAAAGGGTTGGGAGTACTGAGTTATATCATAGAAAGGGCCGTGTGTACTGAGTTATATCATAGAAAGGGTCGTGTGGACTGAGTTCTTTCATAGAAAAGGCCATGTGTACTGAGTTATATTTAGAAAGGGTTGTGTGTACTGAGTTATATTATAGAAAGCATTGGGTGGACTGAGTTATATTATAGAAAGCGTTTGGTGCACTGAGTTATATTGTAGAAAGCATTGGGTGTACTGAGTTATATTATAGAAAGGGTTGGGAGTACTGAGTTATATCATAGAAAGGGCCGTGTGTACTGAGTTATATTACAGAAAGGGTCGTGTGGACGGAGTTATATTTAGAAAGGGTCGTGTGGAGTGAGTTATATAGAAAGGGCCGTGTGTACTGAGTTATGTCAAAGAAAGTGTTGGGTGTACTAATCTAAATCATAGAAAGGGTTGGGAGTACTGAGTTATATTACAGAAAGGGTTGGGTGTACTAAATTATATTACAGAAAGGGTCATGTGTACTGAGTTATATTATAGAAAGTGTTGGGTGTACTGAGTTATATCATAGAAAGGGCAGTGTGTACTGAGTTATATTATAGAAAGTGTTGGTGTACTGAGTTATATCATAGAAAGGGCTGTGTGTACTGAGTTATATTATAGAAAGTAAAAGCAAAATACTGCGGATGCTGGAAATCTGAAACAAAAACAAGAAATGCTGGATTCACTCAGCAGGTCTGGCAGCATCTGTGGAAAGAGAAGCAGAGTTAACGTTTCGGGTCAGTGACCCTTCTTCGGAACGAAGAAGGGTCACTGACCCGAAACGTTGACTCTGCTTCTCTTTCCACAGATGCTGCCAGACCTGCTGAGTGAATCCAGCATTTCTTGTATATTATAGAAAGTGTTGGGTGTACTGAGCTATATCATAGAAAGGGCTCTGTGTACTGAGTTATATCATAGAAAGGGTTGGGTGTACTGAGTTATATTATGGAAAGGGCTGTGTGTACTGAGTTATATCATAGAAAGGGTTGGGTGTACTGAGTTATATTATAGAAATGGCTGTGTGTACTGAGTTATATTTAAAAAGGGCTGTGTGTACTGAGTTATATTTAGAAAGGGCTATGTGTACTGAGTTATATTATAGAAAGTGTTGGGTATACTGAGTTATATTATAGAAATGGCTGTGTGTACTGAGTTATATTTAGAAAGGGTCGTGTGTACTGAGTTATATTACAGAAAGGGTTGGGTGTACTGAGTTATATCATAGAAAGGGCCGTGTGTACTGAGTTATATCATAGAAAGGGCCGTGTGTACTGAGTTATATTACAGAAAGGGTCGTGTGGACTGAGTTATATTTAGAAAGGGTCATGTGGAGTGAGTTATATAGAAAGGGCCGTGTGTACTGAGTTATATCAAAGAAAGTGTCGGGTGTACTGATTTATATCATAGAAAGGGTTGGGAGTACTGAGTTATATCATAGAAAGGGCCGTGTGTACTGAGTTATATTTAGAAAGGGTCGTGTGTACTGAGTTATATTACAGAAAGGGTTGGGTGTACTGAGCTATATCATAGAAAGGGCAGTGTGTACTGAGTTATATTATAGAAAGTGTTGGTGTACTGAGTTATATTATAGAAAGGGCTGTGTGTACTGAGTTATATTATAGAAAGTGTTGGGTGTACTGAGTTATATCATAGAAAGGGCTGTGTGTACTGTGTTATATTATAGAAAGTGTGTGTACTGAGTTATATTTAGAAAGGGTCGTGTGTACTGAGTTATATTATAGAAAGTGTTTGGTGTACTGAGTTATATCATAGAAAGGGCTGTGTGTACTGAGTTATATTATAGAAAGTGTTGGGTATACTGAGTTATATTATAGAAATGGCTGTGTGTACTGAGTTATATTTAAAAATGGCTGTGTGAACTGAGTTATATTTAGAAAGGGTCGTGTGGACTGAGTCATATTATAGAAAGTGTTGGGTGTACTGAGTTCTATTACAGAAAGAGTTGGGTGTACTGAGTTATATCATAGAAAGGGCCGTGTGGACTGAGTTATATTGTAGAAAGTGTTGTGTGTACTGAGTTATATCATAGAAAGGGTCATGTGGACTGAGTTATATTTAGAAAGGGTTGTGTGTACTGAGTTATATTATAGAAAGCGTTTGGTGCACTGAGTGATATTATAGAAAGCGTTGGGTATACTGAGTTATATTATAGAAAGGGTTGGGTGTACTGAGTTTTATCATAGAAAGGGCCGTGTGGACTGAGTTATATCATCGAAAGGGATATGTGGACTGAGTTATATTATATTATGTGTTTGGTGTACTGAGTTATATTATAGAAAGTGTTGGGTGTACTGAGTTATGTTATAGAAAGGGTTGGGTGTACTGAGTTTTATCATAGAAAGGGCCGTGTGTACTGAGTTATATTACAGAAAGGGTCATGTGGACTGAATTATATTACAGAAAGGGTTGGGTGTACTGAGTTATATCATAGAAAGGGCCGTGTGGACTGAGTTATATTATAGAAAGGGCCGTGTGTACTGAGTTATATTACAGAAAGGGTCGTGTGGACTGAGTTATATTTAGAAAGGGTCGTGTGGAGTGAGTTATATAGAAAGGGCCGTGTGTACTGAGTTATATCAAAGAAAGTGTTGGGTGTACTAATCTATATCATAGAAAGGGTTGGGAGTACTGAGTTATATCATCGAAAGGGCCGTGTGTACTGATTTATATCATAGAAAGGGTTGGGAGTACTGAGTTATATCATAGAAAGGGCCGTGTGTACTGAGTTATATTTAGAAAGGGTCGTGTGTACTGAGTTATATTACATAAAAGGGTTGGGTGTACTGAGTTATATCATAGAAAGGGCCGTGTGTACTGAGTTATATCATAGAAAGGGCCGTGTGTACTGAGTTATATTACAGAAAGGGTCGTGTGGACTGAGTTATATTTAGAAAGGGTCATGTGGAGTGAGTTATATAGAAAGGGCCGTGTGTACTGAGTTATATCAAAGAAAGTGTCGGGTGTACTGATTTATATCATAGAAAGGGTTGGGAGTACTGAGTTATATCATAGAAAGGGCCGTGTGTACTGAGTTATATTTAGAAAGGGTCGTGTGTACTGAGTTATATTACAGAAAGGGTTGGGTGTACTGAGCTATATCATAGAAAGGGCAGTGTGTACTGAGTTATATTATAGAAAGTGTTGGTGTACTGAGTTATATTATAGAAAGGGCTGTGTGTACTGAGTTATATTATAGAAAGTGTTGGGTGTACTGAGTTATATCACAGAAAGGGCTGTGTGTACTGTGTTATATTATAGAAAGTGTTGTGTGTACTGAGTTATATTTAGAAGGGGTCGTGTGTACTGAGTTATATCATAGAAAGGGTTGGGTGTACTGAGTTATATTATAGAAATGGCTGTGTGTACTGAGTTATATTTAAAAAGGGCTGTGTGCACTGAGTTATATTTAGAAAGGGCTATGTGTACTGAGTTATATTATAGAAAGTGTTGGGTATACTGAGTTATATTATAGAAATGGCTGTGTGTACTGAGTTATATTTAAAAATGGCTGTGTGAACTTAGATATATTTAGAAAGACTCGTGTGTACTGAGTTATATTATAGAAAGTGTTGGGTGTACTGAGTTATATCATAGAAATGGCTGTTTGTACTGAGTTATATTTAAAAAGGGCTGTGTGTACTGAGTTATATTTAGAAAGGGCTATGTGTACTGAGTTATATTATAGAAAGTGTTGGGTATACTGAGTTATATTATAGAAATGGCTGTGTGTACTGAGTTATATTTAAAAATGGCCGTGTGGACAGGGTCATATTATGGAAAGTGTTGGTTGTACTGAGTTATATTATAGAAAGTGTTGGGTGTACTGAGTTATATCATAGAAAGGGCTGTGTGTACTGAGTTATATTATAGAAAGTGTTGTGTGTACTGAGTTATATTTAGAAAGGGTCGTGTGTACTGAGTTATATTATAGAAAGTGTTGGGTGTACTGAGTTATATCATACAAACGGCTGTGTGTACTGAGTTATATTATAGAAAGTGTTGTGTGTACTGAGTTATATTTAGAAAGGGTCGTGTGTACTGAGTTATATTAAAGAAAGTGTTTGGTGAACTGAGTTACATTATAGAAAGGGCTGTGTGTACTGAGTTATATCATAGAAAGGGTTGGGTGTACTGAGTTATATTTAGAAAGGGCTATGTGTACTGAGTTATATTATAGAAAGTGTTGGGTGTACTGAGTTATATCATAGAAATGGCTGTTTGTACTGAGTTATATTTAAAAATGGTCGTGTGGACAGAGTCATATTATAGAAAGGGTTGGGTGTACTGAGTTATATTTAGAAAGGGCTATGTGTACTGAGTTATATTATAGAAAGTGTTGGGTGTACTGAGTTATATCATAGAAAGGGCTGTGTGTACTGAGTTATATTATAGAAAGTGTTGTGTGTACTGAGTTATATTTAAAAAGGGTCGTGTGTACTGAGTTATATTATAGAAAGTGTTTGGTGAACTGAGTTATATTTAAAAAGGGCTGTGTGTACTGAGTTATATTTAGAAAGGGCTATGTGTACTGAGTTATATTATAGAAAGTGTTGGGTATACTGAGTTATATTATGGAAATGGCTGTGTGTACTGAGTTATATTTAAAAATGGCTGTGTGAACTTAGTTTTATTTAGAAAGACTCGTGTGTACTGAGTTATATTATAGAAAGTGTTGGGTGTACTGAATTATATCATAGAAATGGCTGTGTGTACTGAGTTATATTATAGAAAGTGTTGGGTGTACTGAGTTATATTATAGAAATGGTTGGGTGTACTGAGTTATATCATAGAAAGGGCTATGTGTACTGAGTTATATTTAGAAAGGGTCGTGTGTACTGAGTTATATTATATTATGTGTTTGGTGTACTGAGTTATATTTAGAAAGGGCCGTGTGGAATGAGTTATATTATAGAAAGTGTTGGGTGTACTTAGTTATATTATAGAAAGGGTTGGGTGTACTGAGTTATATCATAGAAACGGCTGTGTGTACTGAGTTATATTTAAAAATGGCTGTGTGTACTGAGTTATATTATAGAAAGTGTTGGGTGTACTGAGTTATATCATCGAAACGGCTGTGTGTACTGAGTTATATTATAGAAAGTGTTGTGTGCACTGAGTTATATTTAGAAAGGGCAGTGTGTACTGAGTTATATTATAGAAAGTGTTTGGTGCACTGAGTTATATTATAGAAAGGGCTGTGTGTACTGAGTTATATCATAGAAACGGTTGGGTGCACTGAGTTATATTATAGAAATGGCTGTGTGTACTGAGTTATATTTAAAAAGGGCTGTGTGTACTGAGTTATATTTAGAAAGGGCTATGTGTACTGAGTTATATTATAGAAAGTGTTGGGTGTACTGAGTTATATCATGGAAAGGGCCGTGTGTACTGAGTTATATTTAGAAAGGGTCGTGTGTACTGAGTTATATTACAGAAAGGGTTGGGTGTACTGAGCTATATCATAGAAAGGGCTGTGTGTACTGAGTTATATTATAGAAAGTGTTGGGTGTACTGAGTTATATCATAGAAAGGGCTTTGTGTACTGTGTTATATTATAGAAAGTGTTGTGTGTACTGAGTTATATTTAGAAAGGGTCGTGTGTACTGAGTTATATCATAGAAAGGGTTGGGTGTACTGAGTTATATTATAGAAAGTGTTGCGTGCACTGAGTTATATCATAGAAAGGGTTGGGTGTACTGAGTTATATTATAGAAATAGCTGTGTGTACTGAGTTATATTTAAAAAGGGCTATGTGTACTGAGTTATATTTAGAAAGACTCGTGTGTACTGAGTTATATTGTAGAAAGTGTTGGGTGTACTGAGTTATATCATAGAAATGGCTGTGTGTACTGAGTTATATTTAAAAATGGCTGTGTGGACAGAGTCATATTATAGAAAGTGTTGGGTGTACTGAGTTATATCATAGAAAGGGTTGGGTGTACTGAGTTATATTTAAAAATGGCTGTGTGTACTGAGTTATATTATAGAAAGTGTTGGGTGTACTGAGTTATATCATCGAAACGGCTGTGTGTACTGAGTTATATTATAGAAAGTGTTGTGTGCACTGAGTTATATTTAGAAAGGGTCGTGTGTACTGAGTTATATTATAGAAAGTGTTTGGTGCACTGAGTTATATCATAGAAAGGGCTGTGTGTACTGAGTTATATCATAGAAACGGTTGGGTGTACTGAGTTATATTATAGAAATGGCTGTGTGTACTGAGTTATATTTAAAAAGGGCTGTGTGTACTGAGTTATATTTAGAAAGGGCTATGTGTACTGAGTTATATTATAGAAAGTGTTGGGTATACTGAGTTATATTATAGAAATGGCTGTGTGTACTGAGTTATATTTAAAAATGGCTGTGTGTACTTAGTTATATTTAGAAAGACTCGTGTGTACTGAGTTATATTATAGAAAGTGTTGGGTGTACTGAGTTATATCATAGAAATGGCTGTGTGTACTGAGTTATATTTAAAAAGGGCTGTGTGTACTGAGTTATATTTAGAAAGGGCTATGTGTACTGAGTTATATTATAGAAAGTGTTGGGTATACTGAGTTATATTATAGAAATGGCTGTGTGTACTGAGTTATATTTAAAAATGGCCGTGTGGACAGGGTCATATTATAGAAAGTGTTGGGTGTACTGAGTTATATTATAGAAAGTGTTGGGTGTACTGAGTTATATCATAGAAACGGCTGTGTGTACTGAGTTATATTATATAAAGTGTTGGTGTACTGAGTTATATCATAGAAAGGGCTGTGTGTACTGAGTTATATCATAGAAAGGGCTGTGTGTACTGAGTTATATTATAGAAAGTGTTGTGTGTACTGAGTTATATTTAGAAAGGGTCGTGTGTACTGAGTTATATTATAGAAAGTGTTGGGTGTACTGAGTTATATCATCGAAAGGGTTGGGTGTACTGAGTTATATTATAGAAATGGCTGTGTGGACTGAGTCATATTATAGAAAGTGTTGGGTGTACTGAGTTATATCATAGAAACGGCTGTGTGTACTGAGTTATATTATAGAAAGTGTTGTGTGTACTGAGTTATATTTAGAAAGGGTCGTGTGTACTGAGTTATATTATGGAAAGTGTTTGGTGAACTGAGTTATATTATAGAAAGGGCTGTGTGTACTGAGTTATATTTAGAAAGACTCGTGTGTACTGAGTTATATTGTAGAAAGTGTTGGGTGTACTGAGTTATATCATAGAAATGGCTGTGTGTACTGAGTTATATTTAAAAATGGCTGTGTGGACAGAGTCATATTATAGAAAGTGTTGGGTGTACTGAGTTATATCATAGAAAGGGTTGGGTGTACTGAGTTATATTTAAAAATGGCTGTGTGTACTGAGTTATATTATAGAAAGTGTTGGGTGTACTGAGTTATATCATCGAAACGGCTGTGTGTACTGAGTTATATTATAGAAAGTGTTGTGTGCACTGAGTTATATTTAGAAAGGGTCGTGTGTACTGAGTTATATTATAGAAAGTGTTTGGTGCACTGAGTTATATCATAGAAAGGGCTGTGTGTACTGAGTTATATCATAGAAACGGTTGGGTGTACTGAGTTATATTATAGAAATGGCTGTGTGTACTGAGTTATATTTAAAAAGGGCTGTGTGTACTGAGTTATATTTAGAAAGGGCTATGTGTACTGAGTTATATTATAGAAAGTGTTGGGTATACTGAGTTATATTATAGAAATGGCTGTGTGTACTGAGTTATATTTAAAAATGGCTGTGTGTACTTAGTTATATTTAGAAAGACTCGTGTGTACTGAGTTATATTATAGAAAGTGTTGGGTGTACTGAGTTATATCATAGAAATGGCTGTGTGTACTGAGTTATATTTAAAAAGGGCTGTGTGTACTGAGTTATATTTAGAAAGGGCTATGTGTACTGAGTTATATTATAGAAAGTGTTGGGTATACTGAGTTATATTATAGAAATGGCTGTGTGTACTGAGTTATATTTAAAAATGGCCGTGTGGACAGGGTCATATTATAGAAAGTGTTGGGTGTACTGAGTTATATTATAGAAAGTGTTGGGTGTACTGAGTTATATCATAGAAACGGCTGTGTGTACTGAGTTATATTATATAAAGTGTTGGTGTACTGAGTTATATCATAGAAAGGGCTGTGTGTACTGAGTTATATCATAGAAAGGGCTGTGTGTACTGAGTTATATTATAGAAAGTGTTGTGTGTACTGAGTTATATTTAGAAAGGGTCGTGTGTACTGAGTTATATTATAGAAAGTGTTGGGTGTACTGAGTTATATCATCGAAAGGGTTGGGTGTACTGAGTTATATTATAGAAATGGCTGTGTGGACTGAGTCATATTATAGAAAGTGTTGGGTGTACTGAGTTATATCATAGAAACGGCTGTGTGTACTGAGTTGTATTATAGAAAGTGTTGTGTGTACTGAGTTATATTTAGAAAGGGTCGTGTGTACTGAGTTATATTATGGAAAGTGTTTGGTGAACTGAGTTATATTATAGAAAGGGCTGTGTGTACTGAGTTATATCATAGAAAGGGTTGGGTGTACTGAGTTATCTTATAGAAATGGCTGTGTGTACTGTGTTATATTTAAAAAGGGCTGTGTGTACTGAGTTATATTTAGAAAGGGCTATGTGTACTGAGTTATATTATAGAATGTGTTGGGTATACTGAGTTATATTATAGAAATGGCTGTGTGTACTGAGTTATATTTAAAAATGGCTGTGTGAACTTAGTTTTATTTAGAAAGACTCGTGTGTACTGAGTTATATTATAGAAAGTGTTGGGTGTACTGAGCTATATCATAGAAATGGCTGTGTGTACTGAGTTATATTATAGAAAGTGTTGGGTGTACTGAGTTATATTATAGAAAGGGTTGGGTGTACTGAGTTATATCATAGAAAGGGCTATGTGTACTGAATTATATTTAGAAAGGGTCGTGTGTACTGAGTTATATTATATTATGTGTTTGGTGTACTGAGTTATATTTAGAAAGGGCCGTGTGGACTGAGTTATATTATAGAAAGTGTTGGGTGTACTTAGTTATATTATCGAAAGGGTTGGGTGTACTGAGTTATATCATAGAAAGGGCCGTGTGGACTGTGTTATATTATAGTAAGTGTTGGGTGTACTGAGTTGTATTGTAGAAAGGGTTGTGTGTACTGAGTTATATTATAGTAAGTGTTGGGTGTACTGAGTTATATTATGGAAAGTGTTACGTGTACTTAGTTATATTATAGAAAGGGTTGGGTGTACTGAGTTATATCATAGAAAGGGCCATGTGGACTGTGTTATATTATAGAAACTGTTGGGTGTACTGAGTTGTATTATAGAAAGGGTTGTGTGTACTGAGTTATATTATAGAAAGTGTTGGGTGTACTGAGTTATGTTATAGAAAGGGTTGGGTGTACTGAGCTATATCATAGAAAGGGCCGTGTGGACTGAGTTATATTATAGAAAGTGTTGGATGTACTGAGGTATATTATAAAAAGGGTTGGGTGTACTGAGTTATATCCTAGAAAGGGCTGTGTGGACTGAGTTATATTATAGAAAGTGTTGGGTGTACTGAGTTATATTATAGAAAGTGTTGGGTGTACTGAGTTATATTATAGAAAGTGTTGGGTGTACTGAGTTATATCATAGAAAGGGCCGTGTGGACTGTTATATTGTAGAGATACAGCACTGAAACAGGCCCTTTGGCCCACTGAGTCTGTGCCGACCATCAACCACCCATTTTTATACTAATCCTACATTAATTCCATATTCCCACCACATCCCCACCTGTCCCTATATATTTCCCTACCTATACTATGGACAATTTATAATGGCCAATTTACCTATCAACCTGCAAATCTTTGGCATGTGGGAGGAAACCGGAGCACCCGGAGGAAACCCACGCAGAACTTGCAAACTCCACACAGGCAGTACCCAGAATTGAACCCGGGTCATTGGAGCTGTGGGGCTGCGGTGCTAATCGCTGCGCCACTGTGCCGCACTTATCGAAAGTATTGGGTGTACTGAGTTATATCATAGAAAGGGTTGGGTGTACTGAGTTATATCATCGAAAGGGCCGTGTGGACTGAGTTATATTATAGAAAGTGTTGGGTGTGCTGAGTTATATCATAGAAAGGGCCATGTGGACTGAGTTATATTATAGAAACTCCCTATGTCAGTACTGGAACGCATTGCCAGCGGAGGTGGTAGACGCGGGCACGATAGCGTCTTTTAAGATGTATCTAGACAGATACATGAATGGGCAGGAAGTAAAGAGATACAGAACCTTAGAAAATAGGCGACAGGTTTAGATAGAGGATTTGGATCGGCGTAGGCTTGGAGGGCCGAAGGACCTGTTCCTGTGCTGTAATTTTCTTTGTTCTTTGTTCTTTGAAGTTGTTGTCAATCAATAATTTTAATAATTTCTCTGTTTTTTTCACAAGAAAAACGTTTGTTCAAAAGCCATGTTGAATATTTGGCTGATTATGTTTTTGACATTGATGTGGAGTGTCGAGTTTTGAAGATGGTTAACAGCAACAGCAAATTTTTATTTTTTTATTCGTTCATGGGACATTGATGTCGCTGGCTAGGCCAGCATTTATTGCCCATTCGTAATTGCCCTTGAGAAGGTGGTGGTGAGCTGCCTTCTTGAATCGTTACAGTCCATGTGGGGTAGGTACGCCCACAGTGCTGATAGGGAGGGAGTTCCAGGATTTTGACACAGTGACAGTGAAGGAATGGCGATATAGTTACAAGTCAGGATTGTTTGTGACTTGGAGGGGAACTTGCAGGTGATGTTGTTCCCATGCATCTGCTGCTTTGTCCTTCTAGGTGGTAGAGGTTGCAGGTTTGGAAGGTGCTGTCTAAGGAGCCTTGATGAGTTGCTGCATTGCATCTTGCAGATGATACATACTGCTATCACTGTGCGTCAGTGGTGGAGGGAGTGAATGTTGAAGGTGTGGATAGGGTGCTAAACAAGTGGGTTGCTTTGTCCTGGATGGTGTCGAGCTTTTTGAGTGTTGTTGGAACTGTACTCATCCAGGTAAATGGTGAGTATTTCATCACACTCCTGATTTGTGCTTTGTAGATGGTGTCAGGTATTGGGGGATAGGAGGTGAGTTACTTGCCGCAGAATTACCAGTCTCTAACCCGCTCTTATAACCACAGTATTTTTATGGCTGGTGCAGTTAAGTTTCTGGTTAATGGTAACCCCCAGGATGTTGATGGTAGGGCATTCAATGGTGCTAATGCAATTGAATGTCAAGGGGAGATAGTTAGATTCCCTCGTGTTGGAGATAGTCATTGCCTGGCACTTGTATGGCATGAATGTTCGGAGCAACTTATCAGCCCAAGTCTGAATGTTGTCCAGGTCTTGCTGCATGTGGACATTGGCTCAATCTCATTAGCATATACCCAAACTTAAAATGGGGGCATAGTAATGCAAACAATTGGAATGGGGACAAAGACGCGCCAAGTGTATTTTTACTTTAAGTACATAAACTTTAAGCCTTTAACCATCATTCCTCCACATCAAGCACAGATCTTCAGAAAGCTGCAATTAGGGAAGATTTTCCATGTTTAATGTCACTTATACTTTTATTATAAAGTTTCATTCAAAGGAATAGAACATGCAGAACAAGTCTCAGTGAGAATAAATTTTCATAAAAACACTCCAATATTTACAATTAAACAACAGAAGAATGACTTCCTTCCCTGCTACACCTGAAAATCTGGTCTGAGTATTAGGAGACCTTTCTGAATAAGCCAATCGGAGGATGCTCACATTTGAGAGTTGAACCGTGACCAGTGAGCATCTTGAATTTTGATGCTGCACTAACTGGAGGCTGGGTGTTTAAACAAGACCTCACTGACACCCAAAGCTGGATGACTCTGGGCTGGATGTCCCTCCTTCTCCTGTAATGGAGTTAATTTACCATCAGCAATGGTGCAGGGACATTAACTTTCACAGACAGCAGAATCTTATCCAATGTCAATATTAGTCATTGAGGGTTTGGCTGTTGACTGTAAATCTCATGAATAGTCCCACAAACCTATGATTTTTTTTTCAGTGTTAGGTGCAAGATCCTGGGGTTTTGGAGGTTGGCATTTCTGGTCAGTGACTATTTGATGCTCTCAATCTCAACGTTTACCTGGACATTGACGTTCACTGTCCTTCGAAAACAATTCATTCTGACAGGCACTTTGAGATGTGTTGAAGTCGAGATGTTGAAGAGATGTCAGTGTTTTTAATTATTACACAGAGTGGCACTTCCCAGGAGTGAGAATAACGTCCATCCTCGCAGTTTATTTTCAGTGACATTATCCCTTCTTTTCTCAGAATCCTGAGCTCCTTTCAGAAAAGTTGCTCCCTAACATGGGAAAATCCAGCACAAAGATCAATAAGGCAACTCATAGTGTCCCCATGTGGCCAAGCAAGGAACAGCTAAATCTCAACATGTATATTTTCATGTGAGAGCGCTGTGTCTGATAACAAACAATAACACTTAAAAGTTTTGCAGTTTGACACCCTCGCAGCTCCTGTTTCAAATCCCAATTTCCAATTCGAGTGGATCCACCAGGTGAAGGAGCCATTTTGTACTCTAACTGTTCTGGCCTGTTTGGGTAGCAGCTAATTTGCCCAAAATAAATGAGCAGAAGGAACAGGTTATCTGTTTTCGGTGGGATCAACATTGATAAGGATCCCAGGAGGATTCCCTTGGTCAGCCTTGAAAAAATGCCATGGGCTTCTTACACCTGGCCAGGCTTCTCATGCACAAGCTGGCGCAGCTGACAATGTAGCTCTCCCTCAGTGATACACTGAAGAGTCAGCCTGGACTATTTGTTGAAGGCTGCAATGGAACCTGAACTCTCAAAATATAACTCCTAGGCAAGTGTGCTTCCAACTGAGCCAAGCTAATGGTGTAGCTTAAGAGTTGCCATTACTTTCACATTAACAGTCACTTAAAGGGAAATTGGGACACTAAGCCCAGTCAAAGTACTTCTTGAGAGCAACAGGAAAGAGGCCATCAATTCAAACTCAACTTTTCATATAGAAAAAGTCTAGTGCAGATAAGAAAACTGATATTTAAAACATTAATGAGACAAAAAGTAGGAAAGTCTTCAACCCAGATGGTGCACATCCCAGAGAAGGTTGAGGAGGAGCTGACACATATGCTTGTTTTACAGTGCTGATTATAATTTTGCAAGAATCTTTGGAAATGATGGTTCTGCCAAAGGACTAGAGGATGGAAATGTTACACCCTTGTTAGGAGAGCAGGGAAGGATAAGCTAGGTAGTCTTTCCTTGGTTTTGGGTTGAAGTTAGTGAACGCTAAGTAAGATAATGGACTAGTACTGATGTTTTCTGCATGAGATCGTCGAAACATGTAAAAATAGTAGCAGGAGTAGGCCATTCGGCCCTTCAGGCCTTCTCCGCCATTCAAAAAAGATCATGGCAGATCATCTAATTCAGTACCCTGTTCCCACTTTCTCCCCATATCTCTTGATCCTTTGGCATGAAGAAATATATCTATCACCTTCTTGAATATATTTAATGACTTGGCCTCCACTGCCTTCTGCAGTAGAGAATTCAACAGGTTCATCACCCTATGAGTGAAGAAATTTCTCCTCATCTCAGTTCTAAATGGCATACCCCGTATCCTGAGACTGTGACCCCTGATTCTGGACTCCCCAGCCATCAGGAACATCCTCCCTGCATCTAGCCTGTCTAGTCCTGTTAGAATTTTATAGGTTTCTATAAGATCCCCTCTCATTCTTCTAAACTCTAGTGAATATAGGCCTAGTCGACCCAATCTCTCCTCATACGTCAGTCCTGCCATCCCAGGAATCAGCCTAGTAAATCTTCTTTGCACTCCCTCCATGGCTAGAACACCCTTCCTCAGATAAGGAGACCAAAACTACACGCAATACTCCAGATGTGGTCTCACCAAGGCCCTGCATAACTGCAGTAAGACATCCTTGCTCCTGTACTCAAATCTTCTTGCAATGAAGGCCAACATACCATTTGCCTTCCTATCTGCTTGCTGCACCTGAATGCTTGCTTTCAGCGACTGGTGTACAAGGACACCCAGCTCTCATTGCACCTCCCATTTTCCCAATCTATCACCATTCAGATAATAACCTACCTTTCTGTTTTTACAACCTCGCATTTATCCATGTTATTCTGTATCTGCCATGCATTTGCCTACTCACCCAACTTGTCCAAATCACATTGGAGTCTTTTTGCATCCTCCTCACAGCTCACTTTCCTCTCCAGCTTTTTGTCGTCTGCAAACTTGGAAATGTTTCATTTAGTTCCTTCACCCAAGTCATTAATATATATTGTGAATAGCTGGGGCCCAAGCACCGATCCCTGTGGTACCCCACTGGTTACTGCCTGCCACCTGGAAAAAGACCCGTTTATTCCTACTCTCTGTTTCCTGTCTGTCAACCAATTCTCAATCCATGCCAGTATATTACCCCCAATCCCATGTGCTTTAATTTTGCACACTAATCTCTTATGTGGGACCTTATCAAAAGCCTTCTGAAAATCCAAATACACCACATCCACTGGTTCTCCCTTATCTATTCTACTCGTTACATCCTCCATGATGTAAAGAAAGACTTGCATTTATATTGCACCTTTCACAACCTCAGGACATCCCAAAACACCTTACAGCCAATGAAGTACTTTTGAAATGTAGTCACTATTGTAGGAAATACAGCAGCCAATTTGTGCACAGTAAGATTCCACAAACAGCAATGTGATAATGAGTAGATAATCTGTTTTAGTGATAAACATTGGCCAAGTCAACGGAGATAACTCCCCAGCTCTTCTTCAGACAGTATCATGGGGTCTTTTAGATCCACCTGAGAGGGCAGACGGGGCCTCAGTTCAATGTCTCTTCTGAAAGATAACACTTCATACAGTGCAGTACTCCCTTAGTATTGCACTGGAATGTCAGGCTAGATTTTGTATTTGAGCCTTTGTGGTGGGACTTAAACCCACAACCTCCTGACACAGAGTTGAGAGTGTTACCCATGACGCCACAGCTGACACCATGGCCAGATAGGTGGCAATGCAGATTAATGAACATAATGGTGAAAGAGTACACTTTGGGAAGTAGAATACAGACAGGAAGCATATGCGACATGGTAAGTTTCTTAACAGAGTGGGGAGGCAGGGAGGTGCAGAAGTGCAGATACACAGATATTTGAAGGACAAGTGCAGTTCTGAAGACCATAAAATGGTGATTGGGAATCTAGGTTTCTTGATAAGGTCGTTGGATATATAAGCAAAGAGGCCGTGTTCAATGTTGCAAGGTATTGGTTAGGCCACAGTTGGAGAATTGCTCACAGTTCTGGACACCTGACTATAGGAAGGATATCAGAGCTGTTGAAAGGCTGAATTGAAGATTTTCTGGAATGATACTGGTAATACGAGGTTCAGCTTTGAAAAAAGAAAATAAATTTGTATTTATAAAACATTTGTTAGGACATCTCACAATGCTTCAAGCTCACTGATGTTCAATCACTGTTGCTAATGCCCAGCAAAGTACAGTGACAGCAAGCAAAGCATGTACATAGTCACCTTGCTGCACTTTGTATAACACTGCCTTGTCCTCTGGTCTAAAAATTAGTCAGATTGTAATGTGAATTTTATATAACTTGTGGAAATAGTTAGCAGCTACTGTTCTGAGCTATGAGTGCAGTTGAGCAAAGAAGAAACTAATAATTACTTTAATAAAGTCAAAATCCTTCTATTTTCACCATCAGCATTTTCACTGGAAAGTGTCCTGTTTATGTTCTTCATGTTCAGTGCAAATGTAGAGTTTAAATATAATTCCTGAGCCAGCGTGGGGTGGGGGTGGGGGTGGGGGTGGGTGGGTGGGGGGGGGGTGGTGGTGGAATACAGAACCCATTCCACCTTGTGATGCTGAGGACAGTGTAACATGTGAACCTCGCCTGTTGCCCCTTCTTGATGCCGCTCTCTAAATGATTCTCCTCATCCCATCGTTGTTTATTTGACCTGCCTTCAAAACCCTCAGCTCTTCAAACATTGTCTTCATCTGCTGAAACTTTAGCACTGATTTTAACTGGGAGCAGGTAACTAGTGAGTGAGGATGAGGTGAGGGGCAATCCTGCACCACACCACCCAACCACCCCACCCTCAGCAGCCTGAGGCGCTGATGGATTAACACTTGAGCTTTATCGGTTTGTCGCCAGCCAGCTACTGCTTGAAAGAGGCACCAAGCAGCAGCTGGACAATGGGCAGGAGTGGGCATTTGGGTGGCAGGAGGTCAACAACAACAAGTAAAGATGTGAGGGGGGGTGGGGGGTGGGGTTCAGGAGGGTCTTGTTGGCAGGAGGTGGGAAACTCAAAGCAAGTGAAGCCTAGGCTTTCCTGTGAGGCCCTGAGGAGTGCTTCTGATCTGTATATTTAAAGAATGATCCTGCCAGTATCGGACTGGTGTCCTTGCCTCACCACTGACAAAGAATCATCAAATCACAATGGTACAGTGCAGAAGGAAGCCATTCAGCCCATCAAGTCTGTGCTGGCTCTTTCAAAGAACAATCAAGTTAGTCCCACTCCCCTCGCTCTTTCTCCGCATTCCTTCAAGTATTCTTCCTTCTAGTATTTCTCCAATTCCCTTATGAAGGCTATTATTGAATCTGTATCCACCACTCTATCAGGCAGTGCATTCCAAATCATAACAACTTGTTGCATAAAAATGTTTTCCCTCATGACGCCTCTTTTGCCAGTCACCTTAAACCAGTGCCCTATTGTTATGGACCCTTCAGCCATTGAATTGAACAGTGTGAAGTTGCTCTATTTGTGCGTTAGGTATGAGTTAAACCTGCCGCAGATATCTGGAGCTAGTAATTACAAGCCTTAGTACTTTGAATGAGGTGATAGTTGTTATTGACTGCCTATCAAAATCTCTGCCACCAAAAATTAACTGTTAGAAAGGAATCTCATTCCGTCAGATTGTGAATTGATTTAGGAGATTTTAAAAATGTCAAATTTTAATTATTTTTGTTTTCTTCTTACTTCTTTCTTTTCTCCCTCTTCGTCCAATCTTTCCCTTTTTTCTCTTTCAGTACCTGATTCCACATTGAATTCATCCACTTGAATTCACCTTCCTTCACAACCTCCCACTCTTTATTACTCAATCCTTTGATCTAATTGCTTACGGTGATACCCTGTTGGTTGCCCTGTTCACCAGGGTTCCAGATGCCCTGTTTCCCCTCACTGCGATGTTATCAATTCACACTTTCAGCAACTGAGTGGGCAAACATTGTTTTGAGCTTAAGGGTGCAGAGGCAAGTCTAACACCTGGCGGATTCCATTAGGTGCCCCACTGCAACAAACTCGGGCCCAAGTTCTTTGCGCAGAATTTAACATCTGTTTCCCTGTGGGATTTAATCATTTCTTTGAACTAATGTTTATCTTCTTCCATCGTTTCTACATTTCTCCCTCTTCCCCCTCCCACACAAACCCTGAGGCCTACACACAGCTCGGGAGGCAGGAAGCCTAACCGCAGATTTCTGAACCACTGTCAATAATCCCCAGTCCAAAACAAATCGCTGCGTTCAGCTTCTATGTGTATGCAGCTGAATGGCCTCTGTTGTCAGGAATACATTGCGAAGAAAACCTGGTAACTCCTGTGATAGTCTTTTGCAATAATATATTTTGAGGCATTGCTCAGGATTTAGATGTTGCTAAAATCCATTCAGAGGAGGCAAAATTTACCCGGAGTGGTCATCGGGCATGCTGTTGGAAGATTAATTGTGTTGCCCATCACAATGCCATTGTCATGCCGGCCGAAGCTGATGAGCGCTGTTAAAACCTTCCCTTTTTCAAGGGCTGGAAGTGGTCTCTTTATTGATCGCTGGTTTGGCCACTCAATCTTGGGGGTGGGGGGGGGGGGGGTAATTTAACCCCCCACCCCCTAAAAGTATAATAAACTGCAAATGCGAACCCAACCCCCCTGAAACATGCCAGTTTTAACAGAGCGGGACAGCAACCAAACCACTCCCAGGAGTTAGGTTGGTCATTTGAATATTTTACTGAGGCTGTGTGTCTCAGATTTTATCCCTTTTCCAGCTTTAGTCCTTGGCGATCGGTTTTCCCGGCCCTCAGGAAACCTGGCAGCTAAAGGGAGGCAAGGACTGCTGTGTGAAAGATGTTGGTGCCTTTATAGCACTGCTTGTGGATCAAGCAGAGCAGATTTGCTCCCCCACAACTGTGGCTCACCAAGATAACCTGTTAACCTCCCTAATGATCAGACTTGTTCGTGATCAGTGACTTTCCCCCGAACATCTGTCTCTCCAGCCAATCACTCTCTGGTCCCCCAATCTCTCTCTCCATTCTCTCTCCCTCCAATCTCTCTCTGTCCCCCAATCTCTCTGCCATCCCATCTTTCCCTCTGATTTCTCTATTCCCCCAATCTCTTTCTTCCCCCAATCTCTCTCTGGCCCACCCATCGCTCCCTCTGATCTTTGTCTGGTTCCCCCCCCCATCTCTCCCTCCAATCTCTCCCTGCCCCTCATCTCTCTCTAGTTCCACCCATTTCTCCCTCTGATTTCTCCCCAACCCTCCACAATCACTCCCCAACCCCTTCAAAACAAAATGTACCCACCCACTGGCCCACCCACCTGGGGCCACCATTGCAGTCTGTAACCCGAGCAGCACCAAGTTTCCTGCTCCTGGCCTGCAGCATTTGCTGCAGCGTTCTTCACCCGACAGGGAGCCACGCTGTCAATCAGGCTGGCATCCAAGCAAGGAACCTGTTCAAAAAAACAGCCATGTGGTTGAAACCTCTGGGGACCAGAACAGCTCCTCCCCACTTGGTAATCTCATCCCAGTAAATATTGGGGTCTATGGCTGGTACCAATGGGGCTGAGTGTAGACTGCGCAAACTCCTAAATCTGGTACTTAAAAATTGCTGCACTGTCTGATGTCCTTACAATGCTGGAACGAGTCTCCTGCCTGAAACAGATCTGGAATTCTCAGACCTCTCCCATTCAATCCTTGTGGAAATATAATATGATTTCAATGAGATGTAAATAAAAAGGTTGTACCACAGGAGACTGAATTTACCCGGAATGTATCAATGAGGATTGCGTGCCAGTAACTATGCAGGGTATCGGGGGGTAACAGTTGGCGCACGAAGGAACCCAAACACTGACACAATCCCCTAAACCTAGGGTTGCCCACTCTGCTTGCATGTATTCCTGGAGGTTACACCACAAGATCACCCTCCACCAGTCACCCAATCCGGTCAAACAGCCTCTTTTCCCCATCACCAATACTATTATAACTAATGAACTAAAGGGTTTAAAGAGCATGAAATAATTCACAATTTGGGTTAATGTCCCTGTGCTTTTTCTCCTGGGTTTCTCGCAGCTGTATCCAGGAGTTTAAGCTGAAAATCCAGGAAACTCCAGGACAATCCAGGAGTGTTTGCAACCTGACTGCAACAGAATAATTCCAGGAGTTACCCCAGTGGACTGAGTGTGACTTTGTACAAATTATAGATGATCATTTCATCTCCTCTCTAGGTTCATTATTTCATATTCTGAGGAATAATCTCTGATCTCACCAAATCTAAACATGATGATGATATTTGAAGGAAGTTCTGCCCACATTACAGCCACTTGTCAACAGGTTTCTGTGCCCAGGATCACCAAACTGAGCAAATATGAGTCAGTGTTTGAATGTGGTGGAGGTGCAGTATATAAAGACTGAACACTGCAAGGAAAAGGCAGAGCGAGAGAGAGAAGCAGCTCCTTTACTCTTAGAAACCAGCCAGCTGATCACACAAGAGGCAGAATGAAATCCTTTCTCCTCACCATTGCTGCAGTGCAGATCCTCCACTGCTCAGGTAGGTACTGGAGAGAGCGACACCTCATAAAGCAACAAGTTATTGGGAATGAGATTCAGTCACTGATATTTTCCCAATGTGTGAAAAGAATTCACTGAAGAACACTGGAGAGTTTTCTACAATTTTCCTTTTCTCTCTACAGGAATACCGAGCCCTAAGGAAGCTCTGAGAGTGTCAGTTATAAAGCTGAACGAAATCACAGAGACCACCAATCTGTGTGGGATAACCAGGAGAAGAGCGAAGGATGTAAGTGTGTCCTGATCTTAGTATGTTTCACTGTTTAAAATCTACAAGAATATTACTGAGTGCAGTTAGACACTGATTATTAAACAGGAGCAGAATATTATATTACACTCACGCTGATGGGTGAATCAGTCCACAGTAAGAACACTAGATACAGTAATGCATTAATGACCTGTTTTCTCTCATCAGATTTATCGCACAGGAAAATTGTCGTACAATGTGGATTTAACATTCTCAGTGAAAGAAACCATCTGCTCCAAGAATTCTGGACTGGAATTTGATGATCCCAGCTGTTACTTCCGCACCAAAAAGACTGCAGTGAGTTCTGAGTTCCATTGTCACATCGAAACCCCTATTTGTACTGAGTTATATTGTAGAAAGAGCCGTGTGTTCTGAGTTAACTTATAGAAACTCCCTTGGTCAGTTCTGAATTTCTTGTCTATCAATAATTTTAATAATTTCTCTTTTATTTTGATAGGTAAAAGGTTTTTGCAAAAGCCATGTTGAATATTTTGCTGATGAGGTTGTTGACATTGATGTGGAGTGTCGAGGTTTAAAGACATTTGACAGTAAAAGTGGATCATTAGAGTCCAGTGAAAACAGTATTGAGGTAACCTCACAATTATACACATCAGGGCAATGGAATTTCTGCACTTTGGGGCAGGACTTTCTCCACCTTTTGGACTTGATTTTTTTAACTTCCCCCTCTTCTCTTGGAATACCCCTGATGTAGTGGACAAGCAATCAGTACCGTTCCTTCCTGTCTAGCAGTAAATCTGTATGGAGATATATTTCTTCTTAATGTTATCTATGAAAATAATTGACCCTTATTGTCAGGAGTTTATCATAACAGAGTCCATTTTATCACAGTAATACCTTAACCATTGCCCTCACTGTACTGCATTTATTATTGGTGCATCAGAAACTATCCAGATGTTTGTTGACGCCATCACCACTTAACACTGAACCACTGCATTCCATCCTGGAAATGTAAAGAGTTAACATCTCCTCAATTCCCATTTAATCTCATTTAGATCATTGATTTCGGGATGATGCTAAAACTAATGCTTTACAAAACATCAGTCTACCCCTCATACTTAACATATAAATATTAATATTTTAATACAGATGAAACCCAAGCGAACCTTCTCTCCAAGAGTTTACAAACGTAAGTATAAACTGGGATTTTCGCCAGAAGATTATTGACAATTTTAAATTGCTAAAACCTGGACGTCTAGGTTAGAATGGAATCTGTGACAATAATGTGCTTTTAGTTAATTCAATATCTGCCCAAAGACAGTAGGGGACGGGATACAAATACTTCAATCTTGTTGAGTCTTGTCCAGTCCCAAGTTGGTGGATTTTGGGATGGCCCTAAGTAGAGATGAGCTTTATTTTCCATTGAAGATGACATTGGAACAGGTCGATGTTACTGCAATAAATGTTGACATTCTCAGCATCTAGCAGACAATAATTACTGGGTGTTCCAGAGGGAGCACAATAGGGCAAACTGATAATAATCTCAGCCTCCATTAGTTTCTCCATTGACCCCACAGCCCCATTGTATCAGGGCTGGATTGATTATTGCTGCACTGAACAACAGGAGATGTTTGCTGAGGATTTCTCCAATTCAACACTGAGTCATTGAATCTCAGTTCTGAAGGAGTTAAAATTTCATCATTTTATATCTAATATAATTGGAATCTGTTCTTTACAAAGGATTCTAAAAGTTGAGAAAAATACAAAATGTCTCATTGATCCCCAGCACTAAACAGATAAATTTGAATATTTTGATACAGGTGTAAAGCAAATTAAAAGACTCGTCGCTTCAGGAGGCTTCAAATGTGAGTATAAACAGGGACTTTGTGTCAGATAATTGCTTCTTGATCATGATTATCAACAACAATAAAACACTGAAATCAGATTGAACTCAGTCCATCTGAAAATGACAGTTCTGTTGATTCTGTTCATTCCAGGAACCCAATGATGATTCAAGAGCCCGACACTAACCATGAATTAAATATCTGAAAGGCTGAGCTTGGTGTGAACACAAGAAGACCTCATTCAGATTAAAGAAGATGTTCTCAAGTGTACTTTACTTGTTCGTATATAAAGGGGGATCTGGGGTTCCTGATTGTACATTTTACTGTAACTAGAAGATTCGATAGTTTGTAAATGTTCTGTCCTTTGGTGTGTGTTGCCTTGTATTCTGTGGATCACATTAAAAGTGTAAAGAGAATATTTCCTGATGTTCCTCCAAATGTTGTTTCTCACTTCACTGATCAATGTTATGTATTTGTCCATTTGCTGGATATTTTATAGATCTGATTTATCTCAGAGCAATGCAGAGATGACACTAGTTCTTCATCAACAACTGGTTTATTTACAGTACTTTAAAATATCTCAGCACTTTCAAGATTTCAGTACAATGTCTTTCAGAACACTCTCGTATTTACTGGAACTTTCCAACCTGTCTCTTTAGTTTCAGTTTCAAAACAGTAGGCTTAAGCAATCAAACACAGTGAATACTGATCAGTGAACAGACTAATACAATCAAACACAAATTAATTAACCCATTGAACACTACAGTCAAATGGAAGTTCAGACAGACACAGCACTCAAACCAGCCTGTCACACACTTGTAGCCAGCTTCCTCAGTCCCCAGTTGTGCTGAAACGTTACAGACCTGAAATGTTAACTCTGTTTCTTTCTACACAGATACTGCCAGACCTGTTGAGTAATTCCAACACTTTTTATTCTCTTCAGTCTACTGATAGCTGCTGGGGACCTGGGGCTTCGCTGCTTTGAGTCCGGTATTGGGAGGTGGACAATTAGCAATGTATCAAAAAATATATATTTTAGCAATGTAGAGCTTTCAATCCTTGGACCATGTGACACATGATTCTTCAGCGAACCACTCGATGAAATGGTTTATAAGTGTGAATTCCTGCAGCTTGTGTGGAAGATAACTCTGAATATTTTCAAACTGTGTCAAACCTCAGAGTGGAATTAGTTTTTGTAAAGACCCCAGTCTCTTAGTTAAAGTAATCAATTGAAAGCTTCTACAGCAAACAGCAGGTCTGGCACAATTGTCCATGGACAAAAAAAGAATTTCTGTCTACACCTCTTCAATACTGTTCAGGCTGTTCAAATCCCCAGCTGCTTTCTCTGGTGTTTCCTACTGCATTCCTGCTGCACTCTACTGGGATTTCCCTTCCTTACACTAGCAGCTTCCCGATTGGTGTGTGCAATCTTACCGAGTATCCGCTTTGCATCCTCCAGAATCCACATTCTGTAGCTGTGCCCAGAGTGTGCCGTGTGAGGAATGCCAGTCACACAGAGGATACTGTCACATATGGTGAACCGGGCATTGGCTGCTCCTGATGTGTTAAACCTGCTACTTACTGAACCATTCATGTGATATTCACCAGCAGCACTACCTGCCACCCCTC
This sequence comes from Heterodontus francisci, assembly GCF_036365525.1. NCBI lineage: Eukaryota > Metazoa > Chordata > Chondrichthyes > Heterodontiformes > Heterodontidae > Heterodontus > Heterodontus francisci. The sequence goes on from NC_090377.1 coordinate 110,122,918, forward strand.
TGCATGGGAATCAGTCTATTCCTTGTAGCTGACTGTCAGTTTGTGGCCTCTCTTGTCTTGAGATAACTGGGCTGGGAGACCAGTCTGATATCTCTCAACCCTACAGCGAGTGACACCTGTATTTGTCGGTGTAAACATGTGATTTGCCTTCTTTTATATCAGCCTCGATTATCAAAGATAGAGAATGGGTGAAGGACAGTCCTCTGAGAAGAGAGGACATTGACAGTCATCTGAAATCCACTTTAATGGACAGCTTGGTATCCAGAAGCTACTGGTTCTGGAGCCTGAATGGGACAGCCTTGCTCCAGTTGTACTTTGTATCTCTGTACTGCAGCTTGTGTGGATCTGTTGGTATGGAGTTCTGTAAACTACTCCCAATACTTATACATAACAGTTACAGTCCAGACCCTAGTCCCAGTTTAGCAGCATGAGTAGAGTTGGTGAAGTGTCACGTCTTTTATTATTTATCTAGAAGAGGAGAAAGTTTGAGGAAAACTAACAGTAAAAACAGTGCAAGCTACTTTATTCTCTACTGTTACTGTGTGTCTGTTGATAGAATAAAACTGTTCTGTAGTTTATAGTTTAACCCATATTCTGATAGTGTTTTTACTCTTCCACTCTCTGAAGCCAAAGAGACGATGAAGGGGTTTGTGTCACATCAAGTAGGGTAAATAGAGAAAGGAGGATTTCTGCTCACCCTGGGCAATGCTACAATCTCAGATATTGTGTGTGTGAGCTCACACTCCGATTTATTGGGAGCAAATGGTTGTTTATGGGAGTGACCCTTTAATGTTGAGCAAGAGAGAAATATATGAGTAAAACCAAAAACCTGACAGAAGGATCACTTTAAGACTGGAGTCTTACTGGGGTGAGGACAGCAAGCATAAAGAGATAATAATAATAAAAAAATAACAGAGAATATTGTTGATGGCTTCTGACATGCAGGACTGAATTTTCCTGGTATCTTCGGCACCCTGACGTCAGGACCATTTCTGGGTCCCAGCCCTGCTGGAGGTCAGAGTGCACCAAACGTCAGCATTTTGCAGGAGGCGACTAATTAGTAGGTCGCCTTCGCGATATCTGTCCAATTACGGAAGGTAGGCGGGAGCAGGAGATGGGAGATAGAAGTAGTGGGCCCTATTTAAAGGATGACCATCTGGATTCAAAGTGCAAGCAGGCAGAGAGAATCATTCGTGAGGGAACAGGTTTTCACAGCAGTAACACGGCAGTCTGTTGTGGTAGGGGGACCCCAAGGTTCACCAATGCCTCCCAGGAGGTCATGATAGAGGCCGTCTGAGCCAGGAGGAACATTTTGTTCCTGGAGAACGGCAGGAGGAGGCCTGTCAGGCAAACAAAGGAGACATGGCTGGAGGTTGCCAGAGAGGTCAGCTGCCGCAGTGTGGTTAGCAGGACTTGGGTCCAGGAGGATGTGCTTCAACGACCTTCTGCATTCTGGCAAGGTGAGTATGATGCAAAGCCAAGCTGTCAGCTGTGAACATCTTACATGGACGGCACACCTCTGAGCTGAAGGGCCTCAAGTTAGGCAGTGATTCAGTGGACTGAGGAAATTATTGCCCATTGCCAACCCTCACATGAGGGAAGTGAGCAAAGCAATGTTAGCTTGAGTGGATGGTAATGTAAGCCCTTGGAAAATGCAATGACAGAAGCATCACTTTTGATAATGGATCATGATGAGCAAATGGGTTGGTTAAGTGTATCTGACCTCTCCATCCTTGCATTGCAGGAGAAACGAGCACACAACTCCCTCAAGACGAGTTGTTCAAGGGATGGAGTGGCCAACCTGGCAATCTTGACACTCATGGAGGAGGAGGCACTTGACCGTGGCAGGGTGGCAGCAGCACAGGCAGTCAGCGATGGCAAGATTGGTGTGCAGCAGAGAACGGGTGAAAGTTTATTGAATGCTCCATGCAAGTGCTTTGGAGCAGCTTCCAACAGTGTGAAGTCATTTCCAGTAGATGCCACTTGATGTGCTGAAAGATCTCTGCTGAAGATCTGCTGAGATGAAGGAGGTTGAGTAACTGACACTTTCCATCCTACACAGGGTGTATTGGAAGGTGGTCACCTGCAACCCCCTGTGGAGGCCACAGCTTCCTCATAGAACAACTTATACTCTGAGGAACCACTGTCACAGGAATCGAGCGCACCCTCCACCAGCACAGATACACGCCCATTGGTGGGTCCTCAGGTGACTGTAGAATGGGTGACACACGGTGAGCATCTTAGCCCATGGGAGGAGCAGTAAATGATGGAGGCAGAGGCTGCTGTGGGCAGTCCCATAGGACAAGGTGGTCGGCTCCAGCCATGCTTACCTGGCCAGAGATGTTGAGCCTCGGTGGCCATATACGAAGCCGGTGCTTGTGCAGCAGCAACAGGACATGTGTAGACATCTGGAAGAGTTTCTGGAGACAGTGTGGACCCTTGGGATGAAATAGAGGAGTCCACCCGCAACATGTGCATCGCAATGTCTCAACCATATGAGCACATGAGATCTTCTATTGAAAGAGTGGCCAATCTTATGGAGTGTCACATGCAACCGCCCACTTTGTGGATGCAGGAGCAGCAAACTGGCACGAGCAGATTGTACGAAGCATTCCCTAGCATTGACTGGTCTGTTGCAGTGATGGCGCATAGATGCATGCACGGCCAATCAGGTGTTCTCACCCACCTAGTAAGTTTGGATGTGCAGATGGGCCATGAATGGGATAAGGCAGGAAGGTGCCACTGCCCAAGGGACCCTATCTTCTGAAGCCGACACCTCCACCCCTCTAACTGAGACCCACAATAAGGCACTTGTCCCCCATGCCCAAGGCTATCCCTGCATAAATGCAGCTGGCACGGTACCAACACGCGCACCCGAGGAAGGTTGCCACAAGAATCTCAGCCAGGACATCATCTCGAGCAGTCTGCCTCCACATCTGCTCCAGCCACAGGAAGGAGCAACACATAGGAGCTTTCACAAGAGGACAAAGAGGTGGTGTTAACATCATCAAGAGGTTCACCTGGGTGAACATTATAAAGCTTTTGTTAAATCCATGCACATCAATTTGAGTAAAATGGCTGTGCTCAAAAATTTCCATTTATCATGTTTGTTTTAGAAGATAGTGACATCATCACTAGGTCCTGCCTGAGCGGGAGGTCTGAGAATGGCATATGGCCAAGTGCTGTCGCAGAAGACTCACTGCATCATGAGTGCTAAACTCTATGGGAAGTGGTTCTGTCCTTGTACTCTGGAGAGTGGCTGCAGTGAAAAAAGGGCAGTCCGGATTAGAGTCTTCTATTGGAGATTACAGCCTTCCATTGGCAGATCTGCCATGCTCAGGAGAAGCGTTCCTGGATCAGGGCGTCTCGCGCCTCCCTGCCATTGTGGCCAGTGTGTTTCTGCATGAGTCCTGGGTTGCCTTGATGCGCCTCTGGTTGATCCTCTTGAGATCCTCATCCTCTGATGTGGCAGCGCATTCTTCCCCATGGACCTCCTCCAGCTCCACTCTTCGCTGAAGGGCCATGTTGTGCAGAGTGCAGCAGACCACAACAATGTAGGAAATCTTTGAGGGGGAATACTGCAGGGTGTCCCCCAATCAGTCAAGGCACTGGAACTTCATCTTTAGGAGGCCAATGGCCTGCTCAATGGTGGCCCTTGTGCTGAGATGGCAGCAGTGATATCTCTCCTGTGCCTCAGTTGTGAGGTTTCACACTGGGGTCAGCAGCCATCTCTTTACCGGGTACCCCTTGTCCACCAGGAGCCATCCATGGAGGCTGTGTAGTGGAATGAACAACTGTGGTACCTGCATCTGCCTCAGAATGAATGAATCACAAAAGCTGCCAGGAAACCTTGCACAAACCTGAAGCAGGTTCTTACAATGTTCGCACATCAGCTGAACATATACTGAGTGGAAACTCTTCCTGTTGATGAATGCTTCGGACTGAGACGATGGGGCTTTGATGGTCACGTGTGTGCAGTCAATCACGCCCTACACCTGAGGGAATCCTGCCATTGAAACAAACGCCATGGCCCTCTGTGCCTGACTGGCTGCTAAAGGCCTGCTCGGGTCTGCAAATGAGATCCGACCCGAGCCCGACAGAACCCTGTCCGACCCCGAGCCCAACCCACCCTGAGCCCTTCCATTCTTTCCCCGCAACCGACCCAACCCGACCCGACCCGACCATCAGTTAACTTACCTTCTGTTTTTCACTTTGTTCCTGACCTGCACAAGCTTGAAACAACTGTAATGAAAACACTTTTAAAGTCCAAAAAGTAAATTAACATTAGAGTCACTTACCTGAGGTGGTGATAGAGTGTGCCCGATCCGACCTGACCTGACCCGAGCCCGAATGCCAGATTCGGAAGTGCGACCCGAACCTGACACATGTCGTCGGGTCCCGTCGGGTTCGGGTCGGGTAGCAGACCTTTACTGACCGCATCTGTGCTGAAGGCAACAAGGTCAGATGCCCTCAGTAAAAGTGCCTCTGTCACCTGAGATATGCAGCTGTGAACTGCCGATTGTGACCTCTGAACCGAGCCTGAAGCTAGAAAGTCAAGGTCACTTGTCAGTTTGACAGCTACTGACAGAGGGTGTTCCCCCAAACCTTGTGGTATAATGTCATCCTGCAGGAGTACGCACAGCTCAGCCACCATCCGCCTAGATAGGCGAAGCCATCGGTGACACTACTGCTCTGACATGCTCAGGAAGCTGATTCTCTGGCGGTGTACTCAATTCCATAGGTGTTGCCTTCTGGCACTTCCTGCCCTTCGACCAGCACCTCCGCATCAATGGGCACCATGTGACTGCCTTTGCTGCCTAGGCTGCTGCTTCTCTGCAATGTTCCAGCCCACCTCTGAGTAGGTAGCCCCCATTGTTAGAGATTGTGTCAGGCACTAGGACCTCAGCAGCCCTTGAACCTTGAGCCATTCTCCAAGACCCGCCGTCTCATTCAGCTCTCCCAATTCTAGATCTCTGCTTCCACCATAGCAAGCCAGTTGCTGTGCATGAGCTCCTGGGTGCTGGTTCCCTCTTTTATACAGAGCAGTTCATGGTTGCCTCTTCAGTCAAGAGTTTCGCGCTGTGCAGCTGCCTCATTTGCTTGGACGAGGTGCTGACACAGCGTGGGGTTACTGATAAAACATAATCCTGCCTCAAACGGCCACTCAAGTCCCTAATTAATCACCCAAACTCCCTTCCCACCACACCTGAGAAGGCGCCTCCCGAAAAATCGTGCGGAGATGCAACACGTCGGGCAGCCGGCACGCCACGCTGCAGTGCAGATTTGCCAACTCACCCGCCAACAAACCCGCCTACAACACTGCTGTGTGGTTGCACTCTTTAAATCTGGGGATCTTCAAAGGCCCCACTGTCTCCATTCTCCACATGAATGATCGTCTCTGTATTTTATCCCACCCGATTCATTGTTTTGATGACAAACTTTACGTTAGATCACTTTGCTTCAGATTGTATACGCTGAAAACACAGTTTGCATTCCACTTGTAATGTTACTGAACCTTAATCTCCTGCACACTTTTTAGTGGACAATCAAACTCTAAATTTATCCAGTGGGAAATCGATGGAACCTTCCAGAAATGGCTCCAGCACAAATGTCCCGCAGTCCAAAGGATTTCAAACTCAAGGGCCCTTCACAACAAGTCACGCCTGTGAGAAAGGTCAGCAGAAGTTTCCTTAACTCTGTGTTTTTCTAATTGCAAACCTCAATATGGATAAAAGAAAGAGAAAAGATAATCACATTTCTGCACACAAAACTCTTAGACTCTGGGCTGGATGTCCCTCCTTCTCCTGCAGTTAATTTACCATCGGCAATGATGCTTTACCCGGTGCAAAGACATTAACTCACTGGCAGCAGAATCTTATCCAATGTCAATATTAGTCATTGAGGGTTTGGCTGTTGACTGTAAATCTCGTGAATGGTCCCACAAACCTGTGATTTTTTCAGTGTTAGGTGCAAGGTCCTGGGGTTTTGGAGGTTGGCATTTCTGGTCAGTGACTATTTGATGCTCTCAATCCCAACGTTTACCTGGACAATGGCATTCACTGTCCTTCGACAACAATTCATTCTGTCAGGCACTTGGAGATGTGTTGATGTTGAGATGTTGAAGAAATGTCAGTGTTTTTAATTATTACACAGAGTGGCACTTCCCAGGAGTGAGAATAACGTCCATCCTCGCAGTTTATTTTTCAGTGACATAATCTATTCTTTTCTCAAAATCCTGAGTACCTTTCATTAGTGTTGCTCTGTAACATTGCTGTTCTGGACAGTGACCATTGATTCTTTCACTAACAACACTGACCTGCACTTCTTAAAGTGAAAATGAAATCCATTTTCATGTCTTTTCCTCTGTTATATTATTTCACCCTGTTCTGAACATCATGGTGGCAGATTTAGTGGTTGCCTATGCCGACACTGTACTGCAGCGTGCCCACATGTGCTGCTCCTGTCCAGGCCCAGGATAGCTGCAGGTTCCTTTCCCAAACCTGACAGCACCTCAGCAAAGGTCCAGCCCAGGTCTGCCTCTCCCTCACCCGAAGAGCAGGACATTTTGTGTGTCGGGGCTCCAACATCAGTACTTTCTGCTTGCTATGGGCATTAACACCGATTGGAGACTCAGAGCAAAGATTCCCTGCTGAAGAGTTGGAGAGCCTCCCTTCGGAGCTGGGAGAAGTGGGAATAACTCAGGACAAGTCATGTGACAGCAACACAAGTCTTTCAGCTGAACTTATCCATGGAAACTTACTCTTCAGTGAGAAAGACAGAACTTGCATTTATATAGCAACTTTCATAAAGCACCACACAGCCAATGAAATACTTTTGAAGTGCAGCCACTGGTGTAGGAAATGTGGCAACAACCTTTGCACAGCAAGCTTTCACAAATAGAAATCAGACATAAAGCTGATGAGTTCCGAAGAAGGGTCACTGACCCGAAACGTTAACTCTGCTTCTCTTTCCACAGATGCTGCCAGACTTGCTGAGTGATTCCAGCATTTCTTGTTTTTGATAAAGCTGATAATCTGATTTTAAGTTATGTTGGTTGTGTTGCAAATATTGGTCAGGACACGAGGAACAACTGCTCTGCTCATCTTCTAGTAGTGCCGTGGATGTTATACATTCTTCTGAGAGAGCAGACGGAGCCTCGGTTTAATGTCTCATCCAGAAGGCGGCACTACTGACCGTGCAGCACTCTCTCAGTACTGTCCCTTCGACAGTGCAGCTCTCCCTCAGTATTAACACTGACAGTGCAGCACTCCCTCAGTACTGACACTCCGACAGTGCAACACTCCCTCAGTACTCTGGAGCTCTTCAGGGACAGATGGGACCTGTACAAGAAGGACAGGTTGCATCAAAACTGGAGGGGCACAAATATCCTGGCTGTGAGGTTTGCTAGCGTCACTCGGGAGGGTTTAAACTAGTGTGGCAGGGGGGTGGGAACCAGAGCAGTAGGACAGCAAGTGAAATAAATGAGGGGGAACTAGTAAATAAGGCCAGTAAGACTAAGAGGAAGAGCAGGCAGGGAGATGTTGCGGAGCACAGCGGGACTGGTGGTCTGAAGTGCATTTGTTTCAATGCGAGAAGTATAACAGGTAAGGCAGATGAACTTAGAGCTTGGATTAGTACTTGGAAATATGATGTTGTTGCTATTACAGAGACTTGGTTGAGGGAAGGACAGGATTGACAGCTAAATGTTCCAGGATTTAGAAGCTTCAGGCGGGATAGAGGGGGATGCAAAAGGGGTGGGGGAGTTGCATTACTGGTTAAGGAGAATATCACAGCTGTACTGCGGGAGGACACCTCGGAAGGGTCATGCAGCGAGGCAATATGGGTGGAGCTCAGGAATAGGAAGGGTGCAGTCATGATGTTGGGGGTATTCTACAGGCCTCCCACCAGCCATCGGGTGGTAGAGGAGCAGATATGCAGACAGATTTTGGAAAGATGTAAAGGTAACAGGGTTATCGTGGTGGGTGATTTTAACTTCCCCTATATTGACTGGGACTCACTTAGTGCTAGGGGCTTGGATGGGGTAGAATTTGTAAGGAGCATCCAGGAGGGCTTCTTGAAACAATATGTAGATAGTCCAACTAGGGATGGGGCCGTACTGGACCTGGTATTGGGGAATGAGCCCGGCCAGGAGGTCGAAGTTTCAGTAGGGGAGCATTTCAGGAACAGTGACCATAATTCCATAAGTTTTAAGGTACTTGTGGATAAGGATAAGAGTAGTCCTCGGGTGAAGGTGCTAAATTGGGGGAAGGCTAATTATAATAATATTAGGCAGGAACTGAAGAATTTAGATTGGGGGCGGCTGTTTGAGGGTAAATCAACATCTGACATGTCTTTCAAACGTCAGTTGATTAGAATCCAGGACCAGCATGTTCCTGTGAGGAAGAAGGATATGTTTGGCAAGTTTCGGGAACCTTGGATAACGCGGGATATTGTGAGCCTCGTCAAAAATAAAAAGGAAGCATTCGTAAGGGCTGGAAGGCTAGGAACAGACGAATCCGTTGAGGAATATAAAGACAGTAGGAAGGAACTTAAGCAAGGAGTCAGGAGGGCTAAAAGGGGTCATGAAAAGTAATTGGCAAACAGGATTAAGGAAAATCCCAAGGCTATTTATACGTATATAAAGAACAATAGGGTAACTAGGGAAAGGGTTGGCCCACTCAAGGACAGAGAAGGGAATCTATGTGTAGAGCCAGAGGAAATGGGCAAGGTACTAAATGAGTACTTTGCATCAGTATTCACCAAAGAGAAGGACTTGGTGGATGATGAGCCTAGGGAAGGGAGTGTAGATAGTCTCAGTCATCTCATTATCAAAAAGGAGGAGGTGTTGGGTGTCTTGCAAAGCATTAAAGTAGATAAGTCCCCAGGGCCTGATGGGATCTACCCCAGAATTCTGAGGGAGGCAAGGGAAGAAATTGCTGGGGCCTTGACAGAAATCTTTGCATCCTCATTGGCTACAGGCGAGGACCCAGAGGACTGGAAAATAGCCAATGTTGTTTCCTTGTTTAAGAAGGGTGGCAAGGATAATCCAGGAAATTATAGGCCGGTGAGCCTTACGTCAGTGGTAGGGAAATTATTAGAGAGGATTCTTCGGGATAGGATTTACTGCCATTTGGAAACAAACAAACTTATTAGCGAGAGGCAGCATGGTTTCGTGAAGGGGAGGTCATGTCTCACTAATTTGATTGAGTTTTTTGAGGAAGTGACAAAGATGTTTGATGAAGGAAGGGCAGTGGATGTTATCTATATGGACTTCAGTAAAGCCTTTGACAAGGTCCCTCATGGCAGACTGGTACAAAAGGTGAAGTCACACGGGATCAGAGGTGAGCTGGCAAGATGGATACAGAACTGGCTTTGTCATAGAAGACAGAGGGTAGCAGTGGAAGGGTGCTTTTCTGAATGGAGGGATGTGACTAGTGGTGTTCCGAAGGGGTCAGTGCTGGGACCTTTGCTCTTTGTAGTATATATAAATGATTTGGAGGAAAATGTAGCTGGTCTGATTTGTAAGTTTGCGGACGACACAAGGGTTGGTGGAGTTGCGGATAGTGATGAGGATTGTCAGAGGATACAGCAGGATATAGATCGGTTGGAGACTTGGGCAGAGAAATGGCAGATGGAGTTTAATTCGTACAAATGTGAGGTAATGCATTTTGGAAGGTCCAATGCAGGTGGGAAGTATACAGTAAATGGCAGAACCCTTAGGAGTATTGACAGGCAGAGAGATCTGGGCGTACAGGTCCACAGGTCACTGAAAGTGGCAACACAGGTGGATAAGGTAGTCAAGAAGGCATATGGCATGCTTACCTTCATCGGTCGGGGCATAGAGTATAAAAATTAGCAAGTCATGCTGCAGCTGTACAGAACTTTAGTTAGGCCACACTTAGAATATTGCATGCAATTCTGGTCGCCACACTACCAAAAGGACGTGGAGGCTTTGGAGAGGGTACAGAAGAGGTTTACCAGGATGTTGCCTGGTCTGGAGGGCATTAGCTATGAGGAGAGGTTGGATAAACTCGGATTGTTTTCACTGGTACGACGGAGGTGGAGGGGCGACATGATAGAGGTTTACAAAGTTACGAGCGGCATGGACAGAGTGGATAGTCAGAAGCTTTTTCCCAGGGTGGAAGAGTCAGTTACTACCGGGCATTGGTTTAAAGTGCAAGGGGCAAAGTTTAGAGGGGATGTGCGAGGCAAGTTCTTAACACAGAGGGTGGTGAGTGCCTGGAACTTGCTACCGGTGGAGGTGGTGGAAGCAGGTACGATAGCGACGTTTAAGAGGCATTTTGACAAATACATGAATAGGATGGGAATAGAGGGATACGGACCCCCGAAGTGCAGAAGGTGTTAGTTTAGGCAGGCATCATGATCGGCGCAGGCTTGGAGGGCCGAATGGCCTGTTCCTGTGCTGTACTGTTCTTTGTTCTTTGTTCTTTGTACTGACCCTCCGACAATGCAGCACTTCCTCAGTACTGACCTTCTGACAGTGCAGCACTCCCACAGTACTGACCCTCTGACAGTGCAGCACTCCCTCAGTACTGACCCTCAGACAGTGCAGCACTCCCTCAGTACTGACCCTCCAACAGTGCAGCAATCCCTCAATACTGACCCTCCTACAGTGCAGCAATCCCTCAATACTGACCCTCCAACAGTGCAGCAATCCTTCAATACTGACCCTCCGTCAGTGCAGCAATCCCTCAGTGCTGACCCTCCGACAGTGCAGTGCTCCTTCTGTACTGCACTGAAGTGTTAGCTGAGAATACATGCTCAACTCTCTGGAATGGGTCTTGAACCTACAACCTTCTAGTGAGAATGCTACCATTTAGCCAAGGCTAACAGGCACATGAAAGTTTTGGTTTCAAGGCTACTTTCATCTTTCCCTTTGTCTTTCAGGAAACAAATATTCTCTGCACTCCCAATCCCACCCTCTCACCCTGGCAGACCCCAATCTCACCCTCTCTCCCTGACAGACCCCAATCCCACCTTCTCACCTGACAGACCCCAATCCCACTCTTTCACCTGACAGATCCAATCCCACCCTGACAGACCCCCAATCCCACCCTCTCACACCGACAGACCCCAATCCACCCCTTCACCCTGACAGACCCCAATCCACCCTCTCACCCTGACAGACCCCAATCTCACCCTCTCTCCCTGACAGACCCCAATCTCATCCTGACAGACCCCAATCCACCCCCTCACCCTGACAGACCCCAATCCACCCTCTCACCTGACAGACCCCAATCCACCCCCTCACCCTGACAGACCCCAATCCACCCTCTCACTTGACAGACCCCAATCCACCCTCTCACCTAACAGACCCCAATCTCACCCTGACAGACCCCAATCCACCCCCTCACCCTGACAGACCCCAATCTCACCCTGACAGACCCCAATCCCACCCTGACCGACCCCAATCTCACCCTCTCACCCTGACAGACCCCAATCCACCCTTTCACCCTGACCGACCCCAATCCCATCCTCTCACCCTGACAGACCCCAATCCACCCCTTCACCCTGACAGACCCCAATCCCACCCTCTCACCCTGACAGACCCCAATCCCACCCTCTCACCCTGACAGACCCCAATCCACCCCTTCACCCTGACAGACCCCAATCCCACCCTCTCACCCTGACAGACCTCAGTCCCACCCTCTCACCCAGACAGACCCCAATCTGCCCCCTCACCCTGACAGACCCCATTCTCACCCTGACAGACCCCAATCCCACCCTCTCACCCTGACAGACCCCAAACTCACCCTGACAGACCCCAATCTCACCCTGATAGACCCCAAACCCAACCTTTCACCCTGACAGACAGCCCATCATTCTGCACTGTAAATGTTATTCACTGTGAATGTAAGTGAAACTGAATGGAAAGGCTGCAAATACTATAAAGAGAAGCTTTTTATGTTGGCTGATGCAACATAAATGAGATGTGAGGAGTTCAATTGATTGAAGATCTCGAACAGGTTTATTAACAGCTAACAAGTATATACAGTGCAGAGCTATCTATTTGCATGACTTTCCTCTAGGTGTTACAGTAGCAGAGTAAGACTGGCATGTAGTCACATGACTGCATCCTGGTACTCTGTTCATTAGCATACTAAGATCTTAAAGGGACATCACTCTAAAGGCAATCACACAACAAACACAAAATAGATATATTTATACTTCTTACCAACATTCTTCCTCTTCACAGCCTGCTTTGCAGTCTATATTTATACGCTCTCAAGTGCTTCTGTGATGCATGTTTTCCATGCCTGGAACCTCTGAGGTCACTGGTCGATGAGTTCCGATGAGGGACTTTTAGGAATTTGGGTGGTTTCTCTCCTCTGTCTCCATGGGATCCAGATTGCCCTGTCCCGGGCTGCTGCAAATCCACATTGTTGCCGGTGACCTGGCCGCGGCTACTTTCTGCCACAAGGAAAGTTATTGAAGGTAAGGGTTGAAATGGTTTGGATGAGGAACCATCATAAGACAGAATCTTACATACATACAAACTTACGAACATACAAATTAAAAGCAGGAGTAGGCCACTCGGCCCCTCAAGCCTGTTCTGCCAACCAACAAGATCATGGCTGATCTGACAGTAACTTCAACTCCACATTCCCGCCTACCCATGATAACCTTTCACCCCCTTGCTTATCAAGAATCCATCTCTGCCTTAAAAATATTCAAAGACTCTGCTTCCACTGCCTTTTGAGGAAGAGCGTTCCAAAGACTCACGACCCTCTGAGAGAAAAAAATTCTCCTCATCTCTGTCTTAAATGGGCGACCCCTTATTTTTAAATAGTGACCCCTAGTTTGAGATTCTCCCACAACAGGAAACTTTCTTTCCACATCCACCATGTCAAGACCCCTCAGGATCTTGTCCTCTCATCCTCTGCCACTTCACTCCTGCCCCTGTTTTTGGGGCAAATTCTTTTTCAAAAATATACTTGATTCATAAAATTTGTTGAAGTACATTACATAACAGTTCAAATTTGACATATAAAGTGCAATACAGATCAGTTCCTTTCAATGCAGTGCGTGAGCTGCCTCACTACACTTGTCCGAACAGGTTATATTTACAATGTATATTTACATTTCATGTCAAACTTACAGCTCGAGGAGTTTTACGCAGGTTCCAGCCCCTCGGTATACTATGGTGGGTGGGCATTTGACAATGCGTTTTCCCCATTGAGCCTCCACAGTGGCTGTCCCAAACCTTAGTGCATCCCTTAGCACGTAGTCCGAGACCTTGGAATGTGCCGGCCTGCAGCACTCGGTCATGGACATCTGTTTGTTCTGGAAGACCAGCAAGTTTTGGGCAGACCAAAGAGCATCTTTCACCGAGTTGGTGGTCCTCCAGCAGCAGTTGATATTTATCTCGGTGTGCGGCCCTGGGAACAGCCTGCCGAGCACAGATTCTAACGTTATGAAACTGCTTGGGATGAACGTCGACAAGAACCACTGCAGCTTTTTCCAGACCTGCTTTGCATTCCAGAAGGAGGTTTCTGATGCTTTCTTCCCCACCAACTACCTTGAGGGTAACGTGCGGAGGTGGTGAGATTTTGGGCATGCAGGAAGGATCTAATGGGGAGGGCCTTTCTTACCAACAGCCAAGCAACGTCTTGATGCTTGTTTGAAAGCTCTGGCAATGAGGCATTCTGCTAAATGACTTTGCCAGTCTGCTCAGGGAACCATCTGATAGGATCCACCATCTCCTTTTCCCGCAGGACCTCAAGGATGACACATGCAGACTGTAAAACCCTTTACTTTGTCTAAAGGCTCTAACCTTTACTCTGGGTATCAATGGCACACAACAACTCGAATACTGTTCCACTAGATTTGGTACACCTTTATTATAATATTGAGCAATAATACATACTCATGATAATGTCAGTTTCTTAGCAGCCCTGCAAGCCGGTGTCCATCCCAGTGGTCAATCTGCCGACGAATCTTCCATGCACGACTTCCAGATGGCCGACCACAACACCCTAGTCACTACAGAAAATATGTTCCTGTTCTGGCAAGGCTCTGTCATGACCAAAATTCAATCCTGCCTTGCGCCTTCAGGCCCACAATAAAGTTCATTAGGTGTCTTTGGTCTGGGTACTTCGATGCTCCATGTTGCCACCATGAGACAGACTCCACACACTCAGGACTTCACCACAACTGGTCTACATTCATTAATATAAAATAAATAAAAGAACAGTTACATGGTTAAAAAGTGATTGTACATTAAAAGGGAAAATAATACATTGGCTTACAGGACCACTGCCTGATGGACTTGTGGTCAGAGGTGGTACGGAACGGTCCAATTGAATGGGACATTCTGCGGCACCGTGGCCAGACCCATCTCTTGCAACACTGTGGATAGATAGAACCTCAGTATGTAGTGACTCTTGGTGTTTGCATACTGAGGGTCTACGCACAGCTTGATGCAACCCCACACAAAGGTAACCATCAGGATGAAGGTGACATTTGGGAGGTCAATCTCACAGTGACGGCTAACCTGTGATCATCAGACACAAAAGCAGCAGGAACATCGGGGAAGCTGCTATCAATGGTTCTCTCCATCCGGTCAAGCTGACCACTCAACTTGTCGATGGAGGATCAGAGATTCCAGCCTAAAGCCCAAATGGCAGCAATCTATTTGCAAGGGTTGTAAAAAGAGCTATTCTGCACATTTCACCGAAGTGCTTAGTGTCATTGGAGCTGTCATGCTTTCTGAAGGCAGACTGCATTGTTTCAAGTTATGTATCAGGTAGTGCACTCCTGCACACTAGCCTCCATGTGGTAAATGTTCATAGCCTCCAGCTATCTGTCAAACTCTGAAAGCGCTTGTTTCTTAAAGGCTGGATTCCAGAGGTCAGGTTCACTGCTCTACTCAGCTGTGGTGGGTGCAGGGGGCACAGGTTCCTCTGGACAGCTGCTCTCTCCTAGTATTGGTCACTTGTGTCATGTGCTCAACCCTTAGAGCTGCCCTCAAAATAACACATCGAATGTTACATGGTGGAAGTCTCTGAGCTGATAGAGTGAAGAATGCTACACCTGCAGAGATTAAAGAATGATGCTCTTGTGGATTCCAGCTGCTTTGTAAGGAATACTGACTGTTGTGCAAACCCTGAACTGGGGCCACACCTCTTGGATCCACATCTCCTGCCTCTACTCTAAATCAGTGGCCTGAATCTGCAGGCCCGGCTTCCCCACAGCCAGAAGTGGTTTAGTCCAAGAACAGAGAGGGGGAGGAATTTCTTGTCGCCAGGATCATGAAATACATTCATAGCGAATTGACAGCCTGATTCACACCTCACCTGATATTCTGTTCCACTGGCTTCAGTAGAAATGGAAATTGGATGGGTTTTAAATCAATTACTTATTCAATAAAGTCTAAAACTTACCCATAATACAAGCAAGTGTCCATCAAGATTTCAGTGAGGTGATTGAATTAAATTCCATACTTTTCCCAGCTGTGTTTCTGCCTGTTGAGCACAGCTGGGAAAATATCGGGAATGTGGGGAAACACAGAGAAAAGATGAAAAAACACCAGCGAAATGTTCAGGAATAGGAGAAGGATAATCAGTCTGGGAGCTCTGACATCCACCATCATTTTAAATGGAAAGTGCCCTGTACATTTTATTTTATTTTCTATTTTATTCATATTCAATACAAATGTACAGTTTAAAAATAATTCCTGAGCCAGGAGAGGTGGCTTGTATCCCCTTGAGTATAAAAGGTTGAAGAGTGATCTGATTGAGGGGTTTAAAAAAGGGATTTGAAAGGGTCGATAGGGTGAAATTATTTCCTCTGTTGGGGTTGGGGGGGAATTAAGAGCAATCATAATCTTAAAATTAGAGCTAGGCTGCTCCCGAGCAAAATCAGGAAGCACTTTCTTAAACAAAGGATAGTAAAAACCTGGAACTCTCTCCCTCAAAAAGATGTGGTTGTTGAGGCAACTGGAACCGTCAAGACAGAGATGGATAGATTTCGGAGAAGATAAATACATCAAGGAACATGGAACAAAAATGGGAACATTGAGCTTTTGCTCGAATCAGCCATGACCTAATTGTATGACGGAGTAGATTCGATGGATAAAGGGCTTACTGCTATTCCAAATGTTCTGATGTTCTTACAGAATCCATTCCACCTTGTGATGCTGCAGAGAGTATAAGCCCCAAACCTCGCCTGTTGCCCCTTCTTGATACCGCTCTCTAAATGATTCTCCTCATCCCTTTCTTGTTTATTAGACCTGCCTTCAGAATCGTCAGCTCTTTAAACAATGTCTTCACCAGCTGAACCTTTCTTCAAACAGCTCAATAATCTTCAAATTGAAAATTAAACATCAGCAGCAGTCGATGATGAGGAGTTGTGTAGAATAAAAGATTAAATTAAAATAAATAAATGACTGGAAATGGAGACCAGCAACCTCCTTTCAAAGTAACAAGAGATTCAAATCTTCCAAATTTGATAACACTTATTATGTTAATGATCATTTTCAGTCACAGGATGTTCATTAAATTATTGATCAAATATAATGAATATTTTTGTGCAGATGTTGACACCTGTTTCCCTGTAGGATTTTATCATTTCCTTGAACTAATATTTATTTCTCACACCATTTCTACATTTCTCCCTGTTCCTCCCTCTTCCCCCTCCCACACAAACCCTGGGGCCTACACACAGCTCGGGAGGCAGGAAGCCTAACCGCAGATTTCTGAACCACTGTCAATAATCCCCAGTCCAAAACAAATCGCTGCGTTCAGCTTCTACGTGTGTGGAGCTGAATGGCCTCTGTTGTCAGGAATACATTGCGAAGAAAAGCTGGTAACTCCTGTGATTTTTCTCCATAGTTTTGTTAAAGACACTGCTCAGGGTGCAGATGCTGCAATAACCTGAACTTGTAAATTTATCAAGGTTTGAATAGGAGTATGGTCTGTGAACTAAGTTTATATAAAGTGAGGATTCAACTTGGCTCCACTGTGGCTGCTGGACTAAACTGACCATGGGTTCTGAATTCAAGCCCCTGACCATTAACAGTGAAGTGACATTGCAGACGGAGGCGGGTGTATATCAGGGGTTTATTTGGGATGAGCAATTTTGACAGTGATACTCTCATCCCATGAATGAATGTAAAAATACCACACTGCTGATTGAAATTGCAAGAGGTGATTCTAATAGAATGAAAGAATCCCCAACCTCACTTTCCCAGGGTTTTTCAGTGTGGTGTTAGCCAGCCATAGTGTGAATGTTTAAGTTCCTGTGGGATAATTTTGCTCATAATCCTTTTGAAACTTTCAGTTGTGGATTGAGAAATTAGCAAACTGCAATGATGTTTTCCTGCATGTGACAGGGAACTGGGAAATGTATCCCACAAGACAGCAAAGAATTTGCACATCAGATAGAGAGGCCATCAGTTCATCAGATGTAGAGGAGGGCTGGCCACAAAACCACGTGTAGGTGGGCACTATAAACACACAGCCCCCAGAGTACCAGAGAAAAGTGACATCCACACAAAACACTGTGGGTCACCTCAATGACCAGCACCACCCAGAAATACTCAACTGTGTAAGATCTTCAGTGTGTGTCCATAAGTCAACTTTGATTTACCAAATACTGTCATCTAAACACCAGGTTTAACCCATTGTTATGACCGAGGTGGGAGGAGAGCACTGTCTTTTCTAGTTCCACTTCTCCACAGGTCATAACATAAATTTAAAAGACTCTTTATCCCAGAATAAAATACACCAACAAGGTTTCTTTAATAAACAACAAAATTATCAGTTTATTATATAACAAGACATAACCAGTAATGAAGCAAAGCATTAACACACAGATTGAAATATGGAAGTTCCCTTTTACCTTAGCACCCACACAGGTTAACTGGAAAAAAAAGAGATTTTCCTTTTAGAGCTCTGTTACAAAAAAAAAGACAAAAAAGAATACTTTGGCCAAATACTTGCTAATTCTTGAAGAAAAAAGAGAAGATATGGAAAGATGTCTGTTGTCCCATTTTTGGTTTGGCATAGATGGCTGTCACTGGGATCTTTCTCTGGAGCAATTTATTCAGGGGTCTCGAGGATTTATCTGGCAGGTTTTTCCAATGTCTCAGGAGAAATACAGCATCAGGGGTTTCAAGCAGGCCTTTCAGGACGAATGTAGCATCAATTTCTTTGTTTCTTACACTCGCTTCTAAGAGCTTCTCAAAGAGATGGAAAAGCTGGCAGGCTTTTCAAAGAGGTGGAACAGGCTGAGCTGGGGTTTTGTCCTTAAGGTTGATTTTTAAAGTTTCTCCTGGGTTGGTCACACCCGTGTCCTGGAGATTAATCTCTAATTCCAGGAAACTCCAGGACATTCCTGGAGAGTTGGCAGCCCCGATGCAATGGAATAATTCAACAAAAACTTATATTTATATGGTATATTTAATGTAATAGAACGTCCCAAGGCACTGCAAATGAGAATTATAAAGTAAAATTTGACACTGAGCCACATAAGGTGATATTAGGTCAGACAGCCAAAAACTTGGTCATTGCAGTAGGTTTTAAGGAGCATCTTAAAGGAGGAAAGACAGATAGAGAGGTGGAGAGGAAGGTTTAGGGAGAGTATTCCAGAGCTTAGGCCCTTGGGAACAGAAGGCAAGGCCACCAATGGTGGAGCAATTAAAATCGGATCTGCTCAAGAATCCAGAATTGGAGGAGCACAGATAACTTGGATAGCTGTGGAGCTGGAAGAGATTACAGAGACAGGGAGAGGCAAGGCCATGAAGTATTGGAAATCAAAGATGCGATTGCTTGCCTTGGAGCAAATATAGGTCAGCAAGCACAGGGGTGATGTGTCAACGGGACTTGGGTGAGTTAGGACCTCACGTTTAAGGAGGTCTATATGTGAGAGAATGGCCTGGAGCGCATTCTTTTTATTCATTCATGGGTGTGGGCATAATTGACTTTGAGAAGTTGGTGGTGAGCTGCCTTCTTGAACTGCTGCAGTCCATCTGGTGCAGGTGCACCCACAATGCTGTTAGGGAGGGAGTTCTAGTCTTTTGACCCAGCGACAGTGAAGAACGGCGATATAGTTCCAATCAGGATAGTGTGTGGCTTGGAGGGGAACCTGCAGGTGGTGGTGTTCCTCTGCGTCTACTGCCCTTGTCCTTCTAGGTGGTAGAGGTCGCGGGTTTGGAAGATGCTGTTGAAGGAGTCTTGGTGAGTTGCTTTAGCGCATCTTGTATATGGTACACACCGCTGCCACTGTGTCTCGGTAGTGGAGGGAGTGAATGTTGAAGGTGGTAGATGGGGTGTCAAAAAGGTGAGCTGCTTTGTCCCAGATGGTTTTGAGCTTCTTGAGTGTTGTTGGAGCTGCACCCATCCAGGCAAGTGAAAAGCATTCCATCACACTCCTGACTTGTGCCTTGTAGAAGGTGGACAGGCATTGGGGAGTCAAGAGGTGAGTTACTTGCTGCAGAATTCCAAGCTCTGACCTGCTTGTAGCCACAGTATTTATATGGCTGGTTCACAGAATCACAGAATTGTTACAGTGCAGAAGTAGGCCATTCGGCCCATCGTGTCTGCACCATCTCTCCGAAAGAGCAATTCACTCAGTTCCATACCCCGTCTTCTCCCTGTAACCCTGCACATTCTTCCTTTTCATATAACAGCCTAATTCCCATTTAAATGCTTCAGTTGAACCTACCTCCGCCACAATCTCAGGCAGTGCATTCCAGACCTTAACCACTCTCTGCATGAAAGCGATTTTCCTCATGTCACTTTTCTTACTAAATACTTGAACTCTGTGCCCTCTCATTCTTGATCCTTTCACAAGTGGTTATCTCTGGTTATCATTACCCATAATGCTATCCTGCACTAATGTTTTGTCTTTTTTCATTAACTTTCTAAGCATACCCTCACTGGAATCCTCCCCCTGACTATTTTGTTTAAAGCCTTCTCTACAGCCCTAGTTATATGAATCGCCAGGACACTGGTCTCAGTGTTGTTTAGGTGAAGGCTGTCCCAATGGTACAGCTCCCTCTTTCCCCAGTACTGGTGCCACTGCCCCATGAATCGAAACCCAGTTCAGTTTCTGGTCAATGGTAACCCCCAGATGTTGATAGTGGGAGATTCAGTGATGGTAATGCTGCTGAACGTGAAGGGGAGATGGTTAAATTCATTCTTGTTGGAGATTGTCATTGCCTGGCACTTGTATGGCACGAATGTTACTTGCCACTTATCAGTCCACGCCTTAAGGTTTCCAGGTCATGCTGCATGTGGGCACTGTCAGCTTCAGCTTTGGAACAGTCAAGGCGAGAGGTCACAAATGCGTGAATGAAGGTTTCATCAGCATATGAGCTAGGCAGGGGCGGTGTCAGATGATCTTCCGGAGGTGGAAATAGGCGGTTGTAGTGATGACCTAGATATGTGATCGGAAGCTCATCTCGGGGTGTTAAATCCAGCGAACTGAGTGTGACTTTGTACAAAATACAGATGATCATTTCCTCTCCTCTCTAGGTTCATTATTTCATATTCTGAGGAATAATCTCTGATCTCACCAAATCTAAACATGATGATGATATTTGAAGGAAGTTCTGCCCACATTACAGCCACTTGTCAACAGGTTTCTGTGCCCAGGATCACCAAACTGAGCAAATATGAGTCAGTGTTTGAATGTGGTGGAGGTGCAGTATATAAAGACTGAACACTGCAAGGAAAAGGCAGAGCGAGAGAGAGAAGCAGCTCCTTTACTCTTAGAAACCAGCCAGCTGATCACACAAGAGGCAGAATGAAATCCTTTCTCCTCACCATTGCTGCAGTGCAGATCCTCCACTGCTCAGGTAGGTACTGGAGAGAGCGACACCTCATAAAGCAACAAGTTATTGGGAATGAGATTCAGTCACTGATATTTTACCAATGAATTCACTAAAGAATGCTGGAGAGTTTTCTGCAACTTTCCTTTTCTCTCTACAGGAATACCGAGCTCTAAGGATGCTCTGAGAGTGTCTGTTATAAAGTTGAACGATATCACAGAGATCACCAATCTGTGTGGGATAACCAGGAGAAGAGTGAATGATGTAAGTGTGTCCTGATCTCAGTATGTTTTACTGTCTAAAATCTACAAGAATATTACTGAGTGCAGTTAGACACTGATTATTAAACAGGAGCAGAATATTATATTACACTCACACTGATGGGTGAATCAGTCCACAGTAAGAACACTAGATACAGTAACATATTAATGACCTATTTTTCTCTCATCAGATTTATCGCACAGGAAAATTATCATACAACGTGGATTTAACATTCTCAGTGAAAGAAACCGTCTGCTCCAAGAATTCTGGACTGGAATTTGATGATCCCAGCTGTTACTTCCGCACCAAAAAGACTGGCGTGAGTCCTGAATTATATTGTCACATTGAAACTCCCATGTGAACTGAGTTATATCACAGAAAGGGTTGTGTGTACTGAATTATATCATATAAAGTGCTGAGTGTAATTTTCATAAATGCTGCTTTGACAGGAAAAAGGTTTTTGCAAAAGCCATGTGGAATATTTTGCTGATGAAGTTGTTGACATCGATGTGGAATGTCGAGGTTTGAAGACGGTTGACAGCAACAGTGAATCATCAGAGTCCAGTGAGAACAGTATTGAGGTAACCTCACAATTATACACATCAGGACAAGGGGATTTCTGCACTTTGGGGCAAGTCTTTTCTCCCTATCAGATCTGATGTGGGAGGGAGGGATAATTTGAGGTTTTCGTTGGGAGCTCAGTGAGTGGCTGTCCAAATGTTGGGAGATTCACAATGATAGAGTACAGAGAATGAGAAGGTCTTTGGATTGGGAGATGTATCACATGATTAGAATCAACAGAGAAGGAAGTAAAATAATAGCAGCCTATATTATTAAAAAAAGGGACAAGAAAGAGAGAATATTACAATTCAGGTCAAGTTTATTCCTGCCTGTACTTCAGGTTTGTTGTCCATCACATTGTACTGGAGGAAGGCATATAGTCGAGTTCCACAGGGATCTTGAGATATATTAATGACATAGACTTGGTTATACAGGGCATAATTTCAAAATTTGTGCCTGACACAAAACTTAGAAGATTTGTGAACTGTGAGGAAGATGGTAACAAACTTCAAGAGGACCTAGACACAATGGTGGAATGGGCGGACACATGGCACATGAAATTTAATGCAGAGAAGTGTGAAGTGATTCATTTCATTTGGAAGAATGAGGAGAGGCAATACAAAATAAAGGGTACAATTCTAAAGGAGGTTCAGGAGCAGGGAAACCTGGGGGTATATGTGTGCAAATTATTGAAAGTGGCATAGCAGGTTGAGAAAGCAGTTAATAAAGCATACAGGCTTTATTAATTGGGGCATAGAATACAAAAGCAGGAAGTTATGATAAACCTGTATAAAACACTGATTCGGCCTCAACTGTCGTATTGTATCCAGTTCTGGGCACCACACTTTTGAAAGGATGTAAAGGCATCAGAGGGGTACAGAAAAGTTTCACAAGAATAGTTGCAGGGCTGATGAATTTCAGTTACGTGGACAGATTGTAGAAGCTGGGGCTGTTCTCCTTGAAGATGAGGAGATTGAGAGGAGATTTGATAGAGGTGTTCAAAATCATGAGGGGTCTGGACAGAACATATTGGGTAAAACTTCTCAATGGCAGAACGATCCCGAACCTGAGGACACCAATTTAAGGTGACTGGCAAAAGAAGCACCAGCGACATGAGGAAAAACCTTTTTACACAGTGAGTGGTTAGGATCTGGAATACACTGTCTGGCGGCGCAGTGGCTAGCACTGCAGCCACACAGCTCCAGCAACCTGGGTTCAGTTCTGGGTACTGCCTGTGCAAAGTTTGCAAGTTCTCCCTGTGATCACGTGAGTTTCCTCCAGGTCCTCTGGTTTCCTCCCACATGCCAAAGACTTGCGGGTTGATAGGTAAATTAGCCATTGTAAAAAAAAAATTGCCCCTAGTGTAAGTAGGTGGTAGGAGAATTGAGGGAAGGTGGGAATGTGACAGGGAAAATGGGATTAATGTAAGATTAGTATAAATGGGTGGTTGATGGTTGGCGCGGACTTGTTGGGCCGAAGGGCCTGTTTTGGTGCTGTATCTCTCCATGACAGTGTGTTGGAGGCAGATTGAATTGAGGCCTTCAACAGAGAATTGGATCATTATCTGATGAGAAGTACTTTGTTGGGTTATTGGGGAAGGCGTGGGACTAGGTGAGTTGCTCTTGCAGATAGCCAGCACAGACACGACGTGCCAAATGTCCTCCTTCTGTGCCTTAACCATTCTATGATACTGTGATTTTATTTATTTAGAGATACAGCTATGAAACAGGCCCTTCGGCCCACCGAGTCTGTGCCGACCATCAACCACCCATTTATACTAATCCTACATTAATCCCATATTCCTACCACATCCCCACCTTCCCTCAACTCCCCTACCACCTACCTGTACTAGGGGCAATTTACAATGGCCAATTTACCTATCAACTTGCAAGTCTTTGGCTGTGGGAGGAAAGTGGAGCACCTGGCGGAAACCCACACGGTTGCAGGGAGAACTTGCAAACTCCACACAGTCAGTGCCCAGAATTGAACCTTCTACAGAGATATTCTTAAATATTTCTGAAGCAGATGTGAGGTACCTGCAAATGTCTTTCCCATTCAATAAAAGCAAAATACTGCAGATGCTGGAAATCCAAAATAAAAACAGAAAATGCTGGAAATAGTTAGCAGGTCTGGCAGCAGCTGTGGAGAGAGAAACAGAGTTAACGTTTCAGGTCTGTGACCTTTCATCAGAACTTTCTAATTCCAATTCTTTCCAATTCTGTTGTCCATTATGGCTCTCAAACATTCTGAAATTGTCAGAATGAGTGCTTAATGTTTTATGATTTTATTGAACAACCAAAAGATTGTCAAATTGCTTTAAACAGACAGAATGATAAATTGAGCTGAACACCTATCGGTGTCTGAGTGATGTCTGTATTACCAATAGTCAACTGAGAACCAATCAAATCAACACCTTTACAACCAGACTCACTCTAACCACACAACTGGTGAGAACTGATACTGAGGTGAGGGGATAAAGTTTAATCAGCCTCTGTGTTACACGCTCTCACAGAGTAACTAGGCAATTAATGGTTGTAAATTCTAAACATACTGTACGGGGATATATCATACTAATATCCATCTGGACATGTTCAGCATCTAGAATGGACATCAGAGCAGCATCAGTTAGTGCTCTTTAGTGTTGTGTCTCTGAGCAGTGTTCCCTTTGGAAGATGTGCTGAGAGAGGAAATGATGGGAAGGTGCTATGGTGCACAAGTGTTGACCTCATGATTCTAAAACACAAGATTAATGACAAAATGCCTCACTGGTCCCCTGTGCTAAACATCTAAACATTTATATTTTAACACAGGTGGAAAGGAATTCAGAAGAAACATCATTTGAGAAATCTTCAAATGTAAGTATAAACGGAAACTTTTTGGCAGATTTATTTTTGATGGTGACGATTATAAACAATATAATGTGTTGGGTGTTTTTGCCAAAGCATTGTGAATAGACCCAAATACAGAGAGCAAGTTTCTTCTTCCCTGATGATGAAGTCAGCTGAATGTCTGCGGGACAGGACAGGAACAAATGATGACATTGGGAGGGCAGTGTCTCTGACAGTCTCACCAATAATGGACACTAATTGCTGACTCTTCCTGGAGGAAACTGCAGATCCAATATAATAAATCCCAATTAATGGAGAACCTCAGCCGCCATTAGCTTATCCATTGACCCTACAGCCCCACTGTATCAGAGTTGAATTGATTATTGCTGCACTGAGATGTTTGATGAGGATTTCTCCACTCCAACACTGACACACTGAATCACAACTCTGAAATTTAACGTGTTGCCACTTCCTCATTTATAATTTAATATCATTTATACTTTTTGTTTGGAGATGATTCTAAACATCAAGATTCATTACGAAATTCCAAACATATAAATCTGAATATTTTATTACAGGTAATAAGCAAGTTGACAGAAACATCACTTGAGGATTCCCTAAATGTGAGTGTAACCTGGGATTTTGTGTCATATGATTATCAACTACAATAAACTGTTGAAACTGGATTCAGCTGCGCCACCATAGAGTCTGAGTCTGTGTCTTAATTCAATTAAATGTATGTCTCAGGCTTAGAAATTTTAAGAGTTAACATTTCCTCTTTTATGGTTTACTAATCAGTGAAATCTTTAGTTTGAGGTTAATTCTATAACTCAATGTTATTTACAAAATTAATCATTGATCCCCTGTAATAAACAGATAAATCTGAATATTTTCATACAGGTGGAAAGCAAGTCAACAGAAACATTGCTCGAAGTGTTTTCGAATGTGAGTATAAACGGGGCCTGTGTGTCAGATAATTGCTTCTTGATCATGATTATCAACAACAATAAAACACTGAAATCAGATTGAACTCAGTCCATCTGAAAATAACAGTTCTGTTGATTCTGTTCATTCCAGGAACACAATGATGATTCAAGAGCCCGACACTAACCATGAATGAAACTTCTGAAAGGCTGAGCTAGGTGTGAACACAAGAAGACCTCATTCAGATTAAAGAAGATGTTTTTAATTGTACTTCACTTATTCATATATAAGGGGGGAACCTGGGGTTCCTTACTGTACATTTTACTGTAACTCGGAGACTGATTTGTAAATGTTCTGTCCTTTGGTGTGTATTGTTGTCTTGTATTCTGTGGATCACATTAAAAGTTTAGAGAGAATATTTCCTGATGTTCCTCCAAATGTTTTTTCACTCCACTTATCAGATGAGAATTCAGACAGACGCAGTGCTTGAACCAGCCTGTAAATAGTACACTATCACAATGATCTGTGATTTGCTCCTGAATTTCCAAAGCTTTTGACAAATTTCTGTATAGAGATGCTACTTAAACTGAAAATGGAGGTTGTATTTGTAGCATCGAGAATGGATAATACATTAGCTGAAGGGCCAGAAGCAGTGGGTGCTTATTAAAACAGTGATTTCAGGGGATGATAAATGCTGAGTGGAATTTCTTAGGGATTGGTGTTGGGGACCCAACTTATGCAAATAACTTGGAGGAAGTAATTGCCCTGGACATCAAGGCAGCATATTGCTGGGTGTGACATCAAGAAACCTTAGAAAAAATGAAGTCAATGGGAATCAGTGGGAAAAATCTTTACTGACTGGAGGCATACTTAGCACAATGGAAGATAGTTGTGGTTATTGGAAGCCAATCACTTTAGCCCCAGGATATCGGTGCAGGAGTTCTTCAGGGTAGTGTCTTAGGCCCAACCATCTTCAGCTGTTTCATCAATGACTTTCCTCCATCAAAAGGTCAGAAGTGAGATGGTCACTAATGATTGCACAGTGTTCAGTATCATTCATAACTCCTCAGATAATGAAGCAGTCTGTGACATTATTCAGGCTTGGGCTGATAATTGGAAAGAAACATTTGTGCGACACAAGTGCCAGGCAATGACCATCTCCAATAAGAGACTGTCTAACCAACTCCCCTTGACATTCAATGGCATTACCATCACTAAATCCCACACCATCAACATCCTGAAGGTTACTATTGACCAGAAACTTAACTGGACTAGCCATATAAGTACTGTGGCTGCAAGAGCAGGCCAGAAGCTATGAATTCTGTGGCGAATAACTCACCTCCTGACTCTTTAAAGCCTGTCCACCATCTACATGACACAAGTCAGGTGTGTAATGGAATACTCTCCACTTACCAGGATGAGTGCAGCTCCAACACTCAAGAAGCTCGACAGCATCCAGGACAAAGCAGCCCACTTGATTGGCATCTCATCCACCACCTTAAACATTCACTCTCTCTACCACCAGCGCATAGTGACAGCAGTGTGTACCATCTACAAGATGCACTACAGCAACTCACCAAGGTTTCTTTGACACCACATTCCAAGCCCTCAACCTCTACCATCTGGAAGCATGTGACAGCAGACACATGGGAACACAATCACCATCAAGTTCCCCTCTAAGCCACACACCATCCTGACTTGGAACTATATTGCCGTTCCTTCACTGTCACTGGGTCAAAATCCTGGAACTCCCTCCCTAACAGCCCTGTGGGTGTACCTACAAAATATGGACATTTAGGAAAGATAGGCAAAAAGGAAAAGGAGGTGGGGGTAGCACTGTTAATAAAGGATGCAATCAGTATATTAGTGAGAGAGGATCTTATATTGGAAGAGCAAGATCTAGAATCAGTGTGGGCAGAGCTATGGAACAGCAAAGGGCAGCAAACATTGGTAGGAGTTGTTTATAGACCACTAAACAATAGTGGTAATGGATGTTATGGTATAAATCAGGAAATTAGCAGTGTATGCAACAAAGGTAATACAGTAATCACGAAGAACTTCAATCTACATATAGACTGGGTAAATCTAATTAGCACTAATGCTGTGGAGGACGAATTCCTGGAATGTATACAAGATGGTTTTCTAGGACAGTATGTTGAGGAAGTAACTAGAAAACAGATTATTTTAGATCTAGTATTGTGCAATGGGAAAGGGCTAATTAATAACCTCGCTGCAAAGGAGCCTCTAGGGAAACATAACCATAACATGACAGAATTTTACATTAAGTTTGAAAGTGATGTAATTCAATCCAAAACTAGGGTCTTACATGTAATCAAAGGAAACTATGAAGATATGAGGGGCACATTGGCTATGGTAGATTGGGAAACTACGTTAAAAGATATGATGATAGACAGGCAATGGCTAGCATTTAAAGAATTGATACATGGTTTACATCAAATTTACATTCCTATCCCCGCATAATAAGTGATCCAACTAAGGCTAGCAAGTGAAGTTAAAGATTGTATTAGATCAAAGGAAGACACCTATAAAGTTGCCATAAAAGTAGTAAGCCTGAAAGATTAGGAGCATTTTAGAATTCAACAAAGAACCAAGAATCTGACAAATAAGGAGAATTTAGAGTATGAAAGTAAACCAGCGAGAAACATAAAAATAGACTGTAAAAACTTTTATAGGTATATAAAAAGGCAAAGATTATTAAAGACAAATGTGAGCCCACTATAGGCACAGACAGGAAAATTTATAATGGGGAATTGGGAAATGGCTTGAGGGGCCGAATAGCCTACTCCTGCTCCTAGTTCCTATGTTCCTAGAAGACAGATCACCACCACCTTCTCAAGTGCAATTAGGGATAGGCAATAAATGCTGGCCCTGCCAGCGATGCCCACACCCCACGAATTGATTAGCTGAGGCATAGAATATAAGAGCAGGGTAGTTATGATGGAGATGTGTAAAACGCTAGTTTGTCCACAGCTGGAGTACTCTGTACAGTTCTGGTTGCCACACTATAGGAAGGATGTGATTGCACTGGAGAGGATGCAAAGGAGATTCACCAGGATGTTGCCTGGGCTGGAGCATTTCAGCTATGAAGAGAGACTGGATAGGCTAGGGTTGTTTTCCTTAAAGCAGAAAAGGCTGAGGGGAGACCTGATTGAAGTATACAAAATTATAAGGGGCATTGATAGGATAGATAGGAAGAAACTTTTTCCCTTAGCGGAAGTGTCAATAACCAGGGGGCATAGATTTAAGGTAAGGGACAGGAGGTTTAGAGGGGATTTGAGGGAAAAAGATTTCACTCTGAGGGTGGTTGGAATCTGGAACACACTGCCTGAAGGGGTGGTAGAGGCAGGAACCCTCACAACATTTAAGAAGTATCTAGATGAGCACTTGAAATGCCACAGCATATAAGGTTATGGGCCAAGCCGGCGGGCAGCCATAAAGACGGGGCTAAAATGTGGCGAGTTGAAGAGACTTAGTAGTTGCCAGGAAAAAAGACAACAGCCCCGACAAACAAATTTCTCTGCAGCACCTGTGGAAGAGCCTGTCACTCTAGAATTGGCCTTTATAGCCACTCCAGGCGCTGCTTCACAAACCACTGACCACCTCCAGGCGCATATCCATTGTCTCTCGAGATAAGGAGGCCCAAAAGAAAAAGAAAGAAGTGCTGGAAAATGGGATTAGAATGGATAGGTGCTTGATGGCCAACACAGACACGATGGCCGAAGGGCCTGTTTCTGTGCTGTATAACGCTATGACTCTAACATTTAAGAACTATTTAGATGAGCATTTGAAACGCCATAGCATACAAGGCTATGGGCCAAGTGCTGGAAAATGGAATTCGAATAGATAGGCTTGATAGCCGGCGCGAACACGGTGGGCTGAAGGACCTGTTTCTGTGGTGTATAACTCTATGACTCTAAAACAGAAGCTTAATCCAGGCTGGTCAGATGTGCAAATGATCTTAAACTTGGAAGAATAATTGGATAAACAGGCAGGGACTGATCAAATTAGTTCAATAAAATCAGGAACTGAGCAGAACAGTGGCAAATGAAATTTAATCTCGACTAGTGTAAATTCCTGAATAGAGAAAGATAAAATGGATGCATCTGTACAGCTGTAATGAATTCTTATTTTTATTTTATTTAGAGATACAGCACTGAAACAGGCCCTTTGGCCCACCGAGTCTGTGCCGACCAACAACCATCCATTTATACTAACCCTGCAGTAATCCCATATTCCCTACCACCTACCTACACTAGGGGCAATTTACAATGGCCAATAAACCTATCAATCTGTAAGTCTTTGGCTGTGGGAGGAAACCGGAGCACCCGACGGAAACCCACGTCGTCACAGGGAGAACTTGCAAACTCCACACAGGCAGTACCCGGGTCCCTGGAGCTGTGAGGTTGCAGTGCTAACGACTGCGCCATTGTGCCGCCCATGATGTAGCAATAGATATGGAAGAAGTTAACAGATATCTGAGGTGATTAGAAAATGCTCCACTGAACTTGGCCAATCACTGTGGAGCAACAAACAACAGCGCAAATAGAATATTAAATTAGTTATTGGAATAATATTTGTGTCAGTTTGTATCTATAGATAACTACAGGAAGTTTTCTGACTGTTTCCTCTCATCTGGAAAGACTTACACGATTACAGGTTGTTTATTGAAATGCCTGGTGAGTACAAACCACATGTTTTGAAGCTCCACGGTCCCTTCTGGTTTTTTACAGATGAGGTTATGAAGAAATGCTACAAATAACAGACAAACTAAGTCTTGCTTGAACTCTGTGTCTATTTCTGGTCCAAGACACAAGAGAGGCATTCAAACCCCAGAATCAGTGCAGAGAACAATCATGAAACTGATCTCCAGCATTGGGGGTGTGAACTATGAGGAAAGAGTTTTCAGCCTTGACAGGAGATGTGATACAACCTCATAGAGGTGTGGAAAATAATAAATGTTATGTTAGAAATAAATCTGGAATCTTAAAATAAACAGTGAAGAGATTGGGACAAATGGACACAGGTTCAAACCTGACAGCTTCATTTAGATCAGATGTCAGTAAATTCTCCAAAAATGTGATCAGTATGTGAGAATTTCTAGTCAAGATTCTGAAGGGAAATATTCCTGTGTGTAGGCACGAAAATGATTTCATGTCTTCATAGAGTCATAGTTATACAGCACAGAAACAGGCCCTTCGGCCCATCGTGTCCATGCCGACCATCAAGCACCTAACTATTCTAATCCCATTTTCCAGCACTTGGCCCATAGCCTTGTATGCTATGGCATTTCAAATGCTCATCTAAATACTTCTTAAATGTTGTGAGGGTTCCTGCCTCTACCACCTCTTCAGGCAGTGTGCTCCAGATTCCAACCACCCTCTGGGTAAAATCTTTCTCCTCAAATCCCCTCTAAACCTCCTGCCCCTTACCTTAAATCTATGCCCCCTGGTTATTGACACCTCCGCTAAGGGAAAAAGTTTCTTCCTATCTATCCTATCAATGCCCCTCATAATTTTCTATACCTCAATCATATCTCCCCTCAGCCTTCTCTGCTCTAAGGAAAACAAGCCTAGCCTTTTCCGTCTCTTTTCATAGCTGAAATGCTCCAGCCCAGGCAACATCCTGGTGAATCTCCTCTGCACCATCTCCAGTGCAATCACACCCTTCCTATAGTATGGCAACTAGAACTGTGCACAGTATTCCAGCTGTGGCCTAACCAGCATTTTATACAGCTCCATCCTAACCTCCCTGCTCTCATATTCTATGTCTCAGCTAATAAAGGCAAGTATCCCATATGCCTTCCTAACCAACTTATCTCCCTGTGCTGCTGTCTTCAGTGATCTATTGACAAGTACACCAAGGTCCCTCTGACCTTCTGTACTTCCTAGGATCCTACCATCCATTGTATATTCCCTTGCCTTGTTAGTCTTCCCAAAATGCATCACCTCACACTTCCCAGGATTAAATTCCATTTGCCACAGCTCTGTCCATCTTACCAGCCCATCTATATTGTCCTGTAATCTAAAGCTTTCCTCCTCACTATTTATGACACCAACAATTTTCATTTCATCTACGAACTTACTGATCTTACCTCCTATATTCACGTCTAAATCATTAAGGTGCACTACAAACAGCAAGGGTCCCAGCACCAATCCCTGCGGTACACCACTGGTCATAGGCTTCCACTCGCAAAAACAACCCTCCACCATTACCTTCTGCCTCCTGTCACTAAGCCAATTTTGGATCCAATTTGCCAAATTGCCCTGGATCCCATGGGCTCTTAACCAATTAACCTTCTTAACCAATCTCCCATGCAGGACCTTATCAAAAGCTTTACTGAAGTCCATGTAGACTACATCAACTGCTTTACCCTCATCTACATATCGCGCCACCACCTCGAAAAATTCAATCAAGTTAGTTAGACAGGATCTCCCCCTGACAAAGCCGTGCTGACTATCCCTGATTAATCCCTGCCTCTCCAAGTGGAGATTAATCCTGTCCCTCAGAATTTATTCCAATAGTTTCCCTACCACTGATGTTAGACTCACCGGCCTATAATTACCTGGTTTATCCCTGCTACCCTTCTTAAATGATGGTACCACATTTGCTGTCCTCCAATCCTCTGGTACCTCTCCTGTAGCCAGAGAGGATCTGAAAATTTGTGTCAGAGCCCCTGCTATCTCCTCCCTTGCCTCACGTAACAGCCTGGGATACATCTCATCTGGGCCTGAGGATTTATCCACTTTTAAGCCTGCTAAAACAGCTAATACTTCCTCCCTTTCAATGCTAATATGTTCAAGTGTATCCCAATCCCCCTGCCTCATTTCTACACCTACATCGTCCTTCTCCATAGTGAACACAGATGAAAAGTAATCATTTAAAACCTCACCTATATCCTCCGGCTCCACACACAGACTGCCACTTTGGTCCCTAATGGGCCCTACTCTTTCACTGGTTATCCTCTTTCCCTTAATGTACTTATAAAACGCCTTAGGATTTTCCTTTATCTTGCCCTCCAGTGTTTTTTCATGTGCCCTCTTCGCTCTCCTAATTACTTTTTTAAGTCCCCACCTACACTTTCTATACTCCTCTAGTGCCTCCACTGTTTTCAGTGCTCTGAATCTGCCATAAGCCTCCTTTTTTTTCCCTTGACATCCAGGGTTCCCTGGACTTAATGGTCCTACCCTTCACCTTTATGGGAACATGTTGGCTCTGAACTCTCACTATTTCCTCTTTGAATGACTCCCACTGATCTGATGTCGACATTCCTACAGGTAGCTGCTCCCAGTCCACTTTGGCCAGATCCTGTTTTATCATCTTAAAATTGTCCGTCCCCCAATTCAGTACCTTTATTTCCGGTCCATCTTTGGCCTTTTCCATAACTACCTTAAATCTTACAGAGTTATGGTCACTATCCCCGAAGTGTTCCCCCACTGACACTTCTACCACTTGTCCGGCTTCATTCCCTCGGATTAAGTCCAGTACTGCCCCTTCTCTTGTAGGACTATCTACGTACTGGCTCAAAAAGCTCTCCTGTATCCATTTTATGAATTTTAAGAATTCTGACCCCTTTAAGCCTTTTGCACTAAGACTATCCCAGTTGATATTGGGGAAGTTGAAATCCCCTACGATTATTACCCTATTATTTTTACACGTCTCTGAGATTTGCCTACATATCTGCTCCTCGATTTCTCCCTGACTGTTTGGAGGCCTGAAGTACGCTCCCAGCCAAGTAATTGCCCCCTTTTTGTTTTTAAGTTCTACCCATATGGCTTAATTTGAGGAACCTTCTAAAATATCATCCCTCCTTACTGCAGTAATTGACTCCTTGATCAACAGTGCAATGCCACTGTTCAGGTACTCTTCTCTGTCACATCATTGCACATTTGTTGACAATCCTGAGCTCTTTCCAGCTCCTGTTTGCTCTGAGATGCACACACAGATCAATGGGATAGTTCAGCGTTGAGTTCTTACAATCCTCACTGCCAAACACCATCACTCAGAGCTGCCACCGTGTGGGCAAACATGGAGCAGCCTAATCTGTAAAAGCTCATATCCTTTGATTGAAGAATCCTGCCCCTTGTAACATCCAGGCACATTAGAATCAGCTCAGAGTTTCACCCTCAGAACCCCTTGTTCCGATCACACAACTCAGATATGTCCTCACTAACTGAAGCAGACATTTCATACCCAAACTGTCCCAGTTTTACTCTCAGTGCATTTTCTTTTTTTTCTTTCTTTTGGGCCTCCTTATCTCGAGAGACAATGGATATGCGCCTGGAGGTGGTCAGTGGTTTGTGAAGCAGCGCCTGGAGTGGCTATAAAGGCCAATTCTGGAGTGACAGGCTCTTCCACAGGTGCTGCAGAGAAATTTGTTTGTCGGGGCTGTTGCACAGTTGGCTTTCCCCTTGCGCCTCTGTCTTTTTTCCTGCCAACTACTAAGTCTCTTCGACTCGCCACAATTTAGCCCATTTAGCACATTTTAAATAAACCATTATTGACATTTGTTGTGGCATCACTTTTAGCGACTGTAAGTGGAGAGTCACTGAAGGAAGTGATGTCACATCACACATGACCAGAGAGCTGCGGGTGTAGACTGATAAGTAAGGTGTATGTAACTGTGCTCCTGTATTAGTTGTGTATATATAAGCTCTGGTTTAAGTTACAATAAAGACCCACATATTATTCGTATATTATTTGCTTTCCTCTGAGTCTAATAATAGTTCATGCTCAAAGGAACAAATAATATTATATGGTGGCAATGGTGTGCGTTCGAAGAAGTTAAAAAAGTTGATAAGTGGAACAGAAGATCGGGATTGTGGTGCTGTACTTCAGCACAAGGTCATGGAGAGGAACTAGCTTGAAGTCAGGAGCCACACACAGAAAAAGGCACAATCTCTTTAAATAAGCACAGTGAGTACTTGATTTGAAAATTGTTGAACTGGTGGTCAGAAGAAGAAGCAGGTCAGTCCAGGTTCACGCTGTCCAACTTTGCTGCAGGTTGATTCATGGTCAAGCTGTCCAAAGTCCACTCCAACCCAGCTATAAGTAAGAAAAAAACAGTATCGCCATTACAGAGTAGTTTTCCTGGGCTGATAACTTTGTGGATGGAGCCTAAGCTAAAAGAGCGGGAAGAGCTCAACAGTGCCGCTGGAGGTCCCCTGCACAGAGTAAAAGGCTGGCTGTGGCAGCTGCCGGAACTGCAAGGTTCTCTGCACAGAGAGAGAGAAGCATGTAAAAAGAACCCTGCTCTCTCAGTTTAAAAAAAATGAGCCTGTTAAAAGGTTGTCATCCCTCAGTTGCAGACCTGAGAAAATGAATCTGTCTATAAAAGGAAAAAAAAGTTGTTTTTTTTTAGAGATACAGCACTGAAACAGGCCCTTCGGCCCACCGAGTCTGTGCCGACCAACAACCACCCATTTATGCTAACCCTACAGTAATCCCATATTCCCTACCTACACTAGGGGCAATTTATAACAGCCAATTTACCTATCACCTGCAAGTCTTTGGATGTGGGAGGAAACCGGAGCACCTGGAGAAAACCCACGCAGACACAGGGAGAACTTGCAAACTCCGCACAGGCAGTACCCAGAATCGAACCCGGGTCCCTGGAGCTGTGAGGCTGCGGTGCTAACCACTGCGCCACTGTGCCTTTGAAACAGAAGACCTGTAACGGAGAGAGCCTGTGGAAAAATTGTACCTGGTAAGAAGAAAACCTGTGAAGAAGCCCATATTTGTAAAGAAGCAAGATCATCAAGAAAATTACTTTGAAGTATCCAATTATGGATTGAAAGGCATCAGACATAGTGTCTGAGTTCAAACTGTTTCGCCAAATGATGGAACTATGTTTCCTGGATCTAGAATTGAATGAACCAGAGAATCAAGCAGCAAAAATCAAGATCACACTGTGCAATAAGGGCCTCCAACAGATCAACAGATCGGGATGGCCGGCTAAGGATCAGGAGGATCCTAGCAAACTATGGGCATTCCTGGAAGGTCAACTCAAGGTAAAGGTCAATTTCTGAGTGCGTAGGCTTGAGCTTATGACCTACCATAAAAGGTAGGATGAGTCCATTTATCAGTTTGTTATAAGGTGCCAAGACAAAGTGCAGGAATGCAACTTCACAGACATTGAATCAGCGGAACAGATTATAGAGCTGGTCATCATGTCAACTCCAATAGAGGCTTTCCAAGAAACCTGCTAGAAAAGAAGAAAAGGTACAGCATTGATACATTACTGAATGATGGAAGAAAATTTGAAGCCATCATGGCTGAGTGCCAACGGCTACAAGCATTCGAGGTGGCTACGACAGCAGACGTCGTAACCAAGACTCAGAAGTCTGCTAAGCCTTGTGAAAAATGTGGCCTTACTCACTCAATTCATATCTGGCATATCAGGACCAGTGTAAACCTTGTGACACGTGAGAACATTGGACAAGGCACTGCAGAAGGCCTAGCTCAGATACTGCACACAGGAATTGTGGCAGAGCACATGCAGAGAGACCATCTGCAAGACAGGATGGCAAACCCAATAAAAGATACGCTGACACACAACAAAAGCCCAAGCAGGTGCATCAGGTCAGCAGAGAGACAGATTACCAGGACAACATGGATGAAGAGTGCACTCGTATGAACTGCGAGCAAGCATTTCACATAGTTAATTTGGATCAACCTGTCGATGTTATCATGCAATCTGAGGCATTTGCCATGATCGGGATTATATATCTGCAGAAGAGTGGCAAGCATGAGCTCAGAGTGAAAATCAACACTGGAGCAAGTGCAAATATTCTGCCCCTCTGTATACTGAAGAAATATATATTCAAAGAAATGGAAATCTATAGGGTGACCCACCACAGCTGGGCTGACTGAGTACAATGGTTCTTCATTCAAGTGCATTGGAATGCTAACCTTGCAGTGCAGCTATGGGAGCTCTGAATGGCTACCACACACATTTTATATTGTAAACACAACTGGATCAGCTATTGCAGGACTTCCAGTATGCCAAGATTTACAAATTGTCACAATACATGCAGTCAGTAATGCACTAAAGATGGTCAAAAATATCCAGGTCGAATGTATTGGGTCGGTCTATGCAAAGGACGACGCAAAGGCTGGGAGTTTTGACATGAAGAGGCAATATGACTGTGAGTCTCTCCTCAGGCTTCAGTTCATTGCCGGAGGCCAGAGGGATTGCTGTGATTGGTGATGCTGCCAGTTATCATCTTCCTAAGTTTTCAACAGTAAGTGATGTACTGCTTTCCAAACAAGGGAAGATGGAGGCTTTGTATGACACGGAAGCAGGACCAGAAGTAACTCAATTGCAAGTAGGACAGAGGGTCAGAATCTTCAATCATCGGTCGGGAACTTGGTATCTTGCAAAGGTTGCTAGTGAATGCAACCAGCCCAGATTGTACGACGTCAAGACACCCAATGGTGGGATTCTCAGACGGAACCGAAATTAACTCAGAGAGCTGTATGACAAAACTACATTTAATAACTCGGTGGCATCATGGAAACGTTCAAAGACAAAGTCTGAAGATGAACATACGGAGGCTACGAGCACAGAGGAAGAGCATGTTAACCAACGTTCTGAGATACCAGCGTCTCAGAGGTGTCGTAAAAATGAGCACAGCTTTGAGAAGAGGTTTATGATAATAAGATCCAGACAAATAAGAAAACGTCAACAACATTTCAGAGAGTGTTAAACCTGCATACTTGTAAATTATGTTTTGTTTTATTCTTGTGCAATTAGTATACTGTATTTATGTTTTCTGATTCATGGGCTGTTTTTTATCTTTGGAAAAAAGGGGGTTGTTGTGGGACTGTAAATAGAGAGTCACCGAAGGAAGCGATGTCTCATCACACATGACCAGAGAGCTGTGGGTGTAGACTGATGGAATAAGGCATGTGTAGGTGTGCTCCTGTATTAGTTGCGTGTATATGTGTTCTAGTTTAAGTTACAATAAAGGCTCACGAACCAAAGGAACAAATAATATTACAACATTCACCATGATTTAAAAATAAATCAGACACACAAAGCTCAGCCCAACTGCTCCTGGGGAGAACAGAACAGGTCATCAATCCTAATATAACTTATTATTTACAAAAAGTCAGTTTATTTGACATAAATTGATCACATTGTGTGAATTCGTGTAAACACAGTTACATGAAAATTGGATTTATTATGATTCTTTTCAAAATTATCAAACAGTTAATGGCGAATTATTACATTATTCAACGACCAAACAAACATAGTCTAATCCAAACCAATGTGTGAGCAAGAACCCGGCATGAAAGCTCTGGAAATTATTCAATGGTGTGACTGAATTCCATTCTATTCTCCTGTTGCTGTTGAACTTGTGTATCTGCACAGCACAAATACACAGTTCTGGCTCAGAAAATATAGGGAAATCAGACGTGGGATGCTGAGAATAATCAGCAAGGGAGCATTCCAATTCCAACCTTCTATTGATTTTATTCCTGTCCCGTTCTAAACTCCTGTTTGATTACAATGACTGACCCGCAGGAGTTGGAGAACAGATTTCACCTTATAAAGTTTCAGAGAGTAAAGTCCAAAACTCCCCTCTTTGCCCCTCACAATCTCTTCTTGTTCACTTTAATTATCATTTACAGTCACATGAAGTTCTGACTTGATGATGGAATGTAATAAATATTTTTCTGTATAAGCTGCTCACTGTTTATTCCTCTAAACTAATTTTATCATCTCCCAGCGTTTCTACATCCTTCACTCTTGCCATTTGCCCTCCTCCACAAAGCCTGAAGCCTACACACAGCCCCCAATGACCGGGCAGGCAGGAAGCCACAACCACAGACTTCTCTACAAATGTCAATAAGCCCCCAGTCCAAAACAAATCTCTGGATGAAGCACCTCCGCTTGCAGATGACTGGCCTCTGTTATCAGTGATGGGTTGTAGAGGAAGCTGGTACTGGTTGTGATTTCTCTCAATGGTTTCTTTTCAGACAGTGCTCAGGCAGTCAGCTGACACCATGGTGTGTGAGATTGAGGGGGAGCAATGTCCAGGACATTAGAGTCACGCAAAATAATTTTCAAACTCACCTCCACTGTGGCAGCTGGACTGAAATGATTGAAAGACCTTGGACTCAATCATCCAACCACTAACAGTGAGTTAATAATCAACACTATAACTTGTGTATATCAGGGGTTTACCACATCACTGATTGTGTTGGCATGAGGTGATGAACAAAATGAATGGTTCCAATGTGGTCTTCACAACAACAACAACAACTTGTATTTATCCCATTTTATTGCAGTAACACACCCCAAGGGTTTTCACAAGAACATATTCAGACAGGAGCATGCTGGTTATTTACAGCACTGTGTTAACCAATCACAACACAGTTGTCACTGTGCCTAAGGTTTTTTAAACTTTCTGAAATGTTAATGCCCAATATAATTCTGGTACATAACAGGGAACTAGGAAACAGATGCCATAAGATCAGTTGGGCAACACACCGAGAGGTCGGAATTCTGTTTCGGGTGCTTTCATTTTTTAATTTTGTTCATGGAATGTGGGCGTCGCTGGCTAAGCCAGTATTTATTGCCCATCCCGAATTGCCCTTGAGAAGGTGGTGGTGAGCTGCCTTCTTGAACCGCTGCAGTCCATGTGGGGTAGGTACACCCACAGTGCTGTTAGGAAGGGAGTTCCAGGATTTTGACGCAGCAACAGTGAAAGAATGGAGATATAGTTCCAAATCAGGATGGTGTGTGACTTGAAGGGGAACTTGCAGGTGGTGGTGTTCCCATGCATTTGCTGCCCTTGTCCTTCTAGGTGGTAGAGGTCGTGGATTTGGAAAGTGCTGTCTAAGGAGCCTTGGTGCGTTGCTGCAGTGCATCTTGTAGATGGGACACACTGCTGCCACTGTGTGCCGGTGGTGGAGGGAGTGAATGTTTGTGAATGGGGTGCCAATCAAGCAGGCTGCTTTGTCCCGGATGGTGTCGAGCTTCTTGAGTGTTGTTGGAGCTGCACCCATCCAGCTAAGTGGAGAGTATTCCATCACACTGCTGACTTGTGCCTTGTAGATGGTGGACAGGCTTTGGGGAGTCAAGAGGTGAGTTACTCGCTGCGGGATTCCTAGCCTCTGATCTGCAGTTGTAGCCATGGTATTTATTTGGCTACTCCAGTTCAGTTTCTGGTCAGTGGTAGCTCCCAGGATGTTGATAGTGGGGCATTCAGCAATGGTAATGCCATTGAATGTTAAGGGGAGATGGTTAGATTCTCTCTTGTTGGAGATGGTCATTGCCTGGCACTTGTGTGCCACGAATGTTACTTGCAACTTATCAGCTCAAGCCTGATATTGTCCGGGTCTTGCTGCATTTCTACACGGACTGCTTCAGTATCTGAGGAGTCGCGAATGGTGCTGAACATTGTGCAATCATCAGCGAACATCCCCACTTCTGACCTTATGATTGAAGGCAGGTTGTTGATGAAGCAGCTGAAGATGGTTGAGCCTAGGACACTAATCTGAGGAACTCCTGCAGTGATGTCCTGGAGCTGAGATGATTGACCTCCAACAACCACAACCATCTTCCTTTGCACTAAGTATGACTCCAGCCAGCAGAGTTTCCCCCCTAATTCGCATTGACTTCAGTTTTGTTAGGGTTCCTTGATGCCATACTTGGTCAAATGCTGCCTTGATGTCACCTCACCTCTTGAGTTCAGCTCTTTTGTCCATGTTTGAACCAAGGCTGTAATGAGGTCAGGAATTGAGTGGCCCTGGCAGAACCCAAACTGAGTGTCACTAAGCAGGTTATTGCCAAGCAAGTGCCACTTGATGGCACTGTTGATGACACCTTCCATCACTTTACTGATGTCTGAGAGTAGACTGATGGGCGGTAATTGGCCAGGTTGGACTTGTCCTGCCTTTTCTGGACAGGACATACCTGGGCAATTTTCCACATTGCTGGGT
The DNA here is from genome assembly GCF_036365525.1 of Heterodontus francisci. Lineage (NCBI taxonomy): Eukaryota > Metazoa > Chordata > Chondrichthyes > Heterodontiformes > Heterodontidae > Heterodontus > Heterodontus francisci. Next base: position 110,163,256 of record NC_090377.1, read on the forward strand.
AGATGCCAGTGTTGTAGCTGTACTGGAACAGCTTGGCTAGGGGTGCAGCAGGTTCTGGAGCACAGGTCTTCAGTACTATTGCTGGAATATTGTCAGGGCCCATAGCATTTGCAGTATCCAGTGCCTTCAGTCGTCGCTTGATATCACGCGGAGTGAATCGAATTGGCTAAAGTCTGGCATCTGTGATGCTGGAAACCTCGGGAGGAGGCCAAGATGGATCATCCTCTCGGCACTTCTGGCTGAAGATTGTTGCAATTGCTTCAGCATTGTCTTTTGCGCTGATGTGCTGGGCTCCCCCATCATTAAGGATGGGATATTTTTGGAGCCTCCTCCTCCTGTTAGTTGTTTAATTGTCCACCATCATTCATGACTGGATGTGGCAGCACTGCAGAGCTTCCATCTGATCTGTTGGTTGTGGGATCGCTAAGCTCTGTCTATTGCATGCTGCCTCTGCTGTTTGGCATGCAAGTAGTCCTGTGTTGTAGCTTCAACAGGCTGACACCTCATTTTAAGGTATGCCTGGTGCTGCTCCTGGCATGTTCTCCTGCACTCTTCATTGAACCAGGGATGGTCCCCCACCTTGATGGTAATGAGATATGATGAGACGTGAGGTTACAGATTGCGGTTGAATGCAATTCTGCTGCTGATGGCCCACAGCACCTTATGGATGCCCAATTTTGAGTTGCTAGATCTGCTCGAAATCTATCCCATTTAGAACAGTGGTAGTGCCACACAACACAATGGAGGGTATCTTTATTGTGAAGACGGGACTTCGTCTCCACAAGGACTGTGCGGTGGTCCCCCCTACCAATACTGTTATGGACAGATAGTATGGTGAGGACCAGATCAAATAGATTTTTCCCTCTTGTTGGCTCCCTCACCACCTGCCGCAGAACAGTGTAGCAGCTATGTCCTTTCGGACTCGGCCAGCTCGGTCAGTAGTGGAGCTGCCGAGCCACTCTTGGTGATGGACATTGAAGTCCCCAGAGTGCATTCTGTGCCCTTGCTACCCTTAGTGCTTCTTCCAATTGTTGTTCAACATGGAGAAGACCTGATTCATCAGCCAAGTGGGGGGCGGTAGGTGGTATTCAGCAGGAGGTTTCCTTGCCCATGTTTGATCTCATGCCATGAGACTTCGTGGGGTCCAGACCCAATGTTGAGGACTCCCATGGCAACTCCCTCCTGACTGTATACCACTGCCGGTAGGACAGGACATACGCAAGGATGGTGATGACGGTGTGTGGGATATTGTCTGTCAGGTATGATTCCATGAGTGTGAATATGTCAGGCTGTTGCTTGACTAGTCTGTGGGACAGCACTCCAAATTTTGGTTCAAGCCCCCACATGTTAGTAAGGAGGACTTCGCAGAGTCGACAGGGCTGGGTTTGCCGTTGTCACTTCCAGTGCCTAGGTCGGTGCCGGGTGGTCCATCCTGTTTCATTCCTTTCCTTACACCTTGAAGCGGTTTGATACAACTGAGTGGCTTGTAGGCCATTTCAGAGGGCATTTAAGAGTCAACCACATTGCTGTGGGTCTGGAGTCACATGTAGGCCAGACCAGGTAAGGATGGAAGATTTCCTTCCCTAAAGGACATGAGTGAACCAGATGGGTTTTTACAACAATCGACAATGATTTTATGGCCACCATTAGACTAGCTTTCAATTGCAGATTTATTAATTGAATTCACATTTCACCATCTGCCATGGTGGGATTCAAACCCATGTCCCCCAGAGCATTAGCCGGGGCTCTGGTTTACTTGTCCAGTGACATTACCACTATGTCACCACCTCCCCTAAGACTTTGAGTCCCTTCATGCTCATGTGTTTCCCAGTACTGACACACAGAGGGCATTACCCTGCGTCTCTGGCATCCAAAAGAATGGGAAACCCACACAAGACATGGTGGATCAGCTCAATGCCAGTGTTACCCACAATAACCACACTGTGTAAGATCCCCAGTGGGTGTATCATAGAGTCATAGAGTTATACAGAACAGAAACAGGCCCTTCGGCCCACCGTGTCCACGCCGGCCATCAAGCCTATCTATTCCAATCCCATTTTCCAGCATTTGGCCCGTAGCCTTGTATGCTATGGCATTTCAAGTGCTCATCTAAATACTTCTTAAATGTTGTGAGTGTTCCTGCCTCTACACCCCTTCAGGCAGTGCTTTCCAGATTCCAACCACCCTCTGGGTGAAATTTCTTTTCCTCAAATCCCCTATAAACCTTCTGCCCCTTCCCTTAAATCTATGCCTCCTGGATAGTGACACCTCCGCTAAGGGAAAAAGTTTCTTTCTATCTACCCTATCTGTGTGCCTCTTAATTTTGTATACCTCAATCAGGTCCCCCCTCAGCCTTCTCTGCTCTAAGGAAAAGAACCCTAGCCTGTCCAGTCTCTCTTTATAACTGAAATGCTCCAGTCCAGGCAACATCCTGGTGAATCTCTGCTGCAACCGCTCCAGTGCAATCACATCTTTCCTATAATGTGGCGACCAGAACTGTACACAGTACTCCAGCTGTGGTCCAACTAGCGTTTTATACTGCTCCAGTGGAATATCAAATGAACAAAAACCCATGTCAGTGTAAAAATCATTGGAAATTTAATTTAATCTCCATTTTGCCTAGTGGCAAAAGGCTCTGTCTGAGATGGGGGTACTGAGGCACACAGAGCAGGAGTGGCCGACTTCAATGTTTGGTCTGTTCTCAGTCAACTGATTGCGGCTACAAACACATTTGAAGAGTGTGAATGGCGTCTTCATTCCTGAGCTGTGGTGGGAGTGGAAGTAGTCAGGATTGCAGATGTTGATTGATATCTGGTGATTCATGCTGAATGTGTGTGTTTTACATGAGTGTGTGTTTATTCATCTGCACTGCTGTCCACAGTGGAATAGCTGATCATCAGTCTCTGTTTCCGCTCAGACATAAGGAACATCAACCATGGAGCCAAATCTCAACAGGGAGTCAGTATAGAAGAGGAAAATAAAGAGAGAAGATGGAAAATTCATCTAAAAATGGGAGTATGAGATTGTTATCCCAACAATCAGATCCTGCTTTATATTAAACCCATTGATGCAACAACACACCAGTGGTTACAGCACAGCTTCTGGAGATAATGTTTGATGCAGGAAATGATGCAAATAATGTCACCGCTCCCATACCGGAATAATTCCAGGAGTTACCCCAGTGGACTGAGTGTGACTTTGTACAAATTACAGATGATCATTTCATCTCCTCTCTAGGTTCATTATTTCATATTCTGAGGAATAATCTCTGATCTCACCAAATCTAAACATAATGATGATATTTGAAGGAAGTTCTGCCCATATTACAGCCACTTGTCAACAAGTTCCGTGCCCAGGATCACCAAACTGAGCAAATATGAGTCAGTGTTTGAAAGTGGTGGAGGTGCAGTATATAAAGACTGAACACTGCAAGGAAAAGGCAGAGCGAGAGAGAGAAGCAGCTCCTTTACTCTTAGAAACCAGCCAGCTGATCACACAAGAGGCAGAATGAAATCCTTTCTCCTCACCATTGCTGCAGTACAGATCCTCCACTGCTCAGGTAGGTACTGGAGAGAGCGACACCTCATAAAGCAACAAGTTATTGGGAATGAGATTCAGTCACTGATATTTTACCAATGTGTGAAAAGAATTCACTGAAGAACACTGGAGAGTTTTCTACAATTTTCCTTTTCTCTGTACAGGAATACCGAGCCCTAAGGATGCTCTGAGAGTGTCAGTTATAAAGCTGAATGAAATCACAGAGACCACCAATCTGTGTGGGATAACCAGGAGAAGAGTGAATGATGTAAGTGTGTCCTGATCTCAGTGTGTTTCACTGTCTAAAATCTACAAGAATATTACTGAGTGCTGTTAGACACTGATTATTAAACAGGAGCAGAATATTATATTACACTCACACTGATGGGTGAATCAGTCCACAGTAAGAACACTAGATACAGTAATGCATTAATGACCTGTTTTACTCTCATCAGATTTATCGCACAGGAAAATTATCGTACAACGTGGATTTAACATTCTCGGTGAAAGAAACCGTCTGCTCCAAGAATTCTGGACTGGAATTTGATGATCCCAGCTGTTACTTCCGCCCCAAAAAGACTGCAGTGAGTTCTGAGTTATATTGTCACATCGAAACCCCTATTTGTAATGAGTTTTATCATAGAAAGGGCCATGTTTACTGAGTTATATCAGAGATAGGGCCGAGTGTACTGGGTTATATAACCGAAAGGGCCATGTGTACTGAGCTATATCACAGTTACTTCCTGGGTTGAATTTTCCCTGTGCCGCGGAGATGGGTTTGGAGGTAGGACTGGGAACAAAATTACAGAATCTCGCCTAGGGGCTTCTCCCAGACACATTCCTGCCTCCGAGTGATCTTGCCTGAGACAAGATCTGACTGGGACTTTCTACCTGCCCGGCAGTGGGTAAAGTGTTGACACTGCTGGGATCTTCCCAGTGCAGACAGGCCCCCGCTGACTCCAAAGCCAAGATGTTGCCTGGATGCTGCCTCCTAGCGGCAGGTCAAAGGGCTATCAATGCCTCTTCTAAATACCTCCTTCCCGGAACAGTGGCATCAGAGGGCCACAGCCTCAGCTGCAGGCCATCCTGTGGAGGGGTTCCCCCTCCAGGATGATGGTCTGACAGTTATGGCCACACATATTGTTTATAATTCTTCCGATAGCGCCTCCATCTTGTGGCACCCTCATAGTCTTCTCCCCGTGACAGCAGCGCTCTCCTCTCCCGGTGGGGCTGCCGGCCGGACATCTCTGCAGGCTCTCTGATTGGGTCTGGCAGTTCCCTGGTCCATCCGCATTAATTGGATGGGGCTCCCGGAGGTGGCTTCCTAATTAGCCGCCTCTGGGAAGATTGTGAGCGACATCTCGCGATAGCCACTTGCAGGTTCCTGACCCAGAACTGAGCCCTACGTCAGGACTGCAACCTAAATGGGAAATTTCAGCCAACTGTGTCAGTGCTGAACTTGTTGTCAATCAATAATTTTAATAATTTCTCTTATACTTTGGCAGGAAAAAGGTTTTTGCAAAAGCCGTGTTGAATATTTTGCTGATGAGGTTGTTGATACTGATGTGGAGTGTCGCGGTTTGAAGATGCTTGACAGCAATAGTGAATCATCAGAGTCCAGTGAAAACAGTATTGAGGTAACCTCACAATTATACACATCAGGTCAATCGGATTTCTGCACTTTGGGTCAGGTCTTTGCCTCTGTGGGACTTGATTTTTTTTGTATCTTCACACTCTTCCCTTGGGGAACTGTGTGATGTTATGAAAGAAAGATTACATAGATATTGTGCCTTGCACAGCCTCAGTATCATGGTATTTGTAGAATAGAGGGACGAGACCAGGTTCACGTAGGAAGCCCAGTGAATAAATCTCCAATTGTGTGAAGATCACACTTTTAGGATTAGAGGAATGGGGGTCTGAGTAAAATTCTCCAGTGTCTGGAGTAATCCTCAGCACAAAGGAAGATGGTTGTGGTTGTTGGAGGCCAATCATCTCAGCTCCAAGACATCGCTGGAAGAGATCCTCAGAGCAGTGTTCTAGACCCAACCAACTTCAACTGCTTCATCAATGACCTTCCCTCCATCATAAGGTCAGAAGTGGGGATGTTCATTGATAATTATGCTGTTTTCAGCTTCATTCACAACTCTTCAGATACTGAAGCAGTCCATGCCCACATGCAGCAAGACCTGGACAACATTCAGGCTTTGGCAGATAAGTAGCAAGTAACATTCACACCACACACGTGCCAGACAATGATGATCTCCAACAAGAAAGCGTCCAAAGGCTCTTCAGCATTAACAACGTTTAGACCCATCATTGATTGACTTACTCACCAAAAGGAAAGAGGACCTGTTTGATTTCAGTAGCAGCAATTAATTCCCCAGCTAATATGTCCAAATATTAAATGTTACCATCAAAAATAATCACTGTTTACAATATGGGGATTAATGCAATGGAAGTCTCTTTATTACTTTAATACTTTTCTATAGGCTCCATACTTCATTGTACCAAGGCTGCATTATAGATTATCCCAGTTTACAGTTAGGATACCATCACCTCAATAACAAACCATTAAATCTCAACTGTGAAACCATTGACTTAATCATTCCCCCAATTACTATCTAACATTATTCATATATTTATTATGGAGATGATTTTAAAACTGAAAGCTACGTACAAAATGCCTAAATATCTGAATGTTAATATTTTACTCCAGGTGGGAAAGAAGTCAAGAGAAACATCACTTGAGAACTCTCCAAATGTAAGTATTAACAGGGACTTTGTGTCCGATGATTGCCTTCCTGATAACGATCAACAATAAACTGTTAACATGGTGTCAGAATGGAGTCTGAGGCGGCAATGAGCTTTTAATTCATGCAATGTCCACCCATCAGTGGGGGTGGGGACACTGACGCTCAATTCCTATTGGATGATCTGCAACCTATGCTAAATGATTACGGAACTGAAGTAAAGAGAGAGGATGAGTTGGTTGCCGTTGAATTGAGCTGAATTTGCACGGTGCCAGGACAGAAACAAGTGATGGCATCATGAGATAAGTGTATGTTACACTCTCACCATTTCATAAATAATTATTAGCTTTTTGCATGGAGCAGAAAATAAACACAATAGAGAGCAACTGATGGAGAATCTGAGTCTTCATTATTTTATCCATTGACCCCACAGCCCCACTCTTTCAGGGCTGGATTAATTATTGCGACATGAGATGTTTGGTGAGGATTTCTCCACTCCAATATTGAGCCACTGAACCCAACTTGGAAATGGCCAGAATTAAAAATTCCTCAATTATCATCTAATATTTAATTCTTTGGTTTGGAAGTGTTTTTTTTTTATTTACGGAATATTTAATTAATCCCTTGAACTGAACACGTAAATATTAATATTAATATTTTATTACAGATAAAAAACAAGTCAAAAGAAACATCACTTGAGGAGCTCCCAAATGTGAGTATAAAATCTGGGACCTTGGGCTGAACTTTGCGGGTGCGGGCCTGTTTTGTAAATTGTGTTATTAGAAGTTGGCACTGGGTCCTGCCACCTCTGGAATGCAAAGCCATTTTGAAAGGGATGCTGGGAGGGGGTTAATGAGAAATCCAAATGTCTCCAATTCATTGGCTATTGAGCTCATTGAAAAGCTTGTCGGTAGCAGTTTCAGTAGAAGTGTATGGGGAAAATGCCATGCCTGGAACACGGCAGGCTGTAGAAGTTGTGAACAATGCGGAGGGCCATAAGGGCTATTTGAAGGACTGATTATCATATTGTAGAAGCCCAGAATAAAGCTCAGCTGCTTAAACATGCCACACACTCACCATTGCTTGAGCTGAAGGTCTTGCATTTGTGAATGGTGAGTGGCAGGAATCTGGAGAAGGTTGTGGGGCTGCTGGGCAGCTGGGGTTGGCAGGGGAAGGCCTGGTGAACACCTCTCCTGTCAGAAACTGCATCCGTTAAAGCCTCAAGCGAGGCATCTGAAAATCGTGCTGCCACCCGGGATGCCTGCCCATACCAGGGCTGGGCCTCTGAGGCTCCTGTTGCTCCAGTGATTCAGTGAATGTCAAGCCCAGTCATGGCTGCCATTCCCCTTTTCAAAGGGCCCTCCGTTACTGGGTCCTGCCTCCAGGCCACTCCCAGAGCCGCTAATTGGTTGCCAAACTCACCCCTGGGCCAAGTAGGCCCATTGCATTTCAAAAAGATGTTGCGTCAACAACAGATGGAAAATTCAGCCTCTTGTGCCAGATGATTGTTAACTACAATAAAGTGTTGAAACTGGATTCAGCTGCATCACAATAGAATCTGAGGCAGCTCTGTGTTTTAATTCAATTAAATGGATGTCTTCAGCCTAGAAATTTAAAGAGTTAACATTTCCTCATTTATGGTTAAATAATCAATGACATCTTTGGTTTGAAGATAATTCTAAAACTCAATATTAGTTACAAAATGTCTCATTGATCCCCTGTGATAAACAGATAAATCTGAATATTTTAATACAGGTGGAAAGTAAGTCGACAGAAACATCGCTTGATGTATTTTCAAATGTGAGTATAAACAGGGACTTTGGGCTGAATTTTGTGAGTGGAGATGGGACCTTGACATCGGGGTTGAAAGCGGTTCCCAAGCTCTCACTTGGCGGAATTGGGACTGCCTCAGCAATTTTAACCATAGGCGACCTCCAATTAAAGATGCCTGGCAAGCTCATGATACTGCCGGTCCAATCAGAGGGCCAGCAGCTCTGAAGCCTCAGCTGCGCCACCAGAAGAGGTGGTTGCTGCTAATGAATGCAGAAGGCCTGGGGCCTACTGCAGGGTGATTAAAGAAAAAACATTTTTAAATCATGGGACCCAGTGTTGGAGGAGAAACCATCTGGGGAAGTTGTTGGAGCCATGGGAGCTGCTGTCCTTGCCCGTGGCCATCTCTTTTTCCCATTAAACTTTTCCCCCTTGGGCTGCTGCTAGGAGGCTGCCTCCATTTAGCTGGCGGCCTCACCCCAGAGTGGGGGAGGAGGGTCACACCACCATCGGCAAAATTTCAACAACACCATAAAATGGCTCTTGATTGGATTTTTAATTATGGAAATTGTTTGCCAGCCTCCCTGGAATTGGCAGCCTCTCCACGTCCGGTCCCACCATCAGTATAATGCCCTGATGACAGGAGCACTTTGGGGAGCCAATCCAACGCAGCTCCCTGCAATTGTACCAGCCCCCAGCCTCCCGAGGGCCGGTAAAACCCTGGCCTTTGTGTCAGATATTTGCCTCTTGATCATGATTGTCAAAACAATAAAAAACTGAACTCAGATTGAACGCAGTCCGTCTGAAAATGACAGTTCTGTTGATTCTATTCATTCCAGGAACACAATGATGATTCAAGAGCCCGACACTAACCATGAATGAAACCTCTGAAAGGCTGAACTTGGTGTGACACAAGAGACTTCATTCAGATTAAAAAAGATGTTGTCAATTTTATTTACTTGTTCATATATAAGGGGGAACCTGGGGTTCCTGACTGTACATTTTACTGTAACTGGGAGATTTGCTGGTTTGTAAATGTTCTGTCCTTTGGTGTGTGTTGTCTTGTATTCTGTGGAGCAGATTAAAAGTGTAAAGAGAATAATTCCTGATTGTTATGTTTATGCCAGATTGCTGGATATAGTATGTATTTCAGAATTATCTCAGAGTAATGCAGATATCACACTTGTATTAAATCACCAACTGGTTTATTTACAACACTTTAAAATAGATTAGTTCTTACACGATCACAGTACAATGTCTTCGCAGAGCGATCAGCGTGTTTTCTGTAGAAGATCCAAGCTGTGTCTTTTAGTTTCACTTTTAACTCTTAAGCTCCACCCATAGGCTTAAGCAATCAAACACAGTGGACACAGGTAAGTGGACAGACTAACACAATCAAACCCAGATCAATCAAACACTACACAGATGTTCCTCCAAATGTTGTTTCGCACTTCACTGATCAGATGGAAGTTCAGACCGACACAGCGCTCGTACCAGCCTGTCACACACTTGTGGCCACTTCCTTCAGTCTACTGATAGCTGCTGGGGAACTGGGGCTTCACTGCCTTAAGTCCAGTGCTGGGAGGTGGACAATTAGCAATACGAACATAAGAACATACAAATTAAGAGCAGGTGTAGGCCATTCGGCGCCTGCTCCACTATTTAATAAGATCATGGCTGATCTGATTGTGGCCTCAACTCCACTTTCCCACCTGCCCCTGACACCTTCTGGCTCCCTTGTTAGTCAAGAATTTATCTACTTCTGCCTTAAAAACATTCAATGACCCTGCCTCCACCGATCTCTGGGGAAGAGAGTTTCAAAGATTCACAACCCTCTGAGAGAAAAAAATTTCTCCTCATCTCCATCTTAAATGGTTAATCCCTTATTGTTAAACTGTGTCCATGAGTTCTATTCTCTCCCACAAGGGGAAACATCCTTTCAGTATCCATCCTGTCAAGTCCCCTCAGGATTTTATATGTTTCAACAAGATCAGCTCTCATTCTTCTAAATTCCAATGGATAATGACCCATCCTGTCCAACCTTTCTTCATCAAATAACCCCCTAATCCCAGGTATCAGGCGAGTGAACTTTCTCTGAACTGCCTCTAATGTATTTATATCCTTTCTTAAATAAGGAGACCAAAACTGTACACAGTACACTAGATGTGGTCTCACCAATAGCCTATACAACTGTAGCAAAACATCCCTACTTTTGTATTTCATTCCCCTTGCAATAAATGACAACATTCTATTTGCCTTCCTAATCACTTGCTTGTATCTGCATACCAAACTTTTGTAATTTATGTACAAGGACATCTAGATCCCTGTGTACCTCAGAGTTCAGAAAGCTTCTTTTAAATAATATGCTGTTTTACTAGTCTTCCTGCCAAAGTGAATAAGTTCACATTTTCCCACATTGTACTTCATTTGCCAAATTTTTGCCCACACACTTAACCTATCTATATGAAAATGACACCTCCGACAGTGCAGCGCTCCCGCTGTACTGCAATGCAGTGTTTGCCTAAACTCTTGCGCTTGAGTCTCTGGAGTGGGCTTGAACTCACAACATTGTGATTAGAGGCAAGAGTACATGGCTGATACCAATGTATCAATATTGTCTACTGCATTAAGGTGGAGTGTTCAGTCACTGGGATGTCTGGTATCTAAAGCAAAATGATCACGTTCTATTTGGTGCCCGATTGTGCTGGTTGATGGAAGATTTTACATTTGATGTGATGCATATTAGTTTTAGCAGAAACTTGAACTGGACCCTCACCAGTGTAATTGTAAGTGCAGTATGCACCCATCTCCTGACTGTGCCCAAAGAGAAAATGTTACCCCTTGATGTTTTTGTCCTGCCAATTCCACCCTAAATGTGTAATTTTTCTGCCTTCCATATGTGCGTATTTGCTCAGTCCCATTCTATCAATCAAAGAGCAATGACTTGTGACTAGAACTGGTCAAATAAGGAAACACAATCCAAACCAAAATAGATTGGGATGATATAAATGAACGCATGGGATAAAATGTGCAGCATGGTGTTAAGAGGAAATGCCAATGAGCAAACTATATTCTATAACCAATAAATTGATTTGTAAGTTGACTAAATTTGCAATGAAATAACAACAGCATTGATACATGAGTCCAGTGGGAATTGGATGGGTTTGGGTTGGACGCCTGTTAACACCAATGGAGAATAAAATTGCGATCAGACCTAAATGCAATCAATTTTCATCAGGTAGGTTAAGTTAGAATTGGGGCATAGTTTTGTTAGTATGTCACTGAGCTTTAAATTTTAACATAAAACCATCGCTTTTCATTTCAGCACTGAGTCTCTCCAATGCCGACTGCATGGTGGCTTCCTGATTTTGTAATACTCTGTGTAAGGTCACACTGGAGTAAAGACTGTTCTTTCTTCCTTTATTCCCCTTACAGATCTACTTGGAAACTGCAACATTCACTCATCCCATTTCAAAACAAATGTACAATTTTAATACTGACAGATAGATGAACTTTACCGTGGGGATCACTAACACTCTGCATCATTTTGCACAATTTAAATAAATCCACATTTCTAGTTAAAAGTGTGTTATTGCGTCCAAATGAACAGCTCGGCTTTGCTTTATAGCCTTCGAGCCCCATAGTTGTATTCTGCATCTAATTAAAACTTATAAAATTGGAAATCTCTTCTGCAATTGGCAGTTGATGCTAGATCAATTGTCAATTTTAAATCTGAAATTGCTAGTTTTTATTATCCAAAGGTATTGAGGGATATGGGGTAAATGCAAGTATATGGAGTTACATCACAGATCAGCTATGATCTATCTAAATGGCGGAACAGATTCAAGGGGCCGAATGGCCTCCTGCTCCTATGTTTCCTATGTTTTGAAAGCTATAAAAAGGACAGTCCTCAGTATAATTCAATGCAACATTAATATACAGGCTGATTTTAACCCTGCCAGCCAGCTGGAAACCCGACCAACAGTTCAATTCACTGCAGCAGCTTACGCTCTGCAATCTCACTGCTGGAATTTTAACCTGCTGTTTTGAGCAGCTAAACTTTAAATTTACAAATTGGGCCCTGATGATGTTGTCAGCGACCAAACAATAATTTTAACCCGTGGCTTGCAACTGAAAATGACAACTGTAGTTTCCTGCAGTCCTCAGCTTAAGGGAAAACAATCTACAACTTGTAGGAAAGAAGCACCAGTTTCAAATGTGTTCGGAATTCCTTGTCAAGCTAGAATTCTGGGCTGTCCAAATCTAAAACCAAACAACAGCTGAATAAACTAAGTGTTCATTTTAAATTATAATGACACACTTCTCTGGAGTGACATATTTTAGCTGGGAGTTCTGTGAATGTAGCTGGAAGAGAAACATCATCGGGTCACAAAGGAGCACCAAATGGACTCCTAAAATAATTTTAATAGACATATCCTTAAAATCATTTCGATACCTTAAACTAAAGTTCTTGCAATTGCTCTGTTGGCCACAAAGTGGAGCCTTTGTCATTCACATGGTCATTGTGTTTAGAATTGCATATTCAAAGCTCAACCATACCAGCCTGAGCTTACATCGTAAAACACTTGTTCATGTTCCTTCCTTAACTGCATGACAATTGCATGGACTTTGGGACTGAGTATCACACTACGTTCAATCTTCCCTCTTTGTACTTAGTCCTGTTGCTCTCAATTGCATTGCAAACATAGATATTAACACAAGGAACACAAATTCCCCAGAGCTGCTGGTAGTTCAGGAGGTCATTAAGTGTGAGCTTTATAAATCAGCCATATATTTTCAGAACAAGTGGGTGGAAAAAACATTACTTTCCACTGTGTTTAAAAGGCTTCTAGCTGTATTTTAAAATATAGCTTGAAGCCATATTTATCAGCTGGGCCCAATTGTTAGCACACAATACCTCAGTGTTGGAAAGTTGAGGGATGTGATTGTGGCATGTTTTTCAGTTCCATGTGGCATCTTGAAGGTGTGCCTCACTGAGGCAGGTAAAGGTATGAGATGCAAAGGAAAGGCTGTATCTTTCTGCAAATGGTGAGGCATACTAGTAGAGCAGGCAACATCTTATGGCAAGTAATCTCAGAGCCATCCATGACATATGTGGTACATTATTGGACTATACTTCTATTAAGTGTGTCCACCTGTTCTCAGTTCCTGCAGATAGCGTTACGGACAGATGACAGAAATGGCTCTTCCTTTCCCACCTCTTGACTGACTGAAGGCAGTGCGTTTTTTTAAAAAGTGGTTTAACCCCGGAGTGCTTTAATTGTCAAGAACAGACAAATGACAGGATTTCCCGTACATTTTAAAAGAAAGATAAATGTTTATTATTCAACACCTAAAATATATGCAACTACACCCACTCTCATACTCATACAGATTGTTATGACCGACCGGTCCTGTCAAAGGCCCCAATCAAAATATACAATTCTGATTGTGGTGGGACTAACGCACTGTTAATTCAATCCCGTCACTCCACAGATTGCCTAAGATATCATTTAAAACTTTCCAAATTAAAGAAAGACCCAACCAAATTGTACCATCTATTAACCCCCGAATGAGGCTAACCAAACCAGGTGTCTTTAAATCAATAAATTAACTCTTTAATTAGAAGAACTAAATTCTTAAACAGTATGAAGATATAAACAACATTTAAAATAGAAAATAATTAGAGTCCTTGCAAATTTAAGGTCCAATATTGCTCGAAGTCCTCACAGGATGTTGCTCAAGGTCCTCACAGAATGTTGCTTGAAGTCCTCACAAAATGTTGCTTTCCTTCTCTAGCGAATTTCAACAATTAACGACTTGCAAACACTTTCAACAGAATCAATCAGACTTTAGAGTTTTTGAGGGATAAAAGATTGTCACAGTCTAACTTCCCTTTCTTCAATTTAAATTACCAGAGATCTCTGTTTTGTCTTGACTTTTCTTTTAGAATTTTGAGAGATAATAATAAACAGACTAAATTCCTATTCCTTCAGTTTAAATGGTTGAGAGCTGTTTCTTCAGGTTCCAATACCAGCTATGTCTTCTGTGTCTGTTAGAACAAACTATCTTCAACTAAGACCCAGTTCAAAACTGAATTGTAACAAATGTATCGCATGACACTCACTCCCAGTGGCTGTTTCCATGGTATCGAGAATGCACCCTTTGAATCACAGTCTCCAAATGGCTGTTTCTAAGGCAATGAAAATGCACCTTCCTATAACTCCTAAGGTTTGCCAGCTCTTAAAGCAATACTGATCCCTTGCAAGCCTTAAAGGCAAACTGCATATTCCAAAAAAAACTACAGGGTGATGACAAGATACATACACACACTCAAGAAGAGAAAGAGGTTATAAAACATTTAGGTCTTATGAATTTTTAATTGCTCTCGGGTGCACTTGCTTTTCCCCAGGGTGAACACTTGAAACGGTACAGGCCTGTAATCTTTTTCCTCGTTCATTGAAGAAAAAACTTGCGAGGTTAAGGAGGACGGATGCACTGTTGCAGATTTCTCTTGTTATATTCTAGTCAAAGTTCCATGGTGAAATCCTGGTACGACATCACAGATGAGGAGTTCAAGGCCAGCTTCTCTGCCTGCAGGTAGCTTTAAAGCTGGTGGCAGTAGGCAGGATCCTTTCTCCTTGATTGCATAGATGTTTCTCTCTCTGTCTTTTGTCTGCCGAGAATATACCTTTATTAAAGCTCCTTATCAGAAACCTTGTTTCTGTCATGTGACCGGAATTTCTCTTCCATTGAATTCATAAGTTGTTTCTGATGGTTAGGCCATGTCAGACACTGGAATTTGGGTGTCAGTCAATCACATATCCTCTTGATAAATTAGAGCTTTTCACACTCATTCTCTGGAGTTCAAGCTTGGAGTCAAAAGGTCTGCCACAGTATTGTGAACCCAATTGGTTGGAGAGATGCAGCCATTACTGTACAAAGGACCTTTTGCATCTTAATAACTTCTGAAAGATATGTCCAGAAAGATTGTTTGTATTTTAATGACTTCACCAAGACTTGTCCAACCATGAAAATTAGCTCAGGGCTCTTGTAGTTTCATATGTATTGGCAGGAAAGAAAAGGTCACCTGACCTCTCAACTCCATTTTGTTTTATGGGAAAAGTGCCCGCTTCAGGTTTATTTCATAAGTTCATTTTATAATTCATAAATTCATATTGTGTGGGCATGACAGTAGTCTACACACCATGGATGGATCAACCTGCTGCCATGAATCATTTCCACCTACCCTCCATCATTTTCTCCCATATCCACAGAATCTCTTTCTTTCCCTTTCACTTGCTTCATACCTGGTACATTCTCCCAAACTCCGCCCCCGCCACGGCCCCATCCCACCCCTACCTCTCACATCTGCCAGCCTTAGCTAAGCTTCACAAATTTCTGAAATTGTGTACAAACATTGATAAAGACTAAAATGAATATCTGCCCCCACAGGCAGGCACTTTCCTTTAAGTGGGAAATTGCCCTTAATTTGGATCTGTCATCCGAAATTTCCATTTACCCCATTGGTTTTGCTCCGTTCCCCTGGATGATGTTGTTTCCCTGTTTTGCCCTGTTCCTCTGGTTCCTGCTGTTCCTCAGGTTTGTGCTGGCTCTCTGACTCATGATAAAGCAGACAAGAGCCTCAGCCCTGCTTGTAGCAGAATTTCAGTCTCGAATTGGGATCATTCTTCAGTTTTATTACTGTCCATATTGGAATATCTTCTTTTAAACTGTAACAGACAGGACAATAATTGAGAGAATGATTCTGAACATTTGGTGCTGTGGTTATTTTCTGTTTGTTATTCAGTGTCTGTCAGTGGATGAAAGCTTCTTGAATGAGCCAAAATGACGGAACGTTGCAGATAAATTACACACATAACAACATAGTGACGTGTCTGCATTTAGCGTTCGGGGATTTGAGATATGATTCTCCTGACTGACCTGCCATCTGTTATGTATTGTTGTTAGCATAGTTCGAGTGTTGTTTACAGATGTTTCGGAGTCTTTGTATAGCTAAATAGTAACTTGTTTAGTTTATATACATAGCTATTTACACTCTCATTAAACCTGTCCAGCTAATACCTCTCATGATGCTTCTAGCTTCTTCCAGGTCCAATACCCATGTGACATCACTATCATCATCACTACAGTGGGAGGGGCTACTCTCACTGTCTCAAACATTAACCCTTTCAGACCCTTATACTACACCATCCTCATTGACTCAGCAATTGTCTGTTTACCAATAGTTCCTGACATATCAAAATAGCATTAGATCATTGCTCGCAGTAACTAACAGGCTGGCAATTCAGTTGAGTGAAACTATGGGGACCAAGGGACGACTTTTCTTGGCCCGGGGACACCGGTTTGGAAGTGGCAGTGGTGGGTGGAGGGGTAGCAGGAAAACAACGGAAAACCCGGTCAGGATGGTTCCCTGATGCTGTCCCATCCCGGGTGACTTTCCCAGGGAGAGTTGTCACGGAATTCGGCAGCCACTCCACAGAGGTGGGAAAACAATGACGTCAATAAGGCACCAGTCAGGGGCTGTTTTCCCTCAGCGCAGCAACTTTCCTGGTGTTGCATAGGTCCCCCTCCCCTGCTCCCACCGTGTCTGGAGCAACGCTGCAGGCGGCCTTTCGCCGGGAGCTTAGCAGGCCATAGGTGGCTAAATCAATTTGCATCATCAGGGGTCTGCAGTGCTCACGGGGTGCAACCCTTCATCAAGTGGCCTCTCACAGTACTTTGTCATCTTGTTCATCACTGAGAAAGGAGGCCTTTGTGTTGTCCTCCATTTTCAGGTGCCCCCAAGACCTCCCTCTTCTGCAGCAGCGCTCACTTCTCCCGGTGGGGATGCGGGCCGTCCTATTGGGCCTCTCTGCTTCCCTGGTCCATAATGGCATGGCAAAAGCAAAGGCAGCCAATTAGGAGGCTGCCCCACATAAAGCTGCTCTGGCGGACATACTGAGGCCATGTGTGGGCTTGGGACCCACATATGGTCCCAACTCTAGGGTCCCGTGCCTGCAGGAAAATTCAGCCTCACAAATCGAAAGAGCCACATTCAGATTTCCAATGAACAGGAGGAGGCGCCTGGGATCAAATTACTGGCTGATGCTCAGTGTCGGACATAGCACACAGGGGTTGCATGGCATGTGTTTGTCGGAAATTCACAGACTTGCGTGCATTCCTAAAATTGGCCCTGTCATATATAATTTATTACCATAAAACTTTGCAATTAAGAAAAGAGATGATCTGGAGATTTCAGTGGTGGATAAACCCTAGGAGTGATATTTCAACCACAAGTCATGTGCCTGAATCATCCGATCAAACCAAAAGCACAAATATCTAAAAATGACAACCTGCTTCTGCGTGATAAACTAAGCGGTTTTGGTGCAATTTTCTCTCCTTATTTCCATCCTTTGCTCCTTGTCTTTCCCTTTCCCTGCCTCGCTCTTTTCTGTAATTCTTTCTTTCTCTCTTCATAAGCTGTCTGGTTATGGGATTCACTAGCATTTCCACTTCCTGTTAAGCAACAAAAGCTAGAGCGAGAGCAATAGATTAATCTTGGTTATATTGATATTTTCTTGAGTGAAACTACACCAGTCTACAGTTCTGCTAAATATTATGGGGAAGATTTTGTCTGGAATGAAACCGTAATGGGTTTTATTGTTCTTAAACATAACCCACAAGGTAATCTTGTTCACTCTCAGAAAGAAGAAAGATTGGGAATTAAGGAAGAGACAGTTTCATCTTAGAATAGGAAAAATAGAAAGAAAAACTTGCATTTATATAGCGTCTTTCACAACCTCAGGACATCTCAAAGCGCTTTACAGCCAATGAAGTACTTTTGAAGTGTATTCACGATTGTAATATAGGAAATGTGGCAGCCAATTTGCACACAGCAAGCTCACACAAACAGCAATGTGATAATGACCAGATAATCTGTTTTTGTGATGTTGGTTGAGGGATAAATATTGGATAGGACACCAGGGATAACTCCCCTGCTCTTCTTCAAAATGTGCCATGGGATCATTTACAGCCACCCAAGAGAACAGACAGAGTCTCAGTTTAATGTTTCATCCAAAAGAGGGCACCTCCGACAGTGCAGCACTGGATTGCCAGCCTATATTTTTATGCTCAAGTCCTGCAGCAGGACTTGAACCCAGAGCCTTCTGACTCAGAGGTGAGAAGGCTTTGACACACAAGAAATATTTCATCTGTGAGCAAGCAACAGAAAGGAAGAGAAAAGTCAAACAGTCTTTACAGTTCATGAGGAAGTGAAGTTTTCAACTTAGTCTGTGAACTCATTATGAGAAATAATTTGGATGACATATAAATTGGATTAAAGATCAATGGAAAATTGTTGAACAACCGGAAGTAGAATAATGATCTAAAGTAGACAAATGATCTGGGACTGATTGTAGATACAAAAGATTGTAGATACAAAAGAAATATTACAAGGGATTTCACCTGGGAAGGATGTTTGCAATATATGGATCAAAAATAAATTCTAAAAAGATAAAATCAATAATAATCACAAAAAGGACTTCCCAGAAGCAATAGAGCATGTATTATAATTGTTTTGTTGTTTAAATGTTTAATGTGTAACTGGCAAGTGTGGCAACAGCATGGCACAGATGGGAAAACTGGACTTTGAAAACTGAAGTATGAAGACTGGAGACATTTGAGTTTCGGTGCTGAAAATTAGCTGGACACAGAGAACGAGTAATAAGAGCAACCTTCAACATGAAAAGAGAGGATGAGGCTGATGAGAAAATTACATAATTTAGGCATTCAACTTGTCAGTCATGAGGAAAATAGAAGGCGTGACTGACTGGAAATATTATTGGTATGAGATGAAGAGACAAAGAATAAGGCTAGATGACATGTTGGAATGGGCAGACAGCCTGCTCTGTAATCCATCCATCACCAATTTGCCCTCCTGTTCTATGCCTGGCCTCCACTTGGCAGCTCCTTGCAGTGGCAAGATTGAGATTGAGAGCTTTGTTGCTGCAGCGAATCACAAAATAAATACTCATGGGAGAGACCATCTCGCATTGCTCCATCTAATTGGTTCTTGAACAAAACTCCGACACCCTAGTCTGACACACATTCTGAGGGGGTTGTATCTCTGCCAGTGTTCTCCCAATCACCTGCCATAACTTCAGAAAATCTCAGTAGAAATTGCAGGAGAAATGGTACAAATGCTGAAAATGTCATGTCATCTGCTGAATATATATCAACCAACTAGGAGAATCCTTGAGGAAACTCAACTGGCAAGCTTTATCTCTTCTTGTCTGGAAACGATTGTTCAAAATACTGATCCTAAATTGGTCTTTTTACAGTTTTAGCCTGCAATCCCTTTTTCTACACTCATGACTTATTATGAATCCAGGTTCTAGATTTGCCGTATTTACACCATTGAAAATCGCAGGCACACTGCCCCGTTGTTTCTTTCCACACTCTTTGGTGCAGTTATTTTGCAAAAACTTGTCTTTATTATAATAGCAGCTATTCTGAAAACACTTCAGCTGATGCAGAGACAGGTGTGGTGGGTTTGAGACTGATGGCTGCTTTCTCTGGCTATCTTGTTCTCTCCCTTCCCAACTAAACTTCAACATCCTTTGATAAACAGACCAAACAAAAATGTGTCAATCTCTGTCTTAAAAATTTCAATTAACCCAGCATCCACAAAAGTTTAGAGGGAGAGAGTTCCAGATGTCCAATATCCTTTATGTTCAAACATACTTCCTGATTGCACTTCTAAATGGCTTATCTCTAAAACGCACACACACTGGGTACATTTAGATGACACTGAAAATAGTTGGAACTGTTCTGTTTGATTTTCCTTTCCATCCTTTGGAGCAGAATGCAGTTAACACCTCTGAAATATAGTCACGGTTGCTGCCATTATAGCAACCCTCACCCTATCTTCTTGCCCCCGCCCCCCCACCCATGACAAAATGTTCCCACAGATTAGAGAGATATTGTTCCAACTCAACTCCTTTTGTTGAAAATTTACAAAGTACAAATCTACCCTGAAAGTGCTGTACTAAGGCCATGCTGAGATATCTGTGTAATGCCTCAAAGGTGATACTTCAATCATGTAAATAAATATAAACTATGCAACATAATCTTTAAATCTTGATAACACAGCAAATTCTAATCTAATTTGTTAGAGGGCCGAGAATCAATGTATATCAATGAAGATAGAGCGGGATGTTCAAGAAGTGGAACTGCGTGTGAGGCAAGATATATGTGGCAGAGTTTTGGAGAAGTTGAAGTGAATGGAGGGCAGAGAATGGAACGCCCCTAAGGAAAGCATTCAGACATCTAAATTTGAATATCAGTGAGTGCTTCTCTGGAACACATTACAGCCCTATCGAAAGGAGGAAATATGAGATGGAGGGGATGGTAAAGAACATGGTAAGTTATTGAGTACTAATACTGGTCACAGGTCAAATACAGAAGTACTGTATCATCATACCTGGGTCAAAATGAATTATTGGAGTGATTGTTCACTTTCCAAAATTGCCAACATTCCACACATACTGATTTATGGTTAATAATACATGACTCATTCATTCAGCACTGAAATTATAGAAGTTCTTTCAATAGTTAATCCTGTCGTGAACCGACCCAGTGCTCGCTGACTTGTGGTGAGTGTAATCATTAGTCAGGGACAGGACTGAATGCAGTTAAACTGGCTCCAGCTGAGATTTTCAAAGTCACAGTGTCGTAACAGCCAGCGTGGCATAAAAATCTAGTTGTGTAAATAATAGTCCTTCCATTCACTAATCTTCATATATGTAATATTTCTGATTTCATGCAGTAAGAATTGTGTTGCAGCATTTTATCAACATGGCAGTTGTTTAAAGACAGTCTAAAATCAGAAACAATGATCATGTAGCAATGAATGTCATTCCAACCCAGTGATACTCAGTATGGCCTGTGGCCTATGCCTGTCCCAACTTGCTGCTCTAGATATGGTGGGGTGGCTGCTTAGAGTTTGCCCAGGACAGTAATGTCAACAGCAGATGATTTAGTGTTGTTCTGTAACAGGACAAAGCAAGCAGGCTGCAGGCCTATCGCTAGAATGACTGGATACTGACCTGTGATTGGTGCCTTTTTGCGACTGTTTCCGAATGTTGCCCCTCCATGGTGAAGTAGGGGATAGTAAGACGTGTGCTCAGACGAGGAGGTGGCTGCATTTCAGTCTGTTCAAGAAACCCTGAGGCTGAGAATGAAACGACTTGTATTTATTTGCTTGCATAGGTATGCATGAGGAGTGTTCCTCCTGGCTCCATAGCTGTCCGCTATGCGATCAGTCCCCCTCCCCTTATCCTATCCCTTTCCCTCCCCCCCAACCCACGCCACTTCCCACCCCCCACAATCTTGGGCAGGCTGCTTGAAATTGATCCTTTGAAAATGGGAAAGCTGCTCTCGAGAAGCAACAAGCACGGGCAGCTGAACCAAAGTATTCAAAAACAGACTGAGCCCAATTTAGGGTGAGCCTTGGTCCTCCTGGTTCAGGTACATGCTGTATGGGCACTGTCATGCAGCCAGAAATGTGGCTGAACCAATACTCACCCCAATTTTGTCTGATCAGCCCTGGCACAGAACTGGATATAGGCCTGCTCTGGGATGGCCACCTCTTATGGTTCACTGGCCTGGGTGTTTAACTGTTCCTCTCAGCAGAACTTACTAATTGACCTTGAACATGTGGATTTTGTTCATTTATGGACCCTTTTCTCAGGAAGCTAATCAGCTCAAGTGTAACTCACGTCTGTCTGGGAGGGGGCTCACTAGCTAAGTTACTAATTAAACCAGTTACTGCACTTGCGCAGATGTGGACTTCTTGAAGCTAGCATCTACCAGATAAGTCATTCCAATTGTTCAAATGTGAATGTTCACTGGAAGTGTTTGAATGTCTTAACAACTTATCCATTTGTCTCAATCTGGTAAAGATACGAACGTACGTATATACGAATTAGGAGCCGGAGTAGGCCACTTGGCCCCTCGAACCTCGCCACCATTCAACAAGATCATGGCTAATCTGATTGTAACCTCAGCTCCACATTCCCACCTACCCCCCATAACCTTTCACCCCCTTGCTTATCAAGAATCTATCTACCTCTGCTATAAAAATATTCAAAGACTCCACTTCCACCTCCTTTTAAGGAAGAGAGTTCCAAAAACTCACAACCCTCCGAGAGAAACAATTTCTCCACATCTCTGTCTTAAAAGGGCGACCCCTTATTTTTGAACAGTGACCCCTAGTTCTAGATTCTTCCACTAGGGGAAACATCCTTTCAACTTCCACCTTGTCAAGATAACAGTTTCAATGGCTGGATGGGCGACTCTCAGGAGAGTCCATTAACAGACCAATCCCCAATTTGCCTCAATGATGTCGGTTTATCTGTCTAGTTGACAGGAAAGACACTGAACCTTTGTGAATTAACCCTTAAAATCCTGAACCCAAGTTCAGGCCAGAAATATATTGGCCGGGATTTTGTGGTCAGCGGAGAAGTGGGAGCACTCACTGCTTACTTTGCAGAAAGCTGGCTGCAATGATCGAGCGATCTCTATGGTGTGGATTTCACTTTTCCCAGTGTTAATTTCATTTTCTGACAACTATTGGGGATCTCCAGGTATCCAGCAAGTGATGTCATCAAGCAGAGTAAGCAGCCAATCACATTGAAGAATTCTCATAGACAGGAAACCAGGAAGTCATAAAGAAAGAAAAAAATAAAAGACTTGCATTTATATGGTGCTTTTCAAGACCACTGGAAATCTCAAAGCACTTTACAGCCAATGAAGTACTTTTTGAAGTGTAGTCACTGTTGTAATGTAGGAAATGTGGCAGCCAATCTGCGCACAGTAAGATCAAACAAACAACAATGTGATAATGACCAGATAATCTGTTCTTGTGATGTTGTGATTGTGGGATAAATATTGGCCAGGACACCAGGGATAACTCACCTACCCTTCTTAATAATAGTGACATGGGCATTTACATCCACCTGAGAGGGCAGAATGGGCCTCAGTTTAACACCTCATCCAAAAGGCAGCACCATCATTAGTGCAGCACTCCCACAGTACTGCACTGGAGGGTTTGCCTTGACTTATGTGCTCAAGTCTTGGAGTGGAAGTTGAACTCACAACCGTCTGCCTCTGCGGTGAGGGTGATGCCCGCTGAGCTACGGCTGACGCACATGAATAAAAAAAGCCCTGATTATCTTTCACTTTTTAAACATTTTGCAGTTGCAGGCAATCAACCAGGCTCTCAATTTGGCTGGTTGTTGGGTGGGAAACCAAACTAAAAAGTGTTTATGAGGACCTGCCATTAAGATCGGTTGGTGGGGTGCGGGGGCGCAGGGAGAGATTGAGTGGGAGCGATTCCTTGCCTTGGAGGATTCTTCAGCTATTTCCAGCCTCGCCTCCCCTCTCCTGTACACTAGCCCCATCCACTTCCCCATCAATATCGATGCCCTTGTCCCTGCAAACAATATTTATTTAAATGGAATGTTTTAAATTTGTCTCCATGTGACAACTTAATGGTTAATGATGCAACATTAACAAGAATAATCATTATTCTAATTGCACCCAAATTTATTCTGTACAAAATGTACCGCGTGGGTTTAATTAAAACAAGTGATACATGGAGTTCTACTTGTTTTAAAATAACATCACATCATTTCAGAATTACAAAAGCTAAAGTACAACAGTGTTTTCTTCTGGGAGACGTAGTGAAGAGAGCAAAAACCCAGGGCCAATAAAGGAATAAATACTGGGTAAAAGTCCTCTCCAACCCTCTCAGGTGAATTGAAACTAGACTGGCAGATTACATGGACTGAGTGTTATCTATAAAGACACTGACCTTCTATATGATACGATCTCTCCCCCACTCAGGAATCATTCCAGCGGGGGAGTATTTTATGCTCTCCGCTGCGACAGGTTTGGCGACATGCGTGGTGATCTAATTAGGTGGGAGGTGATTTTCCAGATTCCCGGTGGCGGGATATTTTAGAGGAATTAATTCATCGGCGGGTTTGCAGCGTTCCGGGGTTCCTCCAATGCAGTGGTGAATTGCAGCTTTGCATTAACTAAATAAAGTGAATATTCATTACCCTAAGCATAGTTACCATTTAGACCTAGCTGCCAGATTAAGTTAACGGCGAGCGATATTCCCATGCCACCAGGTTCACAAATCTTTCAATGTGGAGTGCAGCAGTCGGTTTTGTGTAGTTGAGTCTCAGCACTGTGCTCTTCTCTCTTTCACTTAGCATCTAAACTAACACCAGCATTGGAATGGATGTTTGCCTCCAGGCCCGGCACCAGCATGGTGAATCACTTCAGGGGATGGTGCGACAGCATGGGCGGGGACTACATGAAGGAGCAGGGCAGGGTGGTTGGGGAGGGAAGGGTGGGGATAATCAGGTACATGTAAGAGCAGGGGAGGGTACTCGAGGAGGGAAGGGTGGTTTTAATTTATTTGTTTTAGGGGGATGTGGGCATCGCTGGTCAGGCCTGCAATTATTGCCCATCCCTAATTGCCCATGAGAAGGTGGTGGTGAGATGTTTTCTTGAACCGCTGCAACCATGTGGGGTAGGTACACCCACAGTGGTGTTAGGGAGGAAGTTCCAGGATTTTGATCCAGCCACAGTGAAGGAATGGCGATATAGTTCCAAGTCAGGATGGTGTGTGGCTTGGAGGGGAACTTCCATGGTGGAGTTCCCATGCATCTGCTGCCCCTGTCTTTCTAGTTGGTAGAGGTTGCAGGTTTGGAAGGTGCTGTCGAAGGAGCCTTGGTGCATTGCTGCAGTGCATCTTGTAGATGATACATGCTGCTTCCACTGTGCGTTGGTGGTGGAGGGAGTGAATGTTTGTAGTTGGGATGCCAATCAAGCTGGCTGCTTTGTCCTGGATGGTGTCGAGCTTCTTGAGTGTTGTTGGAGCTGCACTCATCCAGGCAACTGGAGAGTATTCCATCACACTCCTGACTTGTGCCTTGTAGATGGGGTTCAGGCTTTGGGGAGTCAGGAGGTGAGTTACTGGATTCCTAGCCTCTGACCTGCTCTTGTAGTCACAATATTTATATGGCTACTCCAGTTCAGTTTCTGGTCAATGGTAATTACAGGATGTTGATAGTGGGGGATTCAGCAATTGTAATGCCATTGAATGTCAAGGGGAGATGGTTATATTCTGTCCTGTTTAAGATGGTCATTACCTGGCACTTGTGTGGCACGAATGTTACTTGCCATTTATCAGCCCAAGCCTGGATGTTGTCCAGATCTTGCTGTATTTCTACACAGACTGCTTCAGTATCTGAGGAATCGCGAATGGTGCTGAACATTGTGCAATCATCAGTAAACATTCCCACTTCTAACCTTATGATTGAAAGGTCATTGATGAAGCAGCTGAAGATGGTTGGGCCTAGGACAC
Source organism: Heterodontus francisci (assembly GCF_036365525.1). Classification (NCBI taxonomy): domain Eukaryota; kingdom Metazoa; phylum Chordata; class Chondrichthyes; order Heterodontiformes; family Heterodontidae; genus Heterodontus; species Heterodontus francisci. The sequence goes on from NC_090377.1 coordinate 110,188,756, forward strand.
TACCCTGAGGAACTCCTGCAGTAATATCCTGGAGCTGAGATGATTGACCTCCAACAACCACAACCATCTTCCTTTGTGCTAGGTATGACTCCAACCAGCAGAGAGTTTTCCCCCTGATTCCCATTGACTTCTTGACGCCATATTCTGTCAAATGCTGCCTTGATGTCAAGGGCAGTCACTCTCACCTTACCTCGTGAGCTCAGGCTGATGGGGTGCCTCAAGGAGTAGGACAGGGTGGAGTGGAGCATCCAGGTTGTTGAATGGTTGATGTTGATGGTGAAAATGCATTTTGTTGGCTGTGGGGCTGGTTGGTGGATTAGGTCAGTACTGTGTGAATATATTTGGCAAGGGCCTAAAGGGAGGAATGAATGCCATCGACGTCAGGGAGCTGTGGGGAAAATTGAGGGTACTGGCTAGCAGAGGGAATGGTCACAGTAAAAGGGGGCAAATGGATTCTGTAGGGGGGAAGGTTAAGACTAACGGGTGGGTATTCAACAGCTCCACATGGAGGAGAACGGGACTCAGCAGCAATGGTCAGTTCGATGTGAGGCGATTCAAGGTTTAAGTTGGCATGTCGATAGTAACGGGAGTAGGAATGGGGGAGGGATGGCATGAATACATTGATGATTACACTGTGCATGGTAAAGGGGGAAGGCTCAATGTAATGGAGGGAAGGGTAATGGTTACATTGGGTGTGCCAAGGGTGATGGGTTCAGGCTGGAAGGTTGCAGGAGAAAGTTGGAAGGTAGGGAGGCTTGCCCTGAATTCCACATGCACCATCTTCTCCAACGATAATAGAAACCATGTGGACACTTAAGGATTGCAAGGAGAATGGGAGGAGGCAAATGACAGTGGGTGTGTCTTCTACCTGGCTGCAATTTGAAGGCAGATATAAGGGAGCTGTTCATTGTCTTGATGTTTCAGCTCACTATCAACAGAGGGCTGAATCTCCACACTCTGCTTACTTATTATTCAGAAAAGCCACAGCGACACAGGTCTCATACACCCGCTTTTTCTAGTACCACAGGAAGAACAAAGAGAGAGACTAAGGAGGGCTCCTTTCCCTCAAATCATGATGCCTGAGTGCCAGCAACAGGCCGAATAGGAAGGCGAGGAAGCTCTGAATGATAACATCCAGGAGCGGTCTTATGGAAGACCTTCAAATGTCAGACAGGCAATGCCAGAGATGCCTAAAGATGTCGCGTGAAATGGTCACAGAAATTTGTAGGGTCCTGCAGCATGACCTACAACCGCTTGACTTTGGTGGGAATCCCATGCCAGTTGCCCTCAAGGTGACTGATGCACTCAATTTTTTCTCTAGTGGCTCCTTCCAGGGATCCATGGACGAGATATGTGGCATCTCCCAGTCTGTATCACAGTCCCATAGCTGCATCAAAGAAGTGATCAATGCCCTTTTTGGACTTGCCAATGATTTCACCTCCTTAACTGTAGACGTGGATAGCCAGGCAGCAAGATGTGTGGTCTTTAGAGCCATCGCTGGGCTCCATAGAGTGCAAGGGGTGATTGATGGTACTCATCTGGCCATTAGAATTCCCTGGGACCAGCCTGCTGTATTTGTGAAGCGCAAAGGCTTCCACTCTTTAAATATACAACTGGTTTGTGACCACAGGAGAAGAATCATGCATGCTTGTGCACATTTCCTACATTTTGAGGAACTCCCAGCTGCCAACTGTTTTTGAGGAACCAGCCGAAGTGGACAGTTGGATCCTGGGTGACAAGAGTTATCCCCTTTGCACATGGTTGATGACACCAGTGCGCCATCCCCAAAGCGCTGCAGAAGAGAGGTACAATGTCGCTCACACATCCACCAGAGCCATCATTGAGCACATCATTGGCATGCTGAAAATGCGATTCTGTTGCCTTGACCGGTCTGGAAAGGCTCTTCAGTACCTGCCACAGAGAGTGTCATGAATAATTGTTGTCTGCTGTTCCTTGCACAACCTTGTAATTAGACACGGAAATGTTCTGCAGGCAGAGGAACAGGAGGAACAGCAGTCCCCCTCAGATGAGGATGACTATGAAGAGGATGAAGAGGACAACAATGCTAACGATGCCATCATCGATATGAAGGCCATGGAAAGACATGCAAAGGACATCAGGGAGAACCTCATTTATGTATGTTTCAACCAACAATAAGTCACATCATCAAGGAACATTGGGAGGGGAAACATAACAATTCTCCACAGAAATTCACTTTTACATGAGGGCTTATTCATCTCTGCACTCTTAACAAAGCGTGGCTGCACTTTCATGTGATTGACATTTGAAATCATCTATGGTTATGATGAATGCGACCACACACCACTGCTAACAGCATTGTAATGACCGTAGAAAACAAAAGTAAGGCATGACAGTACTGGAAAAGTTAATAATCATCAATAGGAAAACAACCGTCATTGAAGACTGAAGGCTCAAATTCCAATGAGATAATTTTTTTTATTCATTCATAGGCTGTGGGCGGTACTGGCTAGCCAAGCATTTATTGCCCATCCCTAATTGCCCATGAGAAGGCGGTCATGAGATGTCTTCTTGAACCTCTGCAGTCCATGTTGGGTAGGTACACCCAAAGTGTGATTAGGAAGGGAGTTCCAGGATTTTGACCCAGCAACAGTGAAGGAACGACGATATAGTTCCAAGTCAGGATGGTGTGTGGCTTGGAGGGGAACTTGCATCTGCTGCCCTTGCCCTTCTAGGTGGTAGGGTTCGCGGGTTTGAAAGGTGCTGCCTGAGTAGCCTTGGTGCGTTGCCGCAGTATATCTTGTAGATGGTACACACTGCTGCCACTGTGCATCAGTGGTGGAAAGAGTGAATGTTTGTGGACGGGGTACCAATCAAGCAGGTTGCTTTGTCCTAGATGGTGTTGAGCTTCTTGAGTGTTGTTGGAGCTGCACCCATCCAGGCAAGTGGAGAGTATTCCATCACACTCCTGACTTGTGCCATGTAGAAGGTGGGCAGGCTTTGGGCAGTCAGGAGGTGAATTACTTGCAGCAGGATTCCTAGCCTCTGACTTGCTCTTGTAGCCACGGTATTTATATGGCTACTCCAGTTCAGTTTCTGGTCAATGGTTACCCCTAAAATGTTGATTGTGGGGCATTTAGCAATTGTAATGCCGTTGTATGTCAAGGGAAGATGGTTAGATTCTCTTTTGTTGGAGATGGTCATTGTCTGGCACTTGTGTGGCGCGTCTGTACTTGACACTTATCAGTCCAAGCCTTGATATTGTCCAGGTCTTGCTGCATTTCGACATGGATTGCTTCAGTATCTGAGGAGTCGTGAATGGTGCTGAACATTGTGCAGTCATCAGCAAACGTCCTCACTTCTGACCTTATGATGGAGGGAAGGTCATTGATGAAGCAGCTGAAGATGGTTGGGCCTAGAACACTACCCTGAGGAACTCCTGCAGTGATGTCCTGGAGCTGAGATGATTGACCGCCAACAACCACAACTATCTTCCTTTGTGCTGGTACAACTCCAGCCAGCAATAAGTTTTCCCCCTGATTCCCATTGACTCCAGTTTTGCTCGGGCTCCTTGATGCCATACTCGATCAAATGCTGTCTTGATGTCAACGGCAGTCACTCTCACCTCACCTCTTGAGTTAATTTGTCCATGTTTGAACCCAGGCTGTAATGAGGTCAGGAGCTGAGTGGCCCTGGCGGAACCCAAACTGAGCGTCACTGAGCAGGTTATTGCTAAGCAAGTGCTGCTTGATAGCACTGCCGGCGACACCTTCCATCACTTTACTGATAATCAAGAGTAGACTGATGGGGCGGTAATTGGCCAGGTTGGATTTATCCCGCTTTTTGTGTACAGGACATACCTGGACAACTTTCCATATTGCCGGGTAGATGCCAGTGTTGGAGCTGTACTGGAACAGCTTGGCTAGGGGCGCGGCATGTTCTGGAGCACAGGTCTTCAGTGCTATTGCAGGAATGTTGTCAGGGCCCATAGCCTTTGCAGTATCCAGTGCCTTCTGTCATTTCTTGATATCACACAGAGTGAATTGATTTTGGCTGAAGACTGGCATCTGTGATGCTGGGGACTTCAGGAGGAGGCCGAGATAGATCATCCACTTCTGGCTGAAGATTGTTGCAAATGCTTCAGCCTTATCTTTTACACTAATGTGCTGGGCTCTCCCATCATTGAGGTGGGGAATATTTGTGGAGCCTCCTCCAGTTATTTGTTTAATTGTCCACCACCATTCATGACTGGTTGTGGCAGGACTGCAGAGCATGGGTCTGATCCGTTGGTTGTGGGATCGCTGAGCTCTGTCTATCGCATGCTGCTTATGCTGCTTGGCACCCAAGTAGTCCTGGGTTGTATCTTCACCAGGTTGACAACTCATTTTGAGGTATGCCTGGTGTTGCTCCTGGCATGCCCTCCTGCACTCTTCATTACATATGGTGATATGTAAGGTTGAGATCAAATAAGATGGTTCATTGACCCTATTGATTTTCTTTTCCTATTTCTAAAGGTTGCTGGTTTGGTCAAATGGACTTTATCACAGCATCATAGAATCATAGAATAGTTACGGCACAGAAAGAGGCCATTCAGCCCATCGTGTCTGTGCCAGCTCTCTGCAAGAGCAACTTAGTTCCACCCCCTGCCATTTCCCTGTAGCCCTGCAAATATTTTGTCTTCAGACAATTATTCAGAATCTGCCTCCGCTACACTCTCAGCCAGTGCATTTCAGTTCCTAACCGCTCGCTGCATAAAAAAGTTTTTCCTCATGTCACCTTTTGCCATTCATCTTAAATCAGTGTCCTCTGGTTCTCAATCCTTCCGCCAGTGGGAACAGTTTCTCTCTATCTACTCTGTCCAGACCTCTCATTATTTTGAATACCTCTATCAAATAGCTTTATCTTCTCTTCTCCAAGGAGAACAGCTCCAATTTCTCCAATCTATCCATGTACCTGAAGTCCCTCATCCCTGGAACCATTCTCGTGAATCTTTTCTGCACTCTCCAAGCCTTTGCATCCTTCCTAAAGTGCGGTGCCCAGAATTGGACACAATATTCCAGTCGAGGTCAAACCAGTGTTTCATCAAGGTTCACCATGGCTTCCTTGCTTTTGTACTCTATGCCTCTATTTATAAAGACCAGGATCCCAAAAGCCTTATTAACCACTTTCTCAATCTGCCCTGCCATCTCCAACTATCTGTGCACATATACCCCCAGGTGCCTCAGTTCCTGCACCCACTTTAGAATTCTATCCTTTATTTTATATTGCTTCTCCTTTTTCTTCCTACTAAAATGTATCACTCCACATTTCGCTGGATTAAGTTTAATCTCTCAGGTGACTGTCCATTCCCACCATACCGTCTATGTCCTCTTGAAGTCCTCCTCACAGTTCACAATACTTCCCAAGTTTGTTATCATCTGCAAATTTTGAAATTGTGCCCTGTACACCCAAATATAGGCCATTAATATAGATCAAGAAACAAGTTGGGCCTAGAACTGACCCCTGGTGAACCTCACTGTATACCTCCCTCCAGTCTGAAAAACACCGTTCACCAGTTCTCTCTGTTTCGTCTCACTCAGCCAACTTTGTATCCATGCTGCCACTGTCCCTTTTATTCGATATGCTTTGACTTTGCTGACAAGCCAGTCATGTGGCACTTTATCAAATGCCTTTTGGAAGTCCATGCACACCACATCAAGCGCACTACCTCAGGAACCCACTATGTTACCTCAAACACCAAAAAATTCAATTAATTTAGTTACACATGATTTGTCTTGTCTGAATCCATGCTGGCTTACCTTAATTAATCCACATTTGTACGAGTGACTGTTAATTTTGTCCCAAATTACCACTTCGTAAAGCTTTACCATCACCGAGGTTAAACTAACTGGCCTGTAGTTGCTGGGCTTATCCTTACACCCTTTTTTGAACAAGGGTGTACCATTTGCAATTCTCCAGTCCTCTGGCACCGCCCCTGTATCTAAGGAGGTGTGGAAGGTTATGGGGTGCCTCCACAATTTCCACTCTTACTTCCCCCAGTATCCTCGGATGCATCTGATCCAGTCATGATGACTCATCAACTTTAAATACAGCCAGTCTATCCAATACCTCCTCTTCATCAATTTTTAGCCCATCCAGTGTCGCACACCTCCTCTTTCACTAAGACTTTGGCAGCAAATTCTTCCTTGGTAAAGACAGATGCAAAGTACTCATTTAGTACCTCAGCCATGCCCTCTGCCTCCATGCGCAGATCCTGTTTTCGGTCCCTAATCGGCCCCACCTCTCTTTTTACCAGCTTTTTACCATTTATATGCTTATAGAAGACTTTTAGATTCCCTTTTATGTTAACTATGAGTCTCTTCTCATACTCTTTCTTTGCTTCTCATTACTTTTTTGACTGCCCCTCTGAACTTTCTATATTCAGCCTGGTCCTCACTTGCATTATCACCCTGACATACACACCCTTTTTCTGTTTAATCTTACTCTTTATCTCTTTTGTCATCCAGGGAACTCTGGATTTGTTTGCCGTTTCTTTCCCCCTCGTGGGAATGGGCCTTGATAGTACCTGAACTATCTCATCTTTAAAGGCAGTCCATTGTTCAGTAACAGTTTTGCCTTCCAATTCTTGATTCCAATTTGCCTGGGCCTGCCCCCAATTAATAATTTTTACTCTGGATTGCTCCTTGTCCTTTTCCATAGCTAACCTAAACGTTATGATATTATGATCACTCTCCCCTAAATGCTCCCCTACTGTCACTCGATCCACTTGACTCACCTCATTCTCCAGAATCAGATCGTTGGGCCGGAAACATAATAATCTAGAAAATTTTCCTGAACACTCTCAGAAAATCTACCCCCCACCCCCAGTCCTTTACATTATTAATAACACAGTCTATATTAGGATAATTAAAGACCCCCATTATCACTACTCTATAGTTTTTCCACGTCTCTGTAATTTCCTCTGTATTTTCTCCTCTATATTTTCCCCTTTTGTTGGTGGCCTATAGAATACACCCAGTAGTATAATGTTACCTTTATTGTTTCTTACCTCTAACCAAATAGATTCTGTCCTTGAACCCTCACGGGCATTCTCTCTCTCCAGCACTGTTATATTCTCCTTAATCCATACTGCTATCCCTCCTTCTTTCTTTGTTTCTCTATCTTTCCTGAACACCTTGGGATGGATTTTACAGGCCCCCCAACATCAGGAGTCATGGCGTGGGGGCCCCAGAAAATGCCTCCGGGAAAGGCCTGTCACGGACCTTGACACCGGGAAGGCCCGGCCCCATATTGCCAGCGGCAGTGAGGCCTCCTGGCAGCCCCCCTTCCCCCCACTGCTCAGCGACGGAACCAACATTACCATAGTCAAAAAAATGCTAATTAATGAATTAAATCTTACCCGCTCCCGCTGTCTATTCCAGCGCCATGTTGGTGGTGGCAGCCGGCATTGCCGCACCTTAGGATCTCTGTCCGGGACACTGGCGGGGAGCGGGGAGCAGGTACATATTTCAGTGTGGGTGTGGTGAGGGAGTGGGGAAAAGCTATTCTAATTGGTGGAGGGAATGGGTGGGAAGGGGTTGAAGGTAAAAGTTAATGAACTTTGAGGGGGGGAAGGTCAGGTACACAAGGTAAGTATTTTGGGGGGGTGGGGGTGAAAGGGAAAGGAATGACTTAAATGGATACTGGGGGAGTGGGAGAGGGGATAAAACATTTCTTTAATTTTTAAAATTAAATGTAAAGTGAATATTCCTTTAAACCTTTAAATTAAATGTAAGGGCTGGAAGCCCTTTAAAAATGGCGTTGGCGCCAGCGCAGTGGTGCCGGACGCAGTTGCCGGGGATGGACGGCCCGCACCCAGCCTGTCATCAGAGGCCGGTGGGGGGGGCAACGGTCTGCCTGGCCTGGTAAATGAGCTGCTGTGTTTAATATCATGGTAGCTTCGCGGAGTAAAGCCCGCATGTGCGGGCCGCCATTTTTTACGGCCGCTGACGATTACGGCGGTGGCAGCATAAATATCAGGCCCTTGTATTCAGGAATATTTAGTACAGTTATGACCAGTTCAGAAAGAGGTCTAGAGTTCCCTTTCAGCCTTCACCTGGTCTTACAGTAACAGGGTTTAATTTTAAACACACCGTGTTTTTAGCTCCCCCTTGGTGAATCCTTGTTCACAGCTTTCCAATTCTAAGGCAAAGAAACCAGCACAAGCAGATTTTCTTAGGTTTAAAGAAGAAAAGTTGAAATTTATTAAACTTAAACTCTAATTTGGTTGACGCCTAATGATACACGACGCGCCCGCACTAGCATGCATATGCGATACACACATGCAAATAGAGACAGAAAAGAGCAGAAGAAAAAATAAAGTGGAAACGTTTGAGGCAATATCTGAAGAGTTTTTGTTTCGGTTCTTCAAGCTCACTGTGGAGTCCTTGATTGTAGGTAGATCTTGCTTTTCATTGGGGCCCAGTATTCTTCTTAAACCTTGTTTGCTGTCGGAGACTTTTCTCTCTTGAGATTCATGTGTCTTGAGTGGATTCAGAGGCTTGTGACAAAGAGATGGGAGCAGATAAGAGAGATCTTCTCAGTCCAGGGGCAAACAGACATTCTCTAAACTGTTTGTACAATTCAGAAAAACCCAGATTGCCAAGCAGGTTAGCCATGTGACTAACTGGTCTGACCAGGTCTTGGATTGTATCACCTTAGCAGGCTCTGGAATGCTCCTCTTACACATAATACCTGGTGATCAAGGACAATTGTGGGTTGAATGTGTCAGGGAATGGTCCTTTGTCCTTCCAATCACCAACTGTTAATATGCAAATGTCTTTTACAACCATGGCTGATCTATTTAACAAGTCCTTTTTTCACTCCAGTAACAGTTTAAAATCAATGTGCATGGCAAAAGTAATGTGCCTCATTCTTGGCAGGTGGGGGCTTAGCATGACAAGTACCCAGTCCTGTTTTTTTTTGAGCCAGGTCATCACCACAACATCATGGGCTGAATTTTACTAGCTCCCTGACGTCAGGGATCCTGTTGGGGGGGCGGGGCCCGAAAAATACTACCAGGAGAGGCTGCCATGGGCCTGGATGCTGGCAAGGCTCCGCCTCTTTTTAGAAGCGGTGGCGAGGCCTCGGAACGGCCGCTCCACTGCTCGGCGATGGAGCCTTGATTTAAATATTTAAAAAAGGTTAATGCATGCATAAACACCGACCTTGTCCCTGGTTGATATTCCGGCCAGTGGCCTGAACTCCCGCACCTTTGGATCTCTGTTCAGAGATCCGAGGCATGACATTGGGGGGGAGCGGGGAGGAGTGAAATTTTCAGGGCAGGGGGGAGTGGGGAAACCTCTTACTATTGGTTGAGGAGATGGTGGGAAGGGGTTGAGGGTCAAACGTAATGAAGTTTGGGGGAAAAGTTTGGCATCAGAATAAAAGTTTGTTTTGAAGGACTAGGGTTAATTATATATTGAATACTCAGTTGGTGAAGGGATTCAAAGTGACATTCAAATTTTATTTCAATTTTGAGAGCAATGGGACCTTTAAAAATTTAAATTAAACTGAAGGGCTTGAAGTCCTTTAAAAATGGCGCCAGCGCCTGCGTGGTGGCGCTAGATGCTATTGCCAGGGACGAAACGCTCGCCCATACCCCCAATAATGTCATCAGGGTGGGAGGGGGTCTGCCCTCTCCATGTTTATGAGCCGCCGTGTGAAATATTGCAGTGGCTCCACGGTAAAGGCCGGCTAGCGTCTGCAAATGAAACCCGACCCGGCCCGAGTCCTTTCACTTTTTCCCGCGCCCGACCCAACCCAACCCGACCATCATTTAACCTACCTTCTGTTTTTCACTGTGTTACTTATCTGCACAAGCTTAACAAAAACTGTAACTAAACAATCTTTCTGGTCCCAAAAGTACATTAGCATTGGAGCCACTTACCAGAGGTGGTGATAGAATGTGTCCGACCTGGACGACCTGACCCGAGCCCGAATGCTGGACCCAGAAGAGCGACCCGACCCGAACCTGACACATGTCGTCGGGTTCAGGTCGAGTAGCCACGTTCTACTCCGCGGCGCAAGTCTGGCGCGTCGCTGCACACTTTTTGACGCTCGCCGCCGTAAAATTCATATTTCCGCATGACTATAGGGTCAGAGAGTCGTACAGCATAGAAACAGGCCCTTCGGCCCACCAGGTCCATGCTGACCATAATGCCTATCTATTCTAATCCCACCTGCCTGCATTAATTCCATATCCCTCGATTCCTTGTTCATTCAAGTGCCTGTCTAGATGCCTCTTAAATGTTGCTACTGTTCCTGCCTCCACCACCTCCTCAGGCAGCTCATTCCAGATACCCACTATTCTTTGTGTGAAAAATTTACCCCTTTGATCCCCTTTAAACCTCGTCCCTCTCACCTTAAATCTATGCCTTCTAGTTTTAGTCACCCCTACCATGGGAAACAGACTCTGGCTATCTACCCTATCTATGCCTCCCATAATTTTATATACCTCTATCACGTCCCCTCTCAGCCTCCTTCGCTCCAGGGAAAACAGACCCAGCCTATCCAATCTCTCTTTATAACTCAGCCCTCCAAACCAGGCAACATCCTTGTGAATCTTTTCTTCACCCTCTCTAGCTTAATCACATCTTTCCTGTAATGCGGCGACCACAACTGCACACAGTCCTCCAAATGCAGCCTAACCATCGTTATGTACAACTGTAACATGACGTCCCAACTCTTGTACTCAATGCCTCGGCCAATGAAGGCAAACATGCCATACGCCTTCTTCACCACCCTGTCTACCTGTGTTGCCACTTTCAGGGAACTAGGTACTTGCACCCCAAGGTTTCTCTGCTCAACAACACTCCCCAGGGCCCTGCCATTCACTGTATATGTCCTGCCCTGGTTTAACTTCCCAAAATGCATCACTTCACACTTGTCTGTGTTAAATTCCATTTGCCAATCCCTTACCCACTTTCTCAGTTGATCTATATCCTGTTGTAACCTTAGACAACCTTCTTCATTGTTCACTATACCACCAATTTTGGTGTCATCTGCAAACTTACTAATCATGCCCCTTACATTCACATCCAAGTCATTAATATATATGACAAACAACAGAGGGCCCAGCACCAATCCTTGCGGCACAGCACTGGTCACCGGCCTCCAATCTCCAATCTGAAAAAACAACCCTCCACTACCACCCTCTGCCTCCTATCACCAAGCCAATTTTGTATCCAATTTGCTAGCTCACCCTGGATCCCATGTGTTCGAACCTTCTGGACCAGCCTACCATGCGGGACCTTGTCAAAGGCCTTGCTGAAGTCCATGTAGACAACGTCCATTGCCCTGCCCTCGTCAATCCTCTTGGTCACCTCCTCGAAAAACTCAATCAAATTCTTGAGACATGATTTCCCATGTCTGTGCCTGCAACTCACCAATCTTATTTACCATGCTCTGTGCATTCACATACATGCACACTAAACCTAATTTAGACCTTATTGCATTCCATCTTATTTTGACCCCACCTAATACCTTACTATTTCTTACTCTGGTGCTATCTGTTTCTCCCAATTCCTTGTGAAACTTTTTTTTTCCATTTCTAATGTTACCTCCTGGTTCCTACACCCATCCCACCCAGCAATCCAGAGTAAAAATAATTAATCGGAGGCAGGCCCAGGTAAATTGGAATCAAAGATTGGAAGACAAAACTGTAAGAGAACAATGGACTGCCTTTAAAGAGGACATAGTTCAGGTACAGTCAAGGTACATTCCCACAAGGCGGAAAGATAGGGCAAACAAATCCAGAGCTCCCTGGATGATGAAAGATATAGAGAGTAAGATGAAGCAGAAAAAGGGTGCATGTGACAGATGTCAGGGTGATCATACAAGTGAGAACCAGCCTGAATATAGAAAGTTCAGAGGGAGACAGAACAGCAAAGAGAAAGTATGAGAAGAGACGTGCAGCCTACATAAAAGGGAATTTAAAGTCTTTTATCAGCATATAAATGGTAAAAAGCTGGCAAAAGGAGAAGTGGGGCCGATTAGGGACTGAAAACAGGTTTGGCGCATGGAGGCAGAGGGCTGAGGTACTAAATGGGTACTTTGCATCTATTAGTTTAAACCCTCCCCAACAGCATTATCAACTCGCCCCGCAAGGAAATTGGTCCCGACTCTGTTCAGGTGCAGCCAGTCCGGCCTGTCCCACCTTCCCCAGAACCTTTCCCAATATCCCAGGAATCTAAAGCCCTCTCTCCTGCATCACCTCTCCAGCCATGCATTCATCTGCTCTATCCTCCTATTTCTATGCTGACTAGTGTGTGGCACTGGGAGTAATCTGGAGATTACTACCTTTGAAATTCAGCTTGCTAGTTTCCTTCCCAGCTCCTTAAATCTGCCTGCAGGAACTCATCCCTCTTTCTATCTCTTGGTGCCAATATTGACCACGGCCGTTCGCTGTTCACCGTGTCCCCCGAAAGTGGGCTACTTGATCGCCATTTGAAGTTTCTTACCTGAGCCTGGATAAATATCTCCTTTTCCTGATGACTGTAAAAGGTTCAAAAGCTAAATGACTTTAGGCAGTGCATTCAATTCTTAAGGGATCTTTTCCCAAGTCCAATTGAATGTGTCACAAGGGTGACATTTAATGTAATGTTTAACATAGCACTCATTGCTCTTGAAGATTCTTATTGCGTGATATTGCATTTAACAAATTTGGAATGCACTTTTTTTTATTTAATCGAAAAAAATGAAAAGAAGAATGCTGTGTCCTAAGGAAAAAGAACAGAATTGCTTTTCTCAGCATTTCAGAACTGTGACAAATGAGCAAGAGAAACCAGAAAGTAAATCAACGTGCTCCCACCCTCATGCTGCATCTGTATCAAATCTTTCAACTGATGGCTTTGTAATTAAGTGTAACGAAACAATTTGTTTGGTTACTGAGTTTTAATTCAGTGCTGCGGCATTGCTGTGACTGCATGCATCTTTCCCAGTCACACACAGTTCATGTGAAAATTGCACACAGTAATCCAATTACATGCAAACTTGCAAAGATTGACTGATCTACTGCCAAACCCTTCCAACTCCTTTGAGTCTTGCCACTGTGAAGAATGCATGCAAAAGCTGAAAAACACTCATCCCCATTTTATCCCAAGCACAATTCTGCCATTGTTTGACAACATCAAATAAATATTATAAAGTTGAATACACTTAGCATTATTAAAATCAGAAAGGGAAGTTTAATGTGCATAAAATGTCAAAAATTTCAATTGTTACAAAGAATTTATCAAACACAAATATGAACATAAGAAAGGTAAGAACAAGAAAAAGTTGGTTGAGTTTTCCCTTTATCAGTGGTCTCAACCTCAACTACCTGTCCTCTCAATATATATTTCAAACCCTTCTCTCTCTCCAGGAATGTATCTAATTGTTTTTTGAATTGGTCATTTTAATAATGTGCCCACGTAACTTATTCCAGAACTTGAATACCTTTTTATGTAAAAACATTACATCCAACTTGCTTTCCTACTCATAAGCTGCCTAATTTTTATCTTCTACCCTTTGGCATTTGAATGCTTCACCATAATGAGCAATTTACCTGGATTAACTTTGTATCCTCGTACATACAGGGTTTGATGAATAGCGGGATGCAACTTTATCAATTGTATTGCTGCCTTCAAAAATATTTTGACTTTAGTTTATTCTAACATCAAATAGAACAATGTTTCTTTCAATTTGTGTTGACTCTGCTCCCGTCACCCCTTCCACCATCCTCAACCTTAATCTCAGTAATACTGGTATGCTCACTGTTTAATCTGCATGAGCTAATTTACACTCTTCTTCATACAGTGTACAATAAAATGCAATGCATATGTCTGACACCAATATAGGCTATTATGATCTGCAGACGTGAATGTGACTAGTACACCAGTATGAACAATATGTGTGCAGCTAACACAAGAAGTAGATGTGTTATGTCTGGAATTATATACAGACCATGCAGTGACAACAAGAACATGCAGCTCTGTGTCTAAATCATCGTTGGGTCAAAATCCTGGAACTCCCTCCCTAACAGCACTGTGGGAGTACCAACACCACAAGGACTGCAGGAGTTCAAGTAGGTGGCTCACGACTACCTTCTCCGGGCCAATTAGGAATGGGAAACAAATGTTGGCCTTGCTAGCAACACTCACATCCAATGAATGAATAGTAAAAAAAAAATCCTTGCCACTGCATAAAATGGAGTGCTCTTGATCTTCATTGAAGGTTAATGTCTCTACCTCCTTCAGATGCTGGGATGAATGTGTTGAAGTAGCTGCACGCACAATACTTTCTTTTTAAGTGAAAGTCTTTATTTCTTCAGAGTACAGTGGACATAGACATAAGCAGAGCCAGGCAACTGCAGCATCTCACACACATACACACGCACAAACACACTTATTTTCATACCTTTACTGTGTATGCAAAACTGTCAACTTTAGGAACCAATCACTGACTTACAACCAAATTTCCATCATCTAATCAGATAGGTAGCACGTACTCAGACGTCACGAATGAGAGGTGATCTCATTGAAACACATGAAATGTTGAGCGGGCTTGACAGAGTAGATGCTGAGAGGCAGTTTCCCCTGGGCTGGAGACTCTAGAACTAAGGGTCACAGGCTCAAGATAAGGGGTTGATCATTTAGGACTGAGATGAAGAGAAATTTCTTCACTCACTGTGGGATCGGAACACAAAGCACACAGAGGCAGGCTGCATTCCGATAAGTCAATTTTCAAGCATCTCAACATCACAACAGAACTGATACTGTTAAAGGACTGGAATTTGGGATATTATCATAACAGTGACACAGCATAACTGCCATCATGTTAAGTGGTTGAGGAGACCATTGTTACAACTAACCGGCCCCAGAGCACAGCATTCACTCCTGTCAAGACAGGAGAGAAACCTCTTTCATGGATATTAGCCTGGATTACCTCACCTTGGTGGAGTTCATTGTTCTCAGTCAGGGAAATCTTCTTTGGCCTCCTTGTCTCGAGAGACAATGGGTAAGCGCCTAGAGGTGGTCAGTGCTTTGTGGAGCAGCGCCTTGAGTGGCTATAAAGGCCAAATCTAGAGTGACAGACTCTTCCACAGGAGCTGCAGATAAAATTGATTGTTGGGGCTGTTACACAGTTGGCTTTCCCCTTGAACTTCTGTCTTTTTTCCTGCCGAATGCTAAATCTCTTCGACTCGCCACTCTTTAGCCCCACCTTTGTGGCTGTCCGCCAGCTCTGGCGATCACTGGAAATGACTTCCAAGACTTGTGGTCAATGTCACAGGACTTCATGCCGCGTTTGCAGACATCTTTAAAGGAGATATGGACGGCCGGTGGGTTTGATAGCAGTGATGAGCTCACTGTACAATATGTCCTTGGGGATCCTGCCATCTTCCATGCGGCTCACATGGCCAAGCCATCTCAAACGCCACTGGCTCAGTAGGGTGTATATGCTGGGGATGTTGGCTGCCTCGAGGATTTCTGCGTTGGTGATACGGTCCTGCCACCTGATGCCAAGGATTCTCAGGAGGCAGCAAAGATGGAATGAGTTGAGACATCGCTCTTGGCTGACATACGTTGTCCAGGCCTCGCTGCCATAGAGCAAGGTACTGAGGACACAGGCTTGATACACTCGGACTTTTGTGTTCCGTGTCAGTGCGCCATTTTCCCACATCCTCTTGGCCAGTCTGGACATAGCAGCGGATGCCTTTCCCATATGCTTGTTGATTTCTGCATTGAGAGACAGGTTACTTGTGATAGCTGAGCCTAGGTAGGTGAACTCTTGAACCACTTCCAGAGCGTGGTCGCCGATATTGATGGATGGAGCATTTCTGACGTCCTGTCCCATGATGATCATTTTCTTGAGGCTGATGGTTAGGCCAAATTGAAGGCAACCGCAATCCTGTTGATGAGTCTCTGCAGACACTCTTCTGTGTGGGATGTTAAAGCAGCATCGTCAGCAAAGAGGAGTTCCCTGATGAGGATCTTCTGTACTTTGGTCTTCGCTCTAAGATGGGCAAGGTTGAACAACCTGCTATCTGATCTCGTGTGGAGGAAAATTCCTTCTTCTGAAGACTTGAACGCATGTGAGAGCAGCAGGGAGAAGATCCCAAACAGTGTGGGTGCGAGAACACAGCCCTGCTTCATGCCACTCAGGATAGGAAAGGGGTCTGATGAGGCATCGCTATGCTGAATTGTGCCTTTCATATTGTCATGGAATGAGGTGATGATGCTTAGTAGCTTTGGTGGACATCCGATCTTTGCTAGTAGTCTGAAGAGACCACGTCTGCTGATGAGGTCAAGGGCGTTGGTGAGATCTATGAAAGCAATGTAGAGGAGCATCTGTTATTCGTGGCATTTCTCCTGTAGCTGGCGAAGGGAGAACAGCATGTCAATGGTGGATCTCTCTGCTTGAAGGCCGCACTGTGCCTTAGGGTAGACATGCTCAGCCAGCTTCTGCAGTCTGTTTAAAATGACTCAAGCGAAGACTTTCCCTACTATGCTGAGCAGGGAGATTTCTAGTTGTTGCAGTCACCGCAGTCACCCTTGTTCTTATAGAGGGTGATGATATTGGCATAGCGCATGTTCTATGGCACTGCTCCCTCATCCCAGCACAGGCAAAGCAGTTCATGGAGTGCTGAGAGTATAGCAGGCTTGGCACTCTTGATTATTTCAGGGGTAATGCCATCCTTTCCAAGGGCTTTTCCACTGGCTAGAGAATCAATGGCATCACTGAGTTCTGATTTTGTTGGCTGTTCGTCCAGCTCATCCATGACTGGCAGAGACTGGGCTGCATTGAGGGTGGTATCAGTGACAACATTTTCCCTGGTGTACAGTTCTAGGCAGTGCTCCACCCAGCGGTCCATTTGCTTGCGTTGGTCAGTGATTGTTTCCCCTGATTTAGACTTGAGGGGGGCGATCTTCTTGATGGTTGGCCCAAAAGCTCTCTTAATGCCATCATACATTCCTCTGATGTTTCTGGTGTCAGAGGCCAGCTGAATACGACTGCATAGGTATTGCCAGTAGTCATTTGCACAGCGCCTGGCTGTTCTTTGTGCAGCACTTCTGGCTACTTTAAGTGCTATGGATGTTAGCGCACTGGGGGCTTTCTTGTAGTTCAACAGTGCAGTGCGCTTAGCGGCTATGACAGGTTCCAGTTTTTCAAAGTGAGATTGAAACCAGGCTGCATTCTGCTTTTCACATTTGCCAAAAGTGGTCATTGCTGAGTCATAGATGGCATCTCTGATGTGGGCCCACTTTGTCTCTGCAACCCCTGCAGGAGTATTTTGAAGGGCTTTTTCAAGTGAATTTAGAAGCTTATGTAACAGCTGTGATAAGAAATTCTGTCAGTGTTAATGCGCGGGCAGCCCTTCTGCTTGGAGTGATGCAGCTTCTTTGGTTTGAGTCTAACTTTGCTGCACACCAGGGAGTGGTCAGTGTCCCAGTCCACACTGTGGAAGCTGCGTGTGATTTGGACACTGTTTATAGAGGCTCGCCTTGTGACGATGAGGCCCAGCTGGTGCCAAAGACATGATCTTGGGTGTCTCTATGAAACCTGGTGACAGGGTTTAGTATGAAAGAATGAGTTTTTATTTATTTATTTTATTTAGAGATACAGCACTGAAACAGGCCCTTCGGCCCACTGAGTCTGTGCCGACCATCAACCACCCATTTATACTAATCCTACACTAATTCCATATTCCTACCACATCCCCACCTGTCCCTATATTTCCCTACCACCTACCTATACTAGGGGCAATTTATAATGGCCAATTTACCTATCAACCTATTTGGCATGTGGGCGGAAACCGGACACAGGCAGTACCCAGAATTGAACCCGGGTCGCTGGAGCTGTGAGGCTGCAGTGCTAACCACTGCGCCACTGTGCCGCCCTGGTGATGCAGAGGTTGTGATAGGTACACAACTCCAGCCAGCACTAAATGGATCTGTCTGGACCAGGCAGGTAACAGAGGAAAGAGATTAAAAGGTGCTAAGTGCTGACCATTCAGCAGGATGGCTTCAGGAGATGTGTTCATGATATTTTGATAAGGATCATCATAAAAAGGACAAGATCAAAGGGTTTGGCACTGCAGTTATGTGAAGAAGGACGGGGACTGGTCATCTCAGTTCCTGGCCTCCAAGCAACAATGGTAATGACCAGCCGTGTGGATGATTCTAAGTTTTTCAGTCAAATCTTGAAGGGGTTTGTACTGTGGGGGCTGCAGTCGAGAAGGAGGGTCAGGAACGATCAACCTGGCACGTGGACCTACAATTCTCACCGGAAGGACCAACCGCATGCAGGATTGTAAGTTATCAGCCAAATCCAAGGGGTATTTGGGGCCGAGCGTTCTAAAAGAATTTTAAGTGTAGCAACCAAATCCTGGGAGCGTTTGGGTTTTGAATTGAATGAATTTGGGGCAGAAACGTGGGATTTTGCCTGTGGTTTTTTTCAAAAAGGTTTATTTTATAAGTCATGGGGACTTGTGTGTTTGGGTGAGTGCCGAGGTTAAATCGCAGAGGGATTTAAATCAGACTAACCAATCGCGGTGTCTTGTGGTGTTCTTTAATTAGTTTAGAGGTCTTTGCAACGGGGTGTTAGGAGGGTTTTTGTGTTTTTTTTTAATAAACAAATTTGTGGTTCAGCCTAACCCTGTGTCATGTGCAATTTTGTTCTTGTAATTCCCAAAGTCCAAGAACTGTAGTAAGGGGGTACGGGAATGGAACCTCTTACACCACAAGGTTGTGAATCTTAGGAATTCTCTAGCCCAAAGCGGTATGGATGCTCAGTCATTGTGTATTTAAGACGGAGGTGGACAGATTTTCAGACTCTAAGGGAATGGAGGAATATGGGGATAGGGCAGGAAGGTGGAATTGAGATCAAGGATCAGCCATGATCTTATTGAATGGTAGAGCATGCTTATCGGGCTGAATAGCTTACTCCAGCTCCTATTTCTTACATTCTTAAAAAGTGGACATTGGAAAAGCATGGTGGTTTTACGAAATTCTGATAATTTATTTAGATGGGAACTCACATGGGATTCCATACTTTGAGGACTCGTAAGGTACATTAGCACCGATCCTAACCTAACCCCAACCAGTGTGAACAGAATGGTTTTAGGCGTTTAGCACCTCATCTGATTTTATGCTCCATTGAGCTTAACGAAGAGGAATATCAAACCAGGTGTGCACAACCATCAGACCTGAACCCAGCCGTATCACGCTGGGAAGGTTAGGTTTAAGTCAGGGCTATTGTGACTGAAGATGGTACAGGAAAACAAGAAGAGGTGGAACTCACCTTTTTGTAGTTAGAATACATCTCTGACAATTATTATAGTTTTCGTTCCACCCAGAGGCACTTCTTTGATGGATAATTAAACCATTGCAGCCTTTTATCATTGTTCCCACTGCATTGTGGGTCTTAGAGTTAATTTCCTGGTTACATGCTTCCAATGAGAAGGAGCAGTGTTTGCTGGGAGCACTGATCTGTAAATCACAAACTTTGATTTGAATTAATACATAGAAAATCAGGGTTGCGAGCCACAATTTCTCAATCACAATTCACTCATTGGGAGCACAAGATCAGGGAAACAGCCTCTATGCATCTCCATATTTATTAACCATTATAGCCAATAATTCTCAGGATGTGGGCATCACTGGCTAGGACAGCATTTATTGACCATCCCTAATTGCACTTGAGAAGGTGGTGGTGAGCTGCCTTCTTGAACCACTGCAATCTGTGTACCCACAGTGCTGTTAGAGAGGGAGTTCCAGGATTTTGACCCAGTGACAGTGAAGGAATGGCAATATAGTTCCATATCAGGATGGTGTGTAGTTTGGACAGGAACTTGCAGGTGGTGGTGTTCCCATGTGTCTGCTGCCCTTGTTCTTCAAGGTGGCAGAGGTCACAGGTTTGGAAGGTGCTGTTGAAGGAGGCTTGGCGAGTTGCTGCGGTGTGGCTTGTAGATTTTGTTTGTTTATTTTTTATTTCGAGATACAGCACTGAAACAGGCCCTTCGGCCCACTGAGTCTGTGCCGACCAACAACCATCCATTTATACTAACCCTACAGTAATCCCATATTCCCTACCACTTACCTACACGAAGGACAATTTACAATGGCCAATTTACCTATCAACCTGCAAGTCTTTGGCTGTGGGAGGAAACCGGAGCACCTGACAAAAACCCACACGGTCATAGGGAGGACTTACAAACTCCGCACAGGCAGTACCCAGAATCGAACCCTGGTCCCTGGAGCTGTGAGGCTGCGGTGCTGACACATTGCTGCCACTGTGCATCGGTGGTGAAGGGAGTGAATATTGAAGGTGGTGGATGGGGTACTGATGAAGTAGGCTACTTTGTCCTGGATGGCGTTGAGCTTCAGGAGTGTGGTTCCCTAGCTTGATGGTTGTGACAGAGTGAGGAATATGCCAGGCCTTGAGGTTACAGTTGGTGGTGGAGTACAATTCTGCTGCTGCTGATGGTCCACAGCACCTCATGGATGTCCAGTTTTGAGCTGCTAGGTCTGTTTTCAATCTATCCCATTTAGCATGGTGGTACTGCCACACAGCACGTTGGAGGGACAGGACTTTGTGACAATAGGGTAGTTTCATGGTCACCATTTCTGATACTAGCTTATTATTGCAGGTTGATTTAACTAACTGAATTTAAATTCCTCAGCTACCGTGGTGGGATTTGAACTCATGTCTCTGGGTCATTCGTCCAGGCTTCTAGATGGGTAGTCAAGTAACATAACCACAATGCTACTGTCCCAATGCTTTTCTACCATGCCTTTCATGACCTGAGGATGGCTAAAAATGCTTGCAGCCTGTGACTTACTTTTGCAGTATCGTCACTGTTGTAGGTGAAACATGTCAGCCAAGTTGCTCTTTGCAAGATCCCACAAACAGTAATGTGATAATGACCCAGATAATCAGTTTTAGTGATGATGATGGAAAGACAAATATTGGCCAGGACACTAGGGAGAACTTCCCTGCTCTTCTTTGAAATGGTGCCATAGGATCTACCAAGTCCACCTGAGGGCAGACAGGGCTTTAGTTTAACATTTCATCCAAGAGTGAGACCGAGCGGACCTGCGAGGAGACAGGCACCGGCGAGCGTGAGTTCCAGCAGTTTAAAAGAGGCTGCGAGAGGCCAAGGACATAGCGAGACTGAGCGGACCTGTGAGGAGACAGGCGTGAGTTCTAGCAGCTTTAAAGAGGCATACTCTTGCATACTCTCACAGGGACAGCGAGAGATTTCCACGACTGACGTCACAGTTCAGAAAGTGACGCGTTGCAAGGGGAGGCAGCTGATTGGTAAGTAGGAACTGGTGAGTATTTCTACCCTTTTTTAGTACTTTCAATAGCCGAAGTAAAAGTAAAGGTAGGGAATTTAGATTGTAGTAGGTAGTGTTTGGAGTAGAATAAGGTCCCTAGCGCAATTAGTACTCTAAATTAAAGGGAGTAATTAAGGAGATTAATCTAAGGCTAAGTCATGGCAGGAGAGCTCGGCCCTATGGCATGCTCCTCCTGCGCTATGTGGGAAATCTGGGACAGTTCCAGTGTCCCTGGCGACCATGTGTGCAGGAAGTGTGTCCAGCTGCAGCTACTAGCTGACCGCATTGCACAGCTGGAGCTGTGGATGGACTCACTGTGGAGCATCTGCGATGCTGAGGATGTCGTGGATAGCACGTTTAGCGAGGTGTTCACATCACAGGTAATGGTTGCAGAGGCAGAAAAGGGATGGGTGACCATCAGAAGGAGTAGTAGGTGCAGGCAGGTACTGCAGGGGTCCCCTTTGGCCATCCCTCTCTCAAACAGATATACCACTTTGGATACTGTTGGGGGTGATGGCCATCCAGGGGAAAGCAGCAACAGCCAAGTTTGTGGCACCATGGATGGCTCTGCTGTACAGGAGGGGTTGAAAAAGAGTGGGAGAGCCATACTGATAGGGGATTCAATCGTAAGGGGAACAGACAGGCGTTTCTGTGGCCGCAAACGAGACTCCAGGATGATATGTTTCCTCCCTGGTGCTAGGGTCAAGGATGTCTCGGAGCGGCTGCAGTATATTCTGAAGGGAGAGGGTCAATAGTCAGAGGTCGTGGTACACATTGGTACCAATGACATTGGTAGAAAGAGGGATGAGGTCCTGCAACAAGAATTTAGGCAGCTAGGTAGCAGATTAAAAAGCAGGACCTCAAAGTTGTAATCTCTGGATTACTCCCAGTACCACTTGCTAGTGAGTATAGGAATAGAAGGATAGAGCAGATGAATGTGTGGCTGAGGAGGTAGTGCAGGAGGGAAGGCTTTAGTTTCCTGGATCACTGCATCTGTTTCTGGCAAAGGTGGGACCTGTACAAATTGGACAGGTTGCACCTGAACCGGAACGGGACCAACATCCTGGCTGAGAGATTTGCTAGTGCTGTTGGGGGGGGGGTGGGGGTTTAAACTAATTTGGCAGGGGGATGGGATACAGAGTGGAGTTACAGTAGGGGGTGATGCACAGTCAAATATAGAAGAGAAACTGAGTCAATCTGGAAGGCAGAGCAAATATAGACCTGTTAAGGCACAAGTGAAAAATGCAAGGCTAGATTGCATCTATTTTAATGCAAGGAGTCTTACTAGTAAGGCAGATGAATTGAGGGCATTGATTAGCACATGGGGTTATGATATTATTGCTATCACAGAGACATGGTTGAGGCAGGGGCAGGACTGGCAGCTCAATATTCTAGGGAACTCATTCTTCAGGCATGACAGGGGAGGGGGTAAAAGAGGAGGTGGCATTGCACTGTTGATCAAGGAGTCAATTTCTGCAGTAAGGAGGGATGATATCTTAGAAGGTTTCTCAAATAAGGCCATACGGGTAGAACTTAAAAACAAAAAGGGGGCAATCACCAGGCTGGGAGCGTACTACGGGCCCCCAAACAGTCAGGGAGAGATAGAGGAGCAGATATGTAGGCAAATCTCAGAGAGGTATAAAAATAATAGGGTAATAATAGTAGGGGATTTCAACTTCCCCAATATCAACTGTGATAGTCTTAGTGCAAAAGGCTTAAAGGGGTCAGAATTCTTAAAATTCATAAAATGGATACAGGAGAGCTTTTTGAGCCAGTACGTAGATAGTCCTACAAGAGAAGGGGCAGTACTGGACTTAATCCTAGGGAATGAAGCCGGATAAGTGGTAGAAGTGTCAGTGAGGGAATAGTTCGGGGATAGTGACCATAACTCTATAAGATTTAAGGTAGTTGTGGAAAAAGACAAAGATGGACCAAAAATAAAGGTACTAAATTGGGGGAAGGACGATTTTAAGATGATAAAACAGGATCTGGCTAAAGTAGACTGGGAGCAGCTACCTGTAGGAAAGTTGACATCAGATCAGTGGGAGTCATTCAAAGAGGAAATAGTGAGAGTTCAGAGCCAACATGTACCCATTAAGGTGAAGGGTAGGACCAACACGTCCAGGGAACCCTGGGTGTCAAGGGATATAGAGGATTGGATCAGGTAAAAAAGGAAGCTTATGGCAGATTCAGAGTGCTGAAAACAGTGGAGGCACTAGAGGACTATAGAAAGTGTAGGGGGGTACTTAAAAAAGTAATTAGGAGAGCCAAGAGGGGACATGAAAAAACACTGGCAGGTAAGATAAAGGAAAATCCTAAGGCGTTTTATAAGTACATTAAGGGAAAGAGGATAACCAGTGAAAGAGTAGGGCCGATTAGGGACCAATGTGGCAGTCTGTGTGTGGAGCCGGAGGACATAGGTGAGGTTTTAAATGATTGCTTTTCATCTGTGTTTACTATGTAGAAGGACAATGTAGGTGTAGAGATCAGGGAGGGGGATTGTGATATACTTGAACATAGTAGCATTGAAAGGGAGGAAGTATCAGCTGTTTTAGCGGGCTTAAAAGTGGACAAATCCCCAGGGACAGATGAGATGTATCCCAGGCTGTTATGTGAGGCAAGGGAGGAGATTACAGGGGCTCTGACATAAATTTTCAAATCCTCTCTGGTCACAGGAGAGGTACCGGAGGATTGGAGGACAGTAAATGTGGTACCATTATTCAAGAAGGGTAGCAGGGATAAACCAGGTAATTACAGGCTGGTGAGTCTAACATCAGTGGTAGGGAAACTATTGGAAAAAATTCTGAGGGACAGGATTAATCTCCACTTGGAGAGGCAGGGATTAATCAGGGATAATCAGCATAGCTTTGTTGAGGGAGATCCTGTCTAACTAACTTGATTGAATTTTTTGAGGCGGTGATGAGGGTAAAGCACTTGATGTAGTCCATATGGACTTCAGTAAGGATTTTGATAAGGTCCTGCATGGGAGATTGGTTAAGAAGGGAAGAGCCCATGGGATCCAGGGCAATTTGGCAAATTGGATCCAAAATTGGCTTAGTGACAGGAGGCAGAGGGTGATGGTCGAGGGTTGTTTTTGCGAGTGGAAGCCTATGACCAGTGGTGTACCACAGGGATTGGTGCTGGGACCCTTGCTGTTTGTTGTGTACATTAATGATTTAGACGTGAATATAGGAGGTATGATCAGTAAGTTCACAGATGACACGAAAATTGGGGGTGTCATAAATAGTGAGGAGGAAAGCCTTAGATTACAGGATGATATAGATGGGCTGGTAAGATGGACTGGGCTGTAGCAAATGGAATTTAATCCTGAGAAGTGTGAGGTGATGCATTTTGGGAGGACCAATAAAGCAAGGGCATATACAATGGATGGTAGGACCCTCGGAAGTACAGAGGGTCAGAGAGACATTGGTGTACTTGTCCATAGATCACTGAAGGCAGCAGCACAGGTAGATAAGGTGGTTAGGAAGGCATATGGGATACTTGCCTTTATTAGCTGAGACATAGAATATAAGAGCAAGGAGGTTATGATAGAGCTGTATAAAATGCTAGTTAGGCTGCAGCTGGAGCACTGTGTACAGTTCTGGGCACCACACTATAGGAAGGATGTGATTGCACTGGAGAGGGTGCAGAGGAGATTCACCAGGTTGTTGCCTGGGCTGGACATTTCAGTAAAATAAAAGCAAAATACTGTGGATGCTGGAAATCTGAAACAAAAACAAGAAATGCTGGAACCACTCAGCAGTTCTGGCAGCATCTGTGGAAAGAGAAGCAGAGTTAACCTTTCGGGTCAGTGACCCTTCTTCGGAACCAACTAAACCAATGCTAACACTTGGGTTCGCACATTTGCAAAGAAACCATGTAGCTTGGTTAAGTGGAACATCCTCCATCTAAAGCCATGTTTGACTGCTTTTTCCTGTGTGCTTCAACTGTGTCACTACCTGCCTTCCAAAAGTGCATGTTTCCAATTTCACGAGAAATATTTAACAAAATAAATCTTCACAAGTATACTTGTGATGTTACAATAAATAGGAACTGGAGCAATTCTCATCTCTGTTCTGTCTTTCTATTATCTAAAAATCAATTGAAAAAGAAATTCAATTGTGTGGAAAATTCTAGTTGGAGCATGTGATTCCATTATGCCTTATAATTCAAGTATTGATTGAGTGAAACTAGCCTTGGCTCTGAAACCAATTGTCAATGAGAGTTTACATGGGAAAATTGGACAGACTGAGCAGCCTACTCCAAATACAAATTGAACCTGTGCAATGAAAAGAAAACTTAACCCAATGCATCATACCAGGCATAATACAAAAGAACTCTGATTTCCGTGTTCAGTTTTGCCTCGACTGAGCATTTGACTGACTATTGGGCCGACCAGTGGGGTTACCATTGATAAAACTGCCAAACCTCAACAGGACAATTTGTCTATTTTACCACCAGAGAATGCTTGTAACCTGAAATTACTGTTTTCATTTTTCAGCCCATCAATATTTTTAATTTATTTTTCTATTCCTCCTTTCGAATCCATCTTTAAAATCATTTACTTTCTCCTTCTTTTTAGATTTCATTGTGCATATTGGAGGTGGGTTTTGCTTTCAATAAATTGTGCTTTAATAAAAGAAAGTATAGTTGCGGCCAGCTCAACCCTTGTTGCATAACGTTCATCCAACATGCAAGGGGTCTGCTGAGAAATGGACACTGGAAATTCGGAGAAGATTTAGGAGAGGTGACTGAAGGCAAGGTGGAAGAGAAAACTTTCCAGGTTAGGCAGGGACATGGAAACATGCCTTAGGAAAAGAATTGCAGCGTTTCAGGGCCATCATGGCTGCAGCTTCTACAGAGTTGACATTGCAATTGGCAACGTATGGTGCAGTGACAGGAAACAGTTCACAGTTGCACTTATAATTTGAATTAAAACAAAAACACAATTATTTATCTGGAGGGAGGGTGCAGGGGAGGGGAGGGGAGGGGAAGATGCTAGGGAGGGTGTGGGTGCAGGTACGGGTGTGGGGGAGGGCAGGGTACAGTGGAGGGTGTAGGGGAGGGCAGGGTGCGGGGGAGGGCAGGGGAAAAATCCTCAAAGAACTCAGTAAAGCTGGAGATGCGAAGATCCTGCTGAACTTAACATCTGTGTAACCTGTTTTCCATCTGGTCACCAGTCAATGGACAGATTGGCTGGTGGTCAGGAGGAAAAGCCAATGGACAGGAACCCTTGGGGACAGAACCTGGAAATATGGAGTGGGGGGGAGGTGGGGGGGAAGTTGGCGATCATGGCAGGAGGGAGAGAGAGATAGGCCATTTGGGCCGAGTGAGAGAGAGGGCATTGGGGCTGGACGGAAAGAGAGGGCATCGGGGCTGGAGGGAGGTCACAGGTCATGTCCGCAACCTGCAGGAGGGAGGCCGAAGGCTTCCTTGAGGGGCAGCATGAGGAGGGAGCACTCCTGATCTTCCTGGTCCACAGCAGCACTGAGAAAGCTCCTTGTGGGAATGGCAACTCTTGCCTCCCTATCACTGCCGAGTTTCTGGGCCCCTGGGAATCCCACGCAGAAACAGTGAATTTTAAATAGGGTTCCCGATTGCATCGTGGGAGTCTGATTTAAATATGTTAATGAAGTGTCCCGTCACTCCACAGCGAGACTATCGAACACTCATAGGCACATGCACGTTCCCTATATTTGGTTCTTTAACCTCCCCCCACCAACCCTCTCCTGCCCATCATAAGGGCTTTAATATCTGAGCTACTGGCTCTGTTCCTTCTATTTATAATGAATGGCACCTTCTCATAAAGGAGCATCATCTTCCTGAAAACAGAGTGATCGGCAAGATGCAATTTTCGAGATGGAGATGAGTCAGAAGACTCTGGCACCAGGCTTATCGCAATGACATCATCCCTGGGTTATACAGCCATGGGTTTTGATATGAATTACATCATTGGTTCAAAAACAGTTGGGTGCTGCAATGGAGGAGGAGGTCGAACATGAGTTTTTTCTGGATGGATTAGCTGAGAAACTAAATGACCTTTCTCATCTGTAATTACCCTTTGACCTTGTACATTTACAAAAGGCTGAAAGGTTTGCCAAATGCTTTTTCATGAAGACAACCATTGAGCTGGAGGAGGGATAAACACACAAAAAATTAATGTTCAAACAAAGCATGCAAATATCTAAAAAAGAATAATCTGCAGATTTTACAGCCAGATGGTTACAGCAGGCACAGGGTGATTAAAGTCTGTTTTAAGTCACACAGTTAGTAAATTGCATCTCTCTCCGTGCAAATCAGCCTCTTTAGTCTCCAGCCTGACCTCCAGATGCTCCCTCTTCCCTCCTGTGCTGTTCAGCCAGGGCCTGGGCATTTTCAGGTGGTGATCTACATGCTCTTTACAATGGAAATCTGAATTGAACTTGATCTCCCTTACAGTCAGTATTCTTCTTCCCCTCTTCCTGACCCAACCCCTTCCAAGCAGGCTGCATGCCAAAAAGCCTGTCTGCTGCGTTTGCTGTTGGCCAGACCAGCATAGGAGGCAAGCAGTGGACATTTGAATCAGACCTCATCTTTACATATGTCTGATGAAAAATACATATTGTTTCTGAGTCAGCTGTGCTAAAGCAACAGCAGCTGGTTGGTGGTGACTCCACACAGTCAGACAGCATTGTACCAATTTCAGCTTCTAAACTAACCACATAGCTACTGGGAAAGCAATCTACTGACCATCTGGCTCATGGACATCTGCCAATCCTTTGATCACAATCTCTAGAAACTCAATCTCAGACTCCAGGCTCAACCTAATTTCATTGCTTGGTCAGCAGTCTCATAAGGAAATGTAATATTACTTCATCTCACCATTTGTACTTTGTGAATCTTTATTAATTACTTTTCTCGGTACATTCCATTTCTGGCTCTGCTCTTTTTCTTCCAGCTACTGAATTACTCATATGCTTTCTTACTGTTTTTTGACCCTCCTCTCCTGAGGATGCTGACTCAAGCCAAGCTCCATGGGCTCTCCCAACTCTCTATTACTTTCATCAAGAGTTCATTCTGCATACGTGCGTCCAGATCGCAATTGTCAGCAGCCGGACATGGACTTGAAGGTGACTCGGTTCTCACTCAATATCTACACATGCAACCTGTCCAGAAAGAGTCATTGAGAGCAATTTACAACCCTGGCACTGAGGCCAATTCCTGCGCTCCCCAGGTGCTACCTGGATGAGACCTGCTAACTCAGGATAGTCTAGGAATTGAATTTTGCACCTCCAGGTCTGTATGCCTTAGCACTACAAAAGCCCACGTGTGAAATGTAGAAAATACTGTTGGTGATATTAACAGCTGAACACTCGACAATTTGTATGATATTCTTCATTCTACCCTCCGTAAACTTGAGGTCATCCAAAATTCTGCTGTCCGTGTCTTAACTCGCACCAAGTCCCATTCCCCTATCACCCCTGTGCTCGTAGCCCTACAATGGCTCTCGGTTAAGCAAAGCTTCAATTTTAAAATTCTCATCCTTGTTTTCAAATCCCTCTATGGCCTCGCCCCTTCCCATCTCTGTAATCTCCTCCAGCCCCACAACCCTCTTAGATATCTGTGCTTCTCTAATTCCGGCCTCTTCAGCATCACCGATTTTAATTGCTCCACCATTGGTCGCCTTGCCTTCAACTGCCTGGGCCCTAAGCTCTGGAATTCCCTCCCTAAACCTTTCTGCCTCTCTACCTCTCTTTCCTCCTTTAAGACACTCCTTAAATCTTACCTCTTTGACCAAGCTTTTGGCTATGCAACCTAATATTGTCTTATGTGGCTTGATGTCAAATATTGCTTTATAATGTTCCTGTGAAGAACGTTGGAATGCTTTATTACATTAAAGGTGCTATATAAATACAAGTGTTGTTGTTGTCCATTAATTTAATAGAGCTGTTACCCCACTCATTTTAAATGAATTACTAAATTGACAATTGGAACAGCCAACAAAGGGACATTGTACAATTGTGTTACATATTTGTCCAACAATATCAACAACAGTAATATAAAGGGACAGATAGACACAGTTTCCCAGTCCTGCTAACTTACTGTCATTCCCCAACAATCACTTTAACCCATGCCCACTTACCTTATTATTTGCTTTACTGATATATCTTGACTCTAACAAAGTAAATGAAGGGTTTGTGAAAAACTACAGGAGGCAGGATGGGGGAGCGGGAGGGGGTGGTAGTGGGGATGTGGACTTAAAGCGTTTCTGGAAGGAACAGTGGCAACTTTGGCACCTGCCTGAATCTTTA
This sequence comes from Heterodontus francisci, assembly GCF_036365525.1. Lineage (NCBI taxonomy): Eukaryota > Metazoa > Chordata > Chondrichthyes > Heterodontiformes > Heterodontidae > Heterodontus > Heterodontus francisci. The sequence goes on from NC_090377.1 coordinate 110,218,385, forward strand.
CTCTTCAACATGTTGCTTAGCTTGGAAGTTTTGTTTGCTGCGGTCTTTGATTGCCTTGTTTTGCTCTCTTTAAGCTAGTATTTGTATCCAATTACTGTGTGGCCTTTTTTTTTAACAAAGTCATTAACTCAATCCTTATATTTCAATCACTATATCCCTCTAACAGCATCTATCCAGTTTCTGTCAAACATTTATTCGATTTGTGTGGTAATTCTCTTGTTGATATATCTTGTACAGCCATTCCCTATTTAATCTTAATTTTTAAATTATCTTGAAACCTTTGTCAATGCAAGCAATTTATCTGAATCAATGTCACCAACCCAGCTCTTCAATATTAAAAACTTGAATTAACTTACAAGCCAATTTCGTTACTGTTTCATTATGATTTACTTTCCTGACACTGCATACCACACCAGTTGCAGTACCTTGCTTTTTCCCAAGGGGTGCGATATCTTTGCACATTGTGGTGATCTACACTCCACAACATTCTCCAAATAGTTCATACCATAACCATATCACTTGTTCTTATTAGTATTTGTGTTCTATTCCATCCTTATTTAAAAACTTGCAAATAACTTCATTAGGGCAGCGATACCCATTGAAATTACTTCATAAATAACTGTGGAGAACAGAGTTAACACTGCTTGGTTTTTTATCATTGGATCTCTTGACCAACACTCCTTCCTCAAGCAGTAGCATAAAGAACAAGAGTATCTGGTCATTCATTCATTCGTTATCTGTGTGATCTCACAGTGAGAAAATTAGCTTTTGTATTTGACCTACACACCAGCAGTGACCTCATATCAAAAGTAATTTATTGATTGTAAAGCACTTTGGGACATCCTGAGGATGTGAAAGGTGCCATATAAATGCAAAGACACTCCAATATAGCGGTGGACAGGGAATTTTCTTCTTGATTTTTATTAAAAGAACCTTGGGAGACTAGATTTAATTTCTTAGCTTTGATATATTCGTTCCTCTAATCAAATTAATAAAGAGGAGCATGTTTTGGGACTTGATTGCAGTCAGTAAGCCCGTTTGTTTCAAGGTCTGCAGGTTGGACCATTAACCCAGAGACAACAGAAGCTTGTGATGAGACTGCAGATTGAGATAAGAGGGGCCCAAGCACTGTCTGTGCCTGAACTTGTACATATCGTCGAAATGATTGGGCGGCTTTGGGAGGAGTATGGGAGAAAGCGTGATTGGACAAGTTCTGCTGCAAGTTTCTGTTTTGACGTATAACCAGGGGTTTGGAAGCACTCAGTGTGGAAGATTAAACAGCGAGCACCTGGAGAGTGAGTGAAGGCAATCTGCAGTGGGAATGTGGAACCAAAGTCACAACCTCTGTCCAAGGAACAGCAGGGTAATAGCATTCTCGACTACACCTTGTAAACTGCTGCTCAAATACCTTATGTAAAATAAAAAGCCACCCCTGGTACCAATATGGCAGCAGCTTCAGACAGTTGGAAAGAGTCCAGAAGGGCTACACTATTGAGGGTCAGTTTCGTTGCAAGACGATTGCTCTGTTTTGTCAGTGGTTGTTCAGTATTGCTGGACACATCCCAAAAAGAATCAACACCTACCCTGTACACTGAACAAAATCACAACCTTATTGGAATTAAGGCTTGTGTGTACATTATATCCAGATTCCAAAGCAACTTCAGACCACATTCACATCTGCAAACCATCCCTAATCAGTTATTGCCCTATAAATAAAATACATAAATCCCTTTAATCTCCCTGAAAGTTATATGATTATAGTCTGCATCGGAACAGGGGATTATTTTTTCCATAATATAGGGAGTCAGCAACTAAAAAACAGTAATATTCTGGGATGTAATTTGTCATTTACAAAGGGTAGGATGGCAGCTGGACTGTTTGAACTGGTCAAAGCAAGCAGACATTCTGGCGCGGCAAATCTCAAATCAATTATTTTTGCCGGTTTTAAAAGGGCACCATCTTCATGAGGAAGTATTTGACAAACCATCTTTCATTTGTTTCCAAACGCAGGGTGCATTTGATGCAAATTACTTTCATCTGTCCCCTTGTGCTCAGTCGGGAAATTCGGCAGTGAAAGGGAAGTGGAAGCTGCCAGCTCCACAGGTAAAAGCCTTTCTTTATGCTCGCCGTGTGTTAGGAGGAGCAGGAGTGCTTCCCCCAGACCACTCAAGGAAGCTTTCCACCTTCCCCAGCCCCAATTGCCAGCGTCCCCATAGCCCCCCTGATCGTTGACCATTGTCTCTCCCAATTTCCAGGAACTATCCCCAGTTGTAGCCTCGTTCCGCTGATATTCAGTTCCGTCCAGTGGCCAGGCTGTCCATTTGCACAGCCACCAGGTGGGAGGCAGATCAATAAAATGTTACAGAGGTCCTGTCATGAAGATAAGCAGGACATCTGCATGCCTGGCCCTTCTGGGTTCTAAGCCCATTTTTGACCTCATTCTCACCCTTGTCTCCCCATTAATATCGGGGCCCTGTTGCCCTCGTTAACACTGGATTCCCAGCCTGTTAATTAGATTAAACCCTGGAAGACCGCTTTGCAGCACACCTCCAGTCAGTCCGCAAGCAAGATCCCGAGCTTCCAGTCGTCTGTCATTTTAATTCTCTATTTTGCTCTGACTCTGACCTCTCTGTCCTTAGCCTCCTGCACTGTTCCAATGAAGTTCAATGCAAGCTCAAGGACCAGCGCCTCATCTTTTGACTGGGCACTATACAGCTTTCTGGACTCAACAGTGAGTTTATTGCTTTGTTTTTTTTCTCTGTCATTTCCTCTTCTTTGTTTTTGGAAGTCATCTATTCAGGATCCTGCCATTCACATCTGCTCTAGACACATCTTATGTTTCTTTATTTGTCCCATCACCAAGTCCCCTTGACTTTGCACCGTGAAACATTTTGTTATTGAATTTCTCTTGCCCACCACCTTATCACAGACCTTCCCTTTTATTCTTCCTCCCACCCTCCCCCATTCACTTGCTCAAACCTGATGTATTTCTAACTATTTTCTGTTCTGAAGAAAGGTCACAGACCTGAAACGTTAACTCTGTTTCCCTCTCCACAGATGCTGCCAGATCTGCTGAGTATTTCCAGCATTTTCAGTTTTATTTCAGTGCCCCTTTAAATTTGGAGTGGGAAGGTCAAAGAGGAGAGAATCTGAAGACCTCACCAAATTTTCCTGCGCATGTTTCATTCAAGGCATCTAAAAATCCTTAGCCACTCAATTCCCCACTTGTTAAGAAGTGTTTCCTAATTTCACTCCTGAAAGGTCTGGCTCTAATTTTTAAACTGTGCCCCTTAGTTCTTGACTCACCAACCAGAGTAATAATTTCTCTCTATCTACGGTATCTGTTCTCCATAATATCTTGAAAACTTCGAACACATCACCCTTTAACCTTCTAAATTGGAAGGAATACAAACCTAGTTTGTGTCATTTCTCCTTGAAATTTAACTCTTGGGGTCCAGGTATCATTCTGGTAAATCTACATTGTGTTGCCTCCAAGACCAATATATCCTTCCTAGGATGTGGTGTCCAGAACTGTTCACAATACTCCAGTTGTGGTCTAACCAGGGCTTTGGAAGCTGAAGCATGACTTCTACCCCTTTGTAGTCTAGTCCTCTCGATATAAAGGCCAGCTTTCCATTAGCCTTTTTGATTATTTTCTGTATCTGCTCATTTTAATGATCTGGTCCCGCAAGTCTCTTTTTACCTAAACTGCTTCTAGCTTTTCCTCATTTGGAAAGTACTCTGTTTTATCCTTTTCAGGTGCAAAGTGGATGACTTCACATGTGCAAATGAGAAGTTAACCTGTTTTTGGTTGAGCATAAAGGAATGTTGGCCAGGACACCAGAGCACTCCCTGACCTTCTTTGAATATTGCCATGGGGTCCTTAATATCCAGTTGAACCACTGGAATGAGGAAATAGGACGTCAGTTTAATACTTCATTAAAAAGACATGCTCTTAACTTGTCTAACATGGTTGCTACAGATTAACCGAATGTTTGAAAATGTTCACCTTCAAAATGATGTTCATGCAGCTTCTGTGAATGGTCATGCTGTGTCAAGACTCATTTAATGACTAGTATTTTAAAAATTCAAGACTCATTGGTGAAAGTCAAGAAGCACAACTAATGTGGCTAAAATGCCACACAAAATACTCATAATTAGATTTCATTTGAAATTGAAAGAGTCATAGAGAGATACAGCACTGAAACAGGCCCTTTGGCCCACTGAGTCTGCGTCAACCATCAACCACCCATATATACTAATCCTACATTAATCCCACATTCCCTACCACATCCCCATCTTCCCTCAATTCTCCTACCACCTACCTACACAAGGAGCAATTTACAATGGCCAATTTACCTATCAACCTGCAAGTCTTTGGCTGTGGGGGGAAACCAGAGCACCCGGCAGAAACCCACACAGTCACAGGGAGAACTTGCAAACTTCACACAGGCAGTACCCAGAACCAAACCCAGGTTGCTGGAGCTGTGAGGCTGCGGTGCTAACCACTGTGCCGCCCCAAAGCTGATAGACTTCTGGGACAAAAGTCAATGAAGATGAGAAGAGATTCTTGATCGGTCCTGAGGGAGAACAATATAATGCTTGACACCTTGACACCCATGAGCCAATAACTTGGCAACTTTAATATTGCATAATGACGGACTGTTATGTTCATAGTTATTAAAATGAGGCACTGAGGGCATTTTTCATTCAGGTTTGATAATGGTCTGTGTTGGGGCTGTAAATCCCCCTTGGCACGTGTAATGATCACCATACACATAAGGAGACATCCAAAATGCTAACCAGTTAGAGCAGCATGAATCCTGTTTGAGAGCGCTTTGGGACTGTTTTGTTATCTTCCTTTCCTCACCCTCATGAAGGTGCCAACTCTTGCTGATGTGCAGTTCCATAAGTGTACCAAACCTCTTATGCCTAATCTGAGTAGCCACACTTCATTCATTAGCCTAGAGAGGTAGCACTGAGGAGCCATTTCAAGATTGCAGGTGCCGATACAACCAAGACCAGTTCAACTCTTTACAAAACTCTTTATCCCTGGCTCTGGGGAGTTGGTGGTGCAGTGGTAATGTCACTGGACTAGTAGTCCAGAGGCACAGGCTCATTCCCTGGGGACATGGGTCCAAATCCCAGTTTGGCAGCTAGTGGAATTAAAAAACAATTAATTAATAAAAATCTGGAAATGAAAGCTAGTCTTAGTAATGATGCCATGAAACTATCATTAATTGTTGCAAAAACTGATCTAGTTCACTAATGTCCTTGAAGGAAGGAAATCTGCCATCCTTACCTGGTCTGGCCTACATGTGACTCCAGACCCGCAGCAATGTAGTTGACTCTTAACTGCCCTCTGAAATGGCCACTCAGTTCGAGGGCAATTAGGGATAGGCAGCAAATGCTGGCCTGCCAGCGATGCCCACATTCCATGAAAGAATTAAAAAAGACACAGGGTTCAATTTTACCAGCCCCTCGATGCCGTGGACCACGGCGCAGGGAACGGGAAAATGCTATGGGGAGAGGCCCGTCTCGACCCGTGACATTGAGATGGGCCCGCCGCATTTTACTGGCGGCAGCGGGACCTTGGTGCGGCCCATCGCCGCACAGCGGCGGCACTACAATCAACATATGGCAATGATTACTTACCTATGCTGTTATGCTGCCCACCGCCTCTCCAACGACACTGCCAGATTTTTCGTTGAGTGGGCGGCTGTCACATGCCCTCCGGTTCACGATCTGAAAAGCCGGCGGGTCCTCATTCTACATTATGGAAGGGAGGAGGGAGGAGGGATACACAAGGGTCTAACTCTGCATTCTGAAAGGGAGGGGGTCTGGGATTACTGGTGGGACAGCTGTGCTAGCATGAAGGGAGGTACTGTGTACCATCCCTCCGTTAACAGTGTATGCTCTATGTTTGTGAGGGGGCAATGGGAAACCAGGCACCCTGTGTGTGGGGAGGGTGCCAGAAAGGGCAGGAGCATTAAGGTTTTATGGATGATGGGGGCAATCGATTCAGCTGGTAGTATGTGGTCATGCTGTGCCACTCTGAGGGTTGGCCAAGATGGGCAATAGCATGGCACGCCACATAGTTGATCCAGGAAAGCAACTGATGTACCCGTCAGCACCATTCCATGCCCTGTTAGGAACCTTTGAATGCATGCAGGGTTCAACTTTATTTATCACATGGAGATAGGTATGGCTCATCCTACATTGTGTGATCCTCTGCACGTGGGGATCGGTATGCGCCAGAGGCAATATCAACATTCAGGTGTGATCCACGTAGAGGCCCCCGGTCGTGAGCAGCAGCCCCCAAGGGGAGCTCGCCATTATGGTTGCCGTGCATCTACAGGCCCCACATGACATGCTATCGGATGTCAGAGTACCAGTGTCAGAGCAGATTGCTCATATAGAGAGGGTGGTGACACGTCTCCGTGCCCTGCTCAAGGATGACCTGCAGCCCATGGGCTCCAGTGGACATCCCATGCCTTTGTTCCTCATAGTAGCACTGGTTCTCAAGCCTGACACCTCTTCAGCCTTTTAGAGGCCCATCAGAGACCTTTGTGGGGTAACACAGTCAGCAGTGCACCGCTGCATCAGGGAGGTCACCAATGCCCTACACCGGAGGGCCAGTGAGCATGTCCGCATCAGGACAGATTCTCACAGCCAAGCCCAGAGGGCCATTGGTTCTGGCACTATTGCCAGAGAACCATAGATGTTAAGGTTCATAGACTGGACTCATGTGGCCATCAGCACTACTGCCAGGCTACCACCTGCAGACATCACCATTAAAGGAGCCCTCTCAATCTAGGTGAAGCTGGTATGTGAGCGCTGCAGATGCTTGCAGCGAATCTGTGACCGCTTCTCAGGCAGCTGCCATGACACCTGGGTCTTGTGCCAGTCCCAGCTGCCACCTCTGTTCACTGAACTGGCTCAGATGGAGGGGTGGCTTCTTGAAGATAAGGGCTATCCTTTGCAGACATGACACTGGTGAGAGACTCCACCCCTGCTGCAGAGGAGAGATACAACGCCAGCCACTGAGTTATATGAGCCACCATTGAGCAGCAGATCGGCATGCTGAAAGAGCGCCTCCAATGTCTGCATAGATAGGATGATGCCTGTACTACGGGCCGAAAAGGCCAGCTCCTTTCCCTGCTGCTCTGCACAACTACGCACCCAATAGACCTGGCATGATAAGGAGAGACATCAACAGGATTCCTCCTCGGACTGTGAGGACGCTGAGGATATGCAATATGAAAGATGCAAGGGAGGACAGATGGCAGCCAGGCTCTGCACACAGGACTAGTAGTGAGCTAGGGATGTACGGAAGTGGCTTATCAGACAAAGGCTGTCTGCTCCATAGGAACCGATATGAGCTCTTCAAGCCACACATCACCCTTACTCACCTGCTGTGCACCAGTCCACATCTGCAGCATCCCTGTGTAAACCATTAGAGGCAGCAGCTGACTAAGCCAATGTCCATGTCACTGCAACCATGGTGACACTCATGAGCAATGGTGGCATGGCAATGATGTTATTGCATACGTTGGCTCTTCTGAAAGGCCAACGGTGCAAAGGGATGTGACATTGGCGCTACATGCTGGCACACATCATTCTCACAGAGAAAAGGACACACATGTTGAGGAACGTTTAGTGAAAGACTTATTTACATTGCTGTGACACTCGTGCATTCCCATTTGTGTCAGTGTGTTCTCAGTAAACCTCTGTAATATCTTTTATGGTCTATTTAAGTCTCACGCTCTGGAATGCGCAAATTTAAGATTATTCACCCAGGTGCAGCACGCCTACAAGAAGGAATGTTACAATTGAGTGGAGAAGAGGATCGCAACTTCACAGGACACTGGGACACAGCAGGGTAAGTATGTGGCAGCAAAGCGGAAAGTGCTGGGGTCACTCAGCAGGTCAGGCAGCATCTGTGGAGAGAGAAGCAGAGTTAACTTTTGGGTCTGTGACCTTGGACAAGTTAACTCTGCTTCTCTCTCCACAGATGCTGCCTGATCTGCTGGATTTCTGCAGCACTTTCTGCTTTGGTGCCAGATTGACAGCAGCCCCACTCTTCAGTCGTCAGGTAAGTATTTCTTTGACAGCTGTCAGGAAGCAGGTGCTGGGGCGCTTAAAATAGGGCCCCAGCACCTGCTGCACAGCTGTCAAAGGGTTCCTCGATGCGCCGAATGTCCTGCCTCTCCCTGCGTAATACTGGGGGGGAGGCTGTGTGCAGTGATTCTAATGAGCCAACGCGTATAATATCACGGGGTCTCTGCAGCGCTGCAATAAAATTCAATGCCCAGGGTGGAGTTGGGCGGGCAGGCAGGGGCTCAGGAGGGTGGGAGTTGGGCAATTGGGAGTTGGGTGGGAAGCCAACTAACATGACCTCAGCGGTGTGAAGTTTTGTGAGATTTTCACTGCCGGCCTCAGTTAGCACTCCTGATTGTCCTGTCCCCACATGGAAAATCACAAGTAAGTTGGAGTTGATCCTTTTGGAGTTGATCTGGCCCTGGCTCTGAGGTTGGGCTGGCAGGTAATCAAAAACAGCTACCTCACACAGAGCTTCAGTTAGAATGGCAGTCAGGTGCAGATGATGTCATTGGAGCTTGGTTTACAGAGAGAATCTGCCTCGCCTGCTCAGAAGATCAGGTTAAAATGGTAACCTGCGGAATCACATACAAACATAAGTACATACGACCATACGAATTAGGAGCAGGAGTAGGCCACTTGGCAGTTCGAGCTTGCTCCGCCATTCAACAAGATCACAGCTGATCTGATTATAACCTCAACTCCACATTCCCGCCTACTCCAATAACCTTTCACCCCCTTGCTTATCAAGCATCTAGCTACCTCTGCCTTAAGAATATTCACAGATTCTGCTTCCACCGTCTTCTGAGGAAGAGAGTTCCAAAGACTCACGACCCTCTGTGAGAAAAAATTTCTCCTTATCTCTGACTTGCATGGACCACCCTTATTTTTAAACAGTGACCCCTAGTTCTAGATTTTCCCACAAAAAGAAATGTCCTTTCTACATTCACCCTGTCAGACCCCTCAGAATCTTATACATTTCAATCAAGTCGCCTCTTACTCTTCTGACTCCAGTGGTTACAAGTCTAGCCATTTCAACCCTTCCTCAAAAGACAACCTGCCCATTCCAGGTATTAGTTTCGTAAATCTTCTCTGAATTGCTTCCAACGCATTTATATCCTTCCTTAAATAAAGAGACCAGTACTGTACACAGTGCTCTAGATGTGTCTCAACAATGCCCTATATAACTGCATAACCTCCCTACTTTTGTATTCTATACCCCTTGCAATAAATTATAACATTCTATTAGCTTTTCTAATTACGTGCTGTACCTGCATAATAACATTTTGTGATTTTTGCACTAGGACACCCAGGTCCCTCTGCATCTCAGAGCTCTGCAATCTCTCACCATTTAGATAATATACTTCTTTTTTATTCTTCCTGCCAAAATGGACAATTTCACATTTTCCCACATTATACTCCATTTGCCAGATCTTTGCCCATCACTTAACCTATCTATATCCCTTTGTAGCCTCCTTAGATCCTCTTCACAACTTACTTTTCTACCTATCTTTGTGTCATCAGCAAATTTAGCAACCATACCTTCGGTCTCTTCATCTAAGTCATTTATATAAATTGTAAAAAGTTGAGGCCCCAGCACAGATCCCTGTGGCACACCAGTCGTTACATCTTGCCAACCAGAAAATGACCCATTTATGCCTACTCTCATTTTTTAGTTATCTAGCCAATCTTCTATCCATGCCAAAGTGTTACCCCCTACACTTTTATTTTCTGCAAAACCCTTTGATGTGGCACCTGATCAAATGCCTTCTGGAAATCTAAGTACAGTACATCCACCTGTTCCCCTTTATCCACAGCACATGTTACTCCTTCAAAGAACTCTAATAAATTGTTTAAACATGATTTCCCTTTCACAAACCCATGTTGACATCTGCCTGATTACCTTGATTTTTTTCTAAGTGCCATCTTATAACGTCTTTAATAATAGCTTCTCACATTTTTCCTATGACAGATGTTAAGCTAACTAACCTGTAGTTTCCTGCTTTCTGCTTCCTTCCCTTTTTGAATAAAGGGGTCATATTGGCTACTTTCCAATCTAATGTAACCTTCCCTGAATTTAGGGAATTTTGGAAAATTAGAACCAACGCATCAACTATCTCATTAGCTACTTCTTTTAACATGCGAGGATGAAGTCCATCAGGAACCGGGGACTTGTCAGCCCACAGCCCCAACAATTTGCTCAGTACCACTTTCCTGGTGATTTTAATTTTCTTGCGTTCCTCCCTCCCTTCCATTTCCTGATTTACAGCTAATTCTGGAAAACCGTTGCAAAATACGCTGTTCAATTCATCTGCCGTCTCCTTATTTTCCCTTATTAATTCCCCAGACTCATTTTCTATAGGACCAATTCTCACTTTAACTCTTTTCTTTTTAAAATATCTCTAGAAACTCTTACTATCTGTTTTTATATTTCTAGCTAACTTTCTTCCATACTCTAATTTTTCCTTCCTGATTAATATTTTAGTCATTCTTTGCTGCTTTATTATATTCTGTCCAATCTTCTAACCTGCCACACATCTTTGCACAATTATATGCTTTTTCTTTAAGTTTGATACTATCTTTAACTTTTTTAGTTAACTACAGATGGTGGGTTCTTCCCTTGGAATTTTTCTTTCTTGTTGGAATGTATCTATTCTGTGTATTCTGAAATATCCCCTTGAATGTCTGCTACTGCTTCTCTATTGACCTATCCCTGAACCTAATTTGCCAGTTCACTTTAGCTAGCTTTCCTTTCATGTCCTCATAATTGCCCTTATTTAAGTTGAAAATTCTCAGCCTAGACCTACTCTTCTCTCCCTCAAACTAAATGTAAGATTCAATCATATTATGATCACTGCTGCCTCAGGGTGCCTTCACTATGAGGCCATTAATTAATCCTATCTTGTTGCACAATACGAGATCTAGTATAGCCCCTGCTCTTTGGTTGGCTCCAGAACATGCTGTTGTAAGAAATTATCCTGAAAACATTCTATGAACTCCTCATCTAGGCTACCTTTGCCCATCCGATTTTTCCAGTCTAAATGTAGATTAAAATTCCCCATGACAATCGCCGTACCTTTCTGACAAGCTCCCATTATTTCTTCCTTTATACCTCATCTTACCATGTGGTTACTGCTAGAGGGCCTGTACACCAGTCCCACAAGTGACTTCTTTCCTTTATCATTTCTCATCTCTACCCAAACTGTTTCGATATCCCGGTTTCCTGACCTTCCTCTCTGTTGTGCTAATACCATCATTAATAAACTGAGCCACCCCTCCACCTTTTCCTAACTTCCTGTCCTTCCTAAATGTCACGTACCCTTGAATATTCAGGTCCCAATCTATGTCATCCTGCAGCCATGTCTCTGTAATGGCTATCAGAATGTAATTATTTATTTCTATTTGCACTATCAGTTCATCTGCGTTGTTTCAAATGCTAGATACATTCAGATACAGAGACTTTAGTTTTGTCCTTTTATTATTTTTGTAACATTCAGCCTTATCTGCTGATTCTCTCTTGGATTTGTATTCTCATAGAGTCATACAGCTCTGAAACAGGCCCTTTGGCCCAACAAGTCTGTGCTGACCATCAACCACCCATTTATACTAATCCTACATTAATCCCAAGTTCCCTCTCACATCCCCACAATTCTGCCACCACCGACCTACACTAGGGGCAATTTTTACAATAGCCAATTTACCTATCAACCTGCAAGTCTTTGGCATGTGGGAGGAAACCAGAGCACCCAGAGGAAACCCACACAGTCACAGGGAGAACTTGCAAACTCTGCACAGGCAGTACCCAGAACTGAACCTGGGTCACTGGAGCTGTGAAGCAGCCGTGCTAGCCACTGTGCCGCCCTACTTTCTAGCCCTTCCTGGCACCATCTGTTTATCATTTCCCATATTAATACCTTTTTCTATTGCCTTGTCTCTACTCTTTGATTTATCACATCTTCCTAAATTTGATCCCTTTGCCCCACTGCCAAGTTTAAAACCCTCTCTAATTCCCTAGTTATGCAGCTCGCTAGAATACTGGTCCCAGCACAGTTCAGGTGTTTACCATCCCAACAGTACAGCCCCACTTTCTCCAGTACTGGCGCCTGTGTCCCACGAACTGGAACCCATTTCTACCACGCCAGTCTTTGAGCCACACATTTACTTCTCTAATCTTGGGCTGGAATTTATACTTCCGACATCGTAACCAGCAGCGGATGAAAACAATGGCAGTCCGCCCGTGCGGCCCGCACTTCGTGCAACAGCCATAATATTCAGTGCAGCAGCACATTTAAATATCTGGGGCAGACTTCCCACCCCGATGACATGGAGGGGGCAGGCGGTCTGCCCCGGCAATGCTGTCAGCAGCCTTTACGTAGGTGCTGATGCCATTTTTGAAAGATTTCGAGCCCTATCGTTAAATTTAAACACTTAAGGTAGAAGTGATTTTTAAAAATTAAATAAATGTATCCTGCCCCTCTCTCACCCACCAATCACCATAGAATTAATTATTTGCCCTCTCCCCCCAAAAACACAGACCTTGTGTACCTGACCTCCCCCCCCCACCCCCGGCAAAGTGCATCAACTTTACACTTTACCCATTCCCACCATTCCGTACACCAATGAGATGACTGTGACCCCACTTCCCACATCCCGCACTGAAAAACTTACCTGTTCCCCACTCCCCACCAGTGTTCTGCCTCGGTTCCCTGGACGGGGATCCGAAGGTGTGAGAGTGCCGGCCAACAGCACCAATATTGCACTGGGTCAGACAGCGGGAGCGAGAAGGTAATTCATTCTTTTATATAAATTAATTTACATATTTAAATTTGACTCCCCTCGCCACCGCCGGCGATATTGGGTCAGGCCTTCTCGCCGTCAAGGCCCATGGTGGGCATCTCCCGGAGGCATTTTCCGGCCTCCCCCCAACACCACCACGACCCCCGATGTTGGGGAGTCTGTAAAATTCAGCTCCTAAGTTGCCCTATGCCAATTTGCACGTGGCTCAGGTAACAATCCAGAGATTATTACCTTTGAGATTCTGCTTTTTAACTTAGTCCCTAGCTACACATAATCCCTCAGCAGAACCTCTTTCTTAATTCTACCTATGTTGCTGCTACCTACATATACCACGACCACTGGATCCTCCCCTTCCGACTGCAAGTTCAAAACCAGCCCAGAGCAGATGTCCTGAACCCTGGCACTGGGCAGGCAACACAGCTGTTTTCACTGTTGCCCACGGCTGCAGAGAACTGTGTATATCCCCCTGACTATGCTATCCCCTACTACCGTTACATTCCTATTTACTCCCCCCACTTGAATGGCTTCTTGTACCATGGTGCCATGCTCAGTTCGTTCATCCACCTGTAGCCCCTGCTTTCATTCCTGTAGGTTGAGCGAACCTCGAACCTGTTGGACAATTGTAAAGGCTGAGGGTCCTCTGCTTCTACGTTCAGGGTCCCCATACCTGCCTCACTCGCCATCACACCCTCCTGTCCTTGACCGTGGACCAAATCAGAAAACCCTATCCTAAGCGGCACAGTGGCGCAGTGGTTAGCACCGCAGCCTCACAGCTCCAGCGACCCGGGTTCAATTCTGGGTACTGCCTGTGTGGAGTTTGCAAGTTCTCCCTGTGTCTGCGTGGGTTTCCTCCGGGTGCTCCGGTTTCCTCCCACATGCCAAAGACTTGCAGGTTGATAGGTAAATTGGCCAGTAGTAATTGCCCCTAGTATAGGTAGGTGGTAGGGAAATATAGGGATAGGTGGGGATGTGGTAGGAATATGGAATTAGTGTAGGATTAGTATAAATGGATGGTTGATGGTCGGCACAGACTCGGTGGGCCGAAGGGCCTGTTTCAGTGCTGTATCGCTAAACTAAACTAAGCAGTGTGACCACCTCCTGGTACAAAGTGTCCAGGTAACTTTCCTCCTCCCTGATGTGTTGCAGTGTCTGCAGCTCGGCCTCCAGCTCATTAACTCTGATCCGAAGTTCCCCAAGCCGCAGACATTTACTGCAGATAAGGTTGCCTTGGATCACATTGGTGTCCACAAGCTTCCACATACTGCAGCTGCAACAAAGTATCACAGTATTGTTACAGCACAGAAGGAGGCTATTCGGCCCATTGTGTCTGCACCGGATCAGTGTGGGCCATTGGCGAGTGAGTTCCAAGTGCAATTTTAATTGCCCACCTGGTTTCTGCTGAGCCACAAGGGTGAAAACCATCCCTTTTGATTTTATTATATGTATTTACGAACTTCTAAAAAATGGTATGTGTTTTTTTAAATGAAGAATGTGATCAAACTGCACAAGAATATGTTATCTGCTCAAAAGCACAGCATTACGTTAGCTGTATCTGGTGTAGCAGTCATTCACTATGTGGTTAGAAAAGGTTAATAGAAGGATGGCATATACTGTTCGTGTGTCTAGCTGCAGAAGTAGTGCTGGATCCCCAGTAATAATGTGATTGTTTGGGAGTGGTTTATTTCAGAATTCAATCTGCCAGGCCACAGATAGTTTGGAAGTTGCAACAAACTCGCAGTCCCATTTGGAATAAGTTCACTTTCTACTCAAGGGAGTTCAAAACTAGAAAATGACCAAACATTTAAAAAAAAAATACAAACAATTGAATTAATCAGAATGGGCCTCATTGGTTTGAAAAGGCAAATGTCATGTTGGAGATTAGAAGAATTGAGGTAAAGGCCAGAGAAGTAAAAAAGTGACCTTTAACTGTCTGGCCACTGGTAGTTGGGTGGCACAGTGGCGCAGTGGTTAGCACCACAGCCTCACAGCTCCAGCGACCCGGGTTCAATTCTGGGTACTGCCTGTGTGGAGTTTGCAAGTTCTCCCTGTGTCTGCGTGGGTTTCCTCCGGGTGCTCCGGTTTCCTCCCACATGCCAAAGACTTGCAGGTTGATAGGTAAATTGGCCATTATAAATTGTCACTAGTATAGGTAGGTGGTAGGGAAATATAGGGACAGGTGGGGATGTGGTAGGAATATGGAATTAGTGTAGGATTAGTATAAATGGGTGGTTGATGGTCAGCACAGACTCGGTGGGCCAAAGGGCCTGTTTCAGTGCTGTATCTCTAAATTAAAAAAATAAATTTAAAAAAAACTAAATAAATAACTGACAAACAGATCAGTGGCACTAGCAAGGTGTCCTTTACTAATGGTCTAAATAGAGTAGCTCAAGAGCAAAACACTGGAATTGAGGCCAGCAGACCTTGGAGGCCATACAGACCCAGGAGATAAGGAGCTTTCTCTGGGGGAAATTACAAACTTGGGGATCAGAAAGGAAGTCAGGGTAGGACTTTCAGCCAAAGCTTAATAATATTGTGGAATGGATAATGAGAGAAGGTCATTGAACTTGGATTCCAGAGACAACTAGGTTGCTAAAGAGCATAGACTTGTAAAGCAGTTGCATTGTTGGCCTCCCTGCTTTGCGCATGTGCAGACTGATCCGAGCAATTCGGCTAACACACAAGTGTAACGGCCCTGGCAGCATGATACCCAACTCGGAACCACCGTGCAGGTGTATGATGGTGTCATGCCATTGCATCATGGGCTGACTGCCCGCTAGCATGCTGCTGGAACAGCAATAGCGTGTTCACTGGAGATTAAAAATGGATCTTCTGACTCCGCTTGACTTTCAGCTGCTACTGACTGTGTAAGCTTCAGGGCAACCCATCCACCACCAAACATTCACTCCCTCCACCACCAGCACACAGTGACAGCAGTGCGTACCATCTACAAGATGCACTATAGCAACTCACCAAGCCTCCTTCGACAGCGCCTTCCAAACCTGTGACCTCTACCACCTAGAAGGACAAGGGCAGCAGATGCATGGGAACACCACCACCTGCAAGTTCCCCTCCAAGTCACACACCATCCTGACTTGAAATATATCGCCATTCCTTTACTGTTGCTGGGTCAAAATCCTGGAACTCTCTTCCTAACAGCACTGTGGGTAAACCTACACCACATGGACTGCAGAGGTTCAAGAAGGCGGCTCACCACCACCTTCTCAAGGGCAATTAGGGATGGACAATAAACGCTGCTTTGCCAGTGACGCCCACATCCCATAAATTAATTTAAAAATAGACCAAGGCAGGAAGGTGGAGTTGAGGTAGATGATCAGCCATGATCTTATTGAATAGGGGAGCAGACTCAAGGGGCTGAATAATGTACGCCTGCTCCTATTTATTATGTTCTTCTACATTTCTGCCCAAGATCACAACAGCTGCAGCCAGAGCATTTGTTAGTGGAAATGTGTTTCTGCTAAGGAGCTCAGCTGCAGACAGTTTGGGATTGCCACTATTTCACTGGGGACATTGCTGCAGATTGCTCTGAAGTGATCATGCTTTCCACAGAGGTGTGTACTCAGCTAGTCAGTCATATGTCACTGAACAGAAGCAGCTCCTGGAATCCTTCGCAGTTGCGTACTGGGCACTTGATACACCCTCAAACTATGACATGGAACACCGGCAGTCCAGTTGGGCCGAATGGCCTGTTTCTGTGCTGAAGATTGTTTATAGTTTTACATTATCGAGGGAGACTAATGCAATGTGGTGGCCACTTTCTTGCCGTCTGCCAGGCCTGTTCAGAGCTGGCACCAAGGGGGCAAAATCTTTGCCAAGCACAGTAGCACTGAGGTCATTGATGAAGCAGCTGAAGATGCCTAGTCTAAAGTATTCTTGAATAAATCTAGTGACTGAGCAATCCACAACTGTCTGGCGTTGAGAATTCCAAAGATTCACAACCGTCTGAGTGAAGAAATTTCTCCTCATCTCAGCCATAAATGGCCGACCCCTTATTCTGAGATTATTACCCTCTAGTTCTGGACTCTCCAGCTGGGGGAAACAGTCTCTCAGTATCTAACTTTCAATCCCTCGAAGAACTTTCTTAATTTCAGTGAAATCATCTCTCATTCTTCCACACTCAAACTCTCCTCATAGACAGCCCTCTCATCCAGAAATTTGTTTGGTGAACCTTTTGTTGCACCCCCTCTACAGCAAGTAAATTCTTCCTTAGATAAGGAGACCAAAGCTCCGAGTCAACTGGCTGTGGCTTCACACCCCACTGGGATCTGAAAACATTGTCTAAGCTAAGATTTGAGTGCTTTAGTTAGGGAGTGCTGCAGTTTCCCTCAGATGGGGCATTAGACAGAGGCTTCACCTGCCTGTTCAAGTGCATATTAAAAAATCCTCCTTCATTCTAAAGCACCAAAAACAGATGATCTGATCATTTATTGGTTAAATTGCTGTGTGTAAATATGCTCCTGCACTTGCTCACGTAACAACACAGGCCAGGAATAGGCACCAACATGTTGCGCCTTGGACATTTGACAAAATTATTGACTCAGCCACAGACATGGGGGCAATTAATCTGTGTATAAAATGTATGGCCAACCTAAAGCTATCAAAACAGAGTCTGACTTAAAACACATTTCTCCCTATTTAGTGAAATACCTGGCATTGTTTTTCCTTGCATAAGTAGTCAATGTCTGCCTGCACACTTGATGTAGCAATGCAGAGAATTCGGATGAATGTCCATCTTATAGGAGTGATCTTGGTCTCTTTCTCTCCCCTCTCTCTCTCTCTTTATCTCTCTCCCCTTTCTGTATCCATCCCTCTCCCCTCTCTGTGTCCCTCTCTCCTCTCTCTCTCTCCCGTCCCTATGTCTATCACTCTCCCCTCTCTCTCTCTATCTCTCTGCTCCCTGGGCCAGTGCTTGTTTAAAGGGCTGCCTGACTCTCACCATGCTCCCTCCATCCCGCGCCTCTGGCTGTCTGTAGCCCGCTTGCTGCTCTCCCCTCGGCCCCTCTCTCCCTCTTCCCCACAGCAGTCATTCCCGCTCGCTCCCTGTACCGCGTGATATCAGCAGGGTAGCCGCTCCCAGCGCTCCTGCACCACGAACCACCAATCAGTGCTCACCCCGCCAGGACAGCCCGCTGTCAGTCAGACACTGAGCAATCATGGACAGGCGGCCACCGCCCATCAGACACATGCCCCACCTACCCCCTCTGTCTGATATACACTTTAATAGGAGAGCCGTCAATCAAAGCCGAGCCACGGGCAGCCCGCTGTCAGGCACAGAGGATTAGTGGGTCAGGTGGAAACCTTCGGTGGGCCATATGTTGGATACCCAGTTTTAAAATAACCTAGCCACTAGGTTATTTGAAGACATAAGTTTAAAGGCTCAGAGCAAGACATTTAAAAT
Organism: Heterodontus francisci; assembly: GCF_036365525.1. Lineage (NCBI taxonomy): Eukaryota > Metazoa > Chordata > Chondrichthyes > Heterodontiformes > Heterodontidae > Heterodontus > Heterodontus francisci. The sequence continues at coordinate 110,236,698 of NC_090377.1, forward strand.
TACCACGGACCTCAAAATTTTTGCCATGGACACTGGTGTCGACCCCTGACAGCACTTCAATGAGGATGTGACAGATGCTATATAAATTCAACTGGAACTAGGTAGATAGGTTTCTGCTATGAACACAAAGTACTTTGACATGGATTGACAGAGTTAAATCTCAGAACATTTAGTGCTTTCTTCTGGGCTGGATTGACCTCAGGTCCCAGAAATGAATCAAGCGCCATGGCAAATGCTGCATCGCTACTGTTCACAGGAAGAATAAAATACTTGAAATACATACAGAAAATATTTTTTAAGATGCAATGTCATTTCAAATTTCAGGCTGACTGCAATCTAATTTCATTGTAAAATTTATTTGAGAATACCACATAACAGTAGAATAATTCACATTCATATTGTCTGGAGCTACACTGGAACCAATCTACAAAGGAATATAGTGAACCATTGAACCCATCCACCTTAATCTCTGCATCTAATCAATGTTAATTAATTTTACCATTTTGTTTAAGAGAATGTTTTACAAATTCCCAATGTATGTGATTGACTTTCCATCTGTTCTCCTAATTGTGACTGAATGGTTGTTAGCCGATCAGATCAATCCCAGGATATAAATCCTATCTGGGTATTTCTGATATGTTATATGTATATATGATGTTGATACACTGTGATAAACCAGAATATACTGGACAGAGATAATTATTAATAAATAACATTTTCAAGAGTGGTTATTGAGTTTGAGGCTTAGCTTGTTTTAAGTTAGAGAGCAGAATAGAACCATTGACTGGTTGAAAAACACAAATGGACAAAGTGTTATGTTGGGCTATAAGTATCCATCTGGGACCTGAGTGAAATCTATCCCAAATTTCATTGGTGAGTCGGATCCCAATTGATTCAGAGTGATGAAGGGATTGTATTCTGGTGCCCTCTGTCATCCGGTCTTCGTCTTCTGGAGGTATATAGTATTTTCTGAATCACGATAACTTTAAATGAGGCCAGATTGTCTATCTACATATCCATTGGCAAGGTCATTTGCTTTCAGCTTTGAGCCTACCTCATCCCCAGCCTGCTGAAAACTTTATACCTGCTTTTGCTATCTCTAGTCTTGGCCTCTCCAATGTCGTCCTGGTTGGCCTGTCATCCCGCACCCTATACAAACTCCTGCTTGTTCAAAACTCAGCCGCCCATGTCCCATCCCACACTAATTCCTACTTGCCTATCACCCTCACGCTCACTGGCCCACACTGGCTCCCAGTCTCAAAATGTATTAAATATAAAATGTTCACCCTCATCATCAAATCGCTCTGTAGCCTCATTCGACCATATCTCTGCAACATCCTCCAGCCCGATGTCCCCACTTGCACTCTTCACTCCCCCAACTCTTGTCTTTTGTCTAAACCCTGTTGGTAGAAGAACCTTCTGTTGCCTTGGCCATTTGCTCTGGAAACCCTCTGCCTGACTATTTATTTCCAGGCACTTAAAAACCTTCCTAAAACCCATCTTTTCCACCACCCTTTCCAAACTTTTGGCCCATGGCTGATTACTGTCCATTTCTTTATTCCTTTTACAAATGTGTTTCTTTGCGCTCCCCCACCCACCTCCCTCCTCGCCATGTAATGTGTCTTGAGATGTTTTTTCACTCTTTGAATACTATATATTATTGTAAGTTGTTGTTGTATATCAAAGTCACCCGGTGCTACAGTGACATAGTGGTACATTTCCATAATATCTTTTCACCCTGGACTATAGAGGGTATCAATGGAGTTCCTGATTCCTGAGAGGGGTATCATAAAAAAACAAAAGAAAAAATACGAATGAGAAAAATCTGTTTTAGCCTTTCAAGTTCAGTATGAAGCCTTTGTACAATTTCCAAATGGTGGACTGCCCTCCTTCTCATTTAATGTCCTGAGACAGGTGAATACTACACAAACAGAAAACAAGGTGTAGGTCTATGGGGAAAGAGCACAAGTGGGACCAATTGGATAGCTCTTCCAAAGAGCTGGCACAGGCACAATGGGCTGAGTGGCCGCCTTCTGTGCTGCATGATTCCATGAAATTGCCGAGCAAAAACTTCAAATTCTTCTTCGCTGCTGATTGCTATGAGGATATTAATCCAAAAGTATTCAATCCTTAGGATCCTACATCCAATCATGGAGTCAACTGCCTGGCAATATTTATGGAATGAACATCCTGGCTGGGCATTCCAAAATGGCATCTGACCTTCTACCAGTCTTGAAGAGTATATACTCATTACATTTGATCCTCTTTCTGGCTTTTAGAGGTTCTCATCAGCAGTCATGTCCAAACCTTTAAATAACCTGGAATCAAAAGCCAGGAAATCAAACATTCTGGGAAGGAGTAAGGTAAAGTTTGATTTCACCAAGACACTCAAATTTTTGTCATTCTCTTTATGTCTGTCTTAATTTTGTTGTCCTATAAAGACACAAAAATAAGTTAAGTCTTTGTTCATGAACTTTCCTCAGCCTTTATTTGTAAAATACAAGTGTCTGTGTCCTACCCTGTACCAATTCCATTCACCCATCACCCCGATGCTCGCTAACCTACATTGCTTCCCAGTCTGGCAGTACCTTGATTTTGAAATTCTCATCCTTATTTTCATTGGGTACATTGGTGTTTTGTAGTTGAATTTGATAAAAACGGAAATGGCACTGATCAACACGATGGAATCCTATCTCATCCTAATTCACTGCAGCCAGTTCTAAGTGCATGCAATGGCAATCTGCCCAAAGCCTCTGCTTATTTCGCCACACCTCACTGTCTTGTGCTTTCCTCTTCAGTTGCTTGTAAGAGCCTCCCATTTTTTTCTTCTGTGAGAAATGAGTAATATGACCAGGGGAACAGGACATGAGGTGATTTCCCATTGCCTTCCTCGTGTGCTTTAAAGGAAACACAAGTCCTCTTCCCGAAGGATCCTCCATCTGTGAGCAGACGTTGTCCCTCGAGGTTCCAGCTCTTCTGCCATCACCACTAAACATTTGCTGTTTTTGCCATTGGCCATGGCTCATGACCCTAAGCATGGGAGGCTTACCTGGTCTGCGGCAACTCGTAAAAGGACAGGAATGGCCACCCCCTGAGGTGTCATATGACCCTAAGTTTTAAGTGATAAGCTCCTATATTGCTGGTCGTTGTATTAAGAATACAAGTCCTAATTGCCTCTCATGAATGAACAGCGATCGCAAAGCATTTTGACATTTACAATGTAATTTTGATGGATAATCTAGCTGCATGCTTCCATTGAGTTTATGCTGTCAGCCCAGGCATCTTACCAAAGAATATTTTACTTGGATATTCAATCAACTGACTAATAGACTCAGGCATTTGACTAAGTGACAAATAAAAGGGATTAGCCATTTGGATAAATGCCAGATGATTTTTATTTTGTGGTACAAAAGTGGTTGCTGTATTTGTTGCTAGGTGATTGCTGGTTCTGAAATTCTCTCTGAGTAAAAGTATGCTATTGTGTGGGATCTTCACAGTTGGAAGGCTGCGATTGGCCTTGCTCCACATTGGTGGTAGGTGATGTGTGTCTGGATTCCTGATTGATGAAAGGTTGATGTGGCTCGGTTCCTGATTGGTGGAAGGTTGATGTGGCTGGGTTCTTAATTGGTGGAAGGTTGATGTGGCTGGGTTCTTAATTGGTGGAAGGTTGATGTGGTTGGGTTCTTAATTGGTGGAAGGTTGATGTGGTTGGGTTCTTAATTGGTGGAAAGGTGTTGGGTCGGGTTCTTAATTGGTGGAAAGGTGTTGGGTCTGGAGCCTTCATTGGTGGAAGGTGGGTCAGGCTGGATTCCTGACTGGTAGAAGGTGTTGTGTCTGTGTTCATGATTGGTGGACAGTTGGTGGGGCTGGGTTCCTGGTTGCTGGAAGGTAGGCATGACTCAGCTTCTCATTGGTGGAAGGTTATTGTTGCTGCATTCCTCACAGTTGGAGCTTTCTCATCACTGAGTTTTGTGTTGGTCAAAGGCTGATGTTTGCTGACTTTCAATTTGGTATGAGATTGCTGACAACTGGGTTCCTTACTGAAGGAAACCTGCTACCTGAGGATTCCCCTCTGGTCAAAGACCGGTGTTCTTTGGGTCCCTGCTTGATCAAAATCTACAGTCCAGATGGAGGGAAAATCCAGTCTGGTCCAGAACATCTTTAATGATGATAGTGAAGTTAGTGACATTAACAGTTTAGGAAAATATTAAAAGGGAAAAAGGCGGTCGAGGTCATTGCTTCCACAATTTGCACTGTCGCAGATGCTATACAACTTATTTTGCAAGAAAAAGTTCCAAAAGGAGACAACTGCAATGACCTCCAAATTGCAAAGGCAGTTGAGCAAAATAATCAAGAATAAAATGGGATAAATTCAATGTTCCTGTTGGGAGCCACTTGGAGGGGCATAGTCCAGGGATACTGCACCTCGAATTCTTCACTCCCTTCAGTTTTTCAGAGTGAAGAATCCTTGTCAAGACTCCTTGCTGGGAGTGTGGCAGCACTGAATTTACTCTCATGTTTCAACTCAGAACAGTTGAATTCCACAGATGATGCACTCATGTTCACAAGAGCAGTGTGTTCAACATCGTGCTCCACCCAGTATATATTAACCATCTGCTTATCCCTATAACTCTCACTCCACCTTCAGGTATGCATCTTGCTTTTTCACATTATTTTGTAGGCCTTTTAACATTTTAAAGGCTAGGATCTCATGCTTCTCAATCTTTTATGGTCCATTAAAGTCCACCTCTGTTATAATAATTATAATAATTTAAGAGGCGCCATTGTAACTGAAAGCCAGTTGTTGTCAGGGGATTAGGTACAAATCTTGCCCATTGCAGCAATAAGATAGAAAAAAGCAGGCCTAAGATATTTTAACTCCTCTGCCTCCTTTAATTGCCACTGGCCAACTTCCCTCTCATTCTGGGCAGGAAGTGGAGAACACTCAGGTGAACTAAAGGCCAAACACCAAGCAGGTAAGTGTTTGGAATCAGCTGCCAAGCTGTCTCACAGGGGTCCGACAATCAGGATGTCATCAAGCGTGAGTCATCTGCATTGGACCTAAAAATTATCAATCAGGGTACTTCTTAAATGGTAAAAAGCTAGAAACAGTGGAGGTCCAAAGAGACTTGGGGTCCAGGTACAAAGATCATTAAAATGTCTTCAACAGGTACAGAAAATAATCAAAAAGGCTAATGGAATGCTGGCCATTATATCTTAAGGAATAGAATGCAAAAGGGTAGAAGTCATGTTTCAGCTATACAAAGTCCTGGGAGTACTGTGAGCAGTTCTCGGCACCGTACCTTAGGAAGGATATATTATCCTTGGAAGGAGTGCAGTGTTGATTTACTAGAATGATATCTAGACTCCAATGGTTAAACTATGAGGCGAGATTAAACAAACTAGGTTTGTATTCCTTAGAATTTAAAAGATTAAGGGATGGTTTAATTGAAGTTTTCAAGATATTAAGGGGAATTGATGGGGCAAACAGAGAGAAATTATTTCCGCTGGTCGGGGAGTCTAGGACTAGGGGGTATAGTCTAAAAATTAGAGCCAGAACTTTCAGGAGTGAAACTAGGAAACACTTCTACACACAAAGGGTGCTAGGAGTTTGGAACTCTCTTCCACAAATGGCAATTGATGCTGGGTCAGTTGCTAAATTTAAATGTGAGATTGATAGATTTTTGTTAACCAAAGGTATTAAGGGATATGGGGAAATGGTCGGTATATGGCGTTAGATTACAGATCAGAATGGCAGAACAGGCTTGAGGGCCTAAATGGCCTCCTCCTATTCCTTTATTCCTAGGGGCGGGGAGGGGCAAGATCACAGCAGTGGAGGCCTAATATTTTCTCGTTTTAAAAATAAATCAAATTTCCCTCTAGCCCCACTGGGTTGGTCTGATGGGAAACTCCTTGCCATTTTTCACTCAGGCCTCCAAGTAAAAAATGCAGTCCGGCGCTGACGATGTCATTGAGACCCGACAGGCACATGTTAAAAAGGACTCCACCAGCTATGGATGAGTTTCCTAGCTGCCTGCTAAGAACAATGGGTTAAAATACATCCCCTCTTGGAGGCTCCAGGACAGCTCACTAACGGTAGATTTTAACTGCCCAGCTGCCCCAGTTTTTGCTCAGCAGGTTGGGTTAAAATTGCTCCATCAGTATCCTGTTGAATTTTCCAGTTGCAGCTGTACCACGGAATTATGAAGTGTGAATGTAAATAATTTCATACAACAAGTAAATCCTCTCTAGAATGTTGGAGAAGGTTCAGAGAAACGGAAACAATCGAACGCACGAGTAGCATTTAGAGGGTAAGATCATTGGTAACCAGTAACAACATTGAGTTTCTTCAGAGTTTGCACAGCAATATCAAAGAACACAAAGAAAGTCCATATAATCTGCTGACTGGGTCATGGGATTCATGACTGCAATGACCAACCCTGATTATGCACATTTCACTGAGCGACATTCACTTCCAGGCATTCTACCAGGAAGGAGGATTGTCAAATAATAGAACAAAAATGTTTGGGCGGCACAGTGGCGCAGTGGTTAGCACTGCAGCCTCACAGCTCCAGTGACCCGGGTTCAATTCTGGGTACTGCCTGCGTGGAGTTTGCAAGTTCTCCCTGTGTCTGCGTGGGTTTTCTCCGGGTGCTCCGGTTTCCTCCCACAAGCCAAAAGACTTGCAGGTTGGTAGGTAAATTGGTCATTATAAATTGCCCCTAGTATAGGTAGGTGGTCGGGAAATATAGGGACAGTTGGGGATGTGGTAGGGAACATGGGATTAGTGTAGGATTAGTATAAATGGGTGGTTGATGGTCGGCACAGACTCGGTGGGCCGAAGGGCCTGTTTCAGTGCTGTATCTCTAAACTAAACTAAAAATGCTGTAGTTGCAAGCTTGGCTCCGTGGCATCATTCTCAGTGGCAGGTAGTTGTGAATTCAAGCCCCATTTCAGTGAGACTTGAGCACCTCATTAAGGGTGGCACTTCAGTACCATACTGAGAGAGTGATGCATTGTCAGAGATGGTGTCTTTTGGATGACATGCCTTATCCCAGGTGGTTGTAAAAGTTTTGTGGTACTATTTGAAGAAAAGCAGGGAGGTTTGCACTGTGCCCCGTCTAAATCCCATGCTCAACATCAACAAACACAAATTGCTGTTTGTGGGATCTTGCTGTGCACAGAGTAAATGCCACATTTGCCTATAAAAATACAGTGACTATATTTCAAAGATATTTAATTGGCTATAAAGTTCTTAAGGACATCCTGAGGATGTGAAAAGTGCTATATAAATGTAAGTTATTTTTTCTATAAAATATCCTTTTTTCTGCATGTAGCTTTTATTCAGAACCATTGTGGTTGAGTAGTCTGTGACTGATGTCATGATGACCATGAATGAGGCATATTAATTTTGTCACATGAACATTAATTTTAAACTGTGGCTGGACTGAAGAGATGAATTGTTTAAAGAGATCAGCAGTGGCTGGAAAAATTTGCATACTAAAATACAGTTGCCTAGAGAGACAATAGAACTGCTAGCTGATGCACAGTGGCGCAGTGGTTAGCACCGCAGCCTCACAGCTCCAGGGACCCGGGTTCAATTCCGGGTACTGCCTGTGTGGAGTTTGCAAGTTCTCCCTGTGTCTGCGTGGGTTTTCTCCGGGTGCTCCGGTTTCCTCCCACAAGCCAAAAGACTTGCAGGTTGATAGGTAAATTGGCCATTATAAATTGTCACTAGTATAGGTAGGTGGTAGGGAAATATAGGGACAGGTGGGGATGTTTGGTAGGAATATGGGATTAGTGTAGGATTAGTATAAATGGGTGGTTGATGTTCGGCACAGACTCGGTGGGCCGAAGGGCCTGTTTCAGTGCTGTATCTCTAATAATAAAAAAAAAATAATAAACTAATAACCCAAATGGATTTTGATCACCAGACATTGAATGTGTAAGAAAGCCAGCATTCCAGGGTGTCTGCTAAGATGAAGAATCCACAAACGCAGGAGTTTGTTAAAACAACTAGTCACATGACTAACCTGCTGGCTCAGGTTTTGTTTGAACTGCTCACAGCAAGGTTGGGTCAGATTGCAACTGAACTTAGAAGAAGAGAGCCTCATGCCTGACTAGCTCTCTCTCTCTCTCTCTCACGAATCTCCAGATCCACTGAAGTCATTTAAACCTCAAGACAGAAGACTCCTACATTGAAATGAGTTTTAAAGCGTGCACTGACACCAACGAAACAGCAAGACCTACCGGCAATCAAAGAATCGACATTGAACTCAAAGGACCGTAAATAAATCCCAGCTATTGCCTTGAACTTATCCCCTTTATTCTTTCTACTTTTTCTGTCTCTATCTGCGTATGTGTATATCGCGTATGCATGCTAGTGTGGTTGTGTCGCGTATTCGTAGTCATTAACCAAATTAGAGTGTAAGGTTAATAAACTTTCACCTTTCTTGTTTAAATCTAAGAAAACCTGTCCGGTTGGTTTTTTTTTGCCTTACAATTGGAGAGCAGTGAACAAGGATTCACTGAGGGGGAGCCAAAAACACAGTGTTTTCAAAATTAAACCCTGTTATGGTCAAATCAGGCAAAGGCTGAGAGGGAACCCCTAGACCCCTTTCTCACCTGGTCGTAACACTGACTATTCAAAAATAACTGAGATCTGAGCAGTCATGGGAGCTCAAATGTTGTAGTTGAATCCTTCCATCTTATCCACATATTTCACTTCCAAAAATCGCTGGTGTTGCATTTCTTTGAAAGGATAAAGATATTTATGAACTTACAGATTTGCTTGGATGAGCTTATGGGGCTGATTATACTCTGAAAAATGGAGCGATGCAGAGGAAAAATGGACATTAATCCTTTGCTCCCATTCTGCTCCTGAGCAGCTCTGAATACAAAAGCAATCCTCAGTGTTATTTCTGGTGTTTTCACCTGACTGCACCTGAAGAGGACACAGCAATTTAAGTTTCACGCATGGCATGGTACAGAAATGCAAACTCATTCCTAAACCACAGAAACTTTTAAAATAGACATGAGGATGCCAGCATAAAATTCAGTTTCTGGTGCCCATATATTACTGTAAGAGTTTACCATTCTTCACCATATGATGTCCAGATAAAAATCTTTCCCATTACCCAATTTAAAGAAAATTAGATCTTTCGGATCTCCAGTAGGACATTATCCAACCTGTCCCTTTATCATGCTTTTTAAGACTCAAAGAGTGCCCAGACCTTGTCTCATCCATTGCTGCAACCAATACCACATCCATCAGCAATGCCCACATGCTGCCTTCTTTGTCTTAATTAATCCCAAGAGCAAGTTTGAATATTGGACTCTGGGTCTTCCTCCAGGACACTTCTGGAGCACTCTGCATTAATCATTACTGGGAGAACTAGACCAGCACTTAAACATTCACTCCCTCCACCACCAGTGCACAGTGGCAGCAGTGTGTACCATCTACAAGATGCACTTGTACAAGTAGCAATTTGCCAAGACTCCTTCGAGAGCATCTTCCAACCCCGCGACCTCTACCATGGGCAGTAGATGCATGGAAACACCACCACCTGCAACTTTCCCTCCAAGCTGCACACCATCCTAACTTGGAACTTTATCGCCGTTCCTTCACTGAATCGTGGAACTCTCTCCATAACAGCACTATGGGTGTACCTACACCACACAGACTGCAGCAATTCAAGAAAGCAGCTCAGCACCACCTTCTCAAGGGAAATTAGAGATGGGCAATAAATGTTGGTCTTATCAGCGATGCCAAATCCCATGAATGATTTTTTTAAAAAGCATGTGGCTGTGAGGAATACAAATGTGTCAAAAATTGACTTGGTTTCTATGATGGAAGCATGTCAACCATTATTGTGATAATGATATATCAGAATGGGCAGGGGCATTTAGAGGCACTGCCTTACATCAGGAAGCTCTGCCCTGATATTTATATGATGACGGGGAAAGAGTGGGTACGTGGGGTGGTGGCAGGGCAGGGGGTCTTAGCGGCCAGAAGTACAGGCTTCCTGGGGTTCCTGCTAGATTTAACAGCAGGATCTGTCTTGAATGTTTTGACTGTGTTTTCCCGTGGTTCATGGTAAACCTGTTGAATCTTCTCAGAGGTCAATTTCTCTTTTAAAGTTGCAGGCCTGTGTTGTTTGTAGATTTTTCTGTTGATTGAGATTTCAGTCTGGAGATGGTGATCACTTTCAGTTCTCTGCCCACAAGTTGAAATGTAGAATTCACATGGGACACCTACTTTGGCTTTTGTTGGAGATCTCAGTTCTCGGTTGGACAGACTTTTGGTGATATTCTGATTCTCCCCCTGTCTCTCCAGAGAACTACATTTTAAGGTAAAGATATTGCTCCATTGGGAGAAGCAGAGCCCCCTTCCTGTGGTGATCAACAATGGCTCAGGATGTGGCTACTTCACATCTTCTTTATTTCAGAAGAACCCATTCAATTCAAAAGGTCTTTTGATGGGTTCTGGTTGGGTGTACTTGGCACCTCTTAGCTTGGAATGTATCCTTCTGTCTTTACTAGATAGTAAGACAGTTTGAATATACAGGGACAGGTCATTTGACCCTTGGCGGCTATTTTGCAGCACATTGTCCACTTCTTAAAGGAAAAGTCAATTTTTATAACTCTTCAGTTGTGTTCTGTATTTCAATCACTGCATGTCACATGAGCGTGACAACAGCAGATGCATGGGAACACCACCACCTGCAAGTTCACCTCCAAGTCACACACCATCCTGACTTGGAACTATATCAGCGTTCCTTTACTGTCGCTGGGTGAAAATCCTGGCACTCCCTTCCTAACAGCACTGTGGGTGTACCTACCATATGGACTGCAGCGGTTCAAGAAGGCAGCTCAGCACCACCTTCTCAAGGACAATTAGGGATGGGCAATATATCTTGGCCTTGTCAGTGATGCCCACCTTCCACAAGTGAATAAATAAAAAGTTAAGCGGGCAAGCTTCAGCAGCAGATTGGGGGTGATGGTTGAGGGTGTGTTACCAGGGAGGAGAGTAACAGTGCTTGGCTTTCACTTCACTCTGTTAACTTCACTGCATGTCTGCAGTATTTATATTATACTTGAAGAGAAACGCGACACTCAAGCACCATCTGCGCCCATCAAGTCACAGAACAGCGCACAACTTCACTCATCTGGACCTCGAAACATTCCTAGAGGGCAGTGAGACAGGACTAACAGAGCATGGGTGCCACCACGTTACCCATGATTTATCACTTATGAAACCTGGAGCGAGATGACACGTGGCTTCTGCCAATTCCTTCAGCCCCCAGGATGACAAAATAAAAAGTGACACATTTCCAGCAGGGTTAGGCAAGGTAACACACTGCACAATTCTCACTTTCAGAGCCACCAGTACAGTCTTCAACATCTTAAATCTGCAGAGTCATAGAGTTATACAGCACAGAAACAGGCCCTTCAGCCCACTGTGTCCGCTCTGGCCATCAAGCACCTATCTATTCTAATCCCATTTTCCAGCACTTGACCCATAGCCTTGTATGCTATGGCGTTTCAAGTGCTCATCTAAATACTTCTTAAATGTTGTGAGGGTTCCTGCCTCTACCACCCCTTCAGGCAGTGCGTTCCAGATTCCAACCACCCTCTGGGTGAAAAAATGTTTCCTCAAATCCCCTCTAAACCTCAAGCCCCTTATCTTAAATCTATGCCCCCTGGTTATTGACACCTCCGCGAAGGGAAAAAGTTTCTTCCTATCTACCCTATCTATTCTCCTCATAATTTTGTATACCTCAATCAGGTCCTCCCACAGCCTTCTCTACTCTAAGGAAAACAACCCTAGCCTATCCAGTCTCTCTTCATAGCTGAAATGCCCCAGCCCTGGCAACATCCTGGTGAATCTCCTCTGCACCCTCTCCAGTGCAATCACATCCTTCCTATACTGTGGTGACCAGAACTGTACAGAGTACTCCAGCTGTGGCCTAACTAGCGTTTTATACAGCTCCATCATAACCTCCCTGCTTTTATAGTCTAGGCCTCGGTTAATAAAGACAAGTATCCCATATGCTTCCTAACCACCTTATCTACCTGTGCTGCTGCCTTCAGTGATCTATGGACAAGTACACCAAGGTCCTCTGATCCTCTGTACTTTCTAGGGTCCTACCATCCATTGTATATTCCCTTGCCTTGTTAGTCCTCCCAAAATGCATCACTTCACACTTCTCACGATTAAATTCCATTTGCCACTGCTCTGCCCATCTTACCAGCCCATCTATATCGTCCTGTAATCTAAGGATTTCCTCCTCACTATTTACGACACCCCAATTTTCGTGTCATCTGCAAACTTACTGATCATACCTCCTATATTCACGCCTAAATCATTAATGTACACTACAAACAGCAAGCATCCCAGCACCGATCCCTGCGGTACACCACTGGTCACAGGCTTCCACTCGCAAAAGCACCCGTCGACCATCACCCTCTGCCTCCTGCCACTAAGCCAATTTTGGATCCAATTTGCCAAATTGCCCTGGATCCCATGGGCTCTTACCTTCTTGACCAAACTCCCATGCAGGACCTTATCAAAAGCCTTACTGAACTTCATGTAGACTACATCAACTGCTTTACCCTCAACTACACATCTCGTCACCTCCTCAAAAAATTCAATCAAATTTGTTCGACATGATCTCCCCCTGACAAAGCCACGCTGACTATCCTTGATTAATCCCAGTCCCTCCAAGTGGAGATTAATGCTGTCTGTCAGATTTTTTTCCAAAAGTTTCCCTATCACTGATGTTAGACTCACTGGCCTGTAATTACCTGGTTTATACCCACTACCATTCTTAAATAATGGTATCACATTTGCTGTCCTCCAATCCTCTGGCACCTCTCCTGTGGCCAGAGAGGATTTGAAAATTTGTGTCAGAGCCCCTGCAATCTCCTCTCTTGCCTCACATCACAGCCTGGGATACATCTCATCTGGGCACTCGTTCAACTAACACTTTACAGTGCTCTCTTAAGTTGAGCTCCAAATTACCACCATGTTCTATGTCTACCCATCTCCCCTCACAGCAATTACTTGGGTGTACAGTCCTAAAACCCCTTCTGCCACTCTGACAGCCTTCGCCTCTCCTGTGCCACTTCATACACTCCTCAACTGCTAAACTTACCTTCATTCACTTTATCACCTTGCAAGACTAATTGCCACACAATGCCCACCAAAAGCAGGCCATCAGAGGGGCATTGCCATCTCTAAACCCATCACCTCCGGTTACTGGATAACCTCCTACACTGTCATCCTTTGCATTCATTTGGCACACCACCAGAGGCAACCTTCCAACCCCTTGGCTGTCTCCTTAATCTACAGGGGGTAATGCTCACCCATTCGGGACTTCGGCATTCCTTTCCCTGCAGCAATGGGTGGCGCAGGAGGATGAAGATGATGATGCTGGTGAAGAAGATGATGAGGACCAAGGCACCAAAGGGTGACTGCCCGTGCCAGGCCTCCAGCCCCACCTTCTCCTTTTAGCATGATATTAGTGAAACATGGGAGGTGACCCCAGCTGCCAAGGAGCAATCTGACATGTGACAAAGACAACCACCGTCCCATGACCCTTCTATCCAGTTCGAGCAACTAATGACCTTCCTGAGGCAACAGCTCGAAGAAGTATGTGAATAGATGCCCTCAGGGAATGCCATAGCTGACGGTTGGTAAGTGGTGGTGGGGGTGTGATGAGAGTTCCTCCTCCTGGTCATTATGCAGTCACGTTTGCTGGAAACCATACATGTGGATTTGGGTGAGGACAGGATCAAGGTTTGCTTGAGGCCCTCTGCAGTTGAGCAGCCTGCTGACACTCGCACTTAAGAAGTGCCTATTTGAGTGAGGGATTGGAGGTAGGTGGTGTAGTGGAACTGTCCCCCAGCTCTAATCAATGCCAGGAAGCTTAGGGATAAAATTTAATCAGCCTCTTTGCTACCTCCTCTCACACATTGGGCTGGATTTTGTTCTCCCTCAGGCACCGGGTTCCATGGCGGGGGGGGAGTGCGGGGGGTCCTGAAGATGGCCCCGGATGAGGCCCGCCACAGTCATTGATGCCGGGAGGGCCCGGCCCAATCCTCTCAATGGCGGAAAGGCTCTGTGGTGGCTCTCCCGCAGCTGGGCGACGGGACTACAATTAGCATTATTCGAATCAATAAAATGAACATCTGATGAAAGGTCACAGACCTAAAACATTAACTCTGTTTCTCACTCTGCAGATGTTGCCAGGCTTACTGAGTATTTCTGGCAACAGTAAAAAAAAATGCTTTCAAAATTGTTTCCTGCTTGCTGAAATCTGAATCGAAAGATTTCCATCCTCTTCTGTTTCAGGAACTCTGCAGCTCAGTCTCGAATAGCTGATCATACTTCCTGCTGCACCTCTCTGAGTTTCATCTAACTTACACTTTGAGCAGCAGCAGTTCAACTTCAGAAAATTCACAGGCTTCTTTCCATTGGCTCGATCTTTGATATAGTCAAAGGGACTGAAGAGTTGATTTTAACTATCGGATGTCTGACTGCCCAGTAGTGCATTGAGAAAAGGGGCTGTTATATATGTATATATTGTTATACTATCTGTAAAGTGTTAGGAACTAATTAGCTAGGAACTAGGTGTTATGTGTAAGTGTTCCAGTAGGGGGCCATATTCACGACTGCACTAGGGAGTCATTTTATATATAATTCGAGAATCACTTTCAACAGTACAAAGCATGATGCTGTAATAAACAAGACTGACTCCAGCATTTTCCAAGATTAAAGTGTGATTCTTTCCAACATCTGGGAACCAGAAACAATATAAAGATGAAACAGGGGCTGATTTAAACAGCTGAGGAGACAGATCAGGCTCTGTAAATGCTCATTTCAAATTGACCCACTGATTTCCCTTACTTTTTCCCCTTTTGAGGAAGGCATCTCACTCCTGCTTGGCACCTCCACAGCTCAGAGAATTGTAGAGAATCATGATTCTGAAGCTTTGTGTGGAGGGTCTGAGTTCACATCCTGTTTCTCTGTGAGGCAGCCAACATGGCTCTAACACACTGCATCACTGTACATCTCAACCCTGGGACTTATTTCCAGGAGAGAAAAGGACACCAGGGCACTCACTCTTTTCAATGAATCAGATTTTCACCAATGACTGGCAGGAGTGGATGGTTTCTAACTTTAATCAGTGCAGAGCTCATTAACATTGGACTGGGAAGTGTCCTCATGAAGTCACATTTTAAGGCCGATTTTAAACTATCAGATGGGTAGGAGAGTTGGAGACAAAGTGACTGTCAATCTCCCCTGACCTCAGCAGTGTGAGACCTGGGCAATGTGGACACCTAGCTCTCACCTGCATGCCCCCAGTCAGGTTCTCTACCCCCAGTTAGGTAATGGGAGCAGAATGTCAGCAAATACTAAAGGAAAAATCACCAGCAGTTGGGGAAGTGATAGGAAGGGGATTTCAGGGGGTATCCTGTGTTTAAGAAGGGAATGATGCCAGGGCAAGGGAGGCCGAAACTTTCCCTGTGAAGTCCAGATGTGCAGTCTCCTACTTCCTCCTGGCCCCACAAGGAAAGGGGAAAAAAATAGAAAAACCCTACCTGAGATGGAGCACTTCTGGCCTGGGATCCTCATCCCACTATCGTCACCTGGTGGGGAAACCACAACTTCCCCCACTAAGGTCACCAGTTAAAATTGCAGTCGGGGCATGACGGCATCATCAGATTGCGATCTGCATATTTAAAGAAGGACCCCCACTGGTTGCCTGCGGGTGTCCATTGTGCCTCCTCAGAAGGCAACGGGAACAGAGCGGAATGCCGGTGGATCGGTCTCCTGATGGCATTTGAACTGCCGGTTTCTGCAGATGGCTGGGAATTAAAGTCACCCGTCTTCCCACTTCCTGTAAGCTAAATGAATCCAAATCGTAAAGCATGCTAGCTGATCCTGCTACTGCCCTTGTTCCCTCCAGTGAGTGAACATATTGTCTGGCATCTTGTGAGCCCTGATGTTGCTCAATGCTGTACCTCCGTGTTAAAAAAAATAATTATTCCTAAAGATTGCACCCAGGAGAGCTGCTGAATATTTCATTCTTTAAAGGGCCATCATCACTAGATCTGGAAACAACCCTCTAAGGTGATTGGCAAAAGAACTAGAGGGGAGATGCGGAAAACTATTTTTACGCAGTGAGTTGTTGTGATCTGGAATACGCTGCCTGAAATGGTGGTAGAAGCAGATTCAATAATAACTTTCAACAGGGAATTAGATAAATACTTGATGGGGAAAACATTTGCAGCACTATGGGGAAAGAGCAGGGGGGTGGAAACAATTGGATAGCTCTTTCAAAGAACCAGCACAGGTTTGATGGACAGAATGGCCTCCTTGTGTGCAGTAGGATGCTAACCTACAAGGGCTTAAGTCACGTTTGTCACAATAGGAAAATGGCATTTCATATTACAAATTTGGAACTTTGGGCATTCTCTGTTCTAACCCAATGCTTCCTGCATTGAATATACAGATATACATATATATATATGAATATACAGAGAAAAAGCAATACTTCCTTTCTTTTACAGTATTGCTACTGATGGCTGCCACAATTTTGTGGGCAATACTGTTTTGCAAATAATGTGGAGCTGTTTTTGCCTTACACTGCTGGAGACACAGCGTTGTGAACAGGAAACACTAATGACCATCAGAGTCAAAACTCTGTTGCCAATTCGCACCAAGTCCCGTTGCCCTATCACCCCTGTACTTGCTGACCTACATTGGCTCCTGGTTAAGCGACATCTTGATTTTAAAATTCTCATCCTTGTTTTCAAATCCCTCCATGGCCTTGCAATGTAATCTCCTCCAGCCCCACAACCCTCCAAGACATCTACGCTCATCTACTTCTGGCTCTTGTGCGTCCCTGATTTTAATTGCTCCACTATTCGTAACCATGGCCATGCCTTCAGTTGCCTGGGCCCCGAGCTCTGGAATTTCCTCCCTAAACCTCTCCACCTCTCTACCTCTCTTTCTGCCTTTAGGATGCTCCTTAAAACCTACCTCTTTGACTAAGCTTTTGGCCCAGGGATCGGCAACGTGTCCGTACACGGACGCCAATGTCCATGGTAAAAGATTTTGGGGTCCGTGTCTAGTAATTTCAGGGACGAGAAATTTCCTATTGGCATCTTCAGACCGGCTTTTTAAAAAAATTGCAAGTGTCAGTTTCACAGCTGACAGGTGTTGGGAGCAGGAACAGCAGTTTCTGAACTCTGGACAGCTTCAGGGATGTCCGGCAAGTTCCAATTTTTAAAAAAAGCCTGCTGGTAAGCCACAAATCAGTCTGAAGTTCAGAAATTGCTGTTCCCGCTCTCAGCAATGGTGAGGGAGGGAGAGAGAGAGAGGGTGGGGGAGAGATGGGGGGAGGGTAAGAAATGATCGAGAGAGAGGATAGAGAGAGGGGATAAAGACAGAGGGATAGAGAGGAGAGAAAGAGGGCGGAGACAGAGAGAGAGGAATAGCAGAGAGAGAGGGGGAGGGAGAGAGATGGAAGTGAGGGAGAGAGGGGGAGAGATAGAAGGGAGAGAGGGGGGATAGAGAGAGAGGGGAGAGAGAGAGGGAAGAGCGAGAGGGGGACGGGGGTGGGGGGGAAGTGTTGTATGATTGCTTCAAGAGTGATGTCCCTTTAAGAACTCAGTATGCTAAGTACCAGGGTATAGTCATGTGATTAGTAGCCATAGTCACTCTGCAACTCCAACACCCTAGACAAAAGTTCTGTACATAGTTTTCTCTGTATTGTATATTTTAATTTACCTGTTAATAAACCTTTAGAAATCTTCAAGGAACTAGAATCCACGTATCTCATTGTGCTGCTTAAGATAACACAAAGAACACATGACAGGAAGAGAGAAAGGGGGAGAAAGAGGGGGAGAGAGATAGAGATAGGGGAGAGGCGGAGAGAGAGATTGGGGAGAGAGGGGAGAGAGAGAGAGAGGGGGGGAAGAGAAGGGAGAGAGGGATGGACACCGAGGGAGGAGAGAGAGAAAAGGGAGAGAGATGCACACAGAGAGGGGATAGGGATTAACACAAAGAGACAGAGATCAAGATCACTCCTGACAGATGGACATCTATCCGGATTCTTTGCATCGTTACATCAAGTGTGCGGGCAGACATTGACTACCTGTGCAAGCAAAAACAATGCCAGGTATCTCACTAAATAGGGAGAAATATGTTTTAAATTGGATAGTGTTTTTATGGCATTAGATTGGCTATACATTCTACAGATTAAATGTCCCCATGTCCGTGGCTGAGTCAGTAATTTTGTCAAATGTCCATGGTGTAACATGTTGGTGCCTCTCCCTGTTTTGGCCATGTATCCTAATATCTCCTTATGTGGCTCAGCACCTTGGCAGGTTTTACTATGTTAAAGGTGCTATATAAATACAAGTTGTTGCTGTTATAGTCAGCCGGCTGTCTGCCATAGTCTACACTTTTGCTGCCTATGCCTGTGCAGCATGTCAGTCTCGGCTCTTAATTCACAGTCCGCACTGTCTGACCTCTGTGGACATTCCTCACCATCAAAGGAGGTCCTGACCAGAAAGTCAGAAGCATGTTTGCAACTTTGAAAAATGGTCATGTTGCAAAGTCTGGCCCACAACTTAATGGTGCAGATATTGTTACACTGGGATCCCGCACAGTGCAGATATGGTCACACTGGGATCCCGCACGGTGTAAATACGGTCGGACTGGGTTCCTGCACGGTGTAGATACAGTTGGACTGGGTTCCAGTACAGTATAGATACCGTCGAACTGGGTTCCTGTTTGGTGTAGATATGATCGGACTGGGATCCTGCCAGGTGTAGGATATGATCTGCTCATATCACAGCAAGAACCAAGACCCAGGACGTTTAAAGGAACACTACCTGTTCTCTTTAGCAAGAGAGAAATACTGCTAACTGCTATGTTTGAATCACAGAGTGACTGTCATGTGGCAAGCCCCTTCCCATCTATGGTCTTAAGCTTGTGTCTTTTTGCAGCAGAGAAAGGAGAAGCTTCTGAACTCTGACTTGTGCAGAACCTAAGTGGGGGTCTCTCTCTCTCCATTCCAGCCTGAAAGCTTTCAAATCCTACCTGTTGATTGACCACCTTTGGATACTCCAGCTACAATCAGAAACTCCATTGAAGGAAATCATCCGCATTGCTGTTTCCATGAGACCCACCAAACCAGTTATCTACCTCCTCAAACTAAAAGCCTCAGGACCACCAAATTCAGCTAGAAGCCAGCCGAATCACCAAACATCACAGACTGTATACCCCTTTTTTCTATGGACTCTAACTCAACCAATCTCCCTTTCCCCACTCTGTAACCTATTTCTATGTGTGTGTAAACCTGTCGTGTGTGTGTGTGAGTGAATTTCTTTTTATTCGTTTATGGGATGTGGCTAGACCAACATTTATTGCCCTTCCCTAATTGCCCTTAAACTGAGTGGCTTGCTATGCCATCTCAGAGGGCATTTAAGAGTCAACCACATTGCTGTGAGACTGGAGTCAAGTGTAGGTCAGACCAGGCAGATTTCCTTCCCTAAACGACAATAGTGAACCGGATGGGTTTTTACAACAATCGATAATGGTTTCATGGTCACCATTAGACTAGCATTTTTTTAAATTTCAGATTTATTAATTGAATTCAAATTTCACCATCTGCCGTGGTGGGAAGTTGCCGCATAGTTTATTATTTTTATTTGTTCGGTTTAGGTACAATAAAGTTAACCTCTTTCTTTGTTAAACTCAAGAAAACCTGTCCGATTGGTTCATGTTATGATCATAGCAAGTAAGTCATCAAACACCTACTGAATTGGCCAGTACATCCACTTTAAGAAAGAATTAAACCCTTGTGGTCAAACAAGGAGAAGGAAAAGAGGGAAGCACTTTGACCACCCCCACCCCCTCATTTTATTGTAATGATAGTGTTTGAGTCAAAAGGTGTCAAACTGTAATATTGTAAACAATTTAGTGACACTTCTTAACAAGAAATTTGGTACTATTTTCCTCCATTGACTAACATTACTGAATGTAAAAGAATATCTCTTTAATGTTAAAAACAATAGTAGCAACATCTATCAGAGAAAGCAGGAAAGCTGAAGCTCGTACATATTTAATCCCCACCCTGAAACTTTCAATTACAAGCTCCTCTCTCTTGTCTGCCTGGTGAATACTTGGCTGCTGAGGACACTGCTCTTCAAAGGGTTGAGTGTGTTAGTGTGTCTGATGAGTCAGATCAAAATAAGAGGCCAATTATACATCCAGAATTTTATGTTGCCATGGTAAAATGCTAATTGATTTACAAATCGAAAGCAAGCTTTTAAATGTTTTATTTATATTTCGATGAGATGTTTTGCAGCTTACATTTCCAACTTCTTCCCTTCGGTTTAAATTGCATCCCATCTCTTCTCAATTTGTTACCAAAAGTTCTTTGTTGCTAAATATGTATACGGGGAACTTCCTCATGAGTGTTTTGCTCATCTGCTTGGCTCCTCAAACCTGTACACTGCTGTTTTGGAAGTGAAGCTTGTGGCAAAAGATAAATGTGCATTTCTATAGTGCCTTTCATGACCTCTCTATTGCGTTATCTCTTCTTGGCATTTCTTCGTGGACGAAGATTTTGGCAAGGTTGTAGTCATCAGTTGCCAGCCAAATGCTGATGGCTAGTCAGGCCTATCTGTGACCGGCAGATTCGCCCACAGCGGGCACAAGTGAAGGTGTAGTCGCTGCTGGGGTCAATTGGCTGCATCGTTCTCCTGCTTTTCTCTTTCATGCTGGTTCTTCGCTCAGTCTCAGGCATCATGATCTATGGCCTATGCTTCCCACTGGTGATGGTCGATGTGACACACAGAGAGGGACTTTTTCAGGGAGTCCTTGAAACGTTTGCCTGGGGCCCCTCTGTTCCTTTTACCCGTGGTCAGCTCTCCATGCAACACGATCTTGGGCAGGCGACAGTCGTCCATCTGGGCAACGTGACCCGCCCAACGCAGTTGCAGGAAGGTGGCCTCAGTGCTGGTGATGTTGGCTGTTTCCAGGACTTCAATGTTTGAGATACGGTCCTGCCAGTGAATCTTGAGGATGCTGCAGAGGCAGTGCTGATGGAAGTGCCCTAGAAGCCGTACATGATGGCGGTATAGGACCCATGACTCGACGCCATACAGAAGGATGATGAGGACTATGGCTTTGTACACTTTGAGTTTGGTCTGCGCTCTTCTGGATTGAGGTATGCCTTTTCAACTTCAGGTGTCTTCAGGCTCATGCAAAGGCACAAGAAAAGGCACTGTTGTTGCTCCACACACGTTTGTAGAGTCTGCTGAATGTACTGTTTGTTTTTGAGAGCCTATTGTCCACTTCCTTGTCTATGGTGACATCAAACGAGATGACGCTCCCCAAATAAATAAATTGCTTGACGGCATTTAGCTCGGTTCCCTCGATGACAATGCTTGGTGGTTTATATTTTTTGTGGGGTGCAGGCTGATGCAGGACTTCAGTTTTCTTTAAACTGATTTTTAGTCCGAAGAGTTGTGCTGCCTCGGAAAAATGTGTTGTTATACGTTGCAGGTCTGACTGACTGTGGGCCAGGAGAGCACAGCCAGCAGTGAAAAAAAGTACATGGATGAGTTTTTCTTATGCCTTTGTGTGAGACTGAAGACACCTGAGGTTGAAAAGATCTCCCCTCAGTCCGGAAGCATACATAAACTCCCTCCTTAAGGTCTTCCGCTGCCTGCTGCAGCATCATGCTGAAAAAGATGGTGAATAGGGTCAGGGCCAGCACATATCCCTGCTTCACACCATTGGAGATACGGAAGGGACTTGAGAGGTTGCTGTTTTGCTTGACTTGTCCGTACTGATTTTCATGAAACTGCTTCACCATGGCCAGGAACCTGGGTGGGCAACCAAGTTTTTCAAGAATTTTCCAAAGTCCATCTCTGCTCACAGTGTTAAATGCCTTGGTGAGGTCTATGAAAGTGAAGTACAGGCCTTTGTTTTGCTCACGACACTTTTCTTGTAATTGGCTGAGTGCAAATACCATGTCTGTGGTGCCTCTGTTTGCTTTGAAACCCCACTGGCTCTCTGGGAGGTTTTCTGCTGCAATGGTTGGCACAAGCCTATTCAGAAGTATTCTAGCCAGACTCTTCCCAGCAATAGAAAGGAGGGTGATCTCACAGTTGTTGGAGCAGTTTGATTTTTCTCCTTTGTTTTTATTGTGTTATCTAAGTAATTAATAAATATAGTGAATAGTTGAGGCCCAAGCATAGATCCTTGTGGGACACCCACCAGTCTCTTCTTTCCAATTCAAGTACATACCCATTATCCCTACTGTCTGTCTTCTACCACCTGATCAAACTCCTAACCAGATCAATAGTTTACCTTCAATTCCATGAACTTTAATTTTAGCTAACAGTATCTTATATAGAACCTATCTAATACCTTCTGGAAACTCATATAAACTCAGCCATTGATATTTCCCTGTCTACTACTTTAGTTACTTCCTCGTAATTTCAATTAGGTTCATCAGACATGACCTATCCTTTGCAAATTCATGTTGGCTCTCTCGAAGTGCTCAATCACTCTGCTCTTAATTATAGATTCCAATAACTTCCCCACAACAAGTTAAGCTAACAAGTCTATAATTTCCTGATTTCTCGTTCTCTCTCTCAGGTTTCTCAAATGATGAAGTCACATTTGTTATTTTCCAATGCAAAGGGACAATTCCCGAATCAAGGCAAAGGGACAATTCCTGAATCGAGAGAGCTTTGGAAGATTATGGCTATAGCATCTGCAATTTCCTCATTGATGTTGTATGATCCCCTTTAAGATCTAAGTATGCTAATGAGCTAAGTACCAGGATGAAGTCAAGTGACTCGGAGCCAACAGTCGAGGGGTACTGCTTTTTAAAAAAAACAAGCCTTGAAGTGCTTCGAAAGTTGTTTTCTTTTTTGGAAAGGCTCCATTAAAAAAAAAGGGGAAGACCTGATTCCTGTCCCAGGCTGATCAAGGTTGGCACCATTACAGAAAGCGTCTGATAGCAAAAAACATGGGAAAACCCTGATCACTGCAGAGCCTTCATCCACAGAGCCAAAGTTTAAAGAAACTGATTAAATCACAGAAACATGAAGAAGAGCTTTCATTCATGCAGCTACAACTATAAAAATACCATTAAACCACTCAAGCATGCAGAACACAAACAAACTGTAGCCAAAAAAAGAAGCAATTGAACTGCCTATTTAACAGCTATATAAACAGACAAGCTACAAGCAAGATAAACACATAGCACTGTCAAACACCTGCTCCTGTCAATCCAAGCAGCTAGTATAAACAACAGAGTTTCTTAAAGGGGAAATAGTGCAGAGTCATAGAATAAGTCTTAAAGCAAGTTTTAAGCAAAAGAACAGCAGGAAGATGGATACCTAATTTCCCAGCATGAACTGGAAGGCCATGGATATCTTATCCGAGTTCCAACTTTTCAAACAAAGAATGCAGTTATGTTTTACAGACCAAGTGATTGCAGAACCAGAAAAACAGGCTGTATAAAATACTAATAGCAATTGGAAATGCAGGATTACACAGAATCAATACCTCAGGCTTATCTGAAGAGGACCAGAAAGATCCTGCAAAGATATGGAAAGTACTAGAAGATCAGCTCCGATTATGAGTGAATTTTAGAATTCACTGCCTGGAGTTGATGTCCTACAGGCAACAGCCACAATAGGCCAGTTTGACAGTAAATGCCGTATTAAAGGCAACAAATGCGATTTCTCAGAAACTGAGCCGTCAGAACAAATAATGGAGCTGGTGATTGTATTAACATCCATTGAAAGACCTCTCGGGGAAAAAGAAAGGTCACAGCATTGATGTACTGCTAGAAGAAGGCAGGAAATATGAAGCTATTGTCGCTGGACAACAGCACCTGTAAGCACTAGTGCAGCCAACAGTATTGGCACGGTAACCAGGTAGAAAAGAGCAAGCAAGCTGTGTGATAAGTGTGGTTTTTGTCCCACTCACCACAAAGATGTCCTGCATTTCAAGACCTGTGCAAGGCGTGCAGTGCAAGAGGACACTGGGCCCACCTATGCAAGAAATCTAGCTTCAAAGACACAGCCAGAAGTCACAGTAGGACACAAGCAAACAAGAGACAGGTGCAGCAACAGGGCAACAGCAGCAAAGAAAGCACCAGAGACCTGTGTAAGTGCAAGCCGATACACAAAGTCCACAGCAAAACAGACCTACGACAAGACTCAACGAGGAGTAATTCTCGGTCAGAAGATGAACAGGCATTTCACCTTATGAACCAGACACATCATGTTGATGAAGTCAAACAACTGAAAGCTTTCGCCATTATTAACATCATGTGCCTAAAGAAAGCTGGCAAACATACACTCAGAGTCAAGATTGACACCGACGCTAGTGCAAATATCCTACCAGTCCGAATCCTGAAGGATATGTACCAGAGTCGTTGGAAATCAATGATACAACCGACAACTGTCAAGTTATCTGCATACCACGGGGTCACCCATCCCTTGCTGTGGCACACTGACAATGCAGTGCAGCTGTGGCAAGTCAGCATGGAAACAGCAAATATTCTATCTGGTAGACACAAGCAAATGAGCAATGGCAGGACTACCAGCGTGTAAGGACCTCAACATCATAACTATCCACAAGGCCATCAAGGTACCAATTACAGTAGAAGAGACCAAGGGTACCCGCATCAAGTTACAATTCCTCCAGGATCTCAGTAGTTCTGGTGTAGAAAGTATCAGCCCCTTCTCAAAGATGCCACACCAAGAGAATGAAGATCCAAACTCAGATGGTGAAAGGTCTTTGTCAACAGAGACTCAGAAGAAGAGATCAACGTTGTTACTACTGAGAAGCAAAGGCTGACAGTGGGGAGCATTGCCAAGGGGAAATCTCCAAGGAACAGAACCCACTCGCAGACTCTGACCAGCATCAAACGGTGCAGTCTGGAAACCCAGCAGCAGCACAACTACGCCATGCCTTCACTTCTGCTCTCTAAAAAACCACCAGCATCACAATGAGCCAGAATGGACAGGTACATCCATGAGGCCATGTCTTCCTCCCCCAACAAGTCCTTGCCTTGAGCCCAAGACCTTCAGACGCGGAGGATGATGGGGGGGGGTGGGCGAAGGACACGCAATGTCCTGAAAAAGCAGAGGAGGAATGAGTTGCAACATTGTCTGTTGGCTCTTCGAAATTTGGTGCCGGAACTTTCCAAGAATATCAAGGCCTCAAAAGTGGTCATCTTGAGAAAAGCAACAGAGTATGTTAGCAGGCTGAAGGCAGAGCAAGAAAAACTGAATGCAGAGAGGGAGAAATTTCAGAAAGAACAGCAACAGATGAGACCCAAATTCTCTGACATACCCCCAAAACGATATATGGACTCTTAAGCTTCTGCACGTATAAATTTCATAATCTCTATCCATGTGTAAAGAATTTTGATGTTACCTAATTTTATGTGATTTTTACTTTTAGCATACGAGATATCTTTGGAAAGAAAGGGGATGTTGTATGATTGCCTTTAAGAGTGATGTCCCTTTAAGACCTTAGTATGCTAATGATCTAAGTACCAGGATGTGGTCATGTGATTCAGAGCGAGAGTCACTCTGCAACTGTAACACCCAGAGTAAGCTTCTGTCAATAGTTTGCTCTGTATTTGTTAGCTGTTAATAAACCTATTAGATTTCTTCAACCAACTGGACTCCATGCATCTCATCTAAGTTGCACGGACAACATAAAGAACGCATTGCAATTGATTTCCTTTAAAACTCTGGGATGGAAAACATCCATTCTTAGGGATTTGTCAGTTTTAAGTGCCATTGTTTTTTCTAAAACTGTTTTTGTGGACTGCCCATAGAACTCTGAGCTGGAGCGTCTCAGGCAGAGGCATTGCCTGCAGATGTGGCACTCTGGGATAGTCTCACATATCACAAATGCCACTGACATTTCTAGTTTTATTTATTTATTTGTTAGTAATTTAATTCTAGATATAATAGAATTTTTAGAGATCTAGATTATATTTAATATATATTTGGATGGATATAGCATGATTTCAGATTAATTTGTAACTGATTAGTCTGTGTTTTATTAACGATGTTACTATCCCCTTAAGTCCTAGTTAATGTTTGTGTACCAGATTTTTATTTAATGCATTTCAGATCCCTCTAATGTTAGTATTTGCTCTTCAGTTAGTTTTAATTTTTTCCTCTTACATCTACTTAATTACTCTCGTTATTTATTTATATATTTACTGTTGCCTCTTGATTTAAATTACTAAGCCCCGCCCTTCCCCTCTGCACCGAATTCCCACTCTCACCAAATTCCTATTGTTACTCTGCTTGGCAGATTCATCAAAATCTCACCCAGCTCTGTGCTTAAAGCTCCCTTCCCAGTGCTGTGGACTGTGCCCAAGGAATGTGGTGCCCTGCCACTCATGTTTCTTCACACTTTCCAGCCAGGCTGTCTGATTGGTTGGCTGCTGGTGGGGAGGCAGCCCTAAATGTGCTAATGAGGCCCTGCTATTGAGAGTGATTTTTGCGTCCCCACCATCCCCCCCACCACCCACCACCCCTGCCACCATTCCTGGATCCATGTTAATATTGGACACAATGGTACTGAGCCATCCAGGCTACAATCATCCTTGATCTGTGTTGAATTAGCTAGTCTCAGCAAGGACAGCAGTTGAGGCAGTAGGACTGACCCCAGTGTGGCTGGACTAGGCTAAGGTAAAAAGCCAACCTGGGCTTCTGGTTCTGATCAGCTACAGAATTACCCCATCCCTCGGAAAGCGTTCCTTTGTGGGCAGCATGTGGGGACAGGAGTTGGCTGTAAAGCACTTCGGGACAATCTGAGGACATGAAAGGTGCTGCATAAATGCAATTTTTTAATTAAATTTTGCAGAAGTGTTTGATCAGAGGGCATGCTGACTGTACTCAGAACTTATCAAATACACCCACATATTGTTATAAAGTATATGAGTATATCATGTTCCCTAATATTACAGTCACAATTATCAACAACAGCTAAAGTTATTTATCAATTAATTGTAACCTTCACCGACCTGACATGAAATTGAAGAGGCCAAGGCACTAAAAACTAAATTATTATAGCAAGAGTTAGCTGTGTAATTGCCATTGAAACTTCCTGAAAGCTTTGAGGTGTCTGAGTTGAGTACCTGCCAATGGAGCTCTATATAGCGAAGCGACTGTGTAATAATAAAGAACTGACACAGAAGCTGTAAATGGTGATCCTGGGTAAATTTTACTGTCTGCTGTTCTATGTGCATGATATGACTGGTTTGAGCTGGTTTGCTCTGATTATCTATTTAAACAATTTAAACAAAATATGCAGATTACTAATCTTACAGCTAAAAACTTGTATGTCTACAGCATCTTTCAAAATCTCAGGATGTTCCAAAATGCTTTACAGCTAAAAATGCATTTCTAAAGTGTAGTCACTGTTATAAGGTAAGAAATGCAGGAACCAACTTCCATACAGCAAGATCCCAAAACATGTAGTTACTGTTCTAATCTAGAAAAACTAGAAGCTAACCAGGATAGAGCAATCCCAAGGTGCACCTCACACAAAGTTACCAAAACATGGGTTCACGTCAAACTTGTCGACACAATGCCACAACAATACTTAAACTTGGTGCATCACTGATCATTTTTATTTTAGATAGTGTGAGGAAAACCACACCTGCCAAGAATGAGGCAGATTAATTTCATCATATGGAACATTAAATTTAAACTCTTACTGGACTGAAAACATGGCAGCACCTGCATTCTAAAAGGACAGTGGCTGGAAACATTTGCATTCTAAGAGACAGTTGCCTGGAGAAGACAATGGAACTGCTCCCTGATTCAATTAACCAAATGGATTTTGATTAAAGGACAATGAGTGTGTGAAAGCTAGCATTCTAGATCCCTTCCTGAGGATGTCTATTGAGATTGAAAGAATCCACAAACAATCCAGGTGGGGAGCTAGTCACATGACTGGCTTGCTGGCCCAGGTTTGGTTTGAATTGTGTTCATAAAACAGTTTGGGTCAGACTGCAATTTGAAGACAAAAGAGAAGGAAGGCCTCTCTCCCTCTCAAGAAAAGACAGGGACCCACGGAAGAAACTAAGACAAGACAGAAAACCATAAAAACAAGTTTGAAAGAGTGCAATGGGCCCCACAAGATGGCAAGATCAAACTGAAATCAAAGGCTTTACATCAAATTCAAAAGACAGTAAATACGAACACACAAACAGAGGAATTAAAAACAGGAGTAGGCCACTTGGCCCTTCGAGCCTGCTCCACCATTCAATAAGTTCATGGCTGAACTGATTACTCCACATTTCCACCTACCCCTGATAACCTTCCATCTCCTTGCTTATCAAGAATCTATCTACCTCTGCCTTAAAAATATGCAAAGACTTTGCTTCCACCGCCTTTTGAGGAAAAGAATTCCAAAGACTTACGACCCTCTGAGAGAAAACATTTCTCCTCATCTCTGTTTTAAATGGGCGACCCCTTATTTTTAAACAGTGACTCCTAGTTCTAAATTCTCCCACAAGGGAAAACATCCTTCCCACATCCACCCTGTCAAGACCCCTCAGGATCTTATATGTTCCAATCAAGTCACCTCTTACTCTTCTAAATTCTAGCGGATACAAGCCTAGCCTGTCCAATCTTTCCTCGTAAGACAGTCCAACCATTCCAGGTATTTGTCGAGTAAACCTTCTCTGTACTGCCTCCAACGCATTTACATCCTTCCTTAAATAAGGAGACCAGTACTGTACACAATACTCCAGATGTGGTCTCACCAATGCCCTGCATAACTGCAGCATAACCTCCCTACTTTTGTATTCAATTCCCCTTTCGATAAACGATAACATTCTATTAGCTTTCCTGATTACGTGCTGTACCTGCATGATAATTTTGCGATTCATGCAGTAGGACACCCCGATCCCTCTGCATCTCAGAGCTCTGCAATCTCTCACCATTTAGATAATATGCTTCTTTTGTATTCTTCCTGCCAAAGTGGACAATTTCAGACTTTCTCACATCATACTCCATTTGCCAGGTCTTTGTCCACTCAATTAACCTATCTATATTCCTTTATAGCCCCCTATGTCCTCTTAACAAGTTACTTTCCTGCCTAACTTTGTGTCATCAGCAAATTTAGCAACCATACCTTCGGTCCCTTCATCTAAGTCATTTATATAAATTGTAAAAAGTTGAGGCCCCAACACAGATCCCTGTGGCACACCACTCATTACATCTTGCCAACCAGAAAATGACCCATTTATGAATACTCTCTGTTCCTGTTAGTTAGCCAATTGTCTATCCATGCCAATATGTTACACTCTACACCATGAGCTTTTATTTTCTGCAGTAACCTTTGATGTGGCACCTTATCAAATGCCTTCTGGAAATCTAAGTACAACACATCCCCCTTTATCCACAGCACATGTAACTCCCTCAAAAAAACTCCAATAAATAGGTTAAACATGATTTTGTTTTCACAAAACGATGTTGACTCTGCCTGATTACTTTGAATTTTTCTAAATGCCCTGCTATAACGTCTTTAATAACAGTTTCGAACATTTTCTGTAAGACCGATGGTCAGCTAACTGGCCGGTAGTTTCCTGCTTTCTGTCTCCCTCCCTTTTTGAATAAAGGAATTACATTCACTATTTTCCAGTCTAACAGAACCTTCCCCGAATCTAGGGAATTTATGAAAATTAAAACTGACATCAACTATCTCACCAGCCACTTCTTTTAACACCCTAGGATGAAGTCCATCAGGACCCGGGGACTTGTCAGCCCGCAGCTCCAACAATTTGTTCAGTACCACTTCCCTGGTAAATGTAATTTCCTTGAGTTCCTCCCTCCCTTCCAGTTCCTGACTTACAGCTAATACTGGGATGTTACTTGCATCCTCAATAGTGAAGACCGATGTCTCCTTATTACCCATTATTAATTCCCCAGACTCATTTTCTATAGGACCAACTTTCACTTTGTTATCTCTTTTCCTTTTTAAATATCTATAGAAACTCTTACTATCTGTCTTTATATAAATGAACTCCAACTATTGCTTCAAACCTGTCCCCTTGATTCTTTTGCCTTTTCTGTCTCTATCTGCAAGTGTGTTTATTGAGTACACATGCTAATGTGGGCGCGTCGCATATGGTTAGTAGTTTTAGCAGAAGTAGAGTTTTAAGGTTAATAAACTTACACCTTTCTTGTTTAAATCTAAGAAAACCTGTCTGGTTGATTTATTTGCCATTACAATTGGAGAGCAGTGAACAAGGATTCACTAAGGTGAAGCTAAAACACGGTGTTTTAAAAATTAAATCCTGCTACGGTCAAACCAGGAAAAGGCTGAGAGGGGAGCCCTAGACCCCTTTCTCACCTGATCATAACAGAAATTTGGGTGCTCGCGTCTGGATTGGACCCACAGACAAACGAGAAATTGGAACTGGGAAGTCAAATTAATCGCAATCAAAAAGAGAAAAGATTTCAATACATATTTTCTTGTGGTTGTATGTGCTAGAAAACTAACATGTCTGCGACTGAAGCCAGTAACTCCCCAAGCCAGGGTGAAGCAACTTGGGATAAATTAAAAGCACTGTCTATGGAAGAGTTGAGAAAAATGGCTGAGCAATGTGGGATCACTGTCCATGCCAAGGCTAGAAAGTCTGAACTCCTAAGACTAGTGTCCAATCACTTTTCCCTCAAATTTGAAGAAGCAGAAACAGGGTTAGAAATAGACTCTGACAGGGTATTGCTAGCAAAGATACAATTGGAACAAAGGAAACCTGAATTAGAAGACAGGGAAAGAGAAACAGAAAGAGAGAGAAAGGAGAGAGAGAACGAAAGAACCTTCCAGAAGGAAAGTGAAGAGAAAGAGAGAGGAGAGAGAGAAAGCAAGACAGGAGAGAGAGAAAGAACCTTCCAGAAGGAATGCGGGGAGAGAGAGCTGAGGCAGCTTGAGCTAACTGGAGGGCAACAGAGTAACCCCAGTGAAAGCATGGTCAATATGAAGGATCATAATTCAGGGCTGGATACTGAATTGTTAACATTTACTCAACTGATCCCAAAATTCAATAAGGGAGACATGGAAGCATTTTTTGTATCTTTTGAAAAACTTGCACGGCAGTTAAAGTGGCCAGCTGAGACTTGGACTCTTCTGTTACAAAGCAAGTTAACAGGAAAAGCTCATGAGGTTTATTCCCTGTTGCCAGACGAGAGTTCATCAGATTATGAACTGACAAAAAATGCTATCCTCAGGGCATATGAGCTAGTACTGGAAGCAGATCGCCAAAAGTTTAGAACCCTCAAGAAGCAAGCTGGTCAAATTTACATGGAGTTGGAGAGACGTAAGCAGCTGGATTTTGACCAGTGGTTGAGTGCTCTTAAAGTGCAGCCCAGCTATGAAAATCTCAGAGAGGTAATTTTGCTTGAGGAATTTAAATACTGTCTCCCACTCTCCATAAAGACACATGTAGAGGGACAAAATGTTCATAGAGCCAGGCAAGCCACAGTTCTGGCTGATGAGTTTGCTCTCATCCATAAGTCGGTTCCCCAAAGGAAAACCTTTACCAGTCACCCCCACAAATCCAAAAAGGACAAAGGGTGGGAAGGTGGTAGAAGCCCAAGCAGTCCTGGGAGAGAAAGAAAAGCAGGAGACACAGGGGGCCCTCCTCCAGCCAAAAAGGATAGTGCTGTAAGCAGGAGTGAGACCCAGAGACCTGTGTGCTTCCATTGTAATAAAGCAGGTCATTTAAAAGCTGACAGCTGGAAACTACGGGGAAAACCTGTAGGGTTAATCAGGGCACACCCGCACAGTGAAGGAGAAGGGACCCTGATAGAAAGCACAGCAGAACAAGCTGGGGCTTTAACTGCAGCAGTTGTAAGACCCAGAAAGCATACTGCTACGAGTACAGGAAAATTTAATAGGGTTCCTGAAGGTTATCAGGGTTTTGTGTCTGAAGACAGAGTAACCCCATACCCCTCCAGTGGGGCAAGCAAGCCCATAGTAATCCTCAGGGACACAGGGGCCACTAGATCCCTTTTACTGGGAAAAGGCCTGACCTTTCCCCCAGAGAGTGCAGTGAACACCAGAATGGTGGTGAATGGCATTGGAGGGCAGCGTATGCCTGTACCTTTACGTCGGGTGCACTTAGAGTGGGACCTAGTTTCGGGATCGGTGACCATGGGGATTGTCTCTAGTTTACCTGTGGACAGGGTTGACCTGCTCTGAGGTAATGATCTGGCGAGGGCAAAGGTGATAGCCCCTCCAGTATTGAAAGAGAGACCGCAGGAGATCAGAGAGACAGGGCAGTGGCAGGAGACGGCCCCTTGCATTTCCCCTGAATGTGTAGCTCTCCCAGAGGAGACTGAATTGTCACTGCAGGCAGATGACCATGAGGTCTGTCTGTCTGTCTGTCTGAGACTTTCTTTGGAAAGTTAGAAGACCCAGGCAATGAATTGAATGAATCTTCCCTAGCCGAGGCTTAGCGAGCCGTCCCAGTATTGAGAGAGTTAGCGCAGGCTGCCCAGACTGAAATTGAAGCAGAGGGAGTCCCTGACGGATACTATTTAAAGAATGAGGTATTGATGAGGAATTGGAGTTCTCCTCGCAGATCTGAGAGCAGGGAGTGGACAGTGATTCACCTGTTAGTGGTGCCACAGAGGTACGAGAGAGAAATAATAAGAACGGCCCATGAGAATGCAATGGCTATACATGTCGGTATACGAAAAACCAAAGCCTGCATAAGACAGCAGTTTGACTGGCCAAAACTCCACAAAGATGTGGTGGAGCACTGTAGGAGTTGCCCCACGTACTAGGTTCAGGGGAAACCCCAACCTACAGTGAAATCTACATACCTAAGTCCTGTATCAGTGTTTGGAGGACCCTGCAGCAGAGGGCTGGTGAACTGTGAGGGACCCCTGCCAATAACAAAAGGGGACAGGCAGGCACAAGGCTGACAAAAGGTTAGAGAGGACCAGGGAAAAAGGGACAAAGAGGGCATGTTAAAGGAAGTCCAGGAGGAATCCCAAATGGAAACCCTTACTGTCCGGTCAGCCAACCCCAAAATGTTTGAAAAATTAGACCCCGCATCCTCCTATGTAAATGTAGATACCAGAATGACCCCACCAGAGTTGCTAACAGCATTTACAAAAACTTGCAGAGACAAAAATGTCCTCAGGAGGACAGAGAAGCTGTGAGGGTGATGCCTCGCTTCGTCAACGTGCCACATGAGAGTGCAGTAGAATCTGGACAAGTACCTGCAAGCAGGAGTGTCCCAGAGGACAAAGGGAAGATTAGCAAAGAATCTGCCCCCACAATCAGGAGAAAAGGGAACCAACCAACACCTAAGGTGAAAAGCCTTTGCATGACTCATCAAAGCACTGAAAGAGAGTTCAGAATGGATCTACCCACTACTGACTCTCATGGCAGAACTCCAACCGAGAGCTAATTAAATCTAGCCCTCCCCCTGCAGACCTCAACAGGAACAAAGGCACCCTAGACAGTCATGGAAATGTGCAAACTGCAAACCTCCCCAGAAACCACATGTTTACTGGTTTGCACATTCCCAAATCATGGCAGGTTGATAGTGAAGAAACTTCAAACCTCTTTGGGGCAACGCATAGCTAGACCTACCTCAAGGGAAAAGGGGCAGTTTAAAGCAGCACCATTACAAAGAAAAGACAGGCAGTAACAATTTTTAGGATTTCTGAATGAATGAGAATGAATGAGAGAGATGCATGTGTGTTTTACTGTACTTACTCTTTTCCCTAGCTTTTTTTTAGCTCTTCTAAAAATCACATTTCATTCCGCTGGATGTGGAGGTATGAGGAAAACCACACCTGCCAGGCATATTAATTTCGAAATATGGAACATTAATTTTAAACTCCTACTGGATTGAAAACATGGCGGCACCTGCATTCTAAAAGGACAGTGTCTGGAAGCATTTGCATTCTAAGAGACAGTTGCCTGCAGAAGACAATGGAACTGCTTCCTGATTCAATTAACGATATGGATTTTGATCAAAAAACATTGAGTGTGTGAAAGCCAGCATTCC
The DNA here is from genome assembly GCF_036365525.1 of Heterodontus francisci. NCBI lineage: Eukaryota > Metazoa > Chordata > Chondrichthyes > Heterodontiformes > Heterodontidae > Heterodontus > Heterodontus francisci. The sequence continues at coordinate 110,270,819 of NC_090377.1, forward strand.
AGCCCCCTACTGAGGATGTCTACTGAGATTGAAAGAATCCACAAACAATCCAGGTGGGGAGCTAGTCACATAGTCACATCCGTTATCAAAGATTTTATAATAGAGCCCTTAGAAAACAGTAGTAGAATCAGGCAGAGTCAGTATGGATTTACAAAAGTGAAATCATGCTAGACAAATCTACCAGAATTCTTCGAGGATGTAACTAGTAGTGTTGATGAGGGGGAGCCAGTGGATGTGGTTTATTTGGACTTTCAGAAAGCTTTCAACAAAGTTCCACATAAGAGATTAGCATGTAAAATTAAAGCGCATGGGATTCGGAGTAGTGTATTGCGATGGATAGAAAATTGGTTGGCAAACAGGAAACAAAGAGTAGGGATAAATGGGTCTTTTTCCAAATGGCAGGCAGTGACTAGTGGGGTACCACAGGGATCGGTGCTAGGACACCAGCTATTCACAATATATGTTAATAATTTAGATGAAGGAACTAAATGTAATATCTCCAAATTTGCAGATGACACAAAACTGGGTGGGAGGGTGAGTTGTGAGGAGGATGCAGAGAGGATTCAAGGTGATTTGGATAAGTTTAGTGAGTGGGCTAATGCATGGCAGAAGCGGTATAATGTGGATAAATGTGAGGTTATCCATTTTGGTTGCAAAAACAAGAAGGCAGATTATTATCTGAACAGCTATAAATTGAGAGAGGAGAATATGCAGTGAGACCGGGGTGTTCTTGTACACCAGTCACTGAAGGTAAGCATGCAGGTGCAACAGGCATTAAAAAAGGCAAATGGTATGTTGGCCTTCCTAGCGAGAGGTTTCGAGTACAGGAGCAGAGATGTCTTGCTGCAATTATACAGGGCCTTGGTGAGGCCACACCTGGAATATTGTGTGCACTTTTGGTTTCCTTATCTGAAAAAGGATGTTCTTGCTATGAAGGGAGTGCAGCGAAGGTTTACCAGACTGATTCCTGGGATGGCGGGACTGGCTTATGAGGAGAGATTGAGTCGGTTAGGATTATATTCGCTGCAGTTCAGAAGAGTGAGGGGGGATCTCATAGAAACCTATAAAATTCTAACAGGACTTGACAGGGTAGATGCAGGAAGGATGATGCCGATGGTGGGGAGTCCAGAACCAGGGGTCATAGTCTAAGAATTTAGGACTGAGATGAGGAGAAATTTCTTCACCCAGAGAGTGGTGAGCCTGTGGAATTCGCTACCACAGAAGCAGTTGAGGCCAAAACATTGTATGCTTTCAAGAAGGAGTTAGATATAGCTCTTGGGTCTAAAGGGATCAAAGGGTATGGGGCGAAGGTAGGAACAGGTTACTGAGTTGGATGATCAACCATGATCATAATAAATGGTGGAGCAGGTTCGAAGGGCCGAATGGCCAACTCCTGCTCCTATTTTCTATATTTCTGTGTTTCTATGACTGGCTTGCTGGCCCAGGTTTGGTTTGAATTGTGTTCACAGAACAGTTTGGGTCAGACTGCAATTTGAAGACAAACGAGAAGGAAGGCCTCTCTCTTTCTCTCTCTCTCACACAAAGACAGGGACCCATGGAAGAAACTAAGACAAGACAGAAAACCATCGAAACAAGTTTGAAAGAATGCACTGCGCCCCAACAAGATGGCAAGATCGAACTGCAATCAAATACTTTACATCAAACTCAAAATACTGTAAATGAACTCCAGCTATTGCTTCAGACCTTTTCCCTTGATTCTTTCTCCTTTTCTGTCTCTATCCGCGTGTGTGTTTATCGCATATGTATGCTTGCATGAATGCGTCGCCTATTTTTAGTAGTTTTAGCTAAAATAGAGTTTTAAGGTTAATCAACTCACAGCTTTCTTGTTTAAATATAAGAAAATCTGTCTGGGTGATTTCTTTGCCATTACAATTGGAGAGCAGTCAACAAGGATTCACTGAGGGGAAGCTAAAACATGGTGTTTTAAAAATAAAACCCTGTTATGGTCGAATCAGGAAAAGGCTGAGAGGGAACCCCTAGACCCCTTTCTCACCTGGTCGTAACAATAGTCTTGGTGAAATTCTGCTGTTCTATCATGCAACTGTCAGTCATCAGCTGTAAGGCAACATGGGTGGAGCTGCGCAAATATCTCAGTGGTGGTCACTCAGCTAACAATGATGGATAACACAGGGGGATTGTCAAGGAAATACAATAGGTTCAAAAGAAAAGTCAGGACTTTGGTTCTTTAAAACATAGAGAAAGCATTTCACTTGATATATATTGGGGGTGATTTTGGTCCAGCTATCACATTTGCGCTGAAAAACGGGACAAAGCAGAACCAAAATCCAGTGGAGAACAGTCATGCCAACCTATCCCTGTGTTAACATCCGTGCTGATTTTTGAGTGGACTGGCATACTGCTGACCAAAGCTCCCTCATGAGAAATAAAAATAGGAGTCAAGTATTTAGAGGCTATCACCATTTTTGCCTCATCCAACTATCTACCGCCAGTTCCAGCTGCCACCCATCTACAACAGGTGGTCCAGGTCAGACAGCAGGCAATGGTTAAAGGGCTGTCGGGTAAAACTGGACGGAAATTTCAGAAATATTTTGTTGTGATTCTGCACGTGTGTTGCTTCGCCATGTTGCTTCTTTCCATTCCCACTAATGGAATCTTCCCTTTTAAGATGCTTCTGCAGGCCCTCGACAAGTAACACACTGCCACATTTTCCACCTCCAAATTGGCAAGCTACCAGTTTGCCACTGGCAGCTGGATGACTGCATTATAACAAAGACAGACCAGGAAGAACAATAGAGTCCCATGCCAGGTCCTGTGAGCAATCAGCATGCCCAAAAATGGCATCCATCAATTAAAGTCAAATGTAAACCAAATATATCTTATCAGAAATTATGAAATATCGGAGGGTGACTGCTAGTTGAAGCAACTCATTCATTCCTAAGTCTACTAGCAGGATCATAGAAGCAGGAGTAGGCCCCTCCAGCTTCTTCGGCCATTCTATTTGATCATGGATGATCCAATCCTCAACTCCATCTTCCCACCTTGGTCCATAAACATTATTACCTTACCTAGCAAACACCTATAAATCTCAATTTTGTAATTTTCAATTAACTCGCAGCCTCAACAGCATTTTGAGGAGAGATTTCCAGATTTCCACTGCCCTTTTTGTGAAGAAATGCTCCCTGTCATCACTCCTGAATACCAAGCTGTAAGTTTTAGGTAATTCTCTCTTGTTCTGGACTCCCCACACTTGAGGAAGTACAAGCATAGTCTATGCAATCATGTTTTGAACAATGTTTTGCTCAATGCTGGTTCTTGTATTGAGTTATGCTACCTTCAATTACTGTCACTTCCCTCTATCTCGAGGGAATGAGTTCTAATTATCTCAAAAATACACCCAGCTGAAACAAAAGCTCTGTATAGGCAGCCCAGGTGGTGCCAGGAAAACACAGATATTTGCATACTGTTCTGTGTGTCACTTTAGTAGTCTATTATTCGATAACACAACATCCAATGAATCGGAAAGTTTAACTCCAAAGGGAGTCGGGTGCTCTTCACATGAATGAAGTGAAAGGTAATCACTGTGCTTACTTTGGGCTAAGGTCTGTTGAAAGCTTGAAATATGTTTGCATAGTATTTACCGCACAGATACAGGCCATTCGGCCCAACAGGTCCATGCTGGTGTTTATGGTCCACATGAGCCTCCTCCCATCATTCTTCAAGCTCTAACGCTGTCAACATATCCTTCTATTTCTTTCTCCCTCATGTGTTTATCTAGATTCCCCTTAACTGTGTCTATACTATTCAGCTCAACTACTCCCTGTGGTAATGAGTTCCACTTTCTCACCACTTTCTGGGTAAAGAAGTTTCTCCTGTATTCTTTATTAAGTTTGTTGCCAGAAACCAAATACTGCCATGGCAACTGGGGTTTGTGACCTAAGTGCATTTCTCAGCACAGGCTCTAGTGAATTGTGTTAGTGGAGCTTCTATCCCTGACTGGGCAGGCTTTTCAATTACTAAAGTCCACACAGAACTGATGATTCAAGTTGAATATCAGTTATGGATGTCAGCCATCCAATTGTCTTCCCATATTGAATTGAGACTGAGAAGCTTCTCCGCTTGTCACAGTTCTCAAAGGAGGAGTACAAGAAAGAGTCGGACTGATGGTCATGTCCTCTAATATTGTGTAACAAAGCACTGTCCTATGAATGAATAGCATTTCTTTCCCGGTCCCTTAGGAGTTTCATTTGCCTATGTAAGGCACTGCCAGACACTCTGTAAAGAGCATTCAGAAGTATTCAAGGGTCAATATCCAACACAGTGCCAAAAGGAGTGATAGTAACAACATGACATTGGTATTTAAAGCTGTTTATTCACACTGGTAAGCACAATACTCCATTTAACAAGAAAAATTCAGATATTCAGGGCAGTTGTTTAAAAATTCTAAACTCACAATGGCGTTCCGTTGACATATCTTACAAAACACCAACATTTGATTGTCACTTTACTGGGATGGAAGTATAGGCTGGCACTCTGCCAGTGTAACTGTACAAGGAATGTGGCACATACCCTTTTGCATGTGTGAATGGGGTTTCTGCCACACTTCCAATGATGCAATGGCAGCAGAGTAAACGTTGCTCTTTACAGGTTTATAGCCACAAACATTGGTCCTGCTGTAACAAAACAATTTTGGTTTATATTTTTTTTTAAATTGGTGACTTTTAGTCTGGTTCGCTTTTGTGCTCAAACAATTCCTAAATGATGAAGGATTTTAGTGGCTCCTTGTGATTTAACATATCTACAATCCACCTGCTGCCCTTTCCTCTTCCTCAGTGTTTGCAGTTTTCATGGGACTTACCTAATCTGACCATCACCCCATCACTGCCATCTTTCGCCAACAATGTTCTCTCTTTCCTTTCTCTCATACCAGGGTGCTGTTCCAGCAGCAACAATAAGGTCCTGGTACATCACCCAAATGGGCACTTCTCATTGGCACATCCTCATACTGGGGCCCCTTGACTAATTTTCGAGCAGAGGTAAATGGTCATCACAGATGTGCAGGATGTTGCTGCAAGTGCATTCTGGAGAGGCTACAACTGATAATTGCTAATTGTTGTCCTGAAATCTCAGAGGAACAAAAACAGGGGTATATATACACTGAAGATGGGGTGAAGTGGAAGTGAGTGATGTTACAGAAATAACAAAAGGGGGCATTATCCAAGTTTTTCAAAGTTAAAGGGAGCTGAACGTGCGAGTATAATAAAGTTCTTTGTGTACAGCAAGTACAGGATTAGATTAGAATTAGATTAGAACATTACAGCGCAGTACAGGCCCTTCGGCCCTCGATGTTGCGCCGACCATCTGACCTACACTATTCCATTTTCATCCATATGTCTATCCAATGACCACTTAAATGCCCTTAAAGTTGGCGAGTCTACTACTGTTGCAGGCAGGGCGTTCCACGCCCCTACTACTCTCTGCGTAAAGAAACTACCTCTGACATCTGTCCTATATCTTTCACCCCTCAACTTAAAACTATGTCCCCTCGTGTTTGCCATCACCATCCGAGGAAAAAGACTCTCACTATCCACCCTATCTAACCCTCTGATTATCTTGTATGTCTCTATTAAGTCACCTCTCCTCCTCCTTCTCTCTAACGAAAACAACCCCAAGTCCCTCAGTCTTTCCTCGTAAGACCTTCCTTCCATACCAGGCAACATCCTAGTAAATCTCCTCTGCACCCTTTCCAAAGCTTCCACATCCTTCCTATAATGTGGTGACCAGAACTGCACGCAATACTCAAGGTGCGGCCTCACCAGAGTTTTGTACAGCTGCAGCATGACCTCGTGGCTCCGAAACTCGATCCCCCTACTAATAAAAGCTAACACACCATATGCCTTCTTAACAGCCCTATTAACCTGGGTAGCAACTTTCAGGGATTTATCCAATTAGGTCCACTCCCCTGCTCTTTCCCCATAGCCTTTTCAAGTATCTATCCAATTCTCTTTTGAAAGTTATTATTGAATCTGCTTCCACCACCATTTTAGACAGTGCATTCCAGATCATAAAAACTTGTTGCATAAAAATAATTCTCATCTCCCCTCTGGTTCTTTTGTCAATTATCTTAAATCTGTGTCCTCTAGTTATTGACCATTGTCCCAGTGTAACAGTTTCTCATTATTTTAATAATTTTGAACACCTCTCTTAAATCTCCCCTTAGTCTTCTCTGCTCTAAGGAATGCTTCTCTTTGTTTTTAGAATCAATGCATATGTCAACTGGCCTGTTATTAAACTGCAGATCAAACATTGCAGCAACAACTACTTGCATTTATATCGCATGATTAACAGAAAAAGCTCCAGTGTTTATTCTGTTGCGGTGACATGGATTCTGCTCTGAATAAGAGAACTGGAAAGAGCAGGTCAGCTGAATCTCTGGTACTGCTGGATAGCCTGACACACACATGTCACATTAACAATATCTTCAGCCCAGAAAGAAATCTATTTCCTATGTAAATAGAAGCATGCCTGTGAATTAATATAATTTTATTTTAGCGTGACTACTGTTGCGTGGCAGAGAAGTGTAGTACTCAGCGTGGTAACTGTATGTGTAAGTTAGCTATAGAGCCATAGAGTCATAGAGTTTTACAGCACAGAAACAGGCCCTTCGGCCCAACGAGCCTATGCCGACCATCAAGCACCTGACCTAACTAATCCTATTTCCCCGCACTTGGCCCATAGCCTTGTATGTTATGGTGTTTCACGTGCTAATCTAAATATTTCTTGAATGTCCTAAGTGTTCCTGCCTTTACCACTCCTTCAGGCAGTGTGTTCCAGATTCCAACCACCCTCTGGGTGAAAACATTCCTCCACAACTCCCCTCTAAACCTCTTGCCCCTTACCTTAAATCTATGCCCCCTAGTTATTGACCTCTCCACTAAGGGAAAAAGTTTCTTCCTATCTATCCTATCAATGCCCCTCATAATTTTGTATATCTCAATCAGGTCCCCCCTCAACCTTCTCCGCTCAAAGGAAAACAACCCCAGTCTATCTAGTCGGTCTTCATAACTGAAATACTCCAGCCCAGGCAACATCCTGGTGAATCTCCTCTGCACCCTCTCCATTGCAATCACATTTTTCCTGTAGTGTGGCGACCAGAACTGTACACAGTATTCCAACTGTGGCCTAACCAGCGTTTTATACAGCTCCATCATAACCCGCCTACTCTTATACTCTATGCCTCAGCTAATAAAGGCAAGTATCCCATAAGCCTTCCTAACCACCTTATCTACCTGTGCTGCTGCCTTCAGTGATCTATGGACAAGCACCCCAAGGTCCCTCTGACCCTCTGTACTCCCGAGGGTCTTACCATCCATTGTATAATCCATTGCTTTGTTAGACCTCCCAAAGTGCATCAGCTCACACTTCTCAGGATTAAACTCCATCTGCCACTGCTCCACCTATCTTACCAGCCCATCTATATCGTCCTGTAGACTAAGGCTATTCTCCTCACTATTTACGACACCACCAATTTTCGTGTCATCTGCGAACTTACTGATCATACCTCTTATATTCATGTCTAAATCATTAATGTACACTACAAACAGTAAGGGTCCCAGCACCGATCCCTGCGGTACACCACTGGTCACAGACCTCCATTCACAAAAACAATCCTCTACCATCACCCTCTTAATCTGAGGGAAATAATTCAAAGTCTTAAACTAAATGTAATTTGAGGAAGAATGACTTCCTGTTCAACATCAGTGATAGAGATTAGAATGCTAATCCTGCAGTGAAAACTGACACAGTTCAAGAATTTAAAAATGGAAGAATATCAATTTCTGAATCAGCAGGAAATAGAGAGAGGGCTGTTGCCTTGGAATAAAAGATGAGAGATGACTAGATCAGGGTCCTTAAACAGAATGTAACTGAGCAAATAGTCATTACGTTCTTGAGTCAACTTCAGGTAATTTCTTTTACAGCAGTAGTATAGTGAATCTTTGTGGTCCTCCTTATACTGGGCCTCTTACTATTCTAGAACTGCGATAATTGTTTACCATCGGTGTGCAGCGTACAAACTGCAGCTCCAACTGGATAGGCTAACTCATTCCTACATTCTTTTGTACAGAGATCTGAGCTCCCTTATTGATTTCAATGAGTGATAACTGTATCAAAAAATAAACACAAATTCAAGACTATAATAATACTAATAAAGGGTGTGAAACATTTTGGATTTCAGTTGATTTTGATTTAGATCCAATTTCCAGAATTCAGCATAAATTTGGCATTCATTGCCGGGTACTTCTGAATTAGTTGATATTTTAAGTTTACTAAGTCATTCTGCTGTCTGTTATGGATAGAAGGATGATGGAGGAAGGTTCCGGGTTTGATCCCTGGAGCATGCTGAGTTACATCTCCTCCAAGATGTTTGTGAAGACATTACATCAACCTGAGTGAAACTGAGCTAGAATAAGTGAAATGATTGGAATGGTTGACATTCTAATGCAATACTGAGGGAATGTTGCACTGCCAGAGGAGCCATCTTTCAGATGGGATGCCTTTTCAGGTGGATATAAAAAGATCTCATGGAGCTGCTCAGAAAAGAGTAGTAAAGTTTACCTGTCATCCTATTGCACATTTATCCCTCAACCATCACCACTATAACACTTTATCTGGTCTTTTATCACATTGTTGTTTGTGGGAGCTTGCTATGTGCAAATTGGTTTCTGTGTTTACCTATAACAGTGATTATGTTTCCAAAGTAGTTCATTGGCTGTGAAATACAATGGGACATCCTGAAACATTGAAATACTTTATATAACTGCACTTCCTTTCCATGTTTCTGATTATTTCCCAGTGGTTTCTGCAAGTATAGATGTTGGCGAGGACAAAGTCAGGTTTGGCAGTGATAATCAAACAGCCACTAACAGTATAAGAAAAGCAAAATACTGCAGATGTTGGAAATCTACCAGCCACTAACAGTAGCTGGTCTAGAAATGTTTTCAGGTGAACAACAGGTGCTATAAAAGCCAGTATGCCCCAATATGTCACACAAAAACAAGAAATGCTGGATTCACTCAGCAGGTCTGGCAGCATCTGTGGAAAGAGAAGCAGAGTTAACGTTTCGGGTCAGTGACCCTTCTTCGGAACTCAATATGTCACGTGGCGAAGTCCATGCCACATGCCAGATTGGTTACAGCACTCTGCAATAGTCCAGGGTGCCCACCTGAAATTGGCATTGGGCCCATTGCTTGTGCAAATCGGGTGGGCGTACCACCTGGTTTGAAAGCCAGGGTCTGATATTAGCGTGCGCCATGTGATCAGTTTTCTCACCCGCACAGAAGCCAACCCAGCGGGTCCTTTAAAAGGACTGATGGAGACTGTCAACCTAAAGGTAGATGAAAAGTTTTTAAATTAATGGATGTGGCACCAGAAGGGCTCCTCCTGTTTGTCACAAAAGAGGAAGAAGCGCTTCTGTAAGGGAAGTTATTTTATCGTGCCACCTTTGCTATTTCAGTGCATTAGAAGTCTCTCAATTAGGAGTTGACTGAAACAGGGTGAGCCGTTTCAGTAAAGTCAGTTACAGTAAAGTCAGTCTCAGAACAGCAAACCTGCTGCTGAAAAACACCTTCAGTCTGAGCTCGATCACAAACAGACGGAACCGTTGCCCGCCCACCCGCCCGTCTGTTCACCTGAAATAAACTGGAACAAAGGAAATATTTTAAAATGTGATTGAAGGTGTTATAGAAGATTCAAACTTAAATTCTCGCTACAAATGGAAAGTCAATTCGTAGGGGTGGATCTTTGCCTGGTAGCGTGAAACTGATGATAACGAGTCAGTAGCAAGTTTATTTTATATTTTCACTGACTTCAATGGAAGCCAATTTTATTGGTGATTTGCAGTCAGGCATTTCACACTATCACTCTCCCACAGAATCAAGATCTACCCCATTCTATCTGGTGCATTATTCCATTTAATGAATTGGAAAGGGAGTTCGTATATTGATATTCTTTCTTTTGGGCCTCCTTATCTCGAGAGACAATGGATACGCGCCTGGAGGTGGTCAGTGGTTTGTGAAGCAGCGCCTGGAGTGGCTATAAAGGCCAATTCTGGAGTGACAGGCTCTTCCACAGGTGCTGCAGAGAAATTTGTTTGTTGGGGCTGTTGCACAGTTGGCTCTCCCCTTGCGCCTCTGTCTTTTTTCCTGCCAACTACTAAGTCTCTTCGACTCGCCACAATTTAGCCCTGTCTTTATGGCTGCCCGCCAGCTCTGGCGAATGCTGGCAACTGACTCCCACGACTTGTGATCAATGTCACACGATTTCATGTCGCGTTTGCAGACGTCTTTATAACGGAGACATGGACGGCCGGTGGGTCTGATACCAGTGGCGAGCTCGCTGTACAATGTGTCTTTGGGGATCCTGCCATCTTCCATGCGGCTTGATATACTTGTGAAAAAAAGAAAGACTTGTATTTCTGGAGCGACTTTCATGCCCTCAGAACATCCCGAAGTGCTTTACAGCCAATTAAATATCTTTGAAATGTAGTCATTGTTGTAATGTAGGAGATAATGGCAGCCAATTTGTGTACAGCATGCTCCCACAAAAAAAATGTGATAATGAACAGATAATCTGTTTTAGTGATGCTGATTGAGGGATCGATATTGGCCCCAAGGCACTGGGGAGAACTCCCCTGTTCTTTTTTTCGAAATAATAGCCATGGGATCTTTTACATCCATCTGAGAGGGCAAACAGGGGTTTTGGCTTTGTCGCATCTAAAAGGCATAACTCTCTGCCCTCTGGCATGAATGTCTCAAAACTCCTTTCTAGCCACTCATACCACAGATAGATCAGAGGAGATCATTTCAGTTTCAAAGACATTTTTATCGCTTTTAAGTTACACTGGAGTCCAGGAATTGGATCAGTGGTCAGGCCTGGCACTGTGATTCTTTTACTGGTTTGTCTATTGTTGGCTCTGAACAGTAGGAAAGCCTCTTCAAACTGGATTTAGGAATTGGTTAAAAGGGAATAATTTGTTGCTGCACTCAGCCAAAAATAAAATGCAGAGCATGAAACATCAATCAGAGGGTAAATGGTATTGAACTTGTGTGGTTAGGATCAAGAATGCATGAAGGTCCTGAATAAGGCCAGGGCTGTATGTGAGGAGCTGCTGATTAGTAATGGGTCTTTGTTGAACAGACTGTATCATTTTACTGTCAGGTCATTAATCATTAATGCCCCTGTAACAAGGCAGTGTGAAAGACAGCCGCAACAAATAATCAGTGTTTCCTTATCTGGTGTTGTATAATTTCCTTTAAGAGTGATGTCCCTTTAAGATCTTAGTATGCTAATGAGCTAGGTACCAGGACATAGTTATGGGACTCAAAGCCAGAGTCACTCTGCAACTGTAACACCGAGAGGAAGGTTCTGTAAATAGATTGCTCTGTACTGTATATAGTTGTTAGCTGTTCATAAATCTTTTAGAGATCTTCAGCATAACTGGACTCCACACATCTCATTTACGTTGCATCAGACAGCAGAAAGAACACATTACATCTGGTCTGAAAGATACGATATTGGGCTTGATTTACAATTTGGGATCGGGAACCCACTGCCCAGATAATTTCCAGGTCCCAACCCCGTATTGCAACTGGATTGCTCACTTGATGCTATCTGTAAATGTAAATGCCCTAATGGGACTGGAGGTGAGCTCAGTGCCCAGTTAGTGGTGATGAGCATTACCAGGAGGCGGGAGCTGCCTCCAGAGCATGAGCATTGGCAGATGCCAGCCACTGTGGGGCCTGTCACTGCCTTGCAGAAGAGAGCAGACAGCTCTGCGAGGTCCAGCAACCTAACTGCGCAGGAAGTGACCATACGGCCAATTGAAAGATAATGTACGTGATCCGGCACAAGATCCCCAGATCCCGAGATTTTTCACCTTATAAAAAAACTTTAACTTCTCCCCGCATTGAACCTGACAACTGTGCACTAACATGCACCAGGCTATTTGGGTTCGTCGATTTGCCAACTGAAAATTGCAGTCTCGCCCTTCCTGGCTCATTAACAAACCCCTCAAGGAGCTTAACAGGCCATAATTGGAGGCGAGCGGGTTCCCTGTTCCCCACCTCGTGCCCTCCCTTTGAAAACTGGAGCAAGTCCCAGAAGGGAGGGATCCAGAGATTCCTTCTGGGAATGCAATCTTCAGTCCGCACTCCCACCCGTGCTTGCCCCCAAAGCGCTTTGAAAATCCGGCCCATTATATTTACATCCAGCTTTTTTTATCGGGTGAGATGCTGCTTTAAGGTATTTACTTCACTCTTGTTTCCTTGTGGTTGAGTTACCAGAGGGCGTATCATAGTTAAATTATATTTGCTGTTGGCCAGTGTGACAGATGACTGACCAGTCAACCTGTTCTTGCTAGCTGAGGCTCTTTATTGGTTATGGTATAGAATATTTAATGTCCAACTTTAAAAAGAATGTAGCTCCTTGCTTTGATAGGACCTCTGGGCATGCAACAGCAGTGATGTCAGCAAACAGGGTAAGCAGCTAATCACATTGAAGTATTCACATAGACAGCAAACCAAGAATAAAATGCATTGATGATCATCACTTTGAATATAAATTTTCGGATGGTGAAATAAATGATAATGATTGGATTAAGACAAAGCTAAAATAACATAACTAAACTTTTTTTTTTAAAATGTGGAATTTTTAAATCAAAATGGAGAAATTTGACATGCCATTATTACAACATTAGCTTCTCCGGGCCAGTGAGGGTGTTTAGTAGTGCTTCTGAACTTAGCATGCTGTTAAAAACCCAGTGACACCTCGTTCAACAAGGTGTAACTTTTTTAAAGGGGTTTTTACAGTGCGACTAACAGCGTTAAGTGTGGAAGTTCTTGTCAGTTCAATGATTTCCACTGATTGCAGTCTGGGGGGACCTTAATCACAGCCCCTCTGGAAAAGCGTAGGATCACTGACAGCAACTTCTGGATTTCTGCATTATTCTGAGCATGTGCAGACTCCCAAAATTGCTGTCAGTTTCAGTGGAGTAATGATGGTGAATATTGACAGTTTCACTGTCATTACCACTGCAAAATCCTGGCTGTTATTTTCCAGTCTTGGAGTTGGGCTAGTTGTGAACCAATGGTTGAGGGATGGAGAAAATTCATTGAAAAAAGGAAAGGAAAAAAAGGGAAAGAAAAGAAATGATTTTTTCTGGTGAGTTTGGGATCTTCCAACTAATCTGAATTTGGATGCTAAAGAGCACTGTTTCCATGGAATCAATGGTGATGAAGTGTTTACACAAACAGTAGTTTCATCTGTATCAGTAAGCCCCACTGTAATACTTAGCTGTATGACATATGATGCATGACTCTCCTCTTAACTCAACCCAAGTTTTGCCAAGCCCTCTTAAGTGAACATAGTGTCCCTTGAACTTGGCAAATGACATTTAGAAGTCTAAATACATATCCGTACTGTAGGGGTAAGCGCAGTTGTATGAGCTAGGATGTAAGGCGTCTACTCATTGTTGGAATTTTTTGTTGTGTGTATGGTGCTGTTTAGATAACTAAAACCCAGCTCCATATCTCAACATGGCACCTGGGTTGACCAGAAATTGGTTTGAAAAATATCCTTGATACATTGATGTAACTTTTAATTTCAGGAAACTTAGGGCTTGTCTGTCCCTATGGATTTGGGAGCTGCTCTGAAACCTTGAGTTGAAGATAGTCCAGAATGAAGGGGATGAAATCTTCTCTGTATCGTGGCCATAAAAGGGCTTATGGGAGATTGGTTTGGACAGTCTCAGTCCAGTTCTAATGATTGTCACCAGAACTTTCAACTTCCATTTGGAAAGGAAAATCAGGCAGGATGTAGAACGGGCAGTGGAAAATTGGAAGTTCTGCCTTGTGAATCCAATGGGAAGATTGGCCATCTGTTGCACAAATTGGGATTAAATGTTACTGATGACAATGTTTGTCTGAGCTTGGGGTAGAGCAAAAGCAATTTTGTTCTCCACCTAACTAGTGCTGTACCTAACCTCTAGATAGTGTGCCAAGCAAGCTTTACTCTATGATAAATCTTGCCATATCTGCCTTTGCTGTACCTGATCTGTCAGTGCTGAAATTGGGAGCAAAATGATAGGATGAACAGAAAATCAGAACCTGGTTTAAAAGAATAAATACTCTCTTCCCTCAAAAAGGCTGGGGGTCAATTGAACATTTCAAAACTGAGATATTTGTTATGGCACGAGTATTAAATGATAGGAAACCAAGATAGGCTTTTGGAGTTAAGATACAGATCAGCCATGATCTAACTGAATGGTGGGACATGTTCGAAGGGCTGAATGGCCTCATCCTGTTCCTATGTGTTTTACATAGGCAAGGTTTGACTTTGCGGTTCTTTCACACAAGCATCCTGCTCGCTATGAGTTGAATAATTTATTTATCCCGAACCTTTTGCAGTTTTCCACGGAATGAATAAAGCAATTAGCTGAAACCGCATGCATGGAACAGATTTTAGATGAGAAAAGGATGTGATTTGAAGTTCCAACCCCTGGAGGGGAGGAAGGTCACCGCTGCTGCTGCGCACACCTCTTTTGTGCCGCGGCCGTCAGTCTTCCCGTTTGAGGGCTGGAGAGACTCGGTGGAGGTTGGACAGCAGAGGGAGCGAGAGCGTCAGCTGACAGACCACATCATTAGACCTTATGACAGAGATTAAAGCGGCAGGGGTGATAACCCTTTTCAGAAGCAGTGTCAGTCGCAAGTCTTTCATAAAGAGTCCATTTTCGGAGCCGCAAGTAAATAACGACTGAACGTGGAGAGGTGGGCTTCTATCTTCAACCGACAACATCTGAAAAACAGTGTGTCTAGAAAAGCCTTTTCACCTCCTCCCCAAAGAGTTCGCTCCAACAGTTTGGTTTGGCAGCATTTTTATTAATTACTGCAGCTCATTTCAATCCGACACGGTGCACTTGACAAGAGATGTTTATAAATATATTAAGATATGAACAAAAGAGCCCTGTAATTAGGCTGGAGACGGGAGGAATATTCGGGATGCTGCATGTGGTCTATCGGCATGAGAGTGCTGCTGTGCAGAGACTGAACTCAATGGCAGAGGCGAATGGGCAGAGAGCGAAAAGGAACATTATGATACCAAAGCACAAACGAGTGTCAGCTGCTTTATCTATTGCTTCATGATGAATAAACTCTTTTAGTACATGACCTTACAAAAGGTATCCACACTACTTAATGTTAAACTTATTTTTTCCAGATGGCCTATTTGCTGAATAATGGAAGAAGACTTGATATTTACCCCCGCGCCCATCCCGACAATAGGTGGGAGAGGGTCAGTGGAAGGGATGTCAAAGAGTTAAATATGGGGAATGCGATCCCAGCACTGTGTACATGCACACTGCATTTTATGGCACTGGATGTCAGGGTGCCCGAGAGTCTCACCGTGGAGAGGAGGAACGCTTCATGAACGTACTTAAATCAGCCTCCCGAAGTGAAATTGGGAAGCCAATTTAAAACTCGTGGGATTCCCAGCGCTCAGAAAACTCAGCAGTGAAAGGGAGATGGGAGCTGCTGGCTTCACAGGGTTAGTGCCTTGCTCAGCCCTCCTTGTGGGTTGGGAGGAGGAGTGCCTCACTCAGACTCCTCAAGGAAGAATTCGGACTACCGCAGACAATCACTAGCCACTCCCCCCTCTCCCCAACTCGAATTTACGCCCCATTTCCCGAACTAGGGGTCAGTGTGCAAGATGAAATAGTAACTGCAGGGGTCAGTCCGTGATGTTAAAGGGACAGTAACTCTAGGGTCAGTGTGTTAAAGAGGGGCTTCCATGGAGCCAGCCAACCTCCGGCAGTCCAGGAGGCCATCATAGCTGAAGGGTTCATGTTGCAAAGAAGGGGCTGTGGGCAGGTAAAGCATTCGTACCGGCCCCAAGGAACCATCTGGAGGTGCTTTCTCTTTGATCAGAGGTCTTAAATGGGCAGTAACACTTGGAGCCAATTTGTTCATGGGTACAGTGACTATCCGGGTCAGTGTGTTAAAGGGGACACTAACTCAGGGGCCAGTGTGTTAAAGGGGACAGTAACACTAGTGATCAGTGTGTTACAGCAGCGATATCTCTAGGGGTCAGTGTGTTGAAAGGACAATAACACTAGGGGTCAGTGTGTTAAAGGGACAGTAACTCTAGGGGTCAGTGTGTTACAGAGGATAGTAATTCTAGGGATTAGTGTGTTTAAGGGGGCAAAATCTCTAGTGGTCAGTGTCTTAATGGGACACTAAATCCAAGTGTCAGTCTGTTAAAGAGACAATAACTCTAGTGGTCTATTTGTTAAAGGGAAAGTAACTCTTGGGGTCAGTGTGTTGAACAGGACAGTAACTCTAGAGGTCAGTGTGTTACAGGGGACAGTAATTCTAGGGGTTAGTGTGTTAAAGGGACAGTAACTCTATTGGTCAGTGTGTTACAGGGGACAGTAATTCCAAGGGTCAGTGTGTTACAGGAGTCAGTAACTAGGGGGTCAGTGTGTTAAATGGATAGTACCTCTAGGGGTCAGTGTGTTAAAGGGGACAGTAGTTCTAGGGGTCAGTGTACTAAAGCAGCCAGTGACTCTAGCAGTCAGTGTGATTGTTTAAGGAGACAGTAACTCTAGGGGTCAGTGTGTTAAAGGGGACAGTAACATACAGGGAGGTGTGTTAAAGAGGCAGTAACTCTGTCATACAGTATGTTAATGATGACGGTAACTCTGGGTCAGTGTGTGTCTTAAAGGGGACAGTAACTCTAGGGGTCAGTGTGCTAATTGGGACAGTTACTCTGGGGTTCAGTGTACTAAAGAGACTTTAACGCTAGAGGTCAGTATTCAAAAGGGACAGTAACTTTAGGAGTTATTGTGTTGAAGGAAACAGTAAAACTAGGGATCAGTGTATTAAAGGGATTTTAACACTAAGGGTCAGTATTTTAAAGGGACAGTAATACTAGGGGTCCATGTGTTAAAGGCCACAGTAACTCCAGTGGTCAGTGTTTTAAAGTAACAGTAAGTCGAGGAGACTATATGTTAAAGGAGACAGTGACGCTTGGGGCTAGTGTGTTAAAGGGGACAGTAACACTACGAGTCTGTGCGTTAGTTGGGACAGTAATTCTAGGGGTCAGTGTGTTAAAAGGACATTAACTCTAGAAGCCAGTGTGTTAGAGGGGACAGTAACACAGAGAGTCAGTGTGTATTAGGGACAGTAACTTTAGAGGTCAGGGTGTTATAGGACACAGTAACTCTAGGGGGCAGTGTCGAAAAGGGATGGTAACTCTAGGGGTCATTGTCTTAAAGGCATCAGTTACTCTAGGGGATCAGTGTCTTAAAGGGAGAGTAACTCTAGAGTCAGTGTCTTAAAGGAGGCAGGAATTCTAGGGTCTGTTTTTTTTATTCGTTCATGGGATGTGGGCATTTATTGCTGATCCTTAAATGCACAGGAGAAGGTGGTGGTGAGCTGCCTTCTTGAACCGCTGCAGTCCATGTGGGGTAGGTAAACCCACAGTGCTGTTAGGGAGGGAGTTCCAGGATTTTGACCCAGTGACAGTGAAGGAACAACAATATAGTTCCAAGTCAGGATGGTGTGTGGTTTGCAGGTGGTCGTGTTCCCATGCATCTGCTGCTCTTGTTCTTCTAGGTGGAAGAGGTCTCAGGTTTGGAATGTGCTATAGAAGGGGTCTTGGTGCATTACTGCAGTGCATCTTGTAGATGGTACACACTACTGGCACTGTGTGTCGGTGGTGGAGGGAGTGAATGTTTGTGGATGGGGTGCCAATCAAGCGGGCTGCTTTGTCCTGGATGATGTTGAGCTTCTTGAGTGTTGTTGGAACTGCACCCATCCAGGCAAGTGGAGAGTATTGCATCACACTCCTGTCTTGAGCCTTGTAGATGGTGGACAGGCTTTGTGAAGTCAGGAAGTGAGTTACTCACTGCAGGATTCCGAGCCTGTGATCTACTCTTGTAGCCATATGGCTACTCCAGTTCAGTTTCTGGTTAATGGTAACCCCCAGGATGTTGATAGTGGGGGATTCAGTGATTGTAATGCCATTGAATGTCAAGGGGAGATGGTTAGATTCTCTTTTGTTGGAGATGGTCATTGCCTGGCACTTGTGTGGCGCGAATGTTACTTGCCACATCATCCCAAGCCTGGATATTGTCCAGGTCTTGCTGCATTTCTACATGGACTGCCTCAGTATCTGAGGAATCACGAATGGTGCTGAACATCGTGCAATCATCAGTGAACATCCCCACTTCTGACCTTATGATTGAAAGAAGATCATTGATGAAGCAGCTGAAGATGGTTGGGCCTATGACACTACCCTGAGGAACTCCTGCAGTGATGTCCTGGAGCTCAGATGATTGACCTCCAACAACCTTTGCACTAGGTACGACTCCAACCAGCAGAAAGTTTTCCCCCTGATTCCCATTGACTCCAGTTTTGCTAGGGCTCCTTGATGCCATACTCGGTCAAATGCTGCCTTAATGACAAGGGCAGTTACTCTCACCTCACCTCTTGAGTTCAGCTCTTTTGCCCATGTTTGAACCAAGGTTGTAATGAGGTCAAGAGCTGAGTGGCCCTGGTGGAACCCAAGCTGAGCGTCACTGAGCAGGTTATTGCTAAGCAAGTGCTACTTGATGGCACTGTTGATGACACCTTCCATCACTTTACTCATGATTGAGAATAGACTGATGGGGCAGTAATTGGCCGGGTTGGACTTGTCCTGCTTTTTGTGCACAGGATGTACCTGGACAATTGTTCACATTGCCGGGTCGATGCAAGTGTTGTAGCTGTACTGGAATTGCTTGGCTCGGGGCGCAGAAAGTTCTGGAGCACAGGTCTTCAGTACTATTGCCGGAATATTGTCAGGGCCCATAGCCTTTGCAGTATCCATTGCCTTCAGTCGTTTCTTAATATCATGCGGAGTGAATCGAATTGGCTGAAGACTGGCATCTGTGATGCTGAGGTCTTCAGGAGGAGGCCAAGATGGATCATCCACTCGGCGCTTCTGGCTGAAGATTGTTGCAAATGCCTTATCTTTCGCACTGATGTGCTGGGCTCCCCCATCATTGAGGATGGGGATATTTGTGGAGCCACTTCCTCCAGTTAGTTGTTTAATTGTCCACCACCATTCACGACTGAATGTGGCAGGACTGCAGAGCTTAGATCTGATCCGTTGGTTATGGGATTGCTTAGCTCTATCTATCGCATGCTGCTTATGCTGTTTGGCACGCAAGTAGTCCTATGTTGTAGCTTCACCAGGTTGACACCTTATTTTGAGGTATGCCTGGTGCTGCTCCTGGAATGCTATCCTGCACTCTTCATTGAACCAGGGTTGGTACCCCAGCTGATGGTAACAGTAGAGTGGTGGATATGCCAGGCCATGAGGTTACAGATTGTGGTTGAATACAATTCTGCCACTGTTGTTGGTCCACAGCGCCTCATGGATGCCCAGTTTTGCACTGCTAGATCTGTTCGAAATCTATCCCATTTAGCACGGTGGTAGTGCCACACAACACGGTGGAGCGTATCTTCAATTTGAAGACAGGACTTTGTCTCCAGAAGGACTGTGAAGTCCTTATAGTACCAATACCTACAGTACCAATACTGTCATGGACAGATGCATCTGTGGCAGGCAGATTGCTGAGGACGAGGTCAACTGTATCTTTCCCTCACCACCTGCTGCAGACCCAGTCTAGCAGCAATGTCCTTTAGGACTCGTCCAGCTTGGTCAGCATTGGTGCTACCGAGGCATTCTTGGTGATGGACATTGAAGTCCCCCACCCAGAGTACATTTTGTGCCCTTGCCATTCTTAGTGCTTCCTCCAAGTGCTGTTCAACATGGAGGAGTCCGACTCATCATCCAAGGTGGGGGGTGGGTGGTGCAGTAGGTGGTAATCAGCAGGAGGCTTCCTTGCTAATGTTTGACCTGATGCCATGAAACTTGTGGGTCTGGAGTCAATGTTGAGGACTCCCAGGGCAACTCCCTCCCAACTGTATATCACTGTGCCGTCACCTGTACTGGTCTTTCCTGCCAGTGGGACAGGACATACCTGGGAATGGTGGTGTCAGGGACATTGTCTGTATGGTATGATTCTGTGAATATGACTATGTCGGGCTGTTGTTTGACTAGTCTGTGGGACAGCTCTCCCAACTTTGGCACAAGCCCCCAGATGTTAGTAAGGAGGACTTTGCAGGGTCTACAGGGCTGGATTTGCCATTGTTGTTTCCGGTGCCTCGGGTTGATGCTGGGTGGTCCGTCCGGTTTCATTCCTTGTTGACTTCGTAGCAGTGGGATAAAACTGAATGGCTTGCTAGGCCATTTCAGAGGGCATTTAAGATTCAACTACATTGCTGTGGGTCTGGAGTCACATGTAGACTAGACAAGGTAAGGTAAGGACAGCATATTTCCTTCCCTAAGGAACATTAGTGAACCAGATTGTTTTTACAACAATCAACAATGGTTTCATGGCCATCATTTGACCAGCTTTTAATTCCTGATTTATTAATTGAATTCAAATTCCACCTTCTGCTGTGGTGGGATTCAAACCCATGTCCCAGAGCAATTCCTTGGGTCTCTGGGTTATTAGTCCAGTGATAATACCACTACGCCACCACCTCCCCAGTTACTCTAGTGGTCAGTGTCTTAAAGGGACAATAACCCTAGTGGTCAGTGTATTAAAGGGGACAGAAAATCCAGGGGTCAGTGACTTAAAGGGGACACTAACTCTAGGTGTCTGTGTATAAAAGAGACAATAACTCTAGTGGTCAATGTGTTAAAGGGACATTAACTCGAGCTGTCAGAGTGTTAAAGGGAAAGTAACTCTTGGGGGTCAGTGTGTTAAAGGTTACCGTAGGTGTAGGATTCAGTGTGTTACAGGGGACAGAAATTCTAGTGTTAAACGGCACAATAACACTAGGGGCTGGATTTTAAGGAGTCCTTGATGTCGGTATCCATGGTGGGGTTGGGGGGGCCCTGAAGATGGCCCCAGATGAGGCCCTCCACAGACCTTGATACTGCAGGGCACCATGGCAGCCTCCTCGCTGCTGGGTGACAGGACCAGAATTTGAATATTTAAATCAATTAAATTATTTAATTTAAATATACTTACGCCTCCTCTTGATGGCCCGCCGCGATCTTTGGCCTGGTGGCCGGCACTCCAGTGCCTTCAGATTCCCGTCTGGGGAAACGAGGCCCAACACTAGTGGGGGAGGAGGTAAGTTTATCAGTGCAGGAGGGGGCGGGGAGACGGGGTCAAATACACATCATGGGTGGAGGGGATGGTGGGAAGGATTGCAGTTTAAAGTTTGTGCAGTTTGGCGGCGGAAGGTCAGATGGAAAAGGTAAGTGCTTCAGGGGGCGAAGGGCAAATAATGAATTTTATTGTTATTGGGAGGTGGGAGAGGGGCAAAAGAAGTGCATTTATTTAATTTTAGTCAATCTATTTTTAAATATCTAAATAAGACGGTAGGGCTGACAGCCCTTTAAAAATGGGGGCGATGCCCGACACCATTGCCGGAAAACGGACAGCCCGCCCTCTCCACATGATCGGGGGGGGGGGCAGCCGCCCCAGCTATTTAAATGAGCCACGTGCTTGAGATCGCGGTGGCTCTTTGGCATGCGGACCACTCAGGTGGGCCGTCATTTTTGAAGGCCATGAGCATATAAAATCCAGCCCTGGGAGTCAGTGTGTTAAAGGGGCAATAACTCTGGGGATCACTGTGTTAATGGGGACAGTTTGCTAAAGGAACTTTACGCAAGGGGTCAGTATTGTAAAGGGACAGTAACTGTAGTGGTTACTGTGTTCAAGCAAACAGTAAAACTAGGGAATAAAAGCAAAATACTGTGGATGCTGGAAATCTGAAACAAAAACAAGAAATGCTGGATTCACTCAGCAGGTCTGGCAGCATCTGTGGAAAGAGAAGCAGAGTTAACGTTTCGGGTCAGTGACCCTTCTTCGGAACTGACAAATATTAGAAAAGTCACAGATTATAAACAAGTGAGGTGGGGGTTGGGCAAGAGATAACAAAGGAGAAGGTGCAGATTGGACCAGGCCACATAGCTGACCAAAAGGTCACGGAGCAAAGGCAAACAATATGTTAATGGTGTGTTGAAAGACAAAGCATTAGTACAGATTCGGTGTGAATATACTGAATATTGAACATCAGCAAGTGCAAACCTGAAGAAAAACAACCTGAAAAAAAC
This sequence comes from Heterodontus francisci, assembly GCF_036365525.1. Lineage (NCBI taxonomy): Eukaryota > Metazoa > Chordata > Chondrichthyes > Heterodontiformes > Heterodontidae > Heterodontus > Heterodontus francisci. Next base: position 110,293,031 of record NC_090377.1, read on the forward strand.
AGTGGGTAAGCAAACTGAACAAACTAAGATGAAATGAAATAAATGCAAAAAAAGATTGTAAAAAATGTAAAAAGGAATGCAAAAAAAAAAAAGAAAAAATAACTAAAAATGAAAGTAAAGTGGGGGGCTGTCATGCTCTGAAATTATTGAACTCCATGTTCAGTCCGGCAGGCTGTAGTGTGCCTAATCGGTAGATGAGATGCTGTTCCTCGAGCTTGCGTTGATGTTCACTGGAACACTGCAGCAATCCCAGGACAGAGATGTGAGCATGAGAGCAGGGGGGAGTGTTGAAATGGCAAGCAACCGGAAGCTCAGGGTCCTGCTTGCGGACTGAGCGGAGATGTTCCGCAAAGCGGTCACCCAGTCTGCGCTTGGTCTCCCCAATGTAGAGGAGACCACACTGTGAGCAGCGAATACAGTATACTACATTGAAAGAAGTACAAGTAAATCGCTGCTTCACCTGAAAGGAGTGTTTGGGGCCTGGGATAGTGAGGAGAGAGGAGGTAAATGGGCAGGTATTACACCTCCTGCGATTGCAAGGGAAGGTGCCCTGGGACGGGGTGGTGAGGGTAATGGAGGAGTGGACCAGGGTGTCGCGGAGGGAACGATCCCTTCGGAATGCTGACAGGGGAAGGGAGGGGAAGATGCGACTGGTAGTGGCATCACGCTGGAGGTGGCGAAAATGGCGGAGGATGATCCTTTGGATATGGAGGCTGGTGGGATGAAAAGTGAGGACAAGGGGAACCCTGTCACGGTTCTGGGAGGGAGGGGAAGGGGTGAGGGTAGAGGTGCGGGGAATGGGTCGGACACGGTTGAGGGCCCTGTCAACCACAGTGGGGGGAAATCCTCGGTTGAGGAAAAAGGAGGTCATATCAGAAGCACCGTCATGGAAGGTAGCATCATCAGAGCAGATGCGTCGGAGACGGAGAAACTGGGAGAATGGAATGGAGTCCTTACAGGAGGTAGGGTGTGAAGAAGTGTAGTCGAGGTAGCTGTGGGAGTCAGTGGGCTTATAATGGATATTGGTAGACAACCTATCCCCAGAGATGGAGACAGAGAAGTCGAGGAAGGGAAGGGAAGTGTCAGAGATGGACCATGTAAAGGTGAGAGAAGGGTGGAAATTGGAAGCAAAGTTGATAAAGTTTTCTAGTTCGGGGCGGGAGCAAGAAACGGCACCGATACAGTCATCAATGTACCGGAAAAAGAGTTGGGGGAGGGGGCCTGAGTAGGACTGGAACAAAGAATGCTCGACATATCCCACAAAAAGACAGGCATAACTAGGACCCATGCGGGTACCCATAGCAACACCTTTTACTTGAAGGAAATGCATGGAGTTGAAGGAGAAGTTGTTCAATGTGAGAACAAGTTCAGCCAGGCGGATCCCTAGTAAAACTAGGGATCAGTGTGTTAAAGGGAATTTAACACTTGGGTCAGTATTTTAAAGGCACAGTAAGTCCAGGAGTCTGTCTGTTGGAGGGGACAGTGACTCTTGGGGCCAGTGTTTTAAAGGAACAGTAAGTCTAGAAATCTGTGTGGTAAAGGGGACAGTGACTCTTGGGGCCAGTGTGTTAAAGGCGACAGTAATAAGTGGAGTCAGTGTGTTAAAGGGGTCAGTCACTCTAGATTTCAGTGTCATAAAGAGGATAGTAACTCTAGTCGTAAGTGTGTTAAAGAGACAGTAACTCTGGTGGTCAGTGTGTTAAAGGGACAGTAACTCAAGGGACAGTGTGGTAAAGGGACAGTAACGCTAGGGGTCATAGAGGCATAGAGTCATTATGGCACAGAAGGATGCCTTTCAGTCCATCGAGTCCATGTCAGCTCTCTGTAGAGCAATTCAGTCAGCCCCATTCTCCCACTCTATCCCTATATTTCTTCAAGTTTATTTCCCTCAAGTGCCCATCCAATTTCCTTTTGAAATCATTAATGGTATCCACTTCCACCACCCTCATAGGCAATGAGGTCGAGGTCATTCCAACTTGCTGTGTAAAAACGTTATTTCTCAGAACTGCCCCTGCATCTCTTGTCCAAAACCTTAAATCGGTGTCCCCTAGTCCTTGTACCATCAGCTAATGGGAACAGTTTTTCTATGTCTTCCTTATCTACACCTTGAATCTTGTACACTTCAATAAAATCTCCCCTCACTCTTCTTTGCTGCAAGGAGAATAGCCCCTTCATCAATCTTCTCTGTTACATCATCAAAAAATTCAATTAGATTAGTCAAGCATGAACTGCCTTTTACAAATCCATACTGGCTCTCCTTAATTAACTCAAACCTCTCCAAGTTCCTGTTGATTTTTTTCTGATTATTGTTTTTAAAACCTTATCCACCACTGATGTTTAACTGACTGGCCTATAGTTACGAGGAATGTCCGTACACCCTTTCGTGAATAAGGGTGTCACATTTGCCACTCTCCAATCCTCTGGCACCTCCCTGTATCTAGGGAAAGTAGGTAGATAATGGTAATCCCTTCCACTATCTCCACTCCCACTGCCTTAAGTAACCTGGGATGCAAGCCATCTGGACCAGGTGACTTCCACTCTAAGCATAGCCAGCCTTTCCAGTACATCCTTCCTATCAATTTTCACCCCATCCATTACATCTACTCTCTCCACTTCTATCGATATTTTATTAGCATCCTCTTCCTTAGTAAACACCGATGCAAAGTACCCATTAAGTATTCTAGCCTCGCCCTGCGCCTCTAAGCATAAATAACCTTCTTTGTCTCTAATAGGCCCACCTCGCTTCTTACTACCCACTTACTATTTACACACTGGTAGAACATTTTTGGGTTCCCTTACATGTTAACTGCCATTCTATTCTCATATTCTCTCTTTGCCAGTCTTACTTTCTTCATCACTTTCCCTCTCAACTTATTGTATTTGGCCTGGTTCGCACTTGAAGAATTCATCTGACAAGCATCATACACCCACTTTTTTTGTTTCATCATAATCTCTATCTCCCTCGTCATTCAGGGAGCCCTGGCTTTGATTCCCTTACCTTTCACCCTTGTTGGAATATACCGAGCCTATACATGAAACATATCCTCCTTAAAGATCACCCATTGTTCTGTTCACATTTTTCCTGTCAGTCGTTGGTTCCATTTTACCCTGGCTAGATCCCTTCTCATTGCATTGAAATCAGCCCTCTTGCAATCCAGCCTTACTGCCTTATATCGTTCCTTGATTTTCTGCATTACGAGCCTAAACCTTATGATACGATGATCACTCTTACCCAATTGCTCCCCAACAGACACTTGAGCCACTTGGCCCACCACATTTCTGAGCACCAGATCCGGCAATGCCTCCTTCCCAGATGGACTGAGAAGACATTGCTCAACAAAGTTCTTCTGAACACATTTCATAATTTCCTCCCCCTCCCTACCCTTTACTCTTACATTATCCCATTGATATTCGGGTCATTTAAGTCGCTCAAATATCATCACTCTGTAGTGGTTGTACATCTTTTCTATGATTCTATTGCTGGAAGGTGGGATTAGATTAGGCGGCTAGTTTTTAAAGCCAATGCGGACATGATGGGCTGAATGGCCTCCTTCTATGCCATAACTTTTCTATGATTCTATGCTTACGCACATACGAATTAGGAACAGAAGTAGCCATTTGGCCCCTCGAACCTGCTCTGCCATTCAATAAGATCATGGCTGATTTGTTTGTGTTTCGAATTCCACACTCCCATCTACCCCCAATACCCCTTGATTCCCTTGCCTAACAAGAATCTATCTACCTCCACCTTAAAAATATTCAATGTTTCTGCCTCCACCACCTTCTGAGGCAGTGAGTTCCAAAGTCGCACAACCCTCTGAGAGAAAAAGATTTCTCATCTCTGTCCTAAAAGGGCATCCCCTAATTTTAAAACAGTGCCCCCTAGTTCTGAACTCACCCACAAGAGGAAACATCCTTTTACATCCACCTTGTCAAGACTGTTCAGGATCTTATAAACTTCAATCAAGTCTACCCTCACTCTTCTAAACTCCAGTGAAAACAAGCCCAGTCTGTCCAACCTTTCCTCAAAAGAGAACCCGCTCATTCCAGGTATCAATCCAGTAAACAGCCTCTGAACCGCCTCCGACGCATTTACATCCTTCCTTAAATAAGGATTCTATGATTCTATCTCTGTGATTTCCCTGCAGATTTGCTCCCCTATCTCCCTCTCACAATTTGGAGGCCTATAGGATTATCATCTCCTTTTTGCTTCTCAACTCTAATCAAGATGATTCTGTTCTTGCCCTCTCAAGGACATCCTCTCTTTCCAACATTACAATGTCTTCCCTAATCAGTACTGCCACCCCATCACCCATTCTTCCTTCCCTATCTTTTCTAAACACTTTACATCCTTGAATATTAAGCGCCCAGTCCTCATCACTTTTCAGTCATATTTCCGTTATTGCCACTACATCGTATTCCCACTCAGCTATTTGTGCTTGCAGCTCACCAACCTTAATCATCACACCTTGTGCCTTTACATACATGCATTCTAAATCTGGCCTTGTATTCCTCGTAGTCCTACTTCGTCTGCTTCTATCCAACATGGTACTACTTTGTTCTCTAATGCTATTCAACAATCACTCCTTATGCACCTTTTTCCTCTTTTCTACTTCTATATGCTGGTACCCATCACCCTGCCAATTTAGTTTAAACTCTCCCCGACCAGACTAGTGAATCTCCCCACGAGGACTTTGGTCCCAATCCTGTTGAGGTGCAATCAGTCCTTGTGAATAGGTGCCTCTTGCCCAAGAACTGGTCCCAATGTCTCAAGAATCTGAAGTCCTCTCTCCTGCATCAAGCCTCAAACCATGCATTGATCCTCCCTATCTTCCTGTTTCTACTCTCGCTGGCGCATGGCACTGGGAGTATAACAGAGATTACTACCTTTGAGGTCCTATTTTTTAACTTCCTCCCTAGCTCCTGAAAATCTGATATTAGAACCTCAATACCAGCTCCCCCTATGTCGTTTGTAGCGACGTGTACGACAATTTCTGGCTCACTCCCTTCGCCCCACAAAACATTCTGTACCCTTTCCGTGATGTCGTTACTGTTGCATCAGGGAGGCAGCCCACCATGTCAAACTCACAATGACAGTTGCAGAAACGCCTGTCTGTCTCCCCAACTATGGAATCTCCTTTAATGGCAGAACGTCTACTCTTTGTTTGTGAGTGTGTTAAAGGAGTCAGTTACTCTAGGGGTCAGTGTCTTAAAGGGACAGTAACTCCAAGGGTCAGTGTGTTAATGGAGACAGTAACCCTCGGGGTCAGTGTGTTAAAGGGGACAGCAACAAGGAGTCAGTGTGTTAATGGAGGCAGTAACTCTAGGGTTCAGTGTGTTAATAGAGACAGTAACTCGGGGTCAGTGTGTTGAAAGGGATTGTAGGTCTAGTCTGACTGTGTTAAAGGGGTCAGTAACTTTCAGGGAGGTGTGTTAAAGGGTAGTAACTCTGGGGGTCAATGTGTTAATGAGGACAGTTATTCGACGGATCAGTGTGCTCAAGGGACTTTAACGCTAGAGGCCAGTATTTTAAAGGGAAAGTAACTGTAGGTGTTACTGTGTTAAAGTAAACAGTAAGACTAGGGATCAATGTGTTAAAGGGAATTCAACACTAGGGGTCAGTATTTTAAAGGGCCAGTAGGTCTAAGAGTCTGTGTGTTAAAAGGGACAGTGATTATTGAGGCCAATGTGTTAAAGGGGACAGTAACACTTGGAGTAAGTGTGTTAAAGGGGACAATAATTCTATGGGTGAGTGTCTTAAAAGGAAAGTATCTCCAGGGTCAGTTTGTTGAAGATGTCATTTACTCTAGGAGTCAGTGTGTTAATAGAGACAGTGGCTGGAATTTTTCGCAGGGCGGACAGGAGTCATTCACCGACCAAAAACTCAGTGGTGATCCCGCCTCCGCCAGGCCTGGGGATCCAGTTGGATTTTACGGTCCTCAGGCCCTTAATTGGTCTGAAGCGGGGCTTCCACCTCATTGAGGCAGGAAGTCCCGACTAATGGCGCTGCTGGCCAATCAGCAGACCGGCAGCTCTTAGTCCCAGCAGTACCACTGGGAGCGGTGGCCACTGCTGGGACTGCAACACACCTTCCACATGAAGAGGAAGGACGGCCCTGGAGAAAGGTATGTTTTTGGGGCCTTGCAAGGGGTGATCCGTTGGGCGAGGCAAAGTGGTTTGATTGGGGGGGTGAGAGGTGTGTTGGGCATTGGGCATGGTTGGGCATCAGGGTGGCCCTCTGTCAGGCACGGGGTACCCGATCAGGAGGGCCCACGCCAGGTCGTCAGAAAGCTGCCTAATTTTGCCAGGCGGCTTTTCTCAGGCCTGTGCTGGCCGACTGGCCACAACTGGTCCCCCGAGCCTCCCACTCCATTTTATACCATCCCCTGTCCACCAGCCCGCTCTTTGGGGAGGCTCGCTTAAAATTCTGGTCAATAACTCTAGTGATCAGTGTGTTAAAGGTACAGAAATTCTAGGGGTCAGTGTGTTAAAAGAGTCAGTAACTCTAGGGGTCAGTGTGTTTTATGGAGACAGCAAATCAGCGATCAGTTTGTTGAAGGCATCATTTACCCTAGGGGTCAGTGTCTTAAAGGGTCAGTAACTCTAGGGGTCAGTATGTTAAAGAGGACTGTAGTTCTCAAGGGTCAGTGTGTTAAAGGGACAGAAATTCTAAGGTTCATAGTGTTAAAGGGGTCAGTGACACTAGGAATCAGTGTGTTAAAGGGGATAGTGACACTAGAAGTCAGTGTGTTAAAGGGGACAGTAACACTACGAGTCAGTGTGTTAAAGGGGACAGTAACTCCAAGAGTCAGTGTGTTTATGAAGACAGTTACCCTAGGGGTCAGTGTCTTAAAGGGACAGTAACTTTAGGGGTCAGTGTGTTTAATGGAGAGAAATCTAAGGGTCTGAGTGTTCAACGGAGAGTAACACAGGGGGTTCAATGTGTTAAAGGTAGCAGTTACTCCAGGGGGTCAGTGTATTAAAGGGACAGTAACTCTCGGGGTCAGTGTGTCAGTGGAGCCAGTGACTCTAGTGATCAGTGTGTCAAAGGTAGCAGTAACTCTAGAGGGCAGTGTGTTAAAGGGACAGTAACTCTCGGGGTCAGTGTGTTACAGGAGACAGTAATTGTAGGGGTTAGTGTGTTAAAGGGACAGTAACTCTAGCAGTCAGTGTGTTACGAGGACAGTAACTCGAGGGGACAATGTGTTAAAGGGCCAGTAACTCTTGGGGTCAGTGTGTTAAAGGGCCAGTAACTCTCGGGGTCAGTGTGTTACAGGGGACAATAATTCTAGGGGTCAGTGTGTTAAAGTAGTCAGTAACTCTAGGGGTCAGTGTGTTAAAGGAGACAGTAACTCTAGAGGTCAATGTGTTACAGGGGACAGTAATTCTAGGGGGTCAGTGTGTTAAAGGGACAGTAACTGGAGGGGAGTGTGTTAAAGGACCAGTAATTCTCGGGGTCAGTGTGTTACGGGGACAATAATTCTGGGGGTCAGTGTGTTAAAGTAGTCAGTAACTCTAGGGGTCAATATGTTAAAGGTACAGTAATCCTAGCGGTCAATTTTTCATAGGGCCAGTAACTCTAGGCATCAGCATGTTAAAGGTACAGTGTCTCTATGTTTCAGTGTCATAAAGGGGATAGTAACTGTAGTAGACTGTGCATTAAAGGGACAATAACTCTAGGGGTCAGTGTGTTAAAGGGACAGTAACTCTAGAGGTCAGTGTGTTACAGAGGACAGTAATTCTAGGGGGTCAGTGTGTTAAAGGGACAGTAACTGGAGGGGAGTGTGTTAAAGGACCAGTAATTCTCGGGGTCAGTGTGTTACGGGGACAATAATTCTGGGGGTCAGTGTGTTAAAGTAGTCAGTAACTCTAGGGGTCAGTGTGTTAAAGGGACAGTAACTCTCGGGGTCAATATGTTAAAGGTACAGTAATCCTAGCGGTCAATTTTTCATCGGGCCAGTAACTCTAGGCATCAGCATGTTAAAGGTACAGTGTCTCTATGTTTCAGTGTCATAAAGGGGATAGTAACTGTAGTAGACTGTGCATTAAAGGGACAATAACTCTAGGGGTCAGTGTGTTAAAGGAGACAGTAATTCTAGTTTCAGTGTGTTAAAGCAGATTGTAAGTCTAAGGTGACTGTGTTAACAGGGATAGTAACTCTAGGGGTCAGTGTGTCAATGGGGACAGTTACTCTAGAGAGCAGTGTGCTCAAGGGACTTTAACGCTAGGGGTCAGTATTTTAAAGAGAAAGTAACTCTAGGGTTCAGTCTGTTAACGGGGACAGTAACTCTGAGTCAGTGTGTAAATGGAGACAGTAACTCTAGGGGTCAGTGTGTTAAAATGGACACAGTAACTCCAGGAGTCAGTGTGTTAATGGAGATAGTAATGCCAGAGGGCAGTGAGTTAAATGGGACAGTAACATTAGAGGTCAGTGTGTTAAAGGGGACAGTAACTCTAGGGGTCAGTGTGTTAAATGGACAGTAACTCTAGGGGTCAATGTGTTAAAGGAGACAGTAACTCTTGGGGGGGGGGGGGGTCAGTGTGTTAAAGGAAGCTGTAACACTAGGGGTCTGCGTGCTTTGTTTATTCTCTCACGGGATGTTGGAATCACTGGATAGGCCAGCATTTATTGCCCATCCCTAATTGCCATTGATAAGGTGGTGAACCACCTTTTTGAACCGCTGCAGTCCTTTGGTGTAGGCATAGCTACCGTGCTGTTCGGAAGGGAGTTCCAGGTTTTTGACGTAGCAACAGTGAATGAATGGCGATATAGTTCCAAGCCAGGCTGGTGTGTGGCTTGGAGGGGAACATGCAGGTGGTGATGTTGCCATGCCTCTTCTGTCCTTGTCCTTCTAAGTGGTAGAGGTCACGGGTTTGGAAGGTGCAGTTGAAGGAGCCTTGGGAGTTGCTGCAGTGCATCTTGTAGATGGTATACACTGCTGCCACTGTGCGTCAGTGGTGGAGGGAGTGAATGTTGAAGGTGGTGGATAGGGTACTGATCAAGTGGGCTGCTTTTTCCTGGTCGAGCTTCTTGAGTGTTGTTGGAGCTGCACCCATCCAGTCACACTCCTGACTTGTGGCTTGTAGATGGTGGACAGGCTTTGGGGAGTCAGGAAGTGAGTTACTCACTGCAGAATTCCAAGTTTCTGACCTGTTCTTGTAGCCACAGTATTTATGTGGCTGGTCCAGTTCCATTTCTGGTCAATGGTAACCCCCCAGGATGTTGATGTTGGTGGAATTCAGCAATGGTAATGCCATTGAATGTCAAGGGGAGATGGTTGGATTCTCTATCGTTGTTAATGGTCATTCCCTGGCACTTGCGTGGCACAAATGTAACTTAACACTTATTAGCCCAAGCCTGGGTGTTGTTCAGGTCTTGCTGCATATGGGCACGAACTGCTTCAGTATCTGAGGAGTCGAGAATGGTGTTGAGCATGGTGCAATCATCAGCGAGCATCCTCACTTCTGGCCTTATGATGGAGGGAAGGCTATTGATGAGGCAGCTGAAGATGGTTGGGCCGACGACACTACCCTGAGGACCTCCTGCAGTGATGTCATGGGGCTGAGATGTTGGCCTCCAAAAACCACAACCATCTTCCTTTGTGCCAGTTATGACTCCAATCCTGATTCCCATTGACTCCAGTTTTGCCAGGGCTCCTTGATACCACACTCGGTCAAATGCTGCCTTGATGTCAAGGGCAGTCAGTCTCACTTCACCTCTTGAGTGCCGCTCTTTTTCTCTTTGGACCAAGGCTGCAATGAGGTCAGGAGCTGAGTAGCCCTGGAGGAACCCAAAGTGAGCATCAGTGAGCAGGTTATTGCTGTTTAAGTGCCTCTTGATAGCACTGTTGATGACACCTTGCCTCACTTTGCTGATGATCGAGAGTAGACTGATGGGGCGGTAATTGACCGGTTGGATTTGTCCTGCTTTTTATGTACAGAACATACCTGAGTAGTTTTCCACATTGTCAGGTAGATGCCAGTGTTGCAAAAGCAAAATACTGCAGATGCTGGAAATCTGAAATAAAAACAGAAAGTGCTGGAAATACTCAGCAGGTCAGGCAGCATCTGTGGACGTTAACTCTGTTTCTGTCTCCACAAATGCTGCCTGATTTGCTGAGTATTTACAGCACTTTCTGTTTTTATGGCAGTGTTGTAGCTGTGTTAAAGAGACAGTTACTCTAGGGGTTACTGTGTTGAAGGGGACAGTAACTCTAGCAGTCAATGTGTTAAACGGGACAGTAACTCTCAGGGTAGATGTGTTAAAGGAACAGTAACTCTGGGGGTCAGTATGTTAATGGAGATAGTAACTCTAGGGATCAGTGTGCTAAAGGAACAGTATCTCTATGGGCCATTGTGTTAAATGGGACAGTATGTCTTGGGGTTAGTGTGTTAATGAAGACAAGGAGCGCTACGCAAGCTAAGCCCCCTCCTGCAGTGAAGTGCTGTTCCTTCCGTCACGTTCGTTGCCTCCCGCATGGCTTCCCCTGCATCTGCTGAAGCATCTGCACACCTCCTCAACTCTACCTTCTGCTCTGATGCCCATTTTCCAAATTCGGACCACCCTTGTCCATTGGACAAATTTGCTTATCAATTTTCAGACAACAATTGTTTGTCTGTAGGAGGGGCCCAGCACCTGCATTAGTTAAAGTGCCTGGAATCCAATTTACAAGTAAGGTCATTTGGATTAACTTCTATTTTAAAGTCTCTGCAGGTACTTTGGAGTGTTTTTGGAGGTGTTGTAATGAGTTCCTTGGTTTGAAAATAAAATGTAAGTCTTGCATTTGTATAGCAATTTTCACAACCACTGGATATCTCACAACACTTTACAGCTAATTAAATACTTTTGAAGCGTAGTCACTGTTGTCATGTAGGAAACACGGCAGCCGGTTTCCTCACAACAAGCTCCCACAATATGATAATGACCAGATAATCTGTTTTTTGTGATGTTGATTGAGGGATAAATATTGGCCAGGACATCATGGAGAACTCCCCTGCTCTTCCTTGAAATATTGACATGGGATTTTTTACATTCACCTGAAAGGACAGACGGGGCCTTGGTTTAACACCTCATCCAAAAGACAGCACCTCTGACAGTGCAGTGCTCCACTGGAGTGCCAGTATAGATTTTTTGAGTCCAGAACCTTTGGACTCAGACGCAAGCATACTACCAACTGAGTCACAACAAACACATAAGCAAGGAGTGTTGCTCAATCCTTGCAGGGATGGCAGAGGATTTGATGACCTGTCCACACAAAGGCTGCCTCTGTGTCTGCAGCATGACAGGGAGATGGAGCAGAGACGCCGGTGAGGCGTCTACGCAGTACCCTCTACCAACATGGGGCTGGACTCCTCCATGCTCCTTGGCTATGACAGCATCTCGGTTTGCATGACCATCAACGTTCGCCTGTCTCCTGCTCCATCGAGGGCCAGGCTGGGTCTCTTTTCTCTCAGGCTGAGGGGTGACCTAATAGAGGTTTAAAATTATGAAAGATTTTGATTGAGTAGACACAGACAGAATGTTCCTACTTGTGTGAAAGAGCAAAACTAGAGGCCATATAAGATAGTCATGAAGAAATCAATAGGGAATCCAGGTTAAGCTTTTGAGTAAAGGCAATACGCTGATGTGGAAGGAGGCCTGCGATGAGGCCACAGGCATGGAAATGGCAGGAAGAGATAGTTGCAGATTGCAAGGAAGGTCTTTTCCTGAGCTGGCAGGAGAGGTCCACTGGATTTCAGTGGCAACCAGGTCATTCGCAGCCAAGTTCACAGACTCAGAGTCAGAAATTTAGATGCTATCATTGCAATGGGAGCTACTAACCATCTAAATGCCCCCATTTCCAGTCAAAGTGCTATGCCTGTGGGAAATTTGGTCCTATCCAGATGGCATGCAGGAGTAGAGGAAACAGTAATGCTGCAGGTCGCAGTAAAGCTCCACATTGCAGCAATGCACCGGGTCAAGGTCATGGTAGACCTAAAGCTAGTTCAGGAGCCTGGAAGTCCTCAAATGCACACATGATAGATATGAAAAACAGAAATTGTTGTTATCGAGTAGAAAGCTCAAGAGCTGTATTCAGTCAGAGAGCAAGAAAAACAGCACATGGAAGATGAGAGTAAAGGGGCTGAAGATATAATTCCAGCACCCACAGTATAAATGAAAGTCAGAGATTCACAACTTACTTTCATCGCAGCTAGAACTGTGTCTATTATCTCGAAAGAAGAGTACAAGAAGTCCATAAGTCACATTCTCTTATGAAAAACTGGTGTGAAACTGACTAGTTATTCCAATAACAGTATTCCAGTGTTAGGTGAAGTTAGCGATAGGGTGGAATACGATGGTGCATCCTATTACTTGCCATTGTTAGTAGTAGAAGGGAACAAAGTCTCCCTGATGGAAAGGAATTGGTTTAAGAAAATACAGTTAAATTGAGCCAAAGTATTTACAATTGGGATCAGTAAGAGTACGTCTGACGTTAAGGAAGTGCTAAGAGAGCACAAAGTGGTCTTTGAGCAAGGAGGACCAAATGATAAAATTGAGCATTACAAGGCCAAAGTTAAGGTAAAGGACAATGTACAGTCAACATTTTGCACAGCTAGGCCAGCGCCTTATGCACAGTTAAAAGCAGCAAGTAAAGAGCTGGATAGATTAATAAGAACGGGGCAATTAAGAAGGTGAAGAGCAGTGAATGGACTGCACCTCATTGTGGTAGTTCAGAAAGTGAACAGGTCCGTCCAGATTTGTGGGGATTAAAAACCAATGGTAAATATTAATTGAAAATGATACTTAACCGTTGCCTACTAGTGATGACTTTTTTTTTAATTTAGCAAGTGGGAAAGTATTCAGTAAGATAGAACTGTCAAATGCATATTTGCAATTAGAATTAACTGAGAAGAGCAAGGAATTGCTTACCATTCATGCACACAAAGGGTTGTACCAGTACGAAAGGTTACCATTTGGGGTGTCTACTGCTCCCGCAGTGTTCCAGAGCATCATGGATCAGGTACTAAGTGGAATGAAAGGGGTGTGCTGTTACTTGGATGACATTTTAATTCGCAGTAAAACAGAGAAAAAGCACATTGTAAGGTTGAACAAAGTCCTAAATTGACTTTGAGAGTATGGCATCAAAGCTAAAAAGCACAAGTTCTGCTTCATGGCATCAAATGTAACATACCTGGGTCCCCAAATAGATGCTGAAGGTATCCACCCAATGCAGGAGGTCGAGGGGATTTTGAAAGCACAAAAACCAGAGAGCAAAGAAGAACTTGGAACATTCATAGGAATTGTTCTGTATTATTCTAAGTTCATTCCTTACTTAGCAAATACACCTGCTCCATTGTATCAACAGATCAAAAATGGAATAGATTGGCAGTGGTCTGTGGAGTGTCAGAAAGCATTTGAAGAAGTGAAGAAAGTACTGACTAGTGATGCTGTTTTGACTCCCTATGATCCCAAGAAACAATTGGTGCAATGCCTCACCACAGGGGTTAGGTGTGGTATTATCTCACATAAATGGAAGACAGTGTGGAAAAGAGTGAGGCATATGCTTCATGTACTTTAACAAAGTCAGAGCAAAATTACTCACAAGTTGAGGAAGAGGCATTAGTGATCATATATGGTGTTACAAAGTTCCATAAATACCTATACAGTAGAAGTTCACTTTGTTAACTGACCACCATAGTCTTACGATCATATTTTGTTCAAAGAAGGGAGTACCATCTCTAGTGGCTGCAATGCTTCAGAGATGGGTATCGATTTTGATGGTCCATCAGTATGATATTAAATATTAAAGGTCAGTAGATCATGCAAATGCGGATGATCTTCCCAGACTTCCCCTGAAGACTGATTCATTTTTAGCAAATGAGTTACCTGTGAATTACTTTACATACACAAGTGGCTTGCTAGTGTCTGCCAGAAAATTTTCTGAAGAAACTCACAAGGATGTGGTGCTCAGTAAAGTACTCAATTATTTCATGAATGGCTGGTTTAAAGAGTGTGATAATGAGAAATTGCAGGAGTGTTTCACACATAGAAATGAACTGAGTGTAGATCAAGGCTGTCTCCAATGGGGTTTAAGAGTCATTATTCCACTGAGGTTTAGAGAGATATTGTTAGAGGAACTTCATCATAAGTACACAGGGATAGTCTGTATGAGACCTAGACTTATGGATTTGCCTGTCGGGCAGGTAGGCAGTCAGGCAATGGAGCTGATTTGGACATGGATGGGAAGAGGACATGATTGTAGTCACTCTAGTAATGTAGGAAACGTGGAAGTCAATTTGCTCACAGCACCTTGTATCATGTTCTGCCATACTGGAGGGTTAAATTGGCCTTCAACAGTCATGCAAAATGGGCTCTTAGCAGATCAACAGAAAAGAAACACGTGAAATATAAAACTGGTGATGGCCAGTTTCACCCTTCATTAAGGCAACAGCTGAGAGTCAGGTCAACTATTGCCCTGGCTCCCTGTGTCACGTTGTTAGGATCACAACAGATGTGAGCCGCATGGAAGATGGCAGGATCCCCAAAGACACAGTGTACAGTGAGCTCGCCACTGGTATCAGACCCACCGGCCGTCCATGTCTCCGCTTTAAAGACGTCTGCAAACGCGACATGAAATCCTGTGACATTGATCACAAGTCGTGGGAGTCAGTTGCCAGTGTTCGCCAGAGCTGGCGGGCAGCCATAAAGACAGGGCTAAAATGTGGCGAGTCGAAGAGACTTAGTAATTGGCAGGAAAAAAGACAGAGGCGCAAGGGGAGAGCCAACTGTGTAACAGCCCCGACAAACAAATTTCTCTGCAGCACCTGTGGAAGAGCCTGTCACTCTAGAATTGGCCTTTATAGCCACTCCAGGTGCTGCTTCACAAACCACTGACCACCTCCAGGCGCATATCCATTGTCTCTCGAGATAAGGAGGCCCGAAAGAAAAGAAGATGGCAGTAACTGGTGACCTATGTACACATCAAATCAAACACTCTCTTCTGTTTTACTCGATAAAGTGTGAAATTTGACTTTCTATAAAAAATGCTCCTTCTATTTATGGAGTACAGAATAAAGAGACAGTTGAAGAATTGCAGGGAGCAACAAGTGTCCCATTAAAACCAGACATCTGAAATTATTGAATAACCATTACAGCCATGGTTCAGACCAGAGAGAGGACATTCAGTCCAACATGTTCAGTGCTGGAGAAACTTAAAACTAACCTCAGTGCCTCCACTATACCTCCCTATATCCTTGAGCAGTCCTACCCTCTCTTTCACTGTTTGTATCTGTTCAAATTCTCATAAAAACCCTTATAATTTCTCTTCATGATGATCAGTTAGACTTCTATTTCATATTCCGTTGAAGCCCCGCTAATCATCCTTTTCAGCTACTAGCTATTTCCCTCATGATGTTCTTCAGTATTGTCATCAGACCTAGTTTGATCATTTGCAACCCTTCTGAATATCAAGTTTAGTTGTCACCTCCATTTAGTTATAGAGCTCTCCATTTTGCATTCTATTAATCTTGTATTTGAAGACTGTGCACTAATCTGTCATCTCAGTTAACGTTGTACACTGTTCATTTTTCAGACGCTGATGGATTGCGTATTTCCGCCATTTTCTGTTTTAATTTTGGATTTTTGTGTCTACATTTTCTCCTATCCAAGTGGACTTGACTTGACCAGGAACAAACACAGTACAGAGAATACACTGACACTTGGGATCCCTTCTTTCTCAGCAAACACCTCCCCAGCAATAGGGAATAGATTCCTCAGAACCACGTTTTGCAGCTGTCACCCTGCTTTTTGTGATGTGATTTGAAGAAACCGCCACGGCCTGAGAGGTGGCCACAGAGACATAAGTGGGAATCCTCTGGCTGATTGTCCGTTCTCCCAATCCTCAAAATTTAACATGCTCGAATGAGGCAGCATAATGTGGTCACTGTTTCAATCAGTAACAGTAATCATCTGCACTGCCCTTAACATGACTTCTGCAACTATTCCCCAGCAAACAGTAAATCATCCATTACAAATGCAGAAAATTAATGGGGCAGTTTCTCCGGAGAACCTAGATCTGAGGGAAATGTATTGTAGGGAACAATTGGCTCCAGAGTATTTGGTCTATTAGAAACATGATCACCAAATGCACCTGACCTTTACGGGCCAGGCTATGTCCAAAGGTTAGGCCCTGAAGCCTTCTGGGGGTCAAATATCTTGCAAGCTGGTAACTGACAGGGGTGATGGTGCAGTAGTGGCAATGTCACTAAGCTAACTAATGCCCTGGGGGCATGGATTCAGACCACACCATGGTAGCTGGTGGAATTTAAATTCAATTAACTAATAAAAATCTGAAATTGAAAGCTAGTCTCAGTAACAGTGTCATGAAACGATTATTCGATTGTTGTAGGAACCAATCTGGTTCACTAATCCCATTTTGTGAATGAAATCTGCTGTCCTTACCTGGTCGGGCCTACACATGGCTCCAAGACCTGCAGCAATGTGGTTGACTCTGAAATGGCCTAGCAAGCCAGTTGAAGTTCCCAGACAAAGTAAAGGGCTGGATTTTATGAGAGCTCAAAAAATTAGCGGGCCACACGCCAAAGAGCTGCCGTGATCTTAAGCATGGTGGCTCATTTAAAGAGCCAGGGTGACACGCCCCCCCCCCCCCACCACAGTCATGTGGAGGGGGCGGGGTGTCTGTCCCCAGCAATGGCGTCAGCTGCCATTTTTAAAGGGCAGCCGACCCTGCTGGCATCTTTAAATTTTTAAAGAAAGATTCCCCAAAATTAAATAAATAAATGTCTTACGCCCCTTTCCCACCCCATCCCACTAACAATTACAATTTGCCCATCCCCCCACCAAAACGCTTACCTTTTGCATCTGACCTTCCTACGCCCGCCCCCCCACCCCCGCAAACTGCCCAAAGTTTAAAGTTCAACCCTTCCCGCCATCCCCAGCACCCATTACGTGTATTTGACCCCATCCCCCCACCCCCACCTCCTACCCCCTCCCCACCAGTGTGGTGCTGCGATTCTCCAGACAGTGACCTGAAGGTGCAGCAGTGCCAGCCGCCGCGTCGATGAGGCCCTGCTGGCATCGAGGTCCATGGCGAGCCTCATATGGGGCCATCTTCAGGCCCCCCACCCGGCCATGGATCACGGCATTGAGGGCTTCTTAAAATCCAGCCCCAAGTCTTCAGGTCAAGCAGTCTTAGAGGGCAGGGTATAATTACACTGGGTCTTGAAGGGTCATAATTCAGCCCTTATTTTAAGGGCATATCTTCTGTCCTTAATTTTAAATCTCCATTATAAACTCTATATTTCCTACAGAACCTGCCTATGTAAACTTACCATGCTGTAATTACACCATCCAGTCATTGGTGGCATGACTGATGGGAGAATGTTATTGCAGTGTGACAAGTTTACATAGGCGGTATGTCCTATAAATTGGGACATCACAGGCTCCTCGAAAAAAATTCAAAAAAAGGTATTCCACTAGAGAGGGTACAGAGGAGATTCATGAGGATGTTGCCGGGAATGGAGAATTTTAGCTATGAAGAAAGATTGGATAGGCTGGGGTTGTTTTTTTTGGAACAGAGGAGGCTGAGGGGAGATTTAATTGAGGTGTATAAACTTGTGAAAAGATGAGAAAGAGTGGATAGGAAGGATCTTTTTCCATTAGCAGAGAGGCCAATAACCAAAGACATAGATTTAAAGTAATTGGTAAAAGAATTTGAGGGGAGTTGAGTAATTTTTTCACCCAGAGATGGTGGGGGTCTGGAACTCACTGTCTGAAAGGGTGGTAGAGGCAAAAAACCCTCAACACATTTAAAAAAACACTTGGATAGACACTGAACAGCCGTAACCTACAGGGCTACAGGCCAAGAGCTGAAAAGTGGGATTAGACTGGATAGCTCTTTTTTTTCAGCCAGCACAGATATAACGGGCCAAATAGCCTTCTTCTGTGCCGTAAATTTCTATGTTACTATGTAAATGATTTGTTTTGGAAGTGGTCCTGCTGTGGTTCCTTTAAGGGCTTGTCATTAGGCCTCTCAAAGCCAAGTACCATTGGGTGGAGATTCCGCAGTGCAGATGACCAAAACCTTGGTTTTAAGAAGTGTCTTAAAGGGGGAGAGAGAGATAGAGAGGTTTAGGGAGGAAATTCCAGAGCTTAGGGCCCGGGCAGCTGAAGGCATAGCAGCCAATGTTGGAGCGATTAAATTTGTGGATGTTTAAGAGACCAGAATTGCGGAGTGCAGATATCTCAGAGGGTTGTGGGTCTGGAGGAGATGACGGAGATAGGGAATGGTGAGGCCATGGAGGGATTTGAAAACAAGGATGGAAATTGTAAAACTGAGGCATTTCTTCAACAGGAGCCAGTGTAAGTCAACAAGCACAGGGGTTATAGGGGAACGGGACTTGGTGAGAGTTTGGATACAGGCAGCAGAGTTTTGGATGATGGCGGGTAGAATATGGGAGGCCGGCCAG
The DNA here is from genome assembly GCF_036365525.1 of Heterodontus francisci. Taxonomy (NCBI): domain Eukaryota; kingdom Metazoa; phylum Chordata; class Chondrichthyes; order Heterodontiformes; family Heterodontidae; genus Heterodontus; species Heterodontus francisci. Next base: position 110,311,499 of record NC_090377.1, read on the forward strand.
GCATGTGTTGGAATACTGAAGTCTGCAGGCTTGGATGAGGGTTTCAGCAGCAGATGAGCTGAGGCAGAGGCAGAATGGGGCAATGGTACGGAGGTGGAAATAAGTGGTCTTAGTAAGGGCATCGATGTGTCTTCAGAAGCTCATGTCAGGGTCTAGTATAGCAGCAAGGTTGCAAATAGTCTGGTTCAGCCTCCGACACCGGTCAGGGGGAGGGACAGAGTTGGTGGTGAGGGAATGGAGTTTGTGATGGGGACAGAAGACAACAGTCTGCCCAAATTTTAGTTGAAGAAAATTTCTGCTTGTTCAGTATCTGCCCATAAGTATTTTCCACTTCATTAGCTTTTCTCGCCCTAGATCCTTAGCTGCACTATTTTCCTGAATGGATAACTGGACTACGGTCAGCCGCACCAATAGTTAAACTCCATTCACACAGGGTAAGGTTCCCAATTACCTGAGATAACGCCCCCACCCCCCAGCTTAATTTAATATGTGCCCATGAGAATGGTCATGGAAGAACTCAGCAAATTTAACTGTTCTATAAAAGAGCCCTAAAAACTTGACTTATATTTCACGGTAGCAACCATTTCCCTGCCTGAGAGGGATGTTAGCAAAAAGGATTATTTACCTTTTTGAGTGTTTTCACTGCAGGCAATTGTAATGGGGGTTAAAAGGATTCTTTTGTGTGAGTGGGCAACTGTGACTAACTTGTGGAAAGACAAAGATTATGGTGGTAGTGGGGGGGGGAGGGGGGGGCGGGGGTAGTGGTGGAAGGTGAAGTGGAGAGGTTTCATTCCCCAAAGAGACAGAAATACACAACAAAGGAAAAATACTTCAAAGAAATTATAGGTTTCCCTGTAATCAGCTGCTAATTACATACCTGAGAAGCCTATTAAATTGTGAGCAAGGACTCAAACTGCTAATACAAAAGGAGATTAAAAAATCTTTCACTAGCTTTTCTTATTAAAGAGAGCACTTAATCGAGTTCAGTGAATATAATTTGCTCACATAAATCCTTTGATTTCTCCATGGGCTAATGAACTTTAGAATAATGGCCCCGGGTTTAATTGCCGGCTTGTATTGATTTCAGTTCAGTCTGGATTTTGCACTGGGCCTCAGTGCCTTCCTGGCAGGAAGGGGCAAATTATCCTGGGGTCATGCTGCTGATTTATGCTGGTAAATGTTGGGAGAGGGCAGGATCACCCTAGGCAGTGTTGACCCCTATGGTCTGATAATCTACAAGCTATTTAGATTCATATGTGAAGGAAATGTTGGGAGAGTCAATAACCAAAGGACACAAATGGAATTTAATTGGATAAAGAACCCAAGGAAAAGATGAGGAGCAATGTTTTTATGCAGCCAGTTGTTATCATCTGCATTGCACTGCCTGAAAGGACTGTAGAAGCAGATTCACCAGTAACTTTCAACAGGGAACTGGAGAAAAGCTTGAGGGGGAAGTTTTCCAGGGTTATAGGGGAAAGAGCAGGGTTGTGGGACTAATTAAATAATTGAATATGCATTCAGGTGAGGGCAGCTGGTGCCCATGGATTTATAATCCAGCACTCACCAGGGCCTTCAGTGAAGAAGAAGATAAAAAAAAAGTTGAGGGAAATAAACTCAAAAATTGCCCATTTGAAACAGGAGTCCATGAGCTCCTGTTTTACACCCTGACAATTTAAATCAATGGAAAGTGGGAATAAAATTCAAGGACAGGGCTGATATAAAGTAGAGGGCCCATCCAATCGGTTCTGTTTGCCTCTGGATGGGTTAGCCTAAAATTACCCTCTGCACTCCATCCACAGTGGAAGGAGAAAAGAAAGAAAAGCTTGCATTGATATAATGCCCTTCACATCCTCAAGATGTCCCAAAGCACGCCCCATCCGATGGATTGCTACTGAGGTGTGAAAATGTGGACAAATATGGTTGTCACGGCATGGTCTACAAATGACAAATGAATGAGTGGTAATGCTGAATTGAAGGATAAATTTTGGCCAGGAAATTAGGTGAATTCTCTGCTCTTCTTTGAACAGTGCCATGGATTTGTTAGATCCACTTGACCAGGTTGAGTGTGGGAATGCCTCAGTTTAATCCCTTGCCTCAGTTTAATCCCTTGCCTGAAAGATGGCACTTCCAATAATGCAGCACTCCATCAGTAGTGCACTGAATGTCAATATAGATCAACATAAGAATTAAGCTAGGCAGGCATGAAGTTGGTCTCTGGTTATTTATAGAATGTGAGGCACAATTATCACTTCTTATTTTAAATTTCTTCACCATCATTTTCACATGATGCACATTTTCTCTATATCACCCTTCAGCTATCTGGAGTTTTACCTCAAATGAAGCATTGCCATTGCTTCTCAGTTAAGGATTGCTTCTGCTGATTCCATTTGGTCCTTAATTATAGGCATATAACTGGCTAATCGGCAGCAGTTCAAATATCATGAAATGGCAATCCGCTTCCAATTGCTCTGTCTGTCCTCAGAGTCTTAGGGTAAAGGTCTGAACAATTTATTTTATGGTTGACAGTTATTGTGTCAGAAAATTAGCAGCATGGCATTTAAACACTTACTGACTTCTCAGCTCCAAGCTTTTCCATCATTTATTTACTGCCTGGAGAGATTGATTTTTCCCTCTTTGCCTTGGCAGGTTTGTTGATTTTGACGTTAGAGATTATGTGTCACCTGCTCCTGTTTAACATGTAATTCATGTAATGTTGAAAAATTCTCCTGGTTTGCATAGAGAGTTGACATTATTATCTCGAAGCTGGATCTTGGGAATGTATTATGCAAAAATACTACCTTCCGCATTTCATTATTATCTCATCTGTCAGTTGGAAGTGCCATGGTTACTTCTAGTTTGCATCTTCTTAGTTTCCAAGTTGCCTTTCTGCAAGGTTTCACAAGTAAATTTTCATTAGGTAAGGGAATTGAGGGATACGGAATCATAGTGGGTAGATGGAGTTAGGTCACAGATCAGCCATGATCTCCTTGAATAGCAGAACAGGCTCAAGGGGCTAAATGACCTCCTCCTGTTCCAATGTTCTATGTTCCTACTGGTTTCAAATAACTTTAATCAGATGAGATTAAATATGATTTATTTATTTCAAAAATAGTATTCAGTAGATTGTAAGATTATGGGTAGCAAATCTGGAAACCAAGGTGGTTTGCAGTTAGCTGTAGCTCCGTCCTGTAGTGTAAGGGTCTGAAAGGGTTAATGTTTGAGACAGTGAGACTAAGCCCTCCCACTGTAGTGATGATGATGCAGTGGTCATGTGGGTATTAGGCTTGGAAGAAGCTAGAAGCATCATGGGAGGTGTTAGCTGGACAGGCTTAGTGAGAGTTTAAATAGTTATGTATATGAAATAAAAAAGTTACTATTTAGCATACAAAGGCTCCAAGATGTCTTTAAACAACACTCAAACTATGCTAACAACAATGCACAATATGGTGGCAACTGTGAACACACCCAGAAATTATTGAAAGACCTCATCTCGCACAGTAGCGCCAAGAAGACAGCAAATCTCGAAGGGAGTCTGCGAAGAGCTCCCGAGCTGCTCCATAGCTGAAGGAAGACACAGACGATCCGTTAATCAGACGTACAGGCATTCAGGCTGCATCATAGAAGCGTGGTGGACTGCAAGCAGAATCCAGGTCCAGCGATCGGGCTGTGAGTCACAGTACTGAGCAACAGTCGGGATTGGGTGAGAAACCTTTTGGAAGGGTGCATTTATTGTTTAATGGCACACTGGGTAGGCGAGACGGGAAGAAAAAGGTTGATCCCTTGCAAGGCATGTCTGGAGTTGGTGACCATTACTCGAGCAGACCATAGAGGAAAAGTGCGGGAATACCCGAAAAGAACGAGAAACCTTGGAAAGGTGCGGGAACGCTCCAATAAAGCACAGAAAAAATCCTTAAAAGAAACAGAATCCTAAAGAGTTAGGAAAAATGGATTTAGGGGTCAGCAACGTCTTCGTACACAGACACCAGTGTCCCTGGTAAATATTTTGAGCGCCGTCACAGGCAATTTCAGGAATGAGAAATTTCCCATTGACTTCTTCTTTCCAGGTAAGTCTGACTTTAAAAAAAATCACAGCCATCAGTTTCAGTTTCACAGCTGACAGGTGCTGGGAGAGGAAACAGTGGCTTCTGAACTCAGGACAAGGTTAGGGATTTCTGGTGGGTTCTGATTTTGCCTTTTTGAAAAAGCCTGCTGAAAACTCTAAACTTGTCCTGAGTTCGGAAAGCCACTGTTCCTGATCCCAGCACCTGTCAGGTGTGAAACTGAAACTGGTGGCTGTGAATTTTTTTTAAAAACTGACCAATGACAAACCTGCTCTGGGGAGAGTTCCCGCTCTCTGCAACTGTTACAGAGAGAGGGAGAAGGAGAGGGAAGAGGGAGAGAGGGAGAAGGAAGAGGGAGAGGGGAGGGGGAGAGAGAGAGAGAGAGGGGAGAGAGAGTGGGGAGAGAGGAGGCAGAGAGAGGGGTAGAGAGACAGAGACAGAGAGTGGGGGAGAGAGAGAGATGGAGAGTGGAGGAGAGAAAGGGAGAGTGGGGGAGAGAGAGGGGAGAGAGAGAGAGAGGAGGAGAGGGAAGAGGGAGTGGGGAGGGATAGGGAAGAGGGAGAGGGGAGGAAGAGAGAGAGAGGGAAGAGGGAGAGGGGGAGAGAGCGAGAGGGGGAGAGAGGAGGGAGAGAGAAGAGAGAGGGAGAGTGAGGGAGAAGGAAGAGGGAGTGGGGAGGGAAGAGGGAGAGGGGAGGGAGAGAGAGAGGGATGAGGGAGGGGGGAAGAGAGAGAGGGGGAGAGAGGAGGGAGAGATGGAGAGTGGTGGAGAGAGAGAGAGAGATGGAGAGTGGGGGAGAGAGAGAGAGAGGAAGAATGGGGGAGAGGGGGAGAGAGAGAGGGGGAGAGGAAAAGGGGAGAGAGCAGGAGGGGGGAAAGAGAAGTGAAAGAGAAAGAGGGAGGGGAGGGAGAGAGTAGGGGAGAGAGATTGGGGGAGAGAGAGCAGGGGAGGGGGAGGGGGGAGAGAGAGGAGGGAGAGAGAGAGTGAGGGGGAGAGAGGGGAGAGAGAGAGAGTGTGGGGGAGAGAGAGAGGGAGAGTGGGGGAGAGAGGGAGGGAAAGAGAGAGGGAGGTGGAGAGAGAGGAGAGAGAGGGGGAAAGAGAGAGGGAGGGAGGGAGAAAAAGGCAGAGGGGGGAGAGAGGCGAGAGAGAGGGAGAGGGGGAGGGCAGGAGAGGGGAAGAGAGGAGAGAGAGAAAGAGGGAGGGGAGGGAGAGTAGGGGAGAGTGAGGGGGAGAGGGGGGGAGAGAGGGGAGAGGGATTGAAAGAGAGAGAGGAAGAGAGAGGGAGGGAGGTAGAGGTAGAGGTGGGAGAGAGGAGAGAGAAAGAGAGGGAGATGGGGAGAGGAGAAGGGGAGCGAGCAGGAGGGGGGAAAGGGAGGAGAGAGAGAAAGAGGGAGGGGAGGGAGAGAGTGGAGGAGAGAGAATGGGGGAGTGAGAGTAGGGGAGAGTGAGGGGGGAGGGAGAGAGGAGGGGGATGGAAAGAGAGGGAGGGAGAGAGAGGGGGAGATGAATGGACACAGAGGGGGGAGAAAGAGAGGGGTGAGAGATGGATACAGAGTGGGATAGGGATTGACGCAGTGAGGGAGAGAGAGTGAGAGAGGAGTGAAAGATTACGATAACATCTGACAAATGGACATCTATCTGAATTTTCCAAATCACTACATCAAGTGTGCAAGCAGACATTGACTACTTGTGCAAGCAAAAACAAAGCCAGGTATCTCACTAAATAGGGAGAAATGCATTTTAAATCGGACTGTGTTTGGATGGCATTACACTGGCTATACACTTTATATACAAATTAATTGCTCCCATGTCCATCGCTGAGTCAATAATTTTGTCAAATATCCATGGTGCAACATGTTGGTGCCTCTCCCTGGGTCGAGATATTTGCTGCCTGAAAGCTTCCAGAATTCAGAAGGACCCAATCAGATACAGAATTGGTCAATATGGAAAAAAGATTTCTAAGATTTAGAACAGCTTCACAGCTACACGCCAGATCTGAGGCTGAGCAAATTAATTCTCTATGGTACTCCATAGGTGCAATTGCAGATGACATAATCATCAGGCAAGATATAAATGAAGCTTCAGACAATTTGAGATGTGTTACAAGCCTTCCACAAATACTTTAAGAAGTAATAAGATCCTGAAAAGGGCAAAGTTTAATGAAAGGATCCAGAAGCTGGGTGAATCAGTGGATGCGTTCATTAATGATTTGTACAGATTGGCTGAGGGATGTGAGTATGGACAACTGAAGTCTGCATTGATCAGGGACCGAATAGTTGTGAGAATAGCTGATGATTCTTTATCAGAGCTCTTACAGTCAAAAGAGGACCTCACTTTGGAGAAAGTGATTCAGATGGTAGGCAGAGGTCAGAAGACAAAATAGAGCAATTCTGCAGGCTGAAGATAAGCCTCGGAACATAATGAATCCAATGATGGTACAGTTCCTGAAGCCCAGGATGGAAAAGCACTCTACTGATAAGAAGGAACATTCAGGGAAGAAGGTGCATGACATCTTGAAACCCTGCCAGCCAGAAAGTGTTGTGTAATTGCCTTTATGAGTGATGTCCCTTTCAGATCTTATTATGCTAATGAGCTATGTACAAGCAGACATTAATGTGACTCAAAGCCAAAGGCACTTTGCTACTGTAACACCTAGGGGCAAGTCCTGTAAATAGTTAGCTCTGCACTGTATATACTTGTTAGCTGTTAATAAACCTGTTTGAGATCGTCAACGACCTGGACTCCATGTATCTCATTTGTGTTGTATCAGACAACATAAAAACCAACTCATTACATGATAGCAGCTGTGGTGAGGAGACAGAATCCAAGATTGAAGACCACAGGAAAACAGCTTTAAAAATTACCTGCAGCTAAAAGAGAGAACATTAAACGCAATACTGACCCAAACAATGTAAAGAAAAAAATCTCACTTCCAGCTGGATGACAGGCTGCAAATCAATCACTGCGATTGGGTGAGTCATTGTGCCATCTGTAGAGGAATCCCTGTTAAAAAAAAAGCCTTGAGGTGCTTGAAAAATCAATTATTTTCAAAGGCTCAGTGGGTAAAAAAGCAGGGAAGACCTAAATCCTCCCCCAGGCTGATCAAGTCGGCACCATTGCAGGAGGCACCCGACAGCAAAAAGTGCAGGAATCCTCCATTCACACAGCTCTCAGCTAGAGCTATAAAAAAATTAAAACCACTCAACCATGAAGAAATGCCTATTGAATGGCTGCATAAACAAAGTCTAGCAAAAAAGCACTTGAAATGCCTATTGCACATCTGTATAAACAGACAGACTGGAGTGCTGGAAGTTAGAGAAACAGTCAAGCTGCTCCTGTCAATCAAATCAGCCAGTCGAAAGAAGAGATTTTTTATTTAAAGGGGAAACAGTACAGAGTTATAAAGCAAGTTCTTAAAGCATGTTTTAAAGCAAAGGAACAGCAGGAAGATGGATACTAAACTTCCCAGCATGAACTAAGAAGGACATTGATATCCTATCTGAGTTTCAACTGTTTTATGTTTTACAGCCCAAGTAATGGTAGATCCAGAAAAACAGGCTGGAAAAATAATGATAGTGATTGGAAATGAGGGATTGCACAGAATCAATATCACTGGATTACCTGAACAGGACTAGAAAGATCGGGCAAAAATATGGAAAGTGCTGGAAGATCAGCTCCAATTGAGAGTCAATTTTCGAAAGCACCGCCTGGAATTGATGTCCTACAGGCAGCAGCCACAGGAATCAATAGAACAGTTCATCAGCAGATGCCATAGTAAGTGCAATAAATGTGATTTCTCAGAAGCTGAGCTATCAAACCGAATAATGGAGTTGGCGATTGTATCAACACCCATTGAAGCATTTCAGAAGGACCGCTTGGGGAGAAAGAGAGGTCGCAGCATCGATGCACTGCTGGAAGATGGCAGGAAATACGAAGCCATTGTAAGCAGGACCACAGCACCTAAAAGCACTAGTTGCAGCCAACAGTATCGGCTGTTTCAACCAGGTCGAAAAGGGCAATTAGGCTGTGTGGTAAGTGTGGTTGGTCTCAGTCATGGCAAATTTGTCCTGCATTTCATGACCTATGCAAGGCATACGGTGCAAAAGGACACTGTACCTGCCTATTAGTTAGTTAGTTAGTTAGAGATACAGCACTGAAACAGGCCCTTCGGCCCATCGAGTCTGTGCCGACCATCAACCACCCATTTATACTAATCCTACACTAATTCCATATTCCTACCACATCCCCACCTGTCCCTATATTTCCCTACCACCTACCTATACTAGGGGCAAGTTATAATGGCCAATTTACCTATCAACCTGCAAGTCTTTTGGCATGTGGGAGGAAACCGTAGCACCTGGAGGAAACCCACGCAGACACAGAGAGAACTTGCAAACTCCACACAGGCAGTACCCAGAATTGAACCCGGGTCGCTGGAGCTGTGAGGCTGCGGTGCTAACCACTGCGCCACTGTGCCGCCCAATGCAGGAATTCTGGCTCCAAAGGCACAGCCAGAAGTCACAGTCAGACACAAGCGAACAGACAACAGGGCAACTGCAGCAAGGAAAGCACCAGAGACCTGTACAAATGCAAGCCGATACATGAAGTCACCACCGAAGCAGACCCGAGACAAGACCCAGAGACAAGTAGTTCTCATACAGAAGACAAACAGGCATTTCACATTGTGAGCCTGACACATCATGTTCATAAAGTCAAGCAACTGGAAGCTTTCACCACTATTAACATAACGTACTCAAAGGAAGCTGGCAAACATACACTCATGGTCAAGATAGTGTTAAGACCAGGTGAAAAAGGGGTCTAGGGTTCCCTCTCAGCCTTCACCTGGTCTTACCGTAACAGGGTTTAATTTTAAACACACGTGTTTTTAGCTCCCCCTTGGTGAATCCTTGTTCACTGCTTTCCAATTATATGGTAAAGAAACCAGCACAAACAGGTTTTCTTAGGTTTAAAGAAGAAAGGTTGAAATTTATTAAACTTAAACTTAAACCTCAGTTAACGCCTATGCTGATGCGCCCATGCTAGCATGCATACATGATACACACATGCAGATAGAGACAGAAAAGAGCAGAAGAAAAATAAAGTGGAAAGGTTTGCGGGAATCTCTGAACAGGGTTTTTGCTCGGTTCTTCGAGCTCACTGTTGAATCCTTGATTGTAGGCAGATCATGCTTTTCATTGGGGCCAAGTGTTCTTCTTAAACCTTGTTCACTGTAGGAGACCTTTCTCTTTTGGGGTTCATGTGTCATCAGTAGATTTGGAGTTCCATGAGAAAGATAGGGAGAGCCAGACAGGAACGGTCTTCTTCAGTCCAGGAGCATACTGCAATCTCTCAGTTCAAAACTCTTTGTACAATTCAGAAAAAACAGGTTGCCAAACATGCTAGTATCATGCAAGCCCCCACCTGCCAAGAATGAGGCACATTAATTTTGCTACTTGGACATTAAATTTCAAATTGTTGCTGGGAATATGAGAAGACCTGTGACAAGGGGTTTCCAGGCCCCTGGCTGGAAAGACATTTTTGCATATTAGCAGACAGTGTTTGGTAACAAAGGAGCTATCCCATGCTCCAATACAATTCACAAGCAAATGTGGTCAAACCAGTTAGTCACATGACTAACTTGCTTGGCAGTCTGGGATGCTTTTCTGAATGCTATAGTTTTGAACAGAGAGCTGGCAGAAAGCTGATTGCTCCTGGATTGAAAAGACTTCTCCTGGCTGGCTCGCCACAGCTTCTCCTGTCTGCTCCCATCTCTTTCTCATGGAACTCCAAAACCCACTGAAAGCACACGAACCCCAAGGAAGAAAAGTCTCCTGCAGTGAACAAGGTTAAGAAGAATACTGGGCCCCAATGAAAAGCAAGATCTACCTACAATCAAGGATTCTACAGTGAGCTTGAAGAACCATAATAACAGATGTTTCCACTTTATTTTTCTTCTGCTGTTTTCTATTTGCTAGTGTGTATCACATATACATGCTAGCATGGATGCGTCATGTATCCGTCAGCGTGAACAGAAGTAGAGATCAAATTTAAGTTTAATAAGATTTCACTTTTCTTCTTTAAACCTGAGAAAACCTGTTGGGCTTGTTTCTTTGCCTTATAATTGGAAAGCAGTGAACATGGATTCACCAAAGTGGAGCTCAAAAACAATGTGTTTAAAATTAAACCCTGTTACAATAAGACCAGTTGAAGGATGAAAGGGACCCCTAGACCTCTTTCTCACCTGGTCATAACACTAGTCACGTGACCAGCTGGTCTGACCACTTCTGTTTGTGGATTCGGCCATCCCAGCAGTCATCCTGAAATTTGAGCTCCCTCACCTTCAATGTTTGGTGCTCAAAGTCCATTGTGGATTAAATTGGATAAGGGAAATAACCCCTTTGTCTCCACAAGCACTGTCTGTTAATATGCAAATGTCTTGCCAGCCAAGGGCCTGGTGATTTTTTAAAAAATAAATCCTTTCTAAACTTCAGCAACATTTTTCAAATCAATGTTCATATGGCAAAATTAATGTGCCTCATTCTTGGCAGGTGGGGGTCTTCATGACAATAGACATCAGTGCTAGTGTAAATATTCTACAAGCCCAAATCCTCAAAGATATGTACCAGAGTCATTGGAGATACAACTGACAACTGCCAAGATATCTGCATACAACAGGTCACCCATAGCTTGCAGTGGCACATTAACAATGCAATGCAGCTATGGAAAATCTGCATGGAAACCACAAACATTCAACCTAGTAGACATGAGCAGACCAGCTAATGAATTGTGTACCAGTACGTAGTCATGTGACTCAGATCCAGAGGTACTTTGCTCCTGTAATACCTAGGGGCAAATCCTGTAAATAGTTAGCTCTGCACTGTATATACTTGTTAGCTGTTAATAAACCTGTTTGAGATCTTCAACAACCTGGACACCACACATCTCATTTATGTTGCATCAGACAACGTAAGAAGCTTCTCATTACAGAAAGACCCACAGACATGAACAGTGTCTTGCTAATAAAGCTGAATGCTTTAATTGCAATAAGACAGGTCATATCGGAAAGGTGTGCCACAGCAAGACCTCTCCTCACAGAAATGCCAGCCAAAATCCTTTACAAATGGAGTTGTGAATGAAGTGGAGCAACTTCCATTGGAAGACAAACCAGGAAACTTCCTAGGGGAGGTTAATGACCCCAATCAGGCATTCTGGACAGCAGACATTTATGTCAATGAACATATTACTATTTTCAAATTGGACACAGATGCAAGTGTGACAGTTCTGTCAGACCAAGAGCCGTAGTTGTCACAGAATCACAGAATTGGTACAGCACAGAAGGAAGCCATTCAGCCTATTGTGTCTGCACCAGTTCTCCGAATGAGGAATACACTTAATGCCATTTCCCCGCCTTCTCCCCGTAACCCTGCACATTCTTCCTTTTCATATAACAGTCTAATTCTCTTTTGAATGCTTCAATTGAACCGACCTCCACCACGTTCTCAGGCAGTGAATTCCAGACCTTAACCACTCGCTGCGTGAAAAAGTTTTTCCTCATGTCGCTTTTGCTTCTTTTACCAATTACTTTAAATCTGTTCCCTCTCATTCTCGACCCTCTCATGAAAGGGACCAGTTTCTCTCTATCTACTCTGCCCAGACACCTCATGATTTTGAATGCCTCTATCAAATCTCCTCTCAGCCTTCTCTTCTCCAAGGAAAACAGTCCTAACTTCTCCAATCTATCTACATAACTGAACTTCCTCATCCCTGGAACCATTCTCGTGAATCTTTTCTGCACTTTCTTCAATGCCTTCACATCCTTCCGAAAGTGCAGTGCCCAGAACTGGACACAATACTCCAGCTGAGGCCGAACTAGTGTCTTTATACAAGATCAATATAACTTCCTTGCTCCTGTACCCTATGCACCTATTAATAAATCCCGTATGCTTTATTAACTACTCTCTCAACCTGTCCTGCCATCTTCAATGACTTCTGCACATATACACCCAAGTCCCTCTGCTCTTGCACACCTTTTAGAATTGTGCCCTTTGTTTTATATTGTCTCTCCATGTTATTCCTACCAAGATGAATCACTTCACTCTGCATTGAATTTCATCTGCCACTTGTCCGCCCATTCCACCAACTTGTCTATGTCCTTTTGGAGTTTTACACTATCGTCCTCACAGTTCACAATGCTTCCAAGTTTTGTATCATCTGCAAACTTTGAAATTTTGCCCTATACACCAAGGTCTATGTCATTAATGCATATCAGGAAAAGCAAGGGTCCCAACACTGACCCCTGGGGAACTCTACTACAAACCTTCCTCCAGCCCGATAAACATCCATTAACTACTACTCCTTGTTTCCTGTCACTCAGCCAATTCCGTATCCATGCTGCTACTGAACCTTTTATTCCATGAGCTATAACTTTGCTCACATGTCTGTTGTTTGGTACTGTATCAAACACCCTTTGGAAGCCCATGTACACCACATCAACTGCATTGCCGTCATTAACCCTCTTTGATACCTGTTCAAAAAAACTCCAGCAAGATAGTTAAACATGATTTTCACTTAAGAAATGCATGCTGACTTTCTTTAATTAACCCACAGTTGTCTTTGTGACTATTTTGTCCCGAATTATTCTTTCTGGAAGTTTCCCACCACCGAAGTTAAACTGACTGGCCTGTAGTTGCCAGGCTTATCTTTACACCCTTTTTTGAACAAGGGTGTAATGTTTGCAATTCTCCAATCCTCTGGCACTAGCCCTGAATCTAAGAAAGACTGAAAAATTATGGTCAGTGCCTCTGCAATTTCCACTGTCACTTCCTTCAGTATCCTTGATGCAACTCATCCGGTCCTGGTGCCTTATCCACCTTAAGTACAGACAGCCTATCCAACACCTCCTCCTTATCAATTTTAAACCCTTCTAGTGTCTGAATTACCTCCTCTTTCACCATTGCTTGGGTTGCATCTTCTTTCTTGGTAAAGACAGATGTAATGTATTCATTTAATGCCTTAGCTATGCCCTCTGCCTCCATGTGTAAATCCCTTTTTAGTGCCTAGTCGGCCCCACTCCTCCTTTTACCATCCTTTTACTATTTACATGTCTATAGAAGACTTTAGAATTCCCTTTTATGTTAGCTACCAGTGTCTTTTCTTTGCTTCTCTTATTTGCTTTTTCACTTTCCCTTGTCGATGTATCGCTTACAACCTGCTGACAGTTACACGGTCCAGGAGGGATTGAATTGAAAGTTAAGGGAAAGTTACAAGCTACACTTCAATATAATAGGGGAAGATGGATAATGGAAACCCTATATGTTCTAAACAACAGTGAATTTTCTCTGGTAAGCAGAAAAGCAGGCTTAGACCTACATTCACTCGAGAAGGTGAATGAAATCAAACAGCCAGAGTCCAACAGTTGCTTTCAAGCAGAATTTCCAAAGCTATTTTTCAGTCTAGGAAGACTTTACACCAAGAAAGATACCACACTTGTTGATGAACCAAGTTCAACATCAATTGTAAGAGAGGAAAACTCAACTTCCTATTCTACCCAGAAAAATACTACCAGGGCTAGACGTACAAGACTACAAAAAAGATCAAGACAGAGAGCAGTCTTACAGGAACCAACAAACTCGCAATTACAATAAGAGATTTTGTACCAGAAACCTACCAATCTTAAAGGAAGAAGAGAAGGTAATGGACACGATATCTAGGATGTGACAGTAGAGACATCCAGAGAGACGAAGTTCATCTGAGATCTTATGTAGTACTCACTCCTGAGGGTACTAAATGTTGAACTAGGAGAAACCTTATCCCTATACCTCAAACACAACAACCAATCATATATCTGGAAGAACCAGATGATGATCAAGAAACCCAGAGGCAACTGAATACTACAGACATTGTTCAAGGCCATCCAAGTCGTCGAACATGATTTTCAATAAAGACTACAAATCTTGCATGTCTGACAAGAACATGATTAGGGAGAGTCGTGAAGCCTCTTGACAGACTGAATCTGTAATGTCAGAGACTTTGGGAGGGATGGGGTAATATGTAAAGTCAAAATGAATGAATGTATATATATCAAAAATATATATGGACAAAGTCTTCGGGGGAGATGTAGTACAAGGGTCTGAAAGGATTAATGTTTGAGATGGTGAGAGTAGCCCCTCCCACTGTAGTGATGATGATTTAGTAGTCACATGGGTATTAGGCTTGAAAGAAGGTAGAAGTGCCATGAGAAGTGTTAGCTGGACAGGCTAATGAGAGTGGAAATAGTTATGTATATAAAATAAATGAGTTAGTATTTAGCCATACAAAGGCTCTGAGACAACTGTCAACAACGTTCAAGCTATGTTAGCAACAATACACAACACACCCCATAGCACAATGTCGCAGTTTGGATCTGGATCAGGAAAATGATATGGCCCATTGATCCATCATGGCTCCACCATCAAGAAAGAACACACAGACCCCCTCCCAAATGTTTCTTAAATTATTCCAGAGTTTTTGGCCTCAATATTTACCTAGCTGTGCGTTCAGAGGGGTCTAGGGGGAATGGGAGGAGTTATGGACAGAAAGCCTAGATGTATGGGTTTCTCGTTAAACATTTTCTCCAGATTGCTTGCTGGACAGCCAGTCTGCATGACAGGCCAGAAGGGTCAGAAAGCCTACAGCAGAAGGACATAGTGGAGGAGCAGGTAGGGAGGCAGAGAGAGATCGTGGTCAGGGGTATCTAGTGGGGGTGGAGTGAAAGATTGAGGGGGTGATGGAAGATTCGTGGTCAGGGTGGAAGGTGAAGATCATGGTTGGAGGGTGAGAGATCGTAACCAGGGGGCGAAATCACGGGATGAGGGTGGAGATGGTCGGAGGCGTGGGTCTGATTGTGGGTTGGGAGGGGTAGGGACAGTAGATACATTGTGGGGTAGCTTACAGACTAACTTGTTTGGCCTGGAGGAAATATTCCTACTCCTCCTGGCCCACAAGCAGTGCTGTAAAGGCAATTACCTGATAGATCCGGACCTTCTCACCTCCTATTACCTGCTTGGTTTCCTGAGCCTCGGGAAAGCTAGCTGACATGAGTTAAAAATAGAAACACTGCTAAAATGAAGAAAGACAACATCCTTAAAATCCTTCAATGACAGCTGATTAGTCACTCATCTCTCGTCAGGCCTCAGTTAAAACCAGAAGCGGGCAGATTCGAGGCGGATTGGAGCCAGGTTTGAAATTTTAGAAGTTTTAGCTTCTCACCCGACACCAGCCCACCTATCTTTGGGGTTTAACACTACCCACTTTGTCTCTACCATCCTACCTGAAGTCCATTCTACTCATTCTTTTTACAAGGATAAATTTCCTGCTCTCAGCTCAAAATTTACCTTTGAACTTTGGCCTCTTTCTCCTATGGCCAGGATTTAATATGTTTACGTGATGTTTCCAAATTTACTTTTTTTTATTGCATGTGATGTTTTCCATAAACCTCTGTGAGGCTCCCTCCCAGTCCATTCCTCTGAAGGCTGAAGAGTTTGAGTTTCTCCAATAAAGCATTGAGCAAGATCATCATGCTTTATATTCTAACCATTCCACGCGCTGATTTAACCTCTGGAAAATTACACCATCGCGTCACTGACGTGGCAACATGGCTTGAATGTGACATCACCACGGTGAACACAATGAGCAGCTGTATTCCCTCTTCTCTCTCCAGCAATGCAGACAGTTGCCACCCCCAATGATCATGAGAAGTTTGTATTTGCATGAAGAAAGGGAAATTAAAGGATCACACTGTAGTCACAAACTCTTCTTGCAAAAATAGTCTAGTCATATGCAGAGATTTATAGAATTGCAAAGACTATTTATGATACAGTAAACCCACAATCTAACACATATTTACACTTTAATAGGAAAAAAAATCACAGACTCCCAGTGAATAGACAAACCAGCCAGTCTGGGCCACTTGTGTGGTTTTAGTTAGAACTCCTAGGGCTTATCTCATGGTCCAGGCAAGGAGCTTCTCTCCAATGCAGTGCATTCTGGAAAAAGAGAACTTGCATTTTCATAATTAAAACAGCAAATTACTGGAAATACTCAGCAGCTCCGGCAGCATCGGTGGAGAGAGAAACAGAGTGAATGTTTCAGGTCGATGGCCTCCCGTGCCGAACCTGCTGAGTATTTCCAGCATTTTCTGTTTTTATTTCAGATTTCCAGCATCCGCAGTATTTCACTTTTGCATTTCTACAGCACCTTTCAGCACGCCAGGACATCCCAAAGCGCTTTGCAGGAATTTTGAAGTGTAGTTGTAATGCCAGAAACACTCTTGTGAACACCGTTGCGGTGCAGAAAATCATAGGATGCACAGCCACAATTTCCCACAATGAGCTCTCTGTGATTGTGGCTCTTTATTGGTAGTGCAATGTTGCAGGATCAGCCTTCCCATCACTTGCTTACCCCTGAAATGGTTTTCCAGTATGGCTTCCTCTAGTTTAGAAACATTCAAAGTAATTGTGTACAGCATTTCTGCTGATGCTGTCGATATAAATTATCCTGAAAAACATTACGTTCGGGACAAATAAGATGAAGGGTCGAACATGTTGCACGACAACAAGAAAAATGACAAGATAAAATCTATAGGCCTATCAGAAACTATCATTTGTGCCTGCTTTGTAAATTATATGCCTATGTTTTAGCTTTTTGAGTGGCTGCTAATCTTTATTTATTCATCATCTCCATTTTTTTCATGAACACAGCCGTCAATTAATCTCAATGTGTCACTGGCGCTGGAGTTTTTTTTAAAACATTTAATGGATGTATCTGTTATTAAATAGAACCCAGGTCAACCGTGATCCAATTCGAGTTAAGTGATGATAATACCTGACATTGCTGAGATGCAGCTTAAGGCGATTAATCAAAATTGCATGACATATTCGATTCCACTGTGATCATTCAGGTTTAGATCCAAATTCTGACCGATGCCTAATTTATTCTGAAAGTTCTCTAGCACAGGTTAGACTCTTAACCCTTACTGGTACTTGAAACGTGCCCCTAAGGCTCAGTTTGATCAGTGGCAAGTTAGAAAGGGTGCGCTTTCTTCTAGAATCATTTGAAAGCAGTTCTTTGCAGATCACATAAGGAGAGGCATTAATGCTATGTGTAAAAGAGAGTCTGGGCCATACTCTCCATGTGGGTGGGGGGATGAAAATCAACTCTAATTTCTAACAGGGCAAGTCTGCTTTGTATCATATACAGGCCTGCCAGCATGGACGTTGTAATAATCTGAATTAAAACTAATTAAAATGAATTAAACTTCTAAATTGAAGCTGACATTTAGCAACAGCACTTTGATTCCCCATTTTGAAGTTAGCAATCCTCTGATAAACAGTCAAGGGTTTCGGAAACAGCTGAACCCTAAGTGCTGTGAGACAGTTTGGCTGCTCGCAGTCTATCAATTCTCCCAGCTTCCCAGCAGGATAGTGGGTGTGTGACATCTTTATGATAGTGAGGTGCCATCATGTCAAGGTGCACTAACAGACTGGCATCCCCTTCACAGGAAGAAATGTTTTGTGTAAACCTCATGGTTTAGCTATCAGGTTTTGGAGTTTTTATGGTTTTGATTAGTTCCTGAAGCCTAGAACTTAATCGTGGGAAGAGGATAAACTGCAGAATTGTTAGCTGCACAAACTGAAAGCAAAATACTGGGGATGCTGGAAAACTGAAACAAAAACAAGAAATGCTGGAATCACTCAGCAGGTCTGGCAGCATCTGTGGAAAGAGAAGCAGAGTTAACGTTTCGGGTCAGTGACCCTTCTTCGGAACTGACAAATATTAGAAAAGTCACAGATTATAAGCAAGTGAGGTGGGGGTGGGGCAAGAGATAACAAAGGAGAAGGTGCAGATTGGACCAGGCCACATAGCTGACCAAAAGGTCACGGAGCAAAGGCAAACAATATGTTAATGGTGTGTTGAAAGACAAAGCATTAGTACAGATTAGGTGTGAATACACTGAATATTGAACAGCAGCCAGTGCAAACTTGTAAAAAAGCCTGAAAAAAACAGTGGGTAAGCAAACTGAACAAACTAAGATGAAATGAAATAAATGCAAAAAAAGATTGTAAAAATGTAAAAAAGAATGTAAAAAAAAGGAAGAAAAAATAACTAAAAATGAAAGTAAAATGGGGGGCTGTCATGCTCTGAAATTATTGAACTCAATGTTCAGTCCGGCAGGCTGTAGTGTGCCTAATCGGTAGATGAGATGCTGTTCCTCGAGCTTGCGTTGATGTTCACTGGAACACTGCAGCAATCCCAGGACAGAGATGTGAGCATGAGAGCAGGGGGGAGTGTTGAAATGGCAAGCAACCGGAAGCTCAGGGTCCTGCTTGCGGACTGAGCGGAGATGTTCCGCAAAGCGGTCACCCAGTCTGCGCTTGGTCTCCCCAATGTAGAGGAGACCACACTGTGAGCAGCGAATACAGTATACTACATTGAAAGAAGTACAAGTAAATCGCTGCTTCACCTGAAAGGAGTGATAAGGCCACAACACTCCTTCAGTTCAATGGAAGGTCTTTGTCAGCTCATTAGTTTTACCTTGTGAGAGTATTTGTTCTGGTATAATGAGTTATTCAACATGATGTGGCAAGATTTGCGTAGGCTGCAGTTTCAGACCTTGAGCAGGGGCTATTTAGCAGCCTCGGTCAGAGTGTACTCTCAGGATAAGGGAGCTGACAGCTACAGTCTAAGTGGCACATTTTCTGGTGCTTCCCAGATTCAATAACTAGCAATAACTATTGAGTTAGCAGCTATAACCTATTAGATGAAGGACTTTACACATTGTCTCACTGTAGTAATTTTATGTTAAATGAATAACAATTTTGTTAAATCTTTGATATGGTCAATGTTTTGTATACGAAACATATCACTGTGGAATCTACACCTTAAAAATAAAGCCTGATTCCAGGGTGCGGCTAATGTGTATGGAATGTTTCATTGAAGGTGTTGAACCAAAGATAGAAATATAAGAGGACATTTGGATCGACAATCTAACAGCACCAACACAATGAGTATCAGCAAGCTCGCTGATGCAACATGGTGTCACTTAACTACTGACATTCCCTTACTTCCTGTGAAGAAGGATCTTACCTCAGCTTATCCCAGATCAGGAAATCACCGGATGGAAACTCAGTGTGACAGATCTTCACATCAATTTGTGCCACACAGCGTTGACACTTTTCTGAGAAACTTAAAACAATATTAGCCTAGGCTTTCCCATCTGGCAGAAATCAGACTGCTGAAATAGTACACTGACTCTGTGAGCAGAATTTTATTCTGCCCTTGGAGGTGGGCAGGGAGGTGGGGGGTGTTGTATGATCACCTCAAAAGTGATGTCCCTCTAAGAACACGGTATGCTAATGAGCTAAGTACCAGGATGTAGTCATGTGACTGGAAACCATAGTCACTGCAACTATCACACACTAGACAAAGGTTCTGTATATAGTTTGCTCTGTATTGTATACACTTCTTTAACTGTTAATAAACCCTCTAGAAATCTTCAACAAACTGGAATCCACATACCTCATTGTGTTGCTTAAGATAACACAAAGAACTCATGACAGGGGGTGAGCAAGCAAAATGGCAAGGGGTGCCGTTCCCGATGTCGCCTGAGTCCCCTGACATTTTGTCCGAGATAGGGAAGGCCGAGGACAGCCTACCCACTCCAAGCCAATTGAGTCCCTTAAGTAGCCAATTAATGGCCACTTAAGGGATTCTTCCCGCCTCGAACTCAATTTTACAGAAGGCAGAGGGACTCGCTGCTGAGGAGAGAAGCTGCCAGATAACGCCTGGCAGCCTCCTAGTGGGGTCAGGAGGCGTCCCTCCCTTGGGTGAAATCCAGGGACCTTGGAAGGCCCCCCACCCCATCAATGATTGCTGCCCATCCCGCTCCCGGAAGATACACACCCACACTCATCAACCACACCCTCAACCCGATCACCGGGGACTGTCTGACTAGCCTCAGTGACCCTGACCCCACTCATCTGTCCCAGGGTCTTCCCTCTCCTCGATGTTGCAGGGCCTCCTGTACTGCAGAGATGTCGGGCTTTCGATTGACCGCAGCTCTGGAGGTGGGAGCTCATCCCTTAAAGGGATGGTGTCTCTGAAAGCGGGCAGTTAATTGCCTGTCTACCATGAAATGGCTTTGGGGGTCCAAAGGAGGGTCAAGGTGATGTTGCTCCTCGTCTTCCGGCCTGCCAACAGGACCCCCGTCACGGGAACAAAATGCAGCCCTGTTTCTCTTTCTAGAATCAGGGTATGGGTAGCATTGAATTTGTGTTACTGGACCAGTAATCCAGAGGCCTAGACTAAAAGAAAAGACTTGCATTTATATGGCGCCTTTCATGACCACTGGACGTCTCAAAGGGCTTTCCAGCCAATGAAGTGTAGTCACGGTTGTAATGCAGGAAACATGGCAGCCAATTTGTGCACAGCAAG
Source organism: Heterodontus francisci (assembly GCF_036365525.1). Classification (NCBI taxonomy): domain Eukaryota; kingdom Metazoa; phylum Chordata; class Chondrichthyes; order Heterodontiformes; family Heterodontidae; genus Heterodontus; species Heterodontus francisci. The sequence goes on from NC_090377.1 coordinate 110,332,028, forward strand.
ATCCCACAAACAGCAATGTGATAATGCCCAGATAACCTGTTTCTGGGATGTTGATTGTGGGATAAATATTGGCTGGGACACCGGGGATAACTTCACTGCTGTACTTCAAAATTACACCATGAGACCTTTTACATCCACTCGAGCAGGCAGATGGGGCCTCGGTTTAACATCGCATGCAAAAGGCAGCACCTCTGACAGTGCAGCACTCCCTTAGTACTGCACTGGAGTGTCAGCCTTACTTTTTATGCTCCAGTCCTGGAATGGGACTTAACTCCAGAAGCTTATGAGTTCGAGGTGAGAGTGCTACCAACTGAGCTACAGCTGACACTACTAATGATACACAAGACATGAGTTCAAATCCCACCACGATAGCTAGAGAATTCAATTAGTTAAATAAATCTGAATGAAAAGATAGTCTCAGTAATGGTGACCATGAAACTACTGGATTGGCATAAAAACCCATCTGGTTCACTAATGTCCTTCAGTGAAGGAAATCTGCCACTCTTACCCGGTCTGGTCTATGTGACTTCAGACCCACAGCAATGTGGTTGACTCTTAAATAATCAGCCACTCAGTTGTTAAGAAGGTGGCTCACCACCATCTTCTCAAGGGCAATTAGTGATGGGCAATAAACGTTGGCCTTGCCAACAACACAAATATCCCATGCATGAATAAAAAGAAGTGATACGGTTGAGGTTTGAACAGGGAAAGTGGCTGTGATTGGAAGCTCACACTGTCATAATTCTCATTGTATTGTATGGTACTCCCAGATCTAGCTAGACAGCTGAAGCACTGCCTCAACATGTTAATGTTGTGCTTGATAATTACTCTGCTGAATATCAACACCCCATAACACCGACATCCTGCAATATCATAGAGATTACATTAACCACAGCTGCCGAGTATAATCTTGAACTGACCAGGACCCAAACCGAGGCTCACCTTTATGGGTCAAATATTGATGGATCTTTAAAAGGAAGCACTGTTACACTGCCTGAGAAGCAAGCAATAAGTTGTATAATGTGCTAAACACTCAGATAGTGAAATGCTTTTCTGTTGTGCAAGGGAGTCTGTGTGGCAACATGAGTGTAGTCTAGAAACGTCTAGACCTTTGAGAATGCTGCCACTCTGTAAAATTGCACACTCCTCTCATGTTGCTCTTTGAAGGTTATCCATATAGGCTCATTTCATTGGCTTCACTCGAGTGTGCCAGCCGTGACCTCTGTGACCCAGTAGCATCATTAACTCCAGGTTTCCCTCTAACACACACGCACACAATCCTTCATTATCCCTGGGCCAATATCCTGGAGCTCTCTACCTAACACCATTTGAGGGCATCATCACCACAAGCATTCCAGAAGGCACCCCCCACCTCCACCATCTTCTCAGAGCAAGTCGGAATGGGCAATAAATGTGGTCTTGCCAGAATCACCCACATTCCGAGAACAAATTAAAGTAAAACTGATAACGCTTTTGGCAGCCTTCAAACTTAAGATTGAGAAATTAGGCCCAATGCTAATGAACCAAGCATATGACTATTTATTGAGCAAACTCTTTGGAAAATCAGCACTCCCATGTCACTGTTGACTGGGACAATGGTTGTATCAGGTCTTTCTATAGCCGAGGGCAGAAGGTGGTTGCATGGCCCCCTTTTAAGCCTGCCCTGATCCTTTCCCATGATTGTGCTGTGCTTTTAGCAATTTAACCCTAATGCAGCTGTCTCTCAGTGATAGCATTCTCATCGCTGGAGTCAAAAGGTTGTGTGTTCGAATTTCTCTCCAGAGACTTGAGTACAGTCCTGAGGAAGTGCTGCATGGTTGGAGGTGCCATCTTTCAGATAGGAATTTAAACCGAGGCCCTGTTTACCTTCTCTGGTGGATGTAAAAGCATGGTACTATTTCAAAGAAGAGCAGGGCGTTATCCCCCAGTGTCCTGGGGCCAAGCAGGGAGTTATCCCCCAGTGTCCTGGGGCCAAGCAGGGAGTTATCCCCCAGTGTCCTGGGGCCAAGCAGGGAGTTATCCCCCCGTGTCCTGGGGCCAATATTTATCCCTCAATCAACACCTAAAAACAGATTATCTGGTCATTATTACATTGCTGTTTATGGGATCGTGCTGTGTGCGAATTAGCTGCTGTGTTTCCTACTTTACAACAGTGACTACACTTCAACAGTACTTCATTTAAGCACTTTGGGTTATCCTGAGGTTGTGACCAGTGTTATAGAACGTGCAAGCCTTTCTTTCTTTACCCACTATTTACCAAGTTCAGTTGGAGTGCAGGACATGGCTGAAATGAGGAGAAATTATAGCAAGCAAGTTTTAAACTTAGTTGATAGCACTGACTGCATGCTGAGTTCTAACTCTCCACACACTGCATAATCTTCACATCACACGTGCTTTAAAGTATCACATGTCAGTATACTGCTAGCAATTTGCTGCTATACTATACAACCCATGACTGCAACATTTTAACCTGATAACCATATAGGTGTGGATGAAAGCTCCTCTGTGCTGCATTAAGCAGTCCAGCGGAGCTGCTGACACCCACTGACTCTGGGAAGTGCTGTGCCGCACTCTTGGAGAAGGGTTCTATTTTGCTGTTTTGAAGAAAGGCTGTGTGAATGTTCAACTAGATATAACTGGGCCATACATAGCGATATGTGATCATGTTAAAATGCTTTGTACAGTATTGTAGATCAGTAAATTGCTTGTGATATACCTGCTTGAGATACCTTATTATAAGCATAGAGTGTGCAATGTTACAGCTATGCCCAGCACAACGTATCTAAATAGTTGGCAGCACAGCATGAGGATGGTGCTGCAAACTAGGTATAAAACATTCGACCCTGAACCTTTATAGATTTGTTGTGTCCTGTACCAGAACAAGAGAGACTGATGCCAATATTTGATGCCCAAAGTGAAAACTGCTCAAGGCACCAGGGCTAACACCAAGCTCAATATGTCAGCACCCTGAAAATTAGATATTCTCACAAAGGTAGTGTGCTGAGGAAAGAGGCATTTTATTTGTGGCACAGGTTGTTTATAAATATAGGGCTGAATTTTAGCAGCGTGCGGGGGCCTATTTAAATGGAGGGGGTGGAATGGCCATCCCCAATGATGTAGAAGGGGCAGACGCTCTGCCCTAGGCAATGGCGCGGTGCCATTTTTAAAGGGCTTCAAACCATTAGAGGAAATTTGAATTTTTAAAGGGAATGAATATCTAAAGTTAAACTTACGCATTAAATAACATCTTGATTCCCCTCACCCAAACCCACGAGGAATAATCGCTTCTTTAATATCCCATTCCCCCACAAAAAAACTTTTATTCAGATCCCGACCTTTCCCCCCTGACCTTCAATAACTTGAACACTCAACCACTTCCCACCATTACCCCCACCCCCCCCCCACCAATTGAAAGAGTTTTCCCCGCTCCCGCCCTGAAAATTTCACTCCTTCCCGCCTCCCCACTAGAGTCACACCTCGGATCTCCGAACAGAGATCCGCAGGCGCGGGAGCTCCGGTCAGTGGCCAGAGTATTGGCGTGGGACAGCTGTCGGGACAAGGTAAGTTTATTTGCAGCATTAACCTTTATTAACATATTGAAATCAAGGCTCCGCCGCCGAGCAGCTGTGGGGGGAGGCCGCACCGAGGCCTCGCCACCACCAGTAAAATGCAGCAGGGCCTTCCCGGTGTCGGGGGTCATGGCGAGCCTCTCCCGGACGATTTTTCCGGGCCCCCCTGCCACACCCCCTGACGTCGGAGGGCTAGTAAAATTCAGCCAATAGTGTTGGAAAGTTGGACATTGTAAGGGTCAATTTTTGAGGGGCTGTTAAACCCACTCGGAGACACCAAATATTGCTTTTAAACCTGAAAGTTACCTGTTTTTGAGTGGCCTGTGGTTAACTCACCTGATACCACTGGTGTTGGGGTCCTACAACTGACGTGGGAGTATGGTGTCACTCTTGGTTCCCGGAGCATTCTGAGGTTTCTTGGACGGTGGTTTAGGTGATTCCCTCCCTGTAGCCTTCTCTGAAAAATAGTTAGAATGATAGCAATAACTTGCATTTACATAGCACCTTTAATGCAGGAGAACATCCCAAGACACATCACCAGGAAAGCAACACAACTTGGAATAAGAGAGGAGATGTCTATCACACAAGTACCTGCCAACTCCGATGAATCTGTGAAGACACATGATGCAGATACCTCCTGCTAGCAATGTTTGGTCTTTGTTCTTTTTCTACATTTAATGGGCCAGAGGAGAAATGCATTGTCATGGAAGCAACACCAACAGTTGCTGCAGTGATCAGCGTTCTCCCTCAGCACCGAGCTTACAGTGAAATACTGTTTATGTGCATCGTAAAGCAACATTATATGCAAGACATAAGACGCAACCAGTGACAATCTTCCTGAACTGAACAAATTCTTACCTCATCTACCCCGAGTGAGACTTTTCCAACCACTTGCATCCAGGCAGTGGTAGAGCGGAAATGAGTTGGATTTTTTTCTTTAAAAGCTGGAAATTGTGGGGCTGGTGATTTTAATTCATCACCCTGCAATCAATTCAGGTTCCTCTGGGAGCTGTGGCTCAGTGGTTTCCCTCTCATCACTGAGCCAGAAGGCTGTGGATTCAGGTCCCACTCCACAGACTTGAGCGCATAAACCTCGGCTGACATTCCAGTTCAGTACTGAGGGAGTGCTGCACTGCTGAAGGTGCCATCTTTCAGATGAAATATTAAACTGACGCCCTGCCTGCCCTCTCAGGTGGATGTAAAAGATCCCACAGCACTATTTTGAAGACGAGGGAGTCATCCCCAGTGTACTAGCCAATATTTATCCCTGAATCCACATCACAAAAACAGATTATTTGGTCATTATTACATTGCTGTTTGTGGGAGTTTGCTGTGTGCAAATTGGCTGCTGTGTTTCCTCAATTACAAAAGTGACTACACTTCAAAAGTACTTCATTGGCTTTGAAGCATTTTGTGATGTCCTGAGGTTGTGAAAGATACTGTAGAAATGTAAGTCTTTCTATTGTTACAATCAGGTAAGAAAGGGGTCTAGGGTTCCCTTTCAGCCTTCACCTGGTCTTACCATAACAGGGTTTAATTTTAAACACACCGTGTTTTTAGCTCCCCCTTGGTGATTCCTAGTTCACCGCTTTCCAATTATATGGCAAAGAAACCAGCACAAACAGGATTTCTTAGGTTTAAAGAAGAAAAGTTGAAATTTATTAAACTTAAACTCTAATTCGGTTAACGCCTATGGATACACAACGCGTCCCACGCTAGCATGCATACACGATACACACATGCAAATAGAGACAGAAAAGAGCAGAAGAAAAATAAAATGGAAAAGTTTGAGGCAATATCTGAAGAGTTGTTGTTACGGTTCTTGGAGCTCACTGTACAGTCCTTGATTGTAGGTAGATCTTGCTTTTCGTTGGGGCCCAGTATTCTTCTTAAACCTTGTTCGCTGTAGGAGACTTTTCTTTCTTGGGGTTCATGTGTCTTCAGTGGATTCAGAGGCTTGTGAGAAAGAGATGGGAGCAGACAGGAGAGAGATCTTCTCAGTCCAGGAACAAACAGACTTTCTGACTTGCAACTCTCTGTGGCCAGTTCAAAAGAAAACCCTGGAACAGCAAGGTAGTCATGTGACCAGCTGGTCTAACCAGTCCTGGCCCTTATGGATTTTATCCTCATTAGCAGGCCCTGGAATGCGCTTCCTCACCTTTGATGTCTGTTAGTATGTAAATGTTTTCTTCCAGCCACGGCTGATCTGTTTAACAAGTCATTTCCTTGCTCCAACAACAGTTAAAAATCAATGTGCCTCATTCTTGGCAGCTGGGGGCCTCGCATGACACTACCATCACTTCCTGTAGAAAATATGGCAAGTGCCAATGATGAGTGGGGGAGCTGACAGCAGAGTGGCTCCCAATGGATTTCCCACCAGCTCCACTGGAGTTGCAACTGGGAGCCAGTATAAGTCACATGGAAAATGCAGGCCGCCAGATATAGATTCAAAGACATTTTATTCAGAACTTCCTTCCTTGCTTGAATGATGGATTTTGCTGCTGTTCGTATTTTCCTCTGTTCCATCTCTATTACACATAGATTCACATTAATAAAATATCCATGTTCAACAGCTCGGAACATATATTACAAAACAAAAGAGGAATGCAAAATTTCAAATGCTAAGTTTTACTTACCATACTTGCAAACTGTACTGTTAATTATTTAGGGGGATGCTTTACTTAATGAGCAATATTCAAATGATTCAAAGATGAATCAGCACCAAAGATGAATTTCCTCAGAGAAGTTAGAAAATGTCAATTTGACATTTATGTAATATTTATTATATTTTAGAGCATTTGGACAGAATGTGTCTAAGCACATGGACTAGAAATTCTAATTGGTGCAATCTACTTACAGGTGCTGAATGTACTTGTGCTCCATTTCTGGATGTTACCCAGCCTAGTTCCGTTTTTAGATGCTCCAGGGCTTTGTAAGGTAAATGCGGCTGACGGAATACTGAGTCATTCAAAGTAGAAGCTCCCAGATTTAGTCTCCCAGTCTTTGCTGATTGGCCAAGAGTTGAAACATTTCAGTTAGCCTCAGTGTCTTTGGACTTGAGGAGGAAGGGAGAGAGACAATTAGTCAGAGTTCCTGCTGTCGATCACACTCCAGTGACTCCTGCTGGAGGGGTCATGTTTGGTTATCGGATGAAAGCAGCATCTGTGGAGGAGTGGGGCTTTGACTGTTAAAGCCCTCACAATTGGACTATCTGATGACACTCACTCCAGGATCACACATGAAGTGCATTATGTGGATGAGGAACATGAGGGTCGCTGACTCGTGTGGCGCGAGCACAAGACAACGTTCTGAAAGCGGGGGGAAGAAAAACATATCATCCTGATTGTTAAAGACATCAAATACTTAACAACTCTGTAAATTTGCAGCAATCTTAATTTGTCCAGAATTCATTTATGATACATGCATACAGAAAGACACAGACACAATGTGGTATCACTCTTAATTACCAAATGAAGACCTAGACTGTGACAAAGCTGTTCAGCCCATCAAGCTTCCTTCCAGAGACTATATATAATTTGCTCAGTTGTGTAGTCTATTATGCCCTTGAAGGACTGATTTCATAATCGCATGTTCCTGGGGGTGGGTTTAATGATCAGGAGAACTAAGGTTTCCGTGTTGTAGCCCTCCTTCCAACTTGTGCTCCCTTCAAACATACCTTCCCCATTAGGAGCAGATAGTTAATTCTTCAATCGGCTGAGGAAAATTTCTGCATCGCCATTCCCAAAAACGAATCAAGCAAAACTCCATCCTCTCATCTGTGAGGTTTAGCCCAGTTTAGTATAGGATATGAGGCAAAGACTGAGACAGAGACTGCAGGCTGCTGAACATAAAGGAGTCTTCTTTATTCCGTCTTGGTTTCAATTTCCCTTTGCTGGCATGTGTGTTTTACAGCAGCCTCTAGAGTACACAATGCAATTACAATTTCAAAATACTACAACACTACCTCATCTGTAGATTTTCAGCCCTGGCTTTCTGTCCTCCACAAACATCTCTCCTCCTGACCAACATTCCTCCCTCAACCAACACCACTAAACAATTAAACTGACCAAGTGGCCATTCATTTCTTTGCTGCTTGTGGGATTGTGTCATGTGCAAAAGTGGTTTGTTTACATAGCAACAGTCACTGCATTTGGAAGTAATTAATTGCGTGAAAAGTGCTTTTAGATATTTCTGAGAGATGTGCTATGTAAATTCAAACCAGCTCCCCCAGTCCTAGCAGGACATGGCACCATCATGTCCTATTAAATACTTGCTGTAAGAACTCAAAGCACCAAAGGAGAAATGTCTTTCCCATTTGTGATGAACGAGGCTCACGCCAGCTATCAGGAGTGTGACAAACAGCAGATTGCAAGCACTCTGATACAATCAGTACTCTGCACACTGAAACTGAGAAGAACATTCAAAGATGATTTACTGAACAGTGACAGTACACATGACATGGAAGCTGTGTCCCTGTGTTTTAAGTGTGGCCCTGGACAATTGGAGTTATTGTGGAGCCCAGAATTTTAAAGTGCTACATAAAAAAACTATTTTTGATCTTCCTGTCAGTGCTGGTTTGTTATGGCTGTTTGTGAATTATTTGTAAGAAGTCTATCTTCCTCCCAGTTACACTGCAGTAATGTTAACTAATGCACAATGGGCAAAGCATAATTCAGATCTGTTATGAGTATCATTGAGCCTTGGGATTTGCCTTGTATCACACATGCATCGTTATCCCATAATCATTTCACAAGAGCAGGCCATTCAGCCCATTGCACCGATGCCAGTACGAATTCCACATCCACATCATCTGCTCTAACCCTATGCTCCTGCTCTTTCCCCATATCCTCGAGGTTTGGGAAAAAACCTAAAGGAAAGAACAGGAAAAGAATTCAACAATGTGGAAAAGTATAAAATTGAGGATAATTGGTTTGTGGGGTTTTAAATAACCTTGTGCAATTTAACTATTGCATTTGAAGCAAGCCCCTATTTTAATGGTGGTGTTAACCTATTTAATATCAATGGGCTAAAAGAATGGACCAAAAGATTTGATAACAAGATATCCATGGGTTGATGGTTTTAGTGGTTTGCACAACTTCAACCTTTCGATTCAAATCATTAGCTTTCCTACTTTGAAATGGAGAAAGCAGATTTCAAATGGTTTTGTTTTCAGCTTCCTTCAGGGGGCACCAGAAGAAGGATTTCAGACTCTCACGTGAAACGGGCACCAACTCTGTGGGGCGGCCGCAGTCTCGAGTCATTTTTGGGTTTGGGCCGCGTGTGAATGCTGCTGGTGGGCTGCGGGTGCCGCACTGCGCCTCACCGGTTGTGGGAGAGCGGGACTGGTCTGGAAGTGAGGGTGGGGGAGGTTTGAACTGATCCCAGAGGGAGTCGAGCAGGCCACAGTGTTTTTGTAGATCTGGGAGGAGCAATCCACGTGCGGGACAACGCTTGCAATTTTGTCTTGCCAACTTTCATCATCTCCCTCCCGAATGTGTTGACTCCATGCTGGGATGCAGCTCTTCAGCCACCAGTTAGTCTCCAGAACCTCAACCAAACAGTCATTATCCATGTCTGATCCCTGATAATCAGTATTGACAGGTTGTCTGACCACAGGGGCCATCACGGAGATTGTATCCTCACCTGATGTTTACACTGACACATACAGCAAAGGTTGTGCAATAGCAAATGGAAACCTGAGCTGATTTCCCTCTGGCTCAGGTCCAGTAACTCACCGTGGACTGGGAATTAAATCCAGGACTTTTTCTGGTTTACCAGGCTCAATGACTCATTGGATCAACTGATCAATACTCCAGTTAAACCACCAGCCAATTATAAATGTACGACTGTGGCAGGAGGCGGTGCCTCAGTTAGGAAACTGATTTATCTCTGAGCATCTGTCGTCCAGGTTTTATCCAACTTTGACCATTCTGACTAACACGAGAAGTTATGCGGAAGTAGTATGGATTGGAGCATTCTCTTTTACCCAACATGTACTGTGTACACGCAGGAGATCAAGACTGAGACACATATGAGCCATGCTGTATCATACAGGAATGATTGGTTCCTTTACCCAGTGCAAAATGATCATGCATGGGAACTGGCACTGAGACCCACAAGAGGCTGTCAATGCCAAAGAGCACTGAATTATTCCCTTTTATCTGCTGTGTGCTGTAAACATGCTGAATACTCAAGCACAGACCTGATCCACTGCCCCTAACCTCTCCCCGACCACCCCAGATTGAAGAGACACTGTACAAAAAGCCTTAACACAGATACATGAACAAGCTGTACAGAAGTTCATGAACCTGTGTCCCATTTACCCAGTGAGCACTCTTAAGTGACTTCCCCTGGCATTTGGCTGCTTTTCTAATTGCAAGCTCAAAATATGATTGTATGAGACACAGCAGCCTGTGTGCATGATGTGATTTCAAACAGAATTCTGGCAGGCAGACAACAAAAGCCTAAAATTTCTTCCCACTGCAGCTTCAATTATAAAGACGGATATAATATTTAGACTGAATCAAAATCCGCAGGGGAATCAAATGCCAAAGCGTTGCATGGAGTCTCTCAATTAAAATAAAAAAGGAATAATATACCAATGCCTTTCAGAATCAGGCTTGACTACCCTTTACCTCAGAATCTGCCTCTGGCCTTGTTCCCTTCTTATTGTTCTGCCGTTGTTAAATTTGCCCATGTGCTGTGATTCATCTGATTTCCCCACAGTGCAGCAATTAATATGGTCCCTCAGAGAATCCACCACCGATCAGCTCCAGGGATTTAAATGTCAACTTCTGTATCTTAATAAGTGTTCAATTCAAAGCATTTATAAGTATGGGTGATATAAAGTGAGAAAGATCGCATTGTTTCAGGAAATCCGGAGTCAATGCTGGGAATCCCAGAATGGAATCTTTCCAATCATTCCAACTTTGGATCTGCAAACTCAGCAATAAGTTTGCTCACCAACCTTCTCCTAGTTCCCTTCCTTGGTGAATCCAAACCCAACCCCCAATCTCCCCAGCTGCCGCAATCACCATTTTCTGACAGAAATAGGCCCGCTTTGAACCCATGTCGACTATTAACTATGGATATTTCTGGTGCATCCTTTGAAAGACAATAATATCATTTCTAAGATGGATGACCAAACATCTCAGCATCCCAGATGGGATCTAACCAGTGTCTTTTGTAGCAGTGTCAGCTATTTAATATATAGTCTCTCTCTCTGCTGCCGTAGCTCAGCACCTCCCTGTTTTTGTCACTAACCCAACAAATTAGGTACAATGGGGGAGGAGGAAGATTCTCACCTTTACCACCTGGGAGTTAAATATTGTCTGGATGAAGTGCAGAATGGGAAATCTGCACACCATTAACATGCGCCACCTCATTCTCATTCTGCTGTGCTCTGCAGGGGGTAAGTAAACAACAACAACCACTTGCAAATTGAACGGCCACTAATGGTGAAATGATTAAAGTCAGGGATGCTCAAGAGGCCAGGATTAGAGGAGCACAGATATCTCAGAGGGTTGTGGGGCTGGAGGAGGTTACAGAGCTAGGGAGGGGCAAGGCCATGGGGGGGATTTGATGTTCCTCATTGCCAGATGTTCCTTTCTGCATTGCGCTCAGGAGATTCTCAATGCTCAGGAGGTAAAGACGAGGATCTACCCCACCTTTCAGCAAACACCGCACGGCTAAGCCTCTGATCTTAGTCACGCGGGGTGTGGGCCACAGTCAAGTAAGATGAATCATCCAGTTTGCACCTGTGCCCAGCTCTCACATACCTCTGCATTACTGGCTCAGGATGATGCCAGTGGAGGTCTGACAGCAGACTGTGCACTTATGAGAGAGTCCGTGGATCCAAAAGACAGAGTAAGAAAGGAGGTCCCAGATTAACCACGTAACTCACACAAGAAATCGGTTTAAATAAAATCAATAGACATCTTTGAAATGTACTGTAGTTTGGGGCAGCGTATGGATTAGAACCAACAAATTGGTACAGGCATCTGGCAACATTTCCTCTAAGCTGCATGGATGTATGGCCACGCAACAATCCAGAATTTGTGCATGGGACAAACAGGCTGCACCCAAGAAGCAGTGTGCATTTGCAGTCATGAAAGGACCGTGCAGTGCAACAAACGGGCCACGTCCAGTGAAGGGAAATAAGGGGGAACATTGGCTTCTGGATCTCTGGACGACCTAATTTCTAAGGGAGAATTGTGTAAATGATCATAAAAGAACAAATTTCCTTTTTAAAAAAGTGAAACAAAAAGCTGGTCTGTTTAAAAGAACAGTCTGCAGAATATCCCAAGCTTCCGGTTGCCTGTCATTTTAATTTTACACTTTGCTCCCACACTGACCTCTCTGCCCTTGGCCTCCTACACTGTTCTGATGCAGCTCAATATAAGCTCGAGGAACAGCAGCTCATGTTTCCATTAGCCACTTTCTGGACTCAACACTGAGTTCAATAACGTCTAATCGTAACCTCTGCCCCCATTTTTGGTGATGATGATTCTGCTATTCCCATTTACACCTCCACTAGACCCAACTTCTGTTTCTTTTTTGATGAAAACCACCACTGCCAAAATGAGACATGTTCATTTCATCATATGGAACATTATTTTTGAACTGTTACTGGACTTGAAATAACTTGCTTAAAAAGATCACAACAGTGGCTGAAAACATGGCTGCACATTTGCATTCTAAAAGACAGTTGCCTGAAGAAGACAATGGGACTGCCTCCCTGATTCAATTAGCCAGATAGATTTTGTCAATGAGCCTATGTTCCACCACCCTCCCAACCCGACCCCCACTACTGACAGTGTCTAGTAAGTAAAGGAATCCACAAACCTCATCGGAGAGACTGTTCCAAATAAGGAGCTAGTCACATGACTGAGTTTCGGGACCGGTGACCATAGGGATTGTCCCTAGTTTGGATGGGGTTGACCTGTTCCTAGGTAATGATCTGGTGGGGGCGATGATAGCTTCCCCAGTAGGGAAGGAGAGACCGCAGGAGGGCAGAGAGACAGGGCAGTGGCAGGAGACAGGCCCCTGCAGTTCCCCTGCATGTATAGTGAATTGGGCCATTACCAAACCAAATCCCCAGAGGAGACAGAATTGGCACTGCAGGCAGATGACCATGAGCTCTGCCTGTCAGAGACTTTGTTTGGAAAGTTAGAGGACTTGAAACACCATAGCATACAAGGCTATGGGCCAAGTGCTGGAAAATGGGATTAGAATAGGTAGGTGCTTGATGGTTGGCACAGACACGATGGGCTGAAGGGCCTGTTTCTGTGCTGTATAACTCTATGACTCTATGACTCAGGTGATGAATTAAATGGATCTTCCCTAGCTGAGGCTCAGTGAGCCAACCCAGTACTGAGAGAGTTAGCACAGGCTGCCCAGTCTGAAATTGAAGCAGAGGGAGTCCCTGATTGCTACTATTTAAAGAATGAGGATGAGGAAGTGGCATTCTCCTCACAGATCTGAGGGCAAAGAGTGGACAGTGGTTCACCAGCTAGTGGTGCTGCAGAGGTACTGGAGAGAAATATTAAGAATGGCCCATGAGATTACATTGGCTGCACATGTCGGTATACGAAAAACCAAAGCCCGCATAAGACAGCAGTTTGACTGGCCAAAACGCCACAAAGGTGTGGTCATGTACTGTAGGAGTTGCCACATGTGCCAGGTTCAGGGGAAACCCCAACCTACAGTGGAATCTGCACCCCTAAGTCCTGTATCAGTGTTTGGAGGACCCTCCAGTCGAGGGTTGGTGAATTGTAAAGGACCCCTGCCAAGAACAAAAGGGGACAGGCAGGCACAGGGCTGGCAAAAGGTTAGAGAGGAAAGGGGAAAAAGGGATAAAGAGGACAGGTTAAAGGAGATCTGAGAGGATTCCCAAATGGAAACCCCTACTATCCGGTCAGCCAACCCCGAAATGTTTGAAACATTAGAACCCACATCCTTCTATTTAAATGCAGACACCAGAAGCACCCCAGCAGAGTTGCCAACAGCATTTACAGAAACCTGCAAGAACAAAGAAAGTCCTCAAGAGGGCAAAGAAACTGTGAGGGTGATGACTCACCTAGTCGAAGTGCCGCATGGGGCATGCAGTAGAATCTGGACAAATACCAGAGGACAAAGGGAAGATTAGCAAAGAATCCACCCCCACAGTCAGGAGAAAAGGGAACCAACCACACCCTAAAGTGAAAAGCCCTTGCATGACACATCAAAGCACTGAAAGAGAGATCAGAGTGGATCCACCCACTGCTGACTCTCATAAGCAGAACTCCAAACGAGGGCTAACTAAATCTAACTCTCCCCCTGCAGACTTCAACAAAAAGAAAGACACCCTCGGCAGTCATGGAAATGTTCAAACTGCAAACATCCCCAAAAATCACATGTTTATTGGGATGCCCATTCGCAACATTTTTCAGGCTGATAGTGAAGAAACTTCAAACCCCTTTGGGCAATACTTAACTATCTCAGACTCACCTGAAGGGGAAAGGGGCAGTTTAAAGCAGCACTGCTACAAAGGAAAGACAGGCTGTAACATTTTTTAGGATTTCTGAATGAATGAGAATGAATGAGAAAAATGCATGTGTTTTCCTGTACTTTTTCTTCTTTCTATTTTTATAATGAAATGTTCTCCTAACATTGCATTTCATACTGTTGAATTTAGAGGTATGATAAAAACCACACCTGCCAAAATGAGACATATTAATTTTGTCATATGGAACATTATTTTTGAACTGTTACTGGACTTGAAATAACTTGTTTAAAAAGATCACAACAGTGGCTGAAAACATGGCTGCACATTTGCATTCTAAAGGACAGTTGCTTGAAGAAGACAATGGGAGTGTCTCCCTGATTCAATTAGCCAGATGGATTTTGTCAATGAGTCTGCGTTCTACCCCTCCTCCCCACCACCCCCCCCCCCACCCCCCACTACTGAGAGTGTCTAGTGAGTGAAGGAATCCACAAACCTCGTAGGAGAGACTGTTCTAAATAAGGAGCTAGTCACATGACTAACCTGCTGGCCAACCTGGGCATTGTTTGAATTGTGCCACACAGAAAAGAAAAGACTGCAATTTGAAGATAAAAGGGAAGGAAGGTCTCTCCCTGTCCCTCTCTCTATCAAGCAAAGTTCTAGGGCCCCACGGAAGTAAATTAAGCCTCAAGACAGAAGACCAGCAAAGCAAGTTTGAAAGTATGCACTGGGCCCCAACAAGAACTGCAAGACTTAACTTCAATCAAAGACTTTACATCAAACCCTAAGCCAGTAACTGAACTCCAGCTATTACTTCAAACGTTTCCCCTTCTTTCTCCTCCTCTGTCTCTATTTGCATTAGTGTTTATCGCGTATGCATGCTAGTGTGTTCGTGCCGCCTATTTTTAGTAGTTTTAGCTGAATTAGAATTTTACGAATAATAAACTTACACCTTTCTTGCTTAAATCTGGTTGATTTCTTTGCCATTACAATTAGAGAGCGGTGAAGGGAAGCTAAAACAAGGTGTTTTAAAAATTAAACCCTGTTTTGACCAAACCAGTAAAAGGCTGAGAGGGGAGCCCTGGACCCCTGCCTCACCTGGTCATAACACTTTACTTGTCCTATCATCATCTCCTTTTGCTTTGCACCATCACCTCTTTTGTCGTTTAATCTCTCCTGCCTTCCATCCTATCTGAGATCTTTCCTCTAATTCTTTAGCCCTTCCCCCTTTCCTGCCTTGCCTAAAACCTGTTACATCTCGAAATGTTCCCAGGTCTGAGGAAAGGTCACAGACTGAAACATTAACTCTGTCCCAGACGCCAGCTGCCAGACCTGCTGAGTATTTCCAGCATTTTCTGTTTTTATTTGAGCTGGTACTGAATTCTATGTACTTGTGAATTACCTGTCATGCAATAGCTGTTTTTCAAATCCAACACCGGTTGATGTGTTGGCCAATATTTATACCTCAATCAACATCACAAAAACAGGTTATCTGGTCATTATCACATTGCTGTTTGTGGGAGCTTGCTGTGCGCAAATTGGCTACACATTTCCTGCATTACAACAGTGACTACACTTCAAAAGTATTTCATTGGCTGCAAGGTGCTTTGAGACATCCTGTGGTCATGAAAGGCACTATATAAGTGCAAGTCTTTCTTTCTTTCTTTTCCCTAGCCCCTCTCCCTCATTCTGAGCTGTCTGTAAACAACAGTAGGTTAGTAAACAAAGAGATTGTTAAAGTTAATTCCTTCAAACGTCATGGCAGCACTGAGGGCAGCAATGTGATGAACAGTGCTAAGGAATTCAGGATTAAAGCAGGTCTCTGCTAGTTTACTGAATATACAGTAAATGAATTGATTCAAATTAGCAGGGCATGAACAAAGGTTTCTGTGTTGCACAGGCTGCATCTTTCTGGCACATGACCTGTCTGGGAATGGGGGAACTTTATCATCTTTCTGTTCCCTGGCTGGCTCTGCTGAGCATAGCAGGTTTTGGGTGAACTGGGAACCTAGGGGCCAGCTTCTTTCAAAGTTTGCTCCATTCTGGCTAGGTAGATCATTCCTGTCTGTTTTTCCCTGGACAAGATGACAGCTGCTCCAAATTCCCTCAAAATCCAACCCATTATGCAAAATAGTGAGCCTCCCCTAACCACAAACAATTAATCCTCAAAGGGGTCAGTGAGGAACTATCCACAATTCTATTCCCTTAATGGGCCCTGGATTTGATCAATTTTCTTTGTATTGCTGAAAACAGAGACACTTTGTCGAAGCTTTTCGTCTTGTACTCATCAGGACAAATCGCAAGAATAGCAATGTAAGGGAAAGCAACAAATTTATACTGTATGAGAAGATAGTGCTGATTCGTTGGCAAGTGTATTCTGATTGGTACAGGCATTGCCATGGAGAATGGTTGGGTACAGTCTGAACCTTGCCCGTTGCGAACAGACCGTACCCAACCAGTCTGTGCTTGCAAAACTCAAAACGCAGTGTCCAACATCAGATGTGATTCCACGGATTGGACAACATTTGCTAAATAATCCTCAGTGTGCTGAGAATTACACTGACAACCAATTTAAGATTGTCAGTAGGGCTTGCAGTGTGATGCATTTGTGCGTACTGGAAGCTACATATATTAATACACAGGGCTCTGTTGTTTGCAGACAGAAAGAACATGTACACACATTGCGCCTGTTTCAACTAAACAAAATAAGTGACAGCCATTCACTGGTTCATTCCTCAGGGCAATGCCTTGACCAATCAGACTCAAGCTGTATGGTTTAAATTTCAAACAAAACTTGGCAGTTAACTGTCAGTCACTGTAAACTGGTGCATTCTCCATAGCAACGCCTCTACCAATCAGAATCCACTTGCCAACTAATCAGCACTCTCTTCTCATACAGTATAAAGTTGTTGCTTTCCCTTACATTGATATTTTTGCGAATTGTCCTGATGAGTGCAGATGAAAAGCTTCAACAAAATGTCTCTGTTTTCAGAAATACTCAAGTTCTGTACTACTAAACGACTATTTTCTTTGTCGCTCCCTGAAGATCACATGGTGTTGGGTGGCCTGGGGATGCACATAAGATAATTGATAAGGTATTGCAGTTGTTTGGGGCAGGCTGGACAGATCAGAGGGACTGGCTTTGTTGAGGCAAAGTATGTTTTATAGCAGGTACAAGTTGCAGTTGGGATATACTGACTGGACTCTCTTAACATCACTTTCTTCTCATAGTCTCCCCGTTTCCCCCAATCCATGCCAGAGGAGGTGAAGGAGGAAACAGTTTCACAGGCATTGGCTGCACCATGTTTCCTCATCTGCATTCTTTATGTAAAAGCTTCACTGGTGGATGGGGGTTAGGGGATGCTGTGGAGGCAATGCAACCAAACTCAATCCACAATTACCTGTAGGAATTAGGGCTTAGCAGACAAGCCCAGGAACCCAGACCAAGCTCAGAGAGAATGAGACAAATGGCAGTGACACAACCACCAGCCCAGCTGGAATCAACTAACGCAGCACAGACTGGAAATGATACCACACAGAGCTGTTGCCCACACAACACCCACTGAGCTAATCAGTAATCCCAACCTTTCTAATATTAAATGGGAGAGTACAGAAGAAAGGGGTATAGTGAATTCAAGGTGCGTCAGGCTGACAGCATTTAACCACAGCACAACTTTATTATTTAAATAATGACATTCACCTCCCCAAGAACTCACTTAAGGGCCTTAATTGGCCTTGGGGGAGGGGTTGCTTCTTGCCGCCACCATTTGTATAATTGCAATGGAGGCGGGAAGGCGATGGGAATGACACTCCCCGCCTCCCACTCAATTTTACCCCCCACCCCCTCACCCCCACCGCTGCCTCCAGCCTGCTGCTGCGGGGACGCGTAAAATTCCGGCCTTCAACTTTCAGAAACCATACCTTTAAGAGTGGCGCAGTGGTTAGCACCACATCCTCACAGCTCCAGCGACCCTGGTTCAGTTCTGGGTACTGCCTGTGTGGCGTTTGCAAGTTCTCCCTGTGACTGCGTGGGTTTCTGCCGGGTGCTCCAGTTTCCTCCCACAGCCAAAGACTTGCAGGTTGGTAGGTAAATTGGCCATTGTAAATTGCCCCTAGTGTAGGTAGGTGGTAGGAGAATGGTGGAGATGTAGTAGGGAATGTGGGATTAATGTAGGATTAGTATAAATGGGTGGTTGTTGGTCAGCACAAACTCGGTGGGCCGAAGGGCCTGTTTCAGTGCTGTATCTCTAAATAAAAATAAAGAGACCAGACCACTGATTCAACTGATGACATCATCATACATATATAAGGAGGAGACACCATTTTGAGAGACACACTCAGCACATGGCCTCAGGAGCAATGGCCAATATAATGGATGTCCTGACATTCCATGAGTAAAAGAGAAAACAGAACCTGCAAATAAACAAACTAATATCTAAAATCGTCTCCAGCTACCCCTCAACTGACCTTGGGGATGATCAAAGTTACTCTAAAGTCCTCCCATGGGTCCACATGTCAGACTGAGTTCTATGTTGTAGACTCAAGCAAGGGTATTCTGCTAAGTTTCATAGGAACATAGGAGCAGGAGTAGGCCATTCAGCCCATCGGGCCTGCCCTGCCATTCAATACAATCATGGCTGATCATCCACTTCAATGTCTTTTTCCCACACTATCCTTATATCCCCTTATGTCATTGGTATTTAGAAATCTGTCAATGTCTTTTCTTTCGAAACTGCCAGCGAATTGAAGTTGACCACGGTCAACATTGTCAGAGGACAGAACTACCTGAGGAAAGAAGACACCTTGAAGAAGTATCCACTGCCACAGTTCACAACCACTCAACGTTATACTCACTCAATGGAAGGCTTGAGAGATAGAGACAAGCGCCAAACAGAGGATAAAGATGCATACAGACCGACGGATTCACGCAAAAGACAGCGGGATAAAAAAAGGAGATAAAATCCTAGTTTGGCAAGAGAAAACATCAAAAATTTGCTCATGATTTGACCCAAGAGTGCTTACAGTAGTTCAGAGAAAAGACAGCATACTCAGAGTGAAGAGCAGAAACTACATTGTGAAGAAAAATTTAACTTTCTTCAAAAAGGTCAAGGCTAAAACAATTCCAGAAGAAAGGGACAAAGATCACTTCAATGATGTCATGCTGCTGTTTGCTGATGATTGCACAATGTTCAGCACCATTCGCGACTCCTCAGATACTGAAGCCGTCCAAGTAGAAATGTAGCAAGACCCGGACAATATCCAGGCTTGGGCTGATAAGTGGCAAGTAACATTCGCACCACACAATGACCATCTCCAACAAAAGTGAATCTAACCATCTCCGCTTGACATTCAAAGGCATTACGATTGCTGAATCCCCCACTATCAACATCCTGGGAGTTACCATTGACCAGTAACTGAACTGGAGTAGCCATATAAACACCATAGTTACAAGGGAAGGTCAGAGGCGAGGAATCCTGTGACAAGTGACTCCCCAAAGCCTGTCCACCATCTACAAGGCTCAAGTCAGGAGTGTGATGAAATACTTGCCTGGATGGGTGCAACTCCAACACTCAAGAAGCTTGACACCATCCAGGACAAAGCAGCCTGCTTGATTGGCACCCCATTCACAAACATTCACTCCCTCCACCACCGGCGCACAGTGGCAGCAGTGTGTACTATCTGCAAGATGCAATGCAGCAACACACCAAGGTTCCTTAGACAGCACCTTCCAAACCCACGACCTTTGCCACCTAGAAGGAAAAGGGCAGCAGACACATGGGAACACCACCACCTGCAAGTTCCCCTCCAAGCCACACATCATCCTGACTTGGAACTATATCGCCGTTCCTTCACTGTCGCTGGGTCAAAATCCTGGAACTCCCTTCCTAATCGCACTGTGGGTGTACCTACCCCACATGGACTGCAGCGGTTCAAGAAGCAGCTCACCACCACCTTCTCAAGGGCAAATAGGGATGGGCAATAAGTGCAGTCCTAGCCAGCGATGGCCACATCCCAGGAATAAATAAAAAAAATGCCTGCAACAACTCAAGAGGCAACTGAGCCAAATCAAGCACAGCCGAGATCGATACTGCAAAGTCCACAGAGAAGATCATTGAGACTTCATTGATTAACTTTCTGATTTAAAGACCTTGTCATGCACTGGTGATGAAGGGAGCCAGGCAGGAAAAAGGCCTGGTTTTGAGGGTGATGTGACTGAAACCTTATCCCTTCAAGTTTTCAAACTTCAGTCCAACAAAATGTTATTCAATATAATTTTGAATGATTAAGTAGCTTGAGTGTAATTGTTAATTTTTAAAAGAAAAAAGGGAAACTTTAAATTTAAAATGGGGTAATGTCATATAGTGTAGTGGTAACTTCAATTTTAAGAAATCACACCTTTAAGAGACCAGGCTACTGATGCATCTGATGACATCATCATACATATATAAGGAGACAACATTTTGAGAGACACACTCAGCACATGGCCTGCAAAGAGCATGAACACACCAGTGAGGAAAAGACCTGGACCTGAGGTTATGCAATGTCGGTAAGTAAGATGATAAATAGTGTTTGTTTTGAATCTGAATATAAAGCCTGCATCTTTCTTTAATGAAGTTTGAAGAGCACAACACTACACAGGTCCCTCTGTTACTCTCCACTTCTCAGTATCCTACCATTTTATGTGTGTTCACTAGCTTATTTGTTCTCCTCAAATTCCTTACCTCACACTTCTCTGGATTGAATTACAATTGCCACTTTTCTGCCCACCTGAGCAGTCAGACTAGACAGGTAGATAGAAAAAAAAGGAAGGCTCACATTTCTACAACACCCCTTCACAACTTCAGGATGTTCCAAAGTGCTTTACAGCCAATGACATACCTTTCAAGTGTAGTCATTATCGTAATGTAGGAATCATGACAGCCAGCTTGTGCACAGCAAGCTCCCACAAACAGCAATGTGATAATGACCAGATAATCTGTTTTTGTGATGTTGATTGAGGGATAAATATCAGACAGGACACCAGGAAGAACCCCCCTGCTCTTCTTCAAAATAGTGCCGTGGGATCTTGCGCATCCGCCTTAAAGTGCAGAAGGGGCCTCGGTTTAATGTTTCATCCAAAAGACACCACCTCTGATAGTGCAGCACTCTGTCATCTGCAAGCTTCTTAATGATACCCCCTACATTTAAGTCTAAATCATTGATATATACCACAAAAGCAATAGACCTAGTAATGAGCCCTGCAGAACCCCACTGGAAATAAATCCACAGTCACAAAATCAACCATGGACCATTACCCTTTGCTTCTTACCACTGAGTCAATTTTGGATCCAACTTGCCACTTACCCTTGGATCCCATGGGCTTTTGCTTTTGTGACCAGTCTGCTATTTGGGACCTTATCAAAAGCTTTGCTAAAATCCTTACAGACTACATCAAATTCACTACCCTCATTGACCCTCCTTGTTACCACCTCAAAAAATTCAATCATGTTGGTCGGATTCAACTTTCCTTTAACAAATCCATGCTGACTGTCTTTGATTAATCTGTGTCTTTCTAAATAATGATTTATACTGTGCCTCCAATAATTTCCCCACCACCAAGGTTAGACTGGCATGCTTGTAATAACGAGAAGACTGAATAGCACCCTGCTGCTTTAGACCATCAGGGAGATCCATTCACATTTGGGAAGGCAGATGTACCAAAAGACAGTGTAAAGTCCAAATGCTGCTGTTCAATCTCTTTAATGTCTGTGAAGCATTTGGCCAGCTCCAGTATGTGAAATAATGACTGTGTTTGATCTGGAGCTGACTGACACTGTTCCAGCTGTGGCTCTGTGGGTAGTGTAGTGTAAGGACCTGTAAGGGTTAATGCTGGAGCCAGTGAGAGCAACCCCTCTCACTGTAAGGGTGATAATGTAACATTCAATTGGTAATGGGCTTGGGAAGAAGAGAGTAGCAGCATGAAGGATGCTAGCTAAGGAGGCTTGAGGAGAGTGTAAATAGTGATGCGTGAATAATAAGACTTATTAGCTGACCTTCTCCAAACTCTGAGACTTTCTCAATAATGCCCTAGCTACGCTACAAGTACAACAACAACGCACAACAGGTAGCACTCTTGTCACTGAGCCTAGAGGCCTGGGGCTTGAACACAACAATCTAGGCTGACACTCCAGTGTTGTAGTGTGGGAGTGCTGCATTGTTGGAGGTGTTGTCTTCAGATGAGATGTTAAACTGAGGCCCCATCTGCCCTCTCAGGTGGATGTAAAAGATCCCGTGGCACTATTTCGAAGAAGAGTGGCAGAGTCATCCCCAGTGCCTTGGACAATATTTATCCCTCAACAAACACATAGAAACAAACCCCATCTAGTCATTACTATGTTGAACTCACAACCTTCTGATTCACATGTGACTGTACCACCACTGCGCAACAGCGAACTTACCACATGTAGCATAATGTATTCTCTGGATACTATAGTTTTAGATAAGATTCTAAGTCATAGTTTTCTCAGTGATAGCAAATACCTGTTCCTTGACTAATAGACATTGGATTTAGTGTTGCAGATTTACACCAAATACAGTGTTAGAGAATGAAAATTAAACGCTTTGTGGGTTGCTTAGTGAAACCATTATAAAGGAACTAATGAGCTGTGTGTAACGATTCTGAAATTGTGAACATCACAAGGGTCAGTGAGAAGCTGAAGCGTACAATTTAGGTAGATCTTACGTTCAATTCATGCTGTTTCTATCTCTAAAACTGCCTATTTCCGGCTTTGTAACATCGCCTGACTGTCTCAGCTCATCTGCTGCTGAAACCTTCATCCACCCTTTGGTAACTCTAGACATGACTATTCCAACATACTCCTGGCTGATCTCACATTCTACCACCAGTAAACTTGAGTTCATCCAAAATTTTGCTGCCCATGTCCTAAATCACACCAAGTCTTGTTCACCGATCACCCCTGTGCTCGCTGACCTACATTGGCTCCTGGTTGAGCAACATCTTGATTTTAAAATTCTCATTCTTGTTTTCAAATCAATCCATGGCGACGCCCCTCCCTATCCTCCAGTCCCACAAACCTCTGAGATATTTGCACTCCTCGAATTCCGGTTTCTTGAACATCCCTGATTTTAATCACTTCACCATTTGAGGTGACCATACCTCTGAGGAATTCCCACCCTAAACCTCTCCACCTCTCCATCTCACTTTCCTCCTTTAAGACGTTCCTTAATATCTCTTTATGTGGCTCGGAGTCAAACTTTGTTTTATAACACTCCTGTGAAGCACCTTGGGAAGTTTAACTATGTTAAAAGCGCTATATAAATTCAAGTCGTTGTTGTTTTCTGCAGAGAGTTAGCTGATGTCAGCCAGAGCCGCAGTAGAGGACCTCCAATAGGCCTCGACTCCGTGATTGAGAGAGGGAAAAACCACCCAGGGTCTCCACCCCTAATTGCTATCCAGTGACACCTGCTGGAGGTTTATGGATATTAATTGAGGATAGGATTGACCTGAGAGGGAATTTTAATACCCAAAATTGGCTGGATTTGGTTAATGTGGGACATAAAAATGTAAAAAATCTCAAACAAACCCAATCTGCTTTGAACCCACCCAAAACCTGTTTTAATGGAGGTGGGACTGGAGGTGGCTGACCAGTTTATTTAAATATCTTAACTTTGGCCAGTCAAGTTTCTTGGACTTTGTGAAACCCAGCAGCCAGAAGGAGGTGAGACTACTGCATGGAACAGGTAAATGTTTTTCAAGCACTGCTTGTGGATGAAGACAAGCAGGAGTGCTTCCTCATGCTCCCCTCCCACTACCCAGCAAACCTGTTTATCGCCTGGCGATCAGACTGCTCCCCACCTTACGTTGCAATGCCCTCCCGATATCTCCATAAACCACAATCTCTTCCTGGCCTCTTCCCCCGCCCCCCCACCACCCATGTCCTTCAAAATGGTCCTCCCTCGATCTTCTCCCCTCCTCCTCTGATCTCTCCGGCTCCTGCCATCATCTCCACTCCTCCCCCGATCTCTCCAACTCCTTCCACGATGTGTGAATTCCCTTACACCATTCGCTACTGAGACTCAGACATAAATAATGGTCAATTGCGCAGCGTATCAGAGATGAAGCGAGGAGCCTACAGGAAAGGAAGGGAAAGCTAGCCAGAGAAAAAGAATCTGGCCTTTGAGGTTAGTTTCAAAGAATATTTATGGCAAACATCAAAGAAGATTAATCGGATGTCATCATGTTAGCAAGCTCCACAAGGTCACTTCCTTCACGGAGAAGCAGTTAGCTAATCTTTCTTTTGGTTGCCGAGGGAGATGAGCCAGTAAAGTTATAATGTCACACACAATTAACATGATGAAGAGTTTTGCCAACGTTTTATTGTATTGGCTAAAAGAGAACCATGCCAACTACGTTTCCCACAAGGCAATGCTTAGAATTTCCATGATGATGGTGGGGTGGGGGGAGTGGGGTGCGTCCCCTGATCTCCTACCGTGGCTTCGACAGAAACCCCAGAGAAACTGCGTTGTGCTGTTTCCTCCAGGATTTGGGGAGTTCCCTTTCCAAAGTTATGATGGACAATTGGGAAATGCCCCTCGGAAGTTGTGAACCAGCGGTCATTATCACATTGCTGTCTGTGGGAGCTTGCTGTGTGTAAATTGGCTGCCATGTTTCCTATATTACAACAGTGACTATACTTCATTGGCTGTAAAGTGCTTTGAAACATCCAGTGGTTATGCAAGGCACTATATAAATGGAAGTCTTTATTTCTTATCTTTCGGTGATCTTTTAACATTCATAAAGCCAGAGGTTGTTGATGATTTGTTCAACGTCAATATTTTTTCAAAATTATAGCCTTGAGGTGAACAGCTGAGTTTGTATTGTCTCCTTAATTATTTCTAAGACTGGAAATTAATTTTTTTTCTGGGTTGGAGGTTCTCAAGATTCAATTAATTCTTTCCCTTTTGTAAGTGATTATCAGGAGTAGGAAGAAGCTCGCTGGCTGTATATTGCAGACAAAGCAGCAAGTCTGACATATCTTCCAGCTCTCTCACCTTCTCACAGCATCTTCTGTTTGTTTCTAAGCAACGTGACCTCAATGGAAGTTGAGATTGAAATTTTTAAAATGTACTTTGAGAGCATAATCATGTGCAACACTTTGCCGGGAGGAATTAGCTGGAGAATGGGGCCACAGACAGCAAAGGCTCAGCCAAATGCAGCCTACTGAGATAATGGGTGCTCTGAATAAGCATGTATCTTTTGCCCCTGAATACCTGTGACTCTGTGGGATCAATCTCGATCATTAGCCCCAGCTTCAGCAATATCACCTGAACTTGTTCAGAAAGTGCCTTCAATCCCTTGCAGATATCAAAGTCTGAGATCTCACCCATGGTAAGGTACATTGTTTTATTCCAAAGCAAAATACTGCAGACGCTGGAAATCGGAAATAAAAACAGCAAATGCTGGAAATACTCAGCAGATCCGGCAGCATCTGTGGAGAGAAAACCAGAGTTAACACTTCAGGTCTGTTTTGAGGAAAGGTCACAGACCTGAAATGTTAACTGTTTCTCCCTGCTGAGTATTTCCAGCACTTTCACTTTTTTTATTTGTTCATGGAAAGTGAGCATCGCTGACAAGGCCAGCATTTGTTGCTCATCCCTAATTGCTGTTGAGAAGGTGGTGGTGAGCTGCCTTCTTGAACCGTCGCAGTCCATGTGGTGTAGGTACACCCACAGAGCTGTTCGGAAGGGAGGGAGTTCCAGGATTTTGACCCAGCAACAGTGAAGGAGCGGCGATATAGTTCCAAGTCAGGATGGTGTGTGACTTGGAGGGGAACTTGCAGGTGGTGCTGTTCCCATGCACCTGCTGCCCTTGTCCTTCTGGGTGTAGAGGTCACGGGTTTGGAAGGTGCTGTTAAAGGAGCCTTGGTGAGTTGCTGCAGTTCATCTTGTCGATGGTACACACTGCTGCCACTGTCCGCTGGTCGTGGAGGGAGTGAATGTTGAAGGTGGTGGATGGGGTGCCAATCAAGTGGGCTGCTTTGTCCTGGATGGTATCGAGCTTCATGAGTGTTGTTGGAGCTGCACCCATCCAGGCAAGTGGACAGTATTCCATCACACTCCTGACTTCCGTCTTAGAGATGGTGGGCAGACTTTGGGAGTCAGGAGGTGAATTACTCACTGCAAAATTCCCAGCCTCTGACCTGCTCTTGTAGCCACAGTACTTATATGGCTGGTCCAGTTCAGTTTCTGGTCAATGGTGACCCCCAGCATGTTGATGGTGGGGTATTCAGCGATGGTAATACTGTTGAACATCAAGGGAAGACACTCTTGTTGGAGATGGCCATTGCCAGGCACTTGTGTGGCGCGAATGTTACTTGCCACTTATCAATCTTACACAATGTGAGCATGCATCGGAACTTAGAAGCCCCGCTGCCCAGGACTTAGCTGTGGTTCCAGAGCTGAATGCAGCATGGCTGGACTCATCAAGAAGCAAATCCTCAAACACCACCAGGTTTACGAAGAATCTCTCTCCTGACAAAATCAATGGAAGTATGCTTAAAGGAGAAGGTCAGCTGACGAATATGGAATTGGATGGTGAAATGCAGCAAAATACGCCGGATCTTCCCACTTGGCTGGCTATAACCAGGGTATACTGCCAATCAAAGCAGCCAAGAGAGTTTCTTAGAGGGACATCACTCTTAAAGGCAATCACACTACGTTAGCAACAGATGAAAATGATGGGCAGGAAAAGAGCAGCTGCTTGATTAAACCTGCCCCACACATGATGCCTGGAGCAGTGTGGAAATAGATTTTTCACCTATTGATTTTAAAGGATGTAAGTTTGTGGGCAAAAATCTGAATCAGCAAATTTCAGCTCCTGCCAAACAATACGAACACATTGGACCAAATACCAAGAAGATCAGCAACACACCTCTTAAAGGGAAAGCGTATATAAAATAGCCCAGGATTTAATGTGGAATTTCTATTTCCCAATATTATAATCATGTCACTCAAGTGTGTTTTTGTTTGCCTTTTCCCATCATTATCCTGAAGTCACTAACTCTCTCTGGGGTACAGTTCCCCTGAAACTGTCTCTCAATGGGGTACAGTTCCTGTGACACTGTCTCTCTCTGATAGTTTCCCTCACACTATCTCTCACTGGGGTACAGTTTTCTGACATTGTCTCTCTCTGAGATACAGATTCCCTGACACTGACTCTCATTGGGATACAATTCCCCTGACACAGACTCTCTCTGCAATATATTTCCCTGACATTGTCTCGCTCTGAAATACAGTTCCCTAGACACTGTCTATCTCTCTCTCTGTGATACAGTTCCCCAGACACTGTCTCTCTCTCTCTGTGATACAGTTCCCCTGACACTGTTTCTCTCTCTCTGTGATACAGTTCCCCTGACACTGTCTCTCTCTCTCTCTCTCTCTCTCTCTCTGTGATACAGTTCCCCAGACACTGTCCCTCTCTCTCTGTGATACAGTTCCCCTGACACTGTCTCTCTCTCTCTCTGTGATACAGTCCCCCAACACTGTTTCTCTGTCTCTGTGATACAGTTCCCCTGACACTGTCTCTCTCTCTCTCTCTCTCTCTCTCTGTCTGTGATACAGTTCCCCTGACACTGTCTCTCTCTCTCTGTGATACAGTTCCCCTGACACTGTCTCTCTCTCTCTGTGACACAGTTCACCTGACACTGTCTCTCTCTCTCTCTCTGATACAGTTCCCCAGACACTGTTTCTCTCTCTCTGTGATACAGTTCCCCTGACACTGTCTCTCTCTCTCTGTGTGACACAGTTCCCCTGACACTGTCTCTTTCTCTCTCTGATACAGTTCCCCAGACACTGTTTCTCTCTCTCTGTGATACAGTTCCCCTGACACTTACTCTTGCAGTGGTTCATTTCACCTGGCACAGTCTCTCCACATACACCAGCAATCCATGAGTGGCCGTTGTCACTCAATTGAATGAATGAGATCTTGGTGCTCCTCCAATTCTGGCCTCAAGAGCATCCCCAATTTTAATTGCTGCACCTTTGGTGGCCATGCCTTCAGCTGCCTGGGCCTGAAGCCTCCCTGAACCTCCACCACTCTATTTCTCTGTCCTCGTTTAAGAGGCTCCTTAAAACCTACCTCCTTTAACTGAGCTTTCAGTCACCTATCCTAATATCTCCTTCTGTGGCTCAGTATCAAATCCTGTTTGTTAATGCTCCTGTGAAGCACTTTGGGACTTTAACTATGTAAAGGTGCTAAATAAATATAAGTTGTTGTTGTCTGTGATCAAATGTCATGTGATCAAATGTCATGTTATTTCACCTCCAGGACTATGTTCAACCCAAGTTGAGAACCCTAATCTAGCAGCATGAATGACTGTCTAACCCCTAGTCTTTTATTTCTACGCCTGTTGTCTGGTAACCAGGGAAGCAAAATGCTTATGGAAAAGGAAAAAATTTACCGAGACTTGAGAATCACACAAACCAAGGGGGAAAAATTCCCAGTCTCAGAGATTATCCGAGGTAATAGCAGCCAACTGAGGGACTTACTGACTCTCGCCTCTGACTCAGTGGGTTGTGGGTTTATGTTCCAGCTCAGAGACTTGAGCAAATAATCTTTGGATGAGATGTTAAAGTGAATCCCAGCCTGCCTTCGCAGGTGGACATAGAAGATCCCACAGAACCATTTGAAGACCAGCAGAGAGTTCTCCCTGTGTCCAAGCCTTCAAACCCAGAGCTGGATTAAGAATTCTCAGGGGCCCTGGTATCAAGAACATTTGGGTCACCTCCACAACTTCACCAATCTATTACTAGACAAAACAGTATTAAAATGCATGAAGACTTAGATCCAGTGAATGTTTACACACTAATAATGTTTAGTAATAAAACAAATCAGAACAATTTACTATGCTTAAGCTAAATTGATCCAACGATTATACGCATTGTATGCAGCTCTGTGCGTTCACATTGTAAAAAGAACATTAAAGTATATTGATTCACCAGGATGATGTCAAGGATGTGACACCATAGCTATGATGAGAGACTGGAGATCCTGGGACTATGTTAACTGGAGCGTAGAATGCTAATGCAATTTATGAAGGGTTTTTACTGGTTTTGATCAGGAAAAGCTATTGCCACTGGATGGGGAGTTGGTGACAGGAGATCATTAATTCAAAATTCTCACTGAGTTAAGGGAGAGGTTGGGAGAAGGATGATGCATTGCAGAGAGTTTTACTAGAGCCCACATTTGGCTGGAGCCTTGGACACAGGGTCCATGCATCCTATACATTCATCTACTGCCCTCTGCCTCCACCAACTACACCAAAACTGATTGGGTATTTAACTCACTGCTGTTTGTGGGAGCTTGCTGTGCTATAAATTAGCTGCTATATTTCCTCACATTACAACAGTGACTAGACTTTGGAATTATTTTCTTTGGCAGCCAAGTGCTTTAGGATGCTCTGAGGACCCGAAAGACACTTTATAACACTTCTTTCTGACTGACGTCAGAACTATTAGCTTGCTTTCAGCAAGAAGACAAAGCAAACATTCAGCAACCTAAGGCTCTTTTCTCCTTATGGAGCAATAATATTAAAGGAACATTGTGTGCTTGAGAAAAGTACTGGGGACAGTTTTTTAAAAATTTGGACAAAGCTATATACATCTTACTGAAGCTCATTATCACATTAATGGCTTGTGACATTACGACGAAAATGACCACATGACTCTTCTGGCCCGTCTCCCTCACTAACCTGGAAGAAGGGTAATGGCCCGCCTTTGTTCACATGGTGAGACCACAAGTAAGCATTTCCTGTTCTCTCCTACAGTGCTGGATGCCTAATCCATTTATGGGGATGGCCACACAGTTTGGGTAATAAAGAGTTTAGAAGAGGCCGGCTTCAATTTTGTCCCCGGTCCGTCTCAAATTCTACCTCTCCTCTCCTCTCCTGAAGGTGCGACTATTTGCTGGGGTGTGATTCAATGGTTAGTCATCTTCATGACCAGTACAACAACAACAACTTGCATTTATATAGCGCCTTTAATGAAATAAAACATCCCACGGCACTTCACGGGAGCATTATAAAACAAACCTAAAGATCAGATGGCAGGACAAAATACCAGACACTGTGGTGCTGCCCCCAGCTGGCATGCCAAGCATCCACACCATATTGAGACAGTCACAACTGAGTTGGGCTGGTCATGTAACCAGAATGCCTGATACTCACGTACCAAAGTGAATCTTCTATGGAGGGCGTCAGTCTGGGGTGGGGTCTGATGGCAATCAAAGGAAGCACTACAAGGACACTCTGAAGGCTTTGTTTAGGAGTATTGATATCGACTCTGAGTCCTGGGAGAAGCTTGCCCAGGATCAATGCACCTGGCGCAACCAAATAAAAAAGAATGCGGCCTCCTTGGAAAGCAAGCGCATGTCAGACACAAAGAGATAACGCAAGGAGAGGAAATCCTGAGCCAGCAGCTCCTCCAAAACGCAATCATCTGCCCTATCCTTCCCTATTCGCAGCAGAACCTTCCAGCACAGATCGGCCTTAACAGTCAGCTAGGTAATTCCCCGGTACCTACCAAACACCCCAGATGACGGACATGGCCATCTTTGCCTTGCAGGATGAACAACCGCCAAAGGAGGTATTAGGTCAGATGACCAAAAGCTGGGTCAAAGCAACAGGTTTTAAGGAGCATCTTAAAGGTCGAGAGGCGGAGAGGTGAAGGGAGGGAATTCCATGAGGTCAAAGCAGCTGAAGGCCACAGACACCAATGGCGCAGCGATTAAAATCAGGGATGCACAGGAGGCCAGAATTAGAAGAGCGCAGCTATCTCGGAGGGTTGTGGGGCTGCAGGAAATTTCAGAGATAGGGAGGGGCGAGACCATGGAGGGATTTGAAAATGGGGATGAGAATTTGAAAATCAAGGCATTGCTTGACCAGTAGCCAATGTAGGTCAGCAAGCACAGGGGTGATAGGGGAATAGGACTTGATGTGAGTTAAGACATGGGCAGCAGAATTTTGGATGACCTCAAGTTTACAGAAAGTAAATTGTGGGAGACTAGCCAGGTGTGCATTGGAATGGTCAAGTCTAGAGGAAACAAAAGCCTGAATGAGGGTTTTATCAGCAGATGAACTGAGGCAGGGGCAAAGTTGGGTGATGTTACGGAGGTGGAAATAGACAGTCGTAGTGATGGCACAAACTCTTTCTGGACAGGAAATTGCCTTTCTGATGTACAGAGACTGCATACAAATGCAAAAGCCCAGCCTCTGCCTCTATGCAAATGTCTCCATTGGGAGCTATGCTGCACAATTTACATGGCAGATTGAATTCTGTTTTCTTTTATCTCATACGATGCTTACACAGCCTTTTGGTCCTGAGATAGGACACGGCACAGCAGGCTGCATCCAGAGCGAAGATCTTTAATGTAAGTGCAGTCATTAGCAAACTGCTAATTCGCAGATTGAAGCTGTGCAGATCCACAAATTGTCAAAGGGTCACTAATTATGGAGGAAGATCATCCACTTTCTAGTAAAAGGAATTTTCAGGTTCTTCCCAATGTGAGGTTGAGGGCGGGGAAAGGATGGCAAAGATCTAGCAGGAGCATGGAGCCTGGTTCCTCAGTCAGCAGAATTCTGATCGCTGTGACAGGCAGTCAGTAATTGTGAGTACGAAAACATAGGCACAGCATTTATGGACTGAGGATTCTTTTTCAAATCAGATTGTCTCCCAGTTTAGGGCAGTAACTCAGGTTGGGTTACAATTCCGTACGCCTGCCGCTTTCATTCTTCCCAAGTGAAAGGCTTGCATTTCTATAGCGCCTTTCATGATTTCAGGACATTGCAAAGTGCACTACAGCGAATGAAGTACTTTCTAAGTGTAGTCGCGGTTGCAATGTAAAAAATGCGGCAGGCAATTTGCGCACAGCAAGCTCCCACAAACAGCAATATGATAAATGACCTGATAATCTGTTTCAGCACTGTTGCTTGCAGGTTTAAAACTGTCCAAGACATCAGGGAGAGGTCCTCTGCTCTTCTTTGAAGTAATTCCATGGGTTATTTTACACCCACTTAAGAAGCCAAGACAAGTTTTTCAAAATGAAGAACTTGGTAACATCAAAGAAACAGACCCTGAATCTTTGGAAAAGAATGCTGTGATGCTACATTTGTCATCTACGTTATATGCATTCGAGAGGTGGACATGTTGGAGGATGTTCCATATTTCTTTTATGGAAAGTGCTGGAAATGGCTGGAGAAAAGAGGAAATTAGTGCATAACATCAAAGAAGGAAAGATACAATACTTCGGTCACATCATTAGAGCAGAAGGTAGACGGAGACAATAATTGGAAAAAAAGATCGATGGAAAACGTAGGAGAGGTAAGCAGAGAAGAAAATGGATGACAGATATAATAGACTAGATGCCGTTGACCTATGCAGAATGTATAAGGACATCACAGGACAGACAGAGGTGGACATCCATGACAGTCAACATTCTGGGAGGAAGAAGACACCAACGAACAAACGGCAAAGGCAGACAGGCCACGTTTTAATACCTCATCCAAAAGATGGCACCTCTGACAGTTCAGCACTCCCTCAGTACTGCCCCTCTGATAGTGCAGCTGTCTCTCAGTATTGCCCCTTCAACAGTTCAGCCCTCCCTCAGTACTGCCCCTTCCACAGTGCAGCGCTCCCTCAGTACTGCCCCTCCGATAGTGCAGCACTCCCTCAGTACTGTCCCTCTGATAGTGCAGCACTCTCTCAGTACTGCCCCTCCGATAGTGCAGCACTCCCTCAGTACTGCCCCTCTGATAGTGCAGCTGTCTCTCAATACTGACCCTCCGATAGTACAGCATTCCCTCAGTACCTGCCCCTCTGATAGTGCAGCTCTGCCTCAGTACTTGATGGTCCGACAGTGCAGCCCTCCCTCAGTACTGCCCCTCTGAAATGCAGCACTCCCTCAGTACTGCCCCTCCGATAGTGCAGCTTTCCCTCAATACTGCCCCTCCGATAGTGAAGCTTTCCCTCAGTACTGCCCCTCTGATAGTGCAGCTTTCCCTGAGGACTGCCCCTCTGATGTTGATGCTCCCTCTCAGTACTGCCCCTCTGATATTGACGCTCCCTCTCAGTACTGCCCCTCTGATATTGACGCTCCCTCTCAGTACTGCCCCTCTGATATTGACGCTCCCTCTCAGTATTGCCCCTCTGATATTGACGCTCCCTCTCAGTACTGCCCCTCTGACTGCACAGCTATTGTCAACCTGGATTTTTCCAAGATTCTGGAGGGTGTTTGAACCCACAAGTGAGTCCGAGCAGTGAAGTGCTGGTTGACCTCTCATGGTCAAAGCTTATGTTTACCTCCCTCTGGACAGTTTGTGTATGTGGAAAGGAGTAGGAGTCTCTCCCCGTCCCAAGCCCAGGAGGGGCTGATGCTTCTCTGTATGAGCCTACACAAGACAGAACATTGATTGAATTTGGAACATTTGTAGATGTCTGAGTACCACACCCATGTGATTCATTTACTGACTGAGTCACTCATGGCAGATCAGATACTGTGGGTTTTAATGTGCACCATGTTGGATATGATGTAAAATTTTAATCAAAGATTTTCATGTCATAGATTGTCAAATGATACAGCGCAGAAGGAGGCCATTCGTCCTGTCGTGACTGTGCTGGCTCTTTAAAAGAGCAATCCAATTAGTCACTTACCCCTGCTGTTTCCCCAGACCCCTGAAAATTTTTTCCTTTTCAAGTATTTTTCCAATTTCCCTTTTGAAAGATATGACTGAATCTGATTCCACTGCCCTTTCAGACACATCATTCCAGATCACAGCAACTCACTGTGTAAAACCATTTTTCCTCATCTCCCCCCAGGTTCTTTTGCCACTCATCTTAAGACTGTGTCCTCCGGTTACTGACCTCCCCCCGCAACTACCCCCACCCTACTAGTGAAAACAGTTTCTCCTTTGATATTTCATCAAAACTCATTATAATCTTGAACACCAAGCAAATCAAGACAAAGTGAAACAGAGGAGTGAGGGAAGGGGGACCAGCTTGGAATTTCTAACCAGTAAGAATTGAAGTTATGCTGAGTCTATCCAACATTGCACTCCATTGATTGTCAACTGCGATGTTTTGAGATCAGTCACAAGTTTTGTATACACAAAACCCTTTAAGTGGCAGGCCTCTGGTGCAAAAAGCAATTCTGTAAACACAATCTATTTAATTCAAATGGTTCAGAGAACGCCACCAGTGCAGTGCATTAGAACTTCACTGCACCAGTCCTGTGCGCATTGTTGCATGTGCTGCAACAGAACTGAAAATAATAGAATTGAGCCCAGTTTTATGTTTTCTCCATTATATAAGAGAGCCTTTTAGTGAGGGCCCTGTTGTAGAGTTAGGTGAGTTAGCTTGGTTAGCGTTATTTTTAAAAATGGACAAAACAAAAAAAAAGTCTATATTTTAAGTGATCTGAATGATCAGACTCCCTCTCTGAATGTGGTCTTTTAACGTACTCCCTCTCTGAATGGAGTCCTGATGGTGAGACTCCCTCTTTGATTAGGGTTTCATGGTGACTCTTTTAAAGGGGTCATTAACGATGAGACTCACTTGTCATGAAAATAATTTGTTTTTCTGCAGCGCTTTAAACTCTGATACCCACTTGCATTGATCACATTCTTTGTGATGTTTGAGGGATAAATATTGACCAGGACACTGGTAAGAACTCCCCTGCTCTTCTTCAAAATAGTGCCATGGGATCTTTTCCATCTACATGAGAGGACATGTAAAATCTCATCTGCAAGACAGCACAGCACTCCTTCAGTACTGCACTGGAGTGTCAGCCAAGTCTTTTATGCTCAAGTATCTAGAGGGGGACTTGAACCCACAACCATCTTACTCAGAAGTGAGAGCAGGATCCACTGAGCCATGGCTGAAACATAAACTGGAAACATATGGAGTCTGGCTTATTGCTCAGCTATTTTATGGACACTTGTTATTACAGAGTTTCAAAAACACCAAAGCATTTCCTTTTCCATTTCCATGTAATTTATCTTATTTTACATCTTAACATTTAAATACAGGGTTCATTTTATGTGGTTTTATATACAGCAGGCACTCCCATTCCCTCAGAGGTTCCTACGTTCTTTTGCTGTTAAATTTCAGTTTCAATTTAAATGCAAAAATACATTTTTCCTCTAGGTGAATATATTAAACTTTCAGAAATGCCATACTGGAAAAAGGAACCCAAAATTGACACACAGGAGTAGCATTATGTGCATTTTAAGTGTGTGTTTTAGGTTCATCCTACACTATTGTTGAAAGCCATGTTGACAGCAATATAGGATTTGATGGACCCGTTCTTTGAGATAACTAATGGTAGGTGCATTGAGACAATTAACCAAGGGATGATTGCCTGACCAGCAATTTACTATCTCTCTACCGAAATTATTTCCTAAACACATTGGTGTGGTCAAAGATGAGTTTTGAGTTTTACATTCTGAGTTCCTCAAGTTCCTTTCAATCCCCCCAATGTCCCCACCTCCCAGCCTCCACCACCTTAAATCCATAAATTGTTCCCCGATGTAATAACCAACCAAATTTTAATATTAGCAAAGCAATACAGTACCCAGGTAACAAAGGAAATCTCGAGGTTAATGTTCATGATCTAAGGGATTTGCTTAACCATTTCACTTGATTCGTTTCGATTTCTTGGTTATGAGGCCTACATTCAAACTGCATTGCAGGCTGACATCTGTCCCACGTGTGCAGAGGGATATGGCACTCTGGGCTGGGACATACGGGAGGTGTAAGGGAAACTGGGCAAATGCAGATCATTTTCCGCCTGTGGTCAACTGTACCGCCTGTTGAGTCAAATGAGGGGAAACATTGGCTGGAATTTTCCCAGTGCCATGGAAGACTTGGAAAGTCAGACTGGGGCACATCGGGTTGGCTCCCTGACATGTTCCTGCCTCCAGGCGTTATTTCTGGAAGTGGGCTTCCAGCAGCAGCAGGCACCCGCCCTCTGGAGTGGGTAGCCAATCAAGGCATGGAAAAGGGCAATTAAGACATAATTGCGCACAGAAATGAAATTTTACAGAAGGCTCATGGGCCCTGTGTTGTGTCAGGAGCCCGTCGACACATAGGCAGCTTCATGTCAGGAGAGCCCCACCATGTTATTCTGCATAACCATGCATAAAGGGCAGAAAGGTTGAAAACGGCACATCCGCTGCCAGATGCATTCATCTGGAGGCGTTTCTCCTTCAGAATGATGCCCCTGACAGTTCTGGTCCTTAGTGTTTGCAAGTCATTTGGACTATTCGGTGAGCGGCTCCAACTTGTAGCGCCCTCTCTGCCCGCATGAACAGCGCTCAACTTTCCCAGTGGAGCTGCTGGCCATCCCTTCCTTAAGCCCATCCGATAGGCCCTCCCGTGTCAGTCCGCAAACCGCCATCCCTAATTGGACAGTGAACACGGAGGCAGCCTGTTAATTGGCCACCTCCCGTAAGATCGCACCGCAGGGCGCATCTCTGATATGAGGGGGACTCAGGACTTGCAAATGGTCACAACGCCTGAAAGTCTTTGAAGTGGAGAAAATTCTGGCCAGTGACAGCATCTCGTCAACTGACATGGACTAGTCTATCCTCCCCTCATGACAACGGAGGATGATGGGAATGAGAAGCTCTGTAGCGACAAATTTGTGCCCCCAAAAAAGCAGAAACAGTCTAATGAGCTGCCACTAGATTAATAGGCAAATGATTCAATAGGGTCAGTCTCAAAGTTGGTTAAACTGCTTTCTTAATTCGCCTAAGTTTAAGAAAGAAAGAACACATATCACAATTTTTGATGTGTTTTGTTAACATGTTTTCTTTTAAGTGAGATTCCATGGAGGTCACTTCCAACATGATGATACAAACAACGAACTGAGTACATATTGATATAAAAATAATATAATCAGCACATCACATTGTGCATGTACAGCAACAGCTACAACAACTTGCATTTATACAGCACCTTTTAACATAGTAAAATGTCACAAGGTGCTTCACAGGAGTGTTTTCAAACAAAATCTGAAACCAAGACACATAAGGAGATATGAGGGCAGAGTTGCTCAAAGAGATGGGCTTTAAGGAGAGTCTTGAAGGAGGAAAGTGAGGTAGAGAGTTTTAGGGAGGGATTTCCAGAGCTTGGGTCCCAGGCAGCTGAAAGCAGGGCGACCAATGGTGGTAAAATCAGGGGTGCACAAGGGGCCAGAATTAGATGAGTGCAGCTATCTCAGAGGGTTGTGCGACTGGAGGAGATTACAGAGATATGGAGGGGCAAGGCCATGGAGGGATTTGCAATAAGGTAAGAATTTTAAAATCAAGGTGTTGCTTGATCGGGAGCCAATGTAGGTCAGCGAGAAGAGGGGTGAAAGGGGGGAAACGGGACTGGGTGCAAGTTAGGACATGGGCAGCAGAGCTTCTATGACTTCATGTATATGGAGGGTGGAAGATAGGCCAGCCAGGAATGCATTGGAATAGTCAAGTCTAGAGGTAACAAAGGCATGGATGAGAGTTTCAGCAGCAGATAAGCTGAGACAGGGACAGAGTCGAACGATATTAAGGAGGTGGAAGTTGACAGACTTAATGATGATGCAGATATGAGGTCAGAATTGCATCTTGGGATTAAATACGACACCAAGATTGTGAACAGTCTGGTTTAGACTCAGACAATAGCCAGGAAAAGAGATGGAGTCGGTGGCTGGGGAATGGAATTTGTGGCATGGACCGAAGACAATTTCTTTGGTCTTCCCAATATTTACTCGAAGGAGATTTCTGCCCATCCAGTACTGAATGCCGGACGATAATTTAGAGACAGTGGAGGGGTTGAGAGAGAAGGTGGTGTAATAAAGCTGGGTGTTGTCAACGTATATGTGGAAACTGACACTGTGGGCTGGATTTAATGTGGAAGTGGTGGCCCCGCCCACCTGCTGGAACGTTGGGGACAAGCTCACCTCCACCAGCCTGGGAAGTCATGATACAATTTTGCAGGGCTCAGTTGCCTGAGGTCGTGGCTTCCGCCTCCATGAGGTGATGGCCAATCGGACGGCCGGCAGCTCTTCAGTTCTAACAGCGCCACTGGGAGCGGTGGCCACAGCTGAGATTGCACCCAGCCCCAAACCAAGCCAGCGATGGAGGCTGGAGAAGAAGGTGAGTACGGTGGGCTCACCAGAGCGGAGGTAAAGGAAGGGGGCATGGTGGGGGTGGAGCATTCGAGAGGCCGGGGTGGGGGGTCATC
Organism: Heterodontus francisci; assembly: GCF_036365525.1. Lineage (NCBI taxonomy): Eukaryota > Metazoa > Chordata > Chondrichthyes > Heterodontiformes > Heterodontidae > Heterodontus > Heterodontus francisci. The sequence continues at coordinate 110,370,353 of NC_090377.1, forward strand.
AGGTGGGGGTGGCCAGTGCCACTGGGGGGCCCTCCATGGGGCACAGGGTGACAAGCATGAGGGAGACCCTCAACACAGAGGCCTCAGTTAGACCACAAGGGTATATCTGGGAGCTGTGCCATTTGGCATGGGCACTCCCCTGACACTGGTATTTTACTTGTGGTGGCAGGAAAATGCCTTTAAATGCCCATTAACTAACCACTTAAGGGACTCAATTGACCCAATTAGATAGATAAGAATGGAGCCAGGAGAGTGCAGTCCCACTCGATGAACGGTGGTGGAGAGGCATTAGAGGAGGAGGGTGTAGCCAACTGTGTTGAAGGGTGCAGACAGGTTGAGAAGGATGAGGAGGGATTTGCAGTGTTATAAGGCAAGCTTATGCCACACCAGCCACACATCAACTGTTGCACTTCAAAATGTCATCGGGGTGAATTTTACAGACCCCCTGATATCAGGGGTCGTGGTGGGGGGGCCGGAAAATGCCTCCAGCAGAGGCTCACTTCAGGCCTCGACGCCGGGAAGGCCCGACCCGATATTGCCGGCCGTGGCAAAGCCTTGTGGTGGGGTGGGGGGGGTTCGACTGGCCATTTAAATGAGCCGCCATGTTTAATATCGTAGTGACTCCAAGAAGTGCGGCCTCCGCTGTTTACGAATTTTAAATTTCAGCCCATGGTATCGGAAAAGGCAATGAAAGTTATTTATCCGGCTTCTTCTGATCCAGAGCCAGAATTTTACAAGCAGTTGGCAGTCTGCAAACTTCCTTTACTGACAACAATTAAATTTCCTAATTAACCTCAGGATTTAAATCAATTAGAACTGGTGACCTTAATGAGACAGGAAGTTTAAACAAAGTTCTGTCTCAGCAATATTATGCATTATAGGAATATAACACATCTTATGAACAGCATTTTACCTGTCTTACTATGGGAAACACTACAGGAGCTCCGGCAGCCTTCATCTGAATTACAAATGGACCTTCTCAGTAGAGGGTCTGAGTAGGTAACTGAAGAGAGTGCCATTGTGTGGGATGGTAAGCCTATAATGAGAGGACGGGAATGATTGAAGCACAGACTGCTGCTTATTTTCCTGTTGAACATTTGACAATTAAGTCTCCTGGGTTCAGAATTTGCTTCGGCCAATGGTTTGTCCCAGATTTGGGCTCACCATTCTTGGTGGGTTGCACTGATCTGGAGTCAGTTCGGCAGTACCCAGTCCGATTATATAAAGAGACAAAAGACTTGTCACATTTGGCACTCATTTTCCACTTGAAACCCTGCAGCAGAATTAAATGCCTGTGGTGTGAGAGGAGGGAAACAGACACTGGCTCATCATGCTTCATATTAGACTTGTGGTCAGAAATGATTTTGAAGTAAAAATCAGTGAACAAAGTTTCCAGTGGCAAATGTTGTCTCCACTTCCCATAATCGTGACTCACTAGTACATCTAATCCTCATTACAAAGCTGTCCGCAGTAATCTGTGCCAGATCTTGCCATCATTATAACATGGCCTCTATGAAAGGGGACTGGCTGATGCAGTGAGTTGGCATACTGTCCTTTCATCATCTGGATCTTGAGTCTGAATCCAACATTGACTGATGGGATAAAAGGCTTCTTTGCCTGTTAGCTATAAGGATCCTACATAAAGATAGCTGGGGAAAAAAATCTCCTTTTAATTCTGAGTGATCAGAGAACAAAACTGATCCTAATTTGGGTAACTTCTTTGACCAATCTCATTCAGAAAGGCCAGAAAGATGACTAGTATGAGATAGGGAACCAACACACTGCCACAGAGGAGGGTGTTTTCCTAAGGCGGGTGTTCAGGCTCTTTATTGGGGCAGTGTCGAGTGAGCTTTGCTTTGTTCTGACAAAAGGTCATTGACCTGAAACGTTGGGCAGGAGTTTTAACTACACAAAATGGGCAGGTTTTAGCTGGCTGGGCATGTTAAAGCCTTAGAAATCAGAATCCTGACATCAATCCACCTCCAACCTGCCCACCTCTAGCTTTAATGGAAAGGGGGCAGGCGACAAACCTGCTCCAAGGAGGCAGACTGGCATTTTAAACACTATCATGAGGCTGTGAGCCTTATTGTCATGGAACATTTTGAAGTTAACTGTGGATGGCCAAGTTTCCCAAATCTTGGAAGACTGCCAGCTAAACTCAGGCAAGACGCTGCTGGAACAAGAACTCAGGGGCTTTCCATCTACCAGTTGGATCCAGCAAGTGAGCCTGGGAAACCCCCCACAATCGGACACCCTCCCTCCGAACTTTCTGATCTCCCACTGGCCATCTCCATGAGTCCTCTGATCCTTTTCCCAAGCCCTCCGATCCACCCCCAGGCCATGAACACCCACCCGCTCCCCCTCCCCTCCCTCGCAAAAGGCCACCTATTCCCTCACATGGCCTTCCATTCCACCCCCAGATCTCCCAACCACCCTTGGCCTTCCCTCACTAAGGCCTCCAAGCTCCCCCCATCAGGCCTCTGATTATCCTCCGCCCCACCCCACTAAGATCAATCCGTTCCTCCTACCCCATTACAAAATCAGAGACGCCCAGATCAAGCCGACCACACCCCCTCAGATGAATCTCCATCCCTCCTGAGATTAGGCCGCCCTACCCGCCCCCTCAGATTGACCCTCCCTGGGGCATGGACCTTTCTTATTCTATGGCCTCCTCTTGACTGCTGCCTGTGACTAGAAGCCAAGCCTGTCAATCAGGCTGGCATCCAGGCAGGGAAACTGTCGGTGATGTCGCACACAGGCTACGGACACCCCACCCCCGACAAGCCAAGTAAGTTAAAATCCACACTGCTAATTTTGTTTCTCTTTCAACACATGCTGCCTGACCTGCTGAGTATTTCCAGCATCCACAGTATTTTGCTTTTGTGCAAACTTTGCTTTATGTCTGACACTGCTATACCTGACCTGGGAAATGCTCAATGCTGACACGCAGTGGGGAGGTAGAATTTCCCCAAGGGATCTTCTTTCACTGTTTCTCTGGGTTTCTGCTGAAAGGTCAGAAGGACCCAGAATGGGCAAAACAGCAGTGTCTTCCACTTCCCATTGTCAAAACTATAATTTTTGGCTGATGAGTGCAAAAAATTGTAGGGGAGAAGAAAGCACATTAAAAGGTTCCAGCTCTCAACTTCTTTGCTTTGCTTTGAGGCTATTACTCTGACTCTTAACTAATGGTCCTACCTAACTTCACAGGATCTTCAAAGGATATATGATTGGACAATTTATCTCATTATTCACTCAATCCCATTCACTTAATTTTCTGAGGGAACGTTCTGTATAAATACTCCTGGAAAAACAATATGAAGGCGGCACAGTGACGCAGTGGTTAGCACCGCAGCCTCACAGCTCCAGGGACCCGGGTTCGATTCCGGGTACTGCCTGTGTGGAGTTTGCAAGTTCTCCCTGTGTCTGCGTGGGTTTTCTCTGGGTGCTCCGGTTTCCTCCCACAAGCCAAAAGACTTGCAGGTTGATAGGTAAATTGGCCATTATAAATTGTCACTAGTATAGGTAGGTGGCAGGGAAATATAGGGACAGGTGGGGATGTTTGGTAGGAATATGAATATGGGATTAGTGTAGGATTAGTTAAAATGGGTGGTTGATGTTCGGCACAGATTCGGTGGGCCGAAGGGCCTGTTTCAGTGCTGTATCTCTAATCTAAAAAAAAAAAAATTTTCCTAACTCTTCAGTCGAACTGTCTGTGGAGTTTGACAGGTTCTAGCAAAGACAGACACAGAACACAGGGGTTTCTATTGCTGCCAAAGAAGTTCATGAACTGCAGTTTTGGACTTTGTTATCAAGTGCTGCATTACTTACACAGGCTTCTCCTCCATTTCATTCCAATATATCAAATAAGCTTTCTTCAGGTAGCCTCCATCAGCGTCAACAGCACAGAATTCATGAGCTATCTTTGGCTCACCATCCTGCATTCCATTCCAGGTTTTAAATGCCCCAGCCTACTATATAAAGCAAATAATCTCCAGCAGAATCTGTTCTATAACTGAAGCAATTCTACTAGTGTTAAATCTACCCTGGTTAATCTGCAGGACTGGATCTCATAGGAATCATAGGAAATAGGAGCAGGAGTAGGCCGTTCGGCCCGTTGAGCCTGCTCCGCCATTCAAACAGATCACTGCTGATCATCTACCTCTACCCCATTTTTCCCTACTATCCATTATCGATTTCTGTCTTGAACATGCTCAATGATTGAGCTTCCACAACCCTCTGGGGTAGAGAATTCCACAGAATTCACCACCCTCTGAGTAAAGAAATTCCTCCTCATCTCAGTCTTAAATGGCCTACCCCTTATTCTGAGACTGCGTCCCCTGGTTCTAGACTCACCAGCCAGAGGAAACATCCAATCCACATCTACCCTGTCATGCCCTGTAAGAATTTTGTAAGTTTCAATGAGATCACCTCTCATTCTTCGAAACTCTAGAGAATACAGGCCCAGTTTCTGCAATCTCTCCTCATAAGACTATCCCGCCATCCCAGGGATTAGTCTGGTGAACCTCCGTTGCACTTCCTCTTTACTTAGATAAGGACACCAAAACTGCACACAATACTCCAGGTGTGGTCTCACCAAGGCTGTATACAATTGAGGCAATATATTTTTACTCCTGTACTCAAATCCCCTTGCAATGAAGGCCAACATACTATTTGCCTTCTTAATTGCTTGCTGCACCTGCATGCTAGCTTTTGGTGACTCATGAACAAGGGCACCCAGGTCCCTTTGGACATCAACACTTCCCAACCTCTCACCCATTTAAGAAATACTCTACTTTTCTTTTTTTTTCTACCAAAGTGGATTATTTCACACTTATTCACATTATATTCCATCTGCCATGTTCTTACCCATTCACTTAGCCTGTCCAAACCCCCTTGAAGCCTCCTTGCATCCTCCTTACAACTTATACTCCCTCCTAGTTTTCAGTCATCAGCAAATTTGGAAATATTACATCTGGTCCCCAAATCCAAATCATTTACATCGACTGTAAACAGTTGTGGCCCAAGCACTGATCCTTGCAGTACCCCACTAGCCTGCCATCCTGAGAATGACCCATTTATTCCTACTCTCTGCTTTCTGTCTATTAACCAATTCTCAATCCATTGCAGTATATTACCCCCAATCCCATGTGCTCTAATTTTGTTTACTAACCTCCTGTGTGGGACCTTATCAAAAGTCTTCTGAAAATCCAAATACACCACATCCACTGGTTCTCCTCTATCGCTGCTACAAGTAACATCCTCAGATAACTCCAACAGATTTGTCAAACATGATTTCCCTTTCATAAATCCATGTTGACTCTGCCCAATCATGTCATTATTTTCCAAGTTATCTCATCCTTTATAATAGATTCTAACATTTTCCATACTTCTGACATCAAACTAACAGGTCTGTAGTTCACCGTTTTCTCTCACTCCCTTCTTAAATAGGGGGGGTTACATTTGCTACATTCCAGTCTGCAGGGACTCTTCCAGAATTTACAGAATTTTGAAAGATAACCACCAATGCATCTATTATCTCTAAAGCCACCTCCTTCAATACTCTGGGATGTCGCTCATCTGGTCCAGGGGATTTATCAACTTTCAATCCAGTTAATTTTTCGAATACTATCTCTTCATTGATACGTATTACTTTCAGTTCTTCATTTTTACAATACCCTTGGTTCCCTAGTATTTCTGGGAGATTTTCTGTGTCTTCCTCCATGAAGACAAACACAAAGTAATTGTTTAGTTTCTCCCCCATTTCCCTATTCCCCATTATAAATTCTCCTGTCTCCACCTGTAATGGACCCACATTCATCCTTGACAATTATTTCCTTTTCACATACTTAAAGAAGCTTTTACAGTCTGCCTTTATGTTTCTAGCTTCCGTGATATCAGAGGGAAAGTCTGTGTAGTGAGCCAAAGCATATTACTGCCACTATAATTGGGTCAAGAGCTCTGGTCCCGATGACGGACCCAAAGGCAGAGATTTTGTTTTGCTGCTGGTGACCTTTGGCATTCCAAGGTACCCAGTGAAACCTCCTCTGCCCATGACCATTTCAGGCCTCTGACAACAACAACAATTTGCATTTATATAATGCCTTTAACAGAGTAAAACATCCCATGTGCTTCATGGCAGCGAAAATCAGGCAAAATTTGATACTGAGCCATATAAGGAGATTTTAGGAGAGGTGACTAAAGAGGTAGATTTTAAGGAGTGGCTGAAAGGAGGAAAGAGAGGTAGAGAGTCAGAGAGGTTTAGGGAGGGAATTCAAGAGCTTGGGGCCCAGGCAGCTGAAGGCAGGGCCACCAATGTCGGAGTGATTAAAATCAGAGATGAACAAGACTCTAGGGGCTGCTGAATTTTTCACCGACTCCCGAGGTCCTACCGCCATGACCAGAAGCGGGAGTGGAAGCCACCTAGGCGGGGATGGGGGGTGTGCTGGGAAGCAGCATTGAGCAGCGGCTGTCCAATTCATTGCCAGCAGGCAGAAGAGGTGTCCTGTAAGGCAGCAGTGGCGGTGTGAGATCACACTGCTGGAACTGCAGGCGCCATCTTTAAAGGGCTGCCAGCTCTCTTTAATAATGATCCAGCCCTAAAGAATCCTGAGTGGAAGAGCTGCTACAGAGGGCCTGTCAAAGAATGGCAAAGGCAAGATCCCGGGTGGCCCCATGGTTTAGCGATGCCTCCCTGCAGGTTCTCCTCCAGGTTGGTCGGGCAAGGAGAGAGGTCCTCTTCCCCCGGGACCGGAGGAGAAGACCTACCCGCCAGACCAAGCAAGCCTGGATGAAGGTTGCAGAGGAAGTCAGCAGCGGTGGGGTTGTCCCCAGAACCTGGCTGCAGTGCCACAAGGGGGTGAATGACCTCATGTGATCAGCTAAGGTGAGTGCACTGCACATTGCTTTCCTTAGGGGCTGATGTGGCTATGCATGAGGGTGAGCTGCTGGAAAAGGAATGCCAACCTAGTTACTGGCAATGGGGCCAGGCAGCAGTGTTGACTGTGTAGACATGGCAGCATCTTGGTAAGAGGCCCCAGTCCTTCAGATCTGGCGCCTGCACTGCCACTTCTGAGTGGCGTCATACAGGAAGCATTCCTGCGGCACCATCATGGACAGTCAGGGGGCCACCAGCATAGACTATGCACGTGTCTTTGTTGGGCGACCAACACTGGTCATCTATGAACTTGCAGGAGGAGACAGCCCACAATGTGAAGGAAAGGGCAAGGACCAGCAGTGGCATCACACTCCTAGCAATGCTAAACCCCATGGAGGAGGAGAACTTGGAGGCCAGCATGGGGGCTATTCCATCACTGATGGTGACACAGGAGTGGAGAGACAAGAGAGTGTATGGCCGTATGGATGGGCACAAGAGGCAAGAGCTCATATGTCCACCACAGGTCACATGGAGCTCTACACTAGGAGTAGTGTGAAGGGAGTGATGGAATGTGCATTAGCCTCTAATTAATCTTCTCTCACACATAGAGCAAATGCAAGAGCAGACAGTTCCAGAGACTGGGGGCAGCCATCCACCTCTGAGGAGGAAGAGGAGGGAGCCCCATCACATCGCTCCCCCTCACCCTTCTCCAGTGCAGATGCTCTCACTTAGATGGGTATCTGTTTGCTAATGGATCTGGGATCACAAACTGATAAGCAAAGCACAGACAAGTCCGAGCAGCTCATGGAAGCTGTGACAGTTGAGGTCTTAGATGACAGCAGGAGGGAGGGACTGGACAAGCCGCTAACACTGGACGAGCTGACAAAGGCCGTCGAGTCTTTCGAGACGAGTAAAACTCCCGGGAGCGACGGCTTACCGGTCGAGTTGTACTCGGCCCTGTGGGACTGGGTCGGCCCGGACCTGCTGGAAGTATACGAGAGTATGCTCCTGGCCGGCAGCATGTCAGAATCCATGAGAAAAGGCATCATCACCCTCATTTACAAGCAGAAGGGGGAGAGGGCAGAAATCAGAAATTGGCGGCCCATCTCACTGCTTAATGTTGATTACTAGATTCTGTCCAAAGTCATAGCCAGTCGAGTCAAGTCTGCTCTGGAGTTGGTGATTCACCCCGATCAGACCTGTACTGTACCCGGCAGGAAGATCTCTGATAGTCTCGCGCTACTCAGGGATACGATCGCCTACGTACGGGACAGGAGGGTGGACACCTGCCTCATCAGCCTGGACCAGGAGAAGGCTTTTGACAGGATATCGCACACCTACATGATGGAAGTGCTTTCCAAAATGGGGTTTGGGGAGGGAATCTGCAATTGGATCAAACTGCTCTACACAAACATCAGTAGCGTAGTGTCAATCAACGGGTGGGAATCTGAAAGTTTCCCGATCAAATCTGGAGTCAGACAGGGCTGTCCTCTGTCCCCGGTCTTGTTTGTTTGCTGTATTGAACCCTTTGCTGAGTCTATTAGGAAGGATGCGAGCATAAGAGGGGTGACAATCCCAGGCAGCGGAGGCACTCAGGTCAAAACCTCCCTGTACATGGATGACGTCGCCGTCTTCTGCTCGGATCCGCTGTCTGTGCGCAGACTGATGAGCATCTGCGACCAGTTCGAACTGGCCTCGGGAGCCAAAGTTAACCACGGCAAGAGCGAGGCCATGTTCTTTGGGAACTGGGCTGACCGATCCTTTGTCCCCTTCACCGTCAGGTCAGATTACCTGAAGGTGCTGGGGATATGGTTCGGAAGGGCCGGGGCGTGCACCAAAACATGGGAGGAGCGAGTAGCCAAGGTACGACAAAAGTTGGGCATGTGGGGGCAGCGATCTCTCTCCATTGTGGGTAAGAACCTGGTCATCAGGTGCGAGGCGCTCACGTTGTTGCTCTACGTGGCGCAGGTCTGGCCCATACCCCACTCCTGCGCCGTGGCAGTCACCCGAGCCATTTTCCGCTTCGTCTGGGGATCTAAAATGGACCGGGTCCGGAGGGACACGATGTTCAAATCTCTGGACATGGGCGGGAAAAATGTACCCAACGTGGCCCTCATCCTGATGACCACCTTCGTGTGCGGCTGCATCAAGCTATGTGTAGATCCCCAGTACGCAAATTCAAATGTCACTACGTGCTGAGGTTCTATCTGTCCCCGGTGTTGCGAAGGATGGGCCTGGTCACATTGCTGCGGAACGCACCATGCAGTTGGGCGGCGCCGTACCACCTATCCTTCGTGGAGCAGTTTCTGCGGAAAAACACCTTTGACCACCGGTCCATCAGGCAGTGGTCTGCACGGAATGTCCTCAAGGCCCTACGGGAAAAGGAAACGGTGGATCCTGTCGGATGGTTCCCCGAGCAGACCGTCAAAGTCATTTGGCGGAATGCCTCATCACCAGAACTTTCAAACAAGCACCAAGACGTAGCTTGGCTGGTGGTGAGAAGGGCCCTCCCCGTCAGATCCTTCATGCACACCCGAAGTCTCGCCCCCTCCGCACAGTGCCCCCGCGTTGGCTGTGGTGGGGAAGAGACGGTCGCCCACCTCCTCCTGGAATGTGCCTTTGCAAAGCAGGTGTGGAAAGAGATGCAGTGGTTTTTGTCAAGGTTCATCCCAAGCAGCTCTGTAACACAGGAGTCTGTGCTCTACGGGCTGTTCCCAGGGACGCACACCGAGACAAACATCAACTGCTGCTGGAGGACTATCAATTCGGTGAAAGACGCCCTTTGGTCTGCCCGAAACTTGCTGGTCTTCCAGCGCAAAGAGTTGTCCACCACCGAATGTTGCAGACTGGCACATTCCAAGGTCCAGGACTACGTGCTGAGGGACGCACTAAAGCTTGGGGCAGCTGCAGCAAAGGCTCAATGGGGAAAGACCACAGTGTAAGGTCCCCCCACCAAGCTCGACTGAGGGGCTGGATCCATGGGAAACCCCTCGAACTGTATCGTTAATATTCTCAATTGCTGTAAATGTAAAACTGTAATTGACATGACAATTGTGAAACGGAAGGGTTGGGAAGAAACACATGACAGTATTGAAGGAAACTGATCTCCCTTGCAATGTTTGTATTTTTTGGTGCTGTTTGGAAACTGTTTGGCAATGTAATTTTTACAGATTTTTATGAATAAAGTATATTTTGGGGAAAAAAAAAAGACAGTTGAGGCCACTGACACTCAGAGGACTGCGAGAGGACAGAGCAATGATGAGCCTCAGGCTGATAACAAGCCTCTGGAGTCATCAACAAGGTGGCAGATGCTGGAGCTGCGGCAGGACGTGCGAGAACATCTGGTGAAGCTTCCAAAGACCATGTGCACCATGGCACGGCCGGTGGAGCCCATCCAGGCCATGAGTGCCATCATGTCTCTGGTGTGTGCGCGCTTGGCTTCCTCCATCGAGAGATTGGTGACCCTCATACAGAACCGTATTCAGAAGACCACCCAGTGGATGCTGGAGACACATGTGGACCTGCCAGCCATCACCAACTCCATGCGCTTTGTGCAGCAATGGCTGGGTGAGAGGGGTTGAGGCGCCTGGACTCACCGCCAGGTCCTCGTACTCCTCAGGTGAGCAGGGAGGTGCAGGTGTGTCTTGAAAGGGTAGAGGAGCAGCTGCCTGAAGCATCTGGGGGCTCCTCTCAGGGCACTCTTGGTGTGGACAGTGGGTCCTCAGCCCCTCTGCCAGTGACACCAGCACCTCATCTAGCCACTATGACAGAGGAAGCTCCTGCAATTGTAAAGAAGGCCCTCAGTGTGCCAGGGTCCTCCAGGCCTCAGGCAGCCAGAGGACGACAGCCAAGGTCAGCAGCCTGCCTCTATTTCAGCTGACAGCACAGGGGGAGCACCATGTCGGAGCACATGCAAGAGACTTAAGAAGATCACCCAGCTGCACTGAGGGTTCATGGATGAATATTTTTTTGAAGCATGCAGCCGAGCGATTTTTTTGTTCGTCAATAAACGTGCGATGTGACAAGGCTTGAGATTTCCTTGCTTCTGCTGTGGGCCTCTGGGAGTGCAGGAGCACCCTGGCTCTGTCAAAGGGAGCACTGGGTGGGGATCACACCTCGTGAGGTCGATGCATTCCCAGTGCCACAGTCTAATGTCTCACTGGGTGCAGGTAAATGGCAAAGACAATGAAGGAAGTGGCACCAGGGCTGCAGAGCGCTGAAGCTTTATTGAATTGCATTGATCTGTCACTAAGGATCATGTGAATCGTGCCAGTATTAGTGTGTCCCAAGCATCCCTTATGTGTATCTCATGGCAACTGGAAATCTTCAGAGTCCTGCACCTGGTCATCATCTTTGTCCAACTCCTTATCATGAGAGGAGGCATTGTGCTCCACGGTGTCCTTATTGTTCAATTACTCCCCCAACTGTAGCACCAGACTGTGCAGAGCAAAGCACACCACCATGATACGGGAGACCAGTGCTGGGATATATTGAAGGGCTTCACCACATCTTTCCAGGCATCTAAACAGCATCTTCAGAAGCTCCATGGCCTGCTTGATGGTTGCTTGCGTTGTGCCATGGCCAGGTGTTGTATCTCTCCTCTGCATCATTGTAAGTGTTCTCACAGGCATCAGTAGCCATATCTTCAATGGATAGCCCTTGTCACGCAGTATCCATCCTGGAGGGCATGTGGGAGATCTGGAAAAGTCTGGCACCTGGGACTGCCTTAATATGTAGGCATCGTGGCTGCTTGCCAGGAACTGTGAACACACCTGCAGGAAGTACTTGCTGTGCTTGCAGACCAGTTGAACATTGAGCCAGTAGAAGCCCTTCCTGTTCATGAAGACTGCTGCCTGGTCAGTGGGAGCCTTGATGGCCACATGCATGCAGTCGATGACACCCTGCACCTGGGGGAATTTTGCAATAGCCCCTCAGCCTATAGTGCTCTTAGCTTGACGATCAGGATCTCTGCACATGTACTGGCTGGCCCTCTTGAAGATGGCATTAGTGACCATCTTGATGAAGCAATGAGTCACCGTCTGGGAGATCCCACACGTATCTCAAGTGGATCCACAGAATGATCCTGAGGTGTAGAAAATCAGCACCATGCTGACTATCAGCACCACTGACATTGGGGGAACGCCCCTTCCCATGAGGCTCAGCTCGTCTTCCAGCACGGCACAAAGCTCTGTGATGGTTTCCCTGGAGAGGCGCAGTCTTCGGTGACACTGCTGCTCAGACATCTGAAGGTAGCTGAGCCATGGCCTGTAGACCCTCTCTGGTGGGTAACCTCTCCGCGCAGGAAGCTGGTTGCAAGCACCTCTGCACCTGTTTCCCCTTCACTCGAGGTTTGTGCTCCTGGTGCCCCTCTGATTACTGCTACCCTGGTGCCCATTGCTGCAGCTCTCTCCCTCTCTGATGCTCTGGAAAAACTGAAAACTGAATGAACGAGGCCCATGACTTGTAGATACACTCGAGTTCAGGTCTCCTTCCACACCTTCTTCCACCCACACAAGTGCCAGTGTCAGTATGCCACTCTGGTGGTACGCCCCCGCAGCTGTGGCACCTTTTCTCTTCTCCCCACTCTATATGCCAGTGCCCATATTGTGCCACCCTCCTTGCCAAGGCTCACCAGTGATCACAATGGTTGCTATTTGCAGCCAGAACTGATCTCCCGCTTGCTCACTACCTCGTTATACTGGGTGAGGCTCAGAGGCCCAGTATTTTGGTGTAGATACATGTAGACCTGCCAGCCATTGCCAACTCCATGAGCTTTGTGCAGCAATGGCTTGGTGAGAGATATTGTTGGGGGAGGTGTGAGTGAGGCATCTGGACTGCTCAGGTAAGCAGCATGGTAGAGGTGTGCCTTGAAAGAGAGAACTGGCTGTCTGAAGCATCTAGGTGCTCCTTTCAGGCCACTCCTCATGTGCACAGCAGCTCCTCAGCCCCCCTGCCAGTGACTCAGCCTCAATCAGTCATGACGACAGAAGAGACTCCTGCACTTGTACAGAAGGACCTCAGTGTGCCAGGGCCCTCCAGGCCTCAGGCAGCCAGAGGACAACAGCCAAGGTCATCCCAAGCCACGGGGCAGTAAGATCAGCAGCCTGCCTCTACCTCAGCTGACAGCACAGGGGGAGCACCATGTAGGAGCACACGTAAGAGATTTAAGAAGAGCACCTAGCTGCATATGAGGTTCACGGGTTACCTGTTATTGGATACATGAAACCTTGAAAATATTTGTAATGCCATTAAATTTCTGATGTGACAAGCCCTGAGTTATCTTTGCATCTCCTGGGGAGCCAATTGGACTTCTGGAGCACCCTGAGGTGCTCAGGATGTATATTGGGTGTGAGTGCACCACATGAGGTCAAGATATTCTCCACGCCACAGTGTCCAGTCTAACTGGGACCAGGTAAATGGTAAAGTTAATGAAGGAGGTGGCAAAAGGGCTGCAGAATGCTGAGGATTTATTGAATTGCATTGATCTTTCAGTAAGGATCATGTGAACCGTGCCAATATTAACGTGTTCCAAGCCTCCCTTGTGCGTATCTCATAGCACCTTGCTTGTGGTCCCTGGATCTCCGCAACATCCTGCACCTGGTCATCATCTTCATCTCCTCATCAGAGGAGGAGGCATCAAGTTCCATCCATGTCCTTATTGTTCAATTACTCCCCCAATCCAGAGCACCAGATTGGGCAGAGCACAGCACACCACCACGATACAGGAGAATCTTGCTGGGACACACTGAAGGGCTCCAACCTATCTATCCAGGCATCTGAAACGCGTCATCAGAAACACTGTGGCTTCCTTGACAGTGGGTCAAGTTGTGCCATGGCAGATGTTGTACCTCTTCTCTACAGCAGTGTTATGGTTCCTCATAGACATCAATGACCATATCTTCAATGGGTAGCCCTTGTCACGCAGTATCCATCCTGGAAGGCACATGGGGTTCTGGAAAAGTCTGGCACATGGGACTGCCTTAATATGTAGGCATCGTGGCTACTTGCCAGGAACTGTGAAAACACCTGCAGGAAGTACTTGCTGTGCTCGCAGACCAGTTGAACATTGAGCCAGTAGAAGCCCTTCCTGTTGATGAAGACTGCTGCCTGGTCAGTGGGAGCCTTGATGGCCACATGCATGCAGTCGATGACACCCTGCACCTGGGGGAATCTTGCAATGGCCCCGAATCCTATAGTGCTCTCAGCTTGACGATCAGGATCTCTGCACATGTACTGGTTGGACCTCTTGAAGATGGCATTAGTGACCATCTTGATGAAGCGATGAGTCACCGTCTGGGAGATCCCACACATATCTCAAGTGGATCCACAGAATGATCCTGAGGTGTAGAAAATCAGCACCACGCTGACTATCAGCACCACTGACATTGGGGGAACGCCCCTTCCCATGAGGCTCAGCTCGTCTTCCAGCACAGCATAAAGCTCTGTGATGGCTTCCCTGGAGAGGCGCAGTCCTCGGTGACACTGCTGCTCAGATATCTGAAGGTAGCTGAGTCATGGTCTGTAGACGCTCACTGGTGGGTAAATTCCTCTTTGTACAGGAGGCTGTTTGTGTGCCCCTCTGTGCCATTCTCCTGCAACCCCCCCCTCCCCCCCCATGAGGCTGGTGCTCCTGTTGTCGCTCTGGTTGCTGCTGCCTCGTTGCCTGTGGTTGCAGCTCTCTCCCTCTCTGCTGCTCCTTGTCACTGGAGGAACCAAAATCTGAGTGAGTGAGGCATGTGGATTCTCTCAGTCTCCAGGCCCTCTTACCACCCCTGCTTTGCCCACACATGTGCCAGCTCCAAGATGACATTCTGGCAGCAGTTCTGCCTTTTTGCCAACTTTTCCCCTTCTCTTGACTGACAGTGCCAATCACCCCGCTGTACCACCCTCCCTGCCAAAGCCAAGCCACACTTAGCTACATGATGGCATCCAGCTGCAGCCAGAAGTGACATTCTGCTCACTCATCACCTTGTTATACATGCCAAGACTCTGAAACCCCATGGTTCCTGTGCACTTCTAGAAGAAGTTGAAAACCCTGGTACAATTGAAGTGAATTGCCTGTTTAACAGCCTTAAATACCTGCCCACCGTTTGTAAGCATGAAGCCTTCCGACCCAGCCAGCTGCCCTTTGGAGTATCTGGTTGCATCATGAAGACCCGATGCCTTCCGTCCCGATATTCCGATCCCTCCCGCCTCCCAGCCCAACCCCAATGGGGCAGCAAAATTCAGAACTGGAGGAATGCAGAGTTCTTGGAGGGTTACATTGCTGGAAAATGTTACAGAGATAGGGTGGGGTGATGAGATGAAGCACAATGAATTTTGAATTTGAGACATTGCTGGACCGGGAGCTAATGTAAGTCAAGGTAGACAACACAGACATTAAGTCAGTTCACAGGGCTGTCGCCATCATTGGGAACCTGATAACATGAAATGGGTAAGTGGGGGAAGATTAATTTTCATATTCATCTGGTTTTCAATAGAATGAAGGTCAGAGCAGTTTCTACAAAGGGCATGTGACTTGCCCGCCAGATTACTGTGCAGGCAATGAGGGCAAACATCGACCCTCGGGGTGAAGCTACTTGTCTGAGGTTCCCAGACACCTGACCAACACAATAGAGATTCAAAGGGTGCATTTTGCTGATGAATTATCAGTGCTGAACTCAATCGTGAGTAGCTTTTATTTAAACGTGGCAGGATATTTAGGATAGTTTGAATTCATCACCTGTAACACCAGGAATGTTAACGAGATGCTGAGAAAGCAGATAGTTTTGGAATGCTAACACTGCTAATAGACAGACTGAGTCAGTACGCTGCTATTTTGAAAATAAGTATAATTTCGGACAGTGTCACAAGATAACGTTAATTGTAGATGCCATTACGGGCTGTGTTTATCTGCCATAATTTGTGGTATGGACAGACAATGTCAGCAACTGCATCTTATATGGAATGATTTAGGTTTACTCACCCCAGTTCACTTGCACTTCCCCTATCAAATGTCACATAATCAAATCTTTAGGAATGCATCACGCCAAAATTGACAACCCTCACTTACAAAGCCTTCCTTATCCTTCCTTGCCCTATTCATGGCCCAATACCAAACACAAAAGAAGAAGAAAGAAAGTCTTGCATTTATATAGTGCCTTTCATGATTTCAGGATGTCCCAAAGCACTTTACAGCCATGAAGCACTTTTGAAATGTAGTCACTGTTGTAACGTAGGAAATACAGTAGCTAATTTGCACATAGCAAGCTGCCACAAACAGCAATGTGATAATGACCACAATATCAGTTTTTGTAATGTTGATTGAGGGGTAAATATTGGCCAGGATACTGGGGAGAACTCCCCTGCTCTTCTTCAAAATAGTGCCATAGAATCTACTACCTGAGAGGGCAAAAAACCTCAACTATACAGGCAAGAGTTTTAAAGTAGCTTAAAATCATTAAAACCTTTTTTGTGAAAAAGAGCTGTCACTGCACACGCAGTTATACAAATAGCAGCACTTTATAATTTGAAGCTTAACCACGACAACCGTCCCACCCCTAAATATATCATGGAAGTGCATACTGAATGTAATTGTAGAAAGGCAGAAATGTGTTGTGCAACAGAGACACAAAGCATTGACTTTAAAAGAGGGTGTGCACTGGTTTAATGCTGAAATGCTGATTTATCGGCAACGGACTGCAAATAGAAACAAGAACCTGTTCTATTGGGCATAATTATTGGTCAGACTTTAAAATCTGTAACATTAAAACGAAACACAACAGGAAGGGCCTTCCCCAACCTGATGGTTCAGTTCATCGAGTGAATGAATCCGGTGAATAACTGAGCCATAACAGAACAGGAAGGTCTAAGGTTGGACGTGTGCTGACATAGCTGATCTCAGAGGAGGTGGTTGCAGGAATACTGCAATTAACTTTGACAGCCCTTGTTTGGAGAATGAGAAGTTATTCAGAGCTGCCACCCCCAACCACTAATTAGCAACAACTGCTGGACGTGAAGGGTGCACAGGCGTGTGAGCAAGTGTTGGGCAAGTGCGGAGGTGGACTTGGCACTGTTTCCTCAACAGTCAGACAACAATCAGTTCCTGGGGCCAGAGAAAAAGAATGGCTCTTTGGTCATGTTTCCAGAAGTGGGTCATCGCCTGTTGAACCATACCCCAGCAAAGCGTCGATGCCTTTGGGAAGAGGGGAGAAAATTGGTAATATTGGAAAACAAGACAGTTGGAAATGTAAACCGATTCTGCTATTTATTGTCTCGTCACAGCATTAATTTGATTTATCTAGAGAATAAAGTGAGTTAATGGGAAAACAAAATATGTAAATGGGAAGCTCAACTTTGTTTGAAGATATTTCTGGGATCCCTTGACTCTCTTACTAACATTTATAGGTTCATTATTTATCCTCTCTGATCTGTCTTGCTTATGTTTTCTGTGAAACTGCAGCAGTTTGTTGTTCTCATTGTCTGAAGCTCAGTGTGAGGCTTTCTTCCTTAATGTGTCTTAACATTTTTCTGAATACCAGTGTTAGTAATTTTACTGCTGTACAGTTGGATAGTCTCTCAGGGTCACCTGTACTCTTCTATCTAAACGAATGACAACTTGGGCTCAGAGGCCCAATAATAAGTCCCCTTGTCTTGTGCACTGGTTATTCTGGACTTGCACATTCTGCCACTCAGATTTTCCTATCTTTGTGGACAATGCACTGAAAAAGCACTCTATTGAGATAAACTCCAGTTGTAAACGAACTATTTATTTTCAAAGTCTTACGAGCAGGCGAGGAGGGCACGCAAGGCTCCCCTCTTGCCCTTCTCCTTGCTTGACCACAACAGGGTTTATTCCTTTTTAAACAGTGGTTGTGCTTATCACTTCAGTGAGTGTTTAACCTTTTACCTTTGTTGTGATCATAAAAGAACCAATCGCATAGGTTTTCTTGAGTTTAAACAAGAAAGAGGTGAGTTTATTGTACTTAACCAAAAATCCAATCTAAATAAAATAATAAATTATGCTACACTTTCACTCTCACACACACATGAGAATCACACACACACACAAATAGATTACAGAGTGAGGAATAATTTAGGTTAGATTAGAGTTCAGAACAAATAAAAATAATATACAGTCTGTGGTGTCTGTTAATTCAGTTGTCTTCCAGCTGAGGTTGTGATCCTGAAGTTAGCGGTTGGTAAATGTTCTTGGAGACAGTGGAGCAGGTTGTCTTCTTCCTGGGAGTCTTTGTCTTGGATCTTTTCCAGCCAGCAGGCAAACTTCGAACACACCAAGGTCACCTGGAGAGAGAGAGAGAGAGGGAAGGGGAGGGAGAAAGAGAGAGAGAGACCCCCTATCCTCTGCACACAAAGTCTCAACAGCTTGTCCCTTTGTAGCAAAAGACTGCTAGTTTTTCACAGATGGGGAGGCAGTCACATGATTGTCCAGTGTTCTCATTTGCAATTTAATTAGATTCATGTCTAGGGATTCTCAATCTCTCTTGGGGGCTCATTGTTTAATGTTTCCTCCCTGGAGTTTCGTCTCCACTAATAAATGCTACAAAATAGCTTTGAATGTCCCACTAACAGGGGTGATATTGAATAATCTACTCAGTTATCCAAAGCATTGTCCTGGATAGGAACCTTGTTAGACATGTTTATCCAATTCAATGTCCTGGAATGTGAGGTATTTCAATGCAAATTGTGGTGGCCATCTTGGTTGCCAGCTTTTTAAAAGTTAAAAGTAGGACCCCAGCTTTCCTTTTTAAAAGTTTAATGTAGGTTTCCAACTGATGAATTAAAAATCCTCATTTGGCATAACATGTTTTCTTGACATAAAAAATTTATGAATGCACAGAATGTGGTTTCCACAGTGAAATTCTTCTTGTTGATCCCCATAAAATAACAACATACACAATGCTGCCCCTGTTAGGGTCTCATTTCATAGGCAACTGAACAGTTGCTGAACTAAATGGACTTAACTGACACAAACCTTTTCTCAGCCAGGCTGTGTATGTCAATACCTCATCCTGCAGTCTCTCAGCTTCACTCTAGCTGACTGGAAAGTGAGCTCTGTCCCATATTGCTAGTAACTGCAGGCTTTAATTTCACTTGACTAACATATCACAGAATCACAGAATAATACAGTGGAGAAGAGGCCCTTCAGCCCATCGAGTCTGCACCGATGCATTAAAGACACCTGACCTGTCTACCTAATCCCATTTGCCAGCACTTGGCCCATAGCCTTGAATGTTATGAGGTGCCAAGTGCTCATCCAGGTACTTTTTAAAGGAAATAAAAGCAAAATACTGCGGATGCTGGAAATCTGAAACAAAAACAAGAAATGCTGGATTCACTCAGCAGGTCTGGCAGCATCTGTGGAAAGAGAAGCAGAGTTAACGTTTCGGGTCAGTGACCCTTCTTCGGAACTTTTTAAAGGATGTGAGGCAACCCGCCTCTACCACCCTCCCAGGCAGGGCATTCCAGACCGTCACCACCCTCTGGGTAAAAAAGTTCTTCCTCAAATCCCCCTTAAACCTCCCGCCCATCGCCTTAAACTTGTGACCCCTCGTAACAGACCATTCAACTAAGGGGAACAGCTGCTCCCTATCCACCCTGTCCATGCCCCTCATAATCTTGTACACCTCGATCAGGTCACCCCTCAGTCTTCTCTGCTCCAGCGAAAACAACCCAAACCTATCCAACCTCTCTTCATTGCTTAAATGTTCCATCCCAGGCAACATCCTGGTGAATCGCCTCTGCACCCCCTCCAATGCAATCACATCCTTCCTATAATGTGGCGACCAGAATTGCACACAGTATTCCAGCTGTGGCCTTACCAAAATTCTGTACAACTCCAACATGACCTCCCTGCTTTTGTAATCTATGCCTTGATTGATAAAGGCAAGTGTCCCATATGCCTTTTTCACCACCCTATTAACCTGCCCTTCCGCCTTCAGAGATCTATGGACAAACACGCCAAGGTCCCTTTGTTCCTCAGAACTTCCCAGTGTCAGGCCA
Organism: Heterodontus francisci; assembly: GCF_036365525.1. NCBI lineage: Eukaryota > Metazoa > Chordata > Chondrichthyes > Heterodontiformes > Heterodontidae > Heterodontus > Heterodontus francisci. The sequence goes on from NC_090377.1 coordinate 110,390,229, forward strand.
TTCATTGAATACTTCCGTGTCACATTACTCCTTCCAAAGTGTATCACCTCACACTTTTCAGCGTTAAATTCCATCTGCCACTTTTCTGCCCATTTGACCATCCCGTCTATATCTTCCTGTAACTTAAGTCACTCCACCTCACTGTTAACCACTCGGCCAATCTTTGTGTCATCCGCGAACTTACTGATCCTACCCCCCACATAATCATCTATGTCATTTATATAAATGACAAACAATAGGGGACCCAGCACAGATCCCTGTGGTACGCCACTGGACACTGGCTTCCAGTCACTAAAACAGCTGTCTGTCATCACTCTCTGACACCTACAGCTAAGTCAATTTTGAATCCACCTTATCAAGTTACCCTGTATCCCATGTGCATTTGCTTTCTTGATAAGTCTCCCATGTGGGACCTTGTCAAAGGCTTTGCTGAAATCCATGTAAACTACATCAACTGCACTACCCTCATCTACACACCTGGTCACATGCTCAAAAAATTCAATCAAATTTGTGAGGCATGACCTCCCTTTGACAAAGCCATGCTGATTATTCCTAATCAAATTTTGCCTCTCCAAGTGGAGATAGATTCTCTCCTTCAGAATTTTCTCCAATAGCTTCCCAACCACTGACGTGAGACTCACTGGTCTGTAGTTCCCTGGCTTATCTCTACAACCTTTCTTAAATAGTGGGACCACATTAGCTGTTCTCCAGTCCTCTGGCACCTCCCCCGTGGCCAGAGAGGAATTAAAAATTAGGGTCAGAGCCCCTGTTATCTCCACCCTCGCCTCCCACAGCATCCTGGGACACAAATCGTCCGGACCTGGAGATTTGTCCACTTTTAAGCCTTCCAAAACCTTCAATACCTTGTCACTCCCGATGACAATTTGCTGAAGAACCTCACAGTCTCTCTCTCTAAGTTCCATATCTACATCCTCATTCTCTTGGGTGAAGACAGGATGTGAAGTATTCGTTCAACACCCTACCAATGTCCTCTGGCTCCACCCACAAATTTTCCCCTTGGTCCCTAATGGGTCCTACTCTTTCCCTGGTTATCCTCTTCCCATTGATATACTTATAGAATATCTTGGGATTTTCCCTACTTTTACCAGCCAGCGTTTTCTCATATCCCCTCTTTGCTCTCCTAATTGATTTCTTAAGCTCCATCCTACACTTTCTGTACTCCACTAATGCTTCCATTGATTTGCTCTCCTTGTATTTGCTAAAAGTCCCTCTTTTCCTTCTCATCGTACCCTGAATGTTTCTGGTCATCCATGGTTCTCTGGGCTTGTTGCTCCTACCTATTACCCTAGAGGGAACATGGTGGGCCTGTACCCTCCCCATTTCCTTTTTGAATGCCCCCCACTGCTCTTCTGTAGATTTCCCGACAAGTAACTCTTTCCAGTCTGCCTTAGCCAGATCCTGCCTTATTTTACTAAAATTTGCTCTCCCCCAATCCAAAACCTTCTTTTGCAACTTGTCTATTTCTTTCTCCATAACAAGCTTAAATTGTACCATGTTGTGGTCGCTATCACCAAAATGCTCCCCCACCAACACATCAACCACCTGTCCGGCTTCATTCCCCAGAATTAGGTCCAGCACTGCACCCTCCCTTGTTGGATCCCCCACATATGGAGCTAAAAAGTTCTCCTGTATACATTTTAAGAACTCCACTCCATCTAAGCCCTTAACACGATGACTATCCCAATTAATGTTGGGAAAGTTGAAATCACCTAATATAATTACCCTATTATTATTTTTACACACCTCTGTGAATTGCGCACATATTTGCTCCTCAATTTCCCGCTGACTATCTGGGGGTCTATAATAAACACCTAGCAATGTGGCTGTCCCTTTTTTATTCCTAAACTCTACCCATAAAGCTTCATTTGATGCCCCCTCCAAGATATCATCTCTCCTTACTGCAGTAACTGACTCCTTAACTAATATTGCAATGCCCCTCCTCTTTTACCTACTCCTCTGTCTCGCCTGAAGATTCTATATCCCGGGATATTGAGCTGCCAATCCTGCCTCTCCCTCAACCATGTCTCCATGATGACTACTATATCACAATTCCACGTGTTAATCCTTGCCCTTAACTCATCTGTTTTACCTGCAATACTCCTGACATTAAAGTAGAGGCCTTCCATCCTGGACTTACTCCCTTGAAACTTACTTCCGCTGTATTCCCTCTGACTTGTTCGCTTTCCTGTGTTTAGCTGTGTCCCTATTCTGCTAGGAGTTTCCGTCCCCTCCCCCTGCCAAATTAGTTTAAACTCCTCCCAACAGCACTAGCAAACCCGCCAGCAAGGATGTTAGTTCCCCTCTGGTTCAGATGTAGACCGTCCCGCTTGTACAGGTCCCACCTTCCCCAGAAACGGTCCCAGTGGTCCAGGAATCTAAAACCCTCCCTCCTGCACCAACTCTTAAGCCACGCGTTCATCTGTGTTATTCTCCTATTTCTATTATCGCTAGCAAGTGGCACTGGGAGTAATCCAGAGATTACAGCCCGAGAGGTCCTGCTTTTTAGTCTACTGCCTAACTCCCTGAATTCTTGATGCAAGACCTCATCCCTCTTTCTACCTATATCATTGGTACCAACATGTACCATGACCTCTGCCTCATCACCCTTCTCATTCAGAATGCCCTGCAGCTGTTCAGTGACATCCCAGACCTTGGCACCAGGAGGCAACACACCATCCTGGAGTCACGTTGACGGCCACAGTAGTGCCTATCTGTTCCCCTGACTATCGAATCCCCTATTACTATTGCTCTTCCTCTCTTTCCCCCTTCCTGTGCAGACAGGCTGCTTGTGGTGCCAGAAGCTTGGCTCTGTCCGCACTCCCTGGAGGAACCAGCCTCATCGGCCTCCAAAATGGAATACCGATTTGCAAGCGGGACCCCAGGGGACTCCTGAACTACCTGCCTGTTTCTCTTGGACTGCCTGGTGGTCACCCATTCCCTTCCTTCCTCAAGTCCCTTCAGCTGCGGTGTGACCACCTCTCTATACGTGCTATCCACAATGCTCTCAGACTCGCGGATGCTCCACAGTGTTTCCAGCCGCCGTTCCAGTTCTGAAACCCGAGCTTCCAGGAGCTGCAGCTGGACACACTTCCTGCACACATGCTGGTCCCGGGGACTGGAAAGGTTCCCGGATTCCCACATGCAGCAAGAGGAGCAAACCATGGCTTTAAGCTCTCCTGCCATGACTAAACCCTTTAAATTTAAAACTTTAGAAGACTATTATAATTTTTTTTTTAAACTAAGTCTTGCTAACACAATGACTTACAATTCAATCCAGTTTGAAAAATACCCACCAGGACTTTCTCACCAGTCAGCTGTGCTCTTTGGAAACTCTCAGCTCCCCTCACTCTGAGGACAGGGAGGAAATGAAAGGAGCTCCTCGCTCCCTCCTCACCGAACTTCCTCATTCACAAAACTTTCACTTTAGCACTCTAATGCAACCCAAGTCCGCACTCCAGTGCAAACAAGGTCAGCACTGTAAGATGGCCCACTTTTATACTGACTGACTCTAGCCCCTGAAAACTGGTTTAAGCCAGAAAGAGATGGAAAGAGAGGAGATCTAATTGAGCTATATAAGATGATTAAGGGGATTGACAAAGTAGACGTAGAGAGGATGCTTCCTCTTGTGGTGCAATCTAGAACAAGAGATCATAGTTTTAGGATAAGGGGTAGCAGATTTAAAACAGAGATGGGGAGAAATTACTTCTCTCAAAGAGTCGTGAGTCTGTGGAATTAACTACCCCAGAGTGCGGTGGATGCCAGGACAGTGAGTAAATTTAAGGAGGAGATAGACAGATTTTTAATTAGTAAAGGGTTGAAGGGTTATGGAGAATGGGCAGGAAAGTGGAGTTGAGGCTGAGATGAGATCAGCCATGATCGTATTGAATGGCGGAACAGGCTCGAGGGGCTGAATTGCCGACTCCTGCTCCTAGTAGTTCTTATGACTAGATAAGCTCAGGAATCTGATCCCTCCCTCAATTCTGTGTGACTGCTCTGCAAAGCAACCAGTCAAAGTTACCACCTTGAATGAACACCCATATTTCCTAATGCAGAATCTGATGGTACCAGCGAGGTCTACAATGAGACCCCTGGCAGTGTATTGAACAAAAACTCACACTAACCAGTGTATGATTTGCCCAGTTATGTGCACAATGGCTTTCTATTCTCCTAATACTAATGTGACATGGAAAAGTACACAATTTAATGATTCTTCTATCTGAAGCTCCACCTAATCAGCATTCTTGTATGTCTCTGGGATTTAACGCAGTTACCTATCATATCCAGAGAACTGTGGAGTGAGGCACTATTGAAGTAAAAATGAGCAGTATAAAGAAAAGGCCACAATGTTAAATGAGGCACCGGAACAGAGAGACCTGGGGGTATGTGTATGCAAATCTTTGAATGTGGCAGGACAAGTTGATAAGGCTGTTTAAAAAGCATATGGGATCCTTGACTTTACAAACAAGCACAGGTCCTGATATTTACAGGGATAATTAGTTATTTCATTCTTAATAATTAATACTAATAATAATTAATAGTAACAAATAATAATTAATAATATGTATTAATAATTACTGTCAGTATTATCTTTGGAGAGGAGTAGGGGACATGCATTTAAACTGTGAGAGTTTAGGAATAGACTGGATGTTCAGTGGCATAATGAGACCCCTGGAATATGTTGCCAGCTGATGTGCTGGGTGCTGACTCTGTCTTCAAGAGGAAGCTGGACTGGTTCCTGACTGGGACAGAGATCACATCATATAGAAAGTCAGTGTCTTTATAGATAACGCTCAGTCCATGTGATCTCCCAGACCGGTTTCAATATACCTGATTCAGAGTGGAATTTCCCAGAGTATTTATTCCCTTATTGGCACTGAGCTTTTTCCCTGTTTTTGCCTCTCCCAGGAAATTATATGGGTGTGGATTGTGGATAAGATGTGGGTGCTTGGGGCTGGGGTTGGGTACGTGTCTAGTCATGATGTTCCATCATGCCGTGTGGAGCAGGCTTAATGGATCAGCGGGTCTCTTCCTGCCTGTCGCTTTTGTATGTTTGTTTGAGAGGTTTCGATAGAATGGATTAGAAGTGTCAGTAAGCAGAGGAAATGGATTTCAAGATAATTGGCAAAAGAACTAGAGGAGAATAAGAACAATTCTATGCAGCGAGTTCTTATGATCTGAAATGCACTGCCTGGAAAGGTGGTGGAAGCAGATTCAATAGAAATTTTCAACAGAGAATTAGATATCTACTTGAGAAGGAGGAATTTGTAGGACTATGAGGAAAGAGCAGTTGAGTGGGACTAATTAAACCACTCAATTTCTCTTCAAAGAGCTGGAACCAGGCTCGTCGGGCCAAATGACCTCTTTCCCTGCTGTATGATTCTACGAATATAGATTAAATCAAAATCCCTTCTGGCCTAATCAGAATATATTACAGCCAGTACCACATCCTGCTTCTCAATCTGTGATCCAGGCAGTAGGGGAGGCAGTGTAAAAAATATGGGGTAACTGCGACAATTAGTGGCAGCTAGATATGATCATGTGCTACTTTATCCATGAATCAAACAGTGTGGGCCACAGCACTGACTACAGCCCGATGAACATTGATTACATTCCTCCTCCTGTATCACCCGCTCTGATGATAACTAGCTTTTTCCTCCGCTTTTTAAAAAATCTTATTTCCTCCCTTTAGTTATCTTAGCCCCTCATACACACACACATACATACACACCAGTCAACCAGGAAAAATAAAAGGGATTTTTGTTTATAGCGCTGTTACAAAGAAAACAAAAAAAAAACCACTTAAGCAGAATACTTGTTCTTGATTTTGGTTTGACATCCCACATGCGGATAGACAGCTGAGGAAAACAATTTAGGTATGACATCTTATGGAACTTGCAAAGAGCAGTCATTTCCATGCAATTCCCTTCCACTCAGGGTGTATTCTGCAAAATCTAGCAAATCTGCCTCTCAATTCTGACATGTTGGGCAAACGTCAACATAAATTCTCAGTCGTAGGACATAGACCCAGATTTTGAGAGAGTAATGATGGTAAAACTGTTAGCATTCACCGTCATTACTCCTCTGAAACTGATAGCAACTTCTGGAGTCTGCACATGTGCAGTTAAATGCGGAAATCTAGAAATTGCTGTCAGTGATTCTACACTTCTCCAAAGGGTGCACTGTTAAGGTCTCCCAAGTCTGCAATCAGTTAGAAACCACTAAACTGATAATAACGTGCTCTTTTATGCTCTTAGTATTGCTGTAAAAACCCTTGAAAAAATTATACCTTGTTGAATGAGGTGTAACTGGGTTTTTAATGTCGTACTAACTTCAGTATTGCTGCTGATGACCCTCACTGGCCCTGAAAGAGTAATTTTATATTTGTTGAATGTTAGGTTTCTCCATTATGATATGAAATGCCACATATTTTTAAAGTAATGTTTTTAAAAGTTTTTTTTAATGGTATTTTACCTTCTACCGTAATCCCATGTGTGCGTCCCAATCCTTTATTTTACTATTTGTAAAATTTAAAACGAAATTTGAAGGGATGTGGTAGTTTTTACTTGCTGGTTTGAAAGAAAAGAAAGACTTGTCTTTTATGACCCCAAGATGTCTCAAACTGCTTAAGAGCCAATTATGTAATTTTACAGTGTAGTCGCTGTTGGAAATGCAGCAGCCAATCTGCTTGCAACAAACTCCCACATACAGCAATGTGATAATGAGCAGATAATCTGTTTTTAATGAAATTGATTTAGGGATAAATATTGGTCGGGACACTCCTCTGCTCTTCTTCAAAATAGTGCCATGGGATCTTTTATGCCCACAAGAGCCTCACATTACCCCTTCATCCAAAAGATAGTCTCTCCAACAGTGCAGCACGCCCTCAGTACTACACTGGCAGTGTCAGCCTAGATTCTTGTGCTACAAGTCTCTGGAGTGAGACTGGCACCCACAACCTTCTGAGTCAGAGATAAGAGTGCTATTAACTGAACCACAGCTGTCAGGTGCACATGCTTCAGTACGTTTGGCTGTTTATCCTGCTTGCTGACACCACTGTTGCTGGAGATCTACTTGACTTGGCGCCAGACTCAAACTGATATCAGGAAAGGTGAAATCCACACCACGGAAAATCGCTAGATCGTTGTGGGCAGCTTGCTTCAAGATCAGTGGCGAGCGCTGTCACTTCTCGAAATAAAGTCCATCGTCCAAAGAGTTGAACAAAGCACACATGGTGGAAAGTAGATATCTGGATGGGGTCAATTTCAACGTGACTACAGAAATAATAGCAGACCATAGGATTACCTGGCCAGCAGCTCCTGTACCATGTAAACTTATCATCAGAAAGGGAAATCAGCCAGGATGTAATGAACAGGATACAATGAACAGCCACTCAGAAAATGCTGGTTCTGTGCCCCCGATGAATTTCACCCGCCCGAAGCCTGAATATTAAAGGAAGAAAACTTAAATTAAAAAAGTTCATCATTCCTTCAGTTTGTCATAACAAATCACCAACCACCAGACTGATTAGTCATAAACCTAGTTACATATTTAATGGAAGCAACTGAGACTGATTTTTTTTTAAGATCTCTCGAAGTTCAGCTTCAGTGAGCTGACACAATTGAGGAAAAAACAGAATTCTACTTTGCCCATTCTTCTTGAAATCCAGTGAAGCAACATGGGAAAAGAAATTCAGAGCACATCCATGGCGTGGAGCTCGACATGAATTATTATACTGCCTTGAAATAAATAAAGATATCTGCTGAGAATTTCCTCAAAAAGGGGTGAGAGGGTGGGGAGGGGTTCTCCCAATCTGCCACTGTAACTTCAATGAAAACCCCATTTCTGTTATTCATCTGGTGTTCCCAACTGTTCAGACGAACCTTAGAGGAAATCCCATGCAGACATTTTTACTTACTCCCCCTGAGAAAATTTCCAGTGAATATCTTCACTTACTCCCTCTGAGGAAACTTCCAGTGAATATCTTCATTTACTCCCTCTGAGGAAACTTCCAGTGAATATCTTCATTTACTCCCTCTGAGGAAATTTCCAGTGAATATCTTCACTTACTCCGCCTGATGAAGTTTCCAGTGAATATCTTCACTTACTCCGCCTGAGGAAATTCCTGTGAATATCTTCACTTACTCCGCCTGAGGAAATTTCCAGTGAATATCTTCACTTACACCCACTGAGGAAATTCCTGTGAATATCTTCACTTACTCCGCCTGAGGAAATTTCCAGTGAATATCTTCACTTACTGCCTCTGAGGAAATTTCCAGTGAATATCTTCACTTACTCCGCCTGAGGAAATTCCTGTGAATATCTTCACTTACTCCGCCTGATGAAGTTTCCAGTGAATATCTTCACTTACTCCGCCTGAGGAAATTTCCAGTGAATATCTTCACTTACTCCCCCTGATGAAGTTTCCAGTGAATATCTTCACTTACACCCCCTGAGGAAATTTCCAGTGAATATCTTCACTTACTCCCCCTGAGGAAATTTCCAGTGAATATCTTCATTTACTCCCCCTGATGAAGTTTCCAGTGAATATCTTCACTTACTCCCCCTGATGAAGTTTCCAGTGAATATCTTCAATTACTCCGCCTGAGGAAATTTCCAGTGAATATCTTCACTTACTCCCCCTGATGAAGTTTCCAGTGAATATCTTCACTTACTCCCCCTGAGGAAATTTCCAGTGAATATGTTCACTTACTCCCCCTGAGGAAATTTCCAGTGAATATCTTCACTTACTCCCCCTGAGGAAATTTCCAGTGAATATCTTCACTTACTCCCCCTGATGAAGTTTCCAGTGAATATCTTCACTTACTCCCCCTGAGGAAATTTCCAGTGAATATCTTCACTTACTCCCCCTGAGGAAATTTCCAGTGAATATCTTCACTTACTTCGCCTGAGGAAATTTCCAGTGAATATCTTCACTTACTCCCCCTGATGAAGTTTCCAGTGAATATCTTCACTTACTCCGCCTGAGGCAATTTCCAGTGAATATCTTCACTTACTCCCCCTAATGCAGTTTCCAGTGAATATCTTCACTTACTCCCCCTAATGAAGTTTCCAGTGAATATCTTCAATTACTCCGCCTGAGGAAATTTCCAGTGAATATCTTCACTTACTCCCCCTGATGAAGTTTCCAGTGAATATCTTCACTTACTCCCCCTGAGGAAATTTCCAGTGAATATCTTCACTTACTCCCTCTGAGGAAATTTCCAGTGAATATCTTCACTTACTCCCTCTGAGGAAATTTCCAGTGAATATCTTCATTTACTGCCTCTGAGGAAATTTCCAGTGAATATCTTCACTTACTGCCTCTGAGGAAATTTCCAGTGAATATCTTCACTTACTCCCCCTGAGGAAATTTCCAATGAATATCTTCACTTACTCCCCCTGATGAAGTTTCCAGTGAATATCTTCACTTACTCCGCCTGAGGAAATTTCCAGTGAATATCTTCACTTACTCCCCCTGATGAAGTTTCCAGTGAATATCTTCAATTACTCCGCCTGAGGAAATTTCCAGCGAATATCTTCACTTACTCCCCCTGATGAAATTTCAAGTGAATATCTTCACTTACTCCGCCTGATGAAGTTTCCAGTGAATATCTTCACTTACTCCGCCTGAGGAAATTTCCAGTGAATATCTTCACTTACTCCCCCTGATGAAGTTTCCAGTGAATATCTTCAATTACTCCGCCTGAGGAAGTTTCCAGTGAATATCTTCACTTACTCCCCCTGATGAAGTTTCCAGTGAATATCTTCACTTACTCCCCCTGAGGAAATTCCTGTGAATATCTTCACTTACTCCGCCTGAGGAAATTTCCAGTGAATATCTTCACTTACTGCCTCTGAGGAAATTTCCAGTGAATATCTTCACTTACTCCGCCTGATGAAGTTTCCAGTGAATATCTTCACTTACTCCGCCTGAGGAAATTTCCAGTGAATATCTTCACTTACTCCCCCTGATGAAGTTTCCAGTGAATATCTTCAATTACTCCGCCTGAGGAGGTTTCCAGTGAATATCTTCACTTACTCCCCCTGATGAAGTTTCCAGTGAATATCTTCACTTACTCCCCCTGAGGAAATTTCCAGTGAATATCTTCACTTACTCCCCCTGAGGAAATTTCCAGTGAATATCTTCACTTACTCCCCCTGATGAAGTTTCCAGTGAATATCTTCACTTACTCCGCCTGAGGCAATTTCCAGTGAACATCTTCACTTACTCCCCCTAATGCAGTTTCCAGTGAATATCTTCACTTACTCCCCCTAATGAAGTTTCCAGTGAATATCTTCACTTACTCCGCCTGTGTAAGTTTCCAGTGAATATCTTCACTTACTGCCTCTGAGGAAATTTCCAGTGAATATCTTCACTTACTGCCTCTGAGGAAATTTCCAGTGAATATCTTCACTTACTCCCCCTGATGAAGTTTCCAGTGAATATCTTCACTTACTCCGCCTGAGGAAATTTCCAGTGAATATCTTCACTTACTCCCCCTGATGAAGTTTCCAGTGAATATCTTCAATTACTCCGCCTGAGGAAATTTCCAGTGAATATCTTCACTTACTCCCCCTGATGAAGTTTCCAGTGAATATCTTCACTTACTCCCCCTGAGCAAATTTCCAGTGAATATCTTCACTTACTCCCCCTGAGGAAATTTCCAGTGAATATCTTCACTTACTCCGCCTGAGGAACTTTCCAGTGAATATCTTCACTTGCTCCCCCTGATGAAGTTTCCAGTGAATATCTTCACTTCTCCGCCTGAGGCAATTTCCAGTGAATATCTTCACTTACTCCCCCTCATGCAGTTTCCAGTGAATATCTTCACTTACTCCCCCTAATGAAGTTTCCAGTGAATATCTTCAATTACTCCGCCTGAGGAAATTTCCAGTGAATATCTTCACTTACTCCCCCTAATGAAGTTTCCAGTGAATATCTTCAATTACTCCCCCTGAGGAAATTTCCAGTGAATATCTTCACTTACTCCCTCTGAGGAAATTTCCAGTGAATATCTTCACTTACTCCGCCTGAGGAAATTTCCAGTGAATATATTCACTTACTCCCTCTGAGGAAATTTCCAGTGAATATCTTCACTTATTCCCCCTGAGGAGATTTCCAGTGAATATCTTCACTTACTGCGCCTGAGGAAATTTCCAGTGAATATCTTCACTTACTCCCTCTGAGGAAATTTCCAGTGAATATCTTCACTTACTCCCTCTGAGGAAATTTCCAGTGAATATATTCACTTACTCCCTCTGAGGAAATTTCCAGTGAATATCTTCACTTACTGCCTCTGAGGAAATTTCCAGTGAATATATTCACTTACTCCCTCTGAGGAAATTTCCAGTGAATATCTTCACTTACTCCGCTTGAGGAAATTTCCAGTGAATATCTTCACTTACTCCTCCTGAGGAAATTTCCAGTGAATATCTTCACTTACTCCCCCTGAGGAAATTTCCAGTGAATATATTCACTTACTCCGCCTGAGGAAATTTCCAGTGAATATCTTCACTTACTCCGCCTGAGGAAATTTCCAGTGAATATATTCACTTACTCCTCCTGAGGAAATTTCCAGTGAATATCTTCACTTACTCCGCCTGAGGAAATTTCCAGTGAATATATTCACTTACTCCGCCTGAGGAAATTTCCAGTGAATATATTCACTTACTCCGCCTGAGGAAATTTCCAGCGAATATCTTCACTTACTCCCTCTGAGGAAATTTCCAGTGAATATATTCACTTACTCCGCCTGAGGAAATTTCCAGTGAATATCTTCACTTACTCCTCCTGAGGAAATTTCCAGTGACTATCTTCACTTACTCCTCCTGAGGAAATTTCCAGTGAATATATTCACTTACTCCTAATGAGGAAATTCCAGTGAATATCTTCACTTACTCCGCCTGAGGAAATTTCCAGTGAATATCTTCACTTACTCCCTCTGAGGAAATTTCCAGTGAATATATTCACTTACTCCTCCTGAGGAAATTTCCAGTGAATATCTTCGCTTACTCCCACTGAGGAAATTTCCAGTGAATATCTTCACTTACTCCCTCTGAGGAAATTTCCAGTGAATATCTTCACTTACTCCGCCTGAGGAAATTTCCAGTGAATATCTTCACTTACTCCCTTTGAGGAAATTTCCAGTGAATATCTTCACTTACTCCGCCTGAGGAAATTTCCAGTGAATATCTTCACTTACTCCCTCTGAGGAAATTTCCAGTGAATATATTCACTTACTCCACCTGAGGAAATTTCCAGTGAATATATTCACTTACTCCTCCTGAGGAAATTCCAGTGAATTTGTCTGAGCCTGGATAGCTCAGTCGGTAGAGCATCAGACTTTTAGGGCGGCACAGTGGCGCAGTGGTTAGCACCGCAGCCTCACAGCTCCAGCGACCCGGGTTCAATTCTGGGTACTGCCTGTGTGGAGTTTGCAAGTTCTCCCTGTGTCTGCGTGGGTTTTCTCCGGGTGCTCCGGTTTCCTCCCACAAGCCAAAAGACTTGCAGGTTGGTAGGTAAATTGGCCATTATAAATTGCCCCTAGTATAGGTAGGTGGTAGGGAAATATAGGGACAGGTGGGGATGTGGTAGGAATATGGGATTAGTGTAGGATTAGTATAAATGGGTGGTTGATGGTCGGCACAGACTCGGTGGGCCGAAGGGCCTGTTTCAGTGCTGGATCTCTAACCTAAACAATCAGATGTCCCCTCCTCCTTCCTCCTCCTTCAGAATATCTTCACTTACTCCCTCTGAGGAAATTTCCAGTGAATTTATTCACTTACTCCGCCTGAGGAAATTTCCAGTGAATATCTTCACTTACTCCGCCTGAGGAAATTTCCAGTGAATATCTTCACTTACTCCCTCTGAGGAAATTTCCAGTGAATATCTTCACTTACTCCGCCTGAGGAAATTTCCAGTGAATATCTTCACTTACTCCGCCTGAGGAAATTTCCAGTGAATATATTCACTTACTCCTCCTGAGGAAATTTCCAGTGAATATCTTCACTTACTCCCTCTGAGGAAATTTCCAGTGAATATATTCACTTACTCCGCCTGAGGAAATTTCCAGTGAATATCTTCACTTACTCCTCCTGAGGAAATTTCCAGTGAATATCTTCACTTACTCCCTCTGAGGAAATTTCCAGTGAATATCTTCACTTACTCCGCCTGAGGAAATTTCCAGTGAATATATTCACTTACTCCCCCTGAGGAAATTTCCAGTGAATATATTCACTTACTCCCTCTGAGGAAATTTCCAGTGAATATCTTCACTTACTCCGCCTGAGGAAATTTCCAGTGAATATGTTCACTTACTCCGCCTGAGGAAATTTCAGTGAATATCTTCACTTACTCCGCCTGAGGAAATTTCCAGTGAATATCTTCACTTACTCCGCCTGAGGAAATTTCCAGTGAATATATTCACTTACTCCCTCTGAGGAAATTTCCAGTGAATATCTTCACTTACTCCGCCTGAGGAAATTTCCAGTGAATATGTTCACTTACTCCGCCTGAGGAAATTTCAGTGAATATCTTCACTTACTCCGCCTGAGGAAATTTCCAGTGAATATCTTCACTTACTCTGCCTGAGGAAATTTCCAGTGAATATATTCACTTACTCCCTCTGAGGAAATTTCCAGTGAATATCTTCACTTCCTCCCCCTGAGGAAATTTCCAGTGAATATCTTCACTTACTCCGCCTGAGGAAATTTCCAGTGAATATCTTCACTTACTCCGCCTGAGGAAATTTCCAGTGAATATATTCACTTACTCCGCCTGAGGAAATTTCCAGTGAATATCTACACTTACTCCGCCCCCTGGACATTTCTAGTGATTTTTTTTGTCTGCCGAGTATTCTAATGAAAAATGCCATTGCAATTTTCAAATATTCAACTGACCTATAAATTCTATTTTGTATCTTGTAAAATTTTGAAACAAGGGACAGATTTCTACCTCTCTCTCTCCTCCTTTACAATGTTCCTGAAAACCTATCTCTTTGATCAAGCTTTTGGTCACCTGTCTTTATATCTCATTATGTGGCTCGGAGTTAAATTTTGTTTGCTGACACTCCTGTGAAGAGTCTTAGGTTGTTTTACTATGATAAAGGTGCTATATAAATGCAAGTTGTTGTTCTTTGTGCTGTCAGTGGCAGAGGCTGCCACCATGAGAGAGGGACTAGCGTTTATACTGAGTTTTTCACATCCGCAGATCTATTACCTCCACTCATACAGGCAACAAAGGCCTCTCCCTCTCTGCCTCTCTCAGAACTACAGTGAAGTGTTGGTCTGATTGAATGCTAAAGTCCTGGACCTTTTGACTCAGAAGCAAGTATATTACCACTGAGGTAGCAGAAGGAAAATGAAAAATTGGCTGTTCAATTTCCTTTGAGATGACCACTGACTTAGAAAAGGTATATAATTTGCACACGCGATACTTGGCTGTGTTAAAAGATGACGAAACTGTAATCAAAAAAGTTTCTCACTTTAGAGAAAAAGTATGGGGGGGGGGGGGTGGTGGTTTTGGTGGAATACCTAAAGAAAATCCTAGCCCCTCAGCAGTTAGTGTTTCTGAAGAGCTTGAGTTTGATTTTTAAAAGTACTTGCTGTACAATAACAAGAAGTCAGAGCTCACTAAAGTACACCATTACTAATGCACTTGAGTTTCAGATAAATCCTATAATTTGCTCTGCAGTGCCAAAGTCCTAAAGCATTTTACTGCCATTTAGCTAAGCACCAATTCAAGTAGAACATAATTGGCACCAAATGCCAACTAGCTTGGCTGCTGTTCTGCTCCTTCCCCAGAAGCTATGCATTTAGTGCAGTCACTGAAATGGATGAAATGCATGTTTTTAGATTTCTCTGCTCCTGTGCTCCCTGGAGAAATGATTCAGAAAAGGTCTTTCTTTTGTGCCTGTTTTCATTGCTTACATTTGAAGGAGCAATCCATGCAAGAATGGTTTGGTGGAACAAAAATCAGCATAACCATTCAGCCTTCAGTAATAAACAATGGCACTTCATTGTTACAAGCCATCTTATCGTATAAAGATTTAAAAGATTTCCAAAGCCTTCACATCATTTCTGTGACTTGTTTTCTACCGTTCAGGTTATAGTTCCATGAACTGAGCTATATAAGTGCGAGAAACAAAACCAAATACTCAACAGGTCAGGTAGCATCTGTGAAGAGATGAGTGGTGGGTGTGGGGGCGGGTGGGGGTG
Source organism: Heterodontus francisci (assembly GCF_036365525.1). Classification (NCBI taxonomy): domain Eukaryota; kingdom Metazoa; phylum Chordata; class Chondrichthyes; order Heterodontiformes; family Heterodontidae; genus Heterodontus; species Heterodontus francisci. The sequence goes on from NC_090377.1 coordinate 110,405,466, forward strand.
GGGGTGCGGGGAGGGGTGGGTAGTGGGAGGTGTGGGGGGAGTAAACCAGCAAAAAAAGACATGAAACAAGAAAAAAATGGGGACAGAAGTTATGATCTAAAATTATTGAACTCGATATTGAGCCCCAAAGGCTGTAAAGTGTCACCCGGCTGAACTTGTTTTCACATTGAACAATTTCTCCTTCAACTCCACTCACTTCCTCCAAATAAAAGGCGTTGCTATGGGTACCCACATGGGTCCTAGTCATGTATGCCTTTTTGTGGAATATGTGGAACATTCCTTGTTCCAGTATTACTCAGGCCCCCTCCCTCCCCTCTACTTGCAGTACATTGATGACTGTATCAGTGCCACTTCCTGCTCTCACTCTATTTTGGAAACTTTCATTGACTTTGTTTCCAATTCCACCCTTCCCTTGTCTTCAGATGGTCCGTCTCCTACTCTTCCCTTCCTCGACTTCTCTGTCTCCATATCTGGGGATAGGTTATCAACCAATATTCACTATAAGCTCACGGACTCCCGCAGCTACCTGGACTATGCTTCCTCACCCCCAATTCCTGCAAGGACTTGATTTATTCTCCCAGTTTCTCCATCTCCATCGCATCTGTTTGGTCATGCAAACGTCCATACTATCGCTTCCAATATATTTTCCTTTTCCCTCAAGTGAGGATTCCCCCGCACCCACCCACCCCTCCCCCCCACTGTGGTTGACAGGGCCCTCAAACGTGTCTGATCTATTTCACATGGTTCTGATCTCACCCCTTCCCCTTCCTCTCAGAATCATGATAAGGCTCCCAACATCCTCACCTTCCACCCCACCAGCCTCCGTATTCAACAGATCATCCTCTGCCATTTCCTCTACATCCAGCTTGATGCCACCATCAAATATGTCTTTCCCTCCCCATCAGCATTCCAAAGGGTCTGTTCCTCCGCGACACCCTGGTCTACTCCTCAGTCATTCCAAACTCCTCCCCACTTTCTCACGGCACCTTTGTATGCAAGTTCAGGAGATGCAACACCTGCCCTTTTACCTTCTCCCTTCTCACTGTCCAGGGCCTGAAACACAGCTTCCAAGTGAAACAGCGACTTACTTGTCTTTCTTTCAATTTAGTATACTGTATTTGCTGCTCACAAACTGGTCTCCTCTACAGTGGCGAGACTATATGCTGATTGAGTGACTGCTTTGTGGAACACCTCCATTCAATCAACAAGTGCGACCTCGAGCTTCCAGCTCCTTGTCATTTCAATTCTCCACTGCTCTCCCACTCTGACCTTTCTGTCCTTGGCGCGCTACTTTGTTCCAATGAAGCTCAATGCAAGCTCGAGGAACAGCACCTCATCTTTCGACTGGGTACTTTACAACCTTCAGGAGTGGACATTGCTTTCAATAAATTTAGATCATAACCTCTGCCCTGATTTTTTTATTTCATGGTTTTTTTGATGGGTCACTCCCCTCCCTCCCAACCTCCCCCACCCCTGCAGTTTTGTTTCTTTCTTTGTGTTTGGGCAGCTGTTATTCAGCCATTTGCACCATTTACACCTTATCCAGACACAGCTTTTGTTTCTTTATTTGACTTTGTACCATGAAACCTTTTGTCATCTAATCTCTCCTACCCGCCACCCTATCACAGGCCTTCCTTTTTGTCTTTCTTCCCCCTTCCTCCCTTTCACTTGCTCAAAACCTATTACATTTCTAACTTTTGCCAGTTCAGATGAAAGGACACAATGTGAAACGTTAATTCTGTTTCTCTCTCCACAGATGCTGCCAGACCTGCTGAGTATTTTCAGCATTTTCTAGCATCCGCAGTATTTTGCTTTTGTATATCAATGCAAGTTCCTTCACTATATTGTAACATTCTGTAAGTTTTTATTGCAGAGATCACTACTCTTCACAATCTGTTCTAACAGCAATCATATAAATACCAGGCAGAATTAAAGTCTATTAACTGGAAAAGTGATCAATGAGTTATTGTACATGAGTCTCCGAATGTGAATGACCAGTGGCTATTGTGAAGGGACTGAAGCAACAGAGAGTAGTGGCGAATAGTAATGTTGCAAACTGGAGGTAAGTGCTCCCAGGGTAGATATTATGACCACTGCTCTTTTTGATATATATTAATGGCCTGGAGTTGGGTGTATAGGACATAATTTTAAGTTTGCAGATGATATGAAACTCCGAAACATAGTAAACTGTGAGGAGGATAGTAACAGACTACAAGAGGGCATAAACAGACTGGTGAAATGGGCAGACACATGGCAGATGAAAGGTAATGCAGAGAAGTGTGAAGTAATTCATTTTGGTAGGAAATATGAGGAGAAGCAATATAATATAAATGGTACAATTTTAAAGAGAGTGCTTGAAGACAAAGACCTGAGAGTGAATGTGCACAAATCTTTGAAGGTGGCAGGAGAAGTTGAGAAGGCTGCTGAGAAAGCAAATAGGGTCTTGGCTTTACTAATAGAAGAATCGAGTACAAAAGCAAGGAATTTATGCTAAACCTTCATAAATCACTGGTTAGACTTCAGCTGGAGGGTTCTGTTTAATTCTGGGCACTACACTTTAGGAAGGTTGTCAAGGCCTTGGAGAGGGTGCAGAGGTGATTTACTGGAGTGTTACATGGGATGAAAGGTTTCTGTTATGTGGAGAGACTAGAGAAAGTAGGGTTGCTCTCCTTGGAGCAAGGAAGGTTAAGGAGAAATTTGATGGAGGTGTTCGAAATCATAAAGTGTTTTGGTAGGGTAATTAAGGAGAAATTGTTTCCAATGATCGAAGGGTCAGCAACCAGAGGACACAGATTGAAGATAATTGGGAAAAGAACCAGAGGCAAGATGAGGAACGTTTTCTCACACAGCGAGTTGTTGTGATCTGGAATACACTGCCAGAATGGGCGGTGGAAATAGATTCAATCGTAATTTTCAAAGACAATTGGCTAAATACTCGAAGGGGAAACATTTGCAGGGCTATGCAGAAAGGGCAGGGGAGTGAGACTAATTGGATAGCTCTTTCACAGATCTAGTCTCCTTTTCTGCTGTATCAGTCAATCATTCTATGAATCCTTGAAATGGAGCAATCATCTGTATTGTGAAGATGATCCAGTATAAAACAAAAACAACCACAGTGTCCTCATCTGGATTAGCTGTGTCCATTTTGTCTCTTCGCATGGTATGTGATATGGAGGGTCAAGAAAAGGTTTAGAAAGGCCACTAGGATAATCAGCAGTTTTAAAGTCCTTAGCATCTGTGTAATATGTGGAAAAATGCAACAAGAAATGCATTATACCCTAACTTCAAATTGACAGTGAGCTAAAGAAGGAGACATTAGGGCGGGTGACCAAAAGATTGGTTAAAGAGGTAGGTTTTAATCAGTGTCTTAAAGGAAAAGGGAGAGGTGGAGAGGTTTAGCGAGGGAATTCCAGAGCTTAGGGCCTCATCAACTGAAAGCACGACCACCAACGGTGGGACGAAGACTATAAAGGAGTCCAGAATTGGTGGAACGCTAAGCTCTCAGAGGTTGTGGGACTGGAGAATGTTGCAAAGATAGGGAGGGGCAAGACAATGGATGGATTTGAACATAAGGATATGAGTTTTAGACTACAGTGTCGACTGTTTATCTCCCTCCTCATAAGGCTGATTGCTGTATGCTGTGGGCAGGTCAGTTGCTGCATTATGTGAACCCAGGAGTGTGTTGCATCCACATAACCCACTCCCACCCATCTCTTACTCTTCATGTGCATGCTGTACATTTCGCTTGGGTGACAGCTATGTTCCTTTTAATCAACAGTTAAAATTCTAACAGTATCAATGGCTGAGTGTTAGTTTGGGTAAAAAGTGAACACAAATGAGACTCTGCGGCTTCAGTAGCACACTGGGGAGCTCATTAGGTTTCCTTTCTTGCTCTTAAGTGCTTAGAGTCTGCAGGAAGCCTTCAGCAAACCTATGGTGGTCTGAACACTTGTTAGATGCTGAAAATAACTAACATGTTGTAGCCTGCCGGCATTCTCTGTTGTTTCTTAATAGGACTGAAACACAGGAAGGTGGTTTGAACATTGATCCTGCTTTCTTGTAAGCACTTCATTCCTTTACTTTTCTCTTGATTCCTGCTGGGATTATATTAAAGCTCCTGTGTGGTTGCTAGGATTATCCTGAATTTCGCTAAAAGTAAAATTAGAAGCATGTCAGGTGATGTAAGCTGCTTCTTCTTGAGCAACCAAGTTTATGTCGTATTTCATTTTGTATTTTTCCTAGTCTTTGAACTTTCTTGCTCCTGTTGCCCTCAATGTGATATTTGGTCAGGAAGCTGCAATACCCTGCCTCTACAGAGTTGGGCCCACAGTGGGGGCACTACAGGCGAGAAATTCGACAGCACTCCACCCATTCTGTGGGTGTAAAATGGGCACCCAAGGGCCCAACATGGCAGGTGCCATGCACTGAATCATTCTTCACCAGGTTTGCGCTGCCCACTATATTGGATTGGCCTGCTTGTTTGCCATCCTGGCAGTGCACTGGAAGTTGGCATTAGGTCCACTCAATTGTGCAAGCAATGGGCCTAACACCTGTTTCAGGTTCTTTTGCAAAATTGGTTTGCAACTGGCCCTAGCACAGTCCCTGCACACTGCACTCAGTGTTCTGAGGCACATGGCGGGCAAAGGGATCACTGGAAGCTGCCACCCAAAAAACTAAGCTTCACGTTCTTTACTTTGGGGGTCACGCATGGCATCTCCAGCTCATTGATGCTATCCTAATGAGGCTGGCAGATCAATTTGGTGTGCAATGCATCGGGAATGCACCCTGGGTTAGGCCCAATCCGATCTCTAGATCTACAGTTGGTCTGAGCGGCCTAGAAATTCAGGCCAGCTTGAACCTAGCACATGGAATCATCCTGATTCCTGAGCAGGGAAACCAGAGACATAGCTATACTGGACTTCAGGCCCCATGCAAATGAGACAGGCAAACTGCGGACACCTGCAGCGCCTACCCAGTCAATTCGGTGGTGAAGTGGGTTTGCGCCAAGAGGGTGGGTGAATTGGGAGAGGGAGGGTGATAGGGCAGGGTGGGGGGCTGCTGCAATTGGGACATCAGGATGGGGAAGGGTTGAGTCAGCAATTTTGGGGGGGGGGGGGGGGGGGGGACAAGGGAGTTGAGTGGGGCCAGCAGTGGTACACAATATTAATGTAGGGTGAGGAGAACTCCTGCCCTTCCCAGCTTCACATTCAGCCAAGTATTTTTTACAAACTTAATTTTTTGGTGGGGGCTGCAATGGTCCCTTTAGGAACTGTCAATGAGACCACTTGTAGATCTGCTTTTACTGGATGCATTCAGGGCAACTCAATTTTGCACAGGGGGCCGCAAACAGGAGTGAGGTCCCTAATTTTTGCATTAATCAATCTCAGGGTGTGAGTGTGGCCAAGCTTCGATGGCAATTATTGTGCATCCCTAGCTTACCTGAGAAGCTGATGATGGGTCACTTTCTGTTTGATACAACTGAGTGGCTTACTTGGCCACGTCAGATGGAAGTTAAGAGTCAACCATGTTGTGTTGCGCTGGAGTCACGTATAGGCTCAGACCAGGTAAAAAAAACAGCAGGTTTCTTTCTCTAAAGGACATTCATGAATCAGATGAGTTATTATGACAATCTAAGAACTTCATGATCAAATTTACTGGCGCCAGCTTTGTATTTCAAGATTTTATTTCCAGGTTTTTCAAACTGAATTCAAACTTCAAACAGCCGTGGTGGGACTTAAACTCTCGTTCTCTGGATTATTAGTCTATCACTGAATTACTGCTCGAATAACATAACCACTGCACTACCTTAACTACAGGCATCAGCAAATGCAAGGGAGCTAACGGCTGTTTCTGACAGGTCCAGGGCACCTATTCTTTCTCTGTTGCATTTACCAATCTGACAGGTGCTGCCCTTCCAGGTTGGAATGAGCACTCGCTTGCTGCTGACCGAATTAGGGGCCTGGCGCATGACCGAGAAATGTAGCACGTGTCTCTGAAGGGATTCAGAACCCAGCAGTGTTCCTGCTCGGCTTCATGCTGCGTGAATAATACTCAACAGCTTCAAAAATGCTGACAATTCAAGAACAGCTCTGACATGTGCAAACAGGTAGTTAGACAGGCTTTGTAACTTACATAGTAAGTGCAGGAAATATTCCTTCACTCGTTTGGAGGAACAGAAATATAAAGGGGAAAAGCAAGATGTATGTCTAAAGTGGAAATCCAAATATTGAAGGCGTTAATAAGTTCTGTCTATCAGTGGAATCAGGAAGCACAAAGTCCCAGGAGGAAGCCTCACATTAAAAATGTGCATTCTGAGTCATTTTCAGCAAGTTTATAACCACACAGCGTTTAAATTAAAAAAGAAAAATAAATCAACATGTGTTTGTCAACACACCATCATTTTCGTTCAATGTTACCTCAACATTCATTCTTCTTACATCCTATCTCTCCAACTGTTCAGACACACACTGTACCCCATCCAACTCCTCACCCTCTCACACACACCCGTACCCCATCCAACCCCTCACCCTCTCACACACACCCGTACCCCATCCAACTCCCCACCCTCTCACACACACTGTACCCCATCCAACTCCCCACCCTCTCACACACACTGTACCCCATCCAACTCCCCACCCTCTCACACACACTGTACCCCATCCAACCCCTCACCCTCTCACACACACCCGTACCCCATCCAACTCCCCACCCTCTCACACACACTGTACCCCATCCAACTCCCCACCCTCTCACACACACTGTACCCCATCCAACTCCTCACCCTCTCACACACACCCGTACCCCATCCAACTCCCCACCCTCTCACACACACTGCACCCCATCCAACTCCCCACCCTCTCACACACACTGTACCCCATCCAACTCCCCACCCTCTCACACACACTAACCCCATCCAACTCCCCACCCTCTCACACACACTGTACCCCATCCAACTCCGCACCCTCTCACACACACTGTACCCCATCCAACTCCCCACCCTCTCACACACACTGTACCCCACCCAACTCCTCACCCTCTCACACACACTGTACCCCATCCAACTCCACACCCTCTCACACACACTGTACCCCATCCAATTCCACACCCTCTCACACACACTGTACCCCATCCAATTCCACACCCTCTCACACACACTGTACCCCATCCAACTCCCCACCCTCTCACACACACACTGTACCCCATCAAACTCCTCACCCTCTCACACACTGTACCCCATCAAACTCCTCACACTCTCACACACACACTGTACCCCATCAAACTCCTCACACTCTAACACACCTGTACCCCATCCAGCACCTCACCCTCTCACACACTCTGTACCCCATCCAACTCCCCACCCTCTCAAACACTGTACCCCATCCAACTCCCCACCCTCTCACACACACACTGTACCCCATCAAACTCCTCACCCTCTCACACACTGTACCCCATCAAACTCCTCACACTCTCACACACACTGTACCCCATCCAACTCCCCACCCTCTCACACACACACTGTACCCCATCCAACTCCCCACCCTCTCACACACACTGTACCCCATCCAACTCCTCACCCTCTTTCAGTGCAGCAGCTTTTTCGGGAGCAGCGTGTGAGCGAGTGAGCAGCTGGGAAAGTCCGTTTGAAAGTAAATTTAATTTCCTTTTGTTTTTCGGCGGAGGCCAGGGGGCTGCGGGGTAAGTAAAACACTATATATTTGGGCGGTTTAAAATAACTTTCCTTTCAGTGCAGCAGCTTTTTCGGGAGCAGCGTGTGAGCGAGTGAGCAGCTGGGAAAGTCCGTTTGAAAGTAAATTTAATTTCCTTTTGTTTTTCGGCGGAGGCCAGGGGGCTGCTGGGTAAGTAAAACACTATATATTTGGGCGGTTTAAAATAACTTTCCAACGTATGCCAGCCAAGAGCGACGTCTCAATTCATTCCATCTTCGCTGCCTTCGGAGAATACTTGGCATCAGGTGGCAGGACTATATCTCCAACACAGAAGTCCTTGAAGCGGCCAACATCCCCAGCTTATACACACTACTGAGTCAGCGGCGCTTGAGATGGCTTGGCCATGTGAGCCGCATGGAAGATGGCAGGATCCCCAAAGACACATTGTACAGCGAGCTCGCCACTGGTATCAGACCTACCGGCCGTCCATGTCTCCGTTATAAAGACGTCTGCAAACGCGACATGAAATCGTGTGACATTGATCACAAGTCGTGGGAGTCAGTTGCCAGCATTCGCCAGAGCTGGCGGGCAGCCATAAAGACAGGGCTAAATTGTGGCGAGTCGAAGAGACTTAGTAGTTGGCAGGAAAAAAGACAGAGGCGCAAGGGGAGAGCCAACTGTGCAACAGCCCCAACAAACAAATTTCTCTGCAGCACCTGTGGAAGAGCCTGTCACTCCAGAATTGGCCTTTATAGCCACTCCAGGCGCTGCTTCACAAACCACTGACCACCTCCAGGCGCGTATCCATTGTCTCTCGAGATAAGGAGGCCCAAAAAGAAAAAAAAAAAGAATATATTTGGGCGGTTTAAAATAACTTTCCTTTCAGTGCAGCAGCTTTTTCGAGAGCAGCGTGTGAGCGAGTGAGCAGCTGGGAAAGTCCGTTTGAAAGTAAATTTAATTTCCTTTTGTTTTTCGGCGGAGGCCAGGGGGCTGCTGGGTAAGTAAAACACTATATATTTGGGCGGTTTCTGAACCCGAGACACCACACTTGTCGTGTCTCCCACCCGCCCTCCTCCTCTAACCAAAAAAAAGGACTCGGTGGGGTGTTTATAAGGTAAGGCTTTTTCGATTTCTCCGGTTTTATTGTGATTGGTAAAAACTTTTCGTTCCTTTTTCATTTAACTAAGTTTAAACTTAAGATTAAAAATGGCAGGAGATCTCAGACCCGTATCATGCTCCTCTTGCTCAATGTGGGAGCTCAGGGACATGGCTGATGACCCTGACTCCTTCACGTGCAGGAAGTGTGTCCAGCTGCAGCTCTTGTTAGACCGCATGACGGCTCTCGAGCTGCGGATGGACTCACTTTGGAGCATGCGCGATGCTGAGGAGGTCGTGGATAGCACGTTTAGTGAATTGGTCACACCGCAGATTAGGATTGCTGAGGGAGAAAGGGAATGGGTGACCAAAAGGCAGAGAAAGAGCAGGAAGGCAGCGCAGGAGTCCCCTGCGGTCATCTCCCTCCAAAACAAGTATACCGTTTTGGATACTGTTGAGGGAGATGGCTCACCAGGGGAAGGCAGCAGTAGCCAGGTCCATGGCACCGTGGCTGGCTCTGCTGTTCCGAAGGGCGGGAAAAAGAGTGGAAGGGCTATAGTCGTAGGGGATTCGATTGTAAGGGGAGTAGATAGGCGGTTCTGTGGTCGAAAACGAGGCTCCCGAATGGTATGTTGCCTCCCAGGTGCACGGGTCAGGGACGTCTCAGATCGGCTGCAGAACATTCTAAAGGGGGAGGGTGAACAGCCAGTTGTCATTGTGCACATAGGCACTAATGATATAGGTAAAAAACGGGATGAGGTCCGACAAGCAGAGTTTAGGGAGTTAGGAGCCAAGTTAAAAAGTAGGACCTCAGAGGTAGTAATCTCAGGATTACTACCAGTGCCACGTGATAGTCAGAGTAAAAATGAAAGAATAGTCAGGATGAATGCGTGGCTTGAGAGATGGTGCAGGAAGGAGGGGTTCAGATTTTTGGGACATTGGGACCGGTTCTGGGGGAGGTGGGACTATTACAAATTGGACGGTCTACACCTGGGCCGGACTGGAACCAATGTCCTTGGAGGTGCTTTTGCTAACGCTGTTGGGGAGGGTTTAAACTAATGTGGCAGGGGGATGGGAACCAATTGAGGTCAGTTGACAGTAAGGAGGTAGTAACAAAAGCCTGTAAGGAACTAGATAATGAAGTCAGTGTGACTAAGGGGAAGAGCAGGCAGGGAGCAGATGATGAATATAAAGGGACTGGTGGTCTGAGGTGCATTTGTTTTAATGCAAGAAGTGCAGTAGGTAAGGCAGATGAACTTAGGGCTTGGATTAGTACCTGGGAGTATGATGTTATTGCTATTACTGAGACTTGGTTGAGGGAAGGGCATGATTGGCAACTAAATATCCCAGGATATCGATGCTTCAGGCGGGATAGAGAGGGAGGTAAAAGGGGTGGAGGAGTTGCATTACTGGTCAAAGAGGATATCACAGCTGTGCTGAAGGAGGGCACTATGGAGGACTCGAGCAGTGAGGCAATATGGACAGAACTCAGAAATAGGAAGGGTGCGGTAACAATGTTGGGGCTGTACTACAGGCCTCCCAACAGCGAGCGTGAGATAGAGGTACAAATATGTAAACAGATTATGGAAAGATGTAGGAGCAACAGGGTGGTGGTGATAGGAGATTTTAATTTTCCCAACATTGACTGGGATTCGCTTAGTGTTAGAGGTCCAGATGGAGCAGAATTTGTAAGGAGCATCCAGGAGGGTTTTCTAGAGCAGTATGTAAATAGTCCAACTCGGGAAGGGGCCATACTGGACCTGGTGTTGGGGAATGAGCCCGGCCAGGTTGTTGAAGTTTCAGTAGGGGACTACTTTGGGAATAGTGATCACAATTCCGTAAGCTTTAAAATACTCATGGACAAAGACGAGAATGGTCCAAAAGGGAGAGTGCTAAATTGGGGGAAGGCCAACTACACCAAAATTCGGCAGGAGCTGGGAAATGTAGATTGGGAGCAGCTGTTTGAAGGTAAATCCACATGTGATATGTGGGAGGCTTTTAAAGAGAGGTTGATTAGCGTGCAGGAGAGACATGTTCCTGTGAAAATGAGGGATAGAAATGGCAAGATGAGGGAACCATGGATGACAGGTGAAATTGTGAGACTAGCTAAGAGGAAAAAGGAAGCATACATAAGGTCTAGGCGGCTGATGAAAGACGAAGCTTTGAAAGAATATCGGGAATGTAGGACCAATCTGAAACGAGGAATTAAGAGGGCTAAAAGGGGTCATGAAATAGCTTTAGCAAACAGGGTTAAGGAAAATCCCAAAGCCTTTTATTCATATATAAGGAGAAAGAGGGTAACTAGAGAAAGGATTGGCCCACTAAAGGACAAAGGAGGAATGTTATGCTTGGACTCAGAGAAAATGGGTGAGATTCTAAACGAGTACTTTGCATCGGTATTCACCGAGGAGAGGGACATGACGGATGTTGAGATTAGGAACAGATGTTTGATTACTCTAGGTCAAGTCGGCATAAGGAGGGAGGAAGTGTTGGGTATTCTAAAGGGCATTAAGGTGGACAAGTCCCCAGGTCCGGATGGGATCTATCCCAGGTTACTGAGGGAAGCGAGAGAGGAAATAGCTGGGGCCTTAACAGATATCTTTGCAGCATCCTTAAACATGGGTGAGGTCCCGGAGGACTGGAGAATTGCTAATGTTGTCCCCTTGTTTAAGAAGGGTAGCAGGGATAATCCAGGTAATTATAGACCGGTGAGCCTGACGTCAGTGGTAGGGAAGCTGCTGGAGAAGATACTGAGGGATAGGATCTATTCCCATTTGGAAAAAAATGGGCTCATCAGTGATAGGCAACATGGTTTTGTGCAGGGAAGGTCATGTCTTACCAACTTAATAGAATTCTTTGAGGAAGTGACAAAGTTGATTGATGAGGGAAGGGCTGTCGATGTCGTATACATGGACTTCAGTAAGGCATTTGATAAGGTTCCCCATGGCAGGCTGATGGAGAAAGTGAAGGCGCTTGGGGTCCAAGGTGTACTAGCTAGATGGATAAAGAACTGGCTGGGCAACAGGAGACAGAGAGTAGCAGTAGAAGGGAGTTTCTCAAAATGGAGACGTGTGACCAGTGGTGTTCCACAGGGATCCGTGCTGGGACCACTGTTGTTTGTGATATACATTAATGATTTGGAGGAAAGTATAGGTGGACTGATTAGCAAATTTGCAGACGACACTAAGATTGGTGGAGTAGCAGATAGTGAAGGGGACTGTCAGAAAATACAGCAGAATATAGATAGATTGGAGAGTTGGGCAGAGAAATGGCAGATGGAGTTCAATCAGGGCAAATGCGAGGTGATGCATTTTGGAAGATCCAATTCAAGAGTGAACTATACAGTAAATGGAAAAGTCCTGGGGAAAATTGATGTCCAGAGAGATTTGGGTGTTCAGGTCCACTGTTCCCTGAAGGTGGCAACGCAGGTAAATAGAGTGGTCAAGAAGGCATACGGCATTCTTTCCTTCATCGGACGGGGCATTGAGTACAAGAGTTGGCAGGTCATGTTACAGTTGTATAGGACTTTGGTTCGGCCACATTTGGAATACTGCGTACAGTTCTGGTCGCCACATTATCAAAAGGATGTGGATGCTTTGGAGAGGGTGCAGAGGAGGTTCACCAGGATGTTGCCTGGTATGGAGGGCGCTAGCTATGAAGAGAGGTTGAGCAGATTAGGATTATTTTCATTAGAAAGACGGAGGTTGAGGGGGGACCTGATTGAGGTGTACAAAATCATGAGAGGTATAGACAGGGTGGATAGCAAGAGGCTTTTTCCCAGAGTGGGGGTTTCAATTACTAGAGGACACGAGTTCAAAGTGAAAGGGGAAAAGTTTAGGGGGGATATGCGTGGAAAGTTCTTTACGCAGAGGGTGGTGGGCACCTGGAACGCATTGCCAGCGGAGGTGGTAGATGCGGGCACGATTGTGTCTTTTAAGATGTATCTAGACAGATACATGAATGGGCAGGAAGAAAAGAGATACAGAACCTTAGAAAATAGGCGACATGTTTAGAGAGAGGATCTGGATCGGCGCAGGCTTGGAGGGCCGAAGGGCCTGTTCCTGTGCTGTAATTATCTTTGTTCTTTGTTTTGTTCTTGTTCTCTCACACACACTGTACCCCATCCAATTCCACACCCTCTCACACACACACTGTACCCCATCAAACTCCTCACACTCTAACATACCTGTACCCAATCCAACTACACACCCTCTCACACACACTGTACCCCATCCAACTCCTCACACTCTAACACACCTGTACCCCATCCAACTCCCCACCCTCTCACACACACTGTACCCCATCCAACTCCTCATCCTCTCACACACACTGTACCTTATCCAAGTCCTCACCCTCTTACACACACTCTACCTCATCCAACTCCTCACCCTCACACACACACTGTACCTCATCCAACTCTTCACCTCCTCACACACACACTTTACGCCATCCAACTCCCTATCCTCTCACACACACTGTACCCCATCCAACTCCTCACCCTCTCTCTGACACACTGTACCCCATCCAATTCCTCACCCTCTCACACACACTGTACCCCATCCAACTCCTCACCCTCTCACACACACTGTACCCCATCCAACTCCCCACCCTCTCACACTCTCTGTATCCCATCCAACTCCCCAACCTCTCACACACACTGTATCCCATCCAATTCCTCACCCTCTCACACACACTGTACCCCATCCAACTCCTCACCCTCTCACACACACTGTATCCCATCCAATTCCTCACCCTCTCACACACACTGTATCCCATCCAATTCCTCACCCTCTCACACACACTGTATCCCATCCAATTCCTCACCCTCTCACACACACTGTATCCCATCCAATTCCACACCCTCTCACACACACTGTACCCCATCCAATTCCTCACCCTCTCACACACACTGTATCCCATCCAATTCCTCACCCTCTCACACACACTGTACCCCATCCAACTCCTCACCCTCTCACACACACTGTACCCCATCCAACTCCTCACCCTCTCACACACACTGTATCCCATCCAATTCCTCACCCTCTCACACACACTGTACCCCATCCAACTCCTCACCCTCTCACACACACTGTATCCCATCCAATTCCTCACCCTCTCACACACACTGTACCCCATCCAACTCCCCACCCTCTCACACTCTCTGTATCCCATCCAACTCCCCAACCTCTCACACACTCTGTACCCCATCCAATTCCTCACCCTCTCACACACACTGTACCCCATCCAACTCCCCAACCTCTCACACTCTCTGTATCCCATCCAACTCCCCAACCTCTCACACACTCTGTACCCCATCCAACTCCTCACCCTCTCACACACACTGTATCCCATCCAATTCCTCACCCTCTCACACACACTGTACCCCATCCAACTCCTCACCCTCTCACACACACTGTATCCCATCCAATTCCTCACCCTCTCACACACACTGTACCCCATCCAACTCCCCACCCTCTCACACTCTCTGTATCCCATCCAACTCCCCAACCTCTCACACACTCTGTACCCCATCCAATTCCTCACCCTCTCACACACACTGTACCCCATCCAACTCCCCAACCTCTCACACTCTCTGTATCCCATCCAACTCCCCAACCTCTCACACACTCTGTACCCCATCCAACTCCTCACCTTCTCACACACACTGTACCCCATCCAACTCCTCACCCTCTCACACACACTGTACCCCATCCAACTCCTCACCTCCTCACACACACACTGTACCTCATCCAACCCCTCACCTCCTCACACACACACTGTACCCCATCCAACTCCCACACTCTAACACACCTGTACCCCATCCAACTCCCCACCCTCTCACACTCTCTGTACCTCATCCAACCCCTCACCTCCTCACACACACACTCTCTCCCAAGCCTTCCACTTCTCTTTTCTTCACTGTGCTTGCTGGCCTACATTGGCTCCCACTGAAGCAATGCCTCAAATTTAAAATTCTTATTTTTTTTAACATAAGGGCTGCTATATAAATTCATGTTGTTGTTGCAGTTCACATTTTTCTCACTCTCCTACCCGGTTCAGCGGGAGTCCTTCCTTCACTTTCCCTGGTTCAATCTCGTGAGCGGGTAAGAATGCCTGTATGGTGATTCCTTGAACCCACCCTCCCCTCCTCAGTATTCACAGGATACTCTTCCCCTCCACTCTCCCTCAGTTAATGATGGAAGTCTTCCTCCTCCGCCCCACCCAAATTTCTGATCCCACCTTCTCCCCTCTTCCACCAAGACACTGATTCAATCTTCTGGTCCCTTCTTCTCCCTTTCATTTCCTTTTATTTCCTCTGTCAGTGTTGTCACCCATTTACCTCCGTTTCATTGTCCTGGGTATGAGACGGGCAGGGTTGGCAGGGAGAACTGAGTGTTGCCCAGTTGCATTAATTTGCATCAGCAAATGCAGTCATGAGGCCCAAACCTTCAAAACACTAACTCAGTGGAACACTGCCAGTTGGCAGCTATATTGCTGTAAAGCAAGGATGGCTGCTGAAGACAGAGGCAGGCTTGTCAGTGCTGCATCCTCTGGTAAAGGTTGCGCATTTCTTTCCCTGACTGGTGAAGCATGCTCATTCAGGGAAGATAACAGAAGGGTGCTGCCGTATCCAGATCAGGGGGTGATGGCAAGGCAGGTGTGGCTCTGGATGTGACAGCCAACATTGTAAGTGAGGATGAGGGATGAATGATTGCACAGATGAAACAGGTAGAGCTCAGATGAAGGTTCTCGCCGCAAAGGAAAAAGTGTTCATGGAACCGTTGAATGGCAACAGTAGCCTCAAGTTCAGCAAGTCAATTTAAATTTACGCTAGCTGATGTCTGCATTACCAATGCCTCTCGTCATTGCATGGACTTACATCCTGTTCCTTGCTATTAACCCTGACACAGTGGGTGGAAGAGGGTCAGCAGAGGTTTAAAGAGTTAAGTACAGGGAACAGGACTCTAACACACCGCACACTAGTTCATCACCCTTTATACAGTGGTGGATATTGGGGTGTCTGAGAGTATCGCTGGGGAGAGGTGGACACTTCATTAACATATTTAAATCGGGCTTCCACAGTGCAATTGGGAACCCAATTTGAAGTTCTGCATGGGATTCCCAGGGCTCGGGAAACTTGACAGTGAAGGGGAGACGGGAGCTGTCGGTTCCACAGGGTAAGTGCCTTTCTCAGTGCTGCTTGTGGCTCAGGAGGAGCAGGTGTGCTCCCTCCCCCAGAACCCTCAAGGAAGTTTTCGGCCACGCCCCTCCCCAATCACCAACCTTAACCCACTCCTCCCCGAGACCCCCTGCAATTGCTGCTTCTCTCCTCCTTTCCCATCGCTGAGCATATCCCCCTCCCAATTCCCAGTTTCTGAGCCCATAAGTCCCTGCCTGCAGCCTCCTGCCACTGGTTTTCGTTCCCACAGACTGCCCGGGTGGTCGATTCCTGCCAGGCAGGAATCGGAACAAAAATATGATAATGAGGTCCTGCCGTTCCGTTTTGTAGCACCTCCGTGTACCCAGTCTTGTTGGTTTCTTCAGTTGTTTTGGGCCTCCCCAATACCCAGCCTGCCTGGATATAAATATTGAATGCCTTGCCTTAGACACTGCAACCCCCTGCCCCCACTACCAGCCCTCCTGAACAGAAAAATATTTGTCCCCTGGTGCATTAGGTACTTTTGAAGGTAAGATTCTAGAAATTCAGTTGTCTAACACCACTTCTAGCTGACACTCCAGTGCAGTACTGGGGGAGCGCTGCACTGTTAGAGGGTCAGCACTGAGGAAGTGCTGCACTGTCACAGGGTCAGTACTTAGGGAGTGCTGCACTGTCGGAGCGTCAGTACTGAGGGAGTACAGCACTGTCAGAGTGTCAGTACTGAGGGAGTGTTGCACTGTCGGAGCGTCAGTACTGAGGGAGTACAGCACTGTCAGAGTGTCAGTACTGAGGGAGTGTTGCACTGTCAGAATGTCAGTACTGAGGGAGTGCAGCACTGTCAGAGTGTCAGTACTGAGGGAGTGCAGCACTGTCAGAGTGTCAGTACTGAGGGAGTACAGCACTGTCAGAGTGTCAGTACTGAGGGAGTACAGCACTGTCAGAATGTCAGTACTGAGGGAGTGCAGCACTGTCAGAGTGTCAGTACTGAGGGAGTACAGCACTGTCAGAGTGTCAGTACTGAGGGAGTGCTGCACTGTCAGAGTGTCAGTACTGAGGGAGTACAGCACTGTCAGAATGTCAGTACTGAGGGAGTGCAGCATTCTCAGAGTGTCAGTACTGAGGGAGTGTTGCACTGTCAGAGTGTCAGTACTGAGGGAGTACAGCACTGTCAGAATGTCAGTACTGAGGGAGTACAGCACTGTCAGAGTGTCAGTACTGAGGGAGTGCAGCACTGTCAGAGTGTCAGTACTGAGGGAGTGTTGCACTGTCAGAGTGTCAGTACTGAGGGAGTACAGCACTGTCAGAATGTCAGTACTGAGGGAGTGCAGCACTGTCACAGTGTCAGTACTGAGGGAGTGCTGCACTGTCAGAGTGTCAGTACTGAGGGAGTACAGCACTGTCAGAGTCAGTACTGAGGCAGTTTTGCACTGTCAGAGTGTCAGTACTGAGGGAGTGTTGCACTGTCAGAGTGTCAGTACTGAGGCAGTTTTGCACTGTCAGAGTGTCAGTACTGAGGGAGTGCTGCACTGTCAGAGTGTCAGTACTGAGGGAGTACAGCACTGTCAGAATGTCAGTACTGAGGGAGTGCAGCACTGTCAGAGTGTCAGTACTGAGGGAGTACAGCACTGTCAGAGTGTCAGTACTGAGGGAGTGCAGCACTGTCAGAGTGTCAGTACTGAGGGAGTGCTGCACTGTCAGAATGTCAGTACTGAGGGAGTACAGCACTGTCAGAATGTCAGTACTGAGGGAGTGCAGCACTGTCAGAGTGTCAGTACTGAGGGAGTACAGCACTGTCAGAGTGTCAGTACTGAGGGAGTGCAGCACTGTCAGAGGTGCTGTCCTTCATATTGGACATTAAACTGAGTCTCTGTCTGCCCTTTCAGGTGGGGATATTCAAAGAAAAGCAGGGCTGTTCTCTCAGTTTCTTGGCCAACATTTATCCCTTAACCAACAGGGATCCATCTCCTTGTTGTTTGGGGTAACTTCTTGTGTACAAATTGGCTGCTGTTTTTCCTACATGACAACACTTCACAAAGAAAATTTTCTTTGGTTGTGAAGTACTATGGGATGTCCTGTGATGTTGAAAGCTGCTATGTAAATGCAAAGAGTTTCCTTCTGTTGTCATTTCCAGCTGCCGGGAAAGGGCTTGCTCAAAATTGGTGAGAGCTTCAATTAAGTATTAATTTGCTGGTCATCATGTCCTACACACCATTTCCTAACATTTAAGTATCCAGGATATCCATTCAAGGTGAAATAGTGTCCAGATTCATTAGATAATGCCAAATATAGTGAAGAACATGGGAACGAAAGAGTGTTCCAGCCATATCTTAACAGCTTTTGTCTGCTGGAACATATATTCTTATCAACTTTTATTCCAACTATGCTCATTGCTTTTCTGTCCTGTTGTATGTTTGCCTTTAAGAGTGATGTCCCTTTAAGATCTTAGTATGCTAATGACCTAAGTACCAGGACACAGTCATGTGACTCAGAGCCAGCATCACTTTGCAACTGTAACACCTCGAGGCAAGTTCTGTAAATAGTTAGCTCTGTCCTATATAATAGTGTGGCTGTAATAAACCTGTTTGTGATCTTCAACTAACTGGACTCCACACATCTCACTTAGGTTTCATCAGCCAACATAAAGAACACATTACATGTCCTAGCACCATTAATGCCACCAATGCGTTTTATAATAACAATCCCCCTGTTGGAGGTGTTTGGAAGAAGAGGAGAACTGAGATGCAAATCAGCCAGCTTAGCCATTCAGAATGGGCTCTGAACCCATACATCTGCGGACAGATGGAAACATACTTTCGAAGACAATTAGAGGTTCTTCTCAGAGGGCAACAGGCAGACAGCACCACCATCAAGATACCAAGAATGCCTGACTAACTGCATTGTTCCTGTGAAGCATACAAATCATAGCTTCTCTTGCTTTTAGTGTCCCTGAGTTAAAGAAGGCACTAGGTGATCACCAGCCAATAGAGGCTGACTATACCCACCAAGATGCCACCAGCCATCAGTGTTGGTCCTGGGATACCTAGCTGGCAATGACCATGTCATCACACGATCCAAGTTATGACAGAACCAGATGTAGGCCTGTGGCATCTGCTGCTAGACATTATTCAGCACAGGTCTGGCAGATCCAATGACAATGGCTGCACAGTGGCACAGTGGTTAGCACTACAGCTACAGGGACCCGGGTTTGATTCTGGGTACTGCCTGTGCGGAGTTTGCAAGTTCTCTCTGCGACTGTGTGGGTTTTCGCCGGGTGCTCCTATTTCCTCCCACAGCCAAAGCCTTGCAGGTGATAGGTAAATTGGTCATTGTAAGTTGCCCCTAGTGTAGGTAGGTGGTAGGGAATATAGGATTACTGTAGGGTTAGTATAAATGGGTGGTTGTTGTTCGGCACAGACTCGGTGAGCCAAAGGGCCTGTTTCAGCGCTGTATCTATAAATAAAAAATAAATAAATAAGATAACTGGCTCCACCTCCATGCAAGCACTCTGCAACTCTGGCCTTGAGGATGATGCATCCAATCACACCCAGAACCAGTATTTCCAATTCAGCAGCCCGCAGACAGGGGTTGGGTGCGGAGCTGATGTTGAATTTCTTTTACTTTCATTGTTGTTGTTTTATTTGGGTTTTTAATTCCCTCCCCTTTCAGCCTTGGGGAAGGCTGCCTATAGTTTGAACCTTTGCCAAGCCTTTCAGAATTTTTGTCACTCTCTTGTGACACTCCCCTTTAATTGTTCTGAACCCTTTAAATTTCACTTTGCATGCAAATTTCTGCTCCCTTCACTAAGGGTAGATTTTAAATTTGTGTAATGGAAGTAACAATGAGGAGAGATGTAAAACAAACAAACACTGTTACGCATTTACACCATTGCCCAAGTTCGAGATCTACCCTGTAGGTGCTTTTTGCACCTAACCAGATCGGAACCTGGAGCTATGCTAGGAAAATGGCATTGTTACGACCAGGTGAGAAAGGGGTCTAGGGTTCCCTTTCAGCCTTCACCTGGTCTTACTGTAACAGGGTTTAATTTTAAACACACTGTTTTTCGCTCCTCCTTCATGAATCCTTGTTGATCGCTTTCCAATTATTAGGCAAAGAAATGAGCATAAACAGGCTTTCTTAGGTTTAAAGAAGAAAAGTGAAATTTATTAAAACTTAAACGTAAACTCTAATTCGGTTAACGTCTACGGGTACATGCTGCGCCCCACGCTAGCATGCACACGCGATACGCACATGTAGATAGAGACAGAAAAGAGCAGAAGAAAAATAAAGTAGAGAGGTTTGAGGCAATATCTGAAGAGTTTCTTGTTACTGTGCTTTGAGCTCACCGTAGTCCTTTTGGAGGTAGTTCTTGTTTTCGTTGAGGCCCAGTATTCTTCTTAAACCTTGTTCACTGTAGGAGACTTTTCTCTTTTGGGGTTCCTGTGTCTTCAATGGATTCCAAAGCTGGAGAGAAAGAGATGAGAGCAGACAGGAGAGAGATGTTCTCAATCTAGGAGCCAGGAGCTTTTCTGCCAGTTTAAAACTCTGTGGCAAGTTCAGATTCAAAAACTCAGATTGCCAAGCAGGTTAGTCATGAGGCTAGTGGGTGTGACCACATCCGTTTGTGTATTCAGCCATTTTAGCAGTCAACCTGGAATGCAAGCTCCTCCACCCTCAATGTCTGGTAATCAAAAGTCCATTGTAGATTAAATTGAAGCAGGGAGTAGCCCCTTCGTCCTTCCAAGTACTTTCTGTTAATAATATGCAAAAATGTCCTTCCAGCCAGGGGCTTGGCAACCCCTTGTAATAGGCCTTCTTTTCTTTCCAGCAACAATTTTAAAATGTAATGTCTGTGTGGCGAAATTAATGTACCTCATGCTTGGCAGGCCGGGGCCTGCATGACAGCATGCAAACAACACACTCCCGCTTGAATCTGTCTAAAACCAAATGCTAATTATTCGGACCTAAGCTGCATCCATAGTGCAAAATCTAGGCTTAGATATCCCTAGTTGAAGAAAATATTCAAACCAAGATCCCATTATACATTTGCACAGGGTTAAAATAATCAGTTTTGATTTATAATCAAGGACCCTTGAGATGTGTTAGAGTGGTTAATAACAGCTTTGCACTGACTGGATTTCTGCATACCCCAGGAAGCCCACTACAAAGAACATGCCGTTCAGTGTTAAAGGGAATGTGGAGGCTGTGGGACATCTGGTCTTTGGTCCCTGCCACAGTACAGAAACAGCTCTTATCAAGGCACAAATGGCATCCTATGTGACAGTGACAAAGGTAAATGATCCCTCCTCATTCTTCTCGACCTGTCTGTAGCCTTTGACACGGTTAATTGCACCATCCTCCTCCAACGCCTTTCCACTGACCCCCAGCTGGGTTGGACTGCTCTCGCCTGGTTCCATTCTTATCTAACTAATTGTAGCCAGAGAATTACCTGCAACAACTTCTCTTCCTACTCCTGTACCATTACCTCTGGTGTCCCCCAAGGATCTATGTTTGGCCCCCTCCTATTTCTCATCTACATGCTGCCCCTTGGCGACATCATCCAAAAGCACAGCATTAGTTTTCACATGTATGCCGATGACACCCAGCTCTACCTCACCACCACCTTTCTCAACTCCTCCACTATTGCTAAATTATCAGGCTGCTTATCTGACATCCAGAACTAGATGAGCAGATATTTTATCCAGTTAAATATCAGGAAGACT
The DNA here is from genome assembly GCF_036365525.1 of Heterodontus francisci. Taxonomy (NCBI): domain Eukaryota; kingdom Metazoa; phylum Chordata; class Chondrichthyes; order Heterodontiformes; family Heterodontidae; genus Heterodontus; species Heterodontus francisci. Next base: position 110,427,107 of record NC_090377.1, read on the forward strand.
GAAGCCATTGTTTTCGGTCCCTGGTCCAAACTCCATTCCCTAGCTAGTGGATCCATCCCTCTCCCTGGTAACAGTCTGAGATTAAACCAGACTGTTCACAACCTTGGTGTCACACTTGACCCCGAGATGAGTTTCCGACCTCATAGTCACGCCATCACTAAGACCGCTTATTTTCACCTCCGACTTCGCCCGACTTCACCCTTGTCTCAGCTCATTTACTGCTGAAACCCACATTCCTGTCTTTGTTACCTCGAGACGTGACTATTCCAATGCACTCCTGGCTGATCTCCCACATTCTACTCTCCATAAACTTGCGTTCGTCTAAAACTCTGCTGCCCGTGTCTTAACTCACACCCAGCCCTGCACTCAGTCCCGTTCCCCTATCACCTCTGTGCTCTCTGATCTACATTGACTCCTTGTCAAGCAACATCTTGATTTGAAAATTCTCATCCTTGTTTTCAAATCCCTCCATAGCCTCACCCCTCCCTATCTCTGTAATCTCCTCCAGCCCCACAAACCTCTGAGATATCTGCGCTCCTTTAATTCTGGCCTCTTCTACATCCCTGATTTTAATTGCTCCATCAATGGTGGCCTTGCCTTACGTTGCCTGGGCCCCAAGCTCTGGAATACCCTCCCTACACCTCTCCGCCTCACTTTCCTCCTTTAAGACCTTAAAAACCTCCCTTAAAACCTACCTCTTGACTAAACTTTTGGTCATCTTAACTAATATCTCCTTTTGTGCCTCAGTGCCATACTTTGTTTTATAATGCTCCCATTTTATTACTTTTAATGTATTATATAAATATATGTTGTTGTTTGAACCACTCTGCAAGGAGGCCTTGACAATTTTGTCCTAAGGGTATATCCTGGGTGTGCACAAAGCTTTTGAAAAGAGATTTTTGGGAGTATTAAAAATCTGATTTCAGTCAAATTGACACCCGTTCCCACCCAGCGTGAATACCCATTTATAGAAACTGTAACCAGGTAATTATCTCTGGATTCTGCTGGCAGAAATTTGGCAGGAAAATGGATGAAGGAGATTTTCAGCTCAGCTACAGATGCAGATCTTAATTTTGAAACAAGATTTTCATGAACACTCAATTACCATCTATAAATGGAACTTCAAAGAAGCATGGGTTTGGCAAACACATTTTTACATGAAGCCATGTAGTGCCCCTTAAAACATGTGTGATAATTGATCATCTGCAAAACTTCATGTGTCATGCCCATATTTTGGGAATCCGAGTACTCCCTCATTCCCTTTCACCTCCTCTTTCCTCACTATCCAACACCCCAAACAATCCTTTCAGGTGAAGCAGCAATTTACTTGTATTTCTTTCAATGTAGTATACTGTATTCGCTGCTCACGATGTGGTCTCCTCTACACTGGGGAGTTCAAACGCAGATTGGGTGACCGCTTTGCGGAACACCTCCACTCAGTCTGAAAGCATGACCCCGAGCTTCCGGTTGCCTGCCATTGCAACACAAACCCCGCTCTCATGCCCACATATCTGTCCTGAGCTTGCTGCAGTGTTCCAGTGAATATCAATGCAAGCTCAAGGAACAGCATCTCATTTACCAATTAGGCACGCTACAGCCTGCCAGAATGAACATTGACTTCAATAATTTCAGGGCATGACGGGCCCCTCTTTTTATTTCTAGCTATTTTTTATTTTTATTGCATTTTAGTTTGTTTCATCACTTTTTTTTTACCATGTGCCTACCCACTGTTTTTTTTTCATGTTTGTGCTTTCGGTCACGGCTGTTCATTTTTCTGTCCATTAACACCCTCTCTGCACTAACGCTTTCAGCACACCGTTAACATACCGTTTGCCTTTGCTCCATGACCTTCTTGCCAATTATTCTCTGTGACCCTGTCCTATCAATGCCTTCCCTTTTGTGATCTCTTGCCTCACCCCCGCTTTATTTGCTTAAAACCTATTACATTTCTAACCTTTGTCAGTTCTGATGGAAGGTCACTGACCTGAAATGTTAACTCTGCTTCTCTCTCCACAGATGCTGCCAGATCTGCTGGGTATTTCCAGCATTTCTTGTTTTGACTCCCTCACTCCCTACCATTTTGCGAGAAGGTGAAAATTTATCCTATCATTATACATGCAATGATATCTCTTGGCATTGCTTCGTGGACGAAGATTTTGGGAAGGTTGTAGTCATCAGTTGCAGGCCCGCTGGTGGCTAGTCAGGCCTACCCATGACCAGCAGATTCTCCCACAGCGGGTACAAGTGAAAGTGTAGTCGCTGCTGGGGTCAATTGGATCTATCCTTCTCCTCCTTTTCTCTTTCATGCGGGTTCTTTGCTCAGTCTCAAAGGTGTCTGTAGCCCTCTTGATTTAGCATCTTCAGGCATCACAATCTATGGCCTGCACTTTCCACTGCTGATGGTCAATGTGACACACAGAGAGGGACTTCTTCAGGGAGTCCTTGAAACATTTGTATGGGACCCCTCTGTTCCTTTTGCATGTGGTCAGCTCTCCATACAACACGGGCTTGGGCAGGTGACTGTCGTTCATCTGGGCAACGTGACCCGCCCAACGCAATTGGCCTTGCAGGAGGATGGCCTCAATTTTGGTGATGTTGGCTGTTTCCAGGACATCCAAATCCATAAAGAACATCCAAACACATCATAACATTATTTGCTTTTCCCTTACAATTCCATACAACCCAGAAACATCTCAAAGAATCTCTCATGTAATAAATTACCTTGAAATGCTGTGTCTGTTATAGAGGCTAACTCGGCAGCCATTTTGCACATGGGAATAAGGTCAGTGACTGTTTTATGGTGATATTATTCCACAATGATTTAGGATCTATATTGTTCATGCGTATCTATACATGTATGTCCATAATACCACATCAAAAACTATTGCACTACAGTCTGTGTATCAAACACACATTGTGCCAGATGTGTAGAGATGTGTAAAATATAAGAGATGCAAGCTCTAGTATCTATATTAAAAAGTGTGATTATTTCAGAGCTCTAGCAAACACAAGACATAATACGGTGGCAGCAAGGTTTTTGTGAGTAGATCTCAAATCCTATGAGCAATGTAAATGCTGAATTTGATGGTGAAAAAAAACCAAGATGGCTGCCGTCACAGCAATGAACATGCAGTTCCAGTCCATGATAAATTGGGAGGCTGACAATGTTTTGCAGGCATTCGAAAAGTTTAAGCAAAAGTGCAAATTGACATTCAGTGGTTTTCGAAAGGCACTAGTGAAGAAGAAAAGGTCAGCTACATCCTTTTGTGGACAGGAGAGAAATGATTAGATCTTTTCAATAGCTGGGAAATGAGTGAGGACAACAGTAAGAACCCAGACATGATTTTTAGAAATTCAGCACACAGCTTCAGCCAAAGTCTAACCATCAGATCCACCGTTATCAATTTCAGAGCTTGAGACAGGAACAAGGTGAGCCTATTGGCAATTTCTTAACAAGATTGAGAAACGCAGCCAGCAAGTGTAAATTCAAAGGCATGGATGAAAGGCTGGTTGATCAATTCATCTGGGGCTCTGCACACCCTGATGTACAAAAAGCTTTAATTGGAAAGGACAATATCACAGGCTGTAGACACTGCCAGAGCACATGAAGCCACAAGTAGACAGATGAAGATGTTGACTACCCAAATGCTGGCCTTCAGTTAAATCAAGGGAAAAGAAACAGGGTTGGTGCAGTGAAACAGTAACAGAAGAATGCACACCAGAGAGAGAGAAGGATGTGTAAGAGATGTGGACGACTACATGAATTCATAGATAGAACATAATATCCCGCAGCCGGATCAAACTGCAGAGCTTGTGGAAAGCCCAGTCACTGGGAAAAGATGTGCAGGACAAGGAAAGTAGATGGTAAAGGAATTACCAGAGGCAGAGCAACAGGGCAAATGAGAAATAAAAGAAACCAAAACATTCATAGCCTGCAAAATGATGGGGAGTTTAAGGACACAATGGACATAGGACTTACCTGGAATGCCCATATGCAAACGTTCCCAGAGAAAATGAATTTACACTATATAGATCAGGAAGGAGGTGAGAGGTAAGCCCACAACCATAAATCTGAAGCTGAAACTTGATACTGGAGCACAGGGTAACATCATCCCACTGAGATTATGCCAGAGGATCTTTCCTGAAAATCTGAAAGAGAATGGTTACCCAAAGAAAGGTGCTCTGAAACTGAGAAGTGTCATTTTTTTATTCTTTCATGGAATGTGTGCATCGCTGTCAAGCCCAGTATTTGTTGCCCCATCCCTAATCAGCTTTGACAACTGAGTGGCTTGCTAGGCCATTTCAGAGGGCAGTTAAGAGTCAACCACATTGCTGTGGGTCTGGAATCACATGTAGGCCAGACCAGGTAAGGTCGGCAGATTCCCTTCCCTAAAGGACATCAGAGAACCAGATTGGTTTTTTATGATAATTAATGATAGTTTCATGGCACTATTACTGAGACTAGCTTTCAATTCTAGATTTTTTAAATTAGTTAATTGAACTTATTAATTAATTGAATTTAAATTCCACCAGCTGCCATGGTGGGATTTGCACTTATGTCCACAGGGCATTGGCGTGGTCCTCTGGATTACTAGTCCAGTGATATTACCACTACGCCACCGTCTCCCCACCACAGTATATGGTGGAACTGAGATTCAACAGCTGGGAACAACCCAAATCAGAGGGATGCACAAAGGAAAAGATGTTATCTGTATGTTCTACCTCACTGAAACAGATGGTCAAGCTATCCTGGGGTTGAGCAGTTGCAAAGAGCTGCAGCTGATCTCGGTAAACCATGAGATGAAGGAGGCATCAGTGAAAGTTGAAGGTAGTATACCCATTGAAAAGCGCCCTTCAATCAGAAACAAGGAAGATCTGGTCCAAATGTATACAGAGTGTTTTGGTGAGACGGTTGGATGCTTTGAAGATTTTGAGTATCACATCATTATTGACCCACAGAAGAAACCAGTGATTCATCCCCCACATAAAGTACCAATAGAACTAAAAGGAAATCTTTAAAGAGAACTGAAAAAGATGGAAGAAAATAAAGTGATTCCCAGAGTCACAGAACCTACAGATTAGGTAAATTCCATCATGGTGAGAGAGAAGCCAAATGGATGACTACAAATTTGCCTGGATCCCAAAGACCTTAATCAAACAATAAAGAGGAATCATTACCCTACTCCAACAATGGAAGAGATCACACCAGCACTGGCAGGGGAAAATGTTTTCAGCAAGCTTGCTGCCAGAAACAGCCACTGGAAAATGAAGCTTGATGAGGAATCTTCTCTGTTGACAAAATTCAACACACCCTTTGAATGGTACAAATTCCTGTGTCTACCTTTTGACCTTAAACTGAGCCAGGATGTATTCCAGCAGAAAGTAGATGAGAGATACAGAGCATGCAAACATTCAATAAGCATAGCTGATAATATTCAGATCTATCTCTCTCTCTCTCTTTGGCCTCCTTGTCTCGAGAGACAATGGGTAAGCACCTGGAGGTGGTCAGTGGTTTGTGAAGCAGCACCTGGAGTGGCTATAAAGGCCAATTCTAGAGGGACAGACTCTTCCGCAGGTGCTACAGATAAAATTGGTTGTCGGGGCTGTTACACATTTGGCTCTCCCCTTGTGCTTCTGTCTTTTTTCCTGCCAACTGCTAAGTCTCTTCGACTCGCCACACTTTAGCCCCGCCTTTATGGCTGCCCGCCAGCTCTGGCGATCGCTTGCAACTGACTCCCACGACTTGTGATCAATGTCACAGGACTTCTTTAAAACGGAGACATGGACGGCCGGTGGGTCTGATACCAGTGACGAGCTCACAGTACAATGCGTCCTTGGGGATCCTGACAGCTTCCATGTGGCTCACATGGCCATGCCATCTCAAGCTGGCTCAGTAGGGTGTATATGCTGGGGATGTTGGCCACCTCAAGGACTTCTGTGTTGGAGATATGGTCCTGCCACCTGATGCCAAGGATTCTCCGGAGGCAGCGAAGTTGGAATGAATTGAGACGTCGCTGTTGGCTGACATACATTGTCCAGGCCTTGCTGCCATAGAGCAAGGTACTGAGGACACAGGCTTGATACACTTGGACCTTTGTGTTCCGTGCCAGTGCGCCATTTTCCCACACTCTCCTGGACATAGCAGTGGAAGCCTTTCCCGTGCGCTTGTTGATTTCTGCATTGAGAGACAGGTTACTGGTGATAGTTAAGCCTAGGTAGGTGAACTCTTGAACCACTTCCAGAGCGTGGTCGCCGATATTGATGGATGGAGCATTTCTGACGTCCTGTCCCATGATGTTTGTTTTCTTGAGGCTGATGGTTAGGCCAAATTTGTTGCAGGCAGCCGCAACCCTGTCGATGAGTCTCTGCAGACACTCTTCAGTGTGAGATGTTAATGCAGCATCATCAGCAAAGAGGAGTTTCCTGATGAGGACTTTCCGTACTTTGGTCTTCGCTCTTAGACGGGCAAGGTTGAACAACCTGCCACCTGATCTTGTGTGGAGGAAAATTCCTTCTTCTGAAGACTTGAATGCATGTGAGAGCAGCAGTGAGAAGAAGATCCCAAAAAGTGCAGGTGCACTGAAACAGCCCTGTTTCACGCCACTCAGGATCGATAACGTAGATGGAAAAGACCATGACTACTAAAGGCCTGCTACCCGACGGGACCCGACGACATGTGTAGGGTTCGGCTGGGGCGGTGGGGGTGTGGAAAATATCTCCGGGAGAGGGCCGCCACGCACCCCGACCCTGGGAGGGCCCGGCCCGATATTGCTGGTGGCGGCGAGGTCTCGTGATGGCCCCTCCCCGCTGCTCGGCGACAGGACGGCCATTAACATATTGAAATAAATTTAAATTAATGAATTATGTTCCTGCCTTCTGTCCTGGTGTGATATTCATGCCGGTGGCCGGCACTCCCGCGCCTTTGGATCCCCGTCCGGTGAACCAAGGCGTAACATTGGTGGGGAGCGGGGAGCAGGTAAGTTTTTCAGTGCAGGAGGAGGGGGAGCGGGGTCAAACTATTATCATTGGTGTAGGGGATGGTGCGAAGAGTTATTGTGTAAAGTTTATGTACTTGTGGGGGGGAAGGTCAGGTGGACAAGGTAAGTGTTTTGTCGGAGGGGGGGAGACCAAATAGTTTGTTCTATGGTTATTGGGGTGTGGGATAGCGGCAAATTAAATGTATTTACATTTTTTTATTACCTGTATCTTTAAAAATTTAAATTGATTGTTAGGGCTCAAAGCCCTTTAAAAATGGCATCAGCGCCTGCGCACAGGCCATTGCCGGGGATGGACAGCCCACCCCCTCCACATATTATAATATCCTGACGGCTCTGTGATGTGCAGCTCGCACGGGAGGGCCGCCATTGTTTTTGCCCGCTGCCGATTTCAGCGGTGGGAGTATAAATTCCAGCCAGCTGTCTCAGCAAGTGATTCAGGGATGTCCGGATAAGATGCAGCAAACACAACCAGTAATACAAGGGTATTGGCCAGTCAGAGATGACATCCCACCAGAAGGCGGTGTTCTGCGGACTGGATCCAGAATCCAAATACCCAAAACGAGGCAGAGAAAGCTTCTCCAGAAGATACATGAAGGCCACATGGGAATGGAGAAGTGTAAGCTCAGAGACAGATCAGCTGTGTACTGGATAGGCATCTACAAAGACATTGAAAAAATAGTATCTACATGCATTGTATGACTGAAGTATAGAAATAGAGAGCCTAAAGAGGAGATGATGATTAGTGAGGTACAACCCAGACCATGGAATACTGTGGGAGCTGACTTATTCATGCACAGCCCAAGTATGGTATCTTATAGTAGCAGACTATTAATCAAAGTTCCCATTAATCAGAAAGTAAAAGATTTGAGAGCTACAATACTCACCACAGCAGTACAAGTCTTGTTTACTGAACAAGGTATTTCAGAATAGGTAATATGTGATAATGGAATCCAACTCACCTCCAGAGAGTTTAAGGAGTTTGCTGAAGAGTATGGATTCAACATCATAACCTCATCATCACATTACCCAGGGGAATGCGGTTTTATAGAAAGACACATCCAGACGGTCAAGAAGACCCTCATAAAATACCAAGAGACAAAGGAAAACCCAAATAAAAACAAGAAATGCTGGAGATACTCAGCAGGTCTGGCAGCATCTGTGGAGAGAGAAGCAGAGTTAACGTTTCAGGTCAGTGACCCTTCATCAGAACTGGCAAATATTAGAAATGTAATAGGTTTTAAACCTATTGGAAAACCCAAACCCAAACCTTGCCTTATTGTCACTCTGAGCTACACCTCTCAAGAACCGACATGAAATCACCCGCGGAGCTACTGAATGGCAAAAAATACCAAAGCAACTTTGCCAAGCAAGATACATCCCCCAAATGACCATGAGGTATTAAGATGACAAATCACTGATGCACAGGTAGAAGGAAGTCATCACTTCAACAAACAGGCCAAAACATTGCCTGAGTTGTTGAAAGGACAAATTGTGAATGTACAGGTCCCAATCCAGAAAACCTGGAACCCAACAAAAATTGTTGGTGAAGCAGAGACTCCACGATTATACATCATCGAGACTGAAACCAGTAAGCAGATGAGAAGGAACGAGAGTCCTTATTCGGCCTACGCCAGAACAGGTGAAGCAGAGAAGGTTATCAGCAATATCACCAACTAATGATACATTACCAGTGAGTGACACAACATCAGCAACATCAATCACAAATTCTACAATACCAGGAGCTACACGTGCAACACTGCCAGTACAGCGCACCAACTCATTGCAGAGAGGGATGATGAACAACCCAAATCCACGAGATGGAGATGCAACATCTTACCGCCGGAACGATATCGTGAATAATGCTTTGAAAGAAAATGAGTCATTAAAGAGTTTTACGGTGTTCAGAATTACAAGTAAAAATTGTTGGTAAATTTTCTTTAGTAGTCAGAGGAAATAATAAATGTTTGGAAAAATTATGTTGATAGTAAAAGGCATTGCCTTTTTTTTAAGAGAGATGTTATACGGTTATATTATCCAAAAATGATTAAGGATCTATATTGTTCATGTGTATGTATACATGTATACCCATAATACCACGTCAACCACTACTGTACTCCTGTGTACCAAATATACATTGTATCATTCTGCCACACATGTAGAGAAATGTAAAATATAAGAGATGCAAGCTCCAGGATATGTGTTAAAAAGTGTGATTATTTCAGAGTTGTGGGAACCACAAGACATAACAATGACCAACTGATCTCTCATATTCATTCTCTGGACGTAGGCATTGCTGGCAAGGCCAGCATTTATTGCCCCTCCAGCACCTTCCAAACCCGCAACCTCTACCAACGAGAAGGGCAAGGGCAGCAAATATACGGGAGCACCACCATCTGCAAGTTCCCCTCCAAGTCACACACCATCCTGACTTGGAACTATATCGCCGTTCCTTCACTGTCGCTGGGTCAAAATCCTGGAACTCCCTTCCTAACAGCACTGTGGGTCTACCTACCCCAAATGGACTGCAGCAGTTCAATAAGACAGCTCACCACCACCTTCTCAAGGGCAATTAAGGATGGGCAATAAATGCTGGCCTGGCCAGCGACACCCACATCCCATGAATGAATTTTTTTAAAATTGCCCTTGAGAAGGTGGGGGCAAGCCACTTGAACTGCTGCAGTCCTTGTGGTGCAGGTGCACCCACAGTGCTGTTAGGCAGGAAGTTCCAGGATTTTGATGCAGTGGTGATGACGGAACAGCAATATATTTCCAAGTCAGGATGGTGTGTGACTTGGAGGGGAGCTTGGGGGTGATAGTGTTCCATGCACCTGCTGTATTTGTACTTCCAGGTGGTCGAGGTCTTGGGTTTGGAAGGTGTGACTGAAGAAGTCTTGGCGAGTTGCTGCAGTGCATCTTAAAGATAATACACTCTGCAGACACTATGCACCAGTACTGGAGGGACTGAATGTTTACAGTGGTGGATGGGGTGCTGATCAAGCAGACTGTTTTCTCCTGGATGGTGTTGAGTTTCTTGAATGCTGTTGGAGCAATCGGGCAAGTGGAAAGTATTCCATAATACTTGTGTCTTGTAGATGGTGGGCAGGCTTTGGGAAGTCAGAAAGTGAGTTACCACAGAATTCCTAGCCTCTGACCTTCTCTTGTAGCCACAGTACTTATGTGGCTGCTCCCGTTCAGTTTTTGGTCAATAGTGACCCCTAGGATGTTGATGGTGTGGTCTCAGTGATGCTAATAACATTGAATGTCAAGGAGAGGTGTTTGGACTCTTTCTTACGGGAAAAGACTTTTGCCTAGCACTTGTGTCGTGCGAATGTTACTTTCCACCTATCAGCCCAAGCCTGAATGTTGTTCAGGCCTTTCTGGCACAGACTGCTTCATCTGAGGAGTTGTGAATGGAACTGAACACTGTGCAATCATCAGTGAACATCCCCACTTCTGACCTTACAATGAAGGGAAGATCAATGATGAAGCAGCTGAAGATGGTTGAGCCTCGGACACTTTCCCGAGAAACTCCTGCAGTGATGTCCTGGGTTTGAGATAATTGACTTCCAACACCCACAACCACTTTCCTTTGCACCAGGTATGACTCCAGCCACTGGAGGGTTTCTCCAATTCACTTCAGCTTTATTAGGGCTCCTTGGTCTACACCTGGTCTAATGCTGGCCTGATGTCAGCATTTGGATAATGTAAAATGTCAATGTAAGCATTTAATTTGGCCTGTGACAGCATGCCTGCAGAATATTAGTATAAAAGAAACAAAGCTCAGCTCTTGATGTGGTGGCTTATAATCCTAGCCACTTTTTGGGGCTATCCCGAATCATGCATATTTCTCAGATGATCACTCTTACTCAAGGTTCAGAAAGACAGATCCTAAACACACTTGAATGGGTCTGGAGAACTAATCTAATTCTCCCCAAAGGAAAGGAACCAGCTGAAAATATTACCATCCTCCAGATAGCCTTTTTAACAAGTTTACGCCAGATTCTCATAACCTGGATATTATAAGGGTCTGGGCATCTCTCCTCAGTAATATACCTCCCCACCAAAGAGTGTACAGAAAAGGGTTCACAAGTTAACGATACAGAAGACTATGTGAGACAAAATGATTTCTAAATTATATAAAAGTTTACTGAAGAACAAAACATGCAATTCACAGTTGGTGAGACAGTCAATCGCAATGTTAATAGTTCTAGGAAAAGAAAGTACAATCTTGTTTCTAGTAGAGAAACCCATTAAGGGGAGAGCTATCATCGCCTCACCACAATAGCTGTACCATGAGACACATTGAAGCGAGTCCAATGAATCTAAAAATCCACTGTGGGGTTCCAATATTTATACCGTTTCTAAGTTTTTTTTATATATAGGAGTGTTCCCTTTTGCAAGTAGGTTTGTCCCCCTTTATTTACCGAATAAGGCTGCATAACAGTTAATTTCTAGTTAAGATCCACCTTCTTTGATTTCTAAGAAAGGCTAGGCTAGCAATAAGTTGTGAGTCCCTCATGATGGTCAATTTCCATTAGTCATCTAACTGTGTTTCAAGATTATAATTCAGTTTTTTGGGTTTGGTCAGCTTGGCCAAAAATTCAGATGACTCTAGTTTAGGGCTGTCAGTATAAAACCATCTTTATCAACTATTACACTGTGGTGGCTTTCGTGACTGTTTGTAAAACTATGTAATCAATGTTTTACTGCGTGATGGTGTTTGTGACTTTTAGGAGTGAATCCCTCTTATCGGAAGCTGCCTCTGTGCTAAGATGAGGAAGCCTTTCAACACAGAGACATGTCGAGGCATTCCCATGAACGTTTTTTTCGCCTTTTAGGAAGATGAACCGTGCTTTTAATTTTTTAATCCCCAATTCATAGGAAAACAACTCTTACAACTTTATAAGCCCTCATTAGGGCCAGATTCCTTCACATTGAGACTTGAAAGGATTTGTGCCCCCAATCAGGTTTGTGTTTGAAAAATGAACTCGTCGTTCAAGTGGGTAATGCTAAATTAATTAACTGCTTCACAAAAAGACCACAATAGGTATCTGGTTCGGAGCAATATGGAATAGAAGTCTAATCAAACATGAAGAATTCAGGGTCATCAGAAGCAATTCTAGGTTTTTGAAGGCCACTGGCCTGAAACGTTAACACTATTTCTCTCTCCAGAGATGCTTCCAGATCTGCTGAGTATTTCCAACAATTTCTGTTTTTATTTCTGGAATTTTGAATTGGAGCAAGAGGACAAGAAGTTTGTGGAGTCAGGTCCCTCTTAGCCCCACTCCCTCTGGTTGCACCCATGGGATTGATGGCTGTAACGTTAAGGTTAAGATGTCCAAAAGCTGAATGAAAAATGATGCTTGCTGAGCAGTTGGGACCATGGATCATCCAAAGGTAATTAATCCACAACACACAATGCAAAGCCAAAGACATGCTGTATAATTTTGCTTAATGTATATTGGGGAAAGGAAGTATAGAAAAATTGCAAAATCTTCTGTCAAAAGATTAAATGAGTGAGATAGTCCATGAGCTGAACCTTAGTTCATTGTCCTGATGGCTCAGTCAATTAAGGCTTATTCATGTAGACCTGAGCAGCAGGTTTGGCCCTGGTATGTGGCTGTTAACTGATCTCAGCAGAGAGGTAATGTGGGATGCTAGAATTACCCTGAGCACCTTGGGGTAAGGCGGCTTCAAAAATAAACCACAAATATTAGAAGGCACATTTGATATAGATCAATATCTGTGCTCGGTCACTAAACTCATCAATCTGATGGAAATATCTGGTGCCATGTGAAACTATTGTGACTATTGAACTGTTACAGTATAATTGTAGAGGGAATTTTATGATTTGTAAGCAATGTATGATATTACAGAAAAAAGGCCATTGTATTTTGTAAAGGGACAGTACGACATAAATGGAAATAAGAAAGTATGCGCCACAAAGCAAGACACTAGTGCATACTGCAAGGATCTAAAGGACAAAGACATGACAGATTTTTTAGAACACTCGAAAGTGTAGGACATAAGACCACCTCAAAGCAGTGCCTTCACATTTGTGTGAAAAAAGTTTTGAACTGATAGTCTTTTTGTGGACCTGAAGTTAGATGCAGCATTGAAGGAAAACATTTTTAATTTAACAAGTATTCATTGAAAAATAAGAAAAAAATTAATCAACCGATGATTCTTGTAGAAAACCTAAACATTATTTGAAGCAAAACTTGATGGGAAACATCAGTGCTGAGATTGCTCACAGGGCAGCTTTCTCAAAGGAGTGAAAGCACGATGTCAGTTTCCACATGTATGTTGACAACATCCAGCTCTACCTTACAAAGAACAAAGAACAAAGAAGAGTACAGAACAGGAACAGGCCATTCGGCCCTCCAAGCCTGCGCTGATCTTGATGCCTGCCTAAACTAAAACCTTCGGCACTTCCGGGGACCGTATCCCTCTATTCCCATGCTATTCATGTGTTTGTCAAGATGCCTCTTAAATGTCGCTATCGTACCTGCTTCCACCACCTCCCCCGGCAGCAAGTTCCAGGCACTCACCACCCACTTACCATCACCTCTCTCAACTCCTCCAATGTTGTTAAATTATCAGACTTTTATCTGACATCCAGTACTGTGTGAACAGAAATTTCCTCCAATTAAATATTGAGAAGACTGAAATTATTGTCTTGAGACCCCATCATAAACACCGTTCCCTCCCCACCGATTCCAGCCCTTTCCCTGGCAACTGTCTCAGATTAAACCAATCTGTTTGCAAACTTGATGTCATATTTGACCACAAGATGAACTTCTGACTACATATCCATGCCATCACTAAGACCGCCTATTTCCACCTCCGTAGCATTGCCCGATTTCGCCCCTATCTCAGCTCATCTGCTGCTGAAACACTCATTCATGCCTTCTTAACCTCTAGACGTGACTATTTCAACACACTCCTGGACTCCTGGCTGGTGTCCCACGTTCTACTCTCCATAAACTTGAGGTCAACAAAAACTCTCAACTCGCACCAAGTCCCATACACCTATCCCTGTGCTCCCTGATATACATCGGCTCCTGGTCAAGCAATGCCTCGATTTTAAAATTCTCATCCTTGTTTCCAAATCCCTCCGTGGCCTTTCCCCTCCCTATCTCTGTAATCTCCTCCAGCCCCACAACCCTCCAAGATATTAGCGCTCCTCTAATTCCAGCCTCTTCAGCATCCCTGATTTTAATCACTCTACTATTGACAGCCATGCCTTCAGATGCCTAGGCTCTAAGCTCTGGAATTCCCTCCCTAAAACTCTCTGCCTCTCAACCTCGCTTTCCTCCTTTACGACACTCCTTAAAACCTACCTTTTTGACCAAACTTTCAGTCATCTGCCCTAATATCACCTTTTGTGGCTCGGTGTCATGTTTTGTTTAGAATTCTCCTGTGAAACACCTTGGGACATTTTATTGCAGGAAAGGTGCCATATAAATATAAGTTGTTGTTGTTGTTGCTGTGTCATGTGTCACGTCAGCCGCAGCAGAATTTAAAGGCTTCCCGCACCATCCAGTCGTGCTAATTGTCAAACACTCACAGGAGATCAAACTGACCACTGTCCTGAGTTGTGTGATGGGAGTATGGCAAGTGGCGAGTCAGGTCAGGGCAGCAAACATAACAAAGGGGTCAACTTTTACAGGCTTCCAAACTCAACACTGAGTTCAATGATTTCAGATGACCTCTGCTCCCATTTTTCTGGTTGGCAGCTGATAGTAATGATTCTGCTTTTCCCACTTACACCTCTTCCAAATCTAGCTTTTGTTACCATGCTTGCCCCATTACCACTCCCTTTTGCCTTGCACCATCATCCCTTCACTCATTTAATCTTTCCTGTCTTCCACCCTATCACAGACCTTCCCTTTTGTTCTTTCCTCCCCTCCCCCTTTCCCTGCCTCTGTACTTACTTAAAACCTGCTACAACCCTAACTTTCTCCAGTTCTGTCAAAAGGCCATCGATCTGAACCGTTGAGCTGGAATTTAACTTTCTTCACCTACCAGGAGTGAGGTGCCCGGTAACACGCTGGGAACCCAGCCGTTGGGGTGTTTGTGTGAGGTCACTGAAAGGATCCCCCCCCCGCACCCCCCTGGAGGCCAGCCTGATTGACAGGCTTAGTTTCCAGACAGAAGGGGGACAGTCCAGTGGAGGCTGCAAGACAAGGTTGCGGGGGGTGGGGGCAATCCTGGGTGCAGGTGGAGTGGCGATTCCAGGTAGCTGGTTGCTCCTGAAATCCAGTGGGGGGGGAGGGGGGTGTTGGTCAGAGGCTGCATGGGGAAGGTTGGGGGAGATCAGAAGGGTTGGGGGAGAAGGGATTGTCCAATAATGGGGAATGGTCCAGGCACCCATACTGGATCTTAGCTCCTGAACTGACAGCCCTTTGCCTCGCTTTAGCAGCCAGGTTTCCTCTCTGGAAATATGGCTACCCAAAGTTAAATTCAAAATGGCGCAAAAAGTGAGGCTCGCAGCCCCATTATAATATTTGAAATGACATCCCACCTCCGTGAAGTGGGTTGGTCACCAAGCCATCCCACGAGCTCCCCATCCCCCCCATCCTACCTCTGTTAAAACCGGAAGCGGGCGGGATATGGGTCGGGATCAGGATTCACATTTTTAACACTTTAACTTCGTGCTCAACCCAAAACCACCCTGCCCTGTTATTGGGGTTAAAATACCCCCCATTAACTCTGTTTCTCTCTCCACAGATGCTGTCTGACTTCTTGAGTATTTCCAACATTTTATTGCAGATTGCCAGCATCCGCAGTATGTTCTTTTTGTAAGGGGTAAACCTGCTCATTTAACTGTCTAGGTCCAGCAATTTCTTACACAGATTACAGCAGAATTACGGATAGAATTTACATGCCAGAAACAGGCCATTCAGCCCAACTGGTCCATTCTTTATTTATGCTCCTCCCACCCTTCTTCATCCCACCCTATTAGCATATCCTTCTATTCCTTCCTCCCTCGTGTACGTATCCAGCTTCCCCTTAAGTCCACCTATACTATTTGTTTCAACCACTCCCTATAGTGGCGAGTTCCACATTCTCACTGGGTGAAGAAGTTTCTCCTGAATTCCCTATTGGATTCAGTGGTGACTATCGGTATTTATGGACCCAAGTTTTGGATTCACCCAGAAGTGAAAACATTTTCTCCATGTCTACCCTATCAAAATCATTCTTTTTTTTCATTCTTCATTGGGATGTGGGTGTCACTAGCAAGGAATTTGTTGCCCATCCCTAATTGTCCTTGACAACTAAGTGGCTTGCTAGGCCAGTTCAGAGGGCAGTTAAGAATCCACCACATTGCTGTGGGGCTGGAGTCACATGTAGGCCAGACCAGGTAAAGATGGCAGATTTCCCTCCCTAAAGGACATTAGTGAACCAGATGTCTTTTTACAACAAGCAATTATAGTTTCCTGGCACCATTACTGAGACTAATTTTCAACTTCATATTTTTTTATTAATTAATTTTATCAATTAATTGAATTTAAATTCCACCATCTACATTTGAACCCCTGCCCCCATGAAACTAGCCTGGTCTTCTGGATTACTAGTTTAGTGATATTACCGCTACGCCACTGTCTCCCCTAAATACACAACATTAAAGACCTCTACTCGGTCACCCTCAGCCTTCTCTTTTCTAGAAAAAAGAGCCCTTGCCTGTTCAATCTTTCCTGATAGTTATAACCTCTCAGTCCTGGTATCATCCTTGTGAATATTTTTGCACATTCTCCAGTGCCTCTATATTGTCTCTGAGTTATACAAGACAATATATTGATATGATTCCCTTGCTTTGCTGGACAAAGGCAGTCTGTATAGCATCAAATGTATTTTACTTAACCTCCTCATTGTCACCTACTTGGTGGCTGTCCTTTATTTAAAAATGTTGACTGAATATTAATGAAACTGTAGTGTTTGATTGTCTGGGTTTGATTGTAGTAGTCTGTCCATTGATCAGTGTTCACTGTGCTTGATTGCTTAAGCCTATGGGTGGGGCTTAAAATGAAACTGAAACTAAATGAGACAGAGACTGTTCTGAGAAAGGCATTGTACTGAAATCTTGTAATTGCTGAGATATTTGGAAGTACTGTAAAAAAAAAAATTGGTGATTTAATACAAGTGTGATATCTGCATTGCTCTGAGATAAGATCAGATATATATAGGATATCCAGTAACCCAGCGTAAACATAACAAAACGTGGTGACGAGGATGGGATTTAACCTTGGAAAAAGCCATAATCTTAGCACTGTAGATCGAGTCTGCCATGTTAGATTCAAAGAGGCTACACACACATGCACCCTTAGACTCAGGGTTGCAGAAACAGCTTGTCCAACCAGCTTCAGTGCAAGGGTTACGGACAAGAAGACCTCATCAAAATGTACTCATCACTGTCAGTTACCTTCAAAACTGTGCCCAAATTGTGGAAATAATCATCAAGTCACAACGCTATGTCCAGCTTGAGGAAAAAGTGTAACTCGTGTTTAAAGTGGAAGCAGGGCAACAACTCTGAGTTGAGATTTTTGGAGAAGTGCAAGTAGCCCCTAAAAATCAAAATTTTTTGCTTGTTGTTCATGATCTGCATAGCAAATGGCCGGAAATCGCTACAACAAATTCCTTTACAACCATTTCACTTATTGACATTCTGGACATGTTATTTACAAAATGTGTTTTGCCGGAGACTATCACTACAGACAATGGACCCCAGTTTGTTTCCATTCAGTTCATGGAGTCCCTAGCAAGTTATGGAATCCATCACTATCTGACGTCACGCTACCACCCACAATCCAACACCGGTGGTGTTGAACGATTCAACAGGGCAGTAATGGAAAGTCTGAAAGCTGGTATGTCAGACGGGAAAACATTCGAACAATCCATTCAGATCCTACTCCGCAAATATTGATCCATCCCACACTCTCTGAGCAGAAAGACACCAGCCGAACTTGATAGGTCATAACTTTCGCATGCCACTGACCATTCTTAAGCCATCACTACCAGTTAACGAGACTATCAGAGTGAAAGCAGATGAAATCGCAAAGCCACAAGGTAAAGCAAAAACATACTTTGACAAACGTACAGGCGCAAAGCAACCACAATTTAAAGTTGAAGATTGGGTTGAATCAAGCAGCCAAATCATGACCACAAACTTGCTTCATCAGTATCAGTCCAAAGCAGATTCACCATTTGCTTGGTACCAATGCTTATGTGTTGGTTGACAACACTAAATGGAATGTAAGATGTTTGATAGGGAGCAGATCAGGATATTTTGAGGATGTTGGTTATGAAGATACATTTCCTTTTCCTATGAGTGATGTTAATAATCTGCCTCATCAAGCTGATCAAACAGATCAACAACCTCAAATTCGTAAATCTAATCACACACCTAAGAGACCTTCCTATCTCAAAGACTATTTCTAGATAAAACAGACAAGTTGAACATTAAGAAATAACTAGATGTATATATGCTTGTTGTTTAGAATACATTAATTCAAAAATAATGCCTTTAGTCAAAAGGCGGAAAAGTTTAGTGTTTGATTGATCTGGGTTTGATTGTATTAGTCTGTCCATTGATCAGTGTTCACTGTGCTTGATTGCTTAAGCCTATGGGTGAAGCTTAAGAGTTGAAACTGAAACTAAAAGAGACAGAGACTGTTCTGAGAAAGGCATTGTACTGAAATCTTGTAAGTGCTGAGATATTTCAAAATGCTGTAAATAAACCAGTTGATGATTTAATACGTGTGATATCTGCATTACTCTGAGATAATATCAGACATATATAAGATATCCAGCAACCTGCATAAACATCACAGAAACATTCCCGGACCAATTGGTTGAGGTGAGCTGTAGGGTGGAAATTGAGTGACAACTCCTTACCTGAGCGACAGAAGGCCCATTTAATATTTTTAACTGCAATGACAGAGGAAATATTTCTACAGCCCTACAGCGGATCCTGAAATTGAAGTGCTTTTCTCTGGAAGTAAGCGTGATTATGCCTCTTAATATGTTTAAGTCTTGAACAAAAGGTTTAGAGTCTCAGTTCTGGCTATTAGTATTGGATCTATACTGTTACATTTACTGTTTTACTTGAGGGCTAGTTTATTGCGAGCAGAAAGTTTTGAATTATAAATGCAGCAATTTGCACACAGCATCTTTAGTAGTCCACTTCCACAATTACTATCCAAGTAACACCACTATCCTGGGCAATGTTACACTCTCAGTAAACAGCACAAAGACTGGTCATTTGTCTTATTGCTGTTAATGTTACATGCAAAATGGTTGTGATGTTGCCTATATAGTGCACTTCAAAGTAACTCAATCAACTTGAAGCACTGAGGCATTTCAGAGAGACATCATAAATACAAGTCTCTTTATTTAAAAACTGATGGGACCAAATCCCAGCAAGAATTACTGTTACTGTCTTCAGAAGAATCTAAAAAACAGTCTAGTTTTTTGATTGTTATTGTGTTGCTGATTCAGAGTTTGGATTATGGATGAGTGGATAACAAGAACAATGTAATAATAAAGATTAAAGAGAAATTGTTTTTCTGACATTAACATTGCAGTCCATAAAAGGCAAACCATTAATCTTTCCTCAGAATTCATTTGTAGCATGACGTGTAATACGTGAATGGAATATCTGCTGAGTGTTTAGAGACCAGTCTAATATCCAACGCACATACAGAGCTGGGGATTTCCATTGACATATTGACAAGTGAAGTATTGCTGTCTGATGCTTCGAATTCAGTTCACTTCCTTCCTCTTATGCAACATCTGTGGCCTTGATTGGTTCCAGCGATCCCACAATTTCTGAGAACAACAGAGGGAAGTGAAAGAAATTTTTTCACATAATTAAACCATGAAATACTTTACCTGAAGGCAGAGATTAGGACACTGTTTGAAATAGAATTGGGTAGGTATTTGAAAAGGAAGAATGTAATCAGATATGGGGAAAAGTTAGGAAAGTAGGATGAGAGGTGATACCTCTGGTGTAGAGTTAGCAACACCACAGGTGTGATGAGCCGAATAGTTTTGCCCTGTGCTGTTATTTCTGTGAGTCCATGAAATCTAATATGAGGTCACAAATCTGCCTTATTTGGATCACGAATGTGCTGAGTGAGCTGATGTCAGCTCGGGAAGCATTGGGTTTCTGCTACTGACTTCAGTACCTCTGTTCCAGGGATGAGGCAGCCTTCACATTTGATCACTCTCTCATAGTTTGTTCTGAAAAGTGTGCTTGTGTGGATTGGATCTGAACTCACCAGTGATGACCTCCACAATTCAATGTTTGCTGACACTCCCAATGGTTACTTCAGAAGTGGAAGGGAGATGAGGAGAGATGATTGAACAAAGTCATTGAGCATTGGATTGGAACTGGGGCTCAGTGGAAAAGACGGCTTTTATTACATGAGAGGGAGATGTGCACAGTTCAAGGGGCAGAGGTTGGATTAGGAGAAAGATTAAGAAAGGTGGAGGCAAGGAGGGACAGAGGAGAAGGCAAAGCCAGGTGACTCGATATTTGCAAACAAGTCAATCTTTGAGCATTCTATATCGGGAATCAAAGATGCCAGCAGTTGGGACACTGGCACTGGCCTCAGAAATGTTGGGGTTAGGGAGGACAAAAATCTGAAAAATTGGTGTAGAAATTTGGCACTGTCTTTGCCTCCCAAGATGACCATTCATTTTGGCTGTGAAACTCCCGGTTAGAGCTTTCCTCCGCTAATGCGCTAAATACAAATTAGGCTTTCACAGGATAACCTATAATAATACCCCTTTAAACGTTTGAAAACTAGAAAACTGACTGAAACATCAGTGGAGGCATTAGAGGAGTACAGAAAGTGTAGGGTGGCACTTAAAAAAGAATTAGGAGAGTGAAGAGGGGACATGAAAAAACATTGGCGGGCAAGATAAAGGAAAAGCCCAAGGCATTTTATAAGTATATTAAGGGTAAGAGGATAACCAGGGAAAGAGTAGGGCCCATTAGGGACCAACGTGGCAATCTTTGTGGAGCCGGAGGACATAGGTGAGGTTTTAAATGATTACTTTTCATGGGTGTTCACTATGGAGAAGGACGCTGTAGGTCTGGAGATCAGGGAGGCGGATTGTGATATACTTGAACGTATCAGCATTGAAAGGGAGGAAATATTAGCTGTCTTAGCGGGTTTAAAAGTGGATAAATCCTCAGGCTCAGATGAGATGTATCCCAGGCTGTTATGTGAGGCAAGGGAGGAGATAGCAGGGGCTCTGACACAAATTTTCAAATCCTCTCTGGCCACAGGAGTGGTACCAGAGGACAGCGAATGTGGTGCCATTATTCAAGAAGGGTAGTAGGTATAAACCAGGTAATTACAGGCCACTGAGTCTAACATCAGTGGTTGGGAAAATATTGGAAAAAGTTCTGAAGGACAGGATCAATCTCCACTTGGAGAGGCAGAAATTAATCAGGGATAGTCAGCATAGCTTTGTCAGGGGGAGATCGTGTCTAACTAACTTGATTGAATTTTTCGAAGAGGTGACTGGATGTGTAGATGAGGGTAAAGCAGTTGATGTAGTCTACATGGGTTTCAGTAAGGATTTTGATAAGGTCCCGCATGGGAGATTGGTTAAGAAGGTAAGAGCCCATGGATCCAGGGCAACTTGGAAATTTGGATCCAAAATTGGTTTAGTGGCAGGAGGCAGAGGGTGATGGTCGAGGGCTGTTTTTGCGAATTTGAAGCCTGTGACCAGTGGTGTACCACAGGGATTGGTGCTGGGACCCTTGCTGTTTGTAGTGTACATTAATGATTTAGACGTAAATATAGGAGGTATGATCAGTAAGTTCGCAGATGACATGAAAATTGGTGGTGTTGTAAATAGTGAGGAGGAAATCCTTAGATTACAGGGAGATATCGATGGGCTGGTAAGATGGGCAGAGCTGTGGCAAATGGAATTTTATCCTGAAAAGTGTGAGGTGATGCATTTTGGGAGGACTAACAAGACAAGGGAATATATAATGGATGGTAGGACCATAGGAAGTACAGAATGTCGGAGGGACCTTGGTGTACTTGTCCATAGATCACTGAAGGCAGCAGCACAGGTAGATAGGGTGGTTAGGAAGGCATATGGGATACTTGCCTTTATTATCCGAGGCATAGAATATAACAGCAGGGAGGTTTGATGGAGCTACATAAAATGCTAGTTAGGCCACAGCTGGAGTACTGTGTACAGTTCTGGTCACCACACTATAGGAAGGATGTGATTGCACTGGAGAGGGTGCAGAGGAGATTCACCAGGATGTTGCCTGGGCTGGAGCATTTCAGCTATGAAGAGAGACTGAAAAGGCTAGGGTTGTTTTCCTTGGAGCAGAGAAGGCTGAGGGGGGACATGATTGAGGTGTACAAGATTATGAGGGGCATTGATAGGTTAGATAGGAGGAAACATTTTCCCTTATCAGAGAGGTCAAGAACCAGGGGGCATAGATTTAGGGGCAGGAGGTTTAGGTGGGGTTTGAGGAAAATAATTTTCACCCAGAGGGTGGTTGGAATCTGGAACGCACTGCCTGAAGTGGTGGTGGAGGCAGGAACCCTCACAACATTTAAGAAGTATTTAGATGACCACTTGAAACGTTATAGCATGCAAGGCTATGGGCCAAGTGCAGGAATATGGGATTAGAATAGTTGGGTCCTGGATGGCTGGCACAGACACGATGGGCCGAAGGGCCTGTTTCTGTGCTGTATAACTCTATGACTCTATGACTCTATCTGGATCAAGGTTTCTCATTGATATTCTATAACCCACTACATACAGTGACCAGGAGATTACTCATACAGACAGGTACACACAAGAGAACACATCAGGAAGACTGGTATGTGTGTAGTTCTAATCTGTTTATAGTGGTCAAAGTCAGACCAGGTCAAGTACCACTGAGCTTTTGTGTGTTGCACCTTTAATTGCTTTCATGATGTCTCACTAACAGGATGACAATATGTCAACATGTTCTGGTTATTTTTAATTTATACAGAAGATGTTAACCAATTACGTCATTTTATAAATTCTGCCATTCTCTTTTGTGAGTTTGCATTACATTATCCTTGTTCTTTGCACAGTTTGTACCTTTCACTACCTCATCTCTTCTGATACCTCCTCTAATTAACCTTTTGTATTTATTCAGTCTTCTGACCATCTGGCCCAGGGCCTAGAACATACCTATGCTTAAATTGGACAACACCCGAAAGCGGGCTGGGGATTAACCTGTGGATGGTCATTGTGTTGCAGGAAGTATATTAAATTGTTTTAAATAAAAACAGAAAGCGCTGACCTTTCATCAGAACATCGACCTGAAACTTTAACTCTGTTTCCCTCTCCACAGATGCTGCCTGACCTGTTGAATATTTCCGGCATTTTCTGTTTTTCTGTAGTGGGAATCCTTTGTTAACTGAGATGTGGCTTTCAAAGATTTAAGGATGGCTGAACATGCAAGAGAGTAAACTTCAAAGTTTTCAGACACTGCACTGGGAGGTCTTTGTGGAGAGGAGGAGAGACATCCTGTATCTGTGGGGGTGGTGGTGGGGTTCTGGTGTACAGGCAAGAGGCTCTCCAGACTCATGCTCAAGAGGCAATGGAAAGAAGTGGCTGTTGAGGTCAATACAAGGAGTGTGCAGACACACTCACCTCAATTGGGCTCCAGAGTAGCGTAGAAAGGGGAGCACTGGGTGAACCTCACATCATGCATGAGCAGGAGAAGAAGGGTAAGGCAGAGTCAGCTGTGATCAGTCTGCCTCAGAGGCTGGAGGACAGACACAGTGATGCTTTGCTGGGTGAAAATGCTGGGCCTTGGTTGTCACACGCAAGGATGGCCTTCCTCGAGAACCAGAGGCAGATAAGTTCCTGTTTGTCAGAGTTCCCTGAGGCCTTGAGGAGCTATGGGCAGGTAATGGAGGAGTCTATGCAGTGCATGTGCTCTGTCTTGACCCAGGGATTTGATCACAGGAGCTTCTCCATTGAGAGATTGGGCAACCTTTTGGAGAGCCATATGCAGCATCACTCTGATTGGGTGCAGAAGCAGCGCACTGATATGCACAGAAAGCGTAAGACTCTCTGTAACATTGATTGTTCAGTGACGCTGATGGCACAGAGATGCTCGGAGTGGATGCCAGTTTCACCCCAGTTGGTAGCCTCATCCAGCATCCAGGGTGCCAGGAAAGAGCTGCGTGAGTCGAAGCGGCAGATGAAGGAGTTACCCCTCAGGGGGCACCAGTATCACCCTTCGGCCCGTCACTCCTTCCGACTCAGGAGTGATCTGCGCCGAAACACGGTGTGACCGAGGCTGCCCCTGCAGTGACACAGGCTTGGCAGCCTGTGGAGGATCCCCCACGGGCACCTCTAACACAAGGACGGAAATCACGGGCATCTCAGCCAGAAGCAGAGAGTAGGGAGCAGGCTGCCTTCACCTCATACTCTGCCACAGGGGGATCACCCCACAGATGTGTCTGGGAGAGAAAGGCGCCATGCCATTGAATTCACTTAATGGGTCACCTGGGAACTGTTCCACATATTTGTCAGTTCTTTGGTTATCATCACAATATATATTTGTTTATGTTATCACTCTGAAATGTGTGTTATTAATGTTTCGTTTCAGAAGGGGCATGTAGTATTGTAGGGTGGGTAGGGGGTAACTTGGGGCCCTGGGAATGTTATGTGCCCATGCCTTGTGAAGTTGGATAAATTTGGCCAATGGTCTGTTCAATACAGGTCCGTGTTATTAGGTAGCTTTGGTTGTAGTGCCTTTCTCCATCCGTGTCTGGGTGTCGGAGGATAACCCTTATCACCCATCAGCCACCCATGGAGTCTGGATGTGTGCCTGAAGAGGTGCAGCACTTGGGACTCTCGCAGGATAAAGGAGTCATGACAACTGCCCACGAACCAAACACAGACCTGCAAGATTCGCTTCCTGTGGTCACAGACCAGCTAGACGTTCAATGAACGGAAGCCCTTTCTGTTCAGGAATCCGATTGGCTGGTGTGTTGGTGTCTTGACGGCTACGTGGGTGCAATCGATGATCTCCTGCACCTGAGGGAATCCACTAATGTTGAAAAAGCCCAAAGCCCCCTGTGCCTGCGCTGGCCCATCTTTGTCAAAGTGGATGTAGTCCCCCGTTCTCCGGAATATGGCATCCCTGCTCTGCCTGATGGCGTGACGAGCTGCCATTTGCGTGATGCCATCTAGGTCCGCAACTGATCCCTGGAACGACCCAGTTGCATAAAAATTCAGGGCGACGGTGACCTTGACAGCTGCAGGTTAGGGATTGCGATGGGGGCTGTGAGGTCTCAAGTCAGTGTGAATCAGAGCACACAGTGCCAAGACCATCTGCTTGGATAGGGGTAGCCTCCTACGGCTCTATTGTTTGCAGGTAGCTGATTCTTGGGCGGTCCACCCTAAGTTTTGGGTAGTGCCTTCTTCCCCTTGTCGCACCCCCTGATGTGCTCCTCTGGCCTCCTGCTGTCCAGGAAGCTGCATCTGCTGAAGCTCATCCTGGCTGCTCTGTCCAATGTCAGAATAGCCTGTTCCCATTTGAACTCCCTCAGCTGGGGTTTGTGCATTCACCTGGTCTTCCCCTGCCAACCCCAGTTGCTCAAGTGATGTCAGCAGGCTCATGTCCCTCTCCAGATTCCTACCACTCAACACTGAGAAAAGCAAGTCTTACAGCTCCAGCAATGGTTACTCGTGTCACTTTTGGAGAAGCTGAGTTTTATTTTGTGTCTCTGCGTTATGTAAATTAGCCCTTCCCATAGTGCTCATGGCCCCTGCTGTGTTCACGTCCTCTGCTACCTGCCATGGTCCAGACATGGTATTTTCCTCGTGCCGTTCCATTGAAACTCACAAACTGATGTTGACAATCCAGTTAATGAGCTTATCAATGAGATCAACAGGCAATTAATTCGAGGCGTGTGTGGTTTACATTCTCTCCCTTTCGGCGTCCCTATGTGTTCCGGAGGTGGAGAGAGCCAGTGCTGACCTCCAGGAGTGCAATCTTTAAATCATGCACACACCTGCTTCCACTCCCAGCAGGTTTTAAAGATCCGGCCCCATCACTTTACAGTTGCAGCCACAATAGAATCATAGAATGCTAGAATGGTTACAGCACAGAAGAGGGCCATTCAGCCTGTCGTGTCCACGCCAACTCACCTAGTCCCACTTCCTGCCATTTCCCCTTAGCCCGGCAAATCTTCAGATAGTTGTTCACTACTTATTTGAAAGCCACGATTGAACCTGCATCCACCACACTCTCAGGCAGTGTATTTGAGATCCTAACCACTTGCTTCATAAAAACATTTTTCCTCATGTCATCTCTAGTTCTTTTGCCAATCACCTTAAATTGGAGTCCTCTGGTTCTCGACCCTTCTGCCAATGGGAACAGTTTCTCCCTATCTACACTGTCCAGACCCCGAATAATTTTGAACACCTGTATCAAATCTCCTCTCAACCTTCTCTTCTCTAAGGAGAACAGCTCCAGATTATCCAAACTGTCCATGTAACTGAAGTCTCTCATCCCCAGAACCATTCAACGATTTGTGCACATATACCCCCTGGTCCCTCTGCTCCTGCCCCCACTTTAGAATTGTACCGTTTATTTAATATCGCTTTTCCTTGTTCTTCCTACCAAAATTACCACTTCACACTTCTTTGCCCATTCCACTAGCCTATTTATGTCCTCTTGAAGTCTATCACTATCCTCCTCACAGTTCACAATATTCCAATGTTTTGTGTCAACTGCAAATTTTGAAATCGTGCCCTGCACTGCCAAGTCTAGGTCATTAATACATATCAAGAAAAGCAGTGGTTCTAGTACCGACCCCCTGGGGAACCCCACTATATACCTTTCAGCAGTCCAAAAAACAACCGTTCACCACTACTCTGTTTCCTGTCATTCAGACAACTTCACATCATGCTGTCACAATCCCTTTTATTCCATGGGTTTCAACTTTGATGACAAGCCTGATATATGGCACTATTTTGGAAGAAAACAAAAACACAAAATTCTGGAAATACTCAGCAGGTCAGGCAGCATCCAGGAAGAGAAAAACAGAGTTAACATTTCGAGCTGAGTTCTATATGCCCGCTGCTGAAAAACAGGCCATGCGCCAAAGAGCTGCTGTGATTCCAAGCGCGGTGGCTCATTTAAATAGCCGAGGCGGACCGCACCCTCTGTGGCCCCCCCACGCCCCCAATGACGTGGACAGGATGAGCTGTCTGTCCCCGGCAATGGCGCCAGCTGCCTGTGCTCAAGCACTGATGCCATTTTTAAAGGGCTGGCAGCCCCACCGGTAATTTTAAATATTTTAAGATACATTAAATGAAATAAAATAAATACATTTCTTTTGCCCCTCTGCCACACCTCTAATATAAATTAAATTAATTATTTTTCCTTCCCCTCCCCCAAATACTTAACTTCATAATCTGACCTTCCCCCCACAAACTGCACAAACTTTGAACTTTAACCCTTCCCACCATTCCCTACTCCCATGACATTCCTTTGACCCAGCCCCCCGCACTCTTCTCACCCCTCCCCACCAGTGTTGCATCTCGTTTCCCTGGATGGGGATCCGAAGGCACAGCAGTGCCGACCGCCGGTGTGAAGATGACGGCGGGACTTGAGGAGGCGACGGGAAAGTCATTAATGCAGGTAAGTTAATTTGTTTAAATACTTAAATTACAGTCCCATCGCCGAGAGGCGGTGGGGCCGGCCACGAGGCCTCGCAGCTGCCGGCAATATCGGGACGGGCCCTGCTGGAATCGAGGTCCATGGTGGGCCTCATCCGGGACAATCTTAATGCGACTCCCCCCCCCCACCCCACCCACCACAGATCCTGCGTCAAGGCCCCTATAAAATCCAGTCCTTCAAGTCAGAGCACCTTTTGGAAGTCCGTGTACACCACATTAACCGCATTACCCTCATCAACCTTCTCTTTACCTCAGCAAAAAACTCAATCGAGTTAGTTAAATTTTCCCTTAACAAAGCCTTGCTGGCTTTCCTTAATTAATCCACATTTGTCCAAGTGACTGTTACTTTTCAAGGAATACGGGGAGAAAGCGGGAACAGGGTACTGAGTTTGGACAATCATCCATGATCGTATTGAATGGCGGTGCAGGCTCGAAGGGCCGAATGGCCTACTCCTGCTCCTATTTTCTATGTTTCTATGTTTTGTCTCAGAGTATCATTTTTAAAAGCTTTCCCTCCATTGAGGTTAAACTGACTGGCCTGTGGTTGCTGGGTTTATCCTTACATCCTTTCTTGAACAAGTGGGTAACATTTGCAATTCTCAAGCCCTCTGGCACCACCCTGAATCTAAGGAGGATTAGGAAATTGCGGCCAGTGCCTCCGCAATTTCCACCCTTATTATCCTCGGATGCATCTGATCCGGTTATGGTGACCTATGAACTTTAAGTACTTAAGCACAGCCTTTCTAACACCTCCTCTTTATCAATTTTTAGCCCACCCAATGTCTCAACTACCTCCTCTTTCAATACAACTTTGGCAACATATCCTTGGCAAAGACAGATGCAAAGTATTCATTTAGTACCTCCATGCGTAGATGCCCTTTTTGGTCCCTACTTGGCCCTACACCTCCTTTTACTACATTTTACTATTTATATGCCTATAGAAGACTTTTGGATTCCATTTCATATTAGTTGCCAGGCTCTTCTCATAGCTGCTTCGCTGCTCTCATTTCTTTTCCTACTTCGCCTCTGAACTTTCTATATTCAGCCTGCTTCTCACTAATAGTATCAACTTGGCATCTGTCATACGCACCCTTTTTTCTGCTTCATCTTACTCTCTATCTCTTTTGTCGTCCAGGGAGCTCTGGATTTGGTTGCCCTACCTCTCTCCCTCGTGGGAATGTACCTTGACTGTACCTGACCTATCTCCTCTTTATAGGTATCGCATTCTTCCATTACAGTTTTGCCTGCCAATCCTTGATTCCTGGGCCTGGGCCAGAACCTTTCTCATCCCATTGAAGTTAGTCCTCCCCCAATAAATTATTTTTATTTTGGATTGCTGCTTGTCATTTTCCAAAGCTAACCTACACCTTATGATACTATGATCACTGTTCCCTGAATGTTCCCCTATTGACACTCGATCTACTTGACACACCTCATTCCCATTCCCAACAACCAGATTCAACAATTCTTCTTTCCTCATTGTACAGGAAACTGAATGCTCTAGAAAATTCTCCTGAACACATTGCAGGAACTCTTCCCTCTCTCTATCCTTTACTCTATCTCCATCCCAGTCTCTATTCTCAGGATAGTTAAAGATCCCCAATATCACTATGATATAATTCTTGCACCTCTCTGTAATTTCCTTGCAAATTTGTTCCTCTATATCTTTTCCACTAGTTATTTGCCTATAGAATACACCCAGTCGTATAATGATACCTTTATTGTTTCTTCGCTCTCACCAAATAAATTCTGTCCTTGATCCCTTTAGAACATCCTTTCTCGCTAGCACTGAAATATTTTCCTTAATCAATACAGTTACCCCTCCTCCTTTTTTTCCTTCCCTATCTTTCCTGAACGCCTTGTATCCAGAAATATTTAATACCCAGTTCTGCCCTTTTTTGAGCCAGGTCTCCGTTATCACCAGGACATCATATTTCCATGTGCCAATCTGTGTCTGCAGCTCACCAACCTTATTCACCACATTTCATGTATTCACATACCTGTGCTCTAAACCTAATTTAGACCTTATTACATTCAATCTTATCTGACTCCACCTAATACCTCATTATTTCCTAGTCCAGTGCTATCTATCTCTCCCAGTTCTTTGTGCACCTGTTTTTCCTCTCTAATATTACATCCTGGTTCCCACACCCCTGCTAAATCAGTTTAAACCCTCCCCAACAGCACTAGCAAACCACCCCACAAGAACATTGGTCCCAGCTCTGTTCAGGTGCAGCCCATCTGACCTATACAGGTCCCACCTCCCCCAGAACTGATCCCAATGTCCCAGGAATCTAAAGCCCTCCCTCCTGTACCATCTCTCCAGCCATGCATTCATTGGCTCTATCCTCCTATTTCTATACTCACTTGCTCATGGTCCGGGGAGTAATCCAGAGATTATTACCTTTGAGGTCCTGCTTGCTAGTTTCCTTCCAGCTCCCTAAACACTGCTGGCAGGACCTCATCCCTCTTTCTACCTGTGTCGTTGGTACCGATATGGATCACGACTGCTGGCTGTTCACCCTCCCCCTCAGTATGCTCTGCAGCCATTCAGTAACATCATTGACCCTGGCACCAGGGAAGCAACATACCATCCTGAATTCACGTCTGTGGCTGCAGAAACACCTATCTGTTCCCCTAACTATAGAATCCCCTATCCCCTATCTTTCTTACGTACCCCCTGTGCGGCTGAGCCAGCTGTGCTGTTGTAGACTTCGCTCTGGCTGCATTTCCTAGAGGAACCATCACTCTAACCAGTATTCAGAACTGATTACCTATTAGAGAGTGAGATGCATTCAGGGGACCTACCTGCGTGGTCCTCCTTGAATGGCTGGTGGTCACCCATTCCCTCTCTGCCTGCACACCCTTAAGCTGATGGGTGACCACATCCATAAACATGCTATCCGTGAGACTCTCATCCTCATGGGTGTACCACAGTGATGCCAGCTGCCGCTCAAGCTCTGAAACTCGGAGCTTGAGCTGCTCTAGCTGACGACACTTCTTCCAGGACACGAGAATTGTCCTGGAGTTCCCACAGGTCACAGGATGTGTATTCCATAGGACTGCAGTTCCCTGCTATGCCTCTATTTATTAGAGTAAGTAAATTTACCAGAAATAAACTAAAGATTTATGAAAGGGTTTTACAAAAATTCTCATCGCTCAGTGCCATCCCTTGTGCTGACAATGCTTTTAGCTTTTTTTTGCCTTTCTCCTTGACGCTCATGCTCACTCCGCTCTGCTGCTCTGTCCCCGAGCTCCTTCAGTTACAGGCTCCTCACCCTGGGCTCTCCCAACAACCAATCACCTATCTGCTGCCCTGTGACATCATGCCTTAATTTTTGTAGATTTGCTTTCCCAGTGCTCTCTCTGTCTCCAGCTGACTCTTTCAGGTAGATAAAATCAAGTTTTCTAGGGTCAGATGCTCAAGGTCACCCTCCAAGGCCACCTTCAGCCTCCTTAATTGGAGGTCAGCAGCCTTCAACCACCCATGCTGCAGCCACTGGGGAATTACATTATATGAAAAATAGGACAGGAAAAGGCACACAGAAGACAGGCCATTCCTTCACTGTCACTGGGTCAATATCCTGGTACTCCTTCCAACATCGCCCTCATCCTGATGGCCACCTTTGTGTGTGGCTGAATCAAACTGTGCGTAGAACCGCAATACGCAAACACCAAGTGTCACTATGTGCTCAGGTTCTAGCTGTCCCTGGTGTTGCGAAGGACAGGTCTGGCCACACTGCTGCGGAAATCTCCATTTAGTTGGACCGTGCTGTATCATCTATCCTTCCTGGAAACGTTTGTGTTAAAAAACACCATTGACCACCAATCCATCAGGCAGTGGTCTGCACGGAATGTCCTCAAGGCCCTAGGGAAAAGGAGATGTTGGATCCTGTCGGATGTTTCCCCGTGCAGACTGCCAAAGTCATTTGGCAGAATGCTTCATCAGCAGAACTTTCAAACAAGCACCAAGACGTAGCTTGGCTGGTGGTGAGAAGGGCCCTCACCCTCAGATCCTTCCTGCATGCCCTGAGTCTCGCCCCCTCCACACATTGCCCTCAAGGTGGCTGTGGTGGGGAAGAGACAGTTGCCCACCTCCTTCTGGAATGTGCCTTTGCAAAGCAGATGTAGAAAGAGATGCAGTGGTTTTTGTCAAGGTTCATCCTGAACAGCTCTGTAACACTAGGAATCTGTGCTTTACGGTCTGTTCCAGGGACGCACACTGAGATAAACATCAACTGTTGCTGGAGGACCATCAACGCTCTTTGGTTTGCCCAAAACCTGCTGGTCTTCCAGTGCAAATAGTTGTCCAGGACCAAGTGTTGTAGGTTGGCACATTCCAAGGACCAGGCTATGTGCTGAGGGACACACTAAAGCTTGGGGCAGGCACCGCAAAGTCTCAATGGGGAAAGGCCACGATGTAAGGTCCAGCTGCCATAGTGAATCAAGGGTCTGGAACCCATGTAAAACCCCCTGGGTATATGCACTAAAACATGGTTTTGTTGTGTAGTGCAAATCTTCTCTTTGGCCTCCTTGCCTCGAGAGACAATGGGTAAGCACCGAGAGGTGTTCAGTGGTGTGTGGAGCAGTGCCTGGAGTGGCTATAAAGGCCAATTCTAGAGTGACAGACTCCTCCCAGGCTCTGCAGATAAAATTGGTTGACGGGGCTGTTACACATTTGGCTCTCTCCTTGCACTTCGGTCTTTTTTCCTACCAACTGCTAAGTCTCTTCGACGCGCCACTCTTTAGCCCCGCGTTTACGGCTGTCCGCCAGCTCTGACGATCACTGGCAACTAACTCCCACGACTTGTGTACAATGTCACAGGACTTCATGTCGTGTTTGCAGAAGTCTTGAAAGTGAAGACATGGACGGCCGGTGGTTCTGATACCAGTGATGAGCTCGCTGTACAATGCGTCCTTGAGGATCCTAATCTTCCATGTGGCTCACATGGCCAAGCCATCTCAAGCGCTGCTGGCTCAGTATTGTGTATATGCTGGGGATGTTGGCCGCCTCGAGGACTTCTGTGTTGGAGATATGGTCCTGCCACCTGATGCCAAGGATTCTCCGGAGGCAGCGAAGATGGAATGAGTTGAGACGTCACTCTTGGCTGACATACATTGCCCAGGCCTCGCTGCCATAGAGCAAGGTACTGAGGACACAGGCTTGATACACTTGGACTTTTGTGTTTCTTGTCAGTGCGCCATTTTCCCACACTCTCTTGGCCAGTCTGGACATAGCAACGGACGCCTTTCCCATGTGCTTGTTGATTTCTGCATCGAGAGACAGGTTACTGGTGATAGTTGAGCCTAGGTAGGTGAACTCTTGAACCACTTCCAGAGCGTGGTCGCCGATATTGATGGATGGAGCATTTCTGACGTCCTGTCCCATGATGTTTGTTTCCTTGAGGCTGATGGTTCGGCCAAATTCGTTGCAGGCAGCCGCAATCCTGTGATGAGTCTCTGCAGACACTCTTCAGTGTGAGATGTTAATGCAGCATCATCAGCAAAGAGGTGTTCCCTGATGAGGACTTTCCGTACTTTGGTCTTCGCTCAAAGACGGGCAAGGTTGAACAACCTGCCACCTGATCTTGTGTGGAGGAAAATTCCTTCTTCTGAAGACTTGAACGCATGTGAAAGCAGCAGGGAGAAGAAGATCCCAAACAGTGTAGGTGCGAGAACACAGCCCTGTTTCGCACCACTCAGGATAGGAAAGGGGTCTGATGAGGCACCACTATGCTGAATTGTGCCTTTCATATTGTCATGAATTGAGGTGATGATACTTAGTAGCTTTGGTGGACATCCAATCTTTTCTAGTAGTCTGAAGAGACCACGTCAGCTGATGAGGTCAAATGCTTTGGTGAGATCTATGAAAGCAACGTAGAGGGGCATCTGTTGTTCGCGGCACTTCTCCTGTAGCTGGCGAAGGGAGAACAGCATGTCAATGGTGGATCTCTCTGCTCGAAAGCCACACTTTGCCTCAGGGTAGACACGCTCAGCCAGCTTCTGGAGTCTGTTTAAAATGACTCGAGTGAAGACTTTCCCCACGATGCTGAGCAAGAAGATTCCATGGTAGTTGTTGCAGACACTGTGGTCACCCTTGTTCTTATAGAGGGTGATGATATTGGCATCGTGCCTGTTCTGTGGTACTGCTCCCTCATCCCAGCACAGACAAGGCATTCATGTAGTGCTGAGAGTATAGCAGGCTTGGCACTCTTGATTATTTTAGGGGTAATGCTGTCCTTTCCAGGGGCTTTTCCACTGGCTAGAGAATCAATGGCATCACTGAGTTCCGATTTTGTTGGCTGTTCGTCCAGCTCATCCATGACTGGCAGAGACTGGGCTGCATTGTGGGAGGTATCAGTGACAACATTTTCCCTGGAGTACAGTTGTAGGTAGTGCTCCACCCAGCGGTCCATTTGCTTGCGTTGGTCAGTGATCGTTTCCCCTGATTTAGACTTGAGGGGGGCGATCTTCCTGATGGTTGGCCCAAAAGCTCTCTTAATGCCATCATACATTCCTCTGATGTTTCCGTTGTCAGAGGCCAGCTGAATACGACTGCATAGGTGTTGCCAGTAGTCATTTGCACAGCGCCTGGCTGTTCTCTGTGCAGCGCTTCTGGCTGCTTTAAGCGCGACAGATGTTAACTCGCTGGGGGCTTTCTTGTAGTTTGACAGTGCAGTGCGCTTAGCAGCTATGACAGGTTCCAGATCTTCAAAGTGAGATTGAAACCAGTCTGCATTCTGCTTCTCACATTTGCCAAAGGTGGTCATTGCTGAGTCATAGATGACATCTCTGATGTGGGCCCACTTGGTCTCTGCATTCCCTGTTGGAGTGTTTTGAAGGGCTTTTTCAAGTGAATTTAGAAACTTATGTAACAGCTGTGGATAGGAAATTCTGTTAGTGTTGATGCACAGGTGGCCCTTCTGCTTGGAGTGATGTAGCTTCTTTGGTTATAAACAGTGTCCAAATCACACGCAGCTTCCACAGTGCGGACTGCGACATCGACCACTTGCTGGTGTGCAGCAAAGTTACACTCAATGCAAATGTACATTGTCTGTAAAATCACTTTTTGTATCGAAGGAAACTGATTTCTTTTGCACTTTCTGGACTGTTAAGTTGGAACTGGTTTGTAATGTATTTTTTTTACAGCTTTTTATGAATAAAGTATATTTTTGAAAAAAAAAAGCATTGTGGATGTACCTACACCACATGGACTGTAGTGGTTCAAGAAGGCAGCTCACCACCACCTTCTCAAGGGCAATTAGGGATGGACAACAAATGTTGGCTGAGACAGCGATATTCACATCCCGAGAAAGAATAAAAAAATTAAAATGGAATTCTCTCTCAGCTTGAACAAATAACAGGAAAGAGACACTCAAGAGACGGGATTAGGAGCTGAATGGTATTCTAGAGTGTTTTAGCTCGCTGATCTTAAACAACCCATCTGAAAATAACCCCTACATTTTATTTCAATTTATACAAAATAGCAATAATAACTGAAATGTTTTCCAAAGCAAGGAATGTTCTTTATTGTGCAATAGCATTGATGCAGAGCAACTTAAGAGTTACTCATTAAACCATTTGGCAGGCAATAAACAATCAGTTTACACTGAGATGTGTGTCTTGAGTGGAAGAATGTGAAGGCTGTTTGTTTGGAAGCTATTAGAAAGCCTGAGGCCCAGGATGTTTGATTAGCTCCAACATTTCGAGCAAACAGACTTTGAACATCAAAACATTGCTTGATCTATTGAGACCTGCCAATCATCAACCCACCTCCCCCCAATCCAGGGAGAAAAGGACACACATCCTTCATATCTGCATGTCAGCATGCAGATAAAGTCATTCCAGCTCCAGGATCTGGTTACCCACGTGAGCCAAGTGGAATGGAATCTGAAAATCCTGTCCCAATCGCCAGCCACACCTTCTGCCTCCTCTCTGCACAAATTTGGAATCAGCACAATGCCAGCTGTCTGCTTCACATACCATGAAAGCCAACTGAACAAACGAGACACACAGTTGAGTGCGTCTCAAATGTCTCTGCCTCCATAGATGTGTATCAGGTTCTCTTGTGTCTAAGTATCGCTCTTTGTCAGTCCGGGGTGGTGGGGGAAGGGGACATTAACAGGTATTAACTTTAGCAGTTTTACTGTTTGTTTGTCTTCTTAACCTCAATCAGGTACCTGTTGCTGTTCTATCAGGAAATTTGATCAAGAGGACTGGCTTTTCTTGGTTTAAGAACAAATAGAAAAAGATGCAGTAAGGAAATGCATTATTTTGTAAGTAGTTGTGAGAGGCTCATAAACAGTCTGAAAGTAGGTTCTGAGTGACAAGGGTTATAACCTCAGAGAGAGAGAGCCTGCTGTTCTCCAGACATTAAGCAGACTTCAAACAGCACATGCCGAGCGAGGAGGGAGTATTGACAGTCTCGTAGGCCTGGAGTGACAATGGTATCACATTACAGGTCCTAATGAAGAACCATCACTCTTGCCCTTCACGTACTGTTGTACTAAATCACAGCACAGTCAACACACAGCATGTAGCTCAACAGCTGACTGTTGAATAAACTTAATTCTGCTGGCTGGTATCTGCAAAGGGTGCCTTTTGTTGAAAGGTAATGCTTGTTTTATTAGTAACTAAAGAAGTGATGAGAAAAGTGAATTGAATCAATCGGTTATGGGTGGTCTTGTAGGTTGATCAAGCACATGCCTGAGGAATTCTCCATTCTGTAACATCTCCCTCGCTGTATTTAATCTTCTAGCATGCAAAGCTGTCAACACTGGGCAAACACTGGGCATGACATGTACAGCCACACGGCCTGAATCTCAGCTACTGCATTAACATATTAACATTAAAATGGTTTAAAGCAACAAGCTGCACCCAACACATTCGGACATCACAGACAGCCCACACTTCACGAGGGCAGTCACCATTTTCGGCTCAAGGTCTGTGTGTCAGTATTTGCTGGCAAAAATCAGGGCAGACCAGGACCCAATCTGCTCAGTTCCACTTCTTATATGAAAGTGAATAGGGCAGAAGTGTTGGAGACGGGGAATAGGAGTGGATGGAAGTGAAGTGCAGAGCGGGGAAATGAGTGGTAATGAGGTGAAGGAAAGGGAGGAAAATGCTCAGGAAGTGGAAAAAAAAGAAAGCTGCTGCGCAGGGTGGCCTTAAGCAGCAGATTGGCACATTGAGCCCATATGCAATTTTATGGGCTGGACACTCATGGAAGTGCAGAACCAAAATGGAGCCCAAATGTTCCTCTTCAGATCTTATTGACACTTTGCTTTGGGTTCACATCCCTTTACTCACTCTCCTCCTGGGCTGCTTTGGATTTCCTAGGCTGTGATTCTTAAATATGAGCTAAAACTTAGAGAAATCAAAACTGTACCAGCTTCTGTCAAGAGGTAGGAATTCCTCTAGTTGCTGAATATCAGATCTGGTAAATGTGTCTGTAAAGGTTTTGCTCCGGCCTGTGTTTCTACTGAAATCAGAAATGTGCTCTTTTGAAACCATGGCAAGAGGAAGTCTTCATGAGAGCTTTCAGAGAAATTCAGAAGCCTGGGTCAGGAGTGGCTTCATTAAAACTAATTCAAATTCGAAATGGCTTTCCTCCACCATTTGGTATAAATACAACAGCAGAGCTAATAAAACCAGGTCCCTGCAGCTCATTCCAGTCAGATTGGATTATTATTGAAATCACCTGTCACATCAGCCTGGGAGATTTGATTTCTCATTTTTTAACCTGATAAAATGATAGATCATTTATGAGGCCCTCCATGGTAACAACAGCTAGAAACAGACACAGATATCTCACACTTCCCCTAACGCCTCTGTCTATTTGAACAGATTTAAACTTCTCATTTTTCTTAATGATCAATTACACGGTGATTTCAGTTCTACCTTGCAGAACACGAGCAGGCATTTAGGGAATTTGCCTTTCATTTGATGCTGGCAAGAATGTGGAACCCTGAGCTCAGATGTTGCTGTATTGTACACACTGGGAGGTGAAGCCCAATTGGAAAGGCAAGTAGAAAGGGGCAAACAGGAAGGGCTGTTCTAAGTGTGCAGTCTGGTTGGATTCACACAACAGACTTGTGAGCAATGTTATAGCTCCTGAAATAAAAGGGACGGTAGCAATTGGCTGAGTGACCGGAAACAAAGATTAGATGTTGATGGATTTTTTTGGGCTGGAGAAAGGTTTGTAGTGGAGTTCCCCAGGGGTCAGTGTTGGGAACCTTGCTTTTCCTGATATATATTAATGACCTAGACCTTGCTGTACAGGGCACAATTTCAAAGTTTGCAGATGATACGAACCTTGGAAGTATTGTGAACTGTGAGGAGGATAGTGTAGAACTCCGAAAGGACATAGACAAGTTAGTGGAGTGGGCAGACAGGTGGCAGATGAAGTTCAATACAGAGAAATGTGAAGTGATTCATTTTAGAAGGAAGAACATGGAGAGACAATATAAAATAAAGGGTACAATTCTAAAGGGGTGCAGGAGCAGAGGGACCTTGGCATATATGTGCATAAGTTATTGAAGGTGGCAGGACAGGTTGAGAGCGCGATTAATAAAGCACAGAGTATCTTGAACTTTATTAATAGGGGCATAGTGCATAACAGCAAGGAAGTTATGTTGAACTTGTATAAGGCACTAGTTCGGCCTCATTTGGAGTATTGTGTTCAGTTCTGGGAGCCGCACTTTAGGAAAGAGGGCATTAGAGAGAGTACAGAAAAGATTCGCAAGAATGGTTCCAGGGATGAGGAACTTCAGTTATGACAACAGATCAGAGAAGTTAGGACTGTTTTCCTTGGAGAAGAGAAGGCTGAAAGGTGATTTGATAGAAGTATTCAAAATCATGAGGGGTCTGGACAGAGTAGATAGAGAGAAACTGTTCCCACTCGTGAAAGGATCGAGAACTAGAGGGCACAGATTTAAAGTATTTGGTAAGAGAAGCAAAAGTGTCTTGAAGAAAAACCTTTTCACGCAGCGAGTGGTTAAGGTCTGGAACGCGCTGCCTGAGAGTGTGGTGGAGGCAGGTTCCATTGAAGCATTCAAAAGGGAATTAGACTGTTATATGAAAAGGAAGAATGTGCAGGGGTAGGGGGAGAAGGTGGAGGAATGGAACTGAGTGAATTGCTCTTTCGGACAGCCGGTGAGGACACGATGGGCCGAATGGCCTCCTTCTGCACTGTAACAATTCTATGATTCAGTGATTCCATCATTAGAGTTAGATCACAGCCAAAGAGAAAGATTTATTAGCCTAAGGAAAGAAAAAAATTGAAGCACAGATAGATGGATGATGGATAGAAATAGATACAAAGTATGGATAATAGGTATAGACTTACCCAATGTTCTCCTGGCTGTCCTCCCATCTTCCACCCTCCATAAACCTAAGCTCACTAAAACT
Organism: Heterodontus francisci; assembly: GCF_036365525.1. Taxonomy (NCBI): domain Eukaryota; kingdom Metazoa; phylum Chordata; class Chondrichthyes; order Heterodontiformes; family Heterodontidae; genus Heterodontus; species Heterodontus francisci. The sequence goes on from NC_090377.1 coordinate 110,466,235, forward strand.
CTGCTGCCCCGTATCCTAAACCGCACCAAGTCTCATTCACTCATCACCCCTGTGCTCGCTGACTTATACTGGCTGCTGTGCCTTCAGCTGTCTTGGTCCTAAATTCTGGCATTCCCTAAATCTCTCTGCCTCTCCACCTTTCTTACCTCCTTTAAGTTGCTCCTTAAAACCTCCCTGTCACCTGTCCAAATGTTGTTTGTCTCGCTGTCAGTTTTCTTATAGATAATCACTCTTGTGTCATGAATTAGGACATTTTACTACATTAAAGGCACTATATAAATGCAAGTTGGTGTTATTGTTGTAGGTGGATACACAGATGGATAGAGATAGGAAATAAATAAATGAATGTGGGTGATGGATGCACATAAATAATAATTGAGCTTGTGAGTTATGAGGCGTGACACAATTGAGAGCTTTAGGTGATATGAATAATGAAAACCCAGGAGTGAATCAAAGAATATAATTTAATTGACAGATTCAGACTGTTCAGATTCATCCATATGAGCAGTAATTTCCTGCAACTAAGAATTGGGAAGACTGAAGCCATAGTCTTTGTTCCCCGCCACAAACTCCATTCTCTAGCCACTGACTCCATTCCTGTCCCTGGCCATGTCTGCGGCTGAACTAGACTGTCTGCATCTTTGGCGTTGTTTTTGACCCCTTGATGAGCCCTGACCACATATCTGTACCATCACAAAGATCGCCTATTTCCACTTCTGTAACATCTGCCCGACTCTATCCCTCCCTCAGCTCATTTGCTGCTGAAAGCCTCATCTGTGCCTTTGTTACCTCCAGACTTGACTATTGCAGTCCTGATTGGTCTCCCACATGTTACCCTTCATAAACTTGAGGTCATCCCAAACTCGTTGCCCCTGTCTGAACTCGCACCAAATCCCATTCACCTACCACCCCTGTGTTCACTAACCTACATTGGCTCCTGGTTAAGCAATGCTTTGATTTTAAAATTCTCATCCTTATTTTCAAATCCCTCCATGGCCTCAACCCTCCCTATCCAGCCCCACCACCCTCCGAGATATCTGTGCTCCTCTAATTCTGTCCTGTTGTGTATTCCCAATTTTATCACTTCACAATTAGTGTCCATGCCTTCAGCTGCCTGGGCCCTAAGCTCTGGAATTCCCTTCATAAACCTCTCTGTCCCTCCCCTTGATATCTATCTTTTATCCTTTAAGATGCTGTGTAAAACCTACCTCTTTGACCAAGCTATTGGCCATCTGCCCAAATATCTCCTTATGTGGTTCAGTGTCATAGTTGTTTGATAACGCTCCTGCAAAGTGCTTTGAAATGTTTTATTAAAGACGCTGTCTTTAATAAATTTAATAATTTGTTATTGTCTACATCCAGAATAATTGATAACCGAGAATAGATGGGACTACAACTGAGGATTATTTAAAACTGACCGTGCATCTTCAATTTAAAAAGAAAATCCATTTCACTTGCTTAAAAAAGGCAGCATAACCAAAGCTGTGTTTTTGAAAACATAATTAGCAGGAGAGTGAAGCTAGAGCAGGGATAATGGATTCGTGGAGGTGAGAGTGTGAGATTCAAGAAGTAGCCAGGACCTGTATCTATCTCTCAGGAGAGCACAGAACTTTGTTTGGATTGAGATGTTGGCCCGTAGACTGAAAGACCTGCAGAGGCATGAGGTCCCAAGTGGGGAAATGGCTACATTCTTGGATTGGGAGCTAGTGGCCTGGGAGTGAGTGATAGGCTGAAATCTAATTGACGAGTTCTCATGGTTCATATCGTGAACAACAGATGCCTGGGAATCACGTCCAGGCGAAGGGCTTCAGATGATTTCTGTAAGGAATAATGCGCACTTAGGAGCGAGTTTCAGGTGAGAACCTAACTGAGGGACACATTATACTGCCAAAGCCTTGTCTCTTCACCTCCTTCCTCTAACCCTAACTCTTCCAATTCCCAATCACTGGTGATGCAGAGGATGGAGGAGAAGAGTTTTAGTTCCAAATCAGTCGACCACTTCCTAAAATCCGCTGCAAGTTTACAAAAGGAATACTCTTTCACAACCGAAGAGCTTCTATGATAGACAGGAAGATAGAATGTGCTCTCAAACAACTGGCCAAGCTGATGAAAGTGCTCCCTACTAGTTTTCTAAAACCCTGTAAATTATCCAGACAATTATGGATATTTGAGACTGACTATACTGCAGTTTAATCAAAGGGTTTGATGAAGTCATAAACCACAAGAGTGAACCTAGAGCAGTTTATGGATGTAATTTGAAATCAAAGATGAAATACAGCCCACTTACTCACTCCCGACACACCATTATGGTGAATAATATATACTTAGTCTTCAATAAAATTGAAGGGATGTTAATGACAGGCATTGAATATGGCAAGAGTTCATCCATGCCTTTGTTCCCTCTAGATTTGAAAATTCCAATGTTCTCTATTCTACCCTCCATAAACTTTGTCATCCAACACACTGCTGCCCGTATTTTAACTCACACCAAGTCCCGTTCGCCCATCACCTCTGTACTCACTGACCGAGATTGGCTCCCAGTCAAGCAACATCTTGATTTTAAAATTCTCAACCTTGTTTTCAAATGCCTCCATGACCTTGTTCCTCCCTATCTCTGAAATCTCCTCCAGCCCCATAACCCTCCAAGGTTTCTAAATTATTCCAATTTTGTCCTCTCGAGCATCCCCGTAAAAATTTATCTAGTTCACTAATGCCCTTAGTAAGGAAATCTGCCATCCTTACCTGGTCTGGACTACTTGTGACTCCAGACCCACAACATTGTGGTTGACTCTGAACTGCCTTCTGAAATGACCGTGCCAGCCAAGGGCAGTTAGGGATGAGTAATAGATACTGGCCTTGCATCCCATGCATGAATAACAAAAAGGAGAGAAAGGTAAAGACGTAGAGAGGAAAAGAATATATGCAAGGCTTAAAGAAAGGAAGAGAAAATGGTAGAGACCTAGAGAGAGAAGGATAATCGGAAGGAATGTATATAAGTGGTATGCAGACAGAAAGGATGACAATGAGAAAAAAGAGAAGGCAAATGAAAGGGGAGAGTTACAGAAAGCAAGAGAACGATTAGAGAAAAAGTTGGAGACAAATAGAGATTCAGAGACAATGTGCAAGATCCATATAGTGACAGAGAACAAAAGTAGGACAAATAGAAAAATAGAGAGAGGAAGACAAAAAGAATTGAGAGAGAAGTATTTTGTTTTGTCTTGGAAGATCAGCTAGTAATTAGAAGTAAATTATATAAGCTTCAAAGAGAAGCATTCCACAGAAATTGGAAGCAACCTCTTTGATAGTAGATTTCTCCTGGGGCAGTTGTAGTTAGTGTTTGAGTGAGAGGCTGTCTCACAATGGGAGTGGAATCCCCAGCCATTTTGTGGGATATGACGAACATTCTTTGTTCCAGTCCTACTCAGGTCCCCTCCCCCAACTCCTTTTCTGGTACATTAATGACTGTATCGGTGCCGTTTCCTGCTCCCGCCCCAAACTGGAAAACTTTATCAAATTTACTTCTAATTTCCACCCTTCTCTCACCTTTACTCGGTCCATCTCTGACACTTCCCTTCCCTTCCTTGACTTCTCTGTGTCCATGTCTGGGGATAGACTGTCTACCAATATCCATTATAAGCCCACCGACTCTCACAACTACCTCAACTGCACTTCTTCACACCCTGCCTCCTGTAAGGATTCCATTCCATTCTCCCAGTTTCTCCATCTCCGACGCATCTGCTCTGATGATGCTACCTTCCATGACAGCGCTTCTGATATGTCTTCCTTTTTCCTCAACCAAGGATTCCCCCTCACTTTGGTTGACAGGGCCCTCAGCCGTGTCTGGCCCATTTCCCGCACCTCTACCCTAACCCCTTCCCCTCCCTCCCAGAACCGCGACAGGGTTCCCCTTGTCCTCATTTTCCACCCCATCAGCCTCCATATCCAAAGGATCATCCTCCGCCATTTCTGCCACTTCCAGAGTGATGCCACTACCAAACGCATCTTCCCCTCCCTTCCCCTGTCAGCATTCCAAAGGGATCGTTTCCTCTGCGACACCCTGGTCCACTCCTCCATTACCCCCACCACCTCATCCCCTTCCCACGGCACCTTCCTCTGCAATCGCAGGAGGTGTAATACCTGCCCATTTACCTCCTCTCCCCTCACTATCCTAGGCCCCAAACACTCCTTTCAGGTGAAGCAGCGATTTACTTGTACTTCTTTCAATGTAGTATACTGTATTCGCTGCTCACAATGTAGTCTCCTCCATATTGGGGAGACCAAACGCACTCTGGGTGACCACTTTGCGGAACACCTCTGCTCAGTCCGAGAGCAGGACCCCAAGCTTCCGGTTGCTGGCCATTTCAACACTACCCCCCTGCTCTCATGCTCACATCTCTGTCCTGGGATTGCTGCAGTGTTCCAGTGAACATCAACACAAGCTCGAGGAACTGCATCTCATTTACCGATTAGGCACACTACAGCCTGCCGGACTGAACATTGAGTTCAATAATTTCAGAGCATGACGGTCCCTCCATTTTACTTTTATTTTTTATTTTTAGTTATTTTTTCTGTTTTCTTCTTTTTTTTGTTTTTATTTTATTTTATCTTAGTTTGTTCAGTTTGCCTACCCACTGTTTTTTTTTCATGTTTGTACTTGTGACTGTTCAGTTTGCAGTCCGTTAACACCCTCTTTGTACTAATGCTTTGTCTTTCAACACACCATTGACATATTGTTTGCCTTTGCTCCATGATCTTCTGGTCGGTTATTCTCTGTGACCTTGTCCTATCTGCACCTTCTCCTTTGTTATCTCTTGCCCCACCCCCGCTTTATTTGCTTAAAACCTTTCACATTTCTAAAATCTGCTAGTTCTGAAGAAGGGTAACTGACCTGAAATGTTAACTCTGCTTCTCTCTCCACAGATGCTGCCAGACCCGCTGAGTATTTCCAGCATTTCTTGTTTTTATTTCAGATTTCCAGCATCTGCAGTATTTGGCTTTTATTATTACCCCAGCCATTTGTGATGCTTTGATGCAGTGAAAAATGTTGCAGAGGAGGCATCTAAGATTTCCCACTCTCATGTTGAAGGTCTAATGGAATGTCCATCAGTACTTTACAGTTAAAAAATATCGACAATGTTTACAGCCTGTAAAGGCTACTCTCCTGCAAAGGTAACCCCATCATAATTGGCCAACTCTATTTATGAAAAATGGAGTTTGTTTACTTTGGATTGCTTATGAACTGCACGGTATAATGCATTCTGCTTCAATCATCAACCTTGAAAAGAGGTGACTCACACTGATGTATATAAGATGGTAACAGATCGAAATGGAAAATAAGAACACTATTTCAAATTAAATTGTGGCAGGTGGTCTGGGGGAGTGAGGCATGAGGTAGGGGGCACGTTTCATAGAGTGAAAGACAACTTTGGGACTAATATTTCAAAGTTCTTTTTTATACTCGGAGTGATGAAGATATGAAATGGACTTGCAGACAAGATAGTGAAGGAAAGTTAATTAATTGTTTAGGGAGGGAATACCAGAGCTTAGGGCCTAGACAGCTGAAGACAAGCCTGCCATTGGCGGTTGTGCCTTTAGCTGCCTGGGCCCCAAGTTCTGGAATTCCCTCCCTAAACCTTTCTTCCTCTCTCTCCTCCTTTAATAAGTTTGTTAAAACCTAACACCATAAGCAAGCTTCATCTTTCCGAATAAGTCCTTAAGTGGTTCAGTGTCAAAGTTTGTCTGATCACGCTCCTGTGAAGCAACTTGGGACATTTTTGCTACATTAAAGGTGACACGGAACACAAAAGTCCGAGTGTATCAGGCCTGTGTCCTCAGTACCTTGCTCTACGGCAGCGAGGCCTGGACAACGTATGCCAGCCAAGAGCGACGTCTCAATTCATTCCATCTTCGCTGCCTTCGGAGAATACTTGGCATCAGGTGGCAGGACTATATCTCCAACACAGAAGTCCTTGAAGCGGCCAACACCCCCAGCTTATACACACTACTGAGTCAGCGGCGCTTGAGATGGCTTGGCCATGTGAGCCGCATGGAAGATGGCAGGATCCCCAAAGACACATTGTACAGCGAGCTCGCCACTGGTATCAGACCCACCGGCCGTCCATGTCTCCGTTATAAAGACGTCTGCAAACGCGACATGAAATCGTGTGACATTGATCACAAGTCGTGGGAGTCAGTTGCCAGCATTCGCCAGAGCTGGCGGGCAGCCATAAAGACAGGGCTAAATTGTGGCGAGTCGAAGAGACTTAGTAGTTGGCAGGAAAAAAGACAGAGGCGCAAGGGGAGAGCCAACTGTGCAACAGCCCCAACAAACAAATTTCTCTGCAGCACCTGTGGAAGAGCCTGTCACTCCAGAATTGGCCTTTATAGCCACTCCAGGCGCTGCTTCACAAACCACTGACCACCTCCAGGCGCGTATCCATTGTCTCTCGAGATAAGGAGGCCCAAAAAGAAAAGGTGCTATATAGATGCAGGTTTCTGTTGATGTTGAAGAAACCTTTAAGATTGGGGAGACTGCAGGTCCTTTCTGAATGGATGAGCTGAGATGGGTTGAATTGCCTTCCTCATCCATGCCTGCCATATGATCAGGCAGTGTGGAGAACCAGCTCCTCTGTAAATACCGACTGGTTTGGTTTGCTGATTCTCTAGCCCCTAATGCATCATCCAATCAAAATGGTGAATGATATCATCACAACGTTGCCATATGATGGGGTGACCTGTGTGTCATAAATCCATTAAGGAGGTTTGTATAAATGGACCAATGTACTTGTTCTTTATATGACTAGAAAGGGACCAAAAGTAAACAGAACCAAACAATTGGGTTTGATGAAGTACAGTGAATGAAAACCGAAGCAAAAAGAGTGAACTTCTTGTGATGCAAGGTCATCGACCCGAAACATTAACTCTCTTTCTCTCTCCACAGATGCTGCCAGACCTGTGGAGCACGTCCAGCATTTTCAGTTCTTATTTCAGATTTCCAGCATCTGCAGTATTTTGCGTTTGTAAGCGTAAACTTCAGTTGTACCATAGATTGCTGTTCCTTTGTTAGATAAAAGGAGGGCAATCGTAGAATGATACAGAGCAGAAGGAGGCCATTCAGCCCCTTGTGGTGATGCTGGCTCTTTGAAACAACTATCCAATTGGTCCCACTCCCCTTCTCTTTCCTCCATAGCCTGCAATTTTCACCCCTTCAAGTATTTATTGAATTCCCTTTTGAAAGTTACCATTGAACCTGCCTCCACCACTCTTTCAGGTCGCACCTTCCAGATCACAACAATTAGTTGTGTAAAAGAATTCTCCTCATCTATGCCCAGTACTTTGCCAATCATTTTAAATCTGTGTCCTCTGGTTACCAACTCTCCTGTCACTGGAAACAGTTTCTCCCTATTTACTCTATCGAAACCCCTCATGACTTTGGACATCTCTATTAAGTCCCCCCTTAGCCCTCTCTGCTTTAAGGAGAACAATCCCAACTTCTCCAGACATATAGGGGCAGAGTTTCCACTCAGCAAAAGATCAAGGAATTTTAAGTGCAAGTTATGTTCAGTGCAAATCGAATTTGCGCGATCTTTTGCGTTAGTTAAAAAAAAATCACACTAGAAGCAGGCCCCACCCACAAAAACTGGCCATGCATTAATCACCCTTGAGAGTTTCTGCTAATTGTGCATGTTTGGGGACCCTCGAGGAGACTGCAAAGATGAAGTGGATTCTTTTGGGTGTAAGGACACTAATAAGCATGTTTGAAAAAACTTTTGAATGCATTTTTTTTAATTTATGAAGAAGCTGACTGCGCTACCCCAATATAACTGGAAAATGTCTCTGTATGATTTTTTTTAAAGCTATTTTCAGTAATTTAAAATGATTACTCAAATATGGTGGACTGGATTCTGATTAAAATCTTTATTTTCTGTGATAGACCCATTTTCAGCTGCATGAATCAAACCACACCCAGTTGCCAATTAAAAATATGTCAAGGAATTATTATTTAAAGATAAATCATTTTTAAAAAAAAAATCTGTTTTAAAACACTGCCCGATTACGCTGGTTCATGGCAGATTTTGCTGTTTGGCAATATGTAAGTGAATTTGTGAGGAAACTAGAGAAAAATACACTCTTCAAAATGAGTGTAATTTTGGGCACAATTTGCCGATTGTGCACTAAGATGAAACTATACGCCATAATTCACGAAATATAGTCACAGTATATTTCCTTCCCCTCATTCAGCTCCAGCCATGTTGTGGAGGTCAGTGTACCTCCACTCACTTAGTGTAGACTGTCACCATATCAGCAGGCCCCACGGAGGCTCAGGGAAGGTAGTACCTACCCCTGGCCATTATTTGCTTCGTAAGGAGCAAGCAGAGGTTCCAGCCGTACAGGGTAGCCAGGAAGCTCCTGGAAATGGTTGGGAACTGGTACAATCCAATGCTTTTCTTGTTGCAAACTTGGCTGAGAGGGATTAAATGGGATGTGTCTAAGATCCACAGCATTTTAAGAGGAACTGTGAGTTGACTGGTGAGATCAGAGATTGAGAATGCTTTTCCATTCCTAAGGAAACCAAGTGCCCAGAAATTATTCTGGCAGCCACAAGCATTGAATGTTGAAGCTGATCATCTGATTTTTCTCTCCTCTCTTAACATGGAAACTAAATATGTTAGTGCCTTCATTAAAATAGTCACGAGATGAATTTCCAGACAAACATGTCGCTTGTTTGTCCATTAATGTGCCACGGTGTAATCTCAGGGTCCAGGATTTTCAAAGAACAGCAATTGTCATTGACTTTTTCATGTTATTCAAGCAAACAAAAAAGGCCTTACATCAGCTACAGATTTAATTAGACTCCTTTCAAAAATTTAATTTGAAATACTGTTTCTCTTGGCAAATAAAGGAGACAGGGAACGTGTAGGAGGCAATGTGTCACCTTTTTCTTCCTGTCTAATTTCTGTGTGGCATTCAGCTTTGCATCACTTTGCAGGGGTGGTGAACAGTCGCAGGAATTTGCTGACTTTTATTTAGACTCTGGGTGAAAGGCATTAAGATAATAAACAGTTCTGGCCCATTTTCAAGCTTATAGTTAACAGCGGCAACCAGGAGGCCTGAGGCTCATCTGAAATTGGGCCTCAGGCCTCATCTCAATAATTTTTTCATTTCAAAAGGCCGAATTTTGGGCTCCTTGCCTCGTTGTTGTTAGATAGGTATCAGGTTGGGGGTGTGCTGTAAGGAGAGCTGGGTAACAATGAGAGGGGCCATGGGAGTGCGATAGAACCAGGGGGAGCTGCCAATTGCTTAGTGAAGCATGAGTGGAAGTTCTGTCCCTTACAAAGAAGTGAATAAGCTCATAGAAATGCAGCAATCTGACACAGTAGGGTCTCCACCATTTCCCTTGGGATTATGGTGGGAGGCCAGAGAAATTTTAGGACCAGCTGTCTATAAGAACATGCTAAAAAAAATCCATATATTGAATATTCTCAACTGAACTAAAACTATCTCCACTTCCATGCCTTGAGTCCAACAGAAGATTCTGAATGGACTCTAACTTTCTGGATTTACCCAATATATAAAGTCCCATAAATCATTTTACTGGATTTATAAATAAAGGAATCCACTGTTACATCACAAGTCGTACCTTTGGTCATGGAATGATACCTTTATAACATGGAACAAATCAACCCTGATGCTCTTTTGGAGAATTTGAATAAAAACTTCAAAATACAGTAAAATTTGAAGATATAGAATAGCAATTTAAGAGAGACAACTGAAGCTCCTCCTTCTCTTCAATAACATTGTGAATTACATCATCAGACAATGTTAAACTTCAAAGCAACAACTTTTTATTCTTGACAACCAACAAAGCAGTCTTGGAGCAGAGTTTCATACGAACGTATGAATTAGGAGCAGGAGTAGGCCACTCAGCCCTTTGAGCCTGCTCCACCATTCAATACGTTCATGGCTGAACTGATTACTCCACATTTCCACCTACCCTCAATAACCTTCCACCCCCTTGTTAATCAAGAATCTATCTACCTCTGCCTTAAAAATATTCAAAGACTCTGCTTCCACTGCCTTTTGAGGAAGAGGTTTCCAAAGACTCATGACCCTCTGAGAGAAAAAATTCTCCTCATCTCTGTCTTAAATGGGTGACCCTTTATTTTTAAATAGTGACCCCGAGTTCTAGATTCTCCCACAAGGGGAACATCCTTTCCACATCCACCCTGTTAAGACCCTTCAGGATCTTATATGTTTCAATCAAGTCGCCTCTTACTCTTCTAAATGCCAGCGGATACAAGCCTAGCCTGTCCAATCTTTCCTCGTAAGACAGCCCTCCCATTCCAGGTATTAGTCTAGTAAACCTTCTCTGTACTGCATTTACATCCTTCCTTAAATAAGGAGACCAGTACTGTACACAGTACTCCAGATGTGGTCTCACCAATGCCCTGTATAGCTGAAGCATAACCTCCCTACTTTTGTATTCAATTCCGCTTGCAATAAATGATAACATTGTATTAGCTTTCCTAATTATGTGCTGTATCTGCATAATAACCTTTTGCAATTCATGCACTAGAACACCCCAATCCCTCTGCATCTCAGTGCTCTGCAATCTCACACCATTTAGATAATATACTCCTTTTTTATTCTTCCTACCAAAGTGGACAATTACACACTTTCCCACATTATACTCCATTTGTCAGGTCTTTGCTCACTCACTTAACCTATCTATATCCCTTTGTAGCTCCCTTATGTCCTCTTTACAAGTTACTTTTTTACCTATCTTTGTGTCATCAGCATATTTAGCAACCATACCTTCGGTCCGATCATCTAAATCATTTATATAAATTGTAAAAAGTTGAGGCCTCAGCACAGATCCCTGTGGCACACCAGTTGTTACATCTTGCCAACCAGAAAATGACCCATTTATGCCTACTCTCTGTTTCCTGTCAGCTAACCAATCTTCTATCCATGCCAATATGTTACCCCCTATACCATGAGCTTTTATTTTCTGCAGTAACCTTTGATGTGGCACCTTATCAAATGCTTTCTGGAAATCTAAGTACAATACATCCACCTGTTCCCCTTTATCCACAGCACATGTAACTCCCTCAAAGAACTCTAATAAATTAGTTAAACATGATTTCCCTTTCATAAAACCATGTTGACTCTGCCTGATTACCTTGAATTTTTCTACATGCCCTGCTATAACGTCTTTAATAATAGCTTCTAACATTTTCCCTAAGACAGATGTTAAGCTAACTGGCCTGTAGTTTCCTGCTTTCTGTCTCCCTCCCTTTTTGAATAAAGGAGTTACATTTTCTATTTTCCAACCAAGAGGAACCTTCCCTGAATCTAGGGAATTTTGGAAAATTAAAACTAATGCATCCACTATCTCATTAGCCTCATCTTTTAACACCCTAGGATGAATTCCATCAGGACCCGGGACTTGTCAGCCCGCAGCTCCAGCAATTTGTTCAGTACCACTTCCCTGGTAATTGTAATTTTCACAAGTTCTTCCCTCCCTTCCATTTCCTGACTTACAGCTAATACTGGGATGTTTCTTGTATCCTCAATCGTGAAGACCAATGCAAAATATCTGTTCAATTCATTTGTCATCTCCTTATTATCCATTATTAATTCCCCAGACTCACTTTCTATAGGACCAATGTTCACTTTGTTAACTCTTTTCCTTTTTAAATATCTCCAGAAACTCTTACTATTTGTCTTTATATTTCTTGCTAGCTTTCTCTCGTACTCTAATTTTACCTTCCTTATCAATCTTTTAGTCATTCTTTGCTGTTTTTTATATTTTGTCCAATCTTCTGACCTGCCTCCCAACTTTGCGCATTATAGGCTTTTTCTTTAAGTTTGATATTATCTTTAACTGTTTCAGTTAACCACAGATGGTGGGTCCCACCCATGGAATTTTTCTTTCTCTTTGAAATGTATCTATTCTGTGTATTCTGAAATATCCCCTAAAATGTCTGCCACTGCATCTCTATTGACCTATCCCTTAACCTGATTTGCCAGTTCACTTTAGCTCGCTCTGCTTTCATGCCCTCATAATTGCCCTTATTTAAGTTTAAAATACCTGTAGTTACCAATTTCCAGGATTTAATGGGACACTGTCATCCTTTAACTGGCAAAACTGTTAAGGGTTGAGCAGTTTTCATGTTGCTGATCTGAACAAATGGTCAACCTGTCCATAATCAGAAATAGAATTGACACAGCCTAGCACGGCTTGACATATCATGGCATAATCTGGCAAAACCTGGAATGTCCTGGCACAGCCTGGCATGGTCTTGTTACATTCTGGCACAGTCTGGCATGGACTTGTACAGCCTGGAATTTCCAGGTATGGTCTGACACAGCCTGGCATGGTCTGCCAAGTCTTGTGTTGTCTGGCACAGTCTGGTATGGCCTGGCACGGCCTCACATAGTCTGGTACATTCTGGCACAGCCTGCTATGGCCTGGCATGGTCTCACATGGTCTGGTATTCTGGCACAGCTTGGTTATGGCCTGGCATGGTCTTGCATGGTCTGGTACATCCTGGCACAGCCTGGCATGGCCATGCATGGCTTGCAGCAATTAGCCCCAATAAGAGTGGCCATTTGCATTTGTTGCATGAAATGCTGTATCTCAGCCTCTGCACAGAGGGAAAAAAATACTCTACGCATGTCATCAGGGGTAGTCGCACTGCCTCCTACACCACAGCCGGCAAGGCCACAGTTTCTGGCAGTGGTCGATCATTGAAGGTAAGGACATTGTCCAAGTGTTAGAAGTTAGGCAATGAATTCTATTGGCAGTTACCATGTCATGGATTTACTAGTTCACTGTGGGGGTCTCTCTTAGTATGTGCAGGTGGTGAAGTAACTCGCCCCCTTCTCTCATTGACTCTGTAATGGCAAACTGCTCTCACTAACAATGGACCACCCGCCCTGAGTGCAGCTGCAGAATCACACAGCGAGGCATGTTCAAACCAGCTGCTTGTCACACCCGTGGATATCTTATTCCTGGGTATCACAAGCAGCTGGCAGTGAACTTGCCTTCAATCCAGCAACACAGTTTATGTGGGAAGTTTATCAGTCTGTTTTCTTCAGTTAATCTGTTTTAATACAATGTGTGTAATTTACTGGGACTAACAGTATGATTGCAACTGAATTAATATGAATGGTTGCAATCTCACAATTAATGAGCTGCCCTAGGTTATTGGCTGTATCAGTGCTCATGACACAGCCAGCCAGATTGCTAAACAGCCTGCAAATCCTTCCACTATTTTACAGCGTTCTCCAAGGGGAAAAGAGTGAAGCTATGAAGTGACGATTGGCTGTATCTCTACCGATGATATTTCTTCTCATTTGCATTCTTCTTGGTCACCGTGACTCCTCCTGTTCTGATGATGTCAGCAGCCCTCACTGTTTAAAGTCAAAACTGGCCTCAAGTTAATGAAAATTCTTAGGTAACCTGTTGGTTAAGTGTCAAATCATTTCAAGGTTACTGCCATGAGTTGGTGCGTCCCCAGCTATGGAGCAACCTAACAGCCCCACAACACATGTATGGGTGAAGTAACTGTGAGCCGTGTGCCAAACTGCATGAGCGAGATATTGAAAATTCTGAGTGATCGTCATTGAACTGCAACAAGGTAGGGGAGAGAACATGATCAGTGGGCTTTGATCCTGCAGGTGCTGTTTTTGTGTTTTTTTTGTTTTTTCTGGGGGTGCGGTGGGGGGTAGTTTCAGTGCCATATTTATGGCATTTCGCCCTTTGGGATTGGAGATCTACTGTGGTTGTTGTTTTCCTGTTGGTTGGGGTTTTAGTGCCTGTCCCAGGAAAGCTTCAAGCAAAAAATGGCTGCAACCAACACCAGAGCTCCAGGTCAGGGGGTGCATAACACCGTTACGGTGGCGGTGAAAGATAGCTCAGGCGGTGCATGCATCGAACGTGCCTTCTTCATTAAGAAAATCCTGATCGAGTGCTGTGGATTCCAAGCTGCGGACATCTTCTCCCTGCAGGACTTCCCCAGCAGTGGATATTTCGACATGACATTCAAGAATGTGCTGGGATGCATCAAGTTTCTGAAGGTGTTCAAGGAGAAGGGAAACCAGGCGCCACTGTCTATCCTCACGGCAGAGCTGCTCTTCACGCTGCCGTCGCAATGCAACCGGGTGGTGACAATCCACCTATGTAACCCCAATGTTTTTGTCATGGATGTACTACTTTCCTCACAAGGTATGTCGAGGTGGTGGGCAGCAGCACTGTGGTCAAGGACTCCTTTGGGATTTGGACCAGCAAGTGGCAGGTCAAGGTGACCTTGAAGGTCGATGCCAACGGAGCCATCATCCATCCTTTGTCGAGCGTCGCTATTGGGGGAAGTCGAGGCTTCTTGGTCTATGCAGGGCAGCCCAGAGTTTGTCAGACCTGTGATAAATCTGGTCGTGTGGCGGCCAACTGCAGCACAGTCGTCTGCAAGAACTGCAAGAAGGAAGGCCATCAGACCAAGGACTGTAAGCAGAGCAAGTGCTGCAACCTGTGTGGTGGGGCAGGCCACCTCTACAAAACCTGCCCCAAATGCTGCCTCAGTTACGCACAGACGGCAAGTTCCAAGGAAAGGCTGGAGGAAGGAACGGTGAACACGCCTCGTGCTGCAAAGGAAACCAGCGACCCTCCCCGCAGCGAGGAAAATCAGTCTGAGAAGGAGAGGAAAGGGGAGGCAGCTGCAACCAAGACCCAACATCTAACCTGTGCCTGGAAACTCCTTCACAACAGACAGAATCCATGGAGAAGGAGGCAGCAGTGGGACAACCGGATGAGTGGCAAGTGGTCAAAAGGAAAACCACAAAGAAGAAGTCCCCAAAAAAAGGAACAAGTCACCACCCAAACCAGTAGCAAGAGGAGGCTACTGTCTAAGATGGACGACGGCAGCTGCTCCTCATTGGACAAGGAAGGGCCGGAAAGATGGCACATGCAAAAGAAGCGGCAGAACAAAAAGGAGCTGTAAGAGCAAACCCCCCAGCTCCGTGGCACTGGAAGCAGCGATGGGCGGAGTGCGCCCCAATCCCAAAACGCTGAACCCAGCGAGATGCCCAGTGCACCGCAGCACTGGGAAGCCAGGAGCAGTAACCTCCTCAAGGAGGAACAGAGGGGAAAGACACCACTAGCAGAGGACAGTCCAAGCCTTGCTGCCTACAAGACCCCTGGCCCACGATGTCACCCCAGCGAAACAAACCCCCCGTGAAGGGTTTTCTGAGCCCAATGCAAGTGCAACAGCTTGTGCACACTGCGGGTATGCAGGAAAATACCCAAGGACAGGGACTAGTAAGGACACCTGGTGCGGTAAGCAACATCCAGTTTTAAATGGGTATAAAGATTTCTTCTACTAACGTGCGTTGTGTTAAATCCACTATGCGATGTGTTTCGACCTTGGGTTACCTTGTCAAGGTCAAAGCCAACCTGTTGTTTCTGCAGGAGCGTGGGATACCACACCTTAGCACCTACAGGCAATGGTCTCGATGGTGGTCATATGGGACATCGATCTGGTCAGAGGGAAATGATACCTGTTCCTCTGACCTGGGTATTCTGCTGCGGGGAGGCAACTTCACCATTTCTGAAGTTAAGGAGGTGGTGAGCGGTCGCCTCCTCGTAGCAGATGTAATGTACAACAATGCTCCGCTCCAGTTAATCAACATGTGCAGCCCAGTTCAATGTAGCGAGCAGCTGACTGTCTTCCAGCAGCTCCCACTGCTGCTGGCGATGTCCAGGCCAGTCATTCTAGGCAGTGACTTCAACTGCATCATCGATGCAGCTGGACGATCCGGCAGTGACGAAAGAGATTCTGGATGCTACATCCAGATTCCTAATGGAAACAGTAAAAGATGCCAAACTGCAAGACGTCTTCATCGACCCTGCAGACAGAGCACAGCATAGATACACCTGGTCAAACGGGTCTACCCGTTTCAGGATTGACTTCCTGTTTGCGTCCCGTGCTTTCACGGTCAGATCATCTGATGTCAAGCCAGTGTTCTTCTCTGACCACTGCCTCTTACTGGCCGACTGTCACCCACAGGACGACCAGCGGGTTGGCAGGGAGACATGGAAGCTGAATGTAACACTGCTAACCCCAGAGAACATTGAGGAACTCAAAAAGGATTACAAAGGTTGGAGAACTGTGAAACCCCTCTTTGAGTCTCCGGTGCACTCGTGGGAAGTGATCAAGGAGAACATCAAGAGGTTCTTTATCTTCAGAGGTATTCAGAAGGTGAGAGAGAAACAGAGGGAAATGTCCCAATTCCAGAAAGGAATGCAAAATCTACTCCAGCTGCAGTCTTTGGGGATCAAGGTCAAGGAGGATCTCCAAGAGGTGAAGAGCCAATAGGCCTCGCTCTTTGCCAAGGAGGCCTCCAAGATCATCTCCCGGTCCACCGTCCGTTCCGTTGAGCAGGATGAGACGTGCTCATGTTTCTTTTTCCAAAAGGTACATAGAGCGAGCTCTGTTATCAGCAGCCTGAAGGAAGAGGTGGCTCAGTAACGTCTTCGCAGTCTGACATACTAAGGATTAGCAAATGCTTTTATGCTGGGCTGTACGACGTGAAGCCCATGGACAACATGGCCTTTTAGTCCTTCCTGTCATCTATCATGGAGGTCTTAGATAACAGCATGCGGAAGAGTCTAGACAAACCACTAATTCTGGATGAGCTGACAAAGGCCGTCAGGTCCTTGGAGACGAGTAAAACTCCCAGAAGCGATGGCTTACCGATTGAGTTGTATTCGGCTCTGTGGGACTGGATCGGCCCAACTCTACTGGAAGCATATGAGAGTATGCTGCTGGCCGGCAGCATGTCAGAATCCATGAGGAAAGGCATCGTCACCCTCATCTACAAGCAGAAGGGAGAAGAGGGCGGAAATCAGAAATTGGCTGCCCATCTCACTGCTTAATGAAGACTACAAGATTCTGTCCAAAGTCATCGCCAGTCGGGCCAAGTCTGCTCTGGAGTCGGTGATTCACCTTGACCAGACCTGTACTGTACCCGGCAGGAAGATCTCTGATAGTCTCGCGCTACTCAGAGATACGATCGCCTAAGTACAGGACAGGAGGGTGGACACCTGCCTCATCAGCTTGGACCAGGAGAATGCTTTTGACAGGATATCACACACACACATGATGGATGTGCTCTCCAAAATGGGGTTTGGGGAGGGAATCCGCAATTGGATCAAACTGCTCTACACAAACATCAGTAGTGCAATCTCAATCAATGAGTGGGAATCAGAAAGTTTCCCGAATAAAATCTGGAGTCAGACAGGGCTGTCCTCTCTCCCCTGTCTTGTTTGTTTGCTGCATTGAACCTTTTGCTGAGTCCATTCGGAAGGATGCGGGCATGAGGGGTAACAATCCCAGGCAGCGGAGGCACTCAGATTAATGCCCCCCTGTACATGGATGACGTCGCCGTCTTCTACTCAGATCTGCAGTCCGTTCGCAGACTGATGAGCATCTGTGACCAGTTTGAACTGGCCTCGGGAGCCAAAGTAAATCGCGGCAAGAGCGAGGCCATGTTCTTTGGGAACTGGGCCGACTGATCCTTTATCCCCTTCGCCATCAGGTCAGACTACCTGAAGGTGCTGGGGATATGGTTTGGAAGGGCTGGGGCGTGCACCAAAACCTGGAAGAAACGAGTAGCCAGGGTACACTATAAACTGAGCATGTGGGAGCAGTATTCACCCTCCATTGCGGGTAACAACCTGGTCATCAGGTGCAAGGTACTCACATTGTTGCTGTATGTGGCGCAGGTCTGACCCATACCCCACTCCTGCACCATGGCAGTCACCCGAGCCATTTTCTGCTTCATCTGGAGATCCAAAATGGACTGTGTCCACAGGGACATGATGTTCAAACCTCTAGATAAAGGGGGAAAAAAACGTACCCAACGTCGCCCTCATCCTGATGGCCACCTTTGTGTGCGGCTGCATCAAGCTGTGCGTAGAACCCCAGTATGCAAACAACAAGTGTCACTACGTGCTGTGGTTCTATGTGTCCGGTGTTGCAAAGGATGGGTCTGGCCACATTGCCGTGGAATGCTCCATCCTATTGGAATGTGCTGTACCACTTATCCTTCATGGAAAAACACCTTTGATCACCAATCAGTCTGCAAGGAATGTCCTCAAGGCCCTATGGGAAAAGGAGATGGTGGATCCTGTCGGATGGTTCCTCGAGCAGACTGCCAAAGTCATTTAGCAGAATGTCTCATCTGCAGAACTTTCAAACAAGCACCAAGACGTAGCTTGGCTGGTGGTGAGAAGGGCCCTCACCGTCAGATCATTCCTGTACGCTCGGAATCTCACCACCTCTGCCCGCTGCCCTCGAGGTGGCTGTGGTGGGGAAGAGACCTTTGCCCACCTCCTTCTGGAATGTGCCTTTGCAAAGCAAAGGTGTGGAAAGAGATGCGGTGGTTTTTGTCGAGGTTCATCCCAAGCAGCTCTGTAACAGAGGGGTTTGTGCTCTACAGGCAGTTCGCAGGACACACGCCGAGATAAACATCAACTGCTGCTGGAGGACCATCAACTCGGTAAAGACGCTCTGCCCAAAACTTGCTGGTCTTCCAGTGCAAAGAGTTGTGCACGACCGATTGTTGCCAACTGGCACATTCCAAGGTCCAGGACTACGTGCTGAGGGACGCACTAAAGCTTGGGGCAGACGCTGTAAAGGCTCAATGGGGAAAGACCACGGTGTTAGGTCCTCCCGCCATAGTGAACCGAGGGGCTGGAACCTGTGTAAAATCCCTTGGGCTGTATGCACCAAAATATAGTTTTGCTGTGTAAAGCAAATGCTCATTGCATGTAAAATAGAATGGAAGGGTTGTGAGGCAGCTCACGTTCTGTATTGAAGAAAACTGATTCTTTTGCACTTTCTGGAATGTCAACTTGGAACTGTTTTGAACTGTTTTGTAATGTATTTTATTTACAGATTTTTATGAATAAAGTATATTTTTTGAAAAAGAAATGAGCGAGATCTAGGCTGTGCCTGGATTTGGGATAATACCAGGAGTTGTGGATTTCCTGCAAACATAGTGCACTCAATGCCAACCTCCTCTAGACTGAGGGCAGATTGGGATGAACCATAAATGTTTAAGCCCCAGCATTCCATTATCTGCCCAGAGACCCATCCAGAGAGCACATTGTCCAAATTCAAAGTTCAACAAGGTCCTTGCTTAACCTATGCTCTGATTTGAAAAGCAAGACCCTTAGTTGTGAACCAGGAGGCGTGGGATAAATTTTCTCTTCACCACACCTGTGGTAATCTGGCGGAGAGGATCATCCACTTGTTAGAACCCACTGGTTCTCATTCTGTTGATCTTAATGGAATGAGCATTGAGCATGTTCTGGAGCAGGCGGGCAATTTGCTCCTCCAGATTACCATGCATGTGTTGAAGAGAAAGTTTACCCCCGCCTCCAGCTCCAAAACTAAGGATTTTGATTCACTCTGCCAGATTATTACCAATACAGTCAAGGTGAAAATTTACCCTATAGAATACAAAGGTAGTGTTGAATTTGTACAAGGAGATAAATTCGGCCATAGTTTGAGCCTTGCAGACAGTTTTGCGCGCTCGATTCTAAGTGGGTTATAAAAGCAATGGAAAAGGTGTAATGTAGATTCACTGGAATGTTACCAGTGATGAGGGGTTGCAGTTATGAAAAGAGACTTAAGAAGTTCGGACATTTTATTCACTAGAGCTGAGAAGATTAACGAAGTGACCTGATGGAAGTCTTCCAGATTATTGAAAGATTGTGTAAAGGTAAATTCTTTCTACAGATCAATGAAAGGGCCCTGTTCACCCGCCACCCCCTGCTCACCCATCACCTTCTGTTCACCCAGCCCCTGTTCACCCGCCACCCCCGTTCATCGATTACCCCCTGTTCACCCATCACCCCCCATTCACCCAGCACTCCACTGTTCATTCATCACCCCCTATTCACCCATCACTCCCCTGTTAACCCATCACCCCCTGTTCACCCATCACACCTCTGTTTCCCTACTCCTCCACCACCATCCCGCTCCCTGCTCCCCCACCCCTGCCCCGCCATGCTTGCTGACCTACATAGGCACCCAGTTAAGCGAAGCCTCGATTTTAAAATGTTCATCATTCTTTTCCAATCCCTCCATGGACTCACTCCTCCCTATCTCAAAAATCTCCTCCAGCCACCATCACCCCCCACCACACCACACCCCCCAAACAACTCTGCGCTCCTCCAATTCTTTTCATCCCTGATTTTAATTGGTCCACCACTGCTGGCCGTGCTTTTGGCTGTTGAGGCCCTAAACTCTGGAATTCCCTTCCTAACCCTCTCCACCTCCCTACCTCGCTTTCCTCCTTTGAGACACTCCTAAAAACCTATATCTTTGTCCAAGCTTTTGGTCACCTATCCTAATATCTCCTTATGTGGCTCGGTGTCAAATTTTGTTTGACTATGCTGCTATGATGTGCCTTGGGATGTTTTACTACATTAAAAGCGCTATATAAATACAAGGTTGTTATGGTAATGAGAGGCCACAAGATTAAGACAAGCATGGTAAAAATGGAAAAATCTCTCTGTTCAGAGGGTGATTAACATGCAGAAAGCCCTGCCGAAACACTTGCTGAACTACATTCCATAATTCCCTTGAAAGGGAATGAGAAGAATATTAATGGTAAACAGAGTGAGCAGGAAAGTGCCATTAGATCCAGTAGTTCATATGGAGCAAAACATCAGCACAGACTTGATGGGCTGAAAGGCTCTTCCTGCACTATAATGTGTTCCACAATTGCATTTATTGATTGGTCCCAAGTATTCTGTACTGGAGAATCTTCCAGAACACAATAACATTGCCCTCGCAAAAACATTGAGTGTTTAACAAGAAAGGAAAAGGTGTATTCCGAACAGAAACTAGGTGGGAAAAGGGTGAGTTGGTTGGCAATGGGAACGAGATCAAAGGCACCTTCAAAGAAATAGGTTTTTAAAAGGCTTTTGAAGGAAAGATTTAGCAAGACCGAAGTGTTTTTAAGGAGAAAATTCAGTTGGGCAGTGACTAAAAGCATAATGTTTTATGCAGCTCCAGATAAAAATTGTGTAAATGGACCTAATGAAATAAACTGTGTGGGTTAGAGTGTAGCAGGTGTGCCGACAGCAACATTAAATGCCCGGAAAAAGCCCTCAGGGCATTACATTCAGACTCTACACAAAACCCATAAATGGAGTAATTAACTATTGAGCACATCTCTGCCAGCCTTCCTGTGTAATTAAAATTAAATGAAGTGGATGACTGTAGCTGTGGCTGTCGCTGTGGAGTGTGGGTTCATTTGCAATCCTTATTTTCTTTGTTATTGATTCCTCGATGTTGGTTGAATGCCTATAGTTCTGACGCTAGCCCTGAGATAAAGGGCTGACATCAGTTATGGCTAGTTCTCACCTTTTGCTACTGATTCTCTCCTATTCCTAAAAGAACTGCTAATCAGCCAGGCCAAGCCATCTCCAATGGTCTCTTGCTTAGCCGCTTCAACCTTGCCCATAGAAAGCAGTGTTTCAGCCATGTTCGAGTCAATACTATGGTCAGGACATTAATGCTCTAACACTGTCCCCCTTCACTTTGCTCGATAGTCCCCCTTCCAGCTTCGACCATTGCTAGTTTATTTTACTGACTGCACGTGATTGAACGATGTTGTAAGTCCTGACTTCTTCCACACAGTCAAAGTCCTTAGGAGCTAACCCCTGTTTCTCTCAAAATGAGAAAGACCATCCTAACCTCTGGCTTTCGGATGAGATGTTAAACTGAGGCCCCGTCTGCTCCCTCTGATGAACATGGCCACTATTTCGAAGAAGAGCAGGGGAGTTTTTCCCAGTGTCCTGGGCTAATATTTAACCTTCGATCAACATCACCAAAAGCAGATTATTTGGTCATTATCACCTTGCTGTTTGTGGGAGCTTGCTGTGCGCAAATTGGCTGACGCATTTCCCACATACAATGGTGACTTCACTTCAAAAGTACTTCATTGGCTGTAAGGAGCTTTGGGATGTCATGCAGTCATGAAAGGTGCTATAGCAATGCAACTCTTTTCTTTGAATACAGTGGAGGGAGTTTTAACTACCTTCCAGGACCTGCAGTGCAGGGGTAGGTGGGGGGACAAGGGCAGGTGCAAGTTAAAATTTCAAAACCTGAAACTCGACCCCACTCTGCCTTGAACGCACCCATTTCCTGTTTTAATGGAGGCAGGCTGGAAGGCGGGGAACTAACCTGCTCTCGGGATGAGGTATTCAAATACGTTAATGAGGCTACATGCCTCAAATTTAAACTCTGTACTGCCCCCCCCCCCCACCCCACCTCCACCCCATGATCCACGATCTCTTCAACTGCACCCCTGAGTGGCAATCTCTACCATCAACCCCCACCCCACCCCCAACACCCCGCTCCACTCCCTGGTTGCGGCCTACTAGTGCTGACCTTTCTGTCTGACAGACAGCAGGCTGCTCAATCTGGCTGCTTGCCAACCAGGAAATGGAGAAAAAGAGTCCACATGAGCCCTTGCCATTAAATGCAGCAGGACCTGCGTTAGCCACATTCCCAGGTTTCCTGGATGCTGCGAACTGCCCCTTGCTCCCTCCCCACCTCCCCATAAATATCGGGGTAATGGTTATGGATGGCTTGCAGGCAGAAGTAAATGATCTTCATTGTCTGATCTGAAAACAGGCTACATTCCATAGATTGCTCCATTTGGCTTAGCTTCAACATATACATTCTACCCTCTCAGCTCTGGCTCCAGAGCAACATTTAAACATAATTGAGCTAAATTTGACTTCAAAGTAACATGCCAATTTAAACCAAACCCAGCGGCCTCTGCAGCAAATTAGTTGAAAATCCTGATTCTTGAAAATATGACCTGACTGTGTGTATCACATGACCTTAACCATGTGTATGTACAACCTGGCTGTGTGTGCGTTGTGGCATGTCCCACCTTTTTTTCAGATTTCAAATGAGTTAATATTTCATCTTTGAAGCCAGATGTTAAGCAATAGAAACAATTTTTTGCAATTTTCTCCCATATCTAAAACTGGCTGAGTCACATTTGTGGCTCCTTTCTAAACCTTTTCCAATACATCATCATCTTTTTAATGCAGCATACCCAAAGCCAGGTTATAACATTGAACTACACACCATTAGCACAACACTGATCAGTCACAGTTTTCACATCACTTAGCTGTAAAAATAAAGCAAGGTTTAAGATAGTGTGATGATTAATTACTGCATTTAGTATATTTGATATGCATTCAGAGATTTTGGACTCGAAACAGCTACTTGAAGGTAAGTCAATGTCAGAGCAGTGGGAGGCATTAAAAGGGGAGATTCAGGGAGTGCGGGTAAGAACCTGGTCATCAGGTGCGAGGCGCTCACGTTGTTACCGTACATGGTGCAGGTCTGGCCCATACTCCACTCCTGAGCCATCTTCCGCTTTATCTGGAGATTGAATTTGGACCGTATCTGCAGGGACATGATATTTAAACCTCTAGATAAAGGGGGGAAAAACGTACCCAGTGTCACCCTCATCCTGATGGCCACCTTTGTGTGCAGCTGCATCAAGCTGTGCGTAGAATCCCAGTATGCAAACACCAAGTGTCACTAAGTGCTGATGTTCTATCTGTCCCCAGTGTTGCGAAGGATGGGTCTGGCCACATTGCTGCAGAACCCTCCATTCAGTTAGACCGTTCTGTACCACCTATCCTTCGTGGAAAAGTTTGTGCAGAAAAACACCTTTGACCACTAATCCATCAGGCAGTGGTCTGCATCGAATGTCCTCAAGGCCCTACGGGAAAAGGAGATGGTGGATCCTGTCGGATGGTTCCCCGAGCAGTCTGCCAAAGTCATTTGGCAGAATGCCTCATCACCAGAACTTTCAAACAAGCACAAAGACGTAACTTGGCTGGTGGTGAGAAGGGCCCTCCCCATCAGATCCTTCCTGCACACCCAGAGACTCACTGCCTCCGCACATTGCCCTCGAGGTGGCTGTGGTGGGGAAGAGACCATCGCTCACCTCCTTCTGGAATGTGTCTTTGCAAAGCAGGTGTGGAAAGAGATGTAGTGTTTTTTGTCAAGGTTCATCCCAAGCAGCTCGGTAACAGAGGAGTCTCTGCTCTACGGGTTGTTCCCAGGGATGTACACCGAGATAAACATCAACTGCATGAAGCTTGCTGGTCTTCCAGTGCAAAGAGTTGTCCACGACCGAGTGTTGCAGACTGGCACATTCCAAGGTCCAGGACTACATGCTGAGGGACGCACTAATGCTTGGGCAGCAGCCACAAAGGCTCAATGGGGAAAGGCCACATTGTTAGGCCCTCCTTCCATAGTGAACTGAGGGGCTGGAATCTGTGTAAAACCCCTCGGGCTGTATGCACAAAAATGTTTTTTGCTTTGTAATGCCAATGTACATTGCATCTAAAATGGAATGGAAGAATTGTGAGGCAATCTGTATCGAAGAAATCTGATCTCCATTGCACTTCCCGAAATGTGAAATTTGAACTGTTTTGTAATGTATTTTTGCAAATTTTTATGAATAAAGTATATTTTTGGAAAAAAAAAGATTCAGGGGATTCAGAGTAAATATGTTCCCCCCAAAAAAAAGGGTGGGATGGCCAAATCTGGAGCCCCCTGGATGTCAAGGCGCTTACAGGGTAAGATAAGGCAGAAAAGGAAAGCTTATGTCAGACACCGAAAACTCAATACTGCAGGAAGCTGAGAGGAGTATAGAAAGTGGAGGGGTGAAATTAAAAAGGAAATTAGGAAAGCAAAAAGAGGGCATGAAAGAATATTGGCAAGTAAAATTAAGGTAAACCCAAAGATGTTTTATCAAGACATTAAAAGAGGATAACTAAGGAAAGAGTAGAGCCCATAAAAGACCAAAAACGTAACCTATGTGTGGAGGTGGAATATGTGGGCATGGTTTTTAATGAATATTTTATGTCTGTCTTCACAAAAGAGGGGGATGATGCAGACATTGTACTTAAGGAGGAGGAGTGTGAAGTATTGGATGTAATAAACATAGGGAGAGAGGAGAGAGGATATCCTTGAAAGTGGATATATCACCAGGCCCAGATGAAATGTACCTCAAGCTATTAAAAGAAGGAAACAGCAGAGGGTCTGACCATCATTTTCCAATCCTCACTGGATACATGTGTGGTGCCGGAGGAGTGGAACTGATAACATTGTACCTCTGTTTAAAAAGGGTTCAAGGGATAGACTGAATGATTACAGGCCAGTCAGTTTAACCTCGATAGTGGGCAAATTATTGGAATCAATTCTGAGAGACAGGATAAACTGTCACTTAGAAAGGCATGGACTAATCAAAGATAGTCAGCATGGATTTGTTAAGGGAGGTAGTGTCTGACTGATAATTGAATTTTTTGAGCAAATAACAAGGAGGATTGATGAGGGTAGTGCAGTTGATGTGGTCTACATGGATTTTAGCAAGGCTTTTGACAAGTTCCCACATGGAAGACCGGTTAAAAAAGAAAAAGTCCACGGGATCCAGGGGAATGTAGCAAGCTGGATACAAAATTGGGTCAGTGGCAGGAAACAAAGGGTAATTGTTGGCGAGTGTTTTTGCAACTAGAAGTCTGTTTCTAGTGGGATTCTACAGGGCTCACTACTTGGTCCCTGGCTTTTTGTGATATATATTAATGATTTGGATATAAGTGTAGGGAAAATGATCAACAAGTGTGAAAATGACACAAAAATTGGCCGTGTGGTTGATAGCAAGGGGAATGGCTGTAGTCAGCAGGAAAATATCAGTGGACTGGTCAAGTGGGCAGAAAAGTGGCAAATGGAACTTAACCCAGAGAAGTGTGAGGTGATGCATTTGGGGAGGTCAAACAAGGCAAAGGAATACACAATAAATGGGAGGATACTGAGCGGTGTAGAGGAAGTAAGGGACATTGTAGTGAATGTCCACAGATCCCTGAAGGTAGCAGGTCAGGTTGATAAAGTGGTTAAGAAGGCAAATGGAATCCTTTCCTTTATTAGCCGAGGTGTAGAATATAAGAGCAGAGAGGTTATGCTGCAATTATATAAAACACTAGTTAGGCTACAACCTTGAGAATTGTGTACAATTCTGGTCACCTCATTACAGAAAGGATGTCATTGTACTAGAGAAGGTACAGAGGAGATTTACGAGGAAGTTGCCAGGACTGGAAAATTGCAGCTATGAGGAAAGGTTGAATAGGCTGGAACAGAGAAGATTGAGGGGAGATTTGATTGAAATGTACAAAATTGTGAGGAGCCTGGATAGAGTGGATAGGAAGGGTCTATTTACCTTATCAGAGCGTCCAGTGACTAGGGGGCATAGATTTAAAGTGATTGGTAGAAAGATTAGAGGGGAGATGAGGAAAGGAAATTCATCCACAAGGTGGTGGGGGTCTGGAACTCACTGACTGAAAGGGTAGTAAAGGAAAAAACCCTCAACTCATTTAAAAGATGTCTGGATATGCAACTGAAGTCCCGTAACCTCCAGCAATACGGACGAAGTGCTGAAAAATGGGATTAGGCTGGGTGGTTTGTTTTTCGGTAGGCGCAAACACGATTGGCCAATTGGCCTCTTTCTGTGCCATACCCTTTCTATGATTCGATGATGTTAAAGTTTGGGTATAAGGGTGAATCATGATCTCTCAACAGACCTTATCCCATTCTTTAACTGTCTGTCCACAGGGAACAATTTATTGAACAATAAACTGTGTTAATATAGATTTGTCACTGGTTTTTCACTTATACATCTCTGTACTTTGCAATCATGTTTGATGACAAAATAAAGATTTCACGTCAAGCACAATAGCAAATGGCAGCAGAAGTGAAATACACATGGCAGTGTAAAAAGATTGGGCTGTGTGAAGAATATGTATGTGAAAATGACTTTAAAAATCTTCAGTCAATATATACATTTTCAGCCACTATCTTAAACTCCCTATCAAAGAGCTTTCAATACTAATGTTCTAGAATTCAAGAAATGTTTACAAATAAAACCTGAAGCAAAGAGCCACTATTGAACATTTACAATTAGAATTTTCTCTAGCAATTGGTTTAATATAGGCAACTCGATCAAATTAACACTTTTACATTTGCATTTCACTTCTACAATTTACTCTGCCCACTTGGAAGAAACACTGAAAGTTAAAATTTTATACAAGATGAAAAAAGTACCAAGGAGAAGAGCTAAGGCGATAAAATGACCAGTGATAAAATGAGTTAAAAGAACAAAATAGGAACATGGAAATCACTAGATGATAAAAGACCAGGGTCCATCCAGTTCATCTTCTACCATTCTGGTGGTCACATGATACAATGATAATGCAGTTATTGACCAATCACAGCAATCAATCTCTATCAATGAGTCTACAACAGACGCAGACATGAGGTGAGAAAAACACCCAGTGCTGGAAAGGTCAGGGATCCATAACTTCCTTCTGAGCACGCTACACTCACCACACACCATGTCTCCAATTACTCATTGCTTCCTGATTCGCAGTCTATGATCAGCTGGCTCTAAAACGCTAAGACTGTAGAGGAGAGGAAAGCTAATGGATTATGTTCTTATGAAGACTTAAAATTAGCCTTTATAGTGACACTGAGGTAATCTTACATAAGAACTCAGAAGGAAAAATTATACAAGCAATGCTGAGGCAGGATTCAACATGGTAGCGACAGCACGTGAGTCTGTCACAATCTTTGCAATTGCTGCTTCGTTTAAACAGGCTTATCTTTGCAAGGAGGTTTCTCGGCACAAAAAGACAGCTGGAAAGGTTTTGGGATACATAGCCACATGCTAAAACAAATAACAGCAGTCGTGGCCTGCTTTGGAGTGACAGAAGAAGAGGCCAGCGGTCTCTTGGCTTCTGTGTATGAGAGTGGGGAAAATGGTGGGGAAGAATGAATGTTGGTACCTTTAGATCGGGGTAAACAGCAGCAGGGGCTGGAAGACATTTTCAGTAGGTATTTAATGTAAGATAATTAAGTTGTTGATAAAAGTACTACCCAACAGCAACAGGGTTAGCATCCTTTCATCAATGAAAGATGAATAATCCATTCTCTTGGTGAACCTTTGTTGATGGCTGTGAAGGCCAATCCCTGAGAGGCAGGTTCTGCCACAAGTGCTGCACTTGAAGCTGTCAAGTGATGCTGTGAGTTGTTATTTTTGATGTTGGCACCTGTTGCCAAACTGGTGTAGCCACTGGTGTGTCGCCATTTCCCTCTTTCGCTAGTGAGTCCTAGGTGCAATGGTCAACATTTAGGGCCTTGCAAGCAACCTTGAAGCAGAGCTTTGGACTCCCACTGGTTGTCTGGTCCCAGCTACCTCATCATACAGAAGGTCCTTGGGTATATAACCATCTTCCATCCTTTGGACATATCCGATCCACTGAAGCCATCTCTGTTTGCTTAGGGCAACATACTTGGGAGCTCTGCCTTTGAGAGGACTGCAACATTTATGATTTTGTCCTGCCAGGATATACACATAATGCAGCAGAAAGCGAAGATGGAAATTATTGAGCTTCTTTTCCTGGTAGCTGTAAGTTGCCCATGTTTCACAGCCATACAGGAAGGTGCTGAGAATACAGGCCTTTTGTTTTATTCGTGGATTTGGAAGGTGCTGTCTATCAAACCATCAGCTTGGTCCTAAGGATCAGCTTGGTGTTATCCCATGTGCATTTCGTGAGTCAGCCAAAGGCTATCAAGGCTGAAAACAGAGACAAAAACACATCGTGTCCTGATCAGAGAACTTCTCTGCGCTGCGCTAGTAGCTCAGACAGAAACTCAGCTACAAAGACCCAACAGCAACAACAGTTTGTATTTATAACGCACCTTTAATCTAGTAAAATGTCCCAAGACCCTTCACAGGAATGTTACCAAGCAAAATGTGACACCGAACCACATGAGGAGATATTAGGACAGATGGAGGGAGGTTTTAAAGTGTGTTTTAAAAGGAGGAAATGAGGTAGAGAGGCAGAGGTTTAAGAAGGGAATTCCAGCCCAGGCAGCTGAAGGTACAGCCACAAATGATGGAGCAATTAAAATCGGGGACCAGCATTGGAGGAACGCAGAGATCTCAGAGGGTTGTGGGGTTGGAGGAGATTACAGAGATGGGGAGGGGCAGGGCCATGGAGGTATTTGAAAACAAGGATGTGAACTTTAAATTGGAGCCATTGCCAGACTGGGAGCCAGAGTAGGGACAGCAGTGATTGATGAACAGGACTAGAAATCCTGGGGCGAGTAACTCACCTCCTGACTCCTGAAGCCTGCCCACCATCTACAAGATACAAGTCCGGAGTGTGATGGAATACTCTCCACTTGCCTGGATGGGTGCAGCTCCAACAACACTCGAGAAGCTTGACACCATCCAGGACAAAGCAGCCCACTTGATCAGCACTCCATCCACAAACATTCACTCCCTCCACCACCAACGCACAGTGGCAACAGTGTATACCATCTACAAGATGCACTGGAGCAACGCACCAAGGCTCCTTAGACAGCACCTTCCAAACCCGCAACCTCTACCACCTAGAAAGCCAAGGACAGTAAATGCATGGGAACTCCACCATGTGCAAGTTTGCTTCCAAGCCACACACCATCCTGACTTGGAACTATATCGCCGTTCCTTCACTATGGCTGGGTCAAAATCCTGGAATTCCTTTCCTTTCAACACTGTGGGTGTACCTACCCCCCACATGTACTGTAGCAGTTCAAGAAGGCAGCTCAGCACCACCTTCTCAAGGGCAATTAGGAATGGGCAATAAATGCCGTCCTAGCCAGTGATGCACTCATCCCATGAATGAATAAAAGAAAACTTGTTGCGAGTTAGGAGGCAGGCAAACAGAACTTTAGATGATCTCAACTTTACAGAGGGTGCAAGGGGAGAGGCTGGCCAGGAGAAACTGACCCAATGTAACCTTCAGTCAGCAGACCAGAAGGCCCAAGTATGATTCCTGTTGCGAGGTTGAGTTGGCTTGTATCAGCCATGGCTGCAGTTGAGAAGGGATTACAGTCCAGGGGCTCCATTTGGAAAGGAATATATGTGGACATGGAAGAGTAGATTGAGGGTGAAACTAGGAGCTGTACTGTTGAATTGGGCAAATTCAGCAAGCTGTGAAATTTTTCAATATTTGGAGGCTTTGCCCAGTGTGTGTGAGCCTCGTCAAAGCTCTTCATTTCAATTATATGTAAATTTGTCCCACACTGAAATTTTTTTCACCTGTTCACCTTTCCCTTGCTACTCACTTGTTTAATACAGATTATTAAAGATGTGATTGATAATTTAAAATTTTGTCAGTTTTTATGTTCTTCACATACCTGTGCCTGGATTATATTTGGCAATGCATGTTTTTGCATTGCAAGGCTCCTTCAGCAGACAGGGTTTCCTCCCAGCACTGTTGACCATGGTAGCTACTTCATTTACAGCAACCAGTGGTCAGTGTGGGACTTTCAATGCAGTTCTGGGAGTTGGAAGACAAGGAGAGGCAAGAAAGACAGCTACAACTGCGAAGCTTCTACTGCCTTGACTCCCACAACTTGAAGGGCAGATTCTCAAGGTGATTCAGAATTAGGAGCTTAGCAAATACGTAGTCACTGGTCCAATTTATCTCTCTGATGTCTGCAGCCTCATCCTTTTAAAATCATGCAAATCACACACTTGCATTGAGACTATAACCCCACCCTGTGATGACTAAGCAGAAATGCAAGTGGTTTCTGATTGGTACTTTCACCTGGCACAGAGGCGACAGTTGCTTAGGATATTGGAAACATTTTTAAGCCTCCGCTGCAAAATTCCAGCTGAAATGTTGTCAACATTCCATAGTGCAAGTTTGAATGACGTGAGATGTGTGTCAGTGCATCTACTGCCTTCTTGCTGCTACAGTGTCATGTTCTGAGTACAGTGTGCTATGGGGGCAGACTTAATTTGAGTCACACTTGAGTGGCACTCTTCCTCAGGTTTGAGAATTTCTTCCTTAACTGCTCCCATTTGTGAGACTGCATTCACTGTATCAACTGCCTGTTGTCATTTTCCGGGGTGGGGGGGAGGGTGGGGGGGATGGGGGAGGAGGATCTGCTCCAACCCTCCTCTGCGGCTCTTCTTTCTGCAGAACACCCAACCTGTCACCATCAGAGAGGGCCACATTCCCTTTCTGAACTTCCATAGCTCCTCTCCAATGCTGTCAAATCGACCAGGTCAGTTAGAGTGGGCTAGGGGCCTTTAAAGAGCTACTGCTTTTATGGTTCTCTGGTCCTTACTTTCATTACATTCTCTGACTGAAGTGAATAAGAAATACGTGGAAATTATTATCAATGGCTGACATCCCTTAATCGATCAAAGTCAGCTATTCTCTCTCTAATTATCCTCAGACAACCAGCTTCAGCTGCTTCATCAATGATCTTCCCTTCATCATAAGGTTAGAAGTGGGGATGTTCACTGATGATTGCACAGTACCATTCATGACTCCTCACATACTGAAGCAGTCTGTGCTTGCATGCAGCAAGACCTGAACAACATTCAGTCTTGATAATTATTAAGTGGCAAGTAACATTCATGCCACACAAGTGCCAGGCAATGACTATCTTCAACAAGAGAGAGTTTAATGATCTCCCCTTGACAGTCAACAGCATTACCATTGCTGAATCCCCCACCATCAATATCCTAGAGGTCACCATTGACCAGAAACTTAACTGGACTAGTCATATAAATACTGTGGCTATAACAGCAGGCCAGAGGCTGGAAATTCTGTGGCAAGTAGCTTACCAAAGCATGTCCACCATCTACAAGGCACAAGTCAGAAGTGTGATGGAAGACTCCCCACTTGCCTGGACCGCAGCAATTCAAGAAAGCAGTTCACCACCACCTTCTCTGAGGCAATTAGGGATGGGTAACAAATGCTGGCCTTGCCAGTGATGCTCACATCTCATGAATGAATAAAAAAAAATTGTGCAAAGAATCACAATCTCAGGGAATTGTGAATTGGTTCTAGAGTAATAACAAGAAGATCAGGCTCACAGGCAATCTCCTTTACTGACAATTAGCCTTCCAACATTCACCGTCTAGACTTGCTTAAGAATATCCACTTCTGGTGCTTATGGAATTGTACAGAGAAGGTAGAAAAACTGGGGAGTAACAGGCCCAAAGCCCAACTTCTGGTGGGGGCAAGTACTCAGCCGCATGGATTGGTTGGACCGAATGGCCTGTTTGTATGCTGTATATTCAATGTAACCCTATGTAATACATGATTCACCCCTCACCTGCATACTACTCTTTTAGTTCTATCATCATTCCATTTGGCCGATTTTATGGGAATTCATATCAATATAATCCCAAAGATTACAAGGAACATCGTTATATTTAGGTTAAAATTTCTGGAGGTGCCATTGGATCATGGATCCTAACTCCAGGAGTTTCCTTTTTGCCTTATAAGGGATAGAATCTCTATCCACTCTTTACAAGAAAAATGACAGCATGAAGGCGGAGTGAGGGGCAGGTTCAGCCTGCTTTGGAAGCTCTTCCTTCTGTGACACAGTTGGGACCTGGTGTGTCAGCAGAGGATGGCACACCCAGTGAGGCAAGTGTAAATATGGGCACAGCTGATAAGCTTCAGGTGCATGGTTGTGGCCTGGACCCCTGAACAAAGCCCCCACATTTTTTTTTAAGTGAGGAGATTTCCCCCTCTAGTCCAGGGGGCTGGAGAGGACACAGACAGGATTCAGAAGGCCTGGGAGATGAGCCCAGCGTTTGGACGGCACAGAGGTCTCGCCCACCATGAGCAGCTGAGCACAAGAAATGCAACCAACGTAACACCTATCCCATGCTAATGTAATGCTCTAGCAAGGTCCCAGAAACTCTGAAGGGGCCAGTTTTGGAAGATACTGGAGTGTACTTCCTATAGAATTTTGTCCCTCTTAGGGGTGAATTTTCTAGAATTTTTGCAGCTCTTCTGTCAAGGTTATCACAGGTGATAGGGAGAACCCGCTCAGATATTCACCCCATGGTGTGTACACGATTACTGAAAGGCAGAGATATCAACAGTTATTACGGAAAGCAGCTAGGCTATAATGAGAAACAGTCCTTGCAGATCAAATGCTTAATTTCACATGACTATTTAAATGTTTTATGGCCTAAAACCTTTCAAGTGCAGTTTGAATTATTATGACTATTTTGTGATGCGAAAATGACAGTACTTTAAACTCTGCAGTGGCGGTGTGGGTGGGGGTTCTTCTGCTCCTTGAACATCACCTGGAGAAACAACGTCACTGACGTCACTTTGCCACAGCTTTTCCGCCCAAGTCACAGCAGATGATCGGGTGAACCTGTGAGGAATTTCACTCCCATTGTCCTTTGCAAAGGTGTAACTGTTACTTTGCTTGGATATGGGAGTTTCTAGACTGCCTTCTAATACAGACATCACTCTGGTGCTGATTGGGTACTATTTAGTATGCCAGTGAAGTATCAGCTCCACGGGCACAATGGCAATCCACATGGAGCAATGCATGCTATTATGAAAGTGACACTGTTTTGTTAAAAATAAGTTTTTAAAAAAGGAATTGGGCGGCACAGTGGCGCAGTGGTTAGCACCGCAGCCTCACAGCTCCAGCGACCCGGGTTCAATTCTGGGTACTGCCTGTGTGGAGTTTGCAAGTTCTCCCTGTGTCTGCGTGGGTTTCCTCCGGGTGCACTGGTTTCCTCACACAGCCAAAAGACTTGCAGGTTGATAGGTAAATTGGCCATTATAAATTGCCCCTAGTATAGGTAGGTGGTAGGGGAATATAGGGACAGGTGAGGATGTGGTAGGAATATGGGATTAGTGTAGGATTGGTATAGGATTAGTATAAATGGGTGTTTAATGGTCGGCACAGACTCGGTGGGCCAAAGGGCCTGTTTCAGTGCTGTATCTCTAAATCAAAATCAAATTTGGTTAAGCTAAATAAATGTTTTAATCAAGAGGACAGTGAGGGTTGGATTGACAACAGTGTTACTGTTTGTCACCTAGCTTGGGCTAGGCTTAGGGCAGCAGCCATGGCAACAGGGGCAGAAAATTGACAACTCTCCCTTGATTGGACAAGCCTAGTAGCAGGCACAGAATATCTCGGTGAGCAAAAACTGTCAAGCTCTTCGGCTGTTAATCAGTGCGTGCTTCAAGCCTGGAGGAGAAGTCAAGAAAGCACAGAAGACCACAACCCAGCTTCATTTTCTAATATCCCTGAAGGATCCTGTGAAGTCCACCATGAATTCACCTTGGTTCCTGTATTCCAAGAAGGCCTACTAAATTACTTTCAACACTGCCTGAACAGAACTAATTTCTGGAAGGTTCTAAAGATCCTAAAGGTTTGTGTGCTCAGAAAATTGGACTGTATGCCAGGTTGGAACAACATATCTCATCTGCTGTTTACTTCAAAAAATGAGTAAGTTATTTTTGTTTGTAACAGAGCTCTGATCTAAAAATCCTTTTTTACTTTTTCTTGTTAACCGATTTATGTATAGGAATATATATGTGCGTATGTGTGAGTGCGAGTGTGAAGGGAGTAAGGTAAAAAGTGACTGTAAAAATTGGTTAAGGTAGTAAAGAGGACTTCTAAAAATTTAAGGCTGGATATTTAAATTTTGATCTATGTGCTATTGTTTTACTTCATTACTAGTTAAGACTTGTTTTATAATAAACTGTTAATTTTGTTGTTCAGTAAAGAAACCTGATTAGTGTGATCTATTCTGGGGCGAAAAATAGTGTATCTGATTGACTGTTTCAACAAGTGGAAAATTTAAAGAATATGTTGTGACTTGTGGAGAAGTGGGACTGAATTAACATTGCACTCCTCCTGCCTTGTTCGTAACAATGGCAAAACCCTTCTGAATGTATGTTCGGAAGGTGCATGACATTATGTGGTCCTCAACAACAAGTGTTTTGATGTCATCAATGTGGCCATGTTCTGAAGTCCTCTCATGTTGCCAACATGTGTCATTTTGAGTGCTTTAAAGGAACTCTTCAGGGAAATCTCACAGTGAAGTACATCAATTGCAGTCTTTATCCTGATCCCCATTCACTTTCAAATGCCACGCCGTTCTGAGATGACACAAGATGAACGAGTGCTGCTATCCCAACTGCAGCTGAACAGAGTGCTAACTACAAACCAAATCATAATAGCCCAAATGCACTCCCTCCCTTTGGGCAGTCCGATTACACTGCTTGTGATTGAAAACCATGCAGAGTCACTGCTGTGTGAGCATCTCTGCAGCGGGTGAATAAATAAGTAGAACAGGCCAGTTGTGAAGTGGAATAAATTAGTGTGTTCACTGAGGCGAGAGATACCAATGTTGGGCAATCAAACCTTTTTGGTACACCACCCCATCAAACAGACACCAGGCATTCAAGGGTCAAAAAAGAGTATGGCCGCATCTACATTGTTACATCAAACACTGGCCCTGGGGAGTGTTGTTGAGCAGAGAGACATTGGGGTGCAAGTACATAGTTCCCTGAAAGTGGCAACATAGGTAGACAGGGTGGTGAAGAAGGCATATGGCATGCTTGCCTTCATCGGCCGAGGCATTGAGTACAAAATTTGGGACGTCATGTTACAGTTGTACATAACGTTGCTTAGGCCGCATTTGGAATACTGTGTGCAGTTCTGGTCGCTGCACTACAGGAAAGATGTGATTAAGTGAGAGAGGGTGCAGAAAAGATTCACACGGATGTTGGTTTGGGGGGCTTGAGTTATAAAGAGAGATTGGATAGGCTGGGTCTGTTTTCCCTGGAGCAAAGGAGGCTGAAAGGGGACATGATAGAGGTATATAAAATTATGAGAGGCATAGATAGGATAGCCAGAGTCTGTTTCCCATGGTAGGGGTGACTAAAACTAGAGGGCATAGATTTAAGGTGAGAGGGAGGAGGTTTAAAGGGGATCAAAGGGGTAAATTTTTCACACAAAGAATAATGGGTATCTGGAATGAGCTGCCTGAGGAGGTGGTGGAGGCAGGAGCAGTAGCAACATTTAAGAGGCATCTGGACAGGTACTTGAATGAGCAAGGCATAGAGGGATATGGAATTAATGCAGACAGGTGGGATTAGTATAGATAGGCATTATGGTCGGCATGGACGCGGTGGGCCGAAGGGCCTGTTTCTATGCTGTATGACTCTGACTCCCAGGTCAAGTCCTGAGGTGTTGTAGATTTCTGGTGGTTAAGATTTCAGATTGGAGGTGGTGAGACATTTTCAGTTCTCTGCAGTACCAAGCTGAAGTGTAGAATCCATAGCTGGTTTCCTTCCTTATTTTAGCTGGATCTTTCCACAGACCCTGGCTCAACTACCATCTGTGATGGCACTGTGATCTAGAACATAAGAACATAAGAACTAGGAGCAGGAGTAAGCAATTCAGCCCCTCGAGCCTGCTCCGCCATTCAATACGATCATAGCTGATCTCAGCTTGGCCTCAACTCCACTTTCCTACCCGTTCTCCATAACCCTTCAACCCATTTCTAATTAAAAATCTGTCCATCTCCTCCTTAGATTTACCCAATGTCCCGGTATCCACTGCACTCTGGGGTAGTGAATTCCATAGATTCATGACCCTTTGAGAGAAGCAATTTCTCCTCATCTCTGTTTTAAGTCTGCTACCCCTTACACTAAAACTATGACCTCTCATTCTAGATTGCCCCACAAGAGGAAACATCCTCTCTATGTCTACTTTGTCAATCCCCTTAATCATCTTATATACCTCAATTAGATCTCCTCTCATTCTTCTAAACTCCAGACAGTAAAGACCTAAACTGCACAATCTCTCTTCATAAAGATAAGCGCACCCCCCCCCCCCCCCCACCCCGCCCCCCCACCGACCGCCCCAATCTCTGGAATCAATCTAATGAACCTCCTATGAACTGCCTCCAATGCAACTACATCCTTTCTCAAGTAAGGGGACCAAAACTGTATGCAATACTCCAGGTGCCTACTCTCTTCTCTCTCTCTCTCTAGACAGCTACCTTTTAAGGTAAAA
The DNA here is from genome assembly GCF_036365525.1 of Heterodontus francisci. Lineage (NCBI taxonomy): Eukaryota > Metazoa > Chordata > Chondrichthyes > Heterodontiformes > Heterodontidae > Heterodontus > Heterodontus francisci. The sequence goes on from NC_090377.1 coordinate 110,503,257, forward strand.
GTTCTCTCACATTAGCTTCTGTTAGGAGATGCATGACCCTGTCCCTTGTTGTGACCACAAAATGGGCCTGGATGTGGAATTCATGGTCATCCATTAATGTCTGGGTGAGTACAATCCGGTTATGATTTGGCCACTTCACACCTTCTTTGTTTTTGAAGAACCCATTCAATTCAGCATTGTCTCTTGATGGTTTCAGGATGGGTGTAATTGCCACCTCTAGCCTCGAATGTATCCTTTTGTCCTTAACAGATAGGAAGATTATGTTCAAATGCACAGGCCAGGTCATCTGAGCTTTGGCAGCCATCTTTTGCAGCATTGTTCACCTTTTTTTAAAAGGTAAAGTCAATTTTAAAGAGTCCACCTTGAATAAAATATGTATCTTAAAGCAAGAATATGATATGTCTTTTTTGGGCATGACAGGAGGAAAGAGAATTGTGTTTGGATAATGGGTCTAAATAGCAATGACAAAGATTTGTAAGGTGAATGTACTAGAAGTGTTGGAAAAATTGGTCCAAAATTCAAAGGACAAAGGATCTTTGCCATCTGCTCCCAGAACCATGTCCCCTCTCATTTCATGGTGGGTGAGCTTCTGTCATCTCTAACTAAAGGCACAGCATGAAACTGAGTCAGGTTTTTAAAACATCTTTTATTTATGTCAATGAAAAACAATGTCTTTCCTGCAATTTAGAGTCAAGATGGGATCTCCAGTTGAGCTTCCGTTTCAGTTTTCCCAAATAGTTTGATGTGGCAGCTACACAAACCTGCAGGCCAGTAATCCCAGCACTTGGATTACAATTGCACATTGGAAATTTTTGCCACTGACCCTAGAGTCCTGGATGAAGGAGAATTCTCCTAATTTACATGAAAATGGTAGATGCCCAGACATCTATATTGATTAGAGATACAGCACTGAAACAGGCCCTTTGGCCCACCGAGTCTGTGCCGAACATCAACCACCCATTTATACTAATCCTACACTAATTCCATATTCCTACCAAACATCCCCACCTGTCCCTATATTTCCCTACCACCTACCTATACTAGTGACAATTTATAGTGGCCAATTTACCTATCAACCTGCAAGTCTTTTGGCTTGTGGGAGGAAACCGGAGCACCCGGAGAAAACCCACGCAGACACAGGGAGAACTTGCAAACTCCACACAGGCAGTACCCAGAATCGAACCCGGGTCCCTGGAGCTGTGAGGCTGCGGTGCTAACCACTGCGCCACTGTGCCGCCCCTATAGATGCTATATGGTGCATCTAGGACACCAGCTATGTTTGTGGACACAAAATGATAGAAGGAGAAAGTGGAGGAGTGCCAGACCAGAGAAAAATAACTGGTGCTCTCTGTGTCTCTCTTTGTAAAGTAAATACATATCCGTCTGGCCTAAATATCCAGTTTCACAACTCTACATCATAACCACTACAGCTGTTGGTGATGGTTCTGCTGTAGCCATTTCACACCTCCTCTAAACCTATCTTTTGTTTCTTTACTTGTCCCATTTTCATCTCCTTTTGACTTGCACCATCATCCCTTTTGTCATTGAATCAACCCTCCCTTCCACCCTATCCAGACCTTCCCCTTTATTACTTCCTCCCCAACGTCCCGCATTTTCTTTGGCTCTGCCACCTATTTGTATGTAGTATTGATGTCACTGACAGTATTGCAAATGATTTATATTCATCAATATCATGAATCCTTCCACATACTTCTGCGAACCCTGCTGGCACTGTGGTGAGGTCAGGTAATATCAACATGTTTGCTGTTTCTCGCATAGAGAACTTGGACTTGGCAATGCGTAGTGCCGTTCACAGCCAGGTGTGTGAACATGCCATTAGGGAGGGGAAGGATGAGCAGCATTACTAGTTTCCTACGACCTTTCTCTTGTTGGTGCTAATGCCAGTAGCTGGTAGCAATGTCACAATTGCAGCCAGATTTGCATCTTTGATCATGAGACTAATATGGACAAGGTACGCCATTCAACTCTGGCATTTGAAGGGGACTTACCCTCACTCTCGCTCACTGCATCACAGCACTTAACAGTTTGTTTCATAATTGATTTCAGAATTGAGGCCTCCACTGCTCGCTCTGGAGGTCTATTCCATATGTTTGTCACATTTTCTGTGAAGTGGAACTTCCAGATATCTGTCTGAAAAAATCTGGGATTCTCTCTTACAAGAGGCTGTGGATGCTGAGGGGTCAATTGATATTTTCAAGACTGAGATTGATTGATTTTTGTTAGGTAAGGATTAAAAGGGATATGGAGCTAAAGCCAGCAAATGGAGTTGAGGTACAGGTCAGTCATGAACTAATTGAATGGCAGAACAGAGTCAAGGGGCTGAAAAGTCTTCTCCTGTTCCTAGTTTTGAAATGATGTCTCCTTGTTCATGTTCCCTCTAATGCTGGCAATACAGCAATTGCTTCATTTGCTGTAAAGGACACAAGCTGTACAGTAATACCTCCCCTACTGCACTCCCTCTCTCCCGCTCCCTCTCCCTGAGAATGAGAACCACTTACTGCAGGAAGGGGAACAGACTGCCCATCAAAATCCGATGACTCTTAATCACAATCAAACCCTTATCTTATGTTACTTTTACAGAACCCAAATATAGCAGCAGGGTTCAATAAATACTTTGCCATTAGCACTGCAGAGAACTATCAAGGTTTCAGCTGAAACGTTTATATTAGTGTCAAGCAACGCGCCAGATTGAGACAGTTACACAGTCAGTAAGGCCCAGAGCCATGCTGTTTACAGACGGGCTACTATGCAGTTAAAGACTGGCTCCAAAAACATGTAGACCCTGGAGGGTAAATAAAGTATTTATTTTACTGTCAGAACAGTGTGGATTGGTGCTGGGTAATTATATAGTGAATAGTAGGCTGTGGATTTGGTAGTGAAGACAGATTTGTGCATTGACTCAGCAGGCTGCATTGCTGTAAAGTGCTGCTGGGTAACAAGCATTGCAATCTGAATGCTACAAGGTGGGAGACAGAGACGCCTCATTCATTTCCATCTGCTGTTCCCCAACAACTGAAAGTGGAAATGAGTCATTGCAAGCCTGCGGAGGAACAGGTGAATTTCCTGTATTGTTCTCGTATCCCATCTAGAACCTCCCGTTCCTCTCCAAACTCTTCCCTTAAACGTGCTGTCACCTTCCAAATCCATGTCACTGTTATAATGTAGGAAATGCCGCAACCAATTTGCATACAGCAAGCTCAAAAAGATAGGAAGGAGATAAATGATCTATTTTTATGATGCTGGTTGAGGGGTAAGTGTTACCTGGGGGACACCAATAGTGTTCCTCTCCACTTCAGTATTGTCTTTCACATGCAACTGAGAGGGGAGATAAGGCTTTGGTTTAACGTCTCATCTTAAAGATCGCACCTCTGATGGTCCAGCAGTCCCTCAGAGCTGAACTGAGGTATCAGCCTAGATTATATGCTCAATGGGGTAGAATTTGGTACTCATTGTGGCTTTTTTCAGGGCACTGCCACATTTTTAAAGGCAACTTTACAGGCATTCTGGGCAGCAGCCTTAAACATGTGTTAGGCACCTTACATGAAAGGACTAAGGCCTAGTTTAAGACTCCCCAAGAAACTGGATCGGGATCAGCAAAGTCGATACTGAGTCTGCTCTGCTTAAGATTTTTCAGTCTACCTGTGGCTGCCTATGAAATGAAAGCAATTCTTTTTTTAAAAAGCTATCAGTAATCACGATCTTCCCTCAACTGCTGCCATTCCGCCCAACTGGGAATGTATCTTCAGTCTCATTGCCAGTGAGGCAAGCAGGAAAAGCTGCTAATGCAGGAATTATCAAGGCCAGCAAGCTCCCTTAAATTATTGAAACAAGGTCTGGGGCCAGTTTCAGGCCAAACTTAGGCAACCTGGTTGGGGCCTAGTCTCTGCAGTGGGACTTGAACCCATAACCTTTGGCTCAGAAATCAGAGTGTTGCCATGGCTGACACCCGATAGCTTGTAAAGGCATAAGGGGGAGCTCTTTGTTCCCCCACTCCCCTCCAAAAGAACTTTATGTTGAAAGAAATGTTAATCTCCTGTGTAGATCTGAAGGATATTTGTGAATGTATCATTTTATCCCAAGGAAATTTACTTTTAAGCACATACCATGGGCTGGATTTTCAGAGCCCCGCCAACGCTCTTAGCAGCAGGCGACAAAATGGCAGCCCGCACATGTGGGCCACACACCACAGAGCCGCCGTGATCTCCCACATGGCGGCTCACTTAAATAGCCAGGGCAGCCCGCCCGCCCCCTCCAATCTCGTGGAGGGGGCAGGCTGTCTGACGCTGGCAATGGCGTCAGCTGACTGTGCACAGGTGCTGGCGCCCTTTTTAAAGGGCAGCCAGCTCTGCCAGTCAATTTGGATTTTTAAAGTCGTATCCCTCCCGCAAAACCTACCAAATAAAATTGTAACGCCCCTTTCCCACCCGTCAATAGCAATTACAGTGACTACTTGCCCTTACCCCGTCAAAACACTTACCTTTGAAATCTGACCCTCCCAGCGGTCGGGGGGGGGGGGGTGGGGTGCGCTGCCACAGAGCCTCGCCACCGCTGGGAGAATCGGGCTGGGCCCTCCCGTCGCGGGCTCCATGGCAGGCCTCTGCCGGAACTGTCTTCCAGCCTCCCCCTGCCACAGAGCACGACATCAGGGGCCCAGTAAAATCCAGCTCCTTGTCTTTGCTTACAGAATGCAAATACAAATGGACAACCTGTTTCATACAGTCTCTGTACTGTATTTCTGTATCTCCGCCGTATGAGTCTAAATTAACTGTCCTTGAATTCTTCACACTGTGCATGAGATTAAAATAGTCCTCTTCCCTCAGGAGGGAGAACAGAATGGCCACTTCTGTTAAAGTAAAAGGTAATTTCTTGAGGGAAAATGAACAGTCTCCCACATTCCCTTGCATTACAAAACTTTATTAGAAGTCACATTTATTCACCCCTATATTTCTTTTGATGTGTTGAGCTGTTTATTGCAGTCACAAGCTGACAAGGTAGAAAGAGATGTCAAAGGTCAGTTGACCCAAACAGTTCATCCATCCAGAAAAAAACTTAGCCCCTGGATCATAGCATTTGACAGTTTCTCCAACAGCACTGGGGGATTTGCCTCCACAACGATACCCAGATCATTCATTATATGAAGGAGTTTGGCATCGGTTCCTAAAATATTCCTTTCACCTTTATTTGAACCTGTCCCTCATTGTCTGACTGTTATGGTTTAGTGCAGCGTTGTTCCAGATTTATCTCTTTGGCGCTGTTTGCTAGCTTATACATACATACCAACCTAGAATACTAGCAAAAGCTGTCCAACTGTTTAAAATAAATAGCTGACCAAGCCCACAAAAAGCTGTCGGCTCAACAATGGCCCTGGTGGATGAAAACATGTAGTTACACAGCCTTTGCAGTTTAAGTGCTAGACATACAAAGCATTCTTTCACTTGGATTGTAAATACATAAATACATAAAAATACAGAAGGCTGAAGGGGAAACTGAAATATTGAAGGAGCAAACTAAGTGATGCATTTCCAGGTGGTCCAGTGGCCTCTTTTCCCAGAAAAACGTTTTTATTGGCGTTTGCAGAATAAAACGATACATTCTTGTTCAGTTTAAGTACTTTTATATTCACAATTAATGCATTTTTATGAAAGGGAAAACATTTGGATTTTCAACAAATCAACCAAAAATTACCTCAACATTCACTGTTCCATTTCCAACTGTGTCCACCCCCACACCACCATCCCACCATCCCAGTTCACAGAGAGACTCTATCCTCTCCAGACCCAGTTCACAGAGACACTGAGTAGAAAGTGTACCTCATTGCATCCATTTCCTGAGTGGAAAACAAGGGCAAAAAATACCAGTTTTGTGTGATTATCCCCTATTGGGTCGGGTAATTTGCCAGGCATTCCTGCTGACTGCCTAAAATAGGCATTAGGCCCCTGACATCTGTTAAGCAGGGGCCTAATGTCTCTTTTGAGATCTCTTTCTGAAATTGGGCTGCTGCTTTTCCTGCCATGGATGCTGCCTGAGAAGCAGGCAACAACAAAAGTGAAGCAGAAACGCTCCTCCTGGCTCGACAGCACTCCTGAGGCCACCACGATCAATCACTTCCCATTCTCCTTCCCCCTTAGAATGCATTTCCTCCCGTCTGTTGCCACCTGAGTCCGATAGCTAATGCAGCCCAAGTTTGCTGAAATACGTCCCGTGCCTTAGTGGTGTTAGTTTGCCCATTTTTCTCTAGTTGCTATGTTCAAGCTTGTCACAGGTCAAGTGGTTCTGTTAACCTGTTTGATTTCCAGTGGGTGGCTTAACTTACTGCCATGGGCAAATGCAGACATGAAAAAGAGTTAAAGTGCAGGTTACAACTTGGGCAGAAAATACAAGTCATGATCACTGTCCTGGGTAACCTCAATAATGGGACAAGATGCAGTAATTTAGCCATTGTGCCAAATTGTCAGCTATGACTCTGAGTCAGAAGGTTGGACAAAGATTTGAACACAAAAATCGAGGCCAACACTCCAATACATTGTTGAGGGAATGCTGCACTTTTGGAGGTGCCGTCTTTTGGATGAGACATTAAACCAAGGCACTGTCTGCCCTATTGGGTAAAATATCCCACGCTACTAATTCGAAGAAAAGCATGGGAGAGTTTTCTTTGGTATGTTTGGCCCAATATTTATCCCCAACAAATATCACTAAAATAGGTTATCTGGTCATTATCACATTGCTGGTTGTGAGAGCTTGCTGCACGCAAATTGTGGCTGTCGTGTTTCATACATTACAACAGTGACTACATTTGTAATGCGCCTTGGGACGTCCTTAGGTTGTGAAGGTGCTAAAGAAATGAAAATCTTTTGCTCTTTCATTGTTTCTCTGTCAAAGCTGCACTCTTCCCAATATCATTTTGATCCTGAACTCCTGAATTTCCACAATCATCCCAGAATTTCAAAATACCGCAAATGTGCACACACTCAAACGTACCTGGAATATGCCCCTTCGTAGCACGTGATGCATAATGGCAGCTAGGTTGTTGTGGTGTCGCACATCCCTTGCAATAGGGTTTTGAGGCCTGGAATGTCTGGTGATGTGAATTACGAGGCTGGATCTGTTTTAGATAAGTTAAACTGTCATTGGAGTCAGCCTTCAATAGCTAATGCTCTTTCTAATTCTGAGTGCGAGCTTCATAATGGATAAGTACATATTGAACAGGACAGAGAGGAGATGCCAAGCATTCCTGGAGTTCAACAAACACACTCCAGACCCCACCCTGGGAGCCAGACATTCTGTGTGCTATACTAAGGAGCACACTTTTGGGAATGTCTGATAATGCAGCATCGATACATTGGCAGTCTAAATTCAGCAGCACTGTAACAGGAAACCTTTTAATGAGACTGGTTTATGTATAGGAGCACATTATGCCCACAGAGCAGTAGATTAAAAGTGTGGTTTAAAGGAAGTTTTAATTTGTGTCTAACTAACGTCCTCTTTATATTACAGTGCTGCTGCTAACAATAGCTCCGGCTTCTGCCACAGTGCTGTATATAAATTATGCAGGGTCATAGTGCCAGGAGTGCCAGAGCCTATCTTAGTAAGTAACTCTAAAGACCCAGCATTATTACTGGCCATGAGTTGGTAATGTGTTCCTGCACTGCAACCCTGTATGGACCCCTTCCCAGCCATTGACAAAGTTCCACACCAGAGAATGAATCCCATTTGCACTTTGCCTAGACTGCGCTGGTCTCCATTGTCCCTCAGTGCACCAGTCTTTCAGGTAAGACATTAAACTAAAACCACGTCCGCCCTCTCAGGTGGAGGTAAAAGATCCCATAGCCACTACTTTGAAGAAAGCAGGGGTGTTCTCCCCAGTGTCCTGGTCAATATTTATCCCTCAATCAAAATCACTAAGATGAGAAATTTGGTCATTATTACATTGCTGTTTATGGGAGCTTGCTGTGCATAAATTGGCTGACGTGTTTCCTACATTACAACTGTGACTACACTTCAAAAGATACTTCATTGTCTATAGAGCAATTTGCAATATCCTAAGGTCGTGGAAGGTGCTATATAAATGCAGGTCTTTTTTTAAATTCACAAAGCTTGCCTTTGTTTATAAATCTCTCCTTTGGCATTCCCCACCTTTACACTGCCCTCCAGCTCATGCCCCATTGTCTCTGATAATCCCCTTCTGACATTCCTCACTTGATTGTTGACCTTCAGTTCTCTTGGTCTTATTATCCGAAACTCCCTCCCTTAACTTCTGGACCACACTACTATCCTCTTTGCCACTTAAAATCATCTGTCTATTCAATCAACTTTTGTAATGTTCTTCGACTGCTGAGCTCCTACGTGAAGCACCTTCGATTAAAGTATTGTAGGAACACAGCAAGTTGCTTTTGTCCCCCCTTCAAACTCGTGCATACTGCGCTATATCACTCTTACTGCCAGTGCACTGAAATACAACCAGCAATACAAATTGTCAGATTCCACAGCACCAAAACTCCGCAACATTGCAGACCACTTCTTTAGACGGGGTTCTGAATAAAAGGGAGAGCAAAAGGCTTCTTCAACCAAACCTTTATCGGATTGCTTATCTTCAGAATTTTCCAATAGCAGGACTCTTTTTAAATAACTTTATAAATAGAACTTCTTTAAAAAATAAAGGAGGTCATGAGTTCTAGGTGGCAAAGTGGGCTAGATACGGGCCTTTAAACTCTGGGTCCTGGGGTCAAACCCTTTAAGTGGCAAGGCTAGATCTTTGGGCATGGTTTGGAAATGCACCAGATTGTTCTCTCTCTCTCTCTGTCTCTCACTCACGGTCTCTTCAGTATTCTGCCAGCCATCTCCTTTGAAAAGAAATTGAAACTCCTAACAGCTCCTGTGTCACAGAGCCCCTTGAAAAACTTACTGTAATGCACAAAACCTCTCCAACTAGATTCAGGATTCTAATTTCAACTTAATGATCGCAATATTAAATCCTTCCTATTTCATAACACAGGAGCACAGTCCTCCGGTGCCTTAGAACCCAATTTATAGCAGATGAATCCATCGAGCCTTTTGAATTAATTCTTTCTCCCTCATTTTCAAGGTCATGTCCTTACAAAGTGTACGAGCTGTAGACAATATGGAATTACTCGACGCTCACTTTAGATCGTGTTCTTTTGAATTTGAACCACTGTGTTGAATAGATTTAGTTCTTCACCTGCTCTTTATTATATTCCAAGGGGAGCAGGAAACAACAACTCCCACTGATTTAATACAGTAGCTGAATCCCTACAGAATGCCCTTTAGGGGCTGTTACAATTTCAGGCCTACAATCAACATCTCAATGGCTACAGCAGTGTCAGTGGCTCATGTTAGCCTTTCACTGAAATTGACTCCCGCTGCCCTATTTCTACTTCTGCAATAACAAGGAGCAGAAGTGTGACAATGGAAGTCCCTTGTGATCTGGACTAGATTTTCAATCCCTCCAAAGGCAAATCGGGTTTGCATGGGGTGAGAGGAGGTTTGGTTCAAACAGTAACCCTATTTATTCCACAGTCGGTAAAAGACATAGATCAACACGATTGGAGAGTCTGTTGATATAACAACCATTTGCATTTATATAGCACCTTTAATTTAGAAAAATGTCCCAAGGCACTGGGTGAGTCAGATGTCCTTCGATTCAAGGTCAACGTCTACTGAGTTGTGAGTTTCTGCCATGGCTTTTCATGTGACTGACAGGCCGATTCGCAACCCACAGATCTTTGGGCACATGGGGCAGGACGTCCCATGAGGTCATGGGATCTGGACTGCAGGATTTACTTCCTTTTCTTTCCTTCTCTGCTGTCGCTCGGCCTCATTACTGAGGTGTAGGGACTTGAAGTGTGATGAAGCTTGGTGGACAAGTTGTCGTCATTCTGAGCGATTGGTAGCAAGCTCCTCCCAGTTATTAAGGTCAATGCAGCTGTGCTTCAAGGACAGCTTCGGAGTGTCTTCGAAGCATTTTATTTCTCTTCCCTGGAACATTGGCCATTCGAGAGTTCAGATCAGGACTTGGTGGGGAAGACGATTTTCAGGCATGTGGACACAATGGCCAGTCCATTGGAGTTGATTTTTCAGGAATTTTGCCTGAATGCTTGTGGATCTGGCTTCAAGAAGGACACTATCATTTGCTCGATGGTCCTCCCGTTGAGTCCAGAGGATGCGGCAGAGACATTGATGATGGAATTTCTCTAGCACTCTTACACAGTCCAGGTCTTACTGCAGTACAGGAGCGTGGTGACAACAACTGCTCTGTACGTCAAGACCTTTATTGATTTGTGGAGGTCTTTGTTGTCAGACTTGCTGTAATTTGTAGAGCCTGAGCTGGCTTGGCTGATCCGGTGTTGGCTGTATGTTAGCCCCCATACTATTCATAATCTACCTGATGGTGGCTATTCACCTCATCAAAGATCAACCCACCTTCTGGTGTCAGTATTAAATACCATCTAGATGAAAATCTCTTTAACCTCAGTCGTCTCCGTGCCAAAACTAAACAGACCACCATAGATAAACGTGAGCTACAGTTTGCAGATGACTGCAGTGTCATTGCGCACTGAGAACCAGACTTGCAAGCCATTCTCGATCTCTTCAATTCTGCATATAGGAAACTTGCACTGTCTTTGAATGTCGCAAAAACAAAACTCATATGCCAACCTACACCTGGTTAGCCAAATATTCCACCTCCCATATATATTGAAGCAAAGGCTCTGGAACGCTTCTCATAGGCCACCATTGATGAGAAGATCCAAGGCATTGCACACCGAGCCACATAAGGAAATTTTAGGGCAGATGACCGAAAGCTTGGTCAAAGAGGTAGATTTTAAGGAGAGTCTTAAAGGAGGAGAGAGAGGTGGAGAGGTTTAGGGAGGGAATTCCAGAGCTTAGGACCCGGACAGCTGAAGGCATGACCACCAATGTGGAGTGATAAAAGAAATTGGGGATGTTCAAGAGCCAGAATTGGAGGAGTGCTGATATCTCGGAGGGTTGTGGAGCTGGAGGAGATTACAGAGATAGGGAGGAGCAAGGTCATGGAGGGATTTGAAAACAAGGATGAGCATTTTAAAATGGAGGCGTTGCTTAACCGGGAGACAGTGTACATCAGCGAGGACATGAATAAAAGGGGAATGGGACTTAGTGCAAGACAGGATACGGACAACAATGGGTACAATGTCTGTTGGCACATTGTAGGAAAAATAAAGAATACACAAATGCTAATCCAGTCTGATGGGTCATCTAAAGCAACCTCCTGTATCCAGTGCTACCACCAAAGGCGGCTTTTCACTTCCTTTGCAGCCATCTGCTACTCAACTCCCTCTTGACAACAGCCTCTTTTACAGTCTCCACAGAGTCAGCACCAAGATGTGAAGTGGTCTTCTGAGTAACCAGACATGGATAATGAACTAAAATAAAGCAAAATACTGCTGATGCTGGAAATCTGAAATAAAAACAAGAAATGCTGGAAATACTCAGCGGGTCTGGCAGCATCTGTGGAGAGAGAAGCAGAGTTAACGTTTCAGGTCAGTGACCCTCCTTCAGAACCTTCTTCATGGATAATGAACTGTCCATTGAATCAACCACTGAGAATAGTCTGGCATTATGCATTATAATTATAATCTATCCCCCTACCATCCCCAAACTCAGCATGGGGCCCTGTTGGGAAGCAAAGCCCTTTTAGCTTTAATAAAAACAGAAAATGCTGGAAATACTCAGCAGGTCTGGCAGCATCTGTGGAGAGAGAAACAAAGTTAATGTTTCAGGCCTGTGATCTTTCATCAGATCTGAAACGTTAACTCTGTTTCTCTCTCCACAGATGCTGCCAAACATGCTGAGTATTTCCAGAACTTCCTGTTTTTAATTCAGATTTCTCATATCCGCAGTGTAGTGTTGTAGTGTTTTGAAATTGCTTTGCGTACTGTGAGGCTGCTGTAGAACACACATGCTAGCAAAGTGAAAGTAAAACAGCAGAATAAAAGCAGAAGCCTTTATGTTCAGCTACTGCAGTCTTTGTCTCTTGGCCTTTGCTTCATTTCATATACTAAACCCAGCTAAACCTCACTCAAGTCCCGAGGAATCACATAGCAACATGGTTAACAGAAAAAGGATTTAAAAAATGGAAACATTGCTTTCAGGTATGAATATTTTGGAAGTTTTTTTTCTCCTTTTATAGACAGTATTTTAAGTTGGAGACTGTGCTAGGCACACACAAGAAGCATGTACAGTCTATATTCACACACTGATCTCTCCAAAATAACCATTCGATCAAAAACAAATCTCGGATCACTGCAGAGAAGTTTCCTCTGAAAGGATTGTGATCCTGGACCCTTTATCACTGCATTGCTGATCAATATGGCATTGTCTATGCCCAATCTACTACTTTTTGATGTACATTCAGAGCCATTATCCATATTTCCACATTGGCAAATGTGATTGCGATCTTTCAAAGGGGCAATGGCAGGTTTTGCAATCACAAACGACAGAAGAAAAAAGGCCTTGCTTCTACAGTATGGAGACGAAGAATTAGAAGATATCTTTGAGACACCTTCTTCTTCTTTGGCCTTCTTGTCTCGAGAGACAATGGGTAAGCAACTAGAGGTGGTCAGTGGTTTGTGGAACAGCGCCTGGAGTGACTATAAAGGCCAATTCTTGAGTGACAGTCTCTTCCACAGGTGCTGCAGATAAAATTGGTTGTCGGGGCTGTTACACAGTTGGCTCTCTCATTGCACTTCTGTTCTTCCTGCCAATTCGAAGTCTCTTCGACTCGCAAATCTTTAGCCCCGCATTTATGGCTGTCCGCCAGCTCTGGCGATCACTGGCAACTGACTCCCACGACTTGTGGTCAATGTCACAGGACGTCATGTCGTGTTTGCAGATGTCTTTAAAGCGGAGACATGGACGGCCGGTGGGTCTGATACCAGTGACGAGCTCGCTGTACAATGCATCCTTGGGGATCCTGACATCTTCCATGTGGCTCACATGGCCAAGTCATCTTAAGCGCCGCTGGCTCAGTAATGTGTATATGCTGGGGATGTTGGCCGCCTCGAGGACTTCTGTGTTGGAGATGCGGTCCTGTCACCTGATGCCAAGGATTCTCCGGAGGCAGCGAAGATGGAATGAGTTGAGACATCGTTCTTGGCTGACATACGTTGTCCAGGCCTCACTGCCGTAGAGCATGGTACTGAGGATACAGGCTTGAAACACTCATTGTGTTCCGTGTCAGTGCGCCATTTTCCCACACCCTCTTGGCTAGTCTGGACATAGCAGCGGACGCCTTTCCCATGTGCTCATTGATTTCTGCATTGAGAGACAGGTTACTGGTGATAGTTGAGCCTAGATAGGTGACTTCTTGAACCACTTCCAGAGCGTGGTCGCCGATATTAATGGATGGAGCATTTCTGACGTCCTGTCCCATGATGTTCATTTTCTTGAGGCTGATGGTTAGGCCAAATTTGTTGCACGCAGCCACAATCCTGTCGCTGAGTCTCTGCAGACACTCTTCTGTGTGGGATGTTAATGCAGCATCGTCAACAAAGAGGAGTTCCCTGATGAGGACTTTCCGTACTTTGGTCTTCGCTCTAAGACGGGCAAGGTTGAACAACCTGCCATCTGATCTCATGTGGAGGAAAATTCCTTCTTCTGAAGACTTGAACGCATGTGAGAGCAGCAGTGAGAAAAAGATCCCAATCAGTGTCGGTGTGAGAAAGCAGCCCTGTTTCATGCCACTCAGGATAGGAAAGGGGTCTGATGAGGCACCGCTATGCTAAATTGTGCCTTTCATATTGTTATGGAATGAGGTGATGATACTTAGTAGCTTTGGTGGACATCCGATCTTTGCTAGAAGTTTGAAGAGACCACGTCTGCTGATGAGGTCAAGGGCTTTGGTGAGATCTATGAAAGCAACGTAGAGGGGCATCTGTTGTTTGTGGCATTTCTCCTGTAGCTGGCGAAGGGAGAACAGCAGGTCAATGGTGGATCTCTCTGCTCGAAAGCCGCACATATACCTGAGCAAAATGACTACAACTCAGCAAAAAATACACTGACGATCTACTTTAATGCCCAAGAAAAGCGTCACATACGAAACCATTGTCTTCCAACGCACTAAGCAGAAGCAAACAAGACAATTGACCAATACTGCATGCGTTTGAGGCAACTAGCAACCAAATGTGACTTTGGTGATGCTGAACATGTTGAACGTGAAATCAAAACACAAATAGTCAAAGGCTGTCTCTCCTGTCAGCTACACTGAAAAACACTCAAGAAAGACAGAAAGCAGTCAGAGCTGTTGAAGTTAGCAAGATCACTATCACGCTCAGAGTCCAGAGCTACTGAAATTGAGGCTGCTAACAGCAACTACCACACTCTAATACCAATTCCTCTGAACACTATTCATCACTCACGTGCTAGGAAACCACCTGCAAAGCAACAAAAGCCATCTCATAAACAGAGCTTTGAGTTATCCGACGAATGTTTTCACTGTAGCGGTGCTAACCACACCAGAAAGAGTGTCCTGCTCCAGGTAAACAATGTAAAGTCTGTGGAAAACCCAACCTGTTTGCTCGTGTTTGTCGCTCATCAGCAAAATCAACTACTAAGACCGATACAAACAGAAGAGTGCCATATATGTGTACCACAGCAAAAAAGGCGAGACAATGTAGCTAATGTAGAGGTGGATGACTCTGAACATACTTTTGTTCTCTTTCTCAGACACAGCAAACAGCCACATGTGACAGTGACCATTGGCTGCTTGGACGTAGGTGCTGTCATAGATGCAGAAGCGTTTCTCAATGTCAATCGAGACAAGCATTCAACCAACTTCAGGATTGCCCCATTCTCTGCAAATCAGGGAATACAAAAATTTTCTTTTACAACAGTGATAAACCGCTGAAAATCCTCATAACGTTTGAAATGCTAGTCTCATTCAAAGACATTATAACGAACGCTGTATTCTATGTCATATCAGGAGACTGTGACACACATCAGTTTCCACACAGCAACAGATCTTCACACGATTGCAGTCACATACACGATTACTTCGCATAACAATAACATTCTTGAATTGTATGCTGATTGCTTCACTGGTATCGGCATGCTGAAAGGTGTTACATGCAAGCTGCATGATGACCCTAATATGCTCCCAGCTGCACATCAACAGCGACAAATACCATTTCATGTCAGGAAATAGACAGAGAAGGAACTTCAACGCCTACTCGACCTTGACCTTATTGAGAGAGTTGGGGATGAGCCAACCCCTTGGATCTCACCCATACAAGTCATCAAGAAAACCAAGAGTGAGAACCAGATTAGAATCTGCGTTGATATGCGAAAACCAAACAAAGCCATACAACAAGAAAAACACTTGACATCGACAATCAATGACATCTTAGAGAAAGCGAGTGGTGCTAAACACTTCGCTAAACCTGACCTCAATGCAGGATACTATCAAATTGAGCTTGCAGAAGAATCGAGACATCTTACTGTATTCTCTACTCACATCGTTCTTTTCCGATACAAGATGTTGAACTTTGGTGTCAGCTCAGCAGCTGAGGTATTTCAGCATGTGATTCAATCTGTACTTCAAGGACTTGAAGGCACGCTGAACATCAATGATGACATTCTCATCTATGGTCGCACTAAAAGGGAACGGGAGACACACCTACATACATGCCCACAACGTCTCAGAGAATGTAACCTCACCTTGAACAAAGATAAGCGTTTGTTCAATGAAAGCAGAATTGAATTATTCGGTCATGTGTTCAGTGGTGAAGGAGTATCACCTGATCCACAGAAAGTTGAAGCTATTGCAAACATTGCAGATCATACAAACGTGCAAGAAGTCCGGAGTCTGCTCAGACTCATCACGTACTGCAGTCATTTCATTCCTGACCTCACTACGCTCTCTGCCCCTCTATGTGATCTGACAAAAGAGACCAACAAGTGGGAATGGACTAAATCACACAAACAGGCAGTATACCAGATCAAATGACATTTGTCAGCAAGTTGCACAAATGCCTATTTCCACCCTAAGAAAACCACCCAGCTAGTCATGGATGCAAGTCCGGTTGGCTTAGGTGCAGTTCTTGTACAGAAAGACAAGACAGGTAACCCATCAATTGTTGCAATGGCAAGTAGATCATTACAACCGTAGAGCAACATTATTCACAAACAGAGAGAGATGCACTCTCAATCGCATGGGGTATCTTACACTTTTATCTCTACTTATATGGAAGCGAGTTTAAAGTAATAACCAATCATAGACCACTAGTGAGCTTGTTCAACAACCCACATAGCAAACCACCCACTCGAATAGAATATTGTATACTCAGACTACAAGAGTATGAGTTCCATGTTGAATATCAGCCCGGCAAACACAGCCCGGCAAACTCAGTCCAGCGGATTACCTTTCACAACATCCGTGGCCGAAAGTCAGTCCTACTAGGTGTGAGGAAAAGGTGCCGACAATATTTTAATTACATAAGCATAAATGTGGTGCCAAAGTCACTAAAACTAGCTGACATCAAAGCAGCAACAAAACAAGATGAGGCTTTGCATTATGTATAAAGGCTATAGAATCACAAAACTGGAAAGACCTGATTGAGAAAGTGTCACAGATGAAATCGCTCACACACTACAAGGTCTTCACAATGTTCGAAATGATTACAACCACATCTGCTCTCCTATTACTCAACAAATGTATTGTCATTCCACACTCTTTGAGGGAATGTGTTATTGACTTAGCACATGAAGGACACCAGGGAATTGTCAAAACTAAACAGCTCCTTAGGGAAAATGTATGGTTCCCAGGAATTGACCTTAATTGAATAAAATTCAGCCCTAGGATTGGGACTTAAACCCATAACCTTCTGACTCTGAGATGAGAGTGCTACCCACTGAGCCAAAGCTAACACTTGATGGCTCTGGTATGTGATAGATTCCTGGACACATGGCCCTGGAGTTATGAATAGTGGAAGGGACAGATTGAAAAGGCTTCTGGGATCTGATTGGTCAAAGTTCCAGGTTGTGATTAGTTGAAAGCACTGTGGATTTTGCTCTCAGATTCCGCAATCCATTTATCAAAGAGATCTTACAATATGTATGTGTAGACTCAGACATGACAGTTTGAGATCACCATATACCTTATCAATATACAATGTATATATATAAAATAATATGCATATATATATGCACTGGAGCAATTCACCAAGCCTCCTTTGACAGCACCTTCCAACCCTGCGACCTCTACCACCTAGAAGGACAAGGGCAGCAGATGCATGGGAACACCACCAACTGCAAGTTCCCCTCCAAGCTGCACATCATCCTGACTTGGAACTATATCGGCGTTCCTTCATTGTCACTGGGTCAAAATCCTAGAACTCCCTTCCTACCAGCACCCTACATCCCAAGGTCTGCAGCGGTTCAAGAAGGTAGCTCACCACCACCAAGGGCAATTAGGGATGGGCAATAAATGCTGGCCTAGCCAACGATGTCCGCGTCCCCCGAATAGATTTTTAAAATCATCAGCGACACATTTTCTTCAGAGTTACAGACATTGCTCAGGTTGTGCTGCTCTGTCATGAGGTGTGCATGGAATTTTTGGGCTGAATTTTATGCAGCCAGTGGAGGTCCTGATGCGGGGACAAAAAGGCGAGTGGAACCCCACCTCAGCTGCTCTGGGGAGCCCCGGCTGCATTTAACAGCGCTCAGGCAATTAACTGCCTGGTGCTGGAGTCCCCATCCCTTTTAGGTTGGGGGTCCCGCCTCCAAGAACTATTGGCCAATCAGAAGGCCGGCAGCTTAGCAGTCCCAGCAGCACCACCAGACAGGGTGCCACTGCTGGGACCGCAGCAGGCTAGGGACCACTAGTAGCGCTGGGGCCTCAGAGAGGAGGTATGTGGGAACAGGCTCACCGGGACCAGTCAGGCAGGCCCTGGCAAGAAGTTTGGAGGGTGGGTTGTTAATGGTGGGGGTGGAGGGGGGAGGTGAGGTGGATTGATGGCTCAGGGGCAGCCTTTGCTCCCAGGGAACCTCTGTGGGTCACAGATTGTCCAAGCATTTGGGGGCCCCCCCACCAGCCCAGAGGCTGCCTTATGTTATTGGGCAGCCTCCCCACGTGACAGAGGGCCCTCCCCTGCTACTTAATTGACCACTTAAGGGCCTCAACTGGCCTTCCCCGCCCCTGACTAAATTGAATGGCATCAGGAAAGCGACAGGCACTCCATCTGCTGCCTTCCCTCACAATTTTATGGGCCCCCCCATCACTCTATCTGTCCCTCGAGGGCTTTGTCTCTCTGGAGCAATCCCTCACCTACTACCTACAAGGAGCTGCAGTCAGACACCTGTACAGGCAGAGTTAATTCCATTTACACAGAATCCAACTTTGACAATTGCACATAAGAACTTCAGGGTTTTTGCATGATTTTGTATGATTCAAACAGAAGTAAAGATTGAGGGAAACATATCGGCTTGCTATGGTGCAATGTTTAAATTAGCATTTGGGCATTTCATTAATGACTCTTGTCATTCAGGTCCAAAAGTATGAACAAAAAATGACTCTGAAATAGTAATGATAGACTGGTCTACTGTCATCTTCATCTCCATCCCCCATGCCATTGCTATGGCAATAGACTGGGGAGAAATATCACACAGAAGAAGTTATCTTAGGGACTACCTGGTTGGGATTGATTGACAGCCTAATGCACAGCATGGTGGGAGAAATTGAGGTATAAATATAAATGCATTTTCAATTCACATTTATTGGCTTTGCTTTTACGTTTTTCTGTCTCTCTCTTTATCTCTCACACACACGCACACACACAACAGGAGAAGAACTGTTATTCCCCAAAACGAAATCACAGCAATGCATTGCTCTGAGACATTTCAATTCTGGTGATTCAATTTCACTAACCTGATTTTCTCCACAATTAACCTTCCTCCTTTTTATTCCAAGACAAATTTCATCCCCTTGCTGCTTTTGCAGGTTTTAAAAATTTTTATTCAACTGTGTCTAAAAAATCTTGGTGATAAGAAATGGGAGTCAAGTTGAACCCTGGAAGAGTCTGCTTATGAGGCTTAGAGACAATTAGATACACTCGTGAGTTGAAACGATACTCTGTGATATTAATAATGACTATGCTAATGCATTTTGTATGAAATTCTTCTGTCCACTATTTTAACAAAGGCGTTATACAGCACCTATTTAGAAACCCAAACTGCAAACTGCATCACTTACTATACACCAGGTAGTGACCAGACGGTTGAAAGACACAATGTTAACTGCAGGGGAGGCGATATTAAATAATGATGCTATTAAAGGACATTGTAGATGAGAGGGAATCATCAGATCACTTCACATCCCATCCAATGCTGTTTGAAAGACCCAAGACCAATTTCACTCCCTGTATTTCTTGTGGCTAGCAGAGCAAACCATGACATCCAGGTTTGTGAAGTCATGTGTGAAGGCCAAATGAAACAGAATTTGCTAAACCATACATGCTTACTCACAAAAGCTGGCACAGCCTCGAAAAAGCATGATAAGGTATATTTTAAAAATTCAGACTTTTTAAAACCAGTTCTGATTTACAGGCCCATGACTGGCGATGTTCCTTTAGAGAGATTGGGTAAGTAGAATTGCATTATTATTATGTGGGATTCCAGGATTCTGACCCATATTTTAGGGATCATATTTCTCAGTTTAACCTGTTTTGCTGTGAACAAAAAATGGCCTTGCCCGCAAGATGTGAAAACAAGTAGCTACACTACAAGATCAGTGGGACATGAGCTGCAGGTTGCTGATATTCCGTCACTTGTATTGGAGGGACAAACTACACCACAACTGCAGTGGTGGCTTTTGAGATTTCTGAAGGAATTGAAGATTTATTTCTGGAGTTCTGGAAGCATTTCCCCTGCCCCTCCCTTGGAGAATTTTTGACTTTTAATTCTTTTGTGTTGCATTTTGGGCACTATTTCATAGAAGTCACAGCTGTGCTCTGGAACAAATGTGATATGCATGTCTCAAACAGAAGCACATTCACCAGTCTCAGAAAAGGCAGCAGCAACACCAGTCAGTGGTCCTAATGCTACTCTCCATGCCTAAAGCAGGAGTGAATCACTAGCAGTTGGCATGCAATTATCAACTCCCTGGTTGTACATTATACATCATTCTCTCAGTGTATCTATCGGTCTCTGCTGCAGATCTCCCTTTGATAGATTTTACATCACTTAATCTCTGTAGTACAGCTTGTGTGATCAATCTCGGCAATATGACTTTCCCTCAAGGTTTGACATGCACTTACCGCACTGAGTGCCGCTTTATCATGAGTCAGCACAAGAACGACCTGGGCATACATTAACACAGGTTCTGCACACATGCAGAAGATGGGCTGAATTTTGTGCCAATGGCAGGGCTCCCAGCGCCATGCCAGAAAAGCGGGGGAGCCCCGCCTCGGCCATTTGGACCCAGTCCCCGGTGCAATTGTACGGCGCTCAGGCAATAAACAGCCTGGTGCCAGCAACCTGGTGGGCGGCACAGTGGCGCAGTGGTTAGCACCGCAGCCTCACAGCTCCGGCGACTCGGATTCAATTCTGGGTACTGCCTGTGTGGAGTTTGCAAGTTCTCCCTGTGTCTGCGTGGGTTTCCTCCGGGTGCTCCGGTTTCCTCCCACATGCCAAAGACTTGCAGGTTGATAGGTAAATTGGCCATTATAAATTGCCCCTAGTATAGGTAGGTGGTAGGGAAATATAGGGACAGGTGTGGTAGGAATATGGGATTAGTGTAGGATTAGTATAAATGGGTGGTTGATGGTCAGCACAGACTCTGTGGGCCGAAGGGCCTGTTTCAGTGCTGTATCTCTAAACTAAACTAAACTAAACCCCGTGCCGTTAAAAAGTGAGATCCCGCCTCCAAGAACTGCCGGCCAATCACAGGGCCGGCAGTGCCAATGGGAGCGGTGGCTACTGTCAGTACTGCCAGTGGCCTTGGACCCAGGCGCAGTCCTGGAGCCAGGACCCAAGGTGAGTGAGGTGGGGTCACTGGGGCCAGACCAGCAGGCTGTAGCGAGGGATTGGGGAGAGAGGGCATTTAGTGCAGGGGGCCTCCGTGTGGCACAAATTTCCCACGGAGGAGGGTCACCCCCAACTGATCGTATGTGTGGGCTTGAGTATTGGAGACTATACAGTACTTGGAAGAAAAACTGAAAGAAACTCTTTGTATTATGGGGAGTCACCTGACCTGGGGGGGCGTGGGTGGTGGGGGTGGTTGTTGCAAGCTCAGATAGCACATGTACCAGCAGTAAATAGGAGCCTCCATTAAAAGCTTGTTAAATCTTTGGTACAGTTAAATCTGTGACTTCATTTGTGATTCATTCAGCCTGAGATGTGACACCCACACCCCCCTGGTTAAACCCCAGTGGCAGCAGGAAGAGGCCCTTAAGTGGCCAGTAATAGGCCTATTACACCGCAGACTAAATTCCTGTGCGACGGAAAGGCAATGGGCCCGCTGCCCTCGCCTCCCATCGCAATTCTATTGGCCCCCCCCCCACCGCCTCCAAAACCATCTCTGGGGGCCCATAAAACAGCCCGATATTTGCACCATAGATTTTCAGGGTAACCTTAGGGCAGTGTGGGAAATTAAACATTCTTCCAGCAAATACTGAGAAGCAAATGTCACTTGTGAGGCATTCGGCTGTTGACGTGAGAAGTCTGTATTTAGCATGTATGAAGATATGAGGAATTTAAAACCATGAGCATAAGAACAGGAGCAATGGTAGACTTTAGGACCAAGTGCAACATAACCTCAGTGTAACCCACCACCTTTACAATGGATAACACAACGTTTGGATTAACACGTGAACTTACAAGCATTTTACAAGACAGTGGACTGTCCTAGTAAAACAGTCTACAGTAAACCAATCTTATCTCAGTGGGTAGCCCTCTCACCTCTGAGTCAGACGGTGGTCGGTTTAACTCACACTCCAAAGACATGAGCACAAAAATCTAGGATGGCTTTCCAGTGCAATACTGAGGGAAAACAGCACTTTCTTTTGGATGAACCGTTAAACTGAGGTCATATCTGCCGTCTCAAGTGAATATGAAAGATACCGTGGCACTATTTTGAAGAAGAGCACGGGAGTTCATCCTCGTCTCCTGGCCAATATTTAACTCTCATTCAATATCACTAAAAAACAGATGAACAAAGAACAAAGAACAAAGAAAATTACAGCACAGGAACAGGCCCTTCGGCCCTCCAAGCCTGCGCCGATCTCATTGCTGTTTGTGGGAGCTTGCTGTGCACAAATTGGCTGCTGCATTTCCTACATTACAACTTTGATCACGCTTCAAAAGTACTTCATTGGTTCTAAAGCGGTTTGGCCGTCTTGAGGAAAGGTGCTATATAAATGCAAGTCTTTCTTTATAGTCCACTGTAAGCTCCTCTTGATCTTCAGTCATACATTCAATGAAGGATTCCATGTATTGAAAGGGGATCAGGTTCAGGAATTTATTGCAGAAGTGGGATCAGGTGAATCAATAGCTGCTTTTATATTGGATTTGGTGGCATGTTAATCGTTCACTCCTAAATTGCAAGTTCTGCACAGCCAACAACAACCCAAGAATATATTCCACTAAAAGGAACGAAAATACTAAACATTCATGACAGTCCATGGATGAATAAAGACATAAGGGAACAATTGAGTGTTCGGAAAGAGACATACATTAAGTACATAGACAGCAGAGGAGTGCATGATAAGAGATAATATGAAGAGATTGGGAGAGAAGTCAAAAAAATAATTAGGAAAACAAAGAGGAACTGTGAAATTATCAAGGAACATAAAACGAAATAGTAAAATATTTTACAGGTACATCAATGAAAGAAGGAACGCTGTGATGGGAATAAACTATTAAGAATAGACAAGGTAAT
The DNA here is from genome assembly GCF_036365525.1 of Heterodontus francisci. Classification (NCBI taxonomy): domain Eukaryota; kingdom Metazoa; phylum Chordata; class Chondrichthyes; order Heterodontiformes; family Heterodontidae; genus Heterodontus; species Heterodontus francisci. Next base: position 110,526,202 of record NC_090377.1, read on the forward strand.
GATAGAGAGATGACAGAAATATGAAATAATTATTTTGCTTCAGTGTTTACCAGAGAGATAGAACAGGTAGACATGACATTGAATAATGAGATGAGCAATGAGATAAGTGCATTTTAAAATGAAAAAGGGAATGTATTGAATGAACTAATCAAATTCAAAGAGGATAAAGCCCCTGGTCTGGATGGATTGTATCCACACATTTTAAAAGAATCTAGGGAAGAGATAGCAGAGGCATTGCTACACATATTTAATAATTTGTTCGAAAAAGGTATTGTGCCAGAGACTGGCAGATAGCTCTTCTCTTTCTTTTGGGCCTCCTTATCTCGAGAGACAATGGATACGCGCCTGGAGGTGGTCAGTGGTTTGTGAAGCAGCGCCTGGAGTGGCTATAAAGGCCAATTCTGGAGTGACAGGCTCTTCCACAGGTGCTGCAGAGAAATTTGTTTGTCGGGGCTGTTGCACAGTTGGCTCTCCCCTTGCGCCTCTGTCTTTTTTCCTGCCAACTACTAAGTCTCTTCGACTCGCCACAATTTAGCCCTGTCTTTATGGCTGCCCGCCAGCTCTGGCATATATAAGATAACGTAATATAAGATAGTTGCCAAGAAATCCAATAGGGAATTCAGAAGAAACCTCTTTACTCAGAGAGCGGTGAGAACGTGGAACTTGCTACCACAGGGAGTGGTTGAAGCAAATAGTATAGATGTATTTAAGGGGAAGCAAGACAAGCATATGAGGGAGAAGGGAATAGAGGATTATGCTGATAGTGTTAGATGAGGAAGGATGGGTGGAGGCTCAAGTGAAGCATAAATGGCAGCAAGGACTAGTTGGGCCGAATGGCCTGTTTCTGCACTGTATATCCTATGTAATCCTAGGCATGTAATCCTATGTAAACTCGGCAGTTTCACTAAGACTGACACCCAGGGAGAATTATATTTTGGTTGATCTTTCAGGCACTGTGTTCAAAGTGCTTCTCTATTAGCAGTTGCCCTTGTGCAGTCTCTGTATGTCTATCAACAGGGACATTTTGTTTTGAGCTGTACTTATATATTTTTGCCACCAGCTACGTTGGTTATGAAACAGTGCAGGAGCAGTCTGATTATGCCGCTGTGTAAACACACACCGTCCACATCAGTGCAGAAGAGATTTGTACTGGTACATTCTGGGGTGCCCCCAGGCAGTGGAAGGGCAGAGTGGGTAGTTTAAATCACACAATGATATTTTTCAGCAAACAGGGACAAACGGGCACAACCTACAGGTTGGCATCTAAAGGCAAACTGTCTGATGGGTTAGGATTATAGAATACATAGAAGTTACAGCATGGAACCAGGCCATTTGCCCCAATCAGTCTGTGTCAGCATTTACCCTGCAGGAAAGCAAATAGATCTGATCACATTTACCTACTGTGTGAAATAGTTTCTCCTGCTCTACATCTCTTACAGTTAATCGTGTGTCTGTAGCCCATTGCTCTGGACCCTAAACTACTGGAAATAGTCTGCTTCTGTCTCCAATCCATTCCAGACTTTTATAATGTTAAAACTTCTATTATACTGATCTGTAATCTGTGTTCTAATGAAAAAAAGGCCTATCTTTCAAAGTCTTTCTTTGTGTGTGTATGTTAGTATTTGTGTGATCTGCTGGCAGCCCTGGTTTTGGTAAAGGTCGGAGGTTGAGAGCCGCAGTTCTCCACGTTTGCTGCAGTGTATGGAGCAGATGTTGTAGAGCTGGAAACATATTGAGGCCTTTTGTTAGTAGAGCCTTTGAAAACACATCTGTTCGACTGGACCTTAAAACCTAGCCCAAAAAGATGTGATGTCAGACCTCTCCTTCTGTGACTCAGTGCCAAGAATGTTGTTCTTAAAACAAGTAAGAAACAGAGTGCTTCTGAAAGCACTTGACAGTAATGGATTAAGCTGAAATCAGTAAAAGCTTCATGCAGGAAGAGTAAGGCAAGGCAACATTAAATCTCAGATAGAATCAGTTATCTATATTTAACTGCATAATGTACTCCATACAGGGCACAGTGATACATTACTCTGTCTCCTCCCAACATATTGTTAAGTACTAATGTTCTGCTTGTGAATTACCTGTCCCTCAGGTCAAACAAGACTTTTAATGTGCATCATATCAAAATCTGTTTCATGCAAATGTTTGTCCAAGAAAATATCAAGGAATTGGATTTAAACTAACAATTATTCAAGCGTTCTTTTGAAATTCCCTTTGGTCAGTATAATGGGTGATATAAATTACCAAGTATGAACATTAGGTTCTGGGATTTTTCATCACTTGTTTGTTCTTCACAGAAGAGGATTTGGGAAAGAGTTGTGTTGCGTTTTAAAGCAAAGTGATTTTGTACCGTTTAAATAGCAATAGGCTGCAGCCTCTGAAATGGAGGGGATGATGGATTAGTAAGTCAACTATCCCTATTGTTTCTCACAATGACCAGGTATAGTATGACATTCATTATGTCGACTCTGCTAGCCTAACAAACAAGGTGAAATATGGTAGGGTTAGTATTATCCATGTGACCCCAGCAGAAAAATATATATGACTTGGAGAAGGGGACAGAGTGTAATATATCCAGATTTGCTGACGATACAAAAATAGGTGGGAGGGCATGTTGTGATGAGGACATAAGGAATCTGTAAGGTGATATAGATAGGTTGAGTGAGTGGGCAAAAACTTGGCAGATGGAGTTTAATGTAGGAAAGTGTGAGGTCATGCACTTTGGTAGGAAGATTCAAAAGGAAGACTATTATTTAAATGGAGAGAGACTTCAAAAAAATGCAGCACAGAGGGATCTGGGTGTTCTTGTGCATGAAACACAAAAAGTTAGCATGCAGGTGCAGCAAGTAATTAAGAAGGCAAATAGAATTTTGGCCTTTATTGCTAGGGGATTGGAGTTTAAAATTAAGGAAGTCCTGTTACAACTGTACAGGGTGTTGATGAGGCCACACCTGGAGTACGGGTGTACAGTTTTGGTCCCCGTATTTGAGAAAGGATATACTGGTATTGGAGGCAGTTCAAAAGAGATTCACTAGGCTGATTCCTGGGATGAAGGGGTTGACTTATCAAGAACAGCTAAACAGGTTAGGCTTTTATTCATTAGAGTTTAGAAGAATGAGGGGTGATCTTATTGAAACGTACAAGATTCTGAGTAGGCTTGACAGGGTAGATGTTGAGAAGATGTTTCCACTAGTGGGGGGAATCTCAAACTAGGGGACATAGTTACAGAATAAGGGGACACTCATTTAAAACTGAGATGCAAATGAATTTCTTTTCTCAGAGGGTAGTGAATGTCTGGAATTCTCTACCCCAGAGAGTTGTGCAGGCTCGATCACTGGAAGTATTTAAAGCGGAGGTAGATTGATTTTTGAAATGTCGGGGAGTTGAAGGCTATGAGGAGCTGGCACTAAAGAGGAGTTGAGGTCTGAGGCAGATCAGCCATGATCTTATTGAATGGCGGGGCAGGTTTGAGGGGCTGAATGGCCTACTACTGCTCATATTTCTTATGTTCTTATGTTAGGAGGTAGTCAGTTTGGTTGACAGGTCTACTGTAGCACCCTGGATGGGGAAGGAACTGAAGGAAGCACCCTACCAATTCCTGTGTATGGTAAAACAAATGCTTGGGCAGACTGTAAGGTTTTTAAACCAGAAGACTGTGTGGTACAGGCCTGAGCCTAAAGCGGGAAGGTAAGGTGCAGGAGGCCTGGTTTTGCAGGTAGAAAGAAAGGTAATGCTAAAACCAGGTCAGTCAGTCCAAGAAACACAGGGCATGAGGTTTATATTTTTTTCTCACTTTTCAAGGAGAGAAGTAAAAATTAAATGAAATAATTTTTGATTTTTGATTGCTGTTCCTCTGTATGTTTATTCACTGGCTGTAAAATAAAAGAAAGACTTGCATTTATATAGCACCTCTCAAGATCTTAGAACATCCCAAAGCACTTTGTAGCCAATAAGCTACTTTTGAAATGTAGTCTCTGTTGTAATGTACGAAACGCGACAGCCAATTTGTGCACATCAAGCTCCCACAAACAGCAATGTAATAATAGCCAGATAATCTGTTTTTTTAATGACATTGGTTGAGGGATAAATATTGTCCATGAATGTTTAAAGAGAAAACTTAAAGATTAAGCAACTTCATGATTTGTACCTGGCCTCAACTCAATAAAATGTCATCAGACCACATTTGGAACGATTGGAGAAATGCACGATGGCATGTGAAAAGACATAGTATCCAATTCAGGTCACAAGGGGAGCCTATTGTTACATCCTCAGGTAATGCTATTGTGTTGTTAAAGATTGGCAGCATTATTTATGAGAGTGATCAGCATCAGTGTACCTGAGTGATTATCAAACTGGAAACAGTGAACCTCACTAAATTCCAAATAGAAATAGATGCAGGTGAATATAGGTCAGAATAAAAGAAAATGATTTACTTAGTAAAACAATCCTTTCTAAGTTACCTTGCCCTACACATAGATATCTCACTCTAAAGTTTAAATATTGGACTACATTGATCCATCGGGTTAGTGACCATTCCCCACATGATGTTTGGATGTGATTCCTATTAACTGTGCCCTGTATTGATGAGAGGAACTGTTGCCAAGAGGAACCTGGATGACATATCGCTTGGCACGTTCATATTGATGTAGATCTCTGGCTCATAGCAACCTGTTTCCAAACGATTACAATCTTGCTGGAGAAAACAAGAGAGAAACCACAATTTTATGGTGATGCCTCTAGCTCTCAGCTGTGGATCCAATAGTTGCAGAGATGACTGGGGCTGGCCAGGTTGTGAGAAAGTGTCCTTTGACCCTCCATCCACATCCCTTTTAGTTCTTAGTCTACTCAGTGGATGGCTTGTGAAATTGGACTTTTATTTAAAAGGAATCTGAGCTAAGAAGTACTCTCTCTGTGCAGGGCCATCTCAGAATTGACCATGCTTTCTTTGTTTAATTTTGGTGATGTCTATACCTTACTTTGGCCTCTGTGGATTTCCAGGTTAGGGTCATGCTGTACAATCTAGAGGTCCTCATGGCGATGGGCATTTTTCACCGTTGATGGTATCCCCTTTAGTGGAATCAAGGGATACTGGGATATGGCGGAAAGGTGGAGTTGAGGTAGAAGATCAGCCATGATCTTATTGAATGGCAGAGCAGGCTCGAGGGGCCGAATGGCCTCCTCCAGCTCCGATTTCTCATGTTCTTCAACCCATCTGATGTGAAGGTAAAATTTCTTTTCATATCTCTGAGGTGGTAAAAGGTGTCATATAAATGTAATTCTTTCTTAAACTACATCAACACCTCAAGCGCGCTGTGGAACATTCCCAAATTCTAACTGGAATTCACAGTGATGTTCTACACTGATATGATGTCTGTGATATTTGTAATACCAATTATTCCTGGAGGAAGGGTACAACTTGACTCGTGGCTGTAGGCAAACCTACATTCGGTTTCTGTAATATTCTGTAAGGTTTGAAAATGATCCCTTAGCGATGAATAGAAGCGTGGGAATTAATTGGGTTGGGCCCGAAGACACTAGAGGGTGATTGGAAACCTTGTGTCACTTCTCACTGCACACAATTGTGACTATTAATAACACCAGAATAAATTTTAATGATAGCATAAAGGGGGGAACCAACAATTGTAATTCAACCCAGCAATATGTCCCATTGCAGAACAAAGGAAGTAGAAGCACTGCCAAGCTTGCAGAGAAAACCAGCAAGGGCAAGAGTCATGACATAGGTCATCCCCTCACTCTTGGGTCACTCCATCCATGTTCATTACTGTAGGGCTATTACTGACTGGTTTAGCATTCTCAGAGGGCTTGTCAGAATTCTCTACAGTGCTTGATTGTTTAGCAAACTAGAATCAATGAACCTTTAAACCTGTATGTAGTTCTCACTGCTGTCAGCGTGCCTTTAAGCTACACATTTTTAAATAAACTTGCATTTTGAGAGTATTTATCACAACCACTGAAAGTCTCAAAGCACTTTACAGCCAATGAAGTACTTTTTGAAGTGTAGTCACTGTTGTAATGTAGGAAGTGTGGCAGCCAGTATGCACACAGCAAGATCCCACAAACTGCAACATGATAATGACGAGATGATCTGTTTATGTGATGTTGATTGAGGGATAAATATTGGCCAGGACACCGGAACTAATACCATAGGATCATTTACATCCACCTGAGAGAGCAGTTGGGACCTTGGTGTAACATCTCAGCCAAAATACAGCATGCCCTCAGTACTGCACTGGAGTGTTAGCCTTGATCGTTATGCATTGGTCTGGGAATGGAACTTGAACCCACAAACTCTCTGACTCAGAAGTGAGAGTGCTACCCACTGAGCCACAGCAGACAGCACCACCCATTCAGTGAGCTTTCAGTCAGGTTCAATTCGTGGACAAGTTTGCTCCTAAAGCTCTTGTGGTCACCACTACTAGTTTTACACTAAGGAATGTTTACATCGCAACATTGTTATGGCACAACTGCTCAAGACAAAGACCCCAATCAAAATATATGATTCTGATTGCGGTTGGAGCAACGCACTGTCAATTCAGTCCCATCACTCCACACATCGCATAACATATGCCTTTAAGCTTTCACAAATCAAAGAAAGCCACAGCTTAATTGGACAATGTAGTAATCCCCGAATGTGGTGAACCAAACCAGATATCTTTAGATATTAACAAATTAACTGTTTATTAGAAAAACTAAAAGACCTTAAACACTACTAAGATAAACCAATATCTAAAAAGAGAAATAACAGTAAAGTCCTTGCACATTTATGCTCCCTGACGAACAGTCCTCTGATTCAAAGTCCACTCACAATCTTCCGGGGTCCGATGAGGAAAGAAAAACAGTTCTTCATCGATAGGCCATTCAGTAATTTACTGCAATATCTGAAGCTTCAAACTCTTCTTCTTTCCAGCGATGACTACAGCAGATCAACAATTCACAATAACTTTCAAAACAATCAATCTGGCTTAATTTTTAGAATTTTGAGAGGTAAAAATAAACAGTTTAAATTGACTGAGAGATCTTTCCTATTTCCTTCAGTACATGCTGGCAGAACAGTCTGTGTCTCAAACTGTCTCTGCAAAGACAGTTTTTTTTCCAGCTAGTTTTAAAGTTAAAGGGCAACAATGTATATCCTGTTCTCTGTCTCTGAATGGTTGTATCCAGGGCAACCAAGATGCACTTTCTGGTAACTCCTCAAGCTGGTTTGTTCTCCCTCTCTGTATGGTTGTATCCAGAGCAACCATGATGTACTTTCACTTGGTAACTTCTGAGACTTGCTGCCTTAAAGAAGTACTGATCTCTTACAGACTTAAAGGCACATGGCATATTTCCTGAAAAAAAAACCCAACAGGGTCATGAAAACATGTATTATCAACATATAATTTTTGATTGGTGGCATTACCTATTTAAATAAATGGGTTAGCATCTGATTAGATTAGATTAGATTAGAGATACAGCACTTGAAACAGGCCCTTCGGCCCACCGAGTCTGTGCCGCACATCAACCACCCATTTATACTAACCCTACGCTAATCCCATATTCCTACCAAACATCCCCACCTGTCCCAATATTTCCCTACCACCTACCTACACTAGTGACAATTTATAATGGCCAATTTACCTATCAACCTGCAAGTCTTTTGGCTTGTGGGAGGAAACCGGAGCACCCGGAGAAAACCCACGCAGACACAGGGAGAACTTGCAAACTCCACACAGGCAGTACCTGGAATCGAACCCGGGTCCCTGGAGCTGTGAGGCTGCGGTGCTAACCACTGCGCCACTGTGCCGCCCTCTGCATTAAAATGACATCAGAAAATCTGAATAAGTTTCATAGTATTGTCTTAAGTTTAAGAAATCTCAGAAATATGTTTTTTTTTCCTTTTTAGTGAGGTCTCAGCAAGACATAGTGATCTACGTCACTGTATACCTAGCCTAACAAGCACCCACTGAAATGATACAGCCATTATTTAACAAAGGCACCAATGCCCCTGTAATCAATTTTATATTCCCCTAACTCCCAACTATGTCAAAGTTGAAAGGGAGAAGTCTTATTTCATTATTATTTTCCCATGAAAGACTTTTGCCAGAAAGCTCAATATATTTATTTCAATGCACTCCTGGCTGTCTGTTGGATAATGCTCCTGTGAAGCATTTTGGGTGCATTGAACTATATCAAAGACACTATATAAATGCAAGTTGCTGTTGTTGTGTACAGAAATAGGAGCAAACCAATGATTTTGTAATGTCATCATGTCATCATTTTGTCCGATGTGAAAAAAGTAAGAGTTGCATTGCTACATCGCTTTTCACAAACTCAGTACATCCCATATCAGTTCACAGTGAATAAAGTACTTTTAAAATGCAGTCAGTAATACACTATAGGAAACATGACAGCCAGCTTGTGCACAGCAAGCTCCCATAAACAGCAATGAAATAAATAACCAGATAATCTGTTTTGGGTGTTGGTTGAGGGATAAATATTGGCCAGGACACTGGGAAAACTCCACTGCTTTTCTTCAAACAGTGGGAGGACTATTTTTTACATCCACCTGAAAGGGCAGACTAGACCTCAGTGTGGCATCTCATGTGAAAAACAGCACCTCTGCCTCAGTACTGCACTGAAGTGCCAGCCTAGCTTCTCTGCTGAAGTCTTTAGAGTGGGACTTAAACCCACCATCCTCTAACTCAGAAGGGAGAGAGTTACCACGAAGGCCAGGCTGACAGTTCCAAGGGTGTGTTACAAATCTATTACTTCCATTGCAGCAAATTTTTTTTTTAACATTTGCTTTATAGTAAAGATTTGCAGTGCTTATTGCCACATGATCCTCCTGCAACGCGATGTCTGAGTTTCAGAGGATCTTGCTTCCTCAAAATTGCTAACCATGAACAGCAATATTTAAATCCCCTGGGTTACCCTGGTGCTTTCTGCCATCGACTAGGAAAGGTCCATTGGCCAGAAATGAAAGTTGCTCTTGTGAGACCCAGTTTCTTCTTAAAGAGATTCAGTAATATGTGTGAAGTATTTTTTTTATCCATTCACGGGATGTGGGCGTCGCAGGTAAGGTCAGTATTTGTTGCCAACTTTAGCTACACGAGAGGTGGTAGTGGTGAGCCGGCTCTTTTGTCCACAGTGCTGTTAGGGAGGGACTTCCAGGATTTTGACCCAGCAACAGTGAAGGAACGGCGATATAGTTCCATGTCAGGATGGTGTGTGACTTGAAAGGGAACTTGCAGGTGGTGGTGTTCCTACGCATCTGCTACCCTTGTCCTTCTAGGTGGTAGAGATCACGGGTTTGGGAACTGCTGTTGAAGGAGGCTTGGCGCGTTGCTGCAGTGCATCTTGTAGATGGTACACACTGCTGCCACTGTGCGTCGGTGGTGGAGGGAGTGAACATTTAAATATAGTAATTGCATATTGTTAACTAAACATTAGACGCCCCCCTGATGGGAATAAGCACACTGTAGCAATTATACTTGAAAGTCTCCTCACGTTACCAAATGTAATATTCCAAAGGGTCTGGAAATAAAAGCAGCTAGTTATTACCGCACCTGTTTGAATGCTTATTTGGACATAGCAATATGAAGGGGGAATTATTCTAAATCCTGCTTTGCAAGGAGGATATGGGTGTGCCGAGCAAATAGCAACAATAAGAAAAAGAAGCTCCATTCCCTAGCAGCGATCCTTTCACTTTCACAACAAAATAATGCACTCACTTACAAAACAAAAGACCTTCAACAGAATAATCTTACCCTCAGGAAAACATTGTGATGGGAATGACAATATTTATCACAGTTGTTAAGGGCAACTGTAAAAAAAACTATGGGTCCCTAAAGGGTGAAAAACATATTTGCATTTGTGATTCACTGATGTGGGCTGTTCCAATTGAGAATTACCCAGAGGGCAGGGCATGACCATGAAACCAAAACACCCCAAGCCATCACACATTGGGACAAATTGCATAATAACCAAAAATGGCAATCGTAGCGTTGCACATGTGATCAGACACTCGCCTCATTTTATTGACTAACCTAGTTTCATGACAATTAAATGAATGCCTCCTCTTGTACTGGGTCTAGGTGCATTAATCATCCTTGATCTCTGATAAGCACGGCATTGTGTTTCTGTAAATAGCACCAGTCCATCATGGAAACATACTTGGGAAGCCCAGATTAATATTTTTTTTAAATATCAGAATTTTGAAGTGTCGACACACAAATAGCTATTTTGTGCAGCCATTTTTGTCAGCAATGCTTCGATTTTAAAATTCTCATCCTTGTTTTCAAATCCCTCCATGGCCTCACCCCTCCCTATCTTTGTAATCTCCTCCAGCCTCACAACCCTCCAAGGTAGCTGTGCTCCTCTCATTCTGGCCTCTTGAGCATCCCCGATTTTAATCGCTCCACCATTGGTGGCTGCGCCTTCAGTTGCCTGGACCCTAAACTCTGAAATTACCTCCCTAAACCTCTCTGCCTTTGTACCCCTCTTTCCTCCTTTAAGACACACACTCCTTAAAACCTACCTCTTTGACCAAGCTTTTGGTCATCTGTTCTAATATCTCTCCTTATGTGGCTCAATGTCATATTTTGTTTGATAATGCTCCTGTACAGTGCCTCAGACATTGTATTACATTAATGGTGCTATATAAATACAAGTTGTTGTAATTTTCATATTTTGATCATACCTTAATTTTAGAGGTCCACTTTGGTACCTGGGTTTGTTGGCATGTCTGCATACAGCCTAAGCATAATGTGTATTTAAGGGTTGAAGTTAATTTTTGGGCCTTGATCCCTAAATTATGGGTGAAGGTGATGCACCACCTACCTTCAAAACTTATGGATGCGACTGGAAAACAGAGCTCCATACCGAACCTGCAATTCATAAACCCCCACACCTCCCCCCACTCCCAGAAAAAGCCTGCAGTCGTACAGAAGCACTCAATAACAACAAATTTGCATTTATGTAGTGCCTTTAACGTAGTAAAATATCATGAGGTGCTTCACAGGAACATTATCAGAAAAAACTTGACATCGAGCCACGTAAGGAGATACTAGGACAGGTGACCCAAAACTTGGCCAAAGAGGTAGGTTTTAAGGAGCACCTTAAAGGTAGAAAGTGAGGTAGAGAGTCGGATATGTTTAGGAAAGAAATTCCAGAGCTTGGGGCCTAGGCAGCTGAAGGCATTGCCACTAACTCTGGATGGGGTGTCAAAGGCTGTCAGGTTCTTCAAGACAAGTAAAACTCCCAGAATTGAGACTTACCAGTTGAGTTGTATTCAGATCTGTGGGACTGGATCAACCCAGACCTGATGGAAGTGTACGAGAGTATGCTTCTCGCCGGCAGCATGTCAGAATCCATGAGGAAAGGCATCATCACCCTCATCTACAAGCAAGAGAGAGAGGAAATCAGAAATTGGCGGCCCGTTTCACTGCTTAATGTGGACTACAAAATACTGTCCAAGATCATTGCCAATCGGGTCAAGTCTGCTCTGGAGTTGGTGATTCACCCCGATCAGACCTGCCTGTATCCGGCAGGAAGATCTCTGAAAGTTTTGTGCTACGCAGGGATACGATCGCCTATGTGCAAGAGATGGCCTTTGACAGGATATTGCACACATACATGATAGACATGCTCTCCAAAATGGGATTTGGGGAGGGAATCTGCAATTAGATCCAACTGCTCTACGCAAACGTCAGTACCTCAGTTTCAATCAATGGGTGGGAATCGAGAAGTTTTTTGATCAAGTCTGCAGTCAGACAGGGCTGTTCTCTCTCACCTGTCTTGTTTGTTGTTGGATCAAACCTTTGGCTGAGTCCATTAGGAAGGATGTGGGCATAAGAGGGGTGACAATCCCAAATAGCGGAGGCATTCAGGTCAAACCCTGCCTGTACATGGACGACATCACTGTCTTCTGCTCGGATTCGCCAATTGATGAGCATCTGCGACCAGTTCGAACTGGCCTCGGGAGCCGAAGTAAATTGTGGCAAGAGCGAAGTCATATTCTTTGGGAAGTCGGTCGACAGATCCTTTGCCCCCTTCACCGTCAGGTCAGACTACCTGAAGGTGCTGGGGATATGGTTCAGAGGGGCTGGGGTGTGTGTCAAAAACTTGAAGGAGTGAATAGCCATGGTGAAACAGAAACTGGGCATGTTGGAGTGGCGCTCCCTCGACTGAGGGTAAGAACCTCGTCATCAGGTGCAAGGTGCTCTCACTGTTGCTCTATGTGGCGAGGTTCGGCCCACATCCAGCTCCTGTGCTATGGTGGTCACTCAAATCATCTTCTGCTTTATCTGGAGATCGAAAATGGACTGTGTCTGCAGGTGCACGATGTTCAAACCTCTAGGTAAAGAGGGGAAAATCTGACCCAATGTCACCCTCATCCTGATTGCCACCTTTGTGTGTGGCTGCATCAATCTGTGCGTAGACCCTCAGTATGCAAACATCAAGTGTCACTACGTGCTGAGGTTCTATCTGTCCCCGGTGTTGCGAAGGATGGGTCTGGCCAGGTTGTTGTGCAATGCTCCCTTCAGTTGGACCAAATTGTGCTTCATGGAAAAGTTTGTACAGAAAAACACATTTGACCACAAGTTCATCAGGCAGTGGTCCACACGTAACATCCTTCAGGTCCTACAGGAAAAGGAGATGGTGGATCCTGTCAGATGGTTCCCCGAGCAGACTGCCAAACTCATTTGGCAGAATGCCACATCACCAGAACTTTCAAACAAACACCAAGATGTAGCTTGGCTGGTGGTGAGAAGGGCACTCCCCGTCAGATCTTTCCTGCATGCCTGGAGTCTGACCGCCTCCGCACGCTGCCCTCGAGGTGGCTGCGGTGGGGAAGAGACTGTCACCCACCTCCTTCTGGAATGCGCCTTTGCAAAGAAAGTCTGGAAAGATATGCAGTGGTTTTTGTCAAGGTTCATCCCAAGCAGCACCGTAAAGCAGGAATCTGTGCTATACGGGCTGTTCCCAGGGACACACACCAGATAAACATCAACTGCTGCTGGAGGACTAGCAATTCGGCGAAAGGCGCACTTTGGTCTGCCCAAAACCTGCTGGTCTTCCAGCGCAAAGAGCTGTCAATGACCAAGTGCTGCAGACTGCCACATTCCATGGTCCAGGACTACGTGCTGAGAGATGCATTAAAGCTTGGGGCAGCCACCACGAAGGCTCAATGGGGAAAGGCCGCTGTGTAAGGCCCTCCCACCATAGTGTACCGAGGGGCCCTGCATAAAACCCCAGAGAATGTTTGACATAAAATATAAATGTCCATTGTAAATATAACCTGTAATGGCAAGTGTAGTGAGACAGCTCATGTACAGTATTGAAAGAAATTGATCTGTATTGCACTTTATGTAATGTCAAATTTGAACTGTTATGCAATGTCCTTTTACAAATTTTATAAATAAAGTGTATTTTTGGAAATTGAGCATGCAGAATTTTAACACTGCATATAGCTCTCAGTCTGGGGGAAAACCTGAACACACCTCTTAGTTTGTGGCTATTCTCCCAGTCTGCCACAAAATTGAAATACCAGTGATTGTGCATTCAGAGGGCAGACTAGAAAAAAAAATCACCAAACTAGGTCAACTCCTCCACATGAGCCAGAGTATGTCCTTCTGAATTAGGTTATAAATTCCACATTACCCAGACGACAATGTCAAATATCATTGTCTTCAAATTAGAGACAACTTCAAGGACTCAGCTCAATTTGACTTTATGTGACCATCAAAGAAAGGGATAGCAGTCCTGGGGAATGGATTTTTTCCTCTAAATTTTACATCCAATGTAATCATCATATTTTCCCACAATAGGTATAATGGATTAAATGCAGAATAAAGCTCTTTCTATCCTGTCCAAACAAATGTGCCATAACCTCTGGAGAGCATTTTCAACTGCTATCACGTTATCTCCATTTCCCGTCAATCTCATAACTAATCTCAATCAGTAATACAGACTGTCAGATTGCTGTTGTGGACCAGCACTCATTATGAACTGGGTTGATACTGTCCCAAGCTGAATTCAAGTAGGATTCCCACAGATAGCAAATAAGGGACCCATCTATTCTGTCAGTCAGAGAGGATTTCACCCAAGTCACAGTATAAATTTGAAGCCCAATTAACCATCATGTCTACTTACAGTTAAAATTAATTCTAAGCCTGTAAAAATAATATTATTTAAACTTTCAAAATGCACTTCATTGTCATAATTTGGAGTTATAGAAACATGAGAAAACATCAAAGAAGTATTTTTCCATCACACTCCCTCCCTCCACAGAGCCATTTACAATCTCCCCACTTCATCTCCAGAGAATAGTTCTGCCTAAATAATGAAATGAAAACAGAAAGTGCTGGGAATACTCAGCAGGTCTGGCAGCATATGTGGAGAGAGAAACAGAGTTAACGTTTCAGGTCAATGACCGTCAGCCTCAGACATTAATTCTGTTTATTGCTCAGTGGTGCAAAGGTCATTGACCTGAAACGTTAACTCTGTTTCTTTCTCTAAAGATGCTCCCTGACCCGATGAGTGGTTCTAGCACTTTCTGGTTTTATTTCATATTTCCAGCATTCATAATATTTTGATTTGAATACTCCAGAGAAAAGAGACTGGTTTATGCTTGTTTTCTACCAGTAAATGAAAATCTGTGAATTCCCTTGCAATGCTGCTGTGTGGCAGTTTTTACTTTCATTGTAGTGCTGATTCAGTTACTCAATGAGTCCCAACTTAAATTTATAGTTTCACATAACTAACTTTCTTTTCATAAATCTAAGCTTCAGTCATGTTTCCCTGATACAATTGAGGGGTCTTTATAAATGAAACTATTTTTCATTTTTGGATACAGTTGTCAGGTACAGACGTGGGTGTTTAACTTGAAATATGTGACATACAATTTGTATTCGGGCTACTCATATGTAGGTGCGTGGGGGTGTATTCTGGAGTACGTGCTTTGATGTAATCAGCAGCTTAGCAATCGTTGCTGATGCCACATTAAAAACACTAAGCAACATATTTGAAATGACAGTAATTTATTCATCCACTTTCTGTTTACAAACATATTTCATGCAGAAGTTAACCAGTAAGTCCAAAGAGTCACAGACATTCGGTATAACTTAAAGAAAAAAATGTGCTTGGGGATGTAGGTTGATAGAATTTTTGGATATCTGGATTAAGCAGCAGTTAACAGTGGAATGTTTGTTATTCATTGGTGGATGTGGGTACAGCTGGCAAGGCCAGCATGTGTTGCCCATTGTCATGCTAGGCCCCCACCTGCCAAGAATGAGGCCCATTAATTTTGTCATGAACATTGATTTTAAATTGTTACTGGAGTGAAGAAAGGACTTGTTAAACAGATCAGCCGTGGCTGGAAAAGATATTTGCATATTAACAGATAGTGCTTGGGAGGACAAAGGACCATTCCCTGACACAATCAACCCACAATAGACCTTGATCCTAGGTATTGTGTGTAAGAGGAGCATTCCAGAGACTGCTAAGGTGATACGATCCAAAACATGGGTTTTTCTGAATGGAACAAACAGTTTGAATGTCTGTTTGCTCCAGGACTGAGAAGATCTCTCCTGGCTGCTCCCATCCCTTTCTCACAAGCCTCTGAATCCACTGAAGACACATGAACCCCAACGAACAAGGTTTAAGAAGAATACTGGGCCCCAACGAAAAGCAAGATCTACCTACAATCAATGACTCTGCAGTAAGCTTGATAAAACTGTAACAAAAGCTCTTCAGATATTGCCTCAAACTTTTCCACTTTATTTTTCTTCTGCTCTTTTCTGTCTCTATTTGCATGCGTGCATCGTGTATGCATGTTAGCGTGGGCATGTCGTGTATGCTTAGGCGTAAACTGAATTCGAGTTTAATTTCAAGTTTAAGAAATTTCAACTTTTCTTCTTTAAACCTAAGAAAACCTGTTTGTGCTGGTCTCTTTGCCTTATAATTGGAAAGTGGTGAACAAGGATTCACCAAGGGAGAGCTAAAAACACGATGTGTTTAAAATTAAACCCTGTTACGGTGAGACCAGCTGAAGGCTGAAAGGGAACCCTAGATCTCTTTCTCACCTGGTCGTAACTCCGATCCCTTAATTACATCTGAGAAGGTGGTGGTGAGCTGTCTTCTTGAACTGCTTCAGTCCTTGGGGTGTCGGTAACATCCACAGTGCAGTTTGGGAGGGACTTCCAAGTCTTTGACCCAGTGACAGTGAAAGAATGGCGATACAGTTCCAAGCCAGGATGGTGTGCAGCTTGGAGGGGAACTTGCAGGTGGTGGTGTTCCTATGCATCTGCTGCCCTTGTCCTTCTAAGTGGTAGAGTTCGGGGGTTTGGAAGGTGTGTTGAAGGAGCCTTGGTGAGTTGCTGCAGTGCACCTTGTAGATGGTACACACTGCTGCCACTGTGCGTCGGTGGTGTAGGGAGTGAATGTTTGTGGATGGGGTGCCAATCAAGCAGGCTGCTTTGTCCTGGATGTTGTTGAGCTTCTTGAGTGTTGTTGAAGCTGCACCTATCCAGGCAAGTGGAGAGTATTCCATCACACTCCTGACTTGTGTCTTGTAGATGGTGGACAGACACTGGGGAGTTAGGAGGTGAGTTACTCGCTGCAAAATTCCAAGCCACTGACCTGCTTTTGTAGCCACAGTATTTTCTGGCTGGTCCAGTTCAGTTTCTGGTCAATGGTAATCCCCAGGATGTTGATAGTGGGGGATTCAGCGATGGTAATGTTATTGAATGTCAAGGGCAGATGGTTAGATTCTCTCTTGTTGGGAATGGTCATTGCCTAGCACTTGCATGGCGAGAATGTTGCTTACCACTTATCAGCCCAAGCCTGGATATTGTCCAGGTCTTGTTGCATGTGAACACAGACTGCTTCATTGTAGGAGGTGTTGTGAATGGAGCTGAACACTGTGCAATCATCAGCGAGCATCCCCACTTTTGCCCTTAGGATGGAGGGAAGATCATTGATGAAGCAGCTGAAAATGGTTGGACCTAGAACCCTGAGGAACTCCTGCAGTGATGTCCTGGGCAGGTGTTAGTGACGTGTCCGTAAACGGACACCAGAAATAACCCAGGAGCTAGGTTATTTTCAAACACAAGTTTAAAAGCTTGGAGCAAGACATTTAAATTTATCAGGAGCGAAAGTAATTAATAAGGATCGGGCTCATCATGGCATCAGCATCACCCACCTCTCCTGGTAGGGCAGCTCGCCGACTGTGACTGGAGCATGTGTGGTGCTGGCTGTGACTGGAGCACACGGTGCCGGCTGTGACTGGAGCACACGGTACTGGCTGTGACTGGAGCACACAGTGCTGGCTGTGAATGGAGCACACGGTGCCAGCTGTGACTGGAGCACACGGTACCAGCTGTGACTGGAGCACACGGTACTGGCTGTGATTGGAGCACACAGTGCTGGCTGTGACTGGAGCACATGGTGCCGGCTGTGACAGGAGCACAGGGTGCCGGCTGTGACAGGAGCACACGGTGCCGGCTGTGACTGGAGCACACGGTGCCGGCTGTGACTGGAACACACGGTACTGGCTGTGACTGGAGCACATGGTGCCGGCTGTGACAGGAGCACACGGTGCTGGCTGTGACTGGAGCACACGGTGCCGGCTGTGACTGGAGCACACGGTGCTGGCTGTGACTGGAACACACGGTACTGGCTGTGACTGGAGCACACAGTGCTGGCTGTGACTGGAACACACGGTACTGGCTGTGACTGGAGCACATGGTGCCGGCTGTGATAGGAGCACAGGGTGCCGGCTGTGACAGGAGCACACGGTGCCGGCTGTGACTGGAGCACACGGTGCCGGCTGTGACTGGAGCACACGGTGCCGGCTGTGACAGGAGCACACGGTGCCGGCTGTGACTGGAGCACAGGGTGCTGTCTGTGACTGGAGCACACGGTGCCGGCTGTGACTGGAGCACACGGTGCCGGCTGTGACAGGAGCACACGGTGCCGGCTGTGACTGGAGCACAGGGTGCTGTCTGTGACTGGAGCACACGGTGCCGGCTGTGACTGGAGCATGTGTTGTGCCGGCTGTGACTGGAGCACAGGGTGCTGTCTGTGACTGGAGCACACGGTGCCGGCTGTGACTGGAGCATGTGTTGTGCCAGCTGTGACTGGAGCACAGGGTGCTGTCTGTGACTGGAGCACACGGTGCCGGCTGTGACTGGAGCATGTGTTGTGCCGGCTGTAACTGGAGCACACGGTGCCGGCTGTGACTGGAGCACAGGGTGCTGTCTGTGACTGGAGCACACGGTGCCGGCTGTGACTGGAGCATGTGTTTTGCCGGCTGTGACTGGAGCACACGGTGCTGTCTGTGACTGGAGCACACGGTGCCGGCTGTGACTGGAGGACACGGTGCCGGCTGTGACTGGAGCACACGGTGCCGGCTGTGACTGGAGCACACGGTGCCGGCTGTGACTGGAGCATGTGCTGTTCGGGTGCTGGAGTTGAACGGAGGCAGTTATGTTAGATCTGCAGCAGGTGATTAACAGCTGAGTGCAGGAGAGGAATGGAGCCGGCAGGTGGGCCGGAAGGAATGGAGCCGGCGGGCAGGCTAGGGGAATGGAGCCAATGTGTGGGCGGGGAGGCTTCATAAACACCCGGTGTAGGCCTCAAACACCCCCAATACAAAGCTACCAGGCCTGCGTTTGCACCAGCTTCTCCAGGTGTCAGCCCCAAGTTAACGGCCGCCAGCTTTCTAGCTCTTTTGGAGGAACTAAGGGTTAATAAACTGTAACATCAAACCCCAAAACATTTAAGGAAACTTATCTCAGTTATGAAGGGGGAGGGGAGGGAGAACCATTTGGAACACTGGTTTAACATAATGGAAAGAAGAAGGACAGGAAGTTGAGTCAATGAAGCTTTTCACAAGACCACAGCTACATTGTGCAGGTTCTGGTGTTAAGACTCTGCGAAGGACATCAATCTACACAATCACATCTCGTTCAGCTTTTGGACTAGAACACATTTATAAAGTCTAATGTACATTAAGTGTCCTCAATAACCAGGGAGGGACTCGGAGGGGGCAGGGGCTGTGAATTCTAATTCTATGTTCACATTTTTCTCGCTTTTTTTCTTACCCGTGAAAAACATGGCGTCGAATTCGAAAAAAAAGATTGTTCAGCCCAGCTTGGGAAAGAGACCTTTACTTCTCACAGTCCTGGTTTTTATTGTCTAACGGTTTAGCTGGCTGCATACATGCGAACACAACGTTATCACATGGTACAGCTAGCCCTTCTGTTAATAAAAGTAATTCGCATTGGCATTGCATACTGTTTTGCTTGCTAGCTAGCTAATACAGTTGTGCTGCTCTCCATTGATGTTTGCATGCTTAGCTACTTTATAGGGAGAAATGTGTTTTAAATCAGACTGTGTTTTGATGACATTAAGTTGTATATATACTTTATATACAGATTAATTGCTCCCATGTCCGTAGCTGAGTCAATAATTTTGTCAAATGTCCTTGGTGCAACATGTTGGTGCCTATCCATGGTCCTCGGGCTGAGATGAATCGCCTCCATCAACCACAATTATCTTCCTGACTCCAACCAGTGGAGAAATTTCCCCCTGATTCCCATTGACTCCAGTTTTGCTGGGGCACCTTGATGTTACACTCGGTCAAATGCTACCTTGATGTCAAGGGCAGTCACTCTCACTTCATCTCTGGAATTCAGCCCTTTTGGCCATGTTTGGACTAGGGCTGGAATGAGGCCTGGAGCGGAGTGGTCCTGGCAGAACCCAAAATGAGCATCGGTGAGCAGATTATTGCTGTGTAAGTGCAGCTTGATAGCATTGTCAACAACACCATCCATCAGTTTGCCGATGATTGAGAGTAGACTGGTGGGGTAATAATTGGCTGGATTGGATTTGTCCTGATTTTTCTAGACAGGGCACACCTGGACAATTTTCTACATTGTTGGGTAGATGCCAGTTGTGTAACTGTACTGGAACTGCTTGGCTAAATGAGTAGCTAGTTCTGGAGCATAAGTCTTCAGCACTACAGCCAGGATGTTATTGGGGCTCATAGCCTTTGATGTATCTAGTTCACTCACGGATATTGTCACAGAGCCTTATCTTTTTTCTCCTCAGATTAAAACAGTATGTGCCTTTAAGACGCTGTTAAAAACAGTGCGCCTTTAAGGCAGGGAGAGAAGTTTTGGATTTCTGAGACACAGTGTGCCACCTGCACTTGTTACCCTAGGCCACAGCAGGCAAGAGAGGTCACATTGTATAATGTTTCGATTTCACTGTGTGTAAAACTGGCAAAAAACAATCTGAGCCAGTCTGTTTTGAGAGACTCTCCAGCGAGGCGTGTGACTGAAGAGCTGTCTATTTTCTCTCAGCAAAAATTCTACAGGGAGCTATGGGCCTGGGAAAATGCTGGAAACTATTCTAAAAGATGTGATAAATAGACATTTGGATAATAATGATCTTATTGGGCATAGTCAACATAGATTTATGAATGGGAAATCATGTTTGACAAACCTGTTGGTGTTTTTTGAGGATGTTACTAACAGAATTGATGAAAGGGAGTAGGTGGACATGATATACTTTAGATTTTCAGAAGGCTTTTGATAAAGTCCCCCACAGGAGGTTGGCTAGCAAAATTGAAGCACATGGGGTCGGAGGTAATATATTGGATTAAGGATTGGAAAGAAGAGAGTAGGAATAAACGGGTCATTCTCGCATTGACAGGCTGTGACAGGTGGAGTACCACAGGGATCAGTGCTTGGGCCCCAGCTTTCACAATATATATCAATGATTTAGATGTGGGGACCAAATGTAGTATTTCCAAGTTCGAAGATGACACAAAACTAGGTGGGAATGTGTGTTGTAAGGAAGATGCAAAGCGGCTTCAACGGCATTTGGACAGACTTGGCGTGTGGGCAAGAACATGACAGATGGAACATTATGTGGAAAAATGTGAGGTTATCCACTTTGTTAGGAGGAATAGATGTGCAGAGTATTTCTTAAATGGTAAGAGATTAGAAAGAGTAGATGTACAAAGGGAACTAACTGGGTATCCTTATCAATAAGTCAGTGAAAGCTAACATGCAGGTGCAGCAAGCAATTAGGAAGGCTAATGGTATGTTAGCCTTTATCGCAAGAGGATTTGAGTACAGGAGTAGTGAAGTCTTGCTTCAATTGTATAGAACCTTGGTTAGACCACACTAGGAGTACTGTGCACAGTTTTGGTTTCCTTATCTTCGGAAGGATATTATTGCCAGAGAGGGAGTATAACAAAAGTTCACCAGACATGTTCTCGGGATGGCGGGACTACCCTATGAAGAGAGATTGGGGAAACTGGGCCTATATTCTCTAGAGTTTCAAAGAATGAGTGGTGATCTCATTGAAACCTATAAAATACATAAAGGGATAGACAGGGTAGATGCAGCTAAGATGTTTCCTCTGGTTGGTGAGTCTAAAACCAGGGGACACAATTTCAAAATAAGTGGGAAGCCACTTAGGACAGAGATGAGGAGAAATTTCTTTACTCAGAGGGTTGTGAATCTTAGGAATTCTCAACCCTAGAGGGCTGTGGAAGCTCAGTCATTGAGTATGTTTAAAGCAGAGATTGACAGATTTCTAGATACAAATGACATTATGGAATATGAAGATAATGTGGAAAAAAGGCATTGAAGTAGATGATCAGCCATGATCATATTGAATGATGGGGCAGGCTTGATGGGCTGAATGACCTACTCCTGCTCCTATATTCCTATGTTCCTATTGCAGAGGAATCAAGTGAAATTAGGGAAATGAAGCAATTACAGGAACAAGTTCCAGGAATATTTCCTGTGTGTGTGTAGTCACCCGAGCAATGGCTAAACATTGTTGAAGGTAAAAGTGGCACGACAAACAGACAGCCAAGTATCTGATACCTTATTTGGGGATTTAGATAATCCAAATGAGATGTTTAACAGATCTTCTATCATTGCAGCACAGCAAGGTGATCCAGAGATATACTGAATAGCACAGACGGCTCTGACAGAAGCTGAGGTGAAAGGAGTTCCAGAAGGCTATTATATGGCAAACGGGATTTTGAGGAGGAAATGGAGACTGCCTCATCGACCTGTGGATGAAGACTGGACAGTTGTTGAACAGATAGTGGTACCACCTAAATATCACCAAGGATTATTAAGGTTTGCACATGATATTCCTTTTGCAGTACATAGAGGAATTCGGAAGACCAAATCACACTTAAACCAACATTATCACTGGCCAGGCCTTACAAAGGACGTAAAGCAGTTTTGTAGGGCTCAGGAACACTTTAAAGCATCCCAAGCCAATATGAAAAAATGGGCAGATAAGAATGCAGAAGCCTACAATTGTCAACCAAGGGATAAAGTATTGGTGTTGTTACCGTTAGAGGGAAAACCATTAAAAGCACGGTTCAGTGGCCCATATAGAGTTATCAAAAGAGTGGGTAAGGTAGATTACTTGATTGACACCCCTGATCGCCGGAAGAAGAACTGGTTGTGTCACATCAATATGTTAAAGCAATATTATCGCAGGGAGGAGGAAAAGCCAGTACAGGTATGTCAGGTAATCAGAACTGTTGAGAAGGGAAAGGATAGTGAGGATAAGGAAGAAGAATGCCTAGACAATTCTCAGATTGAACGTCTAACTATCAGATTAGTGAATACAAAGAAACATAGAAAAACAGGAGCAGGAGTAGGCCATTCGGCCCTTTGAGCCTGCTCCACCATTCATTATGATCATGGCTGATCATCCAACTCAGTAACCTGTTCCTGCTTTCACCCCATACCCTTTGATCCCTTTAGACCCAAGAGCTATATATAACTCCTTCTTGAAAACATACAATGTTTTGGCCTCAACTGCTTTCTGTGGTAGCGAATTCCACAGGCTCACCACTCTCTGGGTGAAGAAATTTCTCCTCATCTCAGTCCTGAAAGGTTTACCCTGTATCCTTAGACTATGACCCCTGGTTCTGGACTCCCCCACCATCGGGAACATCCTTCCTGCATCTACCCTGTCAAGTCCTGTTAGAATTTTATAGGTTTCTATGAAATTCCCCCTCACTCTTCTGAACGCCAGCGAATATAATCCTAACAGACTCAATCTTTCCTTATACGTCAGTCCCGCCATCCCAGGAATCAGTCTGGTAAACCTTCGCTGCACTCCCTCTATAGCAAGAACATCCTTCCTCAGATAAGGAGACCAAAACTGCACACAATATTCCAGGTGTGGCCTCACCAAGGCCCTGTATAATTGCAGCAAGACTTCACTGCTTCTGTACTCGAATCCTCTCACTATGAAGGCCAACATACCATTTGCCTTTTTTACCACCTGTTGGACCTGCATGCTTACCTTCAGCAACTGGTGTACGAGAACACCCAGGTCTCGCTGCATATTCCCCTCACTCAGTTTATAGCCATTCAGATAATAATCTGCCTTCCTGTTTTTGCTATCAAAGTGGATAACCTCACATTTATCTACATTATACTGCATCTGCCATGCATTAGCCCACTCACTCAACTTGTCCAAATCATCCTGAAGCCTCTCTGCATCTTCCTCACAACTCACCCTCTCACCCAGTTTTCTGTCATCTGAAATTTGGAGATATTACATTGAGTTCCCTCATCTAAATCATTAATGTATATTGTGAATAGCTGGGGTCCTAGCACTGATCCCTGCAGTACCCCACTAGTCACTGCCTGCCATTTGCAAAAAGACCCATTTATCCCTACTCTTTGTTTCCTGTCTGCCAACCAATTTGCTATCCATCGCAATACACTGCCCCCGATCCCATGCGCTTTAATTTTACATGCTAATCTCTTATGTGGGACTTTGTCAAAAGCCTTCTGAAAGTCCAAATAAACCACATCCACTGGCTCCCCCTCATCAACTCTACTAGTTATATCCTCAATGAATTCTAATAGACTTGTCAAGCATAATTTCCCTTTCATAAATCCATGCTGACTCTGCCTGATTCTGCCACTGTTTTCTAAGTGCTCTGCTATAAAATCTTTGATAATGGACTCTAGAATTTTCCCCACTACCGACGTCAGGCTGACTGGTCTATAATTCCCCGCTTTCTCTCTACCTCCCTTTTTAAATACAGAATGGCGAAGAAAATTGGACAACATGCTTTTGCACTTTTGCACAAAACAACATGATGACCTATTCAGGCTTTTCACAACATTTAAAAGAGTTTGTAGGGATAAGCCAGGATGTACAACCTTAACCATACATGATGTGGATGTAGGGGTAACTATTCCTTTAAAACAACATCCTCACCGCTTAAGTCTGGACAAACAGGCCCAAGTAAAAGCAGAGATCCAAAGCATGCTGGAGGGCAGCTTAGTTTAGCCTAGTCAGAGCAGGTGGAATTCGTTGGTGATCTTGACGCCTAAACCTGACGGGTCGGCCCAACTTTGCACAGACTACAGAAAAGTCAATGCGGTAACCAAGGCAGACTCCTATCCAAATTCTCATTTAGAAGACTGTGTGGACAGAATGGGCAACACCATGTGTCTTCAAGAGACAAATGTGTTGGAGGGATACTGTCAAATTCCTTTGACACCCCAAGATAAGGAAAAGTCAGTTTTTGTTGCACTGGACGGGGTTTTTCAGTATCAAGTGATACCACACAGGTTAATGGGCACTCGAGAAACCTCTCAGAGAACAGTGAACCCAGTCGTAGCCAGCGTTCCTATCTGTGCAGTTCACCTGGCTGAGGTGATGGACGATAGGGACGCTTGGAAGGAAAACGTGAAACAACTGGGAGACGATGTTTGGAAGGCAACAATGGGATGAATAGAACAACCTTTGAGGGAAAAATTAAAGCCAAAAATGTTTTGATGGAGTTTCTTGTTATAGCCTCATTTTTGGAAGTTGTACATATTTTGGGGAAAAACAATGTTATCGCTGACGTATTGTAATGAAATTAACCTACTAAGTTATACAGATGGCGATGGTACAAAGAAAATGCTGTAAAGTATCAGGTGAGTGAATGCGATAAAATGTTAGTGTTTTGCCAGTTTCTATTTTTTTGCATTGTAATGAAATGCATTTTTTTAAGGATGGCATTTCATTTCGCCAAGGGCGGAGGTGTCAGGGAACCATATCTTTTTTCTCCTCAGTTTAAAACTGTGTGCCTTTCAGACACTGTTAAAAACAGTGTGCCTTTAAGACAGGGAGAGAAGTTTTGGATTTCTGAGACACAGTGTGACAGCTGCATTTGTTGCCCTAGGCCACAGCAGAAGAGAGAGGTCACATGGTATAATGTTTCGATTTGGCTGTGTGTAAAACTGGCAAAAACTGGTCTGAACCAGTTTGTTTTGAGAGACTCTCCAGCAAGGCATGCTACTGAAGAGCTGTCTATTTTCTCTCAGCAAAAATTCTACAGGGAGCTCCGTTCCCAGTTAATTGCCTAAAGGAAAAAAGCCTTTTTTCAAGAGACCATCTGTATTGCTGAAGGTAGTAAAACTCCCTTTCTTTACTTCCAAGCCAGGATGTATTTGCTTCAAGATTTAATCACTTTTGATTGAGTTTGCAGGAATTCAAAGTAAAGTTTCAACTGAGATACTGTCAGTTTTAAAATTCAATGTTGACCTATTGCTGTGCTCATCATTGAAAGAACTGTTTGATGCCTGCTGCAGCCGAAGTATTTTGAATGCCTATTGAGAACAGACAATTTCATCAAATCCACGTGAAGACTTTAAGTAAGATTTGATTATTTTCACTTTAGAATACCTCATCCATCAGGAATGTAAGCCATTAAGACTTACTTTTTTATTTATTCTTAAGAAACAGCTAATTTTCAAAACATTTTCTTTTCAAGAAACTGGTTAACTGTGATTTTTAAATGTATGTGTGTGAATGGGGGAGTTAGATTAAAATAGGAAATTATAAAGTCTTTAGACATAGATTTATCTTAATAGTGTCTAGGATTTAGTTTTAACATATAGTTAATTTGTTATTGTCTAAAGATACCTGGTTTGGTTTGTTTTATTCTAGGGGTTACTACAGTGTTTAATTTGGCTGTGTTCCAGTTGGGTGGGAAAACTTAAATAATATGCTGCGACCTGTGGAGTAATAATATCACATGGAGTGAATCGAATTGTCAGAGGACCATCTTCACTGATGGTGAGGACCTCAGGAGGAGGCCAAGATGGATCATCCACTCAGCACTTTGGGCTGAAGATGGTTGCAAATGCTTCAGCCTTGCCTTTTGCACTGACGTGCTGGGCTCCCATCATTGAGGGTGGTGGTGTTTGTGGAGTATCCTCCTCCAGTTAGTTGTTTAATTCTCCACCTCCATTCACAACTGGATCTAGCAAGACTGCAGAGCTTTGATCTGATCTGTTGATTGTGGGATCAATTAGCTCTGTCTATAACATGCTGCTTCTGTTGTTTAGCATGCCTGTGTTGTAGCTTCGCCAGGTTGGCATTACATTTTTAGTTATGCCTGGTGCTGGTCCTGGCTTGCTGTGTAACACTCCTCATTGAACCAGGGTTTATCCCCTGGCTAAACTGACAGAAAAATATAACTGACCAGCCTTTAATTATGAAATTATTTGGTCCATAATGATTGGCAATTAGCATTTTGGCCGTGATTAATGCTGAGCACTAACCTGACTGATCATAATTTTACAAAATATTATTAAGCTGTCGTTAAAGTCACTCAATGCTAATGCAAATATAATGTTATTGTTGTGCCTAAGTTGGTAGCACTCACTTTTCTATGTCAGAAGGTTGTGGGTTCAGGTTCTACTCCAGGACTTGAGCACAATTTAAGGCTGACACTCCAGTGCATACTGAGGGAGTGCTACGTTGTTGGACGTGCTGTCGTTTGAATGAGATATTAAAGCAGGGCCCTGTCTGCTCTTTCAGGTGGATGTAAAAGATCCTATGGTACTACTTTGAAGAAGAGCAGGGCAGTTCTCTCCAGTGTCCTGGCCAATATTTATCCCTCAACCAACATGGCAAAAACAATCTGGCCATTATCACATTGCTGTTTGTAGGAACTTGCTGTATTCAAAATGACTGCTGCATTTTTTTTTTAACAACAGAAGCTCTTCACTGGCTGTAATATGTTTTGGGATTTCCTGAGGTCCTGAAAAGCACTATATTAATGCAAGTTTTTATTATTCTCCAGAATGCAAGGAGGCGTAAGAAAACTAACCCCTCCCATTGCCCCCACCCACCGCAAGAGAGAAAATGCAAGAAAAAATGAAGCTCAAGATAAATGGAGTTATACTGCTGTAAGAAGTTGTGTTAATTTGGAGATGATACTGAGCACAGCCTGGGAAAAGTGAGCAGTGTTTTTGTGTCATCCACCTTTCCGGTCTCCTGGACAAACATCTGGCTGATTTTCTGAGCTGGTTGAACAGGTCTGAATTTCTAAACGTTTAAGACTCTTGCGAAGATTTTTTCTTTGACTAGGGTCTAAAATCTGCTGTGGAATGCAAACTGTCATCTCAACAGATTGTGGAAATACAGCTGGATTCAATGTGAACTGCCAGACCATGAAAGGCCGGTAGACATTTGAATATGAATGGTGAGGTTCAAACTTTAAGAAGAATCTGAAAAGATACTTTGCTCTCTGTCACTCAGTGACTTTGGGACAATGATTGATCCCAATCAGATTGGAGACAGAAACAGATCACTTTCACATCACCCAATCCCCGGCCAATAGTTTTAGTAAATAAATGTAAAATGTATAGCGAGAGAATCACATAAACACGCAGGTGTAGGATATGTAAAAAGGCAAATGGAAAATGATGCAAGGACTGAGAGAGCAGGAGAGATTTGAGTTTTATAGATGTATGCATGTCGAGATGATTATAATGAGGTTTGGCTATGAATGTAATTGTATATACATTTATCTCTTGACTTCAGCAGCAGTGTTATAAAGTGAATGAAGTTAACACTGCTGCATCTTGAGGCTTTGAGACCTATCTAAAGAAGATTTTACATAGATTCAGTAATTCATCTGCAGAATAAACCAACTTTGCAAAAAAATGTCAATTGCATTGCATTCCCACAGTAACTACTGCAAAATACTATTGATTCACCAGGGGCCAGAAAAGCTGCAGATGCGAGCTAATTAATTACATGATCTGTGTCTCATGTGGGTGGTGGGCTAAGAACTGAACTGTTTGTGTGTATGATGAATTGAATCAAACAAATTAAGTAGAGATTTACTGCTCTGGGAAGAATCACTGAGTAATAAAATAAACACACAAAGATATGATTTATTATTTCTGAAAATAGGTAGTTTGCGTTCTCTGAAAGTTGACATACATACATGTAAATGCACATGCATGATCCACCCACAGCTGCAAATGCAAACATACACATGTGCACACAAAGATATGTACAGGAAATAACATACATATTTTGTGTTTTCCTCAGCTGTTTGTGCTCTGTGGTAAACAGATTCTAACCATTTACATCATTTTAAAGGAGCTGGACCTTCATTAAAATGTTTATTTGGGTAACATCTCCCTGGGTTTGAGGAGAAAGAGCCAGCATATTCAGATCTCATTTTTGTCATGATGTGACACGCAAATGGCTCAACTGCGTGGTTCCATGACTGATATGGTGGCAATTATGCCTTTTCAAAACAGATTAAAGATGCTTTTATTCTTGAGAAAACATAAACCTTTTAATATTGTGAAAATGAAGAATCACGGGACTGTCGACATCAGTGTGCATTGGGCAGAGGAGCAGAGCCAGTTATATCTTGTAATTCCATAGCTCCTGACTGATTTCATGTGAGTGTATTTACCCTATTCATGATCTGTTATTTAAGCATCAGGATTAAACAGGTTTTGTTCATGATCTGACTGGTTAAGCTACTTAAAGTAGGACAAGCTTTAAATTAGTGGCATTGACTACAAATAGCAATAGGGATGGTCACAAGATGAGACTTGTACTTATGTTTTTTTTTAACTTTCTCTGTTTAGTGTGGGTGGTAAGAAAGACCGACTTTTAAATTATTATTAAGATGGGGGTTGACATGAAAAAAAGTAAAATATTATCCCCCCCCCCCCCCCCCAAACACACCAACATAATTAAACTGTGAACACCAGCCTGACTCAAGAAGATTTATTGACAATTAGTTTGTGTGATTCTGGGGATTCAGCTTAGATGGCGCTGAGATCCCAGACTTCTGCCGTTGAGTGAACACACGTGCATGCTTCCCTTCAAACCCACGCTGACACCAAATCCTCACTATGATTTTATTACTGCTTTAAAACGCATGGGTTTTGTCCCCCCAAAAAAACTTTAAAAAAATCTAAGTATAGTTTGCCCTATTTGCAGCGACTCTCTCAGGAGATTCTATCCCATCAGCAGTGCATAAACTAGAAGCCGGGATGGCTTCTCTCCCTCAGTACCAAGCGGCTCTGAGTCACCAGCTCATTTAGCGACCAGCTCTCCAACTATGCTGTGACTTCTGCGAAATCTTCCACTTGTGGATCAAAGATCTTTGCGCTTCGCCTGACCCCCCTCTTCCCTCCTCCAAAATAAAGATGATTTGCTGGGGATTTGCCACTTGCAATCCTTCCTTAAAAAAAACAGCCCAGGCACCAGAATTAGATTAAAAAAAATAATTCCAGCTGGCATATTCAACGCACCAGGCCAATGATAAAATAAAATGGGTTCTATTCTGAGTTGGTCCATTATTTGCAAATCTTACTGTAGCTATTAATGGAAATAGAACATTGGATCTCCAAAATGCTTACCACCATGATTTATAAATGGCACAATTGTAAAATAATCTTCATTATTCGGTTTTTAAAAATTCTTACCATTAAAAGTCTCTCACAAGTCGAGGTGCAAAATATTCGATCACTGTTGCAACGGGGTAAAATGATATTTCACAGGAGCATAATCAGAGAGGAAATAAAGGGAATTGGGACAGGCCATTGAGTTTAAAAATAAGATGAAAGCTGACCTCGGCGAAGGACAGCAAACACCACATGATCCTTTTATCACAAGGGTTTTTTTATTGTCCCAAGATCATAATTCATCCGTGCCGTCAACTGTGTTGGTAAAAGACATTATTTTTAAAGTACCAAATACAGATAAATAGAGTACGTAGATGAATTAAAGGTGAGGACCAGCCTTACCCAGTTCAATTCAATAATCGGCTAAACATATCAAACTTAGGAGGGTAGAACCAAAGTGTCGCTACAAAAGGTCAGGGGCCAGTTTACAGCCTTCCTTTTGCACAATAGCATATCTTTCTATAACCTTTGCCCTGCCCACTGCGTCTCCCAATGATTGGAAGCTCAAAGGCGATTTTTACAAACAGTCCATGAAAACAACAGTCAAGTGGAGCAGAATTTCACTCCCCCCCCAGCAACATCTTACAACAGCAGCAGTTAAACAAAGTGGGAAAGCGCCGTGAATGCCGGTTTGGATGCCGAATCCATTTTGAAGTACAATACTGGATAGATTATACAATTGAAATGTCCTGTGTTTGAGCAGCCTTCACATTAAAGTGACCAGACATCCCTTCTTCCTCCCGTCGTCCTGGTCTGTGGCAACAAAGTCTTATCCAGCCTTTCCCAATGGGAAACCAAATAGAAATACAAACAAGAAGCCGGGTGTATATTTCCCTGGCGTAGAGTGCTCAGCACTATAGCAGTCAGTGCTCAGCTATTGGTGCAGTAAAGCTGGTTCCATACCGGCTATCTCCATTCTTGACACACTTTTGCGATAGTAAAGTCAGGCCGTAACAATCTGTCTGATGGTTGTTTTATCATTTAGCTTAAATAAATATATATATATATATTTCTATATATAGATAGATCTGCACATTTTCTACAGTACCTCTGCAGCTCTAAAACAGTCACTGTCACTGCAACATTCGACCACCTTGCATCAAGTCACCGCTTCTTCTTCTGCCTCAGGGCTTTCCTCCTTTTGACGATCATCTCGTACAGTTTGTCCATGCCCTCGGGCAGCCCTTCGCCAATGATGGCACAAGCTGGCTGCACATGCCAGGTGGTGGACGGGCAGAGTTCGTGCAGTGCCAGCTGCTTCTCGATGTCGGCCACCGGTAGGGACTTGGGCAGGTCCTGCTTGTTGGCGATGACCAGCAGAGGGGTGCCCTGGTTCTCCGAGATCCTGGTGATCTTGTGCAGCTCGGTCTTGGCTTCCTCCAGCCGGTCCACATCCACCGAGTCCACCACGTAGATGATGCCATCGGTGCAGCGGCTGTAGGACTTCCAGAGGGGTCTCAGCTTCTCCTGGCCCCCCACATCCCAGAAGTGGCAGCTGATCCCTTTGGCTGTGCCATTGCTCAGTCTGATCTTCTCGGTGTTGAAGCCGATGGTGGGCACCGTGTTCACAAACTCGTTGAATTTGAGCCGGTACAGGACGGTGGTTTTCCCCGCCGAGTCCAGCCCCAACATGACAATGTGAAGCGACTGAAACGCCGAGACATTGGAGAAACTGTTGCCCATTTTTCCTCCTGACACACACACACACACACACAGAGTGGGGATTGAACACAAACACGCGGCACAATCTGAAGACTGTAATCCGTCCGCTGTGCCTGCAAATCTCAGGCAGCGCCGTCACTGAGAAGCCTTCAATGCAATTGCATCTGGAATCTGGGAGATTTCAGCTCTCATCTCGACCCCCCCAATAAAACAGCGAAGCCTGATCAGTGAAGTTGTCCTGGCAATTTTCTTGTGTCTGTTTTGGTATGAATAGTTGCAGGGAGCTGGAGGATGCAAGATTCCCCGTCTCGCTGAGGTTGGCTGCAGCTGTAAAATGCAGAGATCTCTCTGACGGACAGCAATTCTCTCCCTCTCCCTCTCATATACAGACAGTAATGACAAAACGGCAGTAACATCCCCCTCCAGGTCACTTTGCAACTTCCGCCTACACAAGTTCCTAGTTTGACATTAGCACCACCCCGTCATTTAAATACAGGATTCCCGGGATTGCATGAACCTGCCATCAGCTGGCGCCGTCTGCACTCCTATTGCCCAACTCCCCATTCCAGTCAGGACCAACCTCCCTATTCACCTGAAAACTAACCTTTCCTGCTCTTCAACCACCCAAACACACATTGCAACATTCTCCACTCAGCAACCCTCTGGCATGAAAACGAAGAGCTTTTTGTTTCGATGTGTTTTTTTAAAATAAATATTTGACATCTTCTGGTTTCTTGTTCAACTCTTAGAGAGGTTATTGCACTGCAATCAATGCCACTATAGGGTTGCCACTGGGGGAGAGCTGTGTTGTAAGAGGTACACTGTCTTTGCAGTCATCAGATTAAACCTGGATGTTTTACTGGGACTTTAAATATTCCATGGCATTATTTGATAAGTGGAACATTTTCCTTGTCCTAGGTCAACTTTCCTCACTCCCAACGTCACTAAGCAAATTAACTGGTTATTCACCTCATGGCTATTTGTCAGATCTTGCTGCACACAGAATAGTTACCACATTTACCTACATGAAAGTTGCTGAACTTCAAAGTAATTCTCTGTATGTAAATACTTTAAAACATTTCTCAGAGAAGCAAAGTAAATGGAATGTCTCTATATAGTTTTTTGCCTGCGTCACTGTGTTGCAGAGATGTCACTGTGGCAGGAGTGAAATGATTTTTCAAAGTCACATCCTTATTTTCCAATCTGTTTCTGCCCTCCACCACCACCCCACCCCCCCACCCCCCTCCCCCTGCCACTTCTCCAAGCATCATGTCGCCTCATTCTCCATTTTCTCTTCTCTGCTGTTGGACCATTTCTTCAGCCACTATACATCTGACCATCTCCCGACCATCTCTAAAACCAATTTGTAGTACCATACCCCATCTTTCTTCCAAAAGTATTTTTTTTGATGATGCCTTTCCCCCTCTTGTCCTCTTTTTACCATCATAGAATGATACAACACAGAAGGAGGCCATTCGGCCAATCACAACTGTGCCCACTCTTTGAAAGACCTATCCAATCAGTCCCACTCCCCTGCTCTTTCCCCAATGCCCTGCAAAAGTTTTCAATTCAGTGACCAACTTTTCCTGTGCTACAAAGCACCCTGAGGAGCACCATAGAAGTGGAATAAAAACATAAAAGGCTGGAAAGACTCAGCAGGATCTGTGGTGAGAGAAACAAAGTTAACATTTCAGGTCTGTGACCTTTCAGTTTGGATGAAAGATGACATCAGCAACAGGGCAGCATTCCATCTGTACTGCACCAGGCTGTCAGCCTAGATTTTTGTGCTCAACTCTCTGAGTGGAAATTGAACCCACAACATTCTACTTCAGAGGTGCTAGTGCTATCAGCTGAGCCACAGCTGACACAAGCCAATGCAGTAAATGGCAAGTGGCTGTTCCTGCCAAGCTCTTCTCCTTCCCTGGTGATAATCAGAGTAGCATTTTACCAACCAGCGTGTTGGGATCTTGGGATGTTTTGCTATGTTAAATGCACTATATAATGGCAAGGCATTGCTCCCACTCCTCCATCACCACCCCTAGGCTAACCTATTTTTGAAATCACAGCGGAACACACAGTGATGCTGAAACAAATTCTGAAAAATGCAGTCATAGCTCTCCAATATCAGAAGCGGCTTTATTACTGTGATAGTAAATATAAAATCAGAACTGTTTTAACAGGTGATTTACTATGATGTGTGTTATGACCAGGTGAGAAAGGAGTCTTTTGCTGTCTTCACCTGGTCTTTTTGTAACAGGGTTTAATTTTAAACACACTGTGTTTTGAGCTCCACTTTGTGAATCCTTGTTCACAGCTTTCCAATTATAAGGCAAAAAAAATGAGCATAAACAGGCTTTCTTCAGTTTAAAGAAGAAAAATTAAATTTGTTAAACCTTAAACCTAAACTCTAATATGGTTTACGCCTATGGATATACGACACGCCCACGCTAGCACGCACATGTGATACACACATGCAAATAAGGACAGAAAAGAGAAGAGGAAAATATAGTAGAGAGGGGCTTGAGGCAATATCAGAAGAGTTTCTTGTTTACTGTGCTTCGAGCTCATTGTAGTCCTTTTGTAAGTAGCCTTGCTTTTTGTTGGGGCCCAGTATTCTTCTTAAACCTTGTTCATGTAGGAGACATTTCCCCCTTTGAGGTTCACATGTTTTCACAAGATTCAGTTGTGTGGGAATGAGATGGAGGCAGGCAGGACTGGAGAGGAGGTTCTGTTCCAACCAGGAACACATGGCTTTCTGAGTTCCAATCCTCCGTTGGAAGTTCAAATTCAAAACCTCCAACAATCAGTCAGTCATGTGACTAAAATTGATCTGAGCACTTCTTCTGTGTATTGGGGAAGCAACGACTGGGTCTCCTTTGTTCCAACACTGTCTGTTACTATGCAAATGTCTTTCCAGTCAGGGGCTTGCAATTTTAAGTTTTAATGTTCATGTGGCGAAATAACGTGTGGCTCAGTCTTGGCAGGTGGGGGTTTGCCTGGCATGTGTTATTGAGTCCTTTTATCAAGCTTGCTGGCCAATTGACCAGTTGTCTCATTGGCAACCCAGTGGAGTAGGTGCAGCCCCAATAAACTATTTTGTGGGCAGATCCTGAAAGGTTGGTCTTGAGCAGGACAATATTGCCATGAGGCAAGCTTTCCCATCAATTCCGTTGGAATAACAACAGGTTACAACCTGTGCAAACAGCTTAAGATTTGACGTCTTGTGAGTTGATGTTGCCATTTCCTGGGAGCACAGACAGATCTTTGCTTAACTCTAGAATTTGTGCATCAACAGTTGCTATAAAGTTGTGAACCCCTCAGTTATATTCTAATATATATCTCACTCCTGGGAATTCCTTCTTCTGTGTGTTGTGACATATTGACTATTACTCTCCACATCTAAACCATTGGCTCTTTTCCAATAGAATCCAGACTTAACTCACTCGGATGCTAATTATTCTGTGCAAAACACATACACAAACATAACTTGCTTTGTTACATGTCGTGATAAGAAACCCAATATGACTCCACTTCAAATTACATCATTCAGCCAAAGCTGCGTGTTCTGCCTATCTGACACCTGCCACAAATAAAGAAAATCAAACAGTAAACTGAATAAATCAAGGCCCATAATCCACTTGAATTAATTGTGCAGAATTACATAGACTGGTTGTTGGTTTTGGGTTGAGTTTGAGATGCTTGTAATGCAGAGACATAATGTATTTTGGGAGGAAGAATATAGAGAGGCAATATCATTTGAATAGTGTTATTTTAAAGGGGGTGCAGGAATAGAGAGCAATGGGGGTTCACATACACAAATCTTTGAAGGTGGCAGGGCAAGTTGATAAGGCTGTTAAAAAAGCATCTTGGAGCCTGGGTTTTATAAATAGAGACAAAGAGTACAAAAGCAAGGAAACTATGTGAAACCATTATCCATCATGGTTAGGCCTCAGCTGCAGCAGTGTCTACAATTCTGGATACCACACTTTCGGAACAATATCAAGACTTTGGAAAAGGTACAGAGGGGAATTACTACAATGCTATCAGGGATGAGGGACTTCAGTTATGTGGAGAGGGCTATTTCACCCATTATTTAAACAAGCAACACATCCAGCCCAAAACGAAATGGTGTGGAACCTTCCTTGCAACATTGACTTAGGACTAAATCAAAGAAATGTGATAAATGCATGATAGATTATTGTGTGGTTGTGCACTTATCTTTCAACTGAAATTTTAGGAACTGTCCACAGAAGTGCAAGTTGTTGTGCCACATCTAGAAAAAATATAAATTTATATTATAAGAAAACTACAGTCTGATAAAATGTTTCACAATTCTAAATCCTCATCCACCCATGGACCAGCAGAGTACTTAAACTGGGGGAAAAATCATACTTTTTTCAATTCTTTCACAGGATGTGGGCAGCACTGGCAAGGTCAGCATTTGTTACCCATCCCTAATTGCCCTAGACAACTGAGTGGCTTGCTAAGCCATTTCAGAGGGCAGCAAGTATCAACTGCACTGCTGTGGGTTTGGAGTCACATGTAGGCCAGACCAGGCAAGGATAGGAGATTTCCTTGCCTAAAGGACATTAGTGAACCAGATGGGTTTTTAGGACAACCAATGATAGTTTCACGGCACCATTACTGAGGATAGTTTGCAATTGCAGATTTTTAAAAAAAAACTTCAATTATTGAACTTTTGGAACTTGAACTCATGTCATTAGTCTAGGTTGCTGGTTTACTAGTCTCGTGACATTACCACTGCGCCATTATTGCCCCTTTTTAAATTTGGGAAACTTCTCCTGTTCCCCTCTCTTCCCTCAATGTACAAGGTTTTGTTGCTCAATGGAGCTCTACTAGGACACTGTCTCCATGAAAAGATGCCTAAAAGATTGACTGTTAGGGAAGGAAGGAGAAGCTGAAGAGTCCTGGGTCATGTTCATTGCGGTGACATCTGTGCAAATGATGCAGTTAATGCATCTCAATGAGATTTCTCTCCTGCTGTTTATTGGTTATCAAGTTGGCAGGGATAGGGTCAATAAATATATCTTTTTCATGAACACTCTTTAGCTATAAATTGGAGCAAAGAAAACAGGGAATTTGTTAATAGAATGAGCTGCTTCTCATCTTGCAATTTCTTCGCAGCCTGAATCCTTCATTGTTGTTGAGATCTTCCAGCATAACCTCCACTGCTGTTTTATTCAGAGGGTTGAAGACACAGGCTCTTTTAGATGGCACGGGTGCAGGTGACGGCAGATGCACTGTCCTGCCCTGTAACTGGCTGTGAGTCCGAAGCTTTGTTGCCCTTATGAAAAATCTATGACTGTGTGGAGACTGGGCCCTCATGTTTAGATTTAGATTTAGAGATACAGCACTGAAACAGGCCCTTCGGCCCACTGAGTCTGTGCTGACCATTAACCACCCATTTTATACTAATCCTACACTAATCCCATATTCCTACCACATCCTCACCTATCCCTATATTCCCCTACCTATACTAGGGGTAATTTATAATGGCCAATTTACCTATCAACCTGCAAGTCTTTTGGCTGTGGGAGGAAACTGGAGCACCCGGAGGAAATCCACGCAGACACAGGGAGAACTTGCAAACTCCGCACAGGCAGTACCCAGAATTGAACCCGGGTCGCTGGAGCTGTGAGGCTGCGGTACTAACCATTGCGCCACTGTGCCGCTGTTACTCCTCATACATTTATGGACCTCAATCAATAAGGTCTCTGTATTGATAGCCGCCCAAAAAATGTCAAAGTTGGAAGAGAGAGACCCACAGAGGCTGACCTCCAGAAACAGGGTTTAAAATGATTAAGTAAAGTCACTTTATGTGTCTGTTAACTCTTAAGGGATGGAACAGCAAACTGTGTTAACGTTAGATCCCTTCCCATGAGTATGCTACTTAAACACAATACGCCTTTGACGTGACTAAAATGTGTTTCTTTCAGCTGCGAATGTAAATCCGTTGGCGTTCAATGAGACAAATCTTCCTGTCTTTCGAGTTGCCGGTCTTAATGCTCTCAGGTGGTGTGAAACCTACAGGCTGGAGCCAGCAACTGCGTAATCATCTCTGCTCTCCATCTCCCTCTCTTTGCAGGGTCTATTTCCTAGCATGAACTGCCTATCTGCAAGTCTATGTATGAGATTTGTAATAAATAAAAGCAAAATACTGCAGATGCTGGAAATCTGAAATAAAAACAAAAAGTGCTGGAAATACTCAGCAGGTCAGGCAGCATCTGTGGAGAGAGAAGCAAAGTTAATGTTTCAGGTCTGTGACCTTTTTATAAGATTTGTAACTTCTTTTCTGGCTGGTGAACATTCTCCAGCTAAGGGCAAGCCTGTGCAGGTGAGCTGAAACGTCCTTCTAACCTGGTTGAGTTGTACACACCACTGTTGCTGGGATTAGGTGCATAGCTCACACTTCACACACTGTTTCGCCTCGCTGTGCAGCCATCTCTCATGCTGCATTTGCCATAGAGACATTACAGCACAGAAGGAGGCCATTCGGCCCATCAAGAGTCCATGCAGGCTCTCTGGAGAGCAATCCAATCAGTCCCATTCCACTGCTCTATCCTCGTTGCACTGCAAGTTTATTTCCCTCAAGTGTCCATCCAATTTCCTTTTGAAATCATTTATCATCTCTGCTTCCACCACCTTCGCTGTGTGAAACAGTTCTTCTTCACATACCCCCCTGCATCTCTTGCCCATAACCTGTTGAGTCAGCCCAGCCATCATCATGGTGCTGCTAAGTAGGGGAAACAAATGTGCCCAGAATTAGTGGCACAGTGCAGATATGCAGGAGACCACAAACCTTCGGCAGGGCGCAGGAGGCAGGAGGCGAGTCTGCAATCCTAATGTGAGATCATGCTTGATATAGGAGGGTTGAAGGGCCTGGAAAAAATGAGACTTTTGTTTACCAGTACAAGTGGGTGTTTCCAAACTCTGTGTATTTAAAGGCTACAGTGAGAGTTCCCATAGTGACAATAGCATTTCCAATGTCTTACTGT
Organism: Heterodontus francisci; assembly: GCF_036365525.1. Lineage (NCBI taxonomy): Eukaryota > Metazoa > Chordata > Chondrichthyes > Heterodontiformes > Heterodontidae > Heterodontus > Heterodontus francisci. The sequence continues at coordinate 110,564,672 of NC_090377.1, forward strand.
ATGACCTCACCCAGCATTGAGAACATTATAGGATAGACTCTTCATTATTACTTAATGTATCAGAAACTGTGAACAATGGATGCATTATAATGTATACTCTTCATTATTACTCATTGGACTAACACTGGTCTTGTCACAATTGCTACTTGCCTGCTGTGGACGTCTATCATTATGATTCCAAAAGAAGAACTTTCACAGTGCATTGACAGCTGGGAATCAATGTTGTTGACAGCAAAAGAGATATAAAAACTGCTTAAAAACATTCTGAAACAGTGCCAATTAGATGTCCATGAGTGGGAACAACTTACTCAAAATATGAAAGCATGGTGAAAAACATCCATGAAAGTACCTCCTACAATGAGACCTGTCATTAAAAACATAACAGCATAAGAAATAGGAGCTGGAGTTGGTCATTTAGCCTCTCATTTCTGCTCTGCCATTCAATGAACATCATGGCTGGCCTACCTCAACTCAACTTTCCCACCCTATCCCCATGTCCCTTAATCCCTTAGCATCCAAAAATCTATCGACCTCTGTCTTGAATATACTCAATGACTGAGCATCCACAGCTCTCTTGGGTACAGAATTCCAAAGATTCACAACCCTGTGAGTGAAAAAGTTTCTCCTCATTTCAGTCATAAACGGTCAACTCCTTGCTCTGAGACTGTGAGCCCATGTTCTAGATTCCCCAGCAAAAGGAAACATCCTCCCAGCATCTACCCTTAATCCCTTTAAGAATTTTATGTTTCACTGAGATTACCTCTCATTCTTCTAAACTCTAGGGAATGTTTGCCATTGTACTCAGTCTCTCCTCAGAGGATGATCCCCTCATCCCAGGAATCAGTCTAGTGAACATTTGTTATGCCCCCTTTAAAGTAACTTTATCCTTTCATAGATAAGGAGACCACAACTGTACACAATACTCCAGGTGTGGCCTCACCAAAGCCCTATACAATTGCAGTATGAATTCTTTATTCTTCTACTTCAATCTCTTTGTAATAAAAGCTAACATAACATTTGTTTTCATAATTGCTTGATGTAGCTGCACGTTAACTTTCTGTGATTAATTGGTAAGGACACCAAGTGCCCTCGGAATATCACCATTTCCCAATCTCTTACTATTTAAAAATATTCTGCTTTTCTATTTTTCCTACCAAAGTGGAAAACTTCACATTTCTCTACATTTTTTCCATCTGCCACGTTCTTGCTCATTCACTTAACCTGTCTAAATCATTTTACAGCCTCTTTGCATCCTCTTCACAGCTTACTTTCCAACCTAACTTTGTATTGTCAGCAAACTTGGATACATTACACTTGGTTCCCTCATCTAAGTCATTAATATAGATTGTGAATAGCTGAGGCCCCAGCACTGATCCTTGTGGTACCCCACTAGTGACAGCCTGCCAACCTGAAAATGACCCATTTATTCCTACTCTGTTTCCTGTCCATTCACTAATCCTCAATCTTTGCTAATACATTACCCCCAAACCCATGAGCCCTTATTTTGGTTAAGAACCTCTTGTGTGGCACCTTATTGAATGTTTTTAGAAAATCCAAATACACTACATCCACTGGTTCCCCCTTATCTACTCTGCTAGTTACACCCTCAAAAAACTCTTAACAGATTAGTCAAACAGAATTTCCCTTTCATAAATCCATGTTGGCTCTGCCCAATCATGTTATGATTTTTTAAGTGCCCTGTTATCATGTCTCCTAATAGTAGATTCTAGCATTTTCCCTACTATTGATGTCAGGCTGACAGGTCTATAGTTTCCCCTTTTCTCTCTCCCTCCTCTCTTTGCGTCTTTACTTCTACGAAGTCCTAATCCCCTATCACCCCTTTGCTCATTGACTTACATTGGCTCCCGGTTAAGCAATGCCTCAATTTTAAAATTTGCATCCTTGTTTTCAAATCTCTCTATGGTCTTGCCCTTCCCTATTTCTGTAATCTCCTGCAGCTATACGACCCTCTGAGATATCTGCACTCCTCTAATTAGGGCCTCTTGAGCATCCCCGATTTTAATCGTTCCACCATTGGTGGCCGTACCTTCAGCTCTCTGGGCCCTAAGCTCTAGAATACCTTTCCTAAACCTCTTCACCTCTCTACCTCGCTTTCCTCCCTTAAGACACTCCTTAAAACTTACCTATTGTCCAAGCCTTTGGTCATCTGCCCTAATATCTCCTTATGTGGCCCGGTGTCATATTTTATTTTAGAATGCTTCTGTGAAGCACCTTGGGACACTTTATTACATTAAAGGCACTATATAAATACAAGCTGTTGTTGTTCTTGAATAGTAGGGTTATGTTTGCTACCTTCAGCCATGGGGACAATTCTAGAATCTAGGGAATTCTGGAAGATCAAAACAAATGCACCCTCTATTTCTGTGGTCACCTCTTTAAAAACCCTATGATGTAGGTCATCAGGTCCATAGAATTTGTTGACTTTCAGTCCCATTAATTTCTTCAATGTTATTTAATTACTAATACTAATTTCCTTAAGTTCCTCATTCTCACTAGACACTTAGTTTCCCATCACTTCCAGAATGATTTGTGTTTTCTACCGTGAAGAGCGATACAAAATATTCAGTTACTGTCTTTGTCATTTCCTCATTCCCCATTATAATTTCTCCTGTCTCTGCCTCTAAGGGAACCACATTTACTCTTGTGAATCTCTTCCTTCTTACATACCTATACAAGCTTTAACAAACCATTTTTATACCTCTAGCTAGTTTACTCTCATATTCTCTTTTCTCTTTCTTTATCAATTTGCTGAATTTTAAAATCTTCTCAATCCTCAGGCTGACTATTCTACTGTTGCATTGCTGATGCTGAATGTAACGCCAGCTGAGAAAGTCTCGCCTGAGAAATTAACATTTCCACTTCGTGGACCCAGGATTCACTGTTCAATTGACAGGCACATATTCTGAGTAAAAATCAGCCTCACCCATCATCAAAAAATACACTGCAAAAAAATGAGATGTTATCTTGGCTGTTCTCTTCCATATTGGAGGATGAACAAACAATAGGTAATAAAGGTACCCTGCTAATAGTAGGGCTGCAAAAGGAGAAAATTCTCCACAAAAAGCTAAATCATGGGCGTTAAAATAGATGGAGGCCGATTCATGAAGAGATTCAGCCCTGGTCAGACACTTTCACATGGTTGCTAGTCTTCAGTTGTAGAAGAACATGAGAAGAGGTTTGAGAGCTTGATGGCTGTGGTACTTCATGTGGCATTAAGAATAACAGAAAATGCAGCAAAGCAAATTATTTACAACATAGAGTCAACGGCATACTTTAGGAACAAAAATGAGATTGCTTGCAGTTCTGTGAGTGACAAGGTCAAAGGAAAGTTTAAAGGAAGGTTGTGGGATTGCTGGGTGGCGCAGTGGTTAGCACTATAGCCTCACAGCTCTAGTGACCCGGGTTTGGTTCTGGGTACTGCCTGTGTGGAGTCTGCAAGTTCTCCCTGTGACTGTGTGGGTTTAGATTAGATTAGATTAGAGATACAGCACTGAAACAGGCCCTTCGGCCCACCGAGTCTGTGCCGAACATCAACCACCCATTTATACTAATCCTACACTCATCCCATATTCCTACCAAACATCCCCACCTGTCCCTATATTTCCCTACCACCTACCTATACTAGTGACAATTTATAATGGCCAATTTACCTACCAACCTGCAAGTCTTTGGCATGTGGGAGGAAACCGGAGCACCCGGAGAAAACCCACGCAGACACAGGGAGAACTTGCAAACTCCACACAGGCAGTACCCGGAATCGAACCCGGGTCCCTGGAGCTGTGAGGCTGCGGTGCTAACCACTGCGCCACTGTGCCGCCCTCCGTTTCTGCTGGGTGTTCTGGTTTCCTCCCACAGGCAAAGACTTGCAGGTTGATAAGTAAATTGGCCATTATAAATTGCCCCTAGTGTAGGTAGGTGGTAGGAGAATTGTGGGGATGTGGTAGGGAATATGGGATTAATGTAGGATTAGTATAAATGGGTGGTTGATGGTCAGGACAGACACAGTGGGCTGAAGGACCTGTATCTCTATTAAAAAAAAAGTGGAGAAATGTTTGGAGCTGGGTGGGTTGGTGTGGATTTGTTAAGGTGAGGATGGTAAGGATCCTCACTGGTGGTGAGTGAAACAAAGGTAGTGTAATAATGAGGATTAAATGTGCAACAGAAAATGTGATGGGATGCCAGTTTCTGTATGATATGTTAAACTGAGGCCCTGTTTATTCTCTCAAGCAGATGTAAAAGATGCCGTGGCCAATATCCCTTACAAAACCGATAATGTGGTCAGTGATTTGTGGGACCTTGCTGTATGCAAATTGGCTGCTGTGTTTTTCTATATTAGAACTGGGACTACACTTCAAAAGTAATTCCTTGGCTATGAAGCACTTTGGGACATTCAGCGTTAGTGAAAGGTGCTATATAAAGTTTTTTTGTCTTTCATTCATTACATGGGATGTGGGCATTGCCCATCCCTAATTGTCCTTGAGAAAGTGGTGGTGAGCCGCCTTCTTGAACTGCTGCAGTCCATGTGGTGCGGGTACTGTAGGCCTGAGACCTGCAGCCACTAGTTTTTGTACTTTTTATGATTTGCATTTTACTTTGCTTTTGAATTTTTTTTAAAGCCTGTATTAAACCTGTTGTGAATTTTGGAAGGTTACTTTGTGGACATTGATTAAAAATTAAGTGTGATTGTACTCTGATTAATTCAAGTAATTAATCAATTATGTAATCAATGGCAATCAATAGTATAAATTTGTTTTTCCCAAGAACTTTTTCCTTTTGTTTTCATGCTGGTCAGGCCAGGCCATGCACAGCTGTTGTTTTGTCTAAACTACTGTTTTTCTCTTCTTGAAAATAACAGTTGTTTTCTCATTGTTTGAACAGGAGTCAGTTCTTACGGTATGCGATGACCCATGAGCTACAAGCCAGGACAATGGATAATCTTGCATATGGGTGGTTCACTATGGTGTGGTATCAGAAGATGGAGTTTAATTGATGGACAGTATAACCTAATTGATGGCAGGTGAGAGACACCATTAAAGGATGTGTAAACAGCCTGAGTAGCCTCATAGTGCCTGTGAGAGGAATTTGATAAGGACTCATGGTTGTCAGACCTCTGTTTCCTGAAAGTCTGGATGGGAACCTCGGAAGGCTGGAATGGAGACAGAAATTGGACTTAAAGGGACACAGCATCCAACGTTCGAGGCTGCAGCCGGAGTGGACCAGTGAACTACTGAAGACTGCGGAGGAGGGGACGTTGACGGAGTGACTGGCCGGAGATTCCACCTCGTACAAGGTTCTCCAGAGACTTGGTGATATATGTACCAAGGGGGAACAATACCATTTTAGGGAGCTGTCATGAACAGACGAATTTACTGTTATAGCAGTGTGCTCTAAGTATTTTTTGGAAACTTGGTGGTGTATGTACCAAAGGGAACTCTGTACCATTTTAGGATGCTGTCGTGAACAGACTAATTTGGGGTTATACCAGTGTGCTATAAATTTTTTTGTCTTTCCATACTCTTTCCTTCCTTTCTTTTTAATGAAGTTATATTTTTTTCTTTTTAATCATTAATAATTGTTTAATAATTACTCAATAAAATTACTGGTTAACACATTATTTGGTGTTGAGTCATTCATTCCTGTTACATCTAGAGTATGGCCCCGAACCTAAATGAGCCTCTGCAGGGGACTCATGCCCTACAGTGCACCTACAGTGCTGTTAGGGAGGGAGTTCCAGAATTTTGATTCAGCGATAGTGAAGGAACGATGATGATATATTTCCAAGTCAGGATGGTGTGTGACTTGCAGGGGAAGTTGCAGATGGTAGTGTTCCCACATATCTGCTGCCCTTGTCCTTCTAGGTGGAAGAGGTCGAGGGTTTGGAAGGTGCTGTCGAAGGAAGCATGGTGAGTTGTTGCAGTGCATCTTGTATATGGTGCACACTTCTGTCACTGTGCATTAGTTGTGGAGGGAGTTAATATTTAAGGTGGTGGATGGGGTGCCAATCAAGCGGGCTGCTTTGTCCGGGTTAGTGTCAAGCTTCTTGAGTGTTGTCGGAGCTGCACCCATCCAGGTAAGTGGAGAGTATTCCATCACACTCCTGACTTGTGCTTTGTAGATGGTGGATAGGCTTTGGGGAGTCAGGAGATGGGTTACTCGCTGCAGAATTTCCAGCCTCTGACCTGGCCTTGCAGTCACAGTATTTATGTGGCTGCTCCAGTTCAGTACCTGGTCAATGGTAACCCTCAGGATGTTGATAGTGGGGCAATTCAGTGATGGTAATGCCGTTGAATGTCAAGGGGAGATGGTTATATAATCTCTTGTTGGAGATCATCATTGCCTGGCACTTGTGTGGCATGGATGTTACTTACAAATTGAAGAGATTAGCAACCAGTCACAGGTGGAAATGTCATATTGAGGTAGTGGGGCAGGGGAGGCTCTGCTAAGTCTGATGTAAAGACAAGTTTTTGGAGCAGAGTGAAAGGGTTTTATACTGCCACATTTTCATGTTCTATCTGCATGTGGGTGAGGGTATGCAACACGAACACTCAGTACATAAAGTCAAAGTTTGTTCCATTCCCCATTCTGATACCTTTCACCTCAGGGAGCGTAGATTTCATTCTCCCAAAGTAAAAGAATCTTTGTAGCATTCAGCAGGATCCTGAGGAGGAGACTCACTCATTAAGAGAAACCTTTTCACTCGCCGGACACTCAAACAGTTTGTTTCTTGTACCATGCAGAATTCAGATGCCATGTTGTCAGTTAATTGCAGGCAGGTGCCAAATATGGTACATTGTGGACTTCCAAATACCTACAATGCCTGCAGTGTGTGCTTCACATTCCAATGAACCAGGACCGTGAGTTCAGCTGCGAACAAAGCAGGTGTTTGTGTTCCAGGTTGGATCAGTGCAACATGCAGAGCATGTCAGGTGATACAAGGATAGAGTTACTGCCATTATTCAAGATCCCTTTACAATACTCCAGGTTCCTCAGTAGAAGAGCAGTGAAAAATCTACATACAAGCAATTTGTATGCTTGTTAGGATCTGTCACACTGAGTAACATAACTACCACAGCCACACTTGTCAAAAGCTTAAAATGTGAACAGTGCTCATAAAAGCAATAGTAGCAAAAACGTGCAAGAGTGCTACGTGAGTATTTACTTTGTCTGGCTCCCCCCTTTTCTGAAGGCTGTGATGTGTGCAATGACATAGTTCCACAGGTGCAGTCTTCAGGTACTTCATCCAGGTGAGAATTCTCAGTGTCAAAGTTTTATCCTGTCTCCGCCTGCAATATACATTAATCAGGGGTCACTACTTCCAGCAGTCAGGAACAGGAATTTATTCCCCTCCCTAACTTGGCAACATTGAAGTCAGCTGTGATGTGTGTTCCAGTGGGCTCAGCTATCAGTGTTGCCAGGAGTTTGAACCTAGAATACTAATTCCTGGTCTGTAAGTTTCTGCATCACACCCCCCACCACCCCCCCTCAACCCCACATAATTCTTATTACTTATTTGGCTTTGGAAGCTTGGCTATGTGTTAAACCATCATATTTATAACATTAGTTTGGGAGTAAAGGGACTGATCATTGATCAAATATGGGCCGTTAAAGATAATTCCAGACTTTTAAGAGTTTTGTTATCAAGCAGCAGTTCAAGCTTCCTCTAACACACAGGGCTGGATTTTCTTCGGGACCAAATGGGGGGTCCCCAATCCGCACTTGCCGGCAGTGAGGCCGGCGGCACAATCTTCTGGGAGGTGGCATCCCAATTGGCTCTGTGCTATTAAGGACGACGGGTGGGATCCTGATGCTACAGGCCCAATCAAAGGGCCAGCAGCTCTGGAGCCTCATCAGCCCCACCAGGAGAGGTCAACATGGAGCTGTCCTGGCTGGTCAACACAGAATGACGGCACTGAAGACTCCCAAAGCCGCTAAGGGTATCGGGATGTTGGGGAATCCCCTCCGCAGGATCGGACGTGGCCATAATTCTGGCCATTCATGCCATCCATGCACTCCTATCATTGGAACATGGTTCCTCCAGCTCTGATTGCCCCAGGCCTGCCACATGCAGTGGGGGCTACTCTGCTGATGGGAAAGTTCTGGTAACGCTGCAAAACCGCCCCTAATTGGGGCTTTAACAACTGTCAAAGAAACACCCATGCCAAATAATTTAATCGGTTGGAAACTTACATTAGATTTTTAATGGGAAAAAAATCCTACAGTAACTTTGAAAAAAAAACTAGCAGCCAAGATGGCCACTGTAATTTTCATCTGAAACGCCTTTTCATATTCAAAAGATAGACCCAGAGCCAGAGGTTTGAGCAGCATGGGCCCAGAACAATAGCTTGCTGTAACTGTTTGAATTATCTAAAATGGCTTCATTAGCATGACAGTCAAGGCAATCCTAATATATTGACTTTGAAAGAACAAACCCTCTCCAAGTGTAAATTGGCATCCAGGGCCAGACAAAGCAAAATACAGCAGATGCCGGAAATCTGAAATAAAAACAGAAAATGCTGAAAATACTACAGCATCTGTAGAGAGAGAAACAGAGATAATGGCCAGAATTTTACACTGGGGGGGGGGGGGGGAAGGTCCCGCCCATCGGCCAAAACGTCAGCTGTGAGCTTGCCTCCGCCAAGTCTGGGGAGCCATGCCGGGATTTTACACTCCCCAGGCACTTAATTGTGGAGCCAATTCCTAACCTTGAATTTCATTAGGAGGTTCCAGAAAACCTGAAGCAGCCATGTCATCGTCTGTCCGTCTCTGGGGGAGATCTTTTTTTCCTTTGGACAAAGAGACAAGCAGAAACTGAGACGGGAGCAGCAGAGAAAGCTGTTGGCTTCCCTTTCTCTCTCCCTCTTTCTATTTCCCCAGAAAACGGCAAGTTTGAAAACCGTCTGTGACTGTGGACCCTCCAAGCCTACAGACTGTGACAGCCAGAGGTCAGGGGAAGAGAGCCAACTACAATTCTGCCTTCAAGAAAATACTGAGCAAAGCAGGCCAACCAAAAAGTGCATTTTGACCAGCGAGGACTTCAAGAATACAGCTTCAGTCGGAGGACTACTGGATCACCCACTTCACAGACTGTGTACTTAGGTTCCATTTATTCTGGACTTTAATCCAACCACCAAATCTATTTTTTCCTCTGCAATCAATTTGTGTGTGTGAGTCTCATGTGAATGTGTGCATGAATGTGTAGTATTTTTTAATATTTTTAAATCGGGGTTAGAGTGTTAAGTATAATAAACTTACCTCTTTCTTGTTTAAGCTCAAGAAAATCTGTCCGATTGGTTCTTTCATGATCACAGTAAAGGAAAAAGGTAAAACACCCAAGGAGGTGGTAAACATAACCACTGTTTAAAAGGAATAAACCCTGTGCGGTCAAACAAGAGGAAGGACAAGAGGGGAGCATGAGACCCCCTCCTCACCTGGCCATAGCACCACCTTAACTGGCTGCCTGCCTCCGTGGAGCAGGTAGCCACTCCTATTACCAGCCAATGCCTGGGAAAGTTCCCTGCCAACGGGAATGCATCGGGGTGCCATCCCAACGGGGCTCTGCCTTATCTTCCTGGCTGCCCCGCCTCCAATCATGTCACCATGGTGCTGGTAAAATTCCTCCCACAGACACTACGGGAACATTTTACATCTGTAAACTTGGTCAAATACAAAGAATTTACAAACTAACAGCTTTCCTCTGGCTAGACCATGGCTAGAAACATGTGTGTAACTGTCATGAACTGCACTAAAGTAGCTTGCAGAGTACAGAGGGAAGTCACAAACATCCCCAAGACTCAAACAGGGGCACGAACAGGTACACAGATCAGTGAGTCCATTTACAAACTGAGGATAGTGGAGGACCAGTGCTTGCACACAATATAAGGTACCATATATGCATTTCCTATCCTTACATTTTCTTGTGTTCCTAAGAAAGAATAAAAGAGGAGAGCATTAAATAGCATTACTTAGAATATACAACACAGAAACAGGCCATTCAGTCCAATCAGTTTATGTGTCACTCAAGGTATTGTGCGAAGGTCATAAGTGGAGATAGTGTCCTTGTAGCAGATGTGTTGTTTCCCAATCGTGTTTGTTTGCTTTTCACTACAAGACGCTAAACCGAATGGATTTTCCTTGACTTCATTTGGATAAATTAATTTCCGACTTTGCAGTTGAAACAGGAACTCAGTGCCTGTGGCTTCTGATGTGGTGGTGGTCTGATCTGAAACCATCATCCACGCCTTTGTTACCTCTAATCTTGACTATTCCAATGCTCTCCTGGCTGATCTCATATGTTTTACCATCTGTAAACTTGAAGTCATCCAAAACTCTGCTGCTGATGTCCTAACTTACATCAAATCCTGTTCACCCACCACCCCTCTGCTCAAATTCCTCAATTTTAAAATTTTCATCCTTGTTTTCGAATCTCTCCATGGCCTCACCCCTCCTTATCTCTGTAATCTCCTTCAGCCCCCACAAACCTTCGAGATCACTGCACTCCTCTAATTCTGACCTTTTGAGCATCCGCAATTTTAATTGTTCCATCATTGGTGGTCACGCCTTCAGCTGCCTCGACCCTCCCCACCTCTTTACTTCTCTTTCTTCCTTTAAGATGCTCCTTAAAACCTACCTCTTTGAGCAAGTTTTTGGCCATCTGCCTTAATATCTCCTTATGTGGCTCAGTGTCAAATTTTGTTTTATAACTCTCCTGTGAAGCACTTTGGGATGTTTTATTACATTAAATGCACTATATAAATACAAATTGTTGCAAAACTCATTCCAATGATCAACACTATGAGTTCCATGATTGTTGATTGCTGCAGATCCTGGGGAGACAGGTGTGCTACTAGATTGGAAAGCAGGAGCGGCCACCCTGCAATATCTATTGTATCAAGGTACAAATATCATTGACGAGCAAAGTTAAAAAGGAATATTCTGATAACAACATGACCAAACAGCCAGTACCTCTCACTTCCAATTGAAGGGAATAGTTTGGGGTAGGCTGAATGGGCCGGCAGCTGTTTGCCCACCTGTCATTTTTGTATGTTCATATGAAGCATCAAGTTCCTGACTTGATATTGTTCAGCTTAATGAAAGATGGCTTCATATACATGAACAAGAGGTTGTTTTGTTCAATGATAATGCTAACTGGCCATGAGTGATTGATTTTAAAAGCAGGGATGGATTTGTGGATAACCGTCTCTGCTGACTACTGAGTACCTCCTTCCCAAAGGTCCTGCAGTTGGAAGGTCTTATATTACCAATGTAAGTTTCAAGATGAAGAAAGTCTTCAAACCAGGGGATTTTGGGGAAAATGCTACTTTTCTTTGCTCCTTCTGCCAATTGATCAGAACAGCTTCTATTCAACATAAGGGTAGTGGGTATGGTGATGACCGTCCTCATGCTAGTTTTAGTGATGTCTGAATGGTTTACTGCAGTATCTGTTTATTCAGTATTAGTGGTCTAATGCTGCAGAACTTGGGTTTCAGTTCTGAATAACTGTGAAAGAAAACTTTTGGCAATTATTGGATTGGTCAATCAGAGTCATAGAAGCTCCAACTAATTTGCTACGTAATGTAAGGTCAACATCACATTAAACACACTTCAATTGCTACTGCATTTGGAAAACATATTCTTTCTCTAGCATCAGTTCAGAATAGTGCTTAAAGGGAACTAATCACAAGTCCCTTATAAACTGCAATGGGACCTGTTTAGTTGGGTCTCCCGTTCCTGTTGATGAGCTTAATTGTCGTTTTACTTTGACAGCTTTGACAACCTGTTTCTGACCTCAAAAGTAGGCGCTGAAAACTTGTAACCAACATTCCTAGTCAATGAGCCAACTTATGGGGAAAACAGCGTTGCAAATTGCTTGTATTCGTCCAACATCAGCACAATTTCCAACAAGCTGAATATCAATCTTACTGAGTCTAAAATACCAATAGTATGAACCTAACCTGCCCAGATATTGGTGCTCAAACATCTTGATTGCCATCTTTCAGTTGACCCTCTCCAAAAGTACATATGAGAAATGGCAGTTAATATATGTGGTTAGTTGTAGTTACATTCTATTCTCAGCTAATGCAATTTATCTAATTGTAATATAGTCCCTTTCCTTAATTATAGAATCCACAGAATAAACTTAACACATTGGCGGTGAAGTTGGTCTCTACCAGTAGCGTGACATGGACGCGAATCATTTTCTTTTCAAGTGAAGTGGCTGCTGATTCGCTACCTTACCCAGTGGCAAGGTGGCAAGGCATGTGTGTGTTACTGCTGGCAACACTGCGCCCACATTGGGAATGGCTTCCTGCACTGCTATGTAAATTGATCAATTACCCATTGCTGTAGATATGTTTGAAAAGAGAAAAAAAAACCTTCGCTTCAGAAAACAAATCTGATTTAATTTTTGTTTCTGGGCCTACATTCATGCCCTGGTTAGCTCCAGGATGTGGCGAGAGCTAAAGGATCTTTCTCTTGCCATCCTATTGCAAGAAACACAGAATGCTGTTAAGAAGTGGTACTATTCCAGATTCCTGGACCAAATGACGTTATTGCATTGTACTATTGGCACTGTGGTTGTTTGTTTACCTCTTCCTGTGGAGAAGTACTTGGGGCCAAATCAGGAGATCACTGGGCAGAGAACGGAAGGTATAAAACAGAAAAGCAGTACGCTATAGTGTTGTCCATTAGAGGATTGCTGAGAGCCCTCAATACAGAGCATTTGTGTCAGCTGTGGCTCAGTGGGTTGCACTCTTGTTTCTGAGTCAGAACTGTGAGAGTTCAAATTCCCCCAGCCTGGTAAATCTGGGCTGACATTCCATTGTTGGCAGAGCCATCTTTTGGATGAGATCTTAATCCAAGGCTCTGCCTGCTTTCTCAGGTGGCTATAAAAGATATATTGACACTATGTTGAAGAAGAGCAGGGGAGTTACCCCCAGTGTCCTAACCAATATGTTTGTGGGAGATTGCTGTGTGCAGATTGGTTGCTGCATTTTCTTCATTACAACAGTGACTACATTTCAAAATTACATCATTGGCTGCAAAGTGATTTGGGATGTCCTGAGGCCATGAAAGTGTTATATAAATGCACGTCTTTCTTTATGTTTCTGGCTCCTAACAAAACACTCGTGAAATATATCTGTCAAGTAGGGAAACGAATAACGTGTATGCAGACAAGGCAGAAAACCCAATGGGGCTCGCCTGCGGATGATAGCGAATCGAATAAGGAAGCAATGTGATTCTTCCTCCAGTACAATCTACATAAACCCACTGGTCTTTTCCTACAGGCCAGCGTGTTGCACAATGATCTCGCAAACAGCAGCATGTCAAATCTGGATAGGACGAATACCTTTTTCCTATGGGAGATTTAACTTATTAATACATTGTTCTTCTTAAAGTAAATTAGCAGAGGTGAACGGGGATATATTGGAAAAAGCGGAACAGAGTGCAAGATTCATTTGAATATATTAACCCATGTAATTAAGGAAAGCAAAGGGTTGCCTGGGGCAATTGACCAGATCCAACAGCAAGAAGCTGAGGAGAATTGGCTTTATATAAAGCAAAGATCGAGGAATTAGCCAAATCCCTAACTATTTAAAATTCATTCCACAGAGTACCAAAAACAGTATTCGAGGCATGAAAATTAATCAACACAATTTTACCTTTGCCAGGTCACTGAAACATTGGGCATGTTTGAATGTCTGATGATTGTAGCCCCAGATATAAAGCAAGATATCTTAAAATGCACTCAGGAGAACTTTTTTAGCCAGTACGTAGCCAGACCATCAAGAGAGGGGATGGTTCTGGACTTAGCTTTGGAGAATGAAACTGAGCAGGTGGAAGGGGTATCAGTTGGGGAGCACTTTGGTGTAAGTGATCATAATACAGTTAGATTTAGGGTAGTTATGGAAATGGACAAAGATAGACCAGGAATTAAAGTTCTCAGTTGGGGAAAAGCGAATTTTACTAAGTTGAGATGTGATTTAGCTGAAGTGGACTGGAAACAGCTACTTGAAGGTAAATCAGTGCCAGATCAGTGGAAGGCATTCAAGCAAGAGACAGTGGGAGGGGGGAGGGGGGGTGGTCAGAGCAAGTATGTTCCCTTAAAGAACAAGGGTTGGACAAACAAATCCAGAGCCCACTGCATGTCAAGGGGTTTAAAGAAGAGAATAAAGAAAAAAAGGGAAGCTTATGACAGATACCAAGGGCTCAATACTATAAAAAACCTAGAGGAGTATAAAAAGTGTAGGAGTAAAATTAAAAAGGAAATTAGGAAAGCAAAGAGAGGGCATAAAAAAATACTGACAAATAAAATCAAGGAAAACCCAAAGATTTTTTTATAAATACACCAAGAGCAACAGGACAACTAAATAAAGAGTAGGGCCTATTTGGGACATAAGAATAACCTGTGTGTGGAGGCGGAGGACATTGGTATGGTTCTTAATGAATACTTTACAACTGTTTTCACAGAAGACAGGGACAATACAGACATTGCAATCAGGAAGTAGGAGTGTGAGATATTAGATGAAATTAACATAGTGAGAGAGAAAGTATTAAGGGGTTTATCATATTTGAAAGTGGATAAATCCCCAAGCCTGGAAACAATGTATCCTAGGTAGTTAAAGGAAGCAAGAGAAGAATTTGTGGAGGCTCTGACCATCATTTTACAATCCTCTCTGGCTACAGGGGTGATACCAGAGAACAGAAGAACAGCTAATGTTGTTCCAGTGTTTAAAAAGGGAGAAAGGGATTGATCAAGTAATTACAGGCCAGTCAGCCTAACCTCGTGGTGGGAAAATTATTTGAAAAAATTCTGATTCTCAGGATAAATCTTCATTTAGAAAGACACGGATTAATCAAAGACAGTAGGCACAGATTTGTTAAGGGAATGTCGTGTCTGAATAACATGATTGAATTTTTTGAGGAGGTAGCAAGGAGGGGTGATGAGGATAATGCATTTGATGTAGCCTGAATTGATTTTAGCAAAGCTTTTGACAAGGTGCCACATGGCAGACTAGTCACAAAAGTAAAAGCCCATGGGATCCAAGATAAAGTGGCAAGTTGGATCCAAAATTGGCTCAGAGGCAAGAAGCAAAGGTAATGGTTGATGGTTGTTTTTGTGACTGGAAGGTTGTTTCCAGTGGGGTCCTAGTTTGCAGATAATTCAGAAATTGGCCGTGTGATTGATAATGAAGAAGAAAGCTGTAGACTGCAGGAAGACATCAATGGACCAGTCAGGTGGGCAGAACAGTGGCAAATGGAGTTCAATCTGGAGAAGTGTGAGGTAATGCATTTGGGGAAGGCTAACAAGGCAAAGGAACACACAATAAGTGGTAGGATACTGAGAAGTGTAGAGGCACAGAGGGCCTTGTAGAGGACCTTGGAGTGCATGTCCACAGACTCCTGAAGGTGGCTGAACAGCTAGAAAGTGGTCAAGAAGACATACAGGATACTTGCCTTTATTAGCTGAGGCATAGAATATAGAGCAGGAAGGTTATGCTGGAAGTGTATAAAACACTGGTTTGGCCACAGCTAGAGTACTGCATGCAGTTCTGGTGACCACACTATAGGAAAGATGTGATTGCACTACAGAGGGTGCAGAGGAGATTTACAAGGATGTTGTTTGGACTGGAGAATTTTAGCTATGAGGAAAGATTGGATCGGCTAGGATTGTTTATTTTTGGAGCAGAGGAGCTGAGGGGAGAGCTAATTGAAGTGTATAAAATTATGAGGGGCCTAGATAGAATGGATAGGAAAGCACTGGCCACCTTGCGTCAGCTGTGGCTCAGTTGGTAGTACTCTTACTTTTAAGTCCCAAGGCTGTGTGTTCAAGTCCCATTTAAGGCTTGACCACAAAAATCTAGGCTGACACTCCAGTGCGGTGCCGTACTGAGGAAGTATTTTGGATAAGATGTTAAACTGAGGCCTCATCTGCCAGCTTGGGTTAATGCAAAACATCCCACGGCATTATTTCGGTGCAGAGCAGGCAAGCTATCCCTGGTGTCCTGGCCAATATTTATCCCTCAATAAACATCGCAAAAGCAGATTATCTGGTCATTATCACATTGCTGTTTGTGGGAGTTCACTGTGCACTTACAGGCTGCCTTGTTTCCTGCATTACAACAGTGACTACACTTTAAAAAGTACTTCATTGGCTCAACAGCACTTCCAGCCATCTGGTGGTCATGAAAGATGCTATATAAATGCAAGTCTTTCTTTGTTTGAGGGATCCATAACCAGGAGGCTTAGATTTAGGACGAGAGGTTGGAGGTTTAGCGGGGATTCGAGGGGAATTGTTTTCAACTAGAGGATGGTGAGCATCTGAAACTCACTGCCTGAAAGGGTGGTAGAGGCAGAACTCTTCATAACATTTAAAAGGTACTTGGATATGCATTTGAAGTGCTGTAACCAGCAAGGCTACAGACCAAGGGCTAGAAAGTAAGATTAGGCTGGATGACTCCTTGTTGACCAGTGCGGACATGATGGGCTGAATAGTCTCCGTCCATGGTGTAAATTTCTATGATCGTGTGCATAATGCAAGATTTGATCTCCTGCATTCTATTATATACCCCTCCAATGTCTGGACCTATATGGCACAGTAACAAGGATGGATGATAAAGGAGAAATTAAACATTTCTATTTGTTGATGATGTCAGCCATATTTTCTGAAGTGCAGCAGAGAAGCAGCCCCCAGTTCAATCCTGTTAAATCCTTTTCGAGAATCACAAGGGCATGCCCTTTTTTTATTATGCCTTAGTGAAGCATTTTGGAATGTTTTTCGACAATAAAGGAACGAAATAGCTAAAAGTTGCTGTTTCTGCATTTTCCTCTTATGAAAAATGTAATTGATAATACTAAGCTACCAGCAGAGGTCAGTAAGATAGTAGCAGCCCCTTTGCTAGCTTGGCTCAGTAGGTAACATGCTGTGTGAGATAGCTGAGGGTTCTAATCCCACTGCAGGATATGCTGGGTGAAGTGTTGAGGGAATGTTGTATTATTGGAGGTGTTAAGCTCTGGATGAGATGTTAAACTGAATCTTGTCTTGTTCACATGAATCTGGAAGATTGCAAGCTCTCCAAAAGTAACTCAATTGTAGAAATATGAAGTGTTTTGGAGAGAATTGTTAAGGTGCTAGATAGATATGAGTCTTTCTTTATTTCATGTTCCCTGACATCACAGCAGAAACATAATAGTTTCTACTTTTAATAGTAGTACTTACTCCAATATTTAACTATCAGTGTCTAAAAATGAGATTGACTTAAAAATTCAAGGTAAACAGTGTTCCTTTCACTGTATGTTAATGAGTGTAATGAATGCAATTTACTGTCCGAAAGAGGGTCAATAAAGAAATCAGCTAAATATTTACTAATCTAGAACCATGTTCACTGGTAAAATGCAATGAAAAAGATATCATTGCCCGGGGCCTTTTCAATCTGCCTGCTGCTAATTGCTTCCCTCAACCACTTTCCTGTAATAGGACTATTTAGCCTAACTTCGAGCTGGATAAAATCTGTGTTGACTAACATTGGAGCATTGCTTGGGGGAAAGCTTTCCTCTGGAGTCATGATAATCCTAAACTATTTGCTTAATTATTGGAGAGTCCTAACTAACTCAGCAAATGATTGTTTTAATGGGATCAGATCATGCACCCAGGACAACTTGAGTCCAATTGGGGCTATTTTCATTAGAACAGAGGAGACTCCTGTACTGTTACTAAATTATCAGACTGCTAATCTGACATCCAGTACTGGATGAGCAGAAATTTCCTCCAATTAAATAGTGGGAAGACTGAAGCCATTGTTCTGGATCCCTGCTCCAAACTCCATTCCCTAGCTGCTGATTCATTTCCCGGCGGAGCAGCAGGAGAAGGTAGCGACTCTTCGGTGGGTAAGTGAAGGCAACAGGAGCTGTGTTTTAAAAGTTGTACTTACTGTTTTCCTTGTGTTCAAGTTACTTTTGGCGCGGGAGGAACCGGAAGCTGGACGGCAGCAAGGACTCCTGGGTAGGTATTTTCTTTAAAGGTGCGGAGCAGAGTTAACCCGAGACACTACACATGTAGTGTCTCACACCCATCCTCCTCCTCTAACCTAATAATAAGACCCTTTTTACCCTCCTCCTCTAGCCAAAAAGGACTGAACAGGTAAGCTATTTCACTGTTTTTGTTAATATCTATATTTGTACTTAATTAAGGGGTAATTGAGTAAAAGAAATGGCAGCCAGGGGAGTGCAGTGCTCCTCCTGCAGTATGTTCGAGGTGAGGGGAACCTCCGGTGACCCTGCCGACTTCACCTGCTGGAAGTGCATCCGTCTCCAGCTCCTATCAGACCGTGTTAGGGAACTGGAGCTGGAGCTGGATGAACTGAGGATCATTCGGGAAGCTGAGGGGGTGATAGATAGAAGCTACAGGGATGTCGTTACTCCACAAAACAAAGGCAGCTGGGTAACAGTTAGAGGTGGGAAGAGGTCAGTGCAGGGATCTCCTGTGGTCGTTCCCCTCAGCAACAAGTATAAAGTTTTAGATACTGTTGGGGGGGACGGCCTATCGGGGGCAGGCTGCAGTGAACGGGCCTCTGGCACGGGGTCCTGCACTGTGGCTCAGAAGGGAAGGAGGGAGAATGGGAGAGCACTAGTCATCGGGGACTCGATGGTGAGGAGTACCGACAGGCGGTTCTGTGGGCGCAAGCGAGACGCACGGATGGTTTGTTGCCTACCTGGTGCCAGGGTCCGTGATGTTTGTGATCGCGTCTTCAGGATCCTTAAAGGGGAGGGGGAGCAGCCAGAGGTCGTGGTGCACATTGGCACCAACAACGTAGGAAGGAAGGGTGGCACAGATGTTAGAAGTGAGTTTAGGGAGTTAGGCTGGAAGCTGAAAGCTCGGACGGACAGAGTTGTTATCTCTGGTTTGTTGCCGGCGCCACGTGATAGTGAGGCTAGGAATAGGGAGAGAGCACAGCTGAACACGTGGCTGCAGGAATGGTGTAGGAGAGAGGGCTTCCAGTTCTTGGATAATTGGACTGCATTCTGGGGAAGATGGGACCTGTTCAAACAGGACGGGCTGCATCTGAACCAGAGGGGCACCAATATCCTGGGAGGGAGGTTTGCTAGTACTGTTCGGGAGGGTTTAAACTAGTTTGGGAGGGGGATGGGAACCGGACTTGTAGTCCAGGGACCAGTGGGTCCACTCAGAAAGACAAAGAGTGTAGTGAGGTATTGGGGAAGGTAGCACTGTCGCAGAGGACAGATGGGCACGGAGAAGGGTTAAAGTGCGTATACTTCAACGCAAGAAGCATCAGGAATAAGGTGAGTGAATTGAAGGCGTGGATGGGCACTTGGGACTACGATGTTGTGGCCATCACTGAAACGTGGATAGGTGAGGGGGAGGAATGGTTCTTGGAGGTACCTGGTTATAGATGTTTTCATAAGATTAGGAATGGTGGTAAAAGAGGTGGGGGGGTGGCATTGTTAGTTAGAAATAGTGTAACAACTGCTGAAAGAATTTTCGAGGAGGATCTGCCGACTGAGGCACTGTGGGTTGAGGTCAGGAACAGGAAAGGAGCAGTCACCTTGATGGGAGTTTTCTATCGGCCCCCCAATAGCAGCAGGGAGGTGGAAGAGCAGATTGGGAAACAGATTTTGGAAAGGAGCAGAAGTCACAGGGTAGTAATTATGGGGGATTTCAACTTCCCAAATATTGATTGGCAACTCTTTAGATCGAATAGTTTGGATGGGGTAGTGTTTGTGCAGTATGTCCAGGAAGCTTTTCTGACTCAGTATGTAGACTGCCCGACCAGAGGGGAGGCAATATTGGATTTGGTACTAGGTAATGAACCAGGGCAAGTGATAGAGCTGTTGGTGGGCGAGCACTTTGGAGATAGTGATCACAATTCTGTAGCATTCACTGTGGTAATGGAGAGGGATAGGTATGTGCAACAGGGCAAGGTTTACAATTGGGGGAAGGGTAGATATGATGCTGTCAGGCAGGAACTGAGGAGCATAAGTTGGGAGCATATGCTGGCAGGGAAGGGCACGGTCGAAATGTGGAACTTTTTCAAGGAGCAGATAGTAGGGGCCATTGATAAGCATGTCCCTGTCAGACAGGGAAGGGATGGTCATGTGAGGGAACCGTGGTTGACAAGAGAGGTTGAGAGTCTTGTTAGGAAGAAGAAGGATGCGTATATAAGGTTGAGGAAAAAGGGCACAGGCATAGCTCTGGAGGGATACAAGATGGCCAGGAAGGATCTGAAGAAAGGGATTAGGAGAGCTAAGAGAGGGCATGAAAAATGCTTGGCGGGTAGGATAAAAGAAAACCCCAAGGCCTTTTACGCGTATGTCAGAAATATGAGGATGACTAGGGGGACCGTAGGTCCGGTCAAGGACAATAGCGGGAGACTGTGTGTTGAGCCGGAAGAGATAAGTGAGGTTTTGAATGAGTACTTCTCTTCGGTATTTACGAATGAGAAGGGGTGTATTACTGAAGAGGACGGTGTGAAACAGACTGGTAAGCTCGAGGAAGTGCTCGTTAGGAGGGAAGATGTGTTGGGGTTTTTGAATAACTTGAAGATAGACAAGTCTCCCGGGCCTGACGGGGTATATCCAAGGATGTTATGGGAAGCAAGGGATGAAATTGCAGAGCCGCTGGCAATGATCTTTTCATCTTCTCTGTTGACGGGGGTGGTACCAGGTGATTGGAGGGTGGCAAATGTTGTGCCCCTGTTCAAGAAAGGGAATAGGAACAACCCTGGGAATTACAGGCCAGTTAGTCTTACTTCGGTGGTAGGCAAGTTGATGGAAAAGGTGCTGAGGGATAGGATTTCTGAGCATCTGGAAAGACACTGCTTGATTCGGGACAGTCAGCACGGTTTTGTGAGGGGTAGGTCTTGCCTCACAAGCCTGATTGAATTCTTTGAGCAGGTGACCAAGCAAGTGGATGAGGGTAAACCAGTGGATGTGGTGTACATGGATTTTAGTAAGGCATTTGATAAGGTCCCCCATGGTAGACTTATGGAGAAAGTCAGGAGGCATGGGATAGTGGGGAATGTGGCCAGTTGGATTAAGAATTGGCTAACTGATAGAAGGCAGAGAGTGGTCTTAGATGGTAAATACTCAGCCTGGAGCCCAGTTACCAGTGGCGTGCCACAGGGATCAGTTCTGGGTCCTCTCCTGTTTGTGATTTTTATTAACGACTTGGATGAGGAAGTCGAAGGGTGGGTCAGTAAATTTGCAGATGATACAAAGGTTGGTGGAGTTGTGGATACCGAGGAGGGCTATTGTCGTCTGCAAAGGGACTTGGATAGGTTGCAGTGCTGGGCTGAAAAGTGGCAGATGGAGTTTAACCCTGAAAAGTGTGAGGTCGTCCATTTTGGAAGGACAAACACGAATGCAAAATACTGGGTTAACGGTAGGGTTCTTGGGCATGTGGAGGAGCAGAGAGACCTTGGGGTCTATGTGCATAGATCGTTGAAAGTTGCAACTCAAGTGGATAGGGCTGTGAAGAAGGCATATGGGGTGTTAGCGTTCATTAGCAGAGGGATTGAATTTAAGAGCCGTGAGGTGATGATGCAGCTGTACAGGACCTTGGTAAGGCCTCATTTGGAGTACTGTGTGCAGTTCTGGTCGCCTCATTTTAGGAAGGATGTGGAAGCCTTGGAGAGGGTGCAGAGGAGATTTACCAGGATGTTGCCTGGAATGGAGAATAAGTCTTACGAGGAAAGGCTGAACATTCTAGGCCTCTTCTCATTAGAACGGAGAAGGATGAGGGGTGACATGATAGAGGTTTATAAGATGATCAGGGGAATAGATAGGGTAGACAGTCAGAAACTTTTTCCCCGGGTGGAGCAAAGCGTTACAAGGGGTCATAAATTTAAGGTGAAGGGTGGGAGATATAAGGGGGATGTCAGGGGAAGGTTCTTTACCCAGAGAGTGGTCGGGGCATGGAATGCCTTGCCTGGGGAAGTTGTTGAGTCAGAAACTTTAGGGACTTTCAAACGGCTTTTAGATAGGTATATGGATAAAGGAGAATGATGGGGTATAGATTAAATTGTCCTTGACAGAGGACAAAGGATCGGCACAACATCGTGGGCCGAAGGGCCTGTTCTGTGCTGTATTTTTCTATGTTCTATGTTCTATGTTCTATGTTCTATGATTCCACCTCTCACCCTGGCAACAGTCTGAATTAAGCCAGTCTGTTCACAACCTTGCTGTAACACTTAACCTCGAGATGAGCTTCTGATTGCCCATTTGCACCTCCATAACACGCCTGACTTCAGCTCTGTCTCAGCTCATCTGCTGCTGAAACCCTCATTCATGTCTTCATTACCTCTAGACTAGACTTGACTATTCCAATGCACTAGTGGTTGATCTCTCACATTCTACTGTCCATAAATTTGAGGTCATCCAAAACTCTGCTGCCCGTGTCTTAACTCGCACCAAGTCCTGTTCCCCATCTCCCCTGTGCTCACTGACCTATATTGGCTCCAGGTCGAGCAGCACCTTGATTTTAAAATTCTCATCCTTGTTTTCAAATCCCTCCGTGGCCTTTCCCCTCCCTATCTCTGTAATCTCCTCCAGCCCCACAACCCTCCGAGATATCTGTGCTCCTCTAATTCCAGCCTCTTGAGAATCCCTGATTTTAATCACTTCACCATTAGAAGCTGTGCCTTCAGTTGCCCAGGCTCCAAGCTCTGGAGTTCCCTCCCTAAACCTCTCTGCCCCTCCACCTCACCTTCCTTCTTTAGATTCTCCTTAAAACCTACCTCTTGACCAAGTGTTTGGTCATCTGCCCTAATATCTCCTTTTGTAGCTCGGTGTCTTACTTAGTTTTATAATGATCCTGTAAAACGCCTCAGGATGTTTTATTAAATTAAAGGCGCTATATAAATACAAGATATTGTTGTTATTACACCATGATTTAATAGAGGTGTTTAAAATTATGAAGGGGTGGGAGACAGTAGATAGAAACAGACTGAAGTGATTTAAGGATTTAAAATGATGAGACAATAGATATAGATTAAATTAAAGAGTTTTAAGACTGAGAGCAGCAGAAACTGTTTTCACACAGAGGCTTGTGAGGCTGTCGAATTTATGACCAGAGTGCGTGATTTTAACAAAATCCTAGTCAGCCTTTAAGAATAGGAGTGCCACACTGCTGGAGGTGCAGTATTTTGGATGAGGCGTTAACCTGCGGCCCAGTACACCTGCTCAGATTGACATTAAAGATCGCATGGTAGCATTTGAACAAGAGTAGAGGAGTTATCCCCGGCGTCCTTGCCAATATTTATTCCTCAATCAAGTCAATAAAACAGATTATCTGGTCTTTTATCTCATTGTTATTTGTGGGAGCTTGCTGTGCACAATTTAACTGCTGTATATGACTACATCACACCAGTGACTATACTTCAAAAGTACTTTGGCTGGCTATGAAATGTTTTGGAAAGTATAAGTGCAAATTTTTTCATTCCACAAATCTAGTAAAATGTAGCCTACCATATATTCTACCACTAGTCTCCTGAGGAAATGGACAAAAATACTCCCCTCAGCACAGAAGGTAATTGTACTTGTAATATCTTTCCCAGAGAAATAAAGTGACATTGTGCCATTCTGAATAAGCAGTGAGTCTAATTCTGCACATGGCAATTAGACTTTCTGTGTTTCCCTAGGACAGGGGAAGGGGAAGAGATTTAGATTTCTGATACAAATTAACTGCTCTTTTCTTTAAGCTTACATTTTGTTTTTCAGATTTATATTCTTTGCACACGGATTCCCATAATTAGCTTGGTCAGTTTTCCATTTGGTGATGGCGGAGATGGTGAAATCCCCATCTGTATTGTCTTCAACAGTTCTTCTTAAAGTTCTGGGAAACTTGGCTTCTTGAAATAAACACACTTTGAGGAGGGGTTTTCCATGCCTTTGATATTTTTGACAGCAGGATAATGCCTGGAAATTGTTGTAACATTTTTGTCCATTGGGAACTGAGATGATATGTTTATCACAGTGGTGTCAGGAATGGGTTGCCAGTGCTATTGGCAAGACATCAAATAAGCTCATTAAACGAAGAATCGATGAAATGAACCAGACCCTGTTACAGTTTCTGCATACCCAAGTGGCTTGTGAACTTGTTGCCCATGAGTCTTGATCAAAACTGGCAGTAAAGGTATCAACTTATAGAAATTGCTCATTAGGACCCATGATTACCAATACCTCTTGGGACTATCCACTATCATGTGCTGTTTCTATGAGTTTCTTGAGAATGGGCCTATCCATTATTTCAAACAGTAATAATTTGCCACATGGGTCAGTGACTTTGGAGATGTCAAAGTATATGGGATAATGTCTTTATAAATAGGGGCATAGCGTACAAAAGCAAGGAAGTTATGATAAACCTGCATAAAACACTGTTTGGCCTTAACTGGAGTATTGCATTTAGTTCTGGGCACCACACTTTAGGAAGGATGTGAAGGCATTGGGGAGGGTGCAGAAAAGATTCATAAGAATGGTTCAATGGATGAGGAACTTCAGTTATGTGGATAGATTGGAGAAACTGGGGCTGTTCTCCTTGGAGAAGAGAAGATTGAGAGGAAATTTGATAGAAGTGTTCAAATTCATGAGGGATCCGGACAGAGTAGATAGGGAGAAACTGTTCCCATTGGCAGAAGGATCGAGAACCAGAAGACACCGATTTAAGGTGATTGATGTGAAGAAAAATCTTTTCATGCAGCAAGTGGTTAGGATCTGGAATGCACTGCCTGACAGTATGGTGGATACAGATTCAATTGAAAAGAAAGAAAAGCATTTATGTAGTGCTTTTCACGACCACCGGACATCTCAAAGCTCTTGACAGCTATTGAGGAATCTTTGAAATGTAGCCACTGTTGTAATGTAGGGAACACAGTAGCCAATTTGGGTACAGCAAACACCCACAAATAGCAATATGATAATGACCAGATAAGCAGTTTTTGTAATGTTGATTGAGGAATAAATAAGGGCCTTAGCTTAACATTTCTTCCAACAGATTGCACCTGATAGTGCAACATTCCTCAATAGGCAATAACTACTATAATGACAGAATGTCTAACTCATGGACAAGCACATTTCACAAGCTCAAACACTCTCACTTTAATCAATGGATTGCTCCCTCATTACCACAGTGGAATGTCAGCCTTGATGTTTGTGCCCAGGGCCTAGACCAGGACTGAACACAGAACCTGGTGATATAGAGGCAAGAGTGCTATCAACGGAGCCACAGCTGACATTTGGACAATTATCTGAAGAGAAAAACTTTTTAGGGGCTACAGGAAAAGGTGGGGGAGTGAAACTAGGTGAGTTGAGCTTGCAGAGAGCTGACACAGGCATGACAGGCTGAATGGCCTCCTTTTGTGCTGTAACCATTATATGATTCTATGTGATAACTTTAAAATTCAGCACAGTCCTCACTGCCAGCAAGACAGCACACTAAATCAGACATTCCTGATCAATGGAAGTAAAAGAAATAAACTATAAGACGGATCACAAAATCTTTACACGTACCACTGGCTCCAACAACCTAACTTGTTTTTTTTTCTTTCAACAATATGTACACTCCTATGCAGCCTTATTTTAGTCCTTGGACTGCCAGCAAGCTAGATACAGCCTGCTGCTTGTTCTGTACTAGCAGTATACTTGAGCGTCAGCTGTGGCTGAGTGGGTAGCATTCTCATCACTGAGTCATGAAAATTAAAGGATCAGGTTTCACTCCGGAAACTTGAGCACTGAAATCTCGGCTGATGTCCCAGTGTAGTATTTAGGGACTACTACATTGTTGGAAGTGCTCTCTTTTGTATAGGACATTAAACTGGGACCCCATCTTCTCTGTCAGGTGGATGCAAAAGATCCCATGGCACTATTTAGAAGAAGAGCAAAGGAGTTCTCCCCAGTGTCCTCCTGGCTAATATTTATCCCTCAATCAAAGTCACGAAAACAGATTATTTGCTCATTATCACATTGCTGTTTGTGGGAGCTTGCTGTGTGCAAATTGGTTGCTGAGTTTCCTACATTACAACAGGAACTACACTTCATTTGTATTTCATTGGCTGTAAGGCACTTTGGGACATCATGAAAGGTGCTATATGAATGCAAATATTTCTTTTGGCTGATCACCAAGACCATGTGTTAGTTTTCCCCAGAGACAGCACTGAATGTGGGAAATTCAAAGGAGCCATAAGAGGGAGTGAAGAAAGAAACAAGGGACGAGGAGACAGCTTTATTTTGCTGAAGAAGATTCAGAAATGAGGTCTGTGCTTCAGGAGCGAGATCGACCAGATATGTTTGACAAAAGGATATTGGATTCATCAATTAGCATACTAATCTTGTATCGCTTTGGAATATTAAACACAGTATGATAAATGCCAACTGTTTAAGGAATTGAACCCTGTCCCCAGAGCTTAAATAGATATTCCATTCCCCTGGGAGTTAGCTATTTCTCTTCAAATCTCATTTGATTTCAAGTAATTTAATACTGGAACTATCCACCTGCAAACCAGTATCTTCTGGTTTTACAAGCAATCAGTGAAAGGCAGCGATATTAAGAGTCACATTTGTTCCAAATGACTGTGCTCTTCCATTGGCAAGATCAGACTGCGTAAAGACTGACTGGAGAGGGCCATTACTGCTCTGCCGTTAAGCTCTCAATGGTAAGGCATTAGCACTGATGGAGACACACTTCTGCTGGGTTTCTGAAGCAGTTTGTGATTTGCAGTTGCTTGTCACTAAAAGCTCAGCAAACACGTGTCTCATTACGTTCACAATTGGCAGTGATTAACTGATTAGACAATACACCCTAACAAGCCCCAATACCCTTCCTTCATTTCAAATTAAATGCTGAGACATCTCTTGAAGCTGGTGGGGAGCCCTGTCAGTTGAATGACACTGTTAGAATTCTGCTCTCTTTTCCTGAATAATGAGTTTCCTGGTAATCGACTGCAGACTGTTAATAAATCTGGAAAAGTGACTTCAAAATCATTGATCCTTTCGTGTGACTCTTCACACATCAGAGACACAGAATGTGCTGATGTTGCTGTCTGCCCTGACAGAGATTGCAGGCAAAATCTGCCCAACAAGGGAGGAACACTGACTTCAAGTTTCAACAGTACAACTGGCAAGAAGTGACGTCAAGGCTCGTATCTAATGTCAAATTCAGAAATGATTGTGCAATATTTTCAAGTTTCAAACATGCACTGTGTGCTGTTATCAGAACTGTCAAATAGGGTACCAGCTTGTAATTAGTCATCAGTCACTCCTGTGTATCCTGTACTCCAGAGGGTCAGTTTTACTAAGTCACTCAGCAGGTGATAAGGAGAGGAGCCATGCAGATTGCAAACACATGACTATCAAGCGAAGTGGACAAGGCTCCCCATCAGCAACACACATTAGTAAAATTGGCCTGAGAAGTAAATGCGAATCCCTCGGTTAGATTCTAGCTTATAACTCACTCCCAGGTATCTATTACCTAGAATACTGTGTACAGTTTTGGTCTCCTTATTTAAGGAAGGATATACTTGCATTGAAGCAGTTGAGAAGGTTCACTAGGCTGAATCCTGGGATGAAGGGGTTGTTTTAGGAGGAAAGGTTGAGCAGGTTGGGCCGATACTCATTGGAGTTTAGAAGAATGAGAGGTGATCTTATTGAAACATATAAGGCTCTGAAGGGGCATGACAGGGTAGATGCTGAGAGGATGTTTCCCCTCGTGAGGGAATTTAGAACTACGGGGCACAGTTTCAGAATAAGGGGTTTAAGGCTGAGATGAGGAGGAATTTCTTCTCTCAGAGGGTTGTTAATCTTGGGATTCTCTTCCCGAGAAAACAGTGGAGGCTGGGTCATTGAATCTGTTCAAAGCTGAGTTAGACAGTTTTTTGATCAACAAGGGAATCAAGGGTTATGGGGGCAGGCAGGAAAGTGGAGTTAAGGTCACAATCAGATCAGCGATTAACTTCTTGAATGGCCGAGCAGGCTTGAAGGGCTGAATGGCCTATTTCTGCTTCTATTTCTTATGTTCTAATAAACTGTCCAATCCTGGATTATATTCCAGGCTATAACTTAGTCCAAGGTATCCATTATTCTAGATAAACCATCCTAATCCTCAACTAGATTCCAACCTGTAACTGACTCCTATGTATGTATTATTCTGTATATAAACCATCTGTACCCTCAATTTGATTCCAGAAAAGCATGATTCTGTGTATAAAACAATTCAGCCTCTCCATTAGATTCCATTTTGTACCTCAGTCTCAGATTTCTATTCGATATAGAAACTATCTGAAACTCCCAATTGGATCCTAGCCTATAACTCCCAGGTGTTCTTTATTCTACGTTTAAAAAGCTGAACCCCTGGCTTCCAGCTTTCTCACAGGTTTGTTACGTGCAAATTATCTCATAGAGTCATAGAGTCCTACAGCATGGAAACAGGCCCTTCGGCCCAAAGCGTCCATGCCGACCATAATGCCTATCTATACTAATCCCACCTGCCTGCATTAATTCCATATCCCTCGATGCCATGCTCATTCAAGTATCTGTCCAGATGCCTCTTAAATGTTGCTACTGTTCCTGCCTCCACCACCTCCTCTGGCAGCTCATTCCAGGTACCCACTATTCTTTGTGTGAAATATTTACCTCTTTGATCCCTTTTAAACCTCCTCCCTCTCACCTTAAATCTATGCCCTCTAGTTTTAGTCACCCCTACCATGGGAAACAGACTCTGGCTATCTACCCGATCTATGCCTCTCATAATTCTATATACCTCTATCATGTCCCCTCTCAGCCTCCTTCGCTCCAAGGAAAACAGACACAGCCTATCCAATCTCTCTTTATAACTCAAGCCCTCCAAACCAGGCAACATCCTTGTGAATCTTTTCTGCACCCTCTCTAGCTTAATCACATCTTTCCTGTAGTGCGGCGACCAGAACTGCACACAGTACTCCAAATGCGGCCTGAGCAACGTTATGTACAACTGTAACATGACATCCCAACTTTTGTACTCAATGCCTCCGCCGATGAAGGCAAGCATGCCATATGCCCTCTTCACGACCCTATCTACCTGTGTTGCCACTTTCAGGGAACTATGTACTTGCACTCCAAGGACTCTCTGCTCAACAATACTCCCCAGGCCCTGGCCATTTACTGTATATGTCCTGCCCTGGTTTAACTTCCCAAAGTGCATCACTTCACACTTGCCTGCGTTAAATTCCATTTGCCAATCCCTTACGCACTTTCCCAGTTTATCTATATCCTGTTGTAACCTTAGACAACCTTCTTCACTGTCCACTATACTACCAATTTTGGTGTCATCTGCAAACTTACTAATCATGCCCCCTACATTCACATCCAAGTCATTAATATATATGACAACCAACAGAGGGACCATCACCGATCCCTGCGGGACACCACTGGTCACAGGCCTCCAATCTGAAAAACAACCCTCCACCACCACCCTCTGCCTCCTATCACCAAGTCAATTTTGTATACAATTGGCTAGTTCACCCTGGATCCCATGTGTTCGAACCTCCTGGACCAGCCTACCATGCGGGACCTTGTCAAAGGCCTTGCTAAAGTCCATTAGACAACGTCCATCACCCTGCCCTCATCAATCCTCTTGGTCACCTCCTCGAAAAACTCAAATTCGTGAGACATGATTTCCCACGCACAAAGCCATGCTGACTATCCCTAATCAGACCATGCCTTTCCAAATGCATATAAATCCTGTCTCTCAGAATTCCTTCCAATAACTTTCCCACCACTGATGTAAGGCTCACCCACCTGTAGTTCCCTAGCTTATCCCCGCTGCCCTTCTTAAATAAAGGCACAACATTAGCTACCCTCCAGTCTTCCGGTACCTCACCCGTGGCTAACGATGATACAAAAATCTCTGCCAGGGCCCCAGCAATCTCCTCCCTTGCTTCCCATAGCATCCTAGGATACACCTGGTCAGGCCCGGGGATTTATCCACCATAATGCACTTCAAAACCTCCAACACCTCCTCCTTTGTAATGTTGATATGCTCCAGGATATCGCCGTTCCGTCCCTTGAACTCACTAGCTTCCATGACCTTCTCCACGGTAAAGACAGACGAGAGGTATTCATTTAAGACCTCGGCCATTTCCTGTGGCTCCACACATAGATTGCCACACTGATCCTTAAAGGGACCTACTCTCTCCCTAGCTACCCTTTTACTCTTAAT
The DNA here is from genome assembly GCF_036365525.1 of Heterodontus francisci. Classification (NCBI taxonomy): domain Eukaryota; kingdom Metazoa; phylum Chordata; class Chondrichthyes; order Heterodontiformes; family Heterodontidae; genus Heterodontus; species Heterodontus francisci. The sequence continues at coordinate 110,594,892 of NC_090377.1, forward strand.
ATACTTATAGAATCTTTTAGGATTCTCCTTTATCTTATCTGCCAGGGAAATCTCATTGCACCTTTTCACCTTCCTAATTTCCTCCTTAAGTGTAGTTTTAGTTTAGAGATACAGCGCTGAAACAGGCCCTTCGGCCCACCGAGTCTGTGTTGACCATCAACCACCCATTTATACTAATCCTACACTAATCCAATATTCCTACCACATCCCCACCTGTCCCTATATTTCCCTACCACCTACCTATACTAGGGGCAATTGCTAATGGCCAATTTACCTATCAACCTACAAGTCTTTGGCATGTGGGAGGAAACCGGAGCACCCGGAGGAAACCCACGCAGACACAGGGAGAACTTGCAAACTCCACACAGGCAGTACCCAGAATTGAACCCGGGTCGCTGGAGCTGTGAGGCTGCGGTGCTAACCACTGCGCCACTGTGCCCTTTGATTAGACACAACCTCTAACTCACTCCCAGAGACCCATCAGTCTGTAAATCCCTGCCATGCTCCAGCCTTGTAACGCATGTCCTAGATATTCTATATAAAAACCATCTCATTTAGATTCTAGTCTGTAGCTGATTTCCATGCATTCATTATTCTGCTTGTAAACCATCAGAACCACTTGATTAGGTTGCAGCCTGTAACTCAGTCCCGTGTCTCTCACTGATTTAAGTTGATAGAAATGTAAGTGGGGCTCTTGGCACTGGGCCTCCTTGTGTGGGTAGTGACAGAGCCACTGATAAAGACAATTGACATATGCATTAGCAGAAGAGGCAAAGTCAGCAGCAGCAGGAGATCTTCATCCAGTGAGTGAACAAAGGCTCTGTCATTGTTTATGTATGGGGAAAGGGGCATTATACAATCATGATATGCTCACAACGCATAATAGTCGGACACTCCGTGGCTGTATTCTTTGTCCCCTCCTGGGCTATCTTCATAGTTTTGACTCTTGTAAGTGAGATGATTACATGCACACTAGAAGCTCTTCAGTGCTTCACTCAAGAAACCTGCTTCATATGAGGGGCTGTTACTCAATCCAGTCCTAATCCGATGCTGATAACGTGCATACTGTCCAACATGGGTCAGTGGCTAATTGAGTGGAAACTATGTCCCAGACACCGCCATCACCATCCCCGGGTTTGTCCTGTCCCACCAGCAGGACATACTCAGTAGAGGTGGCGGCACAGTGGTATACAGTCGGGAGGGAGTTGCCCTGGGAATCCTCAACATCGACTCCGGACCCCATGAAGCCACATGGCATCAGTTCAAACATGGGCAAGGAAACCTCCTGCTGATTATCACCTACCGCCCTCCCTCAGCTGATGAGTCAGTACTCCTTCATGTTGAACACCACTTGGAGGAAGCACTGAGGGTAGCAAGGGCGTAGAATGTACTCTGGATGGGGCACTTCATGTCCATCACCAAGAGTGGGTCAGTAGCACCACTACAGACCGAGCTGGCCGAGACCTAAAGGACATAGCTGTTAGACTGGGTATGCAGTAGGTGATGAGGGAACCAACAGAGGGAAAAACATACTTGACATCATCCTCACCAATCTGCCTGCCGCAGATGCATCTGGCCATGACAGTATTGGTAGGAGTGACCACCGTACAGTCCTTGTGGAGACCAAGTCCCACCTTCACATTGAGGATACCCTCCATTGTGTTGTGTGGCACTACCACCATGCCAAATGGGATAGATTTCGAACAGATCTAGCAATGCAGAACTGAGCATCCATGAGGTGCTGTGGGCCATCAGCAGCAGTAGAATTGTATTCAACCACAATCTGTAACCTCATGGCCTGGCATATTCTCCACTCTACCAATACCATCAAGCCAGGAGACCAAACCTGGTTCAATGAAGAGTGCAGGAGGGCATGCCAGGAGCAGCACCAGGTATACCTCAAAATGAGGTGTCAACCTGGTGAAGCGACAACACAGGGATATCTGCATGCCAAACTGCATAAGCAGCATGCGATAGACAGAGCTAAGTGATCCCATAACCAACGGATCAGATCTCAGCTCTGCAGTCCTGCCACATCCAGCCGTGAATGGTGGTGAACAATTAGACAACTAACTGGAGGAGGTGGCGCCACATAAAGCCCCATTCTCAATGAGGGGGGAGTCCAGCACATCAGTGCAAAAGATAAGGCTTGAAGCATTTGCAACCATCTTCAGCCAGAAGTGCCGAGTTGATGATCCATCTCGGCCTCCTCCTGAAGTCCCCAGCATCACAGATACCAGACGTCAGCCAATTCGATTCACTCCACGTGATATCAAGAAACAACTGAAGGCACTGGATACTGCAAAGACTATGGGCCCTGACAATATTCTGGCAATAGTACTGAAGACCCGCGTTCCAGAACTAGCCACTTCCCTAGCCAAGCTGTTCCAGTACAGCTGCAACACTGGCATCTACCCAGCAATGTGGAAAATTGCCCAGCTATGTCCTGCACACAAAAAGCAGGACAAGTCCAACCCAGCCAATTACTGCCCCATCAGTCAACTCTTAATCATCAGTAAAGTGATGGAAAGTGTCATCAACAGTGCCATCAAGCAGCACCTGCTTAGCAATAACCTGCTCAGTGATGCTCAGTTTGGGTTCCGCCAGGGCCACTCAAATCCTGACCTCAGCCTTGGTTCAAACATGGACAAAAGAGCTGAACTCCAGAGGTGAGGTGAGAGTGACTACCCTTGACATCAAGGCAGCATTTGACTGAGTATGGCATCAAGGAGCCCTAGCAAAACTGAAGTCAATGGGAATCAGGGGGAAATCTCTCTGCTGGTTGGAGTCATACCTCGCGCAAAGGAAGATGGTTGTGGTTGTTGGAGGTCATCATCTCAGCTCCAGGACATCACTGCAGGAGTTCCTCAGGGTAGTGTCATAGGCCCAACCATCTTCAGCTCCTTCATCAATGACCTTCCTTCAATCATAAGGTCAGAAGTGGGGATGTTCGCTGATGATTGCACAATGTTCAGCACCATTCACGGCTCCTCAGATACTGAAGCAGTCCGTGTAGAAATGCAGCAAGACCTGGACAATATCCAGGCTTGGGCTGATAAGTGGCAAGTAACATTCACGCCACACAAGTGCCAGGCAATGTCCATCTCCAACAAGAGAGAATCTAACCATCTCCCCTTAACATTCATAGGCATTACCATCGCTGAATCCCCCACTATCAACATCCTAGGGGCCAGCATTGACCAGAAACTGAACTGGAGTAGCCATATAAATACCGTGGCTACAAGAGCAGGTCAGAGGCTAGGAATCCTGAGGCGGGTAACGCACCTCCTGACTCCCCAAAGCCTGTCCACAATCTATAAGGCACAAGTCAGGAGTGTGATGGAATACTCTCCACTTGCCTGGATGGGTGCAGCTCCAAAAACACTCAAGAAGCCCAACACCATTCAGGACAAAGCAGCCCACTTGATTGGCACCCCATCCATAACATTCCCCCCCTCCACCACTGGTGCACAGTGGCAGCAGTGTGTACCATCTACAAGATGCACTGCAGTAACGCACCAAGGTTCCTTAGACAGCACCTTCCAAACCTGCAATCTCTGCCAACTAGAAGGACAAGGGCAGCAAATGCATGGGAACACCACCACCTGCAAGTTCCCCTCCAAGTTACACACCATCCTGACTTGGAACTATATCGCCGTTCCTTCACTGTCACTGGGTCAAAATCTTGGAACTCACTTTCTAACAGCACAGTGAGTGTACCGACCTCACATGGACTGCAGTGGTTCAAGAAGGCACTTATCACCACCTTCTCAAGGGCAAATAGGGATGGGCAATAAATGCTGGCCTGGCCAGTAATGCCCAGATCCCATGAATGAATATAGAAAAAGGTATGCTGGCCTTCTTACCTCAAGGATGCAGGAGTAGATTGTAGCTAACTCAACACAGATCAAGGATCAAATGTGGGACATTCCAGGTCTGTAACAACAACAACAACTTACATTTATATATCTCCTTTAGCATAGCAAAACGTCTCAAGGCGCTTCACAGGAGCGTAATCAAGACAAAGATTGGCACTGAGCCAAAGAAGGAGGTATTAGGGGAGGTGACCAAACTCTCAGTCAAAGAGGTAGGTTTTAAGGAGCGTCTTAAAGGAGGAAAGAGAGGCACAGAGGCGGAGAGCTTTAGGGATTGACTTACAAAGCTTAGGCCCTGATGGTATGGCCATCAGTGGTAGGGTGAAGGGAACGGGGGGATGCTTAAGAGGCCAGAATTAGAGTAGTGCAGAGATCTGGGAGGGTTGTGGGGATGAAGGAGGTTACAGAGATAGGGAGGGCCAGGCCACAGAAAAATTTGAACACAAGGATAAGAATGTTATACACTATATTTTGCATTAACAAAATGCACTGTTAAAAGGCCACTGCCTTCATTAAAATTTACTTGCCGGTTTTACACAGCACAGTTTCCCCTTAAACAAACAGCCTTTAAACATTGCATGAGACAAATGCTAATTAAGATACAATACTCCATGACTTTCAGATCTTTGGATCTTCTGTGCTTCAGGATTTCTATGGCACTGAAGGAGACAATAAATCTTTGATGTGATTTTGCTGTCACTTTAACCCAACGACAGGAAATCCCACGTTAATTTTCTTGCTGACAATAAATCTGAATGCAGCAGTTATGCAGCAGCTGCAGTGTCCACGAGAGGGCAGCAGAGCCTCTTAGTCACAGACAACATAAATAAAAACAGAAAATGTTGGAAATACTCAGCTGGTCAGGCAGCATCTGCGGAGAGACGAACAGAGTTATCGGCTGGAATTTTACAGTGGGCGGACGGGAGCCGGCCTCTGTCGTAAAATTTGGTGGCGAACCCAGTTCCGCCTCGCCTGGAGATCCGTTCCATATTTTACAGGTCACCAGGGTTTAATTGTTCCGAGGCGGGACTTCCACCCGCTTGAGGGAGGAAGTCCTGCCTCATTGAGCTGCCGGCCAGTCAGTGTGCCGGCAGCTCTTCGTCCCAGCAGTGCCACCGGGTGCGGTGGCCACAGCTGGGACTGCAGCCCAGCCGAAGATAGAAGAAGACGTGGAGCCGGGAGGACTGGCATGTTTTGCTTGCCTCGCCGGGGGTAATCAGTCGGGCCCTGGTGAGACAAGGGTGGTCGGTTGGGGGGAAGGGGGGGCGTGTTGGTTGCTGGGGGTGGTTGGGGTAGTGGGAGCGGCCCTCCATTGGGCACCATGTGCCCAATAACCAGGGCAGCACCCCCCCCCCCCCCCCCCCACCCCATCCTGGGACGATCAGCAGCTGCCTGGTTTTCCCAGGCGGCTTTTCCCGGCCCCAGGACAACCACTTGCCACATGTAAAATCTGCACAGAAGTGGGTGAAGGCCCTTGTGGCCGTTAAGTGGCCATTTAAGGGCCTTGATTGGCTCGGGTGTGCAGGCCATTTGTCAGGCCCCCCCCCCACGCCCTACATAAAGGACGGTGGAGGCGGGAGTGGGTCAGGAAAGCCCCCCGGAACCTCCCGCTCCATTTTATGCCACCCCCGCCCCGCCACCATCCCACTCATTGGGGTGGCGTAAAATTCTGGCCATCATTTCAGATCTGTGACCTTTCACTGTACATAAAGATCTCCAATAAATCAATAGCCTGTCCACCAGAGATATAAGGGGGCGACAATGGCATCATGGTAATGTCACTGGACTAATAATCAGGAGGCCCAGGCATAATGACCTTGGGACCCAAGTTCAAATCCCACCATGGTAGCTGGTGGAATTTCAATGCAATTAATTAAAAATCAGGTTCATGAATGTCCTTTCGGGAAGGAAATCTGCTGTCCTTACCTTGTCTGGCCTACATGTGACTCCAGACCCACAGCAATTTGGTTGACTCTTAACTGCCATCAGAAATGGCCTAGCAAGCCCCTCAGTTCAAGAGTAATTGGGCTGGACAACAAATGCTAGCCTTCCAGTGATGCTTACATCCCATAAAAGAATATTTTAAAAATTACGTTAAAGGAATATTCCAGATACTGTCCTAAAATGGCCTGGAGCGGTCACCTTGGAAACACCCCAGAGCTTTTCAGTAGAGACTGGTGGATTGTTGGGAGATGATTAAACTGTTTCAATGCAATACTCAACCTGATAATACAGGGGGTCCTTGAACTGTGCTGAGTTAGCTAAGCTCAGTCAGGGTGGCCATAGCTACACTACAATGAGCCTCAGAACTAGGGCAGGGGAATAAAATGCATCATGTGATGTTTTAACACATTTGTAGGGAACTCCTCGCTTTGCTACTTTCATTTGTGTTTTTTGCTTACACAGAATGAGGAGGATAAAACTTGGTGCCCACATTTCAGATTCCAATCCAGGAACCCCCTTCCCCCTCAAACCCCCTCCCCCCACCCCCGCAATGTGGCTGAATGTCGAGGGAGGACAAGATATGATGCATTCCACCTGACCAGGTTTATACATGAAGTGACCACTGAGAGGGGACTCCAGTTATGTGGAGAGGCTGGAGAATCAGCAAAGGTTCAGGAAGGCATTCAAATTTATGACAGATTTTGATAGAGTAAATAAGGAGAAACAGGGTCCCTTTGGGTGATTACAGTTGATGTGGGTTTGAAGGGAAAACAAACACTCTTTGCTGAATAAGTTTAGGTTCTACCCATGACACAAAGCTGAAGGTAGGGGACAAAACTGGTGTCTCAGAAGTTGATTGGATACAGCCCCTAATACCTGGAGTCCCTGCCGTATCCAGCCAGCTGTCCCACAGCAAGTACATTTTTTTGGCTGTATGTAACTTTCCTTCTTGTCAGGACCAATCGACCTGTCCCCAAGACCAAGTTGTCTGCTGTAGTTTGAACAAGTTACCTTTCTGCATCCCTCTTTTCAAGACATCCAACAAAACTAAGCAGGGGCGTGAGGTGCGTGGGCAGGTCCTGACTTTATGCAATATTACAAAATGGGTCAAAGTCAATGAAAATTAAAATGAGGAGAGATGTGAAACAAGCTGCCAGACCACTATCATCCAGTTCACATTATCACACAGTGACATTGGTGCCTATCAATTTATGGGAAAGACTTGTTTCCACACCTAATCTCACCAGGTTCACCCTCACTTGTAACTCTGGACCAGTTACCCTCCAATCTGGGGGTTTGGCTTGGCAGTTCATTTAATCAGATTTGTGCGTTGTGTGGCCATCTCTTCACAAAAAGCGTCTGTGCAAGCCATTTGAGTGACAATTTAACATTTGCGTAAATTCTGGTGTACTATTTCAACGCAATCGTTAAGCTGTTTAAAATAAGTGAAAATAGAAAACTGAGGGATTTTCTGTGAATGCATTATAAATGGCATCGCATGATGCAATTTTAACCCCTCAGTAACCAGGGTAACTAACTATGATCATGCCAACTAAAATAACCTATTATTTTGCTAACTGGGAGTAATAGTCAGCTTCTCTGTGGCCACACACAGACCACAAGCATGTCCTGTTTATTCAGAGGCTCAATTATTTGCATTTATTCAATTCAGAAGCAGTATTTTTAGCAGATGACATGTTAGCTTTATAAATGTTTGGCTTATACAGAATAGAAGAAAGAAGGAAAACTGTCAGTGCCCACAATTTCCTGCTTCTGTTACTGTTGCTTTAGTCTTCAGCCTATTTGTGCAGGGTGATGGGAACAGCTGCCAGTGAGTCACCCAGAGAGCACTCATAGTTTACAAATATCAGGAGAACCCTCGGATTCAATTGCTGGCTCAGGCTCAGACAGCAATAAGGCATTTATTGAAAGCCAAGACTTGGCTTTGTGCTGATAATCAGTGACACTGGCCCAAGGCGTATCTTTCTCTAGTTCCTCTCCTATCTCCCCTCATGCCTTCTCTGAGCTCATCTTATCCATGAGACCCACCTCCTGCACTCTCGACCCTATTCCCATGAAACTGCTGACCACCCGACTTCCCTTCCTGGTCCCCATGTTAGCCGATATTGTTAATTGCTCTCTTTCTTCAGTACTGTCCATCTCTCCTTGTTGTTGAGGTTGTGTGATGAAAGTATCATGTTCATACACTGTGAGGTGTACTGGTGTCAGTGATGCTCAATTCATCCAGAACTGTTTAAAGTCAATGCCAGGTCTTCAGTAATTAGTGTTATTTTAAGTAAACCAACTGTATGAAGCACTGCAGAGACAACACAATATAAATGGAAGGATCAGAACAGTGATAAGCAGATAAGGTATATGCAGGTATTCTAGGTATATAAACCATCCAAACCTCTCCAGCAGTCTCTGACCTGAGCTCACTCTTATATCTTCACTATTCTCTGCGTATAGCCCAAACTATATGTGATCTGTGCATGCTCAATATGGCAATATAGATGGAGCTTTACTTTTCATCTAATCTCTGCTAAACCTGAAATGATGGCACTCTGGTGGAAATGCTTTAATTTGCATCTAGTTTGTTCTGTACTTGACCTGGAGATGCTCAGTAGCATACTGCAGAGGGAGCTTTACCCTGCATTCGTAAATACTTTTTTATTTGTTCCTGGGATGTTGCTGTCGCTGGCTATGCCAGCATTTATTGTCCATCCCTAACTGCCCTTGAGATGGTGGTGGTGAACTGCCTTCTTGAACCGCTGCAGTCCATGCAGTGTAGGTATACCAACAGCGCTGTTCGGAGGGGAGTTCCAGGATTTGTACCCAGAGACAGTGAAGGGACGGTAATATAGTTCCAAGTCAGGATAATGTGTGGTGGTGGTGTTCCCATGCATCTTCTGCACTTGTCCTTCTAGGTGGTAGAGGTTGCAGGTTTGGAAGGTGCTAACAAAGGGGCCTTGGTGCATTGCTGCAGTGCATCTTGTAGATGGTACACACTGCTGCCACTGTGCATCAGTGGTGGAGGGGGCAAATATTGAAGGTTGTGGATGGGGTACCAATCAAGTGGGCTGCTTTGTCCGGGATGGTGTCGAGCTTTTTGAATGTTGTTGGAGCTGCACCCATCCAGGCAAGTGGAAGGTATTTCTTCACACTCCTGACTTGTGCCTTGTAGATGGTGGACTGGCATTAGAGAATCAGGAGGTGAGTTACTTGCTGCAGAATTCCCAGCCTCTGACTTGCTCTTGTAGCCACACATCTATGTGGCTGATCCAGTTCAGTATCTGGTCAATGGTGGCCCCCAGAATGTTGATAGATGGGGATTCAGCGATGGTAATGCCATTGAACGTTAAGGGGAGATGGTTAGATTCTCTCTATTCATTACCTGGCACTTGTGCGAATGCCACTTATCAGCCCAAGCCTGGATGTTGTCCAGGTCTTGCTGCATGTGGACACAGTATCTGCTTCAGTATCTGAGGAGTCACGAATGGTTCTGAACATTGTGCAATCATCAGCGAACATCCGTACTTCTGACCTTATGAGAGAAGGAAAGTCCTTGATGAAGCAGCTGAAGATTGTTGGGCCCAGGACACTAATCTGAGGAACTCCTGCAGTGATGTCCTGGGACTGAAATGATTGACCTCCAACAACCACAACCATCTTCCTTTGCGCTAGGTATGATGCCAACCAGCAGAGAGTTTTCCCCCTGGTTCCCAGGACTCCTTGATGCCATACTCAGTCAATTGGTGCCTTGATGTCAAGGGCAGACACTCTCACCTCACCAGTTCACCTCTTTTGTCCATGCTTGGACCAAGTTTCTAATGAGGTCAGGAGCTGAGTGGACATGGCGGAACCCAAACTGGGCAGGTTATTACTGTGCAAGTGCCGCTTGATAGCAAAGTTGACTGCCCCCTTCCATCACTTTACTGATGATTGAGAGTAGACTGATAGGGCAGTAATTGGCTGGGTTAGATTTGACTTGCTTTTTGTGCACAGGATATAGCTGGGCAAATTTCCACATTGCCAGGTAGATGTCAGTGTTGCGGCTGTACTGGAACAGCTTGGTTAGAGGCACGGCTAGTTCTGGAGCACAAGTCTTCAGTACTATTGCTGGAATATTGTCAGGACCCATAGTCTTTGCAGTATCCTGTGCCGTCAGCCATTTCATGATGTCACGTGGAGTGAATCGGATTGGCTGAAGACTGGCATCTGTGAAGCTGGAGACCTCAGGAGGAGGCTGAGATGGATCACCCACTCGGCACTTCTGGCTGAAGATGGATGCAAATCCTTCAGCCTTATCTTTCGCACTGATGTGCTGGGCTCCCCCATTATTGAGGATGGGGATTTTTGTGGAGCCCCCTCTTCCTGTTAGTTGTTTAATTGTCCACCACCATTCACAATTGGATGTGACAGTACTGCAGAGCTTAGATCTGATCTATTGGTTGTAGGATCACTTAGCCCTGTCCATCACAAGCAAGTAGTCCTGTGTTGTAGCTTCATTAGGCTGATACCTCATTTTGAGGTATGCCTGGTGCTGCTCCTGGCATGCTCTCCTGCACTCTTCATTGAACCAGGGTTGGTCTCTCCGCTTGATAGTAATGGTAGAGTGGGGGATATTATGCTGGTGCATATGGTTACAGATTGTGGTTGAATGCAATTTTGCTGCTGATGGCCCACAGCACCTCATAGGTGCCCAGTTTTGAGTTGCTAGATCTGCTCAAAATCCTTTTGGACTCAGCCAGTAGTGGTGCTACCGAGCCACTCTTGGTGATGGGCATTGAAGACCCCAACCCAGAGTACATTCTGTGCCCTTGCTACCCTCAGTGTTTTTTCCAGTTGGTGTTCAACATGGAGAGGCATTGATTGATCAACCAAGAAGGGGAGGGGAAGGTGGTAATCAGCAGGAGGTTTCATTGTCCATGTTTGACCTGAAGCCATCAGACTTTATGGGTTCTGGGGTCAATGTTGAGGACTCCCAGGGCAACTCTCTCCTGACTGTATACCACTGTGGCGTCACCTCTGGTGGGACAGGACATACCCAGGGATGGTGATGTCAGCGAGGTATGATTCCATGAGTATGACTTAGGTGTGTCTGGTTTTATTCCTTTTCTTAGGCTTTGTACTGGTTTGATATAACTGAGTGGCTTGCTTAACCATTTCAGAGCGAGCCACATTGCTGTGGGGCTGGAGTTACACATGGGCCATTCTAGGTAAGGACAGCAGATTTCCTTCCCTAAAGAGCATTAGTGAAACAGATGGGTTTTTATAACAATCAACTATGCTTTCATGGTCATCATCAGACTAGATTTTACTTCCAGATTTATTAATTGAATTCAAATTTTAACCATCTACCATAGTAGGATACGAGCCCATGTCTCCAGAGCTTTAGCCTGGGGCTTTCAGTTATTAGTCTAGTGACATTACCGCTATACCATCACCTCCCCACAATAAATGCACCACAATATTTTTCCAGAAACAGCTGGGTCAAACTTGATTCACACTGGATCAGCTGATCTTAGCTTGGGCAATAGTGGCACAGTACAATTGGACTCTGTGCTAATGGGGGTGTCAGGGTGAGAATAAATCAGTTCTTGATCAGAGTGGAATTTCTCAGATATTTTGTCCCTCTGAATTGTCCTCAGGTTTCTCTTCTCTTGTTTCCCTCTCACAGGAGATTGCATGGCTGTTGGTTCTGATGTTGAATTGAGCCATAATTGGTGCAGTGAAGGATCTGTGGAGCAGGCAATCTTTTCCTGTCTGTCATTTCTGTCTGTCTGTAAGTTGATTTCTGGCTGGCAACATTTCTCCAGAGTGCAAGGGTATGGAGATGAGGCTCAACTGCGATGCTCCCTGAGGTTGAGTAGCCTGGTACTGGCTGCCTGAGCTCTATAATGAAGGATGGACTATATATTATATCTAATATATATATTATATATGTAGGATGGACACTGGGGTGAGGTACTGGATATGGGGCTGATTCTGAGCATGAGTCACTCACCTCAGAAGACAAAGGGACAAAAGCAGGGAACAAATGTCAAAAAGGCCTCCTGGAGAGAAAGCAACAAGAAAGTTAAAATGAGTGATAGGTACACTTTGACCGCCATCACCCCCACTCTCACTCTCACCTCTATATCATTGGCCTCATATACTGCTCAAACAATCCAAGGGCTGGCTTCAGTGGCCTAGCATGACACTCAGTTATATAAGAGCAATTAGGCATGGGCAATAAATGCCAGCCTTGCCAATGATGCCCAAATCCTGAGAATTAATAAGAACAAATGGAGCCCAAGTACTACCTCCAGAGGCCTGATATCAAAGACACCATTGCTGAGTTATATTGCAAGCTACAAGCAGAGCTACATCCTGCCTCCTCCAGAGGCACTGCACTACTGTTGATTATTAAGGCCACAATGGCCCTTACCTTTTATGCTACAGACCACTTCAGGCTCTGATATTGCTCGCATTTGACAATCAGCAGCACACAGATGCATCAAGCAAGTTACTGACACCTACGGCAAAAGTGCGAAGAGAAATGCAGACTGGTTTCAATCTCATAATGAAGAGCTGGAACCTGTCATAGCCGCTAAGCGCATTGCACTTTTGAACTACAAGAAAGCCCCCAGCGATTTAACATCCGCAGCACTTAAAGCAGCCAGAAGTACTGCACAAAGAACAGCTAGGCGTTGCGCAAATGACTACTGGCAACACCTATGCAGTCATATTCAGCTGGCCTCAGACACCGGAAACATCAGAGGAATGTATGATGGCATGAAGAGAGCTCTTGGGCCAACCATCAAGAAGATCACCCCCCTCAAATCTAAATCGGGGGACATAATCACTGACCAACGCAAACAGATGGACCGCTGGGTTGAGCACTACCTAGAACTGTACTCCAGGGAGAATGCTGTCACTGAGACTGCCCTCAATGCAGCCCAGCCTCTACCAGTCATGGATGAGCTGGACATACAGCCAACCAAATCGGAACTCAGTGATGCCATTGATTCCCTAGCCAGCGGAAAAGCCCCTGGAAAGGACAGCATTACCCCTGAAATAATCAAGAGTGCCAAGCCTGCTATACTCTCAGCACTACATGAACTGCTATGCCTGTGCTGGGACGAGGGAGCAGTACCCCAGGACATGCGCGATGCCAACATCATCACCCTCTATAAAAACAAAGGTGACCGCGGTGACTGCAACAACTACCGTGGAATCTCCCTGCTCAGCATAGTGGGGAAAGTCTTTGCTCGAGTCGCTCTGAACAGGCTCCAGAAGCTGGCCGAGCGCGTCTACCCTGAGGCACAGTGTGGCTTTCGTGCAGAGAGATCGACTATTGACATGCTGTTCTCCCTTCGTCAGATACAGGAGAAATGCCGTGAACAACAGATGCCCCTCTACATTGCTTTCATTGATCTCACCAAAGCCTTTGACCTCGTCAGCAGACGTGGTCTCTCCAGACTACTAGAAAAGATCGGATGTCCACCAAAGCTACTAAGTATCATCACCTCATTCCATGACAATATGAAAGGCACAATTCAACATGGTGGCTCCTCATCAGAGCCCTTTCCTATCCTGAGTGGTGTGAAACAGGGCTGTGTTCTCGCACCCACACTTTTTGGGATTTTCTTCTCCCTGCTGCTTTCACATGCGTTCAAATCCTCTGAAGAAGGAATTTTCCTCCACACAAGATCAGGGGGCAGGTTGTTCAACCTTGCCCGTCTAAGAGCGAAGTCCAAAGTACGGAAAGTCCTCATCAGAGAACTCCTCTTTGCTGACGATGCTGCTTTAACATCTCACACTGAAGAATGCCTGCAGAGTCTCATCGACAGGTTTGCGTCTGCCTGCAATGAATTTGGCCTAACCATCAGCCTCAAGAAAACGAACATCATGGGGCAGGATGTCAGAAATGCTCCATCCATCAATATTGGCGACCACGCTCTGGAAGTGGTTCAAGAGTTCACCTACCTAGGCTCAACTATCACCAGTAACCTGTATCTAGATGCAGAAATCAACAAGCGCATGGGTAAGGCTTCCACTGCTATGTCCAGACTGGCCAAGAGAGTGTGGGAAAATGGCGCACTGACACGGAACACAAAAGTCCGAGTGTATCAGGCCTGTGTCCTCAGTACCTTGCTCTACGGCAGCGAGGCCTGGACAACGTATGCCAGCCAAGAGCGACGTCTCAATTCATTCCATCTTCGCTGCCTTCGGAGAATACTTGGCATCAGGTGGCAGGACTATATCTCCAACACAGAAGTCCTTGAAGCGGCCAACACCCCCAGCTTATACACACTACTGAGTCAGCGGCGCTTGAGATGGCTTGGCCATGTGAGCCGCATGGAAGATGGCAGGATCCCCAAAGACACATTGTACAGCGAGCTCGCCACTGGTATCAGACCCACCGGCCGTCCATGTCTCCGTTATAAAGACGTTTGCAAACGCGACATGAAATCGTGTGACATTGATCACAAGTCGTGGGAGTCAGTTGCCAGCATTCGCCAGAGCTGGCGGGCAGCCATAAAGACAGGGCTAAATTGTGGCGAGTCGAAGAGACTTAGTAGTTGGCAGGAAAAAAGACAGAGGCGCAAGGGGAGAGCCAACTGTGCAACAGCCCCGACAAACAAATTTCTCTGCAGCACCTGTGGAAGAGCCTGTCACTCCAGAATTGGCCTTTATAGCCACTCCAGGCGCTGCTTCACAAACCACTGACCACCTCCAGGCGCGTATCCATTGTCTCTCGAGATAAGGAGGCCCAAAAAGAAAAAAAAAAAGATTTGTTGGAGCAAGCCATGTCACCTCCTTACCCCAAGTCAGTGGCAGCATGATAAATCACTGCCATTTTACAGAGTGGCAGAATACCCGAAAGGTTCGCAGAGTGGTAGGTGGAATTCCCGTGGCCCCCATGTTGTCCCTTGCTTGAGGCTGCTACCTATGTGAACAGTTAAAGAGCCCGGTGTCTCAATGTGCAGCCTGTTTGTGATGGGCTGTGCCACGGCATGCAAGTAAATGCACACTTCCCAGAAAGCTGTCTTCATTTCAAGGCATTCCACCATGCCGGCATGTTTTTGAGCTAGAAAGACAATTGCCAGGGTGGCTCTAGGGAGCTCAACGCTGCCCTGTGCAGCCATTGCCTTTACATACTGCAGCAGTGTGCTCATTCCCACCCACGAACTGCCAGGCTCTCATTCACAGGTGGTTCTGATTCCTGGAACACACCCAAACTATTACAATGGGGCTGACCCCTGGCAATTATGGTGGGGTCAGCGTTTAGCAGGTCGGGCAGGCATGAATCATGCTCCACTCTTATTCAGTCTGGGATCGTGCCCAATCACAATATCCAGGCTAAAGTTCCCAAAGGTGATCTGTAACTTCATCAAAGGATAACCTCAAACTCACTATATCTGCAGGAAGTGTCGTCAGTTGCAGCAGCTCGAGCTCCAGGTTTTGGAACTTGAGCAGTAGCTGGCATCACTGCAGAGCATCAGTGAGGTTGAGAGTTTCATGACTAGCACATTTATAGATATGGTCACCCAGTAGCTTAATAATTTGCAGGGAGAGAGAGACTGGGTGACTGCCAGGCAGCCAAGAAGAAAACAAGCAAGTAATGCAGGAAACCCCTGAATGCATTTCACTCTCCAACTGGTATTCAGTTCTGAATGCTGAGGAAAGTGAAGGTCCATCTGGGGAGTGCAGCCACGGATGGCTCAGCTGTACAGGGGGGTACAAAGAAGACAGGATGAGCAATAAGAATCAGAGATTCGACAGGGAATAGACAGACGTTTCTGTGGCCACAGACATAAATCCAGGATGGTGTGTTGCCTCCCTGGTGCCTTGGTCAAGTATGTCACTGAACAACAGCAGAGCACCCTGAAAGGAGAGGATGAACAGCTGGCAGTCATGGTCCACATTGGCACCAACGGTATAGGCAGAAAGAGAGAGATGGTCCTGCAGTCAGAATTTAGGGAACTAGGTTGGAAATATCATTCCCAGTACCACATGCAAGTGAGTATAGAAGTAGGAGGATAAAGCAGATGAATGCATGGCTGGAAAGATGGTGCAGGAGGGAGGGCTTTAGATTCTTGGGAAATTGGGACTGGCTCTCGGGGAGATGGAACGTGTACAGGCCAGACTATGGAAAAGGACACTTTATGCACATAAATAGAACCAGGACTGAATTCCTTGCGGGGCGATTTGTTAGTGCTTTTGGGGAGGTTTTAAAATAACTTGGCAGGGTGTGGGAACCAGGAGATAATATCAGAGAAGGCGGCCAAGGTGCACAGAATATGGGAGAGATAGAGAGCACTGGAGTAGGGAATAGTAAGTTATTAGGTGGGGACAGAATAAGGAGAAAGTAATAAAGTCTGAATTAGGGTTACTGGGCATGTATGTGAGTGTGGTAAATAATACTGGTGAGTTAAAGGCACAGATTGTCATGTGGAAATATGATGTTGTGGCTGTAACAGAGACCTTGCTCAAAGAAGGGCAGGACTGGGTGTTAAATATTCCTGGATACAAGGTGTTCAGGAAAGATAGGAAAGGAAGGAAAGCGGGAGGGGTGGCAATTTTGATTAAGGAGAACATTGCAGTGCGGGAGATAGAGAATGTCCGGAGGGTGGGGGATCCAGTACGGAATCTATTTGGCTAGAGCTAAGGAATAAAACAGGTGGAATTACATTGCTTGGTGTAGTCTATAGGCTGCAAACTAACGGGAAAGATGTAGAGGAACAAATTTGCAAGGAAATTACAGACAGGTGCAAGAATTATACAGTAGTTTAATGGGGGACTTTAATTATCTGAATATAGACTATGCTAGTAGTTGTGTAAAAGGCAGACAGGGGCAAGAGTTCCTAGAGTGCGTTCAGGAAAATTTTCTACAGTGGTATGTTTCCAGTCCAACAAGAAAGGAGGCATTGCTAGACCTGGTTCTTTGGAATGAGGTGGGCCAAGTGGATCAAGTACATACATATGAACATACGAACTAGGAGCAGGAATAGTTGAAGTTTGTTTTCTCACAGTTATTTATTCTTACTCTGGATTGTTCTTCGTCCTTTTCCATAGTCAACCTGAACCTTATGATACACTGATCGCTGTCCCCTAAAAGGTCTCCTGCTGACAAGTTGGGCCTGTATTCATTCGGTCCCTCTATTCGGCCCCTCGAGCCTGCTCCACTATTGTATAAGATCATGGCTGATCTGTTTGTGGACTCAACTCCACTTTCTTGCCTGCTCCCAATGCCCTTTGATTCACTTGTTTGTCAAGAATCTGTCTACCTCTGCCTTAAAAACATTCAATGACCCTGCCTCCACTGGTCTCCGGGGAAGAGAATTTCACAGAATCATGACCTGCTAAGAGAAAAACTTTCTCCTCATCTCTGTCTTAAATGGGAGACCATTTATTTTTAAACTGTGCCCCCTAGTTTTAGTCTGTCCAACCAAGGGGAAACATCCTTTTAACCACCCACTCTATCAAGTCCCCTCAGGATCTTATATGTTTCAATAAGATCACCTCTCATCCTTCTGAACTCCAATGAATACAGGCCCAACTTGTCAGCGGGAGACCTTTTAGGGGACAGTGATCAGTGTATCATAAGGTTCAGGTTGACGATGGAAAAGGACAAAGAGCAATCCAGAATAAGAATAAATAACTGGGGGGAAAATGAACTTCAATGGGGTAAGAATGGATCTGGGCCAGATAAATTGGAATCAAAGGTTGGCAGGAAAAATGGTACCTGAACAATGGACTACCTTCAAAGAAAAGATATTTTGGGCACAGTCAAGGTATATTCCCACAAAAGACAAAGGTAGGAACTAACAAATCCAGAGCTCCCTGGATGATGAAAGAGATAGAGCTTAAACTTGGGGCGGCACAGTGGCGTAGTGGTTAGCACCGCAGCCTTACAGCTCCAGTGACCCGCGTTCGATTCTGAGTACTGCCTGTGTGGAGCTTGCAAGTTCTCCCTGTGACCGCGTGGGTTTCCGTTGGGTGCTCTGGTTTCCTCCCACAGCCAAAGACTTGCAGGTTGATAGGTAAATTGGCCATTGTAAATTGCACCTAGTATATGTAGGTGGTAGGAGAATTGTGGGGTTGTGGTAGGGAATATGGGATTAATCTAGGATTAGTATAAATGGGTGGTTGGTGGTCAGCACAGACTCAGTGGGACGATCCCTAAATAAATGAAGAAGAAATATGCTTATGACAAATGTCGGGCTGTTAATACAATGGAGAACTAGGCTGAATATAGAAGGTTCAGAGGGGAAGTGAAAAAGCAAAGAGAGAGTATGAAAAGAGACTGGCAGCTAACATAAAACAGAAATCTAAAAAGTCTTCTATGGGGATATGGGTGGTAAAAGAAAGAGTCGAGCCCATTAGGAACCAAAAAGGAAATTTTCACATGGATGCAGGAGGCATGGCTGAGGTATTAAATAACTAACTTGTATCTGTCTTTACCAAGGAAGTAGATGGGACCCAGGTCATGGTGAAAGAGAAGGTAATTAATACAGTAGAAGGATTTAAAATTGATAAGGCGGACATATTGGATAGGCTGTCTGTACTTAAAGTTGACAAGGCACTAAGACCAGATGAGATGCATCTAGCTGGCTGGATTTTGCATAGGAGGCGGGGCTCCTGGCACCAGGCCGAAAAGGTGAGGGCAACCCCGCCTCTGCATTTTCGTGGCCCCCCTGGAGTGTTTTCAATTAAAGATTCAAGAGCCGGGATCCTTGTCCTTTAAAAGACAAGGATCCTGCCTCCATGAGCTGCCAGCCAATCAAAGGGCCAGCAGCTCAACAGTATCTGCAGCACCACCAGACCCAGGCCGAGCGGTGGAACCTTGGACAAGAGGTAGGTGAAGCAGGGTCATCAGAGCGAGGGGGGTGGCCATGAAGTCCAGGGGAGGTGGGGTTCAGGGGGTAAAGTTGTTCCCAGTGGGAGTCCTCCCTTGGCCACAAAGTGCCCGTGGAGGAAGGCCCACCCAAAGTCCACAGAGAGGGTACCTTGTGTTGTTGGTAAGATCCCAGCGGCGGTGAGACCAGGCCCTTAATTGGCCATTAATAGGCCACTTAAGAGCCTCAATTGGCCTCTGGGTGGGAAGGCCATCGTCGGCCTATCCCGCCCCAGGGAAGATCGCTTGGCGACGGGGAGGTGGCAGGCCCGCTGCTCCTTCATGCCCTGCCTCGTCCCGCCGACCACAGGTCATGAAACTCCATGCCCCTCTGCCTCCTTCCCCATCTCTGAGCCCATAAAGTCCCAGCCAAGGATTCTGAGGGAAGCGAGAGTGGAAATTACGGAGGCACTGCTAGAGGACTGGAGAATTGCAAATATTACACCCTTGTTCAAAAAAGGGTGTAAAGGTAAGCCCAGCAACTACAGGCCAGTCAGTTTAGCTTCAGTGGTGGGAAAACGTCTAGAAACAATAATTTGGGAGAAAATTAGTCACTTTGACAAATGCAGGTTAATTAAGGAAAGCCAGCATGGATTTGTTAAGGGAAAATCAGGTTTAACTAAATTGCTGGAGTTTTTTGAAGAGGTAACAGAGCGGGTAATGCTGTTGATGTGATGTACAGAGACTTCCAAAAGGAATTTGATACAGTGCTGCACAACAGACTTGTGAGAAAAGTTATAGCTCATGGAATATAAAGGACAGTATCTACATGGATCCGAAACTGGCTAAGTGACAGGAAACAAAGAGTAGTGGTTAATGGATGTTTTTCAGACTGGAAGAATATTTGTAGTGGAGTTCCTCAGTGGTCAGTATTGGGTCCCTTGCTCTTCCTGAAATATATTAATGACCTAGACCTTGGTATACGGGGCACAACTTCAGAATCTGCAGATGATACAAAACTTGGAAGCATTGTGAAGTGTGAGGAAGATAGTGTGGAACTTCAAAAGGACATTGTCAAGTAAACATGCTATGTTAAATGAGGACTTTTTTAACTCATCAGTTGAAAACCTACATTAAACTTTTGAAAAGGAAAGCCGGGATCCTACATTTAACTTGTAAAACGCTGGCAGCCAAGATGTCGACCATAATTTGAATTGAAATACCTCACATTCCAGGACATCGAATTGGAGACGCGCGCCTAACAAGGCTCCAATCCAGGACAATGGCTTGGATAGCTGAGTTGATTATCCAGTATCACCCTCATTAGCGGGACAGTCAAAGCCATCTTTGAGCATTCACTAGTGGAAATGTACCTCCAGGGAGTAAACGCAGACAACACAACCTGAGAGAGATTTGGGTTTTAGACTTTGGACCTCAATAAAAAAAAAAGGTATTGAGATAATCATGTGACAGTCTCCCCGTCTGTGTAAAACTTGGAGTTTTGTTACACACAGCAGACAAGGTTTTGAGGCTAACCCGTGCAAGGCTCCAGTGGGGCTGTCTCTCTCTCTCTCCAGATAATATCGCAAGTTTGAAATCTGTCTGCCTGTGGAACATCCATGTCTACCATTGCTATAGACAGAGACTCTGGGGGAGAAAGCCACCTACATCACTGTCTCCAAGAAAACCCTGAGCCATGTGGACCAGCTACAAGTGCACTTCTACTAGCCAGAGATTTCAGAATCATGAATTCAGCCAGAAGGCAACTGAATTACCAAACCCCACACACTGCATATTGTTGTTACTTGTTCTGAATCCTAATCCAACCCAAACTATTCTTCATCACTCAGTAACCGATTTGTGAGTGTGTGTGTGTCTGTGTGATTCTCGTGTGTGTGTGTATGTGTGTGTGAGAAAGCTGGAGTGTAGTTTTTTTATTTTACTTAGATCGGGTTGAAATATTAAGTACAATAAACTAAACTCTTGTTTAAACTCAAGAAATCCTTTTAAGATCATAGCACAAAATGGGTTAAACACTCACTGACTTGGTAAGCACATTCACTGTTTAACAGGAATAAACCCTGTTGCAGTCAAACAAGGAGAGGGACAAGAGGGGAGCCTTTCAGCCCCTCCTCACCTGATTGTAACAACATAGACATGTTAGAGGAATGGGCGGACAGGTGGCAGATGAAGTTCAATGCAGAGAGGTATGAAGTGATTCATTTTGATTGGAAGAACATGGAGAGACAATATAAAATAAAGGGTCCAATTTTAAAGGAGGTGCAGGAGCAGAGGGACTTGGGTGTATATGTGCATAAATCATTGAAGGTGACAGGACATGTTGAGAGTGTGGTTAATAAAGCAAACAGTATCCTAGGCTTTATTAATAGGGGCATAGAGTACAACAGCAGGGAGGTTATGTTAAACTTGTATAAAACACTGGCTTGGTCTCAACTGGAGTATTGCATCCAGTTCTGGGCGCCGCATTTGAGGAAAGATGTAAAGGCATTGGAGAGAGTGCAGAAAAGATTCATGAGAATGGTTCCAGGGATGAGGAACTTCATTTACGAAAATAGACTGAAGAAGTTGGGACTGTCTTCCTTGGAGAGGAAAAGGCTGAGGGGAGATTTGACAGAAGTATTCAAAATCATGAGGAGTCTGGACAGAGTAGATAGGGGAAAACTGTTCCCACTCATAAAAGGATCAAGAATGAGAGGGCACAGATTTAAGGTAATTGGCAAAAGAAGCAATGGTGACATGAGGAAAAACTTTTTCACACAGCGAGTGGTTAGGATCTGGAATGCACTGCCAGAGAGTGTGGTGGAGGTTCAATCAAGGCATTCAAAATGGAATTCGGCTGTTATCTGAAATGGAATAATGTGCAGGGTTATGGGGAGAAGGCAGGGGAATGGCACTAAGTGAATTTCTTACTTGGAGAGCTGGTGTAGGCACAATGGGCCGAATGGACTCCTTCTGTTCTGCAACAATTCTGTGATTCTGTGATGTAACAATTCTGTGATTCTGTGATTGTTGGGACTGAGGCTCTTGTAGCCTATGGAAAAAAAAGATTTGGAAGTTTTTTTTGTCCCCTTTGCATCATGTAAATCACTTCAAGGTGCATCATACTCTGACCTCACTATAATGAAAATAACATACAAATCTTCTTCTACTTCCAGTTACTTCCCAAACAGAAGGAAAAAAGACCATTCCATTGTTTACATAAATGAAGATATGGCTCCTTTAAAAATCTTAAATCTTTGTTCAGACTGATTCCAGTGCTTTTGTTCACTACTGATCGATCCTGTGCGTCATTAATCACTCCTTCAAATATTTTGACAACTGCTTTGTGTCTCAGGAATGCATTTAAAGCTTTAAGGATGTCATGCTTCAAGGGCATGACACATGACATCATCTTACCTTTGACATTTTAATGAAATGTTTGTTGTTTTTCTCTTACTTTAAAAAAATCCTCGGTTGCAGCCAATCTCCCACCTGAAAAACATGAACGTATGCATGTGCACGTACATCCTTATCCATTTAAAATGATGCCTTTGGCAGGGTCTGGCAATGCATGTGGGTGTGTTGCTCCTGCGTAAATTACCAGTTCAAACAATGACACAAAGCATACACTGACGTCCTGTGCTGACTTGATCTCACTGCACAAGCATGTGAGTTGGATGGATTTTACTTCATAGTTTCCACAAATATTTTCACCTGTGACTGAAACCACAAGTTCTGGCTGGCATTGCAACTGCAAATAATTACTGCACTCCAGCTATTATGTTATATTGTGTGTGTCCCCACATGTAACACACTGTAATCTGTGTTATCCCTATAGCATAATCCAGCCTGTGTGTTAAACTGTATGTTACTCACTCCAGCCCATGTGTTAATATTACTGCAGATGTAAATACTCTGGACCCTGAGATCATATTGCAGCCTTCAAATCATCCCACAGCAAATTATCTGATTCTTTTTCACTCTAATATGTAACTATTGGGTTACAACCATAGGAAATTAACAGAAGAGAGTGAGACCCAATCGAGCTTGATGTGGTCCAGCCAGATCTGGTGATTGATGGTTAAAATAAATATGCTCAAGTCTGCACCCCCTAGAACGAGGTAGCAAATAGGGTCTGTACCAGGGGAAATAAGCAGGATTGGAGATAGTAAAGGTGTTATTGGGAACAGGGCATCAAGGTGGAGGTGAGCGAGCGATTGAGCAAATCAATGCCTGCACAAATATCATGGTGAATGGAGATGGAGAGGCTGACGAACTGTGCCATAGTAAGTGATTTGGGGAGTATCCTGTCTGAAGTGGATGCAGAAGGAAGTGGAATTGAAAGGGGGACACAGATGTCCTAGTCAGTGATTGAGACCATGTGAGATGCCAAAGTCGATTCGGTCTTTGTGAATATGGGTGGGAAAGGTTATATGGAGGTTATATGTTTAGGATGGACAGGCAGGCAGTGAATTCAGAGGAGAGATGGCAAGGGCAGCTTGGATGGAGGTTGAGGAATTGTTTAATGCAGAGGCTGAGGCAGTTCGATGAGAAACGTGGAGTGGGATAATCATTGAGGGTTTAAAGGAGATATGGGGGAGGTGGAGCAGATGAGGAGCTGAAAGGCAGAGAAGGCATCTCAGGAGAGGCCAAGTTGTGATAAGGGCCTCATCAAGAGCACTGCAGTTTGTGTTGGGCAGGTGGTGGGAAGGAGAACCAGGGAGGCTTCAGTAAGGGGCAAGGTGACATCGTACATGATCCTAGTTTGTGTCAAAGCCAGGATATCAATGGAATCATTCACAATAAAGCTGTGGATGACAAAGGCCTTGCTTGCGAATGAAGAGACATTCTGGAAAACTATACAGAAAGGGGCAGAGATTGTCAATCTGAAGGCCTGGTGTGTGCCCTTTATAGCGAAGGTACTACAAAACACTTCAAAGTGTTAGGGAAGGTAAAACTCATCTAGGTTTCATGTCCCAGGTCATTGTTCAGTGACTCCTGATGGAAAGTATATAAGAATATGGACATTGTGGGAGGGGAGGACAGGATTGGTTTTAGCTGTGAAGCCCCATGGTTAAATAATCTGCCAATATTTACTGTCTGTGCTCATAAACTTGGATAAGGTACTAGTCACCAGTGTCCGTACAATTGCAGTATATACTGACACCAGAGTACATTATAGGCATCTGTAACATACCCGAGAGTAGGAGGAAGCTGATTCAATACTGGGTTTAAAGCACCATACTTACAATAACACTGACTGGGAACCACAAGCTGTTGTGTAATGTAGCCTCAGTGTTACTCTGCGTAGTTCATCTGTCGCCCACGGGAGGGCACAGTTACCCACTGTTTCAACAAGATTATATAAACCACTTTAACTGGTATCCTGGGAAATGACAGAAAAAGGCACTTTATGAGAGAGTAGCTCATCAAAAGTTTCTTACAACAAAATTTCTGTCACCAATTTCCCCACAATTTGAGATTTTATATCCAATTCCATTTGACATATTTTTCCCCCTTTCAAATATTACCCTGCAAATTGAAACTCTCCCACTGACCCTTGTTCTCTATAATTCACTGGCTGTAAAGAGAGACAATCATTCTGATCCCAGCTCAGAGCGAATCCCCATTCTTGAATCTGCTGCTGTGTCACCCATAGCTGATTTGAGCTCTGTCCTCCACATGAAATTGCTATCACACCAGTATAGTAGGTTATAATAGAATGCAATCATTGTCTCTCACAGTGAAGAGATAAGCTATTCAGCCCATCACACCTATGCCAGCTCTCTGAAAGAATTATCCAATTAATTCCACTGCCCTGCTCTTTCCCCACAGTCCTGAACATTTTTCCTTTATAAATACATATCCAATTCCTTTTTGAAAGTTACTATTGAATCTGCTTCCACCACCCTTTCAAGTCGTGTACTCCAGATCACAACAAAGAAATTTTCTGTTCTGAAGAAGGGTCACTGACCTGAAACGTTAATTCTGCTTCTCTCTCCACAGATGCTGCCAGACCTGCTGAGTATTACCAGCAATTCTTGTTTTTATTTCAGATTTCCAGCATCTGCTTTATTAAAGAAATTCTCCTGATTTTCCCTTTGATTATTTTGTCAATTATCTTAAATCTGTGTCCTCTGGTTACTGACCCTCCTGCTAGTGGAAACAATTTCTCCTTATCAGTCTTCTCAAAACTCCACAGGATATTGAACACCTCTATAAAATCTCCCCTTAATCTTTTCTGCTCTAAGAAGAAAAATTCCAGTTTCTCTAATGTGAGAACAAAAAATGCTGGAAGCACTCAGCAGGTCAGGCAGTATTTGTGTTAACATAGAAACATAGAAAATCGGAGCAGGAGTAGGCCATTCGGCCCTTCGAGCCTGCTCCACCATTCATTATGATCATGGCTGATCATCCAACTCAGTAGCCTGTTCCCGCTTTCGCCCCTTACCCTTTGATCCCTTTCGACCCAAGGGCTATATATAACTCCTTTTTGAAAACATTCAATGTTTTGGCCTCAACTGCTTTCTGTGGTATGAAATTCCACAGGCTCACCACTCTCTGGGTGAAGAAATTTCTCCTCATCTCAGTCTTGAAAGGTTTACCCCGTATCCTTAGACTATGACCCCTTGTTCTGGACTCCCCCACCATCGGGAACATCCTTCCTGCATCTACCCTGTCAAGTCCTGTTAGAATTTTATAGGTTTCTATGAGATCCCCCCTCACTCATCTGAACTCCAGTGAATATAATCCTAACTGACTCAATCTCTCCTCATACGTCAGTCCCGCCATCCCAGGAATCTGTCTGGTAAACCTTTGCTGCACTCCTTCTATAGCAAGGACTTCCATCCTCAGATAAGGAGACCAAAACTGCACACAATATTCCAGGTGTGGCCTCACCAAGGCCCTGTATAATTACAGCAAGACATCCCTGCTTCTGTACTTGAATCCTCTCGCTATGAAGGTCAACATACAATTTGCCTTTTTTACCGCCTGTTGCACCTGCATCCTTACCTTCAGCGACTGGTTTACGAGAACACCCAGGTCTCGCTGCATATTCCCCTCGCTCAGTTTATAGCCATTCAGATAATAATCTGCCTTCCTGTTTTTGCTACCAAAGTGGATAACCTCACATTTATCCACATTATACTGCATCTGCCATGCATTTGCCCACTCACTCAACTTGTCCAAATCACCCTGAAGCCTCTCTGCATCATCCTCACAACTCACCCTCCCACCCAGTTTTGTGTCATCTGCAAATTTGGAGATATTACATTTAGTTCCCTCATCTAAATCATTAATATATATTGTGAATAGTTGGGGTCCTAGCACCGATCCCTGCGGTACCCCACTAGTCACTGCCTGCAATTCGGAAAAAGACCCAGTTATCCCTATTCTTTGTTTCCTGTCCGCCAACCAATTTTCTATCCATCGCAATACACTACCCCCAATCCCATGTGCTTTAATTTTACACGCTAATCTCTTATGTGGGACTTTGTCAAAAGCCTTCTGAAAGTCCAAATAAATCACATCCACTGGCTCCCCCTCATCAACTCTACTAGTTGCATCCTCGAAGAATTCTAGTAGATTTGTCAAGCATGATTTCCCTTTCATAAACCCATGCTGACTCTGTCCGATTCTACCACTGTTCTCCATGTGCTCTGCTATAAAATCTTTGATAATGGACTCTAGAAGTTTCCCCACTACTGACGTCAGGCTGACTGGTCTATAATTCCCTGCTTTCCCTCTACTTCCCTTTTTAAATAGTGGGGTTACATTAGCTACCCTCCAATCTGTAGGAACTGTTCCAGAGTCTATAGAATCTTGGAAGATGACCACCAATGCATCCACTATTTCTAGGGCCACTTCCTTACGTACTCTAGGCCTTGGAGAATTATCGACCTTCAATCCCATCAATTTCCCCAACACCACTTCTCTACTAATACTGATTTCTTTCAGTTCCTCTCTCTCACTAAACTCTGTGTTCCCCAACATTTCTGGTATGATATTTGTGTCCTCCTTTGTGAAGAGAGAACCAAAGTATGCATTTAGTTGTTCAGCCATTTCTTTGTTCTCCATAATAAATTCCCTGTTTCTGACTGTAAGGGACCTACATTTTTCTTCACCAATCTTTTTCTCTTCACATACCCATAGAAACTTTTACAGTCAGCTTTTATGTTCCCTGCAAGCTTACTGTCGTACTCTATTTTCCCCTTCTTAATCAATCCCTTGGTCCTCCTTTGCTGAATTCTAAACTGCTCCCAATCCTCAGGTCTATTGTTTTTCCTGGCAAATTTATATGCCTCTTCCTTGGATCTAATGCTATCTCTAATTTCCCTTGTATCTTTAACATATCAGGGCGTTGACCTTTCTTCAGCACAGTTTCTCTTGTCTCTCCGCATAACCAATAACATAAGACATAGCTATAGACTTGGACCCTGTGCCCTACTCTCTCTGTGGCATGGTGCATCAGAGCGTTAGTGCTGTATCACCACAATATTATCAGAATTATATTGATTCTTTTGAATAATGAAAGAACATTTCAAATAATTGCAGCAATGAGTTAGAGCACAGTTCAACGTTTAACTTGTGAGGATCCATTTTTATGGAGGCTTAGTAAACTGCAGTGGAGGGTGATGGATGATAAGTATAACTCTTCACATGTTACATTAGCAGTGTTACTTGTCCTGCTGTGGATAGAAAGCAAGTAATGGATCAGAATTAGCAATAATAATGGTGAAGAAGAATAAGATGGAATAGACCATCTTTCTGCCACGTTGTTTCAATGCTCTTGCTCCAGGGAAGAAGAGTGTAGGCTGTAGGCCTTGTTTCTCAATAAAGTACCCATCACCTGTCCTGTTACCGTGATGAGCATCAAATTGCCCAAAGTGTCTGATCTTGCCTGTGGCAGATTGGAAACATCTTATTGCAAGTAAGTTAATGCTATTGACAGTGCCTCCCTGAAGGTGAAGCTTGAATGGAAAGAAAACAAATAATTTATATAGTGACTTCATGACCTCAGAATGTTCCAAAGCACTTTATAGTGTCAGGCAAGCCCACACCTGCCAAGAATGAGGAAAATTAATTTCGCCACATGAACATTGATTTTAAATTGCTGTTGGTGAAGAAAGAATTTGCTTTAAAAAACAATTGGAGGCTTTGGCTGGAGAGAGACATTAGCATATCAACAGACAAGTACTTCAAAGGACAAAGGAGCTATTCCCTATTCCAATTTAATCCACAATGGACTTTTGATTACCAGACATTGAAGCATTCCAGGTTAATTGCTAAGATGGCCGAATATGCAAACAGACGTGGTCAGACCAGTTTGGTCACATGACTGACTGATTGTTGGAGTTTTTTGAATTTGAGCTGCCAACAGGGAATTTGAAATCAGAAAACACTTTTCTCCTGGACTGAGAACACCTCTCTCATGTCTGCTCTCATCTCGCTCTCACCAGCTACGGAAACCATTGAAGACATATGAACCCCAAGAAAGAAAAGTCTCCTAGAGTGAACAAGGTTTAAGAAGAATACTGGACCCCAACAAAAAGAGCTGTCTACAATCAAGGACTCTATAACGAGCTGGGAAACACAGAAACATGTAACAAGAAACCCCGTTTTAGAGACTGCCTCAAACCTCTCCATTTTATTTTTCTTCTGCTCTGTTCTGTCCCTATTTGCATGTGTATATTGCGTGTGCATACTAGTATGGGTGCGTTGTATATCCGTAAGCGTTAACCGTATCAGAGTTTAAGTTCAAGGTTTAATAAATTTCACTTTTCTTCTTTAAACCTAAAGAAAACCTGTTGTGCTCATTTCTTTGCCTTATAATTGGAAAGCTGTGAACAAGGATTCACAAAGGGGGAGCTCAAAACACAGTGTGGTTAAAATTAAACCCTGTTACAATAAAACCAGGTGAACACAGTAAAAGACCCCGAGACACCTTTCTCACCTGGTCGTAGCAATAGCCAATGAAATACTTTTGAAGTGCAGTCATTGTTGTAATGTAGGAAACGCAGCAGCCAATTTGTGCACAGCAAGCTCCCACAAACAGCAGTGTGATAATGACCAGATAATCTGTTTTTTAGTGATGGTGATTTAGGGATAAACATTGACCAGGGCATCAGGGAGAACTTCCCTGCCCTTCTTTGAAATAGTGTCATGGGATCTTTTACATTCACCTGAGAAGGCAGACAGGGTCTCGGTTTAATGTCTTATCCAAAAGACGACACTTCCGAAGGTGCAGTACTCCCTCAGTAGTGCACTGGAAGGTTCAGCCTTGATTTTATGCTCAGGTCTCTGGAATGGAACTTGAATCTATGACCTCTGGCTCAAAGACATGAAGCTATGGGTCTCGGTAACTCTTTGGCTCTCTCTCTCTCGTGTCTCTCTTTTTCTTTGTCTTCTAATTCAAATTTCCTCTGTTCCAATTGTATTTTTGCTAATATTATCATGTCGGAGTCTATTTCTAACCCTGCCTCTGATTCTTCAGGTTTGAGGGAAAAATGATTGGCCACTAGTCTTAGGAGTTCGGATTTCCTGGCTTTTGCACGGAAAGTGATCCCACATTGCTCAGCCATATTTCTCAACTCCTCCACAGATTGTGCCTTTAACTTATCCCAAGTTACGTCACCCTGGCTTGGGGAGGTACTGGCTTCAGTTGCAGACATGTTAGTATTCTAACAACATTAACTTCAAGAAAACCGGTATTGAAGTCTTTTCTTTTTGATAGGGATCAATTTGATTTCCCACTTCTAATTTCTCATTTGTCTGTAGGTCCAATCCCGGACGAGCTCCCAAATTTCTGTTACGACCAGGTGAGGAAGGGGTATCTGGCTCCCCACTCTCCCCTTCACTGGTCTGACCGTACCAGGGTTTATCTTCTAAAATGCAATGATTTTAGCTTACCACCTCAGTGAGCCCTTGCCCACTGGACTCTAATTGCAATTGCAAATGAACCTATCAGACAGGTTTTCTTGAGTTTAAACAAGAAAGATGTAAGTTGCCTTATCACTCTAACTTAGTTAAAATTACTAAAATACATGACGCATCCACGCTCACAGGCATACAAGAGGCACACACACACACACAAATAGATAGAGAGGGGAAAAAAGAGTTGGGAGGTTGAAGTAGAGTTGGCAATAAATGGAATATAGATACTGTCCTTAGTGTCCTTGATGTGATGTCCTTGATTGAAGTTAAGGTCTGGGAATCCTCGCTGGGGCCACATGCAGAATTCCAGACCTGTTTCTCTGATACCAGAAGGTCGAAGAGAGGTTTTGTCTGTCATTTTAGTGGTCATCTGTTCTGCAGTCTTGAAGTTTAAGCCGCCAGCATGGTTTCCCTGGGACTTTGCTGGAGAGAGAGAGACAGAGAGAGAGAGACTTTTTCCTCTGCCAGTCCATGTGCAGTTTTTTACACTCTGAGGCATAATTCAAAAGCCCCAGTCTTAGCAACAGGTAGGTCATGTGACCATCTCTTTGTTTGAAACAGCAACGTCTTGGAGGGTTGTTGTAATTTCAGTCTTTCAGACATACTCGGTGGGGGGTGGTGTTTTACTGTTACAAAGTCAAAGGCTGTCGATGTCCTTTGATCATCACTTACGACAAAACCAATCTTGCTAATTGAATCAGTGAGCACTCCCATTGTCTCTCTATTCAACTATCTCTCAGCTAGTCCTGTCTTCTCAGAATGCAAATGTGTGGCCATCACTAGCTGTTCAGTTCTGCTTTGTTTCTTTTTAAAAAGTCATTTTCAAAACTTTCAAGCAGTGCCCCATATAATGAAATTAATATGTTTCCATTTGAGAGGTGTGATTTCTGTCACACCGTGAAAAGAAAGTGGCAGAAATTAATCATATTTGCCCTTTTTGGCCACCATCTCCGAAGACATTCTTCTGTATATGTGTTGAGGTCACTGAAACACTAGTGATGTAACTGCTGGATGGGATAGTTTCAGTGGCTTTCTCTGGCCAGAACTTGCGATGGTCAATGCTCCCTCTGCCATCAACTCACCTGAACACAGAAAGGGAAAGGTAGGCAGGTGTCAAAAATATGACAGAGTGGAAGAAAGATGATAATATACCAAATTGAGTGAGAAAATGTATAGACCATGGCCGACAATGACCTGATAGGCTTTGTGCTAGAACTCAGCCAGCTACAAGTGCTGCTTTCATGCCACTTCACCACACAGACTGCAGCAGTTCAAGATGGCGGGTCACCACCACCTTCTCAAGGGCAATTAGAAGTGGGCAATAAATGCTGGCCAAGCCAGTGGCATTCACATACTGTGAAAGAATTTTTAAAAAGTTTTTATTGAAGGAGGTTCCCCATGAATGATATGATACATTAATTTGTTGAACTATTCAAGAGGTTACACAAATAGTCATTAACAAGAACTTAAGAAACTTAGTCCAGCTGCTGTGCATTACTATGACATTTAAATTATAGGAAGAATTCCATTCCAAGCACCACATGCTCATGAATTGTGCGTTACACTGAACTACTGAAATCCTTCACACCAAAAGTCAATAGGTTATGCAGTGTGCATCATAGAATGGATTCTATGGAGTCAAAATAATTAAGTTAAAACCATACAGAATCATACACTGCCTTGAAACAATTTGACATATTGGCCTAGATGTTCCGATTGGTATAGTTTACATCTGAATAGCAATTGGCAAGTTTTAGGTGGACTTTAATGGAAGTGTGTTGTTTGCACCCAATTTGTTGAGGTCAACTCATTAGTGGGTTCAGATAAGTGTAAGCAGCACACTGTTAGTAGGAGTGGAAAGTTGAATATATGTGAAATTTAAAGGAGGGGACAATTTAAGGGAAGTGTAAAAATAGGATGACAAAAAATTCAGAAAGATTTTGAAGAGCAATTAGATACTGAAAGGGTAAAGGACAGAGTATGAATGAGTGATAGGCAAAAATCAAGGGAAAGGAAACCCAAAGTCCAGATCTGAGTCTACAGCCAAGTGATGAGAAGCTCAGCACCTGCCCCCTGTTTGATAGCTGTCTTAAAGTGGAGATGGTAGTGTGTGAGGTGTTTGCCAGGATGGTGGTCTTCTGTACCACTCCATGATATTATCTATCCTCCTCAGTCAGCATTGGCTGCAAAGAGGTGGAGACAAACTTCTTGAGGCTGCAGCTGGTTCTCGCTACAACTGGATTTACCTGCCCTATGCCTGAGGGTTACTCTGGATGTCGTTGCATCGATAACACATATCTGTATATACCTGAGAAACATTACAGGGTGAATATTTGAGTTTAGAACCCAATCAAGGAGTTCAGGTGGTTTATGTATGTAAAATAAATGATATGAGGGAATGAGTTAGAGGATGTGATCTAAATAAGTGGTTCAAGATGAAATAGAAGAGAACTATGTATGGTCAGGAGTGACGTCCAGTTTGAACGCAAGCAGGTGCTCATGGTTTATATATAGGGCAACATTTTGCATGTCCTTGTGGCAATATTTCACATGGATAAGGAATTGTGGGCCGTGGACCTGCAATTTTGCAATATATCATCAGCTACGCTCAAAGATTCATCTGTTCGAAGAAATATAATGACTACCTGGGAGTGAGTTACCATTTGAAATCTAATTCAGGATTAGGATAGTTTATATGGAATAATAGATAGCTGTAACAATGTCATCGCAGATTACCTGTTAATTGAGGGGTTTTGAAGTATGACCTGTGAGGAGTAATAATCCAACATTGGCGTGGTCTTAACCTCAGTCTTGTGACATCTGCTGGAAAGTTCCTTTGTGGTTGAACAGCCTGTCAAAGCTCGCGAACAAAGTTCACATCGAGGAATGGCCTCTTGGCCTTTGATACTATAGTTGAGCCAGGGAAATGGTATGCTGAAACTAACTTCAGGGAAGAATAATTTCATTTGTTTTTAATCTGTACATTTTGGCCAGTGAAAAGTGTGTCTGATCTCTGCCTGCCAAAGGAGCCTGAGCTGGTGGTGGGTCGATCAATGGAGCTGATCCAGATTGAAGGCAGGTGGGAGGGAGAGTGAGCCTGTTTACACGTTTTCAGAGAATCTATGCATTTGGAGGGGGAGGGAGATAGCTCATTTTAGAGTTGAGTAGCCCTGTAAATACACAAACTTTAGAGCCTTGGAATTTTCCATTTCAAATAAATCGAGCACAGGATCGACAGCTGTTCCTCTCGCGCTGGGGTTATGTTTTTCGAACTAACCAAGCTTTTCACAATGACGTCATTGTACCTGAAGAGTGTTACCAAGGTAATCCTTCATGCATTGACAATAATTGGTATGGTAATAATTTACTTGTTGCCAAGGTGACGCTTCATTTTCTTAATCTGAGCTTTCAGTATTCAGTTGTTGGTC
Source organism: Heterodontus francisci (assembly GCF_036365525.1). Taxonomy (NCBI): domain Eukaryota; kingdom Metazoa; phylum Chordata; class Chondrichthyes; order Heterodontiformes; family Heterodontidae; genus Heterodontus; species Heterodontus francisci. The sequence continues at coordinate 110,627,900 of NC_090377.1, forward strand.
TCCAGTGACTATGGTCACATGTGACTAGGGATGGATTGTTTTGGAATAAAGCTCGATGTAAGTTAACCTGAATGGATTCGAGTTAGGCTGGGTGGTATGGAGGCCAAAATATTGAAAATTAAGTAGGGTCGTACCAAATCAGATTTCTGCAAAGATGAACAATATATATTCTTTAGCAATAATTCTCTAAGAACACTGACAAGAATAGAAGAAAGCACAGGATGAGAAACCAAATCAACAGCAATTGAATATCCAATAACAGACATATGAATACCTGATGGAGCAGTATAGACTGGGGTGCTACATTACATCCAACCATTCTATATCTAACCTGCAGCTTACTATAAGAACCAAACATTACAGAGTCAGTCACAGTCTGCAATCTAATCAAGAGACACAGATGGTTTATGCAGGATAATGTATACTGAAGAAAGATTCTCTGCCACAATCAGTAGACCAAGTCAATAAATCTGTGCAACATGTGCCTTTGTGATCTGACAGACTGTGGAAGGTGAGAAAATTCAGTCTCGTACTATTAGGATCAGTCATTAGCTTTATGAGTGCATAGCCAGGAGACCAAACTATCTCAGTCACAGGCATTCAACTTTTTAATATGACAATCACATTGGAAGTATCCTAGGTCAAACAGGTGACTGGACAGGTGGCTAAAAAACTGGTAGAGGAATGTTCATTATGAGGAAAGCTGATCGAGGCATGTGGACGTTTTATATACAAAATCGCGGAAAGCAGGGAGCAATTCCACAATCTGGAAACCTATTGAGGAGGCGGGATAGTTTATATACAGAGTAGTGGATAACTGGCATTGGTTTAAAGTTCACAATCTAATCGAAGGGCTCGGATGGTTTATATAGAGAATGATGGGCATCCATTAAGCCCACTTTTTTCAAGAGACCATGTTTAATTTGTCATACTTTATGAGATACTTAATCTTTTGTGAAAGACAACTAACCACACTTACAAAAGTCATTACCAGGGCAGTGCACATAACTACATAGTGCATTATCAGTTGCATTTCAAAGCCAATGATTTTTTGAGGCACATGATTTTTTTTCTATTCATTCATGGAATGTAAGCAACGCTGGCTAGGCCAGCATTTGTTGCCCATCTCTAACTGCCCTTGAGAAGGTGGTGGTGAGCCACTTTCTAGAACTGCTGCAGTCCATGTAGTGTAGGTACACCCACAGTGCTGTTAGGGAGAGAGTTCCAGGATTTTGACCCAGCAACGATGAAGGAATGGCAATATAGTTCCAAGTCAGGGTGGTGTGTGATTTAGATAGGAACTTGCAGGTGGTGGGCTTCCTATGCATCTGCTGTCCTTGTCCTTCCAGGTGAAAGAGGTCACAGATTTGGAAGGAGCTGTCGAAGGACCTTGGCGAGTTGCTGCAGTACCTATTGTAGATGGTACACACTGCAGCAAACTGTGCGTCGGTGGTGGAGGGAATGGATATTTAAGTGGATGGGGTGCCAATCAAGTGGACTATTTTGTCCTGATGGTGTCGAGCTTCTTGAGTGTTGTTGGAGCTGCACTCATCCAGGCAAGTGGAGAGTATTGCATCACACTCATGACTTGTGCCTTGTAGATGGTGGACAGGCTTTGAGGAGTGAGGAGATGAGTTACTCTCCACAAAATTTCCAGCCTCTGGCCTGCTGTTGTAGCCACAGCATTTTGTGTGGCTGATCCAAATAAGTTTCTGGTCAATGGTAACCCCCAGGTTGTTGATGGTGGGGAATGTAGGGATGGTAATGCTGTTGAACATAAAGGGGAGGTGGTTAGATTCTCTCTTGCTGGAGATGGTCATTACCTGGCACTTGTGTGATGTGAATGTTACTTGCCACTTATCAGCCCAAGCCTGAATATTGCCCATGTCTTGCTGCATGTGGACATAGACTGCTTCAGTATCTGGGGAGTTGCGAATGATACTGAACACTGTGCAATCATCAGCGAACATCCCCAATTCTGACCTTATAATGGAGGGAAGGTCAGTGATGAAGTAGCTAGTTGGGACTAGAACACTATCATGAGGAACGCCTGCAGTGATGTCCTGGGGCTGAGATGATTGACATCCAACAACCACAACAATCTTCCTTTGTGCTAGGTATGACTCCAACCACATTGGATTTTCTTTCTAATTAATGAAAACTAAATTAAATACTATGACTGATTGTACACTTCTTTAATTTCATTGTTACAGTGAATCTTATACTGCACTATATTTTTAATCTTGTTTGTGATATGCTCTGGGTAAAAGTGGCTGAGAGGTGGTTGACCAAATGGTAAAAAAGTAAAACTGCAGCAGAAATGTACCAGAGCGTGAAAACAGACAGGCCACCGTGTCATTCTTGTTCTAGTCAAGCTTGGCATTGGAATGTTTACGAGCTGAAAGGAGTCAAGTGTGGGAAGTTAGGGATCCTGAGACTCTGCGCTGGCAGATGGGTAAGTGACATCTTCTGTTCAAAATAATAGCAAGGTAATGATTGGGTTAAATTGGCTTGCATATGCTTTACTGTGAAAGTACAAGAAGGGATTCTCCAAGCACAGAGATTGTAGAGGTATTACGTGTCACATTGACTGATCCGACAGTACCTGGGGCATGATTAGGAAGTAGTTACGTAGAGATTGCACTTCTACCCAAGGCATAATACAATGCTGTTGTGTTTTGATATTACTGCACAGACAATAGTCTGTGCCAGGTCTTATTTATACTGAATAAAATATAACCATTGTTTCCAATAAGAGTTATCACTTTGAATCATTTTAGAACTTGAAAGTGAAGGGGCTAAAGAGTCAATTGACTGAGTTAGCCGAAATTCTAACAGAGTGGAAAGTATTCCCCCAATTCCCATTGACTTCCATTTGGCTAGGTCTCCTTGATGCCACATTCGGTCAAATGCTGCCTTGATGTTCAGGGCAATCACTCACCTCTGGAATTCAGCAATGAGGTCTGGAGCCAAGGACCCTTGGTGGAACCCAAACTGAGCAACGGTGAGCAGGTTATTGCTGAGTAAATGACGCTCGATAGCATTGTCATCCCTCACTTTGCTGACAATTGAGAGTAGGCTGATGGGGCAGTAATTGGCTGGATTAGATTTGTCCTGCTTTTTGTGGATAGGGCATACCTGGACAACGTTCCACATTGTCAGATAGATGTCAGTGTTGTAGCTGTACTGGAACAGCTTGACTAGGGTCGTGGCCAGTTCTGGAGCACGAGTCTTCAGTACTACAGCTGGGATATTGTCAGGGCCCATAGCCTTTGCTGTATCTAGTGCTTTCAGTCATTCCTTGATACCACGTGGAGTGAATTGAATTGGCTGAAGACTGACATCAGTGATGCTGGGGACCTCAGAAGAGGCCGAGATGCATCATCCACTTGGCACTTCTGGCTGAATATGGTTGCAATCATTTCAACCTTGTCGTTTGCACTGACATGCTGGGTTCCCACATCATTGAGGATGGGGATATTTGTGAATCCTCCTCTAGTTATTTAATTGCCCACCACCATTCATGACACCAACTGTGGCAGGATTGCAGAGCTTAGATCTGATCTGTTGGTTGTGGAGTCATTAAGCACTGTCTATTGCATGCTGTTTCTGCCGTTTAGCATACTTGTTGTTCCCTGGCACTCTGTGGGAGGTGGGGGAGAGTAGCACACCATTAGGCTGGGTTATTAGTGAATATTGCTCAAAGATACCAAGCTGTCTTTACTTGAAAAGATTTTGCTCCTTAATCTCTTGTGGTGACCACGCTGGGCAAAGTCTTGGGCAAACATGTCTGAAAAAGCTGGCAGAAAAGTGCAAAGTCTTGAGAGCTTGTCACTGTCAGCAGCTTCATACAATAATCAACACTAAATCCAATGTAATGGTCCTGCCCAGCATTCACCCAGCATCTGTCAGACAGCTGCAGGATGGCCCAGGTCAGTACATTTTAGGTGCATGTAAAATGCAATCTACCTGACTGGCATTCAGAGGACAGGAAAACCTGCCCATTTGGAGGGGATTTTAACCCTATCCACTGGGAAAAACCAAGTGGATGGGCAGTTAAAATCACCCAGGTTACTTACCTGCAAGAATGGCAGCAGGAACTCACCATTCCGAGTCTTGCAACAACTTCCCCGCTTGAGCTCAAATTAAATCCAGCCAGGTTCCCATTGGTGTAATGGCCACCGAGCCACAGTGAACAGTTAAAATGGTGGCCAGTGGAATTCCATCTGGCACGGAGGGGGAAGGCTGGACTCTCCATGTTAAAGCCCCATCGCGCTCCCCTCACAACCCCCCCACCCCTGCACCATTCTCCATCAGGCACATTAGATTAACTTTCCCCAGAGTAGGTTGTTATCAATGTGGGCCATGTCATATTATTTATTTCCTCGGGATGTGAACTATTGTAAGATTCACAGGACTCCAAGTAATATCCATTTTTATTACAACTTAACTAGAACATATATACACAGCTACTACACGAGCACACCAACACATGTCTCACTCTGTCAGGCTGCACCCACAACTCCCTGGTCATGTGTGATGCAACATCACTTCCTCTGGTGTCCTTCACTTACAGCCTCTTAAAGTGGACCCGCAACAGGCATCACAGCTGAACCCTGTTATTACGATCAGGTGAGAAAGGTGTCTAGGGGTCTTTTACTGTCTTCACCTCGTCTTAATGTAACAGGGTTTAATTTTTAAACACACTGTGTTTTGAGCTCCCCTTGGTGAATCCTTGTTCACCACTTTCCAATTACAAGGCAAAGAAATTAGCATAAACAGGCTTTCTTAGGTTTAGAGAAGAAAAATTAAATTTATTAAACCTTAAACTGAAACTCTAATTCGGTTAACGCCTACAGATACATGCCACACCCCACATTAACATGCATACTCGATATGCACATGCAAATAGGGACAGAAAAGAGCAGAAGAAAAATAAAATGGAGAGGTTTGAGGCAATCTCTGAAGAGGGGTTTTTTACTTTGCTTCGAACTCGCTGTCGTCCTTGATTGTTAGTAGTCTTGCTTTTCGTTGGGGCCAGGTATTCTTCTTAAACCTGGTTCACTGTAGAGACTTTTCTCTCTTGGGGTTCATATGTCCTCAATGGTTTCCGAAGCTGGTGAGAGCGAGATGAGACAAGACAGGAGAGAGGTGTTCTCAGTCCAGGAGAAAAGTGCTTCTGCCTTTCAAACACTCTGTGGCAAGTTCAAATTCAAACAGCCAGTTAGTCAACTATTAAACTGACCTAACCAAGTCTTCTGTGTATTGGAGAAGCAGGGACTAGGTCCTTTGTTCCAACACTGTCTGCCAGTATGCATAAAAGGTCTTTCTGGGAAGGAGCCTGGCGATTCCTCGTGATAGGCCCTCTTTTCTTCCCAGCAGAGATTTTAAGGTTTTCAATGTTCATGTGGCAAAATAATGTGTGCTTCATTCTTGGCAGGTGGGGGCCTGCATGGCACTGTCCAGTTCTCACCCAACGTGCATGCATTCCAACAAAGAGACATCAGAAAGCAATTAGAAGCGGGAATTCAAGACTGATTTTTCCACTCCATGGCTCAACAGCACTAAAGTAATTTGTGTCACCTCTGACATAACGCTGCCTGAGATCAGCTAATTCACAACGGACAGACTTATCTGGTTTGCAATGTCTCGGTTCTACACTGCATGGTGGATTTACCAAATGGCCCAGCAGGGAGGTCAATATTTCATCTTGAAATACAAAATAATGGAAAGAAAGAAAGGCTTGCATTTACACATAGCGCCTTTTACATCCTCAAGACATCTCAAAATGCTTTACTCTCTGACTCAGACACAAGAGTGCTACCCACTGAGCCAACAGTGGCACTTGATGCTGGAAGCTTTCCATCTTGTCGTACATGTACAGAAGCCACAGTGGTTTGTGATCATTAGCAGCTCTGCATCTCTGTGATTTGAAGTCATTTATTTTTAATTGATTCACCTACAGTCGTAGCAATGTTGTGGTTACCAGCACTGGACAGGAATTGTATGCTCCATCTGTTTACAGGCCTGTGCTGCTCAGAGATCACTTCTTAGAGGACTCTCACCCAAGGAGCAGCCCCAGCAGAAACCTCACAAAGGCAAGAATGTGAGCATATTGTCTGAATATCAAAAAAAAACAAGATTGCCTAGTGTGAAATTTACGTACGAATTTTATAAATTAAAATGTCCTTTTTGTTTCCAATTCTATATAATTAAATAAATGTGTATTGAAATTGACACTCAAATCACAGCACTTCTGACAGTAAATGAATGGAAAATTAACCCATTCACCTCTGAGTCTAAAAAAAGTGCTGGTTTCTGTCAAACTGTTCATTAACTTGTCACTCCTTTTACATTCAGCCATTCATCAGTGATTCATTTAAAATGATTTCAATTCACTTTGACAACCAACAATGATGCTTGTCACCTGATGTTGGGTCCTCTGGCAGTGAAGGGGTGAAGAAATGATGCTTTCAGATAAAGCCACAATGAACACGTTTTCTTAAAAACTTTCGTCTGCTTCCACCCCACCCCCACCATCACTCTGAGTTCACATTTCTGATCACTGAAGCAAGGATTCATTTCTTTCAGAAGAGGAGAGAAAATTGAGGAAATTGATTATACTAAAAGTTTAATGGGATTTTCTATTACCATTGTAGGTAACTTATCCAGCAACATATGATGAGCTAGAGATACCCTGTGAATTGCCACAATGTGCTGAATGACTTGCCTTAAGCTTCGCAAAAATGACAGCTTTCTGTCAATTTTCCCATGAGTTTCATAAAATAGCAGCATTTGCACATTAATTACCAAGTAAACTAGCTGCAGAAAGTTAGAACTTCTCAATGAGGAGATTTATATTCCTACAATGCCAATCTACCTCTTCAGGCCAGAAAGGGAACAATTTAAACTGTGGAGTGTCACTCCTACACATAGTAAATTGTTAGTGCGTTTTAAAATTTACAATGTATTCTTACTTTTCATTTCTGTCTTTCTTCTCACTCTGTTAATCCGATGTTTCTTTTCCCTCTCTATTATGAACATACGCACAATGACAGACAGGTAAAGACCCTCTGGTCTATCCAACCTGTTCCTCACACTTCTCCACATTGAACTCCAGCTATATCCATTTAATCTAGCAATGCCCCTTTGCAATGTTCTGCTCCAATCTATACTATTTACTGTGTTACCTGACTTGATCTCATCAGCAAACTTGGATATACAGCTCTCTCTATTCCTTCAATTAAGTCACTTGTAAATATAGTGTACAGATTCCTGAGAGACAGCACTAGCCAATTATCCTTACTCTCTGTCTCCTAACCATGTCAATAGGTTGCCTCCAATTCCATGTGCTTTCATTTTCCTACATTACAACAGTGACTACACTTCAAAAGTTTGGCTGTGAAGTGCTTTGGAACGTCCTGAGGTCGTAAAAGGCGCTATATAAATGCAAGTCTTTCTTTCTAACAGCTGTTTGTGTTCAATTTATAGCATGCCTTCTGTAAAGCAATATAAATAACATCCATAGACACTCCATGTACCACATTAGTAATCTCCTCAAAAGCAATCACTAGACCAATCCAACACCAAAAACAGCTCTGTAAAAGCAACTACCAGGTCTAATATATATCAACTCCTCCAAAACCCTTAGAGACTCATCAATCTTTATTTGTAGGAGTGCAGAAGATAGTGGAGATAGCAGACTCTGAGACCCTACTTGTTTCTCAGTTGCAGTAATTAGGTTATACATGCTAGAAGAAACCAAAGAGATACAGCTGTTTCTTTAAGGTAGGGTCATTGTCACTGTGAGGGAGGGGAGGGTCTGGAGAAGTGAGCCCAGAAGAGGTACGAGTCGCAGTGACAGAATCAGTAAGTGACTGAGTGATGTTTTTCCAACATAAGCGGTGTCTTTGCCAAGCACAATTCAACCGCTGATTAGTCAGGGAAAACAAGCTTACAGGGTTGATGAAGCCTGTTTAAATTCTTTTCATTCAATTCTGTTTCTGACAAGAACAGAAGATTAAGGCTTATATACCAGATGGTTAAGAAGTCTTGTCTAATGCATGAAGAATTAGGTGAAAGCACTCCGATTAAAACCAGCCTCATTACCCAGTCCTTATAAATGGGAAGATACATTCTGAAATCCCTCATATTAAGTGAAGAAAGCTTACATTTATTCAAATTGTTGCAGTCCCTGTGAATGGGGTTTGATTTCAAATTCAGTTCACATCTTGCCTCCAGCTGTCATCAGATCCAGAGTGTTTCAACAAAAATTTCCAAAAACAAATCTCTACATAGAAACCAAATGTAAAATATTTCTCCAAGAAAGTGTTTTATTAGTTATTGAATGCAATAATGCCACAGCAAGTGCAGGTTTGAGTCCTTTACCACTTCCATTCAAGTTATTGGTGATTAAATGGGAGTCAGGTCTACAGAGTTAGCAAATAATAAGTAACAAAAAAATCCTATTTGTGGTCAAAATGTGAAAGACATGAGTGGAATTTTTAGTCAGCCTGTCCACCATCTACAAGGCACAAGTCAGGAGTGTGATGGAATACTCTCCACTTGCCTGGATGGGTGCAGCTCCAACAACAGTCAAGAAGTTCAACACCATCCAGGACAAAGCAACCCACCTGACTGGCACCCCATCCATCACCTTCAACATTCACTCCCTCCACCACCTACGCACAGTGGTCGCAGTGTGTACCATCTACAAGATGCACTGCAGCAACTCACCAAGGCTCCTTAGACAGTACCTTCCAAACCAGTGACCTCTACCACCTAGAAGGACAAGGGCAGCTGATGCATGGGAACACCAAAACCGGCAAGTTCTCCTCCAAGCCACATACCATCCTGACTTGGAACTATATCACTGTCATTGGATCAAAATCCTGTTGGTGTACCTATATCACATGGACTGCAGTGGTTCAAGAAAGCAGCTCACCACCACCTTCTCAAAGGCAATTAGGGATGGGCAATAACTGCTGGCCAAGCTAGCGATGCCCACATCCTGTGAAAGAATTTTTAAAATCTATGCTTCTGCACTGAACTACACTGTAAGACTCAGCTACTGTCTCTGATCTTCTTATATTTTAAAGTATCTTTGATCGGCTTAGAGCTCTTCCCCCACTGCTGCTGTTCCATGCTGAGCCTGAGATTGTCCTACTGGTTCAACAGGATTTTCAGCTTCAGCCACAGTCTGCTCCCGGCCACAGATCCCTTTCTCCTGGGTTAAAGTACTCCACCTCCAGGCGCGTATCCATTGTCTCTCGAGATAAGGAGGCCCAAAAGAAAGAAAAGTACTCCACCATTTCTGGATATTATGGTGATCTCTAATTTTGCTGTCACCTTTCTGCCCTGCAACCAATTCTGTATGCCTTCTGGATCTTCATCTGCTCGGAAATACCCCCATCAATGCACCCTCCAATACTCTACCCTTCAAATAGCTTTTGGACTTCAGTCACCCACCACACTTGTCTCTGAACTTGGACAAAAGTTTGTTGATGCTCCAAGCTGACGCCAAGCTACTTACATCAACTTTATCCCATTCTGGGTATTCAGACTTTAACTCTGGGCTCTCCCATTGTTTCCTCTCTATTCCCCATTTACTACCTTTTTTTGTATCTTCATAATTGCTATGTAACCAGGCCTATGTAACTTGAGTGTTCCCCATGTCCATTCGCGTGTGCATTTGGCTGCCACTCCCAACCTGAGCCCATCACTTCTATTTCCACTTTTTTCACCCTTTTTTTTACTTCATTTCTCTTTACCCCTCCTAAACCCTACTGTCCTGTCGTCATGCCTCTGTTCATTTCTCCCATCACTTTTTCCTCCCATATCCCTACCCAAACCCTTCAGTACTCCTCGACTTTCCTGATCCCCCCCTGAGATAAGCCTACAGCTTCCCTCTGTGCTTCTCTGGACCTCCCCCAAAGGGCCCATCAAGGCACTCGGTGCTGGCTCATTATGAGCAGCAACCCCAGCTGCCCGATCCTGCTCTCTCGCTGACCTTCCTGAGCAACATGCCTGCTTGGGGGGCTGACCTTGCTAATTTCCTCCCTGTCCAATTCACCCTTCCCACTGCTGACCCTGTGGACTCTGCCAATGGATCAGTTCTCACTGCCCCTCTCTGCTTCTCCCTCCAGAATGTCTGCTCATTTGCGAATGAAGCCCTTGCCATCCATAAACTTATTGTGGATGATTGCATTGACACCATGACCTTAACAGAAACCTGGCAGGGGAATGATGACACCTTTGCACTTAATGAAGCCTCTCGTCCGGCTAGACCTTCCACCACTTTTCCCACCAAGACTGTTGCGGTGGCAGATTGGCGATTATCACCAGATGACACCTTGGTCTGTCCCCCTACTCCTGTCTTTTTCTCCTCCTTTGAGCATCTCACCTTGTTACAACTCTATCACTTATCATTTAAAATCTTTGTTCTCTACCACCCACCCAGGTACAATTCAAATTTTCTCACCGATATCGTCATTGCTTTCCTCCCTCATCCTCTGCACCGAATGACTTCTCATCCCCGGTGATTTCAACGACCATCTCAACTCATCATATTCTCTCTTCTCTGAGTTCACTGTCCTCTTATCGTCCCTTAACCTCTCCGTCCATGTAAACTCCCCAACCCATATTCATGGCCACCCCCTTTGACCTTGCCATCTCACGTGGTCTTGCTAGTCCCATCGTATCAATCACAGATAAAGCCACCTCTGATCACTTCCTTGTATCACTCTCTACCCACATCCCCCTTCCACATCCCAACCCAATATCTTTCTGTGTCGGCCCCTGGAAAAAACTATTCCTCAATTCACTTACAACTGCACTTTCAAAATCCCAACTGTCCAACTTTGGCCGTCCGTTTACCACAATATTTCTGCAGCTACTGATCTGCTCAACCACACCATCACCTTCATCTTTGATGCCCTAATCCCCATTAAAACCATTACTCTCTCTCACCCTGGCCATTCCCTCAGTACAGCCCTCATCTCCACTCCCTTAAGTCCAAGGCAAGCAGACTTGAAAGGATTTGGTGGACAGCTGGTTTAGCAATCCACCACCAGATCTGGCTCGGCCACATAAATCACTGTCGGGTCCTGCTCTCATCTGCTAAAACTGCTCACTGTTCCAGGATCATCCTGGAATGCAAAGATAACCCTGGGCTTCTTTTCTCTGCTGCAAACCGTCTTCTTAAACCCCTTTCCCCTGCCCCTCCACCCTCACCTCCAACAATGTGCGAAGAGGTCATGGACTTCTTTGTCACTAAAACTGAGACCATTTGGTCAGTTGCCTCCACTGCTTCACTCCCTTTCACTAGTCCAATGGGCCTAATTTCCTCTAAAGTTCCCCACTAGCCCTGAATGCACATCTTTCTCTAGTTTTTTCTCCTATCTCCCCTCATGCCCTCTCAGAGTTCATCTTGTCCATGAGACCCACTTCTGTTCTGTGCCTCTCTCCTTCAAATTTGCTGTCATCACCCCTCTCCTCAAAAAAACTCTTGTCCCCTACATCCTCGCAAAGTACCATCTCCAACCTCCCTTTCCTAACAGCTCTTATCAAAGTCACAAATGACATCTTATATGACTGTGGCAAAAGTAAACTATCCCTCTTCATCCTTCTCGACCGGTCTGCAGTTTTTGACATGGCAACCACATCTTTTTCCTCCAACACCTCTCCACTGTTGTCCAGCGGGACTGCACTTGCCTGGTTCCATTCTTATCTGTCCAATCACAGCTGGAGAATCACCAGCAATTCTCTTCCTGCACCCACATCGTTACTTCTGGTGTCCCCCAAGGATCTATCCTTGGCCCCCTCCTGTTTCCCGTCTGCATGCAGGCCTGTGGTGACATCATCCAAAAACACAGCATCAGTTTCCACATTATTGCTGACAACACCCAGCTCTACTTCACCACCACCACGCTCAACCCCTCCACTGTCTCTAAATTGTCCGACTGCAAGTCCAGAGATAGGGAGAGGTGAAGCATGGAAGGATTTTAACACAAGGATGAGAATTTTAAATTTGAGGTATTGCTGGACCAGGAAACAATGTAGGTGAGCATTGTTACTTCAGAGTGATGTGGAAACTGAAGTATTAATGTAGCCTAATCTTCTTTTGGACCAATTTATACTGTCCACTTCAGTGCTGTTTCCACAAAATTCTTAGCCTTTGTTTGGACAAGTACAACCTGATTCACAATTACTTCCAACTTACTCATTGTTAAATTGTATTCCCTGGTGTTCAAAGGCTTTATCGGTGTGAATAATTTGCTTGTCAGAGTTTCTCAATTTGTTTCATAATCTTGAAAATATCAATTAGTCATCTCCAAGTCTCCTCGTTTATGAAACAGAGCAACTTCATAACACAAATTCCTGAGCCCATTGATCGTCTTTGGTGCTCTACTCTTTACTCTTACTCTTACTCTTAAGGGGCGGCACAGTGGTGCAGTGGTTAGCACCGCTGCCTCACAGCTCCAGTGACCCGGGTTCAATTCTGGGTACTGCCTGTGTGGAGTTTGCAAGTTCTCCCTGTGTCTGCGTGGGTTTCCTCCGGGTGCTCCGGTTTCCACCCACATGCCAAAGACTTGCAGGTTGATAGGTTAATTGGCCATTATAAATTGCCCCTAGGATAGGTAGGTGGTAGGGAAATATAAGAACAAAGAACAAAGATAATTACAGCACAGGAACAGGCCCTTTGGCCCTCCAAGCCTGCGCCGATCCAGATCCTCTCTCTAAACATGTCGCCTATTTTCTAAGGTTCTGTATCTCTTTTCTTCCTGCCCATTCATGTATCTGTCTAGATACATCTTAAAAGACTCCATCGTGCCCGCATCTACCACCTCCGCTGGCAATGCGTTCCAGGTGCCCACCACCCTCTGCGTAAAGAACTTTCCACGCATATCCCCCCTAAACATTTCCCCTTTCACTTTGAACTCGTGTCCTCTAGTAATTGAAACCCCCACTCTGGGAAAAAGCCTCTTGCTATCCACCCTGTCTATACCTCTCATGATTTTGTACACCTCAATCAGGTCCCCCCTCAACCTCCGTCTTTCTAATGAAAAATAATCCTAATCTACTCAACCTCTCTTCATAGCTAGCGCCCTCCATACCAGGCAACATCCTGGTGAACCTCCTCTGCACCCTCTCCAAAGCATCCACATCCTTTTGATAATGTGGCGACCAGAACTGTACGCAGTATTCCAAATGTGGCCGAACCAAAGTCCTATACAACTGTAACATGACCTGCCAACTCTTGTACTCAATGCCCCGTCCGATGAAGGAAAGCATGCCGTATGCCTTCTTGACCACTCTATTTACCTGCGTTGCCACCTTCAGGGAACAGTGGACCTGAACACCCAAATCTCTCTGGACATCAATTTTCCCCAGGACTTTTCCATTTACTGTATAGTTCACTCTTGAATTGGATCTTCCAAAATGCATCACCTCGCATTTGCCCTGATTGAACTCCATCTGCCATTTCTCTGCCCAACTCTCTAATCTATCTATATTCTGCTGTATTCTCTGACAGTCCCCTTCACTATCTGCTACTCCACCAATCTTAGTGTCGTCTGCAAACTTGCTAATCAGTCCACCTATACTTTCCTCCAAATCATTAATGTATATCACAAACAACAGTGGTCCCAGCACGGATCCCTGTGGAACACCACTGGTCACACGTCTCCATTTTGAGAAACTCCCTTCCACTGCTACTCTCTGTCTCCTGTTGCCCAGCCAGTTCTTTATCCATCTAGCTAGTACACCTTGGACCCCAAGCGCCTTCACTTTCTCCATCAGCCTGCCATGGGGAACCTTATCAAACGCCTTACTGAAGTCCATGTATATGACATCGACAGCCCTTCCCTCATCAATCAACTTTGTCACTTCCTCAAAGAATTCTATTAAGTTGGTAAGACATGACCTTCCCTGCACAAAACCATGTTGCCTATCACTGATGAGCCCATTTTCTTCCAAATGGGAATAGATCCTATCCCTCAGTATCTTCTCCAGCAGCTTCCCTACCACTGACGTCAGGCTCACCGGTCTATAATTACCTGGATTATCCCTGCTACCCTTCTTAAACAAGGGGACAACATTAGCAATTCTCCAGTCCTCCGGGACCTCACCCGTTTTTAAGGATGCTGCAAAGATATCTGTTAAGGCCCCAGCTATTTCCTCTCTCGCTTCCCTCAGTAACCTGGGATAGATCCCATCCGGACCTGGGGACTTGTCCACCTTAATGCCCTTTAGAATACCCAACACTTCCTCCCTCCTTATGCCGACTTGACCTAGAGTAATCAAACATCTGTTCCTAACCTCAACATCCGTCATGTCCCTCTCCTCGGTGAATACCGATGCAAAGTACTCGTTTAGAATCTCACCCATTTTCGCTGAGTCCAAGCATAACATTCCTCCTTTGTCCTTTAGTGGGCCAATCCTTTCTCTAGTTACCCTCTTTCTCCTTATATATGAATAAAAGGCTTTGGGATTTTCCTTAACCCTGTTTGCTAAAGATATTTCATGACCCCTTTTAGCCCTCTTAATTCCTCATTTCAGATTGGTCCTACAATCCCGATATTCTTTCAAAGCTTCGTCTTTCATCAGCCGCCTAGACCTTATGTATGCTTCCTTTTTCCTCTTAGCTAGTCTCACAATTTCACCTGTCATCCATGGTTCCCTAATCTTGCCATTTCTATCCCTCATTTTCACAGGAACATGTCTCTCCTGAACGCTAATCAACCTCTCTTTAAAAGCCTCCCACATATCACATGTGGATTTACCTTCAAACAGCTGCTCCCAATCTACATTTCCCAGCTCCTGCCGAATTTTGGTATAGTTGGCCTTCCCCCAATTTAGCACTCTTCCTTTAGGACCACTCTCGTCTTTGTCCATGAATATAGGGACAGGTGGGGATGTGGTAGGAATGTGGAATTAGTGTAGGATTAGTATAAATGGGTGGTTGATGGTCGGCACAGACTCGGTGGGCTGAAGGGCCTGTTTCAGTGCTGTATCTCTAAACTAAAACTAAAAATACTGTGTCAATAGCAATGATACCCTTCCGATAATTAGGTGACCAGAACGGTACACTGCATTCCAGCAGGGAATATGTAGCCAGAATCCATTCCTAGAGGAATTTTCTAAGCAATATATTTAAACCAAAACTGCAGATGATTGAGGTGTGGCACTCAATGGTTGATGCAATAACCTAGCCAAATGGAGTCAAAAATGAGGAATCCAGAATAAAATGTAGAGAAACTGTAAATACATAATGCTGATGTGTTAAAACGATTATTGTAAGGATCTTCTTGTAACGTGCAGATCCAACACTCAGTAAGTTAATAAAAGAAATAAATATGGATTGTTTAGGCAATCTAAAAATGTACAGCTTTCCATTATGGGCAGGAGGAATGAATTATAATTACTCGGTTCTACCCAGAAATTACCATTCATGACCTCTGGGACTTGTTATGTAAAATTACAGTACTTGGGCAGCATAGCCCAATACACACAATGTATGGAAATTCACACAAATTATTACAGAATAATAATGGGGTATACTGACTTTAAGAATTATATGTATATAATACACACAGATATATAAATATATACAGATACAAGTTTGTATTATGTATGCATATATATATACATATATATATATATTGCATTGTCCGTCCAAAAGTATTTCTGTTTGAATTTCTTTCTATGAAATGGGAAAAGCTATTGACGTCAGATTTTGGTGTTTTGAAATCAATAAACTGGGGAGATAGAAGAAAATTAGCTAAACAACCACAAAGGATAATCTCAGAGCTTTAGACAGGTGATGACTCATCCTCTTAGTGTGTAAGTACCATTATACATTAACATAGAGCTAATAGAGTAGTGAGCGATCGTCACAGGGACAGGGCTGAGCAATAGAATTGAACCCTTCAAAGCTTCCTCTCCACTGAAACTTGAAAATAAAATGTTAGGAAATCTGCATTCCTAGGGGCAGGAGGAACGCGGTGGGCAATGGAGATAGGGAGGGGAGGGCGAAATGTCAGTGCTGAGTAATAAAATATCTTAGCACTTTTTACTTCAGCTGCCAACATCCAGCACACCAGGTCAGATGTGGAACTTTGCCTTTCCCAGGAGAATACATAGCTTTGGAGGTGGTGTTGGAAGGAGTTGGGAAGAGGGAAGAAGTGTCTAATCATGATAATCCAGCCATCATCCAGGTGGGACAGACTTGATGGAGCAGCTGCCTTTTCCTGCCCGTCAGTTTCATGTGTTCATAACTGCTGAAGACACAATTCACATCAGACCCTTTCAGAGGTGACTTTCTACTTACATAGAATTACATAGAATATACAACTCAGAAAGAGGCCCAACCATTCGGCTCAACTAGTCCATGCCGGCGTTTATGCTCCACTCGAGCTTCCTCCCAACCTTCTGCATCTAATTCTATCATAGTAACCTACGATTCCCTTCTTCCTCATATGCTTATCTAGCTTCCCCATAAATGTATCTGTACTATTCACCTCAGCCACTCCCTGTGGTAGTGAGTTCCACATTCTCACCACTCTCTGAGTAAAGACATTTCTCTTGAAATCCCTATTTTATTTCTTGATGACTATCTTATATTGATGACCTCCAGTTTTGCTCTTCCACACAAGTGGAAACATTCTCTCTGTGTCTACTCTATCAAAACCTTTCATAATTTTAATCACCTTTATTAGGCTGCCGCTCATTCTCTTTTCAAGAGAAAACAGGCCCAGCCTGTTCATCCTCTCCTGCTAGGAATACCCCAGCATTCCTGAAATTGCCCTCTCCAGTGCCTCCAGTTGAGGCCAAAGGTGAAAGGGCAGCATTCTAACCCAGCTGCTGGCATACACTAATTTCCTTGCTTCTTGTCTTTATTCTCCTGCCTTCACTGGAATCACAATTGGAGTTAATTAAAATGAGGCACTTGTTGCTTATTAAAGCTGCACGAAACTGACGTACACAGACAACTCCCCCACTATTATATCGCCATCTGGTTCCAGTCCGTAGGGTTCCTCAAGCAGTGATTTGCCTTTTAAGGCATGCACAGCATGTCACAGAGTGTGACGACAAGGCTACTTAATATTGAGTAAGCCTCATGCATCAGGGTAGTCACGTCTCAGCTTAGTTTTGGATCACAATGAAAGCACAGTGACAAACTGGACATAAGAACTAAAGAAACAGGATCTGGAGTAGGCCATTCAGCCCCTCGAGGCTGCTCCGCCATTCAATAAGATCATGGCCGACCTTCAACCTCAACTCCACTTTCCCACCAGATCCCCATATTCGAACAAATGAAAAGTCACAGACCTGAAACATTAACTCTGTTCCTCTCTCCACAGATGCTGCCTGACCTGCTGAGTATTTCCAGTATTTTCTGTTTTTACTCCATATCCCTTAGAGTTCAAAAATCTATCAGTTTCAGCCTTGAGCGTATTAGTTCAGCAGGTAGCAGGCTGCAGGAAGAGAAGATTGCTCCAACATCAGATCATAGAATGGTGAGTCTCACCTGCCATCAGCTGTGGGTTCAAGTCCCACTCCAGAGGCTAGAGCACAAAATCTAGGTTTACACGCTAGTGCAATACTGAGGGAGTGCTGCACTGCCATCTTTTGGATAAGACATTAAACCGAGATTCTGCCGCCCCTCTCAGATAAATGCAAAAGATCCTCTGGCATTAGAACAGGGTGGTGTTTTAACCAACATTTATCCCACAAACAGTACCATCACAAAACCTGGTCATTTATCTCATTGCTGTTTGTAGGATCTTGCTCTGCACTGTTTTTGACTGTGGTGTCTCTTTACATTACATTAGTGACCAAACTTCACTAACAGTAAAGTTAAAGGGTAAATGATCCATAATTATAGAGTGCAGGCTGAACAGTGCCACTGGTGCTGGGAACTAGTGTCACTTTTGGGAAGAACAGGGCCATTTCCACTTATTTCCCCTCTGATTGAGAGAACCTGAGATCTGAGATCTTCTGCACACATCTCAACATCAAGAAACTTGCCTTGGGTGTGATATCCTGTAGTCAAATAGTCAGCTGATGTCACTGTCAAGGCCCACATATGAAAAATGGATACTTGAGTCAGGTACTAGAGGGCTGCTCGTGTATGTTGTTCTGTACCCTCAGTGCTTTGACAAAGGAGGCGAGACAGTTGAAAAAAAAGTCCATTAGAAATACTGGGTTGAATTTCCGTGGGATATTCCCACTGGTCAGTCATAAGATTGCCAGGAGAGCCATGGACACCCTGGACAAAGGGCACCATTTCTTCAGGGTTTTCATGGCTCTTCATGGAAGACAGATGGGAGAAATCGCATGGAAACCCACCCTGATTTCCTTACCATATGAACCCAGGAACTGAAGAAGGCAATTCAGACCCTCAAGCCTGTTCTGCCATTCAATGGGATCATGGCTGATCTGTGACCTAACTCCATATACCTGCCCTTCATTTAATTAACCTTCTAAACTTCAAGGAATACAACCCTAGTTTGTCTAATCTCCTCTCATAATTTAACCCTTGGAGTCCAGGCATTATTCTGGTAAACCTACGCTGTACTCCATCCAAGGCCATCACAGTTTGCAGGGAACTTAATCACCCACACATAGAATAATGAAACTGGGTTTGTTCATTTATAAGTTAACAAAGCAGCCAGTCTCTTTGATGAACTCATGTCCCTAGGTCATCTTCCAACCAAAACACAGAGCACAGTTAATCAGTAAAGCAGGTCTTTGCTACTCTGAGTTTCAGTTACCGTGTTTTTGAACAAACAAGCATCGTCTTCTTGCCCGCAGTCTCCCTTTCTCTCTCTCTCTTTTTCTCTCTTTAGTCCAGCTCTCCTCCTTTCTTGAAGACATTGACAAGCCTCATTATTGGTAGATTTTCATGAATGGGAGACATCTTCAGTCATTATCCTTATGTCAGCTTTGACAGAGCTTGTCTGGTTGAAGAAGGCATCACAGCAGAGCTCAATCAGTTCCTCACCTGACCTCCACACTCATGTGCTTTCGTTAGTGGGGTTCACTGGGTATGGAGATGCCAATTGTGACTGCATGACAGCACAGTGATATGGAAGTTTGATGTGCTGATGTGAAAAACACTTTTCGTCTGTTCCTGATGAACAGACTCTTCCCCCAAAAAGCTGTCCAGGTTAAATCAATTGTAAGTTTCAAAACTGAGACTGATAGATTTTTGTTTGGTAAGGGTAATAAGGGTTATGGAGCCAAAGTGAGCGGATGGAGTTAAGCTATGAATCAGCCGTGATCAAATTGAATGGTAGAACAGGCTGAAGGGGCTGAATGGTCTACTCCTGTTCCTATGTTTCTAAGATCTCAATGCTTTGTGTGATTGGTCACTGGACCCTATCTGGTACAATTGCTTATACCTTTTATCTGACAACTCTGGGTTCTTGCTTTATGTTAATTCCAGAATGAAGAGATGAGGACTCTGTGTTCTAAGGAGCAAAGATTAGGAGGGGATATGAACCTGTTTATTAAAGTGCTGAGAGATACAAATACCATGAATTTAAATAGGTTATTTAACTTGGCCTGGAAGTGTAGACCAACCAAAGTCACGTCTCCTGCCTCCTTATATTTCACATCCTTCAAAATAAATTGATATCGTGCCTGGTGTGCAGCTGCCACAGTTTATTGCATCAGATCCACCGAGCTCCCACTGAGATCATGCATGGATATCATGTTTATTGCAAATTATTTAAGCCTCAGCAGGGATTTCATTAAAAACATTTTAAATCCTTTAGTTCCTTCCAGGGAAAAGCAATAATCAAACTAAGATGGAAGGGAAATGTGAAGTGTGGAATTTGAGAGTTTGAGGGGGCACCAAAAGAAAATCCGTTTTGTTTAAAGGGGTTCGGTGTGATTGTGCTCCAACAATTAGAATGAAAAAGCTGGTCAGGGAAAGTATATTAAAGTGTAGCATTAATGAGAGCAGCTTAGAGTCTGATACTGTCCCAGGCTCACCGTAATGATTAATGCATCATTTGTGGGGGCTAGACTGGTGAAAGAACCTACTGTTTATATTCTTGTGATGGTGGCGGAAGGGTGTGTCTGGTGGGGGTGGGGGGACGAGGTGGATGAGGGTGGGAGGGAGGGTTAAATCTCTAAGCTTATCTAAAAAGAAGCATGAATGCTGGGGAAATGAAATGCTTTATCACTTTTCCTACCCACTGTCAGCAGGAAGTACTGTCAGGTCAGGTCAGGTATAATGCAAAGTAAAGCTCCCTCGACACTAACTTTCAATATTTTTTTGTGGGCTGGGGGGGTCTGTAAATCATGTAAGATTGTTTCCAATGGCAATGAGGGAGCAGAAACTTAGGATTATTAATAGAAGAATGAAGTGACAAGACATGCTTTCTTACAGAGGGATATTAGAAAATGGAATGCTTTACCAAAAGTCAATATTGAGATAAGAATATGCCGCCTGGAATTTCTGCTAAAGTTGCAACAGGAGGTTAAGGATCCCCTATGCCGATTCTACCCCTCTCGCATCATTTAATTGAATAAATATTTGGAAAGGAAGAATATTCGGGGAAGCAGTGGGGAAATGGGATTAGAGCAGTTAGGTTGAGTTGAAGTGCTACCATAGTCACAATGGGCTTAATGACCTTCTGGGTTGCAATATCTCTAGGCCAATGTCTTAACGGTAACTTCAGAAGGACACCATACTGCACCAGCTCCATTTCCCACATCAATCATTCTTTTGGTACTGATCAGTGAGATTAGTAACTTATTACCAATTAACACTGAAATACAGAAACCTACCTCTCTGGGCATGATTTTAGGTGAGGCTTTTGCAACTAGTGGAGAAAATGGCAGTGTGTCTGGGTGGGATTTCAATGCAGGGAATGTGCGCCCTGGACCCCCCCACCCCCACCCCTCCCCCTCCCCCGAGTCTCAGCCAATGAAGACCTGGGGATCTGCCAAATGAAGTCTAGATGCTTTGTCACAGAATGGGAGGGAATATCAGAACCAAAGCCACTCCCACCTTCTCTGATGCCTCTGCCAAGAGCCTGTTTCTGAACACCCTGGGAACATGTTTCCTCCCCTTCTGTCTCTGCACAGATGGTGTGAGACAGTCTCCTAACCAAAACAAGAGAAAAAAAACTTTTAATAAAAAGCAGTTGCATCTGAGAGCCATTGAATAAGATTGTCTGGGCGAATGTAACTTTGCGACGTATCAAAATTCAAGTGGTAACCCAGCAGCAATCCCAAGCTTTGAACGTCCTTCAAAAATCAGAACTTAAAGAACAGCTCATTAGCATAACTTTGTAATATATTTACTAGAATAGGCAAGCTCCAATTGTTCTTAATTAACATTTGAAGTACAGGCCAAGAGCAGCAATCTGAAACCTTCCCTTGTGTCGGTCCATTAGGATAGAAGCAAAGCCAGAAATAATACTAAAAAAAAGGGACCAGGAAATGCAGCCAAGGGAAGAAGTCAGAGCTGGATTAACAAGAGAAATCCTTTCACAACAGCGAGCTACCCTACTCCTCTGCCCCCTGCCCACCATTTTGTTCTCACGGTGTATTGCGGAAAGGGATCCTAATAATGCAGCATTAAAGAAAACACGTTAAAGAAAACACAAGTGAATTTATTATATTACTACACAACTTTCCATGCTGTAGCTTCCTGCTCACTTACAAACTCCATCTTGCAGATTGATTCACTCTTCTACTTTAAATCTAACTGGTTGTCCAATGATTCAACAGTTGAGGGAACACCTGTAGATTCTCATGCACAAATGAAAATGTCTATTGGCTGGGACTGCAGAAATACCAGCTCGACCTCACCACCACCTCTTTTGACATCTCCACTGCCTTTCATTTGTCATGCTGCTTGTCTGTACATTTCTCCAATTAAATATTAGGAAGAAGGAATCCATTGCCTTTGATCCCCGCTCCTAGCCCCTGACTCCATCCCTCTCCCGGTCACTGTCTGAGGCTGAAACAGACTGCTCACAACCTTGGTGTCATGTCTGACCTTGAGGTGAGTTTCTCACCACGTAACTTCTCCATCACCAAGAACTCCTATGTCCAGCTCCATAACATCTCCCATCTCAGACCCTGCCGCAGCTCATCTGCAGCTGAAACTTTCATCCATGCCTTTGTTACCTCTAGACTCAACTTTACTAATGCTCCTTTGGCCAGCCAAGCACCCCCCTCCCCACCCTCTGCTACCTAAGTCCTAACTCACACCAAGTCCTGTTCACCCATCATCCTGTCGTTCGCTGACCGGCATTGATTCCATGCCTGGCAAATCCTCGATTTTACAGTTCTCATCCTTGTTTTCAAATCCTCCACGGTCTCAGCCCTCCCAATCTCTATAATCTCCTCCAGTCCCACAACCCTCTGAAATCTTTGCACTCCTCAGGAGGAATTTAATGGGCCCCTGGGAAAGGCTAGGAGGCCCATAGAATAGCGAGGAAGGTAGTGGGAGGTTGTGGGGGGGGGGTTTGCTGGGGGGAGGGGTGCGAGTGGAGGGGTGGGGGTGGCAGAGGGCCTGTCACGCCACAATTAAGTCAGGCCCTTATGTGGCCAATCAATAGCCATTTAAGGGCCTCTTCCCGCCACTGTTGGAATAACAGCAGAGGCGGAGGGTGGGGACCTCTGCCATACCAGGAGGTTGCCCAGTAAAACTAGGCAACCTCCCTGCAAGCTTGGGGGTGGCCCCCTCCATGGGCAATCTATGGTACCTGGCAGTAAAGGTAGCCCCTCCAGTAGCCCAACCGCTCCCCCCCCCAACCCTCAATGCCCAAATTACCCCACGCCCAAGCCAGGTTCTGCTGGACTGGCCCCAGTGACCCCACCACACTCACCTTGTGTTTGGGGCTCTGGCACTGGGCCTGGTCTCAGGCCTCCTAAATACCGTCAGTGGCCACCACTTCCGGTGACACCGCCAATACTACTGAGCTGCCGGCCCTCTGATTGTCCAACAGCTCTTGGTGTCATCCTTAAAGGGACAGGGACCCTGGCACTGGGTAGTTAAGTGCCTGAGCACTTTGAATTGTGCCAGCTGGAATCTGAAGAGCCCGGTGTCAGAACCCCTACTGGCTCCACTAAATTCAGCCCTTCCAATTCTGGCACTTTGCATATCCCAGATTTTAATCACTCTGCCATTAAACTGGACCCTAGGTGGAATTGAGAACTCCATTCATCCTGCTCCCACTTCTCATCCATCACACCCCCAGCCAATGCCCCAACTGTGGCCTTATGTCCGATGGCCGAGCCTCCCCTGCACAGGTGCAGGTGGGTCAGTGTTTGGCCGGACCCGCAGGAGCTCAAAGACCCAGCGGAGGTCAATGAAAAGCATTTCAGCAGTCAGGGCAGGGAACACAGGATGCACCACGTCGAAGCAATAGGAAGTGTAAGTTAAAGCAATTGTAATTTACCAAGGGTACGCACATGGGCATTTGACAATTGTTACATTATTGTTAAGTTTCCTTTTTTATAACAGGATGTAAAATTTAATGATTAGAACCACTTCCACCTCTTGCCCATTGTTGCATTCCGAGTGCCAACTCCTATTTCATTTGTTTCATGATGAATATTAATATGTGACAGCACCCACTGGGTGGATGTGCAATGGGTGGATGTGCAATGGGTGAATGTGTGGTTGAAGGACTGTTTAGTGCATAGATTTGCGGGTTGGTGCTAATGGTGGGAGCGGACCACAGGATTTCATTTCTTATGTTTTACATTAGGAGAACCTTTGTGATATTAGAGCATTCCTGGCATCCCAGGCAGCATTGTAAGTGGCTGGTCAGCCAATGGGTGCTCCAACTCCATCCTGATGCTCCTCCTCCATGTCCTCGTCATCTGAAGATGAGCGATGAGCCCCTTCGTCCCCCTCCACTTGCAATTCTCCCTGCTGCACGATGTAGTGCAGTGCACCGTTATTATTCCGGACTCCCTTGCTGGTGAGTACTGTAGGTACTGTTTAGGCACCTGAAGTACATCTTCAATATGCTGATGGTTTGTTCAATGACCTGGTGGTCATGTGGCTCTCATTGTATTGCTCCTATGCCTCATTGGTGGAGTTCCTCACAGGTGTCATGAGCCAAGTTTGAAGGGATTATCCCTTGTCTCCAAAGAGCCAGCCCCTAAGTATGTTTCCTGGAAAAAAAGGTCTGGAATGCTGGACTGACAGTATGACTGCGTTATGACAGCTCCTGGGGAATCCGGAGCAGATCTGCATGAAGCTATTCTTGTGGTTGAACAACAGCTGATGAATATTAGTTGTGATTTATAAAAACTCCCGATTGTGGTGATGGTGCTCGGATTGCTACATGTGTGAAATTCGATGTCCCCTGTTCCTGTGGAAATCCAGCCAGTCATTCTGACTATTGTCATCACAGGGGAGGTTTACATAACTCCCAGCCCTGGCAAACAATCCATTCATCACCGGCCTTAAGCACGTACAGTGGATTACGAGACACACAAGATGCTTCCAGTAGATCCCTGAAAGGAACCAGAAGCAAATAAATTGAGAATAGTGGGGCTGGATTTTCATTATGGAGGCAGGAAACAGAAGTTTGTCTGGTTTTGGGTCAGAAACCCACCTCCACTGGGAAACTAATTCAGATTCAGATTTTCAAATGGGTAAGTCCTTAATTGGTAAGGAGACGGGTTTCTGGTCCACTTGGAGCAAGTGGGGCTGGGAATGGAGGTGAATCAGATCAAGTGTGGGACTCATGTAGACATCCCACGGCAGCCATCATTGAGGCTGCTGGTTGTCCTGAGGGAGAAATCTGCGGTTTGTGCTAAAGCCTTCCACGTCACCAGAGGGAAGTGAGATGTCACAGGGGAGCAGGGCAGATCCTCACTTCATCAATGCTCACCTGAATCTAATGTTGAAGGCCATAAGGGAGAGGAGGGAGGTCCTCTTCCCAGAGGGTGGCAGGAGGAGGCCACCTTGTCATGCAGCAGGGGCACCTCTCTGTTCGGTGTTATCCCTCTCCACCCCCACTTCCTCCTCCTTGCTTACCTCCTGCTCCTCCTCTGATGAGCTGTCTCCTTCCTGGACCTCATTGTCCTCAAGGTCTTCTACTGTTCCTGTTCTGGAGAGGGCAGCAGAGCAGCACAATGGACAAGACTTTTGCAGGAGGGTATTAGAGGGCACCACCTGACTGGTCCAGGCACCGGAACTGCATCTTCAGAAACCCGATGTCCTACCCATTGGTTGTCCTGCTGAGCAGGTGCATTGGCAGTATCGCCTCTGTGTCTCTGTCTCAGGCTCCTGTACAGGAGTCAGTAGCCATCTGTTCAAGGGATTTCTCTTGTACCCTAGGATCCATCCACGTACTTTGGGGGTTGGAGTAAAGATCTGAGGCAGCCTAGACTGGCGGAGGATGAAGGAGTTATGGCAGCTGCCAGGAAAGCGAATGCACACATGGAGGAATCTCTTGTTATGGTTGTGGACCTGTTGGACATTGAGGCAGTGCAAACCCTTCCTATTGATGGATATCACTGGCCGGTCGCCTTGATGGCCACATGGGTGCAATCAATGATCCCCTGCGCCTAAGGGAATCCAGTGATGGAGGCTGAACCCAATGCCCTCTGTGCCTGCGCAGGCCCATCTGTATCAAAGTGGAAGTAGTCCCCTGCCCTCCTCAATGTGGTATCCATGACCTACCTGATAAGCTGCCGACTGCAAGACGTGAGATGCCACCTAGGTCCAAAGCCGATCCCTGGAATACCCCAGTTGCATAGAAATTCAGGGCAATGGAGACCTTGATGGCTGCAAGTAAAGGATTGCCATGGGGGCCTTGAGTCCTCAGGTCATTGTGGAACAGAGCCTGGATAAGCACAGTCTCCTATGGCACTAGTGCTCTGTCATTTGAAGACTCTTGGGCAGTAGACCCGATGTCTTAAGTAGAAGGCAGGTAGTGCAGGAGACCCCTGTGGTCATCCCCCTCTCAAACAGATATACCGCTTTGGATACTGTTGGGGGGGGGGGATGACCTCCCAGGGGAAAGCAGCAACAGTCAAGTTCGTGGCACCACGGAGGGCTCTGCTACACAGCAAGGGAGGAAAAGGGGTGGAAGAGCTATAGTGATAGGGGATTCTATTGTAAGGGGTGCAGATAGGTGTTTCTGTGGCTGAAAATGAGACTCCAGGATGGTATGTTGCCTCCCTGGTGCTAGGGTCAAGGATGTCATGGAGCGGCTTCAGGACATTCTGAAGGGGGAGGGGGAGCAGACAGAGGTTGTGATAAACATTGGTACCAACGACATAGGTAGAAAGAGGGATGAGGTCCTGCAACAAGAATTTAGGGAGCTAGGTAGCAGATTAAAAAGCAGGACCTCTAAGGTTCTAATCTCTGGATTGCTCCCTGTGCCACGTGCTAGTGAGTATCGGAATAGGAGGATAAAGCAGATGAATGCGTGGCTGAGCAGATGGTGCAGGAGGGATCTGGATCCCTGGATCACTGGGTCTGTTTCTGGCAAAGGTTGGACGGGTTGCACCTGAACGGGAATGGGACCAACATGCCTGCTGGGAAGTTTGCTAGTGCTGTTGGGGTGTTTAAACTAATTTAGCAGGGGGATGGGATACAGAGTGGAGGTACAGTAGGGGGTGAGGCAAAGCCAAATATAGAAGAGAAACTGAGTGAGTCGGGAAGGCAGAGCAAATATAGATCTGTTAAGGCACAAATGAAAAATGCAAGGCTGGATTGCATTTACTTTAATGCAAGGAGTCTTCCTAATAAGGCAGATGAATTGAGGGCATTGATTAGCACATGGGATTATGATATTATTGCTATCACAGAGACATTGCTGAGGGAGGGGCAGGACTGGCAATTCAGTATGCCAGGGTATAGAATCTTCTGGCGTAATAGGGGAGGGGATAAGAAAGGAGGTGACATTGCACTATTGATCAAGGAGTCAATTACCGCAGTAAGGAGGGATGATATCTTAGAAGGTTCCACAAATGAGACCATATGGGTAGAACGTAAGAACAAAAGGGGGGCAATCACTTGGCTGGGCATGTACTACAGGCATCCAAACAGTGAGGGAGAGATAGAGGAGCAGATAAGTAGGCAAATCTCAAAGAGGTGTAAAAATAATAGGGTAATAATAGTAGGGGATTTCAACTTACCTAATATCAACTGGGATAGTCATAGTGCAAAAGGTTTAAAGGGGGCAGAATTCTTAAAATGCATACAGGAGAGCTTTTTGAGCCAGTACGTAGAAAGTCCTACAAGAGAAGGGGCAATACTGGACCTAATCCTAAGGAATGAACCTGGACAAGTGGTAGAAGTATCAGTGGGGGAACACTTCGGGGATAGTGACCATAACTCTGCAAGATTTAAGGTAGTTATGGAAAAGGACTAAGACGGGCCAGAAATAAAGGTACTGAATTGGGGGAAGGCCTATTTCAATTTGATAAAACAGGATCTGGCAGAAGTGGACTGGGAGCAGCCACTTGTAGGAAAGTCTACATCAGGCCAGTGGGAGTCATTCAAAGAGGAAATAGTGAGGGTTCAGAGCCAACATGTACCCGTTAAGGTGAAGGGTAGGACCATCAAGTCCAGGGAACTCTGGATGTCAAGGGATATAGAGGATTGGATCAGGAAAAAAAAGGAGGCTTATGGCAGATTCAGAGCGCTGAAAACAGCGGAGGCATTAGAGGAGTAAAGAAAGTGTAGGGGGTTACTTAAAAAAGTAATAAGGAGAGCAAAGTGAGGACATGAAAAAACATTGGCGAACAAGATAAAGGAAAATCCTGAGGCATTTTATAAGTATATTAAGGGCAAGAGGATAACAGGGAAAGAGTAGGGCCCATTAGGGACCAAAGTGGCAATCTGTGTGTGGAGCCGGAGGACATAGGTGAGGTTTTAAATGATTACTTTTCATCTGTTTTCACTGTGGAGAACAACGATGTAGGTGTAGAGATCAGGGAGGAGGATTGTGATATACTTGAACATATTAGCATTGAAAGGGAGGAAGTATTAGATGTTTTAGCGGGCATAAAAGTGGATAAATCCCCAGGCCCAGATGAGATATATCCCAGGCTGTTATGTGAGGCAAGGGAGCTGATAGCGGGGGCTCTAACACAAATTTTCAGATCCTCCCTGGCCACAGGAGAGGTGCCAGAGGACTGGAGGACAGCGAATGTGGTACCATTATTCAAGAAGGGTAGCAGGGATAGACCAGGTAATTACAGGCTGTTGAGTCTAACATCAGTGATTGGGAAACTATTGGAAAAAATTCTGAGGGACAGGATTAATCTCCACTTAATTTAAGAGGTATGATAAGTAAGTTCCCAGATGACACAAAAATTGGTGGTGCTGTAAATAGTGAGGAGAAAATCCTTATATTATAGGACGATATAGATGGGCAGAGCTGTGGCAAATGGAATTTAATCCTGAGAAGTGTGAGGTGATGCATTTTGGGAGGACTAACAAGGCAAGGGAATATACAATGGATGGTAGGACCCTTGGAAATACAGAAAGTCAGAGGGACATTCGTGTACTTGTCCATAGATCACTGAAGACATCAGCTCAGGTAGATAAGGTAATTTTATTTATTTATTTTGAGATACAGCACTTAAACAGGCCCTTCGGCCCACCGAGTCTGTGCCGACCATCAACCACCCATTTGTATTAATCCTACATTAATCCCATATTCCTACCACATCACCTACCTACACTAGGGGCAATTTATAATGGCCAATTTACCTATCAACCTGCAAGTCTTTGGCTGTGGGAGGAAACCGGAGCACCCGGCGAAAACCCACACAGTCACAGGGAGAACTTGCAAACTCCGCACAGGCAGTACCCAGAATTGAACCCGGATCACTGGAGCTGTGAGGCTGCAGTGCTAACCACTGCGCCACTGTGCTGCCCTACTGCACATATGGTACACTTGCCTTTATTAGCCGAGGCATAGAATATAAGAGAAGGGAGGTTATGATGGAGTTGTATGAAATGCTAGTTAGGCCACAGCTGGAGTACTGTGTACAGTTCTGGGCATCACACTATAGGAAGGATGTGATTGCACTGGAGAGGGTGCAGAGGAGATTCACCAGGATGTTGCCTGGGCTGGAACATTTCAGCTATGAAGAGAGAATGGATAGGCTAGGGTTGTTTTCCTTATTATGAGGGGTACTGATAGGTTAGATAGGAAGAGACTTTTTCCCTTAGTGGAGGGGTCAATAACTCGGGGACATAGATTTAAGGTAAGGGGCAGGAGGTTTAGAGGGGATTTGAGGAAAAACTTTTTCACCCAGAGGGTGGTTGGAATCTGGAACGCACTGCCTGAAGGAGTGGTAGAGGCAGGAACCATCACAACATTTAAGAAGTATTTAGATGAGCACTTGAAATGCCATAGCATACAAGGCTACGGGCCAACTGCTGGAAAATGGGCCTAGAACAGTTAGGTGCTTGATGGCCATCACAGACATGATGGGCCAAAGGCCCTGTTTCTGTGCTGTATAACTCGATGACTCTATGACCTTCTTCCCCTTGCAGCACCACCCCCACCCCCAACTGTGCTCCTCTGGCCTCCTGCTGTCCAGGAGGTTGCATCTGCTGAAGCTCATCCTGGCTGCTCTGTCCAATGTCAGAATAGCCTGTTCCCATCTGAACTCCCTCAGCTGTGGTTTGTGCATTCGCCAGCCTTCCCCTGCCAACCCCAATTGCTCAAGTGATGCCAGCAGGCTCATGTCCCTCTCTGGATTCCTACCACTCATTACTGAGAAAAACAAGTCTTACCGCTCCAGCAATGGTCACTCTGTCACTTTTGGAGCTGCTGAGCTTTATTTTGTCCTCATGACCCCTGCTGTGTTCATATCCTCTACACCCTGCCATGGTCCAGACATGGCATTTTCCCCGTGCTGTTGCATTGAAACTCACAAACTGCTGCCGACAATGCTGTTAATGAGCTCCTCAGTAAGCTCAACAGGTAATTAATTGGAGGCGTGCAGGGTTGTCGTTCCCTCCCTCCCGGTGTCCCTTTAAAAATGTCTTCACATTGCCAGAGGTGGCAGGTCCTAGTGCCCACCTTTGAGAACATGTTCTTTAATTCATGCAGGAATCCGCTCCCACCCTGAACAGGCTTTAAAAATCCGGCCCATGGTGACTTTGACAGGCACTGGTAATGCGTGTCTGTCAGGTCAAGCAGGGAGAATTTCTTCTAGGAGGCTGCAGGTGTCTGTGATCACTGGACATGGTAACTTCAGCCTAGGGATGCATTGCTCTTCTGCGAGGTCAAGGAAGCTGAGCTTCTGTCTGTACAACCTGTGACATGGGTAGTGCCTCCTGCAACTTCGGCTTAACCCCTCTCTCCTGTGTGTCTCTCCCCTGTGCACCTCCCACCTGTGCACCTTTCTCCTCTGCCCCTCTCTCTTGTGCACCTCCCTCCTGTGCACCTTTCTCCTCTGCCCCTCTCTCCTGTGCACCTCCCTCCTGTGCACTTTCTGATCCCAGCCCACATGGATGGTGATGTTCTTCATCTTCTGAGGTGCTCTCAAACACATCCAAATCACCTCCCATCCTGGTCATGTTCATTTGAAAGGCTCCAATATTGAGAAAAGGCTGCATCAATCCAAGAAATCTCTTTTTTTTTAATTCATTCATGGGATGTGGGCATCGCTGGCCAGGCCAGCATTTATTGCCCATCCCTAATTGCCCTTGAGAAGGTGGTGGTGAGCTGTCTTCTTGAACTGCTGCAGTCCACTTGGGGTAGGTACACCCACAGTGCTGTTAGGAAGGGAGTTCCAGGATTTTGACCCAGCGACAGTGAAGGAACGGCGATATAGTTCCAAGTCAGGATGGTGTGTGACTTGGAGGGGAACTTGCAGGTGGTGGTGTTCCCATGTATTTGCTGCCCTTGTCCTTCTAGTTGGTAGAGGTCGTGGGTTTGGAAGGTGTTGTCTAAGGAGCCTTGGTGCATTGCTGCAGTGCATCTTGTAGATGTTACACACTGCTGCCACTGTGCGTCGGTGGTGGAGGGAGTGAATGTTTGTAGATGGGGTGCCAATCAAGCGGGCTGCTTTGTCCTGGATGGTGTCGAGCTTCTTGAGTGTTGTTGGAGCTGCACCCATCCAGGCAAGTGGAGAGTATTCCATCACACTCCTGACTTGTGCCTTTTAGATGGTGGACAGGCTTTGGGGAGTCAGGAGGTGAGTTACTCGCCTCAGGATTCCTAGCCTCTGACCTACTCTTGTAGCCACAGTATTTATATGGCTACTCCAGTTCAGTTTCTGGTCAATGGTAACCCCTCAGATGTTGATAGTGGAGGATTCAGCGATGGTAATGCTGTTGAATGTCAAGGGGAGATAGTTAGATTCTCTCTTGTTGGAGATGGACATTGCCTGGCACTTGTGTGGCGTGAATGTTACTTGCCACTTATCAGCCCAAGCCTGGATATTGTCCAGGTCTTGCTGCATTTCTACACGGACTGCTTCAGTATCTGAGGAGTCATGAATGGTGCTGAACATTGTGCAATCATCCGCGAACATCCCCATTTCTGGCCTTATGATTGAAGGAAGGTCATTGATGAAGTAGCTGAAGATGGTTGGGCCTAGGACACTACCCTGAGGAACTCCTGCAGTGATGTCCTGGAACTCAGATAATTGACCTCCAACAACCACAACCATCTTCCTTTGCGCTGGGTATGACTCCAGCCACCAGAGGGTTTTCCCCCTGATTCCCATTGATCTCAGTTTTGCTAAGGCTCCTTGATGCCATACTCGGTCAATGCTACCTTGATGTCAAGGGCAGTCACTCTCACCTCTTGAGTTCAGCCCTTTTGTCCATGTTTGAACCAAGGCTGTAATGAGGTCAGGAGCTGAGTGGCCCTGGCGGAACCCAAACTGAGCGTCACTGAGCAGGTTATTGCGAAGCAAGTGCTGCTTGATGGCTCTGTTGATGACATCTTCCATCACTTTACTGATGATAGAGAGTAGGCTGATGGGGCGGTAATTGGCTGGGTTTGATTTGTCCTGCTTTTTGTGTACAGGACATACCTGCGCAATTTTCCACATTGCAGGGTAGATGCCACTGTTGTAGCTGTACTGGAACAGCTTGGCTAGGGGCGCGGCAAGTTCTGGATTGCAGGTCTTCAGTACTATTGCCGGAATATTGTCAGGGCCCATAGCTTTTGCAGTATCCAGTGCCTTCACTCGTTTCTTGATATCACGCAGAGTGAATTGAATTGGCTGAAGTCTGGCATCTGTGATGCTGGGACTTCAGGAGGAGGCCGAGATGGATCATCAACTCGGCACTTCTGGCTGAAGATTGTTGCAAATGCTTCAGCCTTATCTTTCGCACTGATGTGCTGGGCTCTGCAAAATGTTAGACTGAGGGAACTGAGAGACCAGTTGTAATCAGCAAGCTTTTATTCAGGTGGAGCAATCACAAGATTAAAGACCCACCTGAACTATGGTTCAACCTGATATGGTTCCCTGATCAGAGACTCTGGGAAACCTGTGCTGGAGAAATTAAATCCAAAGAGAAATAAAAATTGATTAAGACTGCAATAATGTCCGCTAAAGACATTAATGGCTGAGATAAGTAACCATCTACCTGCATCAATTAAAGCCCAAACTTTGACAAATAGATTATTTTCAGGCATCCAATCCCATCTCTGTTAAACCCGGAAGTGAGCACGTTGGAGCCCTGTTGGGATTGTGATCTCAGATTCACTTAGTTTAGCTACCCACTCGCCCCCAAACCACTCGTTCTTGGGGGTTAAATCTCTCTCCGAATGCCTACAGGTAAAGAAGTCAGGAAGAAAAGTTAAAAATCTGTAGGTTTATTGGTTATTGATGTTGAGTGCAGATTTGAAGTGCAACAGCCACTACTGGGTCGGCATCATCTCAATGGAATGAAAATGCGTTTATTGTGATTAAGCTGTGCAACAGATGAAAGTTGATAACCATGCAATTGATTCTGTTGCTATGTGAACGAGGTTGTGCAAAGCAGGTGTCATCTAAGTAGGATGAAAAGGTGGTCTCAAGACAAACTAACAGTGAATAAGGCAATTGCCTATTAATTCAGTGAGGTTGGCACTAACACTTCAAGCAGTCAAGGAAGGCATTGATAGCCACAGTGGGATATTTCAGAAGAATAGGGACAGTCAGTAGCAGTGAAAGAAAGCCTCCAGGCCATACATGAAGATATAAGTTTTCCCTGTCTTTCATTCTGTAGCATGAGAAGATCAGAAACTACCCATGGTCCAAGCTGGTGCCATAACTCAGCTGGCATAATCCTGTCTGGTCTCTGTTGCATACTTTGCTGCTGCATCTGGCCTATCTACTCACCCAAAAATAAGGGGCTTTCAGAGGTTACAATATTAGACACAAATCCCAGGAAAGTGTAAACGCTATACACATACAATTTACTCAATTGCAGATTCTACGCATCCACTTCATTTCCTGAGGGAAAGTTCTGTATAAGTACTCCCTGATCCCCAACTGTAATAAAAACTGTTGACGATTCATTCATTCCCACATCCCCACTATTTTAAGAAACATGTCAATAGAAAATTTCTAGGTCTTATAATGTAGAAAGTTTGTGCACCTCACATAAATTCTCTCTTATTGAGCTAATCACCTGATGGAGCCATCAAAATATAATTGAGTCCCTGCATGAAAGACTACAATGTTCCCCCAATGTTCAGACTCATATTTAAACAAAAGATTTGAAAAGAAGGTACAGTCTTATGGAAGCTGAGATCATTGAGTTCCATCTGCTGAACATGTGGCCAACTCTTCACCTGTAAGACAACGGAATAGCTTACACGCAACTGAAGAAACAAACATTTACAACTGGACATCGCTAGCCGGTGTTATTGTCAGTCTGCAAAGAGGAAGGGCATGTTCCTGGCCAGAGATAGGTTTGGATGAAGAAAACATTTAGGCCCATTTGTTCTCATCCTTCCAGAGCACCAGAGCCTTCCTAATATTGTTCTCAGATAAATCTAAAGTAGTATCCTAAAGCTTAAAAGATTCTTTCCAGTATACTTGGTGTTTGTGCCAGACCTATCTAAGTGCTTTATCAATACAGATATGTTTCTTTGTTTAGTGTCACTTTGCAATCACTTTGCTGATAATACCATGTGAACAAAACATATGCAATTTATTTCCATACAATGTTGGCTTAGACTTTGAAGCAGTTGTCAATTGCCGTTCTCCTTGACTGAAGTTCTTACAGACGTGTAGGTAGACTGCATTGAGTAAGCTGCTGGGAAGCATGTGAGCACAACTGAGGAAAGAATGATACTGCAGATTCAATTGCAACTTTCAAAATGAAATTGGATCTCTACTTGAAAGGGAAAATTTTGCTGGGCTATCTGGAGAAGAGCAGGGAAGTGGGATTGATTGGATAGCTCTTTCAAAAGAATCTAGCACAGGGATGATGAGTTGAATACCCTCCTTCTGTGCTGTATGAATCTTCTCCTCTTTCTTGTCAAGTCCACAGCATAAAGCTGCCCATAATACAGTGAATAATGTCACTGATTGTCAATGTCACTCTGAGATAGCACACAGATAGCTGGTGTGGAAGATGGAACTGCCAGACTGCCACAGTGGGAAACAGTCTCCCAAAGTGGAAGTTAAGGCACATTAACCAGTTTAGTGATTGTACTTACTCTCACTGGGAAACAGTTCTTGATATTTGGATGGAAGGGCAAATTTTACAGATTTGCTGTCCTAGTGCAGACTCAGGACAGCATTTTGGGAATTTGGGTGCAGAGGCCAGTGTTTTCCATGCATTAGAAGTAACGGATGGGAATCCCATGAGGCAGCCTGACCTCTGACTTGAATTCTCAAAATGTATTACCAGTGGATAAAACTCTGCTGCAGGAGTATGAACTTGTAAAAAAAAAACCTGTAACTGGCCCTGTTACTATTTTAAGCATTAAGTTTCTGCCAAGCTTATGTAAAATAAAAGCATTTGAAGAATTCACAGGATGACACCAATAGATCTCAACCGTTATATCAATCAGTAATCAATAATAGCTTCCAGTTCAGGCTTGCCCTCTTCCCAGGTTTTGTAGCAGCTTTCTGGATGCCACAGAAGAATTAAAATAATGGCGATTTCCTGTCAAGAAAATCTCTGCTTGTAATGAAGGAATTATTGTCTGCTGTACTTTCTTAATATCTAGGATCCTTGTCCCATGACACCAGTTTGTCATTCTACTAGTATCTTTTGTTTGGCAAGATGATTTGATACAGATTGTACTCCTCATGTTTAGAATGGGAAGTGCAGATCTGTCATCCATTAATATTTCCCTTCACCAGTAACAAGACCTACTGAACAGTCTGAAGTATACAGGTTGGTAATTGCTCCCTGAGGCACTAAGCTAAGAATCCTGGAAAGATTACAATAATTCCCACATGCAGAAATAAAAGTGATGTGAGCTTGGTGCATTTGAACTTGCTAGCATATTTTTACTTTGCACATTAATGAGGCGAATCCTTAAAGAGCACTATGGTTATGAAAAATTGGGGAGAATGCTTACACTCATGAGCTGTAGAGCAGCCAAGATAAAAGTGAGAAAGTGATAAAAGCAAAATACTGCGGATGCTGGAAATCTGAATTAAAAACAGCAAGTACTGGAAAGGCATTTAATACAGTGCCGCACAACAGACTTGTGAGAAAAGTTATAGTTCTTGGAATAAAAGGGATAGTAGCAATATGGGTATAAAATTGACTGAGCGGCAAGAAACAGAGTAGAGGTTAATGGATGCTTGTCGGGCTGGAGGAAGATTTGTAGTGGAGTTCCCAGTGGTCAGCGTTGGAACCCTTGCTCTTCCTGATATATATTAATGGCCTAGACCTTGGTGTACAGGGTACAATTTCAAAATTTGCAGATGATACCAAACTAGGAAGCATTGTGAACTGTGAGGAGGATAGCGTGGGACTTGTATTCTATACCTTAGTGGAATGGGTGGACAAGTGGCAGATAATGTTCAATGCGGAGAAATGTGAAGTGATTCATTTTGCCAGGAAGAATGCGGAGAGACAATATAGAATAAAAGGTACAATTCTAAAAGGGGTGCAGGAGCAGAGGGACCTGGGGGTATACGTGCATAAGTCATTGAAGGTGGCAGGACAGGTTGAGAGTGTAGTTAATAAAGCATACAGTATCCTAGACTTTATTAATCAGGGCAAGAGTACAAGAGCAAGGAGGTTATGTTGAACTTGTATATGACGCTAGTTTGGCCTCAGCTAGAGTAATGTGTCCAGTTCCGGGCACTGCGCTTTAGGAAGGATGTGAAGGCATTGGAGAGAGTGCAACAACGATTCATGAGAATGCCTCCAGGGATGAGGAACTTCAGCTAGGAAGATAGATTGGGGAAGTTAGGACTGTTTTCCTTGGAAAAGCGAAGGCTGAGAGGAGATTTGATAGAGGTATTCAAAATCATGAGGGGTCTGGACAGAGTAGGTAGGGAGAAACTGTTTCACTCATGAAAGGATTGAGAACGAGAGGGCACAGATTTAAGGTAATTGGCAGAAGAAACAAAAGTGACGTGAGGAAAATCTTTTCACACAGCGAGTGTTTAAGGTCTGGAATACGCTGCCTGAGAGTGTGGTGGAGGCAGGTTCAAAAGGGAATTAAACTGTTATTTGAAAAGGAAGAATGTGCAGGGTTACAGGGAGAAGGCGAAGGATATGGCATTACCATATAACCATAGAACCATAGAATCATAGAACCATAGAAAGGTTATGGCACAGAAAGAGGCCATTCAGCCTATCGTGTCTCTGCCGGCTGAGAAAACTAGCTGTCCATTTCATAGTCTTGCAGGTTACAGCACCTCAGGTGCAGGTCCAGATACCTTGTAAATGAGTTGAGCGTTTCTGCCTCCAACACCGATCCGGGCAGCAAATTCCAGACAGCCACCACCCTCTGGGTGAAAAAGTTTTTCCTCATGTCCCCTCTAATCCTTCTACCTATCACCTTAAATCTGCGCTCCCTGGTAATTGACCTCTCCGCTAGGGGAAACAGGTCCTTCCCGTCTACTCTATCTAGGGCCCTCATTATTTTGTACACCTCAATTAAGTCACCCCTCAGCCTCCTCTGTTCTAAGGAAAACAACCCTAATCTATCCAATCTTTCCTCATTGCTGTAATTTTCCAGCCCTGCAACATTCTTGTAAATCTCCTCTGTACTCTCTCCAGACCAATTATCTCCTTCCTGTAATGTGGTGACCAGAACTGTACACAATTCTCTAGCTGTGGTCTAACCAGCATTTTATACAGTTCCAGCATTACGTCCCTGCTTTTGTATTCTATACCTTGGCCAATAAAGGAAAGCATTCCATATGCCTTCTTCACTACTTTATCTACCTGTCCTGCCACCTTCAGGGACCTGTGGACATGCACTCCAAGATCTCTCACTTCTTTTACCCCTCTCAATATCCTCCTGTTTATTGTGTATTCCCTTGCTTTGTTTGCCTTCCCCAAACGTATTACCTCACGCTTCTCTGGATTGAATTCCATTTGCCACTTTTCCACCCACTCAACCAAACCATAGATATCATTCTGGAGTCTACAGCTATACTCTTCACTCTCACCCACATGGCCAATTTTTGTGTCATCTGCAAATTTCCCAATCATGCCTCCCACATTTGAGTCCAAATCATTAATATATACCACAAACAGCAAGGGACCCAACACTGAGCCCTGTGGAACGCCACTGGACCCTGCTTTCCATTCGCAAAAATATCCGTCAACCTTTGTCTCCTGTCACTGATTTTGGATCCAACTCACCACTTTTGCCTGTATCGCATGGGCTTTTATTTTGCTGACCAGTCTGCCATGTAGGACCTTGTCAAATGCCTTACTAAAATCCAGGTGGACAATATCCAATGCACTACCCTCATCAATCCTCCTTGTTACTGCCTCAAAAAATTCAATTATGTTGGTAAGGCACAACCTTCCCTTAACAAATCTAGCTGAATTGCTCATTTGGAAAGCCAGTGCAGACACGATGGGTCAAATGGCCCCTTCTGCATTATAACAATTCTGTGACTCTGTGTTTCTGTGAAATACTCAGCAGGTCTGGCAGCATCTGTGGAGAGAGAAACAGAGTTAACATTTCAGGTTTCTCTCTCCACAGATGCTGCCAGAGCTGCTGAGTATTTCCAGCACTTTCTGCTTTGATTACTGAAGTGTGATCTTTATTTATTCACAGGATGTGGGTGTCACTGGAAAGGACAGCATTTATGCCTATCACTAAGAGGGTAGTGGTGAGCTGCCTTAGTGTCTTGCTGGGCCATTTCAGAGTCAACCACATTGCTGTCGGTCTGGAGTCACCTTTAGGCCAGAACAGGTAAGCACCAAAGGTTTCTTTCCCTAAAGGACATTATTGAGCCAGATGGGTTTTTACAAAAATCTGGTAGCATCATGGTCACCATTAATTATTTAATTCCAAATTTCCTTAAGTAACTGAACTTATTTCACAAACTGCCATTTGAACTCATATCATCAGATCATTAACCCAGGTTGCTAGATTACTGGTCCAGTAACATAACCGCCATGCTACCACACCCACAATTATGTGTGTTGTAGTGGGCCAAAGATGGAGATGTCTCAAATTGAGATGGAAGAGGGAGTGGAGGTGATGAGCCAACGGCAGTCAGGTTCATGCTTGGGGACAAAATGGTAAAATGGTCACCCAATCGGATAAATTACTGCTCCAGACACAAAGATTATTTGGGGCAAAGTTTTCTGGGGGATGGAGGAAAAGCCAGAAGAATGTCACTTTTGCCAGGATAATGTTACCATAAGTGATTTGATGATATGTTTTGAAGCATTTAATATTTGGATACCAATGACAATCATTGTGATCAGCAATCTTATAAAACATGCTATTGCCACACAGTTCAAGAGACATTGTCCCCATTGGGGGGCATTACAAACCCATAACATAGTGCCATAGATCACATGGAGCCTATCTACCATATCACTTGTGTGTTAGATGATTGTGATAAAATGACTTGTACTTCTCCTCGCCCTTTTCTCTCTTCAAATGAGAAAAAGGTTTGTAACGTAACTATTCAGATCGGATGGTGCCTCTTTAAATGGAAGGGTAGATTTTATTTTCCAAGAGGGATAGATCTTGACTCTGAGCAAAGGTATAAACTGGGTGATAGTGAGTCAGCAGTCCCTTTTATATCTTCCCCATTTTTGTTTTCATGCCAATTTACCCGTCATCACCCATTTTACGCTCTCATATAAAGTCAAACTCTACCCCATCATGTCACTTCACTTACTTTGAAGCTTAGTTCTTGAGATATTTCCTGTTTCCCAAAGGCAAAAAGAATGCCCATTGTATAAAGAAAATGTATAAATAAAACTACCAATGTCCTTTGTGACGATTGTGCCCAGGGAACAATGAGCTACCATTAAACATCAGACATTTTGGTCAAGTTTTGTGAGAAATACTCCCTGATGCTTAATGGTAATCAAGAAAAGCTCTTCACT
The DNA here is from genome assembly GCF_036365525.1 of Heterodontus francisci. NCBI lineage: Eukaryota > Metazoa > Chordata > Chondrichthyes > Heterodontiformes > Heterodontidae > Heterodontus > Heterodontus francisci. The sequence goes on from NC_090377.1 coordinate 110,667,372, forward strand.
ATTCATTAATCACCACATCTGTAATAGTTTAGGGAGCTTGACAATAGATGACAAGCAATCCTCACCTCTTGCACAAACATCTCACTACTTGCCGATACAGGGTATCGATGCTTCAAAAGCTGCAACATTCTCCTCCCACCCTTACCTTCTTACCTTTCACTTAGAAGAGTGTCCATGTTCGCCAACAGCACCACTTGGTGAAGTATTAAACCATACAGACCCACAGAACTCATTCCTGGGGATGAATTTTCAAAGGGCCATGGAGTCGGGACCCGGTGCGGACATGATTTGGAAATTGCAGTGCCAGAGGTCGTCTCCGGAACCCAATGCCTCCGGGACATTCCGAAGTTTTCAATGTGAGGGCGGGTAGGAGGGAATAGAGAAGCTGCTCGCCTCCGATGAAGGGCCCATTAAGCTCATGTGAGGAGCTCAATAAGGGGCCGGGGTTGGTGCGACGGGGGTGAGGGGGGTGGGGCGCCTGCACTGTAATTTTCAATTGCGATTCCGGCGAGATAGTGCACAGCTGTCAGGCTCACAGCAGGCAGGGGACAAACTTTAGTGCTGACGATGAAATGTTTTGAACCTATGGGGATCTTGTCCCAGGCCAAGTGCAGAAAATTTTTAAATTCTGGAAGCGCTGCCTCACTTCTTTATTCCGCTGGTCCTCCAAGGAGCTGCCTGCTCTCATTGGCAAGGCAGCAGCAGGCCCCATCATGGCTGCTCCTGCTTTTGCTGCTCATACTTTACAAGCACCTCACACCTCCTGCAGACGCTCGGCGTCACTAATTGGGCACCGCCCGCCTCCTTCTCAATGGGGGCATTACCATTTGAAGATCGCAACACGCTAGCAACACAGCTCGGGCACAGAGTCGGGACCCAGAAATCATCTAGGCATCGGGCTCTTGACCCCATTTTGAAAATCCAGGCCCCGGTCTCTACTGAGTTGAGTAAACTCAGCCAAGACAGCATTTTCGATGCTGTAATTAGCCTAAGCCCCCTTGGACTAGAAAGAAGGAAAAAAAAGTTGCTTTCTGCTCCCAATTGCTATCTGGTGATGCTTCTTGAAAAATGCATGTATCTTCATGTTAGCTGATCGCAGAATGGTGTTGTGCCAGGTGGTGAGGGTGGGGGGCCGGTGGGGGGGAGGGGGAAGAGTTCTACCTGCCAACTGACCACAGCAAGTGTTTCTGTTTCTAGGGTTTTAACCCCTTGTGTTGTATTTGTCAAAATAAGCAGACAGTGACAGGTTTTCTTGTAGCTTTAAAACAGAAGATTAACTATTTATTGAACAACATTCATTCCTGAAATGGTTGCAAATGCACCCACGCATGCGTTCACTCACGCGCGCGTACACACACACACAGACACATATAGATAGATAGAGAGGAAAAGGTTAAGTGGTTTGAGTTGAGGTAGGTATTCAGGGTTCACAGTAAACCTGTTGAATCTTCTCAGAGGATAATTTCTCTTTTAAAGTTGCAGGCCTTTGTTGTTTGCAGCTTTTCTGGTGGTTAGGGCTTCAGTCTGGAGGTGGTGGTCATTTTCAGTTCTCTGCCACACCAGTTGAAGTGTAGAGTTCACAGCAGGGCTCCCTCTTTGTTTTTTTCTGGATCCCTCACAGCTTTCAGCTGGACAGGCTTTTTGTGATGTTGTTGCGACCTCTCTCCTCTCTCTCCAGAGAACTATTTTTTAAGGTAAAACTACCTCAAACGTTGCCTCTGTTAGGAGACACAGGGCCCCCTCCCTGAGGTGACCAACAATGGACCAGGATGTGCTGCTTCACTGTAGAAGAACCTATTCAATTCAGGAATGTCTCTTTATGGGTTCAGGATGGGTATAATTGACACCTCTTAGCTTGGAATATATCCTTTTGTCCTTCACAGACAGTAAGACAGTTTGAATATGCAGGGCCAGGTTGTCTGACCTATGGTGGCCATTTTGCAGTGCATTGTTCACTTTTTGAAAGGAAAAATCAATGTTTATAACTCTTCAGTTTGGGTTCTGTGTTTTCATTACCACAATTTTCGTGAGCTTGACAAAGGGCTTCAGCAACAATATCCTCAGTTTTAAAATAACCTGCTGACATGCAGGGCTGAATTTTCTCATCATCGAAGGAATCCTGCCACCGGGACTGATAGAGGTAGCTGACTCTGCGCCAGCAGCTGGCTAGACCCTGGACAGCATTTTACCGGCGGTGGCAAATTAATAGATCACTGCCCGGACCGCCGTCCAATTGAAGACAGCAGCCTACCTCCTGGAGGTGCTGGCCCAATCAGAGTGCTGGCAGCTTGACAGCCTTGGCAGCGCCACTGTTAGAGCTGGGCACTGCTGAGTCTGCAAGATGAAGAAGAGGAAGCCTCCATGGCATGGCACCTTTGAAGACAAGGTAAGTTTATTTTAAAGAGCGGAGGCCAGCCAGGCAGGCAGGCCCTGATGGTCAGAGTGGTGGGGGTACTGGGTTCACCTTCGTGGCAACAGCACTGTAGCCACGGGGACAGCCATTGCCACTAGGGGGCCTCTCCGTGGATCATGGAGCTGCCATAAAGGAGGCCCCCCACCCTTCCCCCACCCTGGGAGACTCCCAGGGCTTACCCGACAGTCTCCCCATGTGGCGGCAATCCCTCCTGACACAGGTAAAATGCTGGCAGGGACGAGAGGAGGCCTTTAATTGGGCACTTAAGTGGCTCACTCGGCCGCCCAGCACACAACCATGCCACTGAGGTGCCTGCCACTGGTAACATGCCAAGGCGACATGAAGCCATCTTGCTCGGCTCTCAACACCTTCCACCAGCCCTCCCACCTTCCAGCCCATCTCCACAGGGCTAGTAAAATTCAGCCTGCATTGCCTAGTTTTCAAATTACCTCGTAGTTGGTGCCCAGCAGCATCTGACACAGAAGCAGGAATGCTACCAACAAGCGAAAGGCTTGCTGCTGGACAACAGAGGAAATTAGGAAATTACACAGAATTACATGCAATTTTACAGCACAGAAACATGCCATTCAGCGCAAGAGTCCATCCCAATGTTTATCATCCACATGAGCCTCCTCCCACCCCTCTTCATCTCACCCTAACAATATATCAATTGGTAGTGAAGCAAGAAGCCTTAAGGGGTTTCAAGAAGGAATTAGACAGGTCCTTGCAACACCGGAAGAAACATCAGATGAGTAGTCATGATAAAAACATAAGAAGGAGCCAGATTAGCCATTTGGCCCATTGAACTTACTCTGTCATTTAATAAAACCATGGCCGATCTTCTACCTCAACTCTGCTTCCCCGCCTGATCTCCCTATCCCTTAATTCCTTTAGTTCCCAAAAATCTATGATCTCTGTCTTGAATATACTCAATGTCTGAGCATCCGCAGCTCTGTGGGGTGGAAAATTCCAAAGGTTCACAACCCTCTGGATGAAAAAATTTCTCCTAATCTCAGTCTTGAATGGCCGACCCCTTATTCTGAGACTGTGTCCCCATGTTCTAAGTTCTCCAGCAACAGAAAACAGCCTGTCAGCATCTACCCTATCAAACTCCTTCAGAACTCTATATGTTTCAATACCACCTCTCAGTCTTCAAGGCTGTGGGAAATATTAGCTCATTCTAATCAATCTTTTCTCATAGGACACCCCTCCCATCCCAGCAATCAATCTACTGAATATTTGTTGCACTCCCTCTAGTGTAAGTATACTCTTCCTTAGGTAAGGAAACTAAAACTGTGTACAGTATTCCAGATGTGATCTCACCAGTGCCCTGTATAATTGTAGTAAGACTTCTTTACTCTTATACGCCAATCTCTTTGTAACAAAAGATAACATACCATTTGCCTTCCTAATTGCTTGCTGAACCTGCATGTTAACTCTAGCGATCTGGAACACAAAGCCTGAAAGGGTGCTGGAAACAGATTCACTCAGAACTTTGAAATGGGAATTGGATATATAATTGAAAAGAAAAAAAATGCAATATCATAGGGAAAGAGCAATGGTGTGGGACTAATTAGGTAACTCTTTCCAAGAGCCAGCAAATGCTCGATGGGCCCAATAGTCTCCTTCTGTTCTGTATCACTCTATCATTCTGTGATAAAGAGCCAGCAGCCTCAGAGAAGAGAACATATCAACACTTGGAAGGTGTAATGTATAGTGCTAATTTTAAGCTTCAGAATAGCCATACAATTTAAAAGACTTTGGAATAAATAATACTATAATTTCCAAATAGCCTGAAGGTGAGGCGAAAGAAAGAAATAAGGCACTGCTCGACTTGGTTCTTGGGAATGAGGTGGACCAAGTGGATCAAGTGTCAGTAGGGGAACATTTAGGGGACAGTAATCATTGTATCATAAGGTTTAGGTTAGGTATGGAAAACGTCAAGGAAAATCTAGAGTAAGAATGATGAACTGGGGGAAAGCTAACTTCAAGGGGGGTGAGAATGGATCTGACCCAGATAAATTGGAATCAAAGGTTGGCAGGCAAAATGGTAACTGAACAATGGGCTACCTTTAAAGAAGAGATAGTTCGAGCACAGTCAAGGTATGTTCCCACAAAGGGGAAAGGTAGGGCAAACAAGTCCAGAGCTCCCTTGATGACAAGAGAGATAGAGATTAAGATGAAGAAGAAAAAATGTGTTTATGACAGATGTCAGGTAGATAACCGAGAACCAGGTGGAATATAGAAGGTTCAGAGGGGAAGTGAAAACGCAAATAAGAGAAGCAAAGAAAGAGTATGCAAAGAGACTGGCAGCTAATGTAAAGGGGAATCTAAAAGTCATCCATGAACATATAAATAGCAAAAGGGTGGTGAAAGGAGGAGTGGGGCCAATTAGAGACCAAAAAGGGGATTTACACCTGGAGGCAGGGGGTGTGACTGAAGTATTAAATGAATACTTTGCGTCTGTCTTTATCAAGGACGAAGATGCTGTGAAGGTCATGGTGAAAAGGAGGTAATTCAGACACTTGAATGGTTTAAAATTGATAAGGAGGAAGTATTGGATACAGTCGCTGTACTTAAAGTTGATAAGGCACCAGGACTTGATGAGATGCATCCAAGGGAAATGAGAGTGGAAACTGTGGAGACACTGGCCATAATTTTCCAGTCTTCCTTCGATTCAGCAGTGGTGCCAGAGGACTGGAGAATTGTAAATGTTACATTCTTGTTCAAAAAGTGTATAAAGATAAGCCCAGCAACTAAAGGCCAGTCAGTTGAACCTCAGTGGGGAGAAGCTTCAAGTAACGATAATTTGGGACAAAATTAATAGTCACTTGGGCAAATGTGGGTTAATTAAGGAGAGCCAGCACGGATTTGTTCAGGGCGAATCATGTTTAACTAACTTGCTGGAGTTTTTTGATGAGGAAACAAAGAGGGTTGATAAGGTCAATGCTGTTGATTGTAATGTACATTGACTTCCAAATGCATTATGTTATGAGCAGGTGAGGAAGGGGCTCTAGCGCTTCAATCTCGGCCCTTTCCTGGTTTGGGCTGTAACAGGGTTTACCTGTTAAAACACAGAGTTTTTAGCTTCCCCTCAGTGAGTCCTTGCTCACTACTCTCTAATTGTAATTGCAAAGAAATCAACCAGACAGGTTTTCTCAGATTTAAACAAGAAAGGTGTAGGTTTATTAACCTGAAAACTCTAACTCAGTTAAAACTACTAAAATATGCAACGCAACCATGCTGGCATGCATATGCGATAAACACATGCAAATAGGTACAGAGGAGGAGAAAGAATTAAAGGGGGAAAGGTTTAAAGTAATAGATGGAGTTCAGATACTAGTTTTGGGTTGGATGCAAAGTCTTTGATTGCAATAAGTCTTGCCATTCCCGTTGGGGTGCTGTGCACGCTTTCAAACTTGTTTCACTGGGCTTCTGTCTTGAGGTTTAAATTACTTCCGTGGGTCCCTGGAACTTTGCGTGAGAGAGAGAGAGACAGACAGAGAAAAGGAGACCTTCCTCCTTGAAGTTCAATTGCAGTAGCTCAAAATGTTTCAGTGAGTACAATTCAATTAACTCCAGGTTGGCCAGCAGTTTAGTCATGTGATTATCTCCCTGTTTGGAACAGCCTCACCTGTGAAGTTTGTGGATTCCTCCAAGCTTACCAGACACTCTCAGTGGGGGGAGGGGGAGGGGGGTGTGGAATGCTGTCTCTTACACATTCAATAACTCTCAATGCCTCTTGATCATCACTATTGACAAAACCCATTTGGCTAATTGAATCAGGGAGTACTCCCATTGTCTCTCCATGCAACTGTCTTTATAATGCAAATAAGCAGCCATGTTTTCAGCCACTGTTCTGTGGTCTTTTTAAACAAGTTTGTTCAATGTCCAGTAACAGTTCAAAAATAATGTTCCATATGACGAAATTAATATATTTCATTTAAATCAGGTGTGGTTTCTGTCACAATTAGATAAAGTGCCACACAACAGATTTGCGAGTAAAGTTATAGGTCATGGAAAAAAAGGGACAGTAGCAACATGGATACGAAATTGGCTGAGTGACAGGAAACAGAGAGTAGTGATTAATGGTTGTTTTTGGGACTGGAGGGAGGTTTGTAGTGGAGTTTCCCAGGGATCAGTGTTAGGATCCCTGCTCTTCCTGATATATATTAATAACCAAGACCTTGGTGTGCAGGACACGATTTCAAAATTTGCAGATGATATGAAATTTGGAAACATTATGAACTGTGAGGAGGATAGCGTAGAACTTCAAAAGGACATAAACAGGTTAGTGGAATGGGCAGACAAGTGGCAGATGAAATTTAACACAGAGAAGGGTGAAGTGATTCATTTTGGTAGGACGAATGCGGAGAGACAATATAAAATAAAGGGTGCAATTGTAAAGGGGGTGCAGGGGCAGAGGGACCTGGATATGTAGGTGCATAAATCATTGAAGGTGACAGGACAGGCTGAGAGAGTGATTGATAGTGCATAGAGTATTCAAGACTTCATTGATAGGGACATAGAGTACAAAAGTAAACAAGTTATGTTAAACTTGTATAGCACACTGGTTCAGCCTCAACTGGAGTATTGTGTCCAGTTCTGGGCACCACACTTCAGGAAAGATGTGAAGTCATCGGAGAGAGTGCAGAAAAGGCACATGAGAATGGTTCCAGGGATGAGCAACTTCAGTTACGTAGATAGATTGGAGAAGTTGGGACTTCTTTAAGAGTAATGTCCCTTTAAGAACTCACTATGCTAATGAGCTAAGTACCAGGATGTACTCATGTGACTTGAAGCCATGGTCAGTCTGCACAGCAACACCATGGGTAAAGGTTCTGTATATAGTTTGCGTCGTATTGTATGTGCTAGTTTAGCTGTTAATTAACCTTCTCGAGATCTTTAAGGAACTGGAATCCACGTACCTCATTGCGTTGCTTCAGACAACACAAAGAACTCATGACAGAGGTGTTTAAGATGATTAAAGGATTTGATCAGGCAGATAGAGAGAAACAGTTTCCTCTGGTGAAGGGGAGTCCAGAACAAAGGGGCAGAACTTTAAAATTAGAGGCAGGCCATTCAGAATGATGTCAGGAAGAACTTCGTCACACAAAGGGTAGTGGAAATCTGGAACTCTGTCCCCCAAAATGCTGTTGAGGTTGGGGGTCAATTAAAAATTTCACAACTGAGATTGATAGATTTTTATTGGGTAAGGGTATTAAGGTTGATGAAACCAAGGATGGTAGATGGAGTTAAGATAGGCCATAATCTAATTGAATGGTGGAGCAGGCTCAAGGGGCTGAATGGCCCATTTCTGTTCCTATGACTGACCATAAGGAACATGGATACTGGAGCCAGGGTCTGGTTCTGATGTTTCTGTTCCATTTACCTGCCATTTTAGGAATGGTCCCGGACTGAAATCAGGAGTCCAGCAACTGTGAGCGGCTTGTAGTTCTGGCTATCGACTTCAAAATTCCTAATTTAAAGATATGTCTGCTCATTTAAAGCTTGTTCACAAAAATGCACATTTATTTTTGTTGTTTTGATAAATAGTAAGATAAATTTCTAATGCCTTTATTTTTACGAAATTTGCTCACCGGCCCTCTATGTAGGACAAAAGTTGTAATATGGCCCCTCACGTGAGAAGGTAGGACCCCCTGATCTTGAGTGACTTTGCACTTCAGAAGAGTAACTGTGAATTGTCTATAGCTTCTTTACTCTGATAGCTTTTTGCAACATATAGCAGAAGGGTTTAAGATTAAAGGGGCATTATCTTCCTTGCCCAATCTTTTTGTTCGTTCACATGGAAATGCGCAACCAAATTCTATAAACCCTGGAGAGAAACCTCAGTCGTATGTGACAGCTTTGTGAGCAAAACTGTGTACCGCCCTCCCCAAGCCAAAAATCATAATTTTTTAAATTTAAAAATGTTTTTTTTTTTGCATAAAGGCAGTTGCACGTGAAGGATTTGTGATTATGTAATCTTGTGGCAAGCTGTTTATTACTCAAGCTGTTTATTACTCAAGCTGTTTATTACTCTACACTAGCAGTGGAGCTAATGTCAAACAAGGTCAATTTCTAAATGAAGCAATTAGAAATCTCACAGTGTTCTTATTATATATTATTTTTCGGTAACAACTATCTGTTGAAAGGAGCTTGTTGCTTCGTGTTCACTTATGATGAGTTAAAAACATGTCATGTGCATTGTACAACAGATCAAGTGTGACATTGAGCCTTGCATTATTGGACCTAATGTATATGGTTAGCCTGATAGTTATTACTACTTAGATAGTGAAAAGAATGGCATGCTTCAATTGAGCTAACCCAAGGCATTTAAAACTAAAGGTATTTCTGGAATGTAGACTCTTATCCATTTTCTAGCAGTTGCATAAATTTCTTTTCAGTGAACTTTACAATCCATAATTTAGTTCCTATGGTGCTGGGCTAAACGCACATTGGGGTAGTTTACCTGTTTAGAGTCCTGATTCCAAAACAGAAGGCTTGACGAAGTGAAGGAGACATCCCAGGTCAGTGAGATTATTTTTGGAAGAGCTAATTAAAAATACGAGCACAGATTATTCAGGGAGATTTTGAATATTAAGCAAAAGCCATTGGGCTAGAAAGTCATCTCGAGCAATGGTACAAAATGAGTGTTATTAGATTGGCTGCATAACGCCTAACACTTAACTTCATCGACCTGAAACATTAACTCTGTTTCTCTCTCCACCCATGCTGTCTGACCTGCTGATATTCCCAGCAAATGTCTGCAATATTTTGCTTTTGACTTCAATTGTTTGCCTGTTTCAGCTCTCACAGGTCACATCCTGCAATTTGCATATTTTTTTGTTTGAATACAATTAACCACAAGTTAGAATTTTAGGGCCATTCCCCACTTTCAGGAAAATGGCCTTGAGACTTCAGCACAAGTTCACTGCTTAAAATCAGACAGATGGAGACCTGGCTTCCCTCGGTTCGGTGAGTATAGCTCACTAACATAATGAAGCAGAGGAGGTTAAGGCAGGTTTCCTGAAGTAGGTGTGCTGAGGTCTGAGAATGTAGTGCTGGAACTGATTCTGAGGGGGCTAGATGCCAGAGGCACAAGTTCACTTGTCTTTCTTGCCTCTGCCTAAATGTCTCTTCCTCCTTCAAATCCACGCCAGCGATTGGCAATACCCAATGGAATGCCCATACTTACCAGTGTGATTAAAGCTGAGATTGGCAGCTAATAGCAGCATACAATACTCCAGCTAGCAGTCTTTGCAAATGCTGGTCCTCTAACTGTAAAAGCTGAGGAGCAAATAGGAAGAAAACATAATGCAAGAGCTAGAATGTAGAAACAGGAGAATGGCAAGTGGAAAAGAGTGCAAAATTACACAAGCTGGCCCCAACTTTAAGAATAGAAGGTCGGTCAGCAAACAGCATAGAAGCCGAGAGGCGCTCACTTTAAATGGGCGATTGGCGTGCGACGAGAGAGGAGCTAGAAAAGCGCAGACAATTTATCGTGAAGCCAATTATGGTTCACTCACATTAAATGAGACCTGCAATACCACCAGCTACAAAACTTTAAACATCACAGAATTACGATTGTTGTTCGCTTGCATTGAATACATGCGCCCACTTCTTGAGTGCATTTGAATGAATGAGGAAAGCCACTTCAGGCCATTTCATTTCAAGTCTGCAGATTGACTCTTGGTTCCCTACCATTGCAGCATCTAAATTGGTTCTTAATGAGCCCCAGGATGTTTCCTTCCATTGTTATAGCTGGGCATCTGTTTCAAGTCTTGACCACTCTTAGTGTGTAGGAAAACTTCCTGATGTCAATTCCAGATTCACCTTTCAGTGGCTTGATGTCCCATTGTCCTACTCTCACAATTTAATTTCTCGTAATATTCTGGATTTACCTTTCCTATACAGTTCACAATCTTACCTACGTCCATAAGATCACTTGTCAGATGTCTCTTTTAAAAGCTAAAAAGTCATCGAAGAATTTTTCTTTATTTTGGACACAGCATCATTGCAATCTTTAATGATTACATATGTGTTAATATTTTGTGTGTGAAGAAGGAGAAGCACTGAGTCAATGAGGTTTGAACACCTGATCATTAAATGGTTTGGGTTCTGTGGGTCAAACTTATTATTCCTTAAAATATTTACTGAACAGTAATGACAATAGACTATCTAGATAGTATTACATTGTCTATTATTGATAGGCTAAACCAAATCTTTAACCTGTTGGACGCATACTCCCACAATGATTTGTCTCAAGCTGGCTCAATCATTGTTTTTACAAATGTTTTCTGGGAAGTTTGAAATAAAGACAGAAAATGCTAGAAATCCTCAGCAGGTCTGGCAGCATCTGTGGAGAGAGAAAGAGAGTTAGCGTTTCAGGTCGATAACCCTTCGTCAGAACTGGAAGATGTTGGAGATGAACAGCTTTTAAACAAGGACAGAGTCAAGAAAAATGGGTCAGGTAAAGTGGAGGCCGGGAGACTATTAAATGACAGATTTGATGATGGTGTAAAGCAAAAGGAGATGATAATGAGAGAAATTAGAGAAATGGAACATGAGTCCAGAGGCTGATATGTGCATGGTTTCAGCAGAATTGGAGAGGGGGAGGAAAGCATGGAAAATCTGGCAAAGTGGCAAGGGCTCCATGACTCAGGAATGTGAGAGGAGAAAAGTAGTTATAAGCCAGGGGTATAGACTATCACACAGTGGGAACACTGGTGCACCTATCCTATATTATCAGTCATTAAAACAGAAAATGATGGAAATAATCAGAATCTGTGGAGAGAGAAACAGTATTCATGTTTTGGTGACCAGGACAGCTCTGTTGAAAGGGTCATCACCCTGAAACATGAAGTCTCTTTCTCTTTCCACAGATACTGCCTGACGTGCAGAGGATTTCCAGCATTTTCTGTTTTTATTTCAGATTTCCAGCCTCTGCAATATTTTACTTTCTTATGGGACGTTGTTCTTCTGAAGTTCCATACTTCTCTTCAGCAGGGTTTGCTTAGCAGAAGATTATTGTAAAGAATGAACTCGCCCATCTTTCAAGACATGTTTCTTCCCACCTGGGGGGTCTGTTGAAGCTCAGGTGCTCATCTACCCAGAACAAGTGGGGCTTCTTGCAATCTGCCAAGTTATTTGACCACTGGCTGTGACCGGGCATTGACACAATGGATTCATAAAGCACCTTTCACATCCTCAGGGCATCCCAAAGCATTTCACAGCCAATGAATCAGTTCTGAAGTGCTCACCAATGTTTTGTAGGCAACCACGGCAGTCAATTTGCACACAGCCAAATCTAACAAACAGCAATGTGATAAATGGCCAGATAATCTCTTCTGATGGTTTTGACTGAGAGATGAAATTTGGCGAGGACACTGGGGGAGTTCCCCTTGTCTTATTTGAAAAACTGCCATAGGATCCTATATAGCCACCTGAAAGGGCAGCCAGGACCTTGATTTAACATTTGAAAGATCTGGCACCTCTAACAGTGCAATACTCACTCTGTATAACATTGTCAGCAAAGATTCTATTTTCATTGCAGGAGGCTGCACTGGATGGGAAGTCTGGTTACAGAAAGGACTAAAAAAACTGGAGCAGCAGACGCCACAATTGGACCAGAGAAGTTGTGAACTTAACATTTACTGACAGGCGACTCCTAATATAGTGCTCACAACAAAATCTGGCTGGAAATGGCCCACAGCCCCTGACCTGACCACATGCAGGATTTCTGAGCAGCTCAATTGAGTCATTGGCATAGGCTCCCAGCACAGCTTTGGCCTTATGCTGGCAGCTAGATAAATGAAGCATGCAGAAGATCTGCCATCAGCTGAGATTTAAAGAGATGTGCCCACTTAAAGGTAACTGGCTTCCCATGAGGATCAATCTTTGGGTTGAATTTCCTCTCCCCATTACCACCTCCAATGCCTGCTGCTAATTAGGCAGAATCCCACTTGAAGGGCCTGATTTTGTTCCCAGCCTGACATCAGGTTCCATGGTGGGGGTGGGGGTGGGAGGGGAGGGAGGGCAGAGAATCAGAGTGGCAGAGGCCCACCATGGAACCTGACACCAGGATTGGCAGATCCAATCTTCCTGGTGGCAGGGAAGGTCCGTGCGGCTCCTCTGCCGCTCTGCGACGGGACCCGAGTTTGCATATTTAAATTGGATCATGGCGTTAATTAAAATGTAATCCACAGTGATCTTACCTTCAGTTCCCGATCATCAATGCCATACGTGGCACTCACGCGGCTTCACTTTTCCATCCGGGGAAAGCTGCAACCAAGGTAGGGAAGGTGTCAACTCTGCACTATATACTGTATACTGGCGGGGGGCGGTGGCGGTGGGGGAAGATCTGTTGTGTATGGTGGGGCGGGGGTAAGGGATGAACTCTGCATTCTGTTGTGTAAGGCGGGGAGGGAGGGATGAACTCTGCATTCTGTTGTGTAAGGCGGGGAGGGAGGGATGAACTCTACATTCCGTTGAGCTATATGCAGGTCTGGCAGCCCTTTTAAAAATGGTGCCAGCACCTGCTCCTTCATCAGGTGACGCTGTGAACGGTGCCGCTGAGACCGCCCCCGCCACGTGATTGCGGGCGGCGGGGGGAGGTGGTGGGGGCGGCTGCCATGCTATTGCTAAGTAGCCACCGGGTGCAATATCGTGGCAGTGCAGGGCCTGTGCATGACGGCCGCCATTTCCTTCACCCGCCGCCACTCCCAGCAGCGGGAGAACGAGATTCAGCCCAACTTGTGCCCCTCCTGGCCTGATTTCAGCCCAGCTGTATTTGTGGGTTCAGGTCATTTCTTTAGGCCCAAGTGGGCCCCATTGGATCATAAGAAATAGGAGCAGGAGGAGGCCATTTGGCCCCTTGAGCCTGCTCCACCATTCAATAAAATCATGGATGATCTGATTGTGGTCTTAACTCCACTTTCCTGCAGCCTGCCAGGACTTTATATCTGGACAGTAGGTGCAGAAATATAACCTTACCTGCAGGAGTGGTGAAGAACGCTTGCTTCAGGCCTATTGGAGCAGTCCAAGAAGGTCTCCACCTCTGATCTCTGTTCTATGTAAACACAAATAACTGTTATTGTTCATGTGGTGGTCATCATCATAGTCACCATAGTCTTGCCATCGCTGATAAAAATGGGCTTGCGTTGTTCCATCCCCCTTCACCCAGAAATGGATTGGACCCAGGGTCTTGGGTCTACTTCATCTGAGAGTCTTTCAAATTAGCCATCCTTTGTATGCTGCAGGGTGATGGAAAATGGATTGGGAAGACCAGTGTCAAAGGGAATATCAAAAAGAAAAAGTCTCAGCCTCCTGCAATGAAAACAGAGGCATAAAGGAAAATAGACAGCGAGTGGAAGAAAGAGATATTAGGAGGGCTGATCAAATGCTTGGTCAAAGAGATGGGCTTTAAGGAGGGTCTCCAAGGAATATAGGGAGGTGGAGTGGTTTATGGAGGGAATTCCACAATTTGAAGAATAGGCAACTGAGGGCACTGTCATTAATGGTGGAAAAATGGAGTGGGAGAATGCATTAGAGGCCAGAGTTCAGAGCTGGGGGGGGGGGGGGGGGGTGGTCACAGCCCCTTTTACCAAAATTAGATGGCTGTCCTTTGCTTATGTCTGCTGTCTTTATAGCCTGTACTTGACTTTAGTGATGTTCTGTACCACCCATAGAGTTTTGTTCAATAAGGTCTATAATATACATTGGAAACAGATGCACCAGGTAGCACAAAGAGCTCTTAGATACTGTTGATTATACAAACATACCTTTTTGATCGTCACAGCCTAATCTTGCATGAGCTTGCAGCTGAGTGCTTGTGTGATAAGAAAAATTGTCACATCAATGGAGACCATAGCTCTATTAAATCTGTTTCTATGGCAACTAAAAATCCTTACAAGCTTGTACTGGTGACTCACTTTCGAAAGGTAAAGGAAGTTGGAGACATTATGCAGATTTCATGGATTAAATTCGTAGTTGTTACACATTATATGAGCATGAAATAATTTAATAATTGAGAATTTCTTCCATCAATTGCACCATTTCAATCGACCAGCTGAGTCCAGAAGATTTTACAAGGAAGGACTTGATGCTAAATAGGGAGAAGATTGCAGTTTGTGTCGACTTTTCCCATTTAAAATGAAAAAAAATGTCCATCTGTCAGAAACTTGAATGGAATTTGTAAGGCCCATTTTGGATTTTGTTCAAAGAAGCTTTTGTATGATTTAAAGTGAAGGGGAAATACTTCTAGTTTGTCCTGTAAATGGGGATGATGTTCTGAGATGCAGGGAATGTTGCAAACATGTGTATGTTTGTGAACACAGATGTGTTTGTATACAACTGTCTGTTTATGTACATGTGTATGTTTATGTGTATGTGTGTTTATGTGAACATATGTGTCTTTGGGTACACGTGTATTTTTGTGTATGTGTTTGGGTAGATGTGTGTTTGGGTGCATATTTTTGTTTGTCTACATGAATGTGTTTGCGTGCAGGGTCTGGATTTTATCTTGACGGCGGGGTCCCGGTGATGGGCCAGAAGGCGGAGGGCAACTCTGCCTCGGCCCTGTTTTGGACCCCCGGCCAAAGTCCATAGTGGGCAGCCAATTAACTGCCCGCTGTTGGGAGTCACTGTCCCTTTAAGGACAGGGATCCCCCCATCAAGAGCTGCTGGCCAAACAGAGGGACCAGTGGCCACTGCCAGTACTACAGGAGGCCTGGGACTAGGAGCAGTGTTAGAGACCCGGACCTCAGGTAAGTGTGGCAGGCCCCGGCAAGGTCGGGTAAGGGCGATTGTTGAGGGCATGGGAGGCATTATTTGCGGAGGAGTAGCCTTTGCCACTGGGGGCCCTCCGTGGGCCATTGATTGCTCATAGAGGAGGGCTCCCCTCCCCCAAGCCCACAGGGAGGTTGCCTTGTTTTACTGGGCAACCTCCCTGCGTGGTGGAGGACCAACCCCCGCCACTGGTTTACTTCCAGCAGCGGCAGGAAGAAGCCCTTAACTGGTCATTAATTGATCACTTAAAGGCCTCATTTGGCCTCTGGGTGGGAAAGTCGTCTTCGGCTTTCCCTGTCCCCGATAAAATCGCGTGCTGTTGGGAAGGTGACAGACACTCCACCGTCTGCCTTCCCTCGCTATTTTATGGCCCCCCCGCCACCTCCCAGCCCATCACACAAGGGCCCATAAAATTTAGTCTATGTGTGTGTTTGTGTGCATGCGTGTGTTTGTGTATGTGGGCATGTTTGTGTATATGGGTATGTTTGTGTACACACGTGTTTTGTACACATGTGTTTACATGTGTGTGCTTCTGTACGTGTTTGTGTGTGCACATGTGTGCCTGTATATGTGTGCTGTATACATGTCTGAGTTGTGAGCACTTGTGTTTGCGTGCCTGTCTGTATTGTGACATGTGTGTGTTTGTGTACATATGTGTGTTTGTGAGCATGTGTGCACGTGTGTGTACACATAAGCAATGTATAACAGGTCTTTGTAAATGTTAGCTCAGGTCTGATAACTCATACTTAGCTCAGTAGGTCGTTTTACGTCTATTGCAATCTTCTTCCAACGAATGCACCAACTCAGGGTGGCACAGTGGCGCAGTGGTTAGCACCGCAGCCTCACAGCTCCAGGGACCCGGGTTCGATTCCGGGTACTGCCTGTGTGGAGTTTGCAAGTTCTCCCTGTGTCTGCGTGGGTTTTCTCCGGGTGCTCCGGTTTCCTCCCACAAGCCAAAAGACTTGCAGGTTGACAGGTAAATTGGCCATTATAAATTGTCACTAGTATAGGTAGGTGGTAGGGAAATATAGGGACAGGTGGGGATGTTTGGTAGGAATATGGGATTAGTGTAGGATTAGTATAAATGGGTGGTTGATGTTCGGCACAGACTCGGTGGGCCGAAGGGCCTGTTTCAGTGCTGTATCTCTAATCTCTAATCTCTAATCTCAAGTTAACTCAACACAGACTGGGGAACAACCTATGACCTCTGGTTTGTATTGCTTCATACTACACCATTTGCTGCATCTACCTGCTGAACTATCAGAGGGGATAGAGGTCAATGCTTTTCCTGCAGGGCCAGAATTGTTGCTTATGCTCAACTGTCTCTTTTTGTGGCTCAGTGTCAAATTTTGTTTGGTAATGCTCCTGTGAAGAACCTTGGGATGTATTACTAATTAAAGGTGCTGTATAAATACGAGTTGGTGTTGCCCATAGTTTTATTTCAACTTCCAGAAATTATTTTAGAGACTTTTTAAGCATCATCCACGTAAATTAAGAGGTTGAGGAGACAGGAGAGTAAGAATTCTACCTTTATGCATGACTGATTTTGAAGATGAAAGGATATATTAATAATTAATTCTGTTGCTACAGAGAATTCTTCCCAGGGGTTGTTTGATCCATATTTCTACTCTGCAGTTCTAGAGTGTTTTTTTTTTGTTTGCATACCTGCTCCAGTCTGTAAATGTAAACTATTTTCCTGATTTTGAACATATTGATTTTGTTAACTATTCTGATTACAAGTACTTGGAATGTTTGCATCTTATCTGTGCTTTACGTAGCACAAAGGATTTGAGTTGACACAGGTAATCCTTTTACCCCACTGATTATTTGCCATTTAGTACGTCAAAGAGAAGTTAAGGCCTAATCTCTTTGAGGTAAGCACTCAAAGGCCAACTTGCCAAAGCAATGCCTATCTTCTGTGGTTTTAAACAACCAAATCTAATGCTTAATAACAAAACTCCCATTATACCAAGCTTTTCATTGGAAGTTAGAATGAAGGGACATAGATATAAGATTACAAGTAAAGTTTAAGGTGGATGGCAGGAGAAATATTTGTACTGATGGTTGTGAGTCTGCAGAATGCACAACTGGAGTTAGTGATTGAAGCAGAAACCATGTCAACACTTAAGATTAAGTTAGATGGATGGTTGAAGTAAAGGGAAATAAAGAGAAGGGAAAAGGTAGGCTCATGGCATGAGGATACAACTCATGTGGAGAATAGACACTAACGTGGTTGGGCTGAATGTCTTGTTTCCTCACTATCACCTCTCTCAACTCCTCCACTGATATGATTGGCCACCATGCTTGTCTGACTCCAGTGTTGAATAAGCAAATATTTGCTCCAATTAAATAAAGGGATGGCCAAAGTCGTTGCCCCCAGGGCCATCATAAACTCCATTTCATACCACCAACTCCAGTGCCCTCCCTGACCACCGACTGAGGCCAAACCAGATTGCTCGCTATCTCAGAGCCCTATTTAACCCTGAGCTGAGCGTCCAACTGCATAGTCTCTTCATCAGAAAGACTGCCTACTTCCACCTCTGTAATATTGCCCAACTCCGCCCCTGCCTCTTCTCATCTGCTGCTAAAGCCCTCATCCATGTCTGCATTACCTCCAGACTTGACTATTCTGATGCTCTCCTGGTCGGCATCACAGCTTCCATTCTCCATAAAGTTGAGTTCATCAAAAACTTTGCTGCCTTTATCCCAACTCGCACCAAGTCCTGTTTACCTATCGTCCCTGTGTTCGCTGACCTACATTGGCTCCCGGTCCAGCTGCGCCTCAATTTTAAAATTCTCATCCACGTGTTCAAATCCCTCCATGGTCTTGTCCACACCCTTCATATCTCTGTAATCTCCTCCAGCCCTATGGCACTCTGAGAACTTTGCATTCCTCCAATTTCAGTCTCTTTTGCATCCCCGACTTCCATTACCCCACCATTGGTGGTCGTACCTTCAGCTGCCTAGACTCCAAGCTGCTGAATTACCTCCCAAAGACTCTCCACCTCTCAACGTCCTTCTCCTCCTTTAAAACACTCCTCAAAAGTTATCACTTTGACCAAGCTTTGGGTTATCTGTCATAATATCTGCTTATGTGGTTTAGTGCCAATTTTTGTCAATTATCTTCCTGTGAAGCACCTTGGAACATTTTATTGTATTAAAATTCTTATATAAATGCAAATTGTTGTTGACAAATGCTTCTCTACTTCACTTAAAATTAAAATCTCTGCGCTGGGGTGCTAAAGATGAAATTTACCCCACGATTATTACGTGATGTTTCTCTGGGCCATAAGAGAAAGCTTATGTTGAAGAAATGGCAGAGAAACATTTGTTTCACTGCCAAAGCTTATTAGACTTGACACCCAAAAGACAATTGAGTTCTCAAAATATGTCCAAAGTCACTGTATGGCGGGATTTTATCTTGGCGACGGGGATGTCGACCATCAGCAAAAGCGCTGGCGAGAGCCCCACGTCGCCTCCTCTGGGGAAGGCCCGCCAAATCAAGTGCCAATTAGGCACTTAACTGGACAGCGGCAGGCCTTCCCCGGTATCAAGGACACCAGCGACGGAACTCCCACCTGCTGAAATCAGCCAGCCTCTGATTGGCCAGCAGCTCTTCAACTGAGTAGAGACGGTGGCTGCTGGTAGAGAACTCACCCGAGGCCCAGGACCCAGGTCACAGGTAGGTCAGGGTGGGAGGGGTTTCAAGGGGTGGGAGCCGCGGGGGAGAGGGGTGTAGTGGAGTCAGCGGTGAGGTGGCCCTCAACGGGCCCACACCCCTTCCCGATGCCGGGTCCCTTGTTCAGGCACTAAGTGCCTTTTAACGAGAGTACCCCCACCACCGTCCCCACCACCTCCCCCCCCCCCCGCCCCACCACCCCCATCCCACCCTGGAGCCAAACCCGCATAGGTTTGCTTGGCATGCTCCCCATGCTGCGACAGGCCCGCCCACCACTGGGATAATTCCTGCAGTGGCGGAACGAGACTCTTACTTGAGCATTAATTGCCCACTTACGGGCCTCAATTGGCAGGGGGGCTGGAAGGCCATTCCCAGGCCTTCCCACCCCAGACTTAATTTGGGTGGAGGCGGGAAGGTGGCAGGGGTAACCGCCACCATCCCGCCCAATTATATGCTCTCCCCGCCTCCAAACCCAATGGGGGATATAGAATAAAATCCCCCCCCCCCCCATAGGTCTGTCGCATTCTTCATTAGAAATGGAGGTAGATTTTCTCAGTCTGATTCTCGTGACATGGTTCCTAACCCTTTGTGAGTCTTGATCAAAAAATTGGGAGCATTTTACACAGGAAATGGACATCATGGGTGGGGAATCCAAAAATCTACCCAATGGGCTTTCATCGTTTTCAGAGATATTCAACATGGAAGCTGCTGCTGCCAAACAATTCTTTTTCTTTGCCGAATTCATTTTCCGTAGAGTAAGATTTAAATAAAAGCAAAATACTGCGGATGCTGGAAATCTGAAACAAAAACAAGAAATGCTGGAATCACTCAGCAGGTCTGGCAGCATCTGTGGAAAGAGAAGCAGAGTTAACGTTTCGGGTCAGTGACCCTTCTTCGGAACTGACAAATATTAGAAAAGTCACAGATTATAAACAAGTGAGGTGGGGGTGGGGCAAGAGATAACAAAGAAGAAGGTGCAGATTGGACCAGGCCACATAGCCTTGTACTTCTTTCAATGTAGTATACTGTATTCGCTGCTCACAGTGTGGTCTCCTCTACATTGGGGAGACCAAGCGCAGACTGGGTGACCGCTTTGCGGAACATCTCCGCTCAGTCCGCAAGCAGAACTCTGAGCTTCCGGTTGCTTGCCATTTCAACACTCCCCCCTGCTCTCATGCTCACATCTCTGTCCTGGGATTGCTGCAGTGTTCCAGTGAACATCAACACAAGCTCGAGGAACAGCATCTCATCTACCGATTAGGCACGCTACAGCCTACCGGACTGAACATTGAGTTCAATAATTTCAGAGCATGACAGCCCCCCATTTTACTTTCATTTTTAGTTATTTTTTCTTCCTTTTTTTTTTACATTCCTTTTTACATTTTTTACAATCTTTTTTTGCATTTATTTCATTTCATCTTAGTTTGTTCAGTTTGCTTACCCACTGTTTTTTTCAGGTTGTTTTTCTTCAGGTTTGCACTTGCTGCTGTTCAATATTCAGTGTATTCACACCTAATCTGTACTAATGCTTTGTCTTTCAACACACCATTAACATATTGTTTGCCTTTTCTGCGTGACCTTTTGGTCAGCTATGTGGCCTGGTCCAATCTGCACCTTCTTCTTTGTTATCTCTTGCCCCACCCCCACCTCACTTGTTTATAATCTGTGACTTTTCTAATATTTGTCAGTTCCGAAGAAGGGTCACTGACCCGAAACGTTAACTCTGCTTCTCTTTCCACAGATGCTGCCAGACCTGCTGAGTGATTCCAGCATTTCTTGTTTTTGTGTGAGTAAGATTTAAAGGTTGTGAAAGGGGTACAAGACTGTAAAGAAGTGCAGAATCCCATACTGGAATCCCAGGTGTCACCAGCTAATTGTACAACTGTGCGAGGGTATCCATTGTGAGATGTTAGGAGAGTTTGTCAAGAATGTGATTACCTACATGAATATGTAAATGCAAATTTGACCAGGTCTTCTGTCCACATCCGCACACAGCTTTGGGAGCATCTCTGGCAGGCTCCCAGCTCACATCAGCAATTCTATCCAGTAGCTCCTTCTTAAGCCCAGCCAAGTCACTTGCGCTGAGAGCAGCCAAGGTCCCAAACAATGAAAGCAGCCAAGGTAATCAATCCCAGAGAACACCAGCTGCAGAAACTGTCATTTGTTTTAGGCTTAGTCTTCTGCCTCTCTGCGTTTTGACAATTCTTCAGGGAGGAGCCTCTGTTGCCTCTCTACAAGAGTACGCTGTCTGCTCTAAAATGATTACTAAAATGATTCAAGCTCTCTCATGTGGAACAGGCTCGATGTCTTGAGCAGTCAACGGATGTAAGCCCCACCCAGTCACACTTCCAGCGGTGGAGCAGAGACCCTGTACTTTTGAACTCTAGTATTTGAAATACATCTGGCTGTGTGACAGCAGGAATACTGTTTGGAATCTCAGTGCTGCTGAGTTCCTGATCTCAGCTCTGTTGTTGGGAGGAGAAATGAGGAAAGCTAAACCTTTATTAATCACTGGTTAGGCCCAGGCTTGAGTATTGTGTCCAATTCTAGACACCACACTTTAGGGAGGACATCAAGGCCTTGTAGAGGGTACAGAGGAGATTTACTAGAATGGTACCAGGGATGAGGGACTTCAATTATGTGGAGAGGTTGGAGATGCATGGACTATTCTCCTTAGAGCAGAGAAGGTTAAGGGGAGATTTAATAGAGGTGTTCCAAATTATGAGGAGCTTTGATAGCATAAATTGGGAGAAACTGTTTCCAGTGGGAGAAGGGTCAGTAACCAGAGATTGCAGATCTAAGGTAATTGCAAAAGAACCAAAGGGGAGATGAGGAGAAATGTTTTACGCAGCAAGTTGTTGTGATCAGGAATGTGCTGCCTGAAAGGGCGGTGGAAGCAGATTCAATAGTAACTTTCGAAAGGGAATTGGATAAATGCTTGATAAGGAATTATTTGCAGAGCTATGAGGAACTAGCATAGGGAATGGGACTCATGAGATGCCTCTTTCAAAGAGCCAGCACAGGCATGATGGACCGAATGGCATCCTTCTCCATTCTATGACAGCAAGCACTGTTGTGTCTTCTGCCTCTTTTACTCAGAGATTTAAACACAGAGTTAACCAGCACCTGATGATCCAGGGTTGCCGGAGCATGCAGAGCTTCAAGGAAAACCTGTGACTTTTCCACTGACACTTCAGTGCAAATTCTCCAAATCCTCCGGTTCCTTGAGAAGCAGCATAGTCAGATTCATCAGCTAACCATCCTTGTTACAGCTCTCTTCAGCTGCATGTTGGGGTTGAGAATCCCTCTGGTCACTATAAAGGCAACACCATAAACACCTTTGCAAAGAACGCATTCCAATTTTAGTTGGAAATACCGAACAGAGGAACTCTTCCACTGCCCAATTCTAATGGCACTACAAATCATGACCTGGGCAATATTTATTGCCCTGTTGGGGCAAGATTCAAATAATTCTTTGTAATGACCTAAGGGTCTAACATTTCTGGAGCAACTGCTGCATTCATCATGATAGAAGCTTGATTCTTTCACAGTTAAATAGTTTATCCTGAGAATCAGCAAGCATGTATTTCAACAGCAGAGACCGGCAGTGTGACACTGCAAACTGAATGTTATCTTCACCTCAGCTCTTCCTGCCAATAAATAAAATGTATCAGCATGAATCAGGGTCAAAGCCAACAGCCAGTCAGTGAATTGAGACATAACATATTAGGGACTGATGCCAGGTTACCATAAAAGGAACATTCACATTCCATACAGTATCACAGATACAGGTTGAAGTACAATCAACATAACATTCAAGGAATTGGACCACCCTGATTGCCTTACTTTCTATTCACACAGCCATTCAAAGCACTATAAAAACATGCTTAATCTAGCTGACCAAGATCACACTTATCAATCCCTATTGCACAAACATTGTGGTTTAGCTTGGATTAAAATTAACCCAGCATTTTGTCTCTCTCTCTCTGTCTCTCTCTCTCTCTCTCACACACACACACACATACACACATGCATCTTGTCTTCTGAATGGTACTCAACATAACCATTTCTCCACGTAGTTTTTGACCTTCTAGAAAGTTGGATGTATTAACTCAGTGAAGCAAGCAGATCGGCCAGATTGCTAACATCCATGGACAAATGTTATTACACAGCAACCTGAGTCCAGGGGAGTCAATCAACAACTGATATTCCATGTTGGTGTGATTGGAATCTCCAAAGTTCCCATTCAAGCTATGAAAAAATAAAATGAGCTGGTTCCCCTGTTTCCAAAGAGAAAGTAATTGGACTGGAGTAATGTTTAGAAGGATCAAGGCAGAACTATGTTTGAATATCTAAGAGACGTACCACTATCCTTTCAACTCTCTCTCGAAAGTTTACAGAAGCTTAATAAAGGAATAGTGATGGAATAGTGATCGTGCAGGTTGTCATTATCCAATCAATAAGAGCACCCGTGCCATGTCATGTCATGTAAAATATAGAAGGACACCTGTCAAGCAGCATTTTGATATCTTAGGAATGCAGCCACCACCTCAGGTAGGTTTCCTGTGCTTTGATCATGTTGAAAGCTTCCTACGGTTGTCTGATGATTTTCTATTCTCAGCAACATGTACTTGGTATGGACAGACAATCCAAGGGAAGCCTTTCCTAAAAGTTTAGCAAGAAAGATAGGACTTTAGCTTTCGTGGCAAGCAAGCTTCTCCTACCACATATTAACACATAGAATCATAGAATGGTTACAGCGCAGAAGGAGGCCATTTAGCCCATCATGTCTGTGCCGTACATGCGAAAACCCAGGAGAGACCATTTTTCTTGAAAACTGTTCCGAATGTTCCCAAGAGTCTCACCCTGAGAAGCATTGCATTCTTTCAATTTAATCAGACAAATTTGTCAAAGCTGGTAAACTACCATCCCTGCGGTAAATGATAAGACTGATGCATTAATTACCCAGTTGAACAGATTCCAAAGGAACATCATCACAGCTCTTCCATGGGAATGACAGATTATGATTAATGCTTTATGATCATTATTTATAACCAGGAAACCTCTTGTTGTCACACTTAAATGCTGGAAAGTACATAATTAATGATCAAAAAACCGTGTGCTTGAATAAAGAATTCTGTCACGTGAGCTTAAATGAGCAGCGATGGGAAATGGGGAAAAAAAACAGATGGATTTGGTGTAGTATATACTCATTCAAATTACATTGTATCTGTCTGTCATTGTCACTCTTAGACACCACTTGTTCTAGCTACAAAATGCACCCTTCCTTTTTTAAATGAAGTTTTCATAATGTTTTATTCAAAATACATAAGATGACAACCTGAAAATTATTATTAATAAAATAATGAATGAGAGCTTAACACATCTGCATGATATTCTTTTATCCACTACTTTAACGAGGCATTAACCAAATTAGTTAGTAATGCATTAAAATAGCAGCCAGAGGAATGTCATATAGATGACTTAGTGTCTGTTAATATCAATAACAGTCATTTTTAAGACTTACATGGTGACTTATTAACTCAAATGGAACTTTCAGAGAACCTGTCAGACTTCATATTAGCCAGCGATCTGGGGAGACAGCAAGAATAACATAAAGTTACATTTTCTAGCACCCTGCACATCAGAGAACCCCTCAATAGACATAACAATGAGGCAGAAAAAAGACACTGAGCAGGGACTGGGGAGGAACCAAAAGCACTGGTAAAATCCTGTTGGAACGAGATGTGTCAGATGAAGTCAATGGCTGCTACTGCCTCTGAGGATTTTTAAAAAGAGTTTGTACAGGAGAGTGTGGAGTTAATATTGGAAGAGTTAATATCAGGATATCCAAAGCACCCAAATGTTGTAAAGGTACCTTAAAAATAAACCCTGGATTGGACACTTGAGATGTAACAATAGAGTTAGGAAAAAGAGAAAGAAGGTCACAGCAAGAATTAAAATTACTGTGAGAAAACAATAGGATAAGTGTTTTCAGCATTGTCTGTTATTATTTAAAAAGGAAAAGCATGGTCAAAGAGACAGATTTTTGGGAAGTTCATGAAGGAGATGAGAGAAATAGCAAATGGGAATGCTTTAGGAAGAGATTTCCAGAGGACTGGAACAGAAGGACTAAAAGACAGGCCAGTGAATGTACTTTGGTTGGGTAGGTGGGAGAGTGGAATGATAAGTAAAGCAGAATTGAAGTAGTAGAGGATATACACTGTGACATATGGTTGGAAATCATTCAATTAGAGAGTGGCAAGACTGTGGGGAGATTTGGAAATGAGGACAAGTTGTTGGCATCCTTCCATTTACAAAAGATGATGGACACGCAGCTAACAATCCATTTAGGAGGGGTGTCTTCTCTCGGTGCACCTTTGCTGATGGCTGCAAAGGCCAATACTCGAGAGGCAGGTTCTGTCACAAGTACCGCATGTGAAACTGCCAAGTGACGCTGTGAGTTGTTGTTTCCAGCGTTGGTGCTTGTTGCCAAGCTGCTATAACGACTGGTCGCTGTGGTAGTGCACACCAGTCCACAGGATGTGTCGCCATTTCCCTCATCCGACAGCTAGTGACTCCCAGGTGTGATAGTTGACATTTAGGGCCTTCATGTCACACTTGCAAACATCCTTGAAGCAGTGCTTTGGGCGCCTCACTGGTCATCTGGCCCTGGCTACCTCACCATGCCAAAGGTCCTTGGGTATGCAACCATCTTCCGTCCTGCGAACGTGTCTGAACCACCGAAGCAGCCTCTGTTTGATTAGTGTCAACACATTGGGAGCTCTGCCTTTGAGAGGACTGCCACATTTGTGATTTTGTCCTGCCAGGATATTCCAATAATGTGCCACAGACAGTGAAGATGGAAATTCTTGAGCTTTTTTTCCTGGTAGCTGTTAGTTGCCCATGTTTCACAGCCAAACAGAAAGGTGCTGAGAACACAGGCCTTCTAAACCATCAGCTTGGTCCTAAGGGTCAGCTTGGTGTTATCACGTGCACATTTCGCAAACCAGCCAAAGGTGGTAGCTGCTTTCCCTGTGCGTGTCTCGAGCTCTGCATCAAGGGATAGATTATCGGTCACTGTGAATCAAAGGTAGCAGAATTTGTTAACTACTTCCAGTGGGGTATTATTTAGTGTGATCAAGGGCAGAGATGCAACACCTTGTCCCATGATCACGTTTTCTTGATGCTTATATTGAAGGAGAACAAGTTACAGGCATGGGAAAGACAGACCATGAGTCCTTGTCGCTGAGTTTCCATGTGAGAGACTAGTGCTGCATCATCAACATAGAGGAGTTATCAGATCAGGATGCAATGTGTTTTTGTCAAGGACTTTGAAATTAATATGCTAGGAGAAGGAAAGTAGATGGAAATTAGCAAGTGCGAGACAATGCAAACTGCAGAGTTTTGGATTAATTGTTCTTTATAAAATGCGGAGATGGGCACGCTGGTGAATTCCTTCTCATTGTTCCATGATCCCCTGCCTCTGTAATTGTAAATTTGATCCATGTCTGACAATCCAATAATTCATATCCATTGTTAAGTGATACTGGATACAACCAGAGACCATGCACCTTAAAATCGATAGTATTGTAATGTGGAATATTCAAGGGCGGCCATTATAACAGCACAGCATTGTGCCAGATTACATGGTTAAAGTTCCCCAATTGTAACACTGAAAGCACCCGTTAAAATGAATGGGTCATTGTCGGCATTAAGATCAGAAAACCAAAGTTTGTATCTGCGACACCAAGAAGATGGTTGAAAGAATTAGATTTAGAGATACAGCACTGAAACAGGCTCTTCAGCCCACCGAGTCTGTGCCGACCATTAACCACCCATTTATACTAATCCTACACTAATCCCATATTCCTACCACATCCTCACCTGTCCCTATATTCCCCTACCACCTACCTATACTAGGAGCAATTTATAATGGCCAGTTTACCTATCAATCTGCAAGTCTTTTGGCTGTGGGAGGAAACCGGAGCACCCGGAGGAAACCCACGCAGACGCAGGGAGAACTTGCAAACTCCACACAGGCAGTACCCAGAATTGAACCCGATCGCTGGAGCTGTGAGGCATGTCCTCCCACACCCATTTCCCACACTTCCACCAAGTGGACCTCAGTGGAGGCCAGTGAGCTGCCAAAATAATCCTAATGACATTGGACATTTGGACCCTCTCACAGGAACCAGATCCAAGTCCTGCCCCATTCTAACTCTAGCAGTATTATAGTCAAAGTAGAATATCTGAACTAAGGAGAATAAAAAACAGTCTCTTTCAAAACCACATTACTGACTAAATCAAAGCAATGTTCTGAGCATTCCGAAGAAGGGTCACTGACCCGAAACGTTAACTCTGCTTCTCTTTCCACAGATGCTGCCAGACCTGCTGAGTGAATCCAGCATTTCTTGTTTTTGTTTCTGAGCATTCTTGTTCAGCTTTGTCCCCCAACAGATAGCATGAGAGGAGGAGCCATGGCACATTCAAACAAAAACATCTTTGATTCACTCGGCTGTGTATATGGCTGGCAGCCACTTTCTGAACTGAACCAACAGTTTTCTAATTCCACAAATGATTGGGACTCTTTGAAGTGATTTGAAACTTGCAGAGAGATAGATCAGGATAGCTTGCGCCCACAGTTGGTGCTGCTATAAAGGTAAAAGAATCACTATGTATATGTTCATTGTACTGACACATTATCAAAACATATCTAAATATCAAGGGCTGTGAAGGTATCATCTAGCTTTTCAAGAGCTGAAAACTCACCTATGAGAAAGCTAAAATACAGAAGAAAGTATTGACTTATTGATTTATATAGCACTTTTTACAGCCTCAGGAGGTTCCAAAGCTCTTTACAGCCAATGAAATACTTTTGCAAGTGTAGTCACTGTCATAATGGAGGAAACACAGCAGCCAATTTGCAAACAGCAAGCTCCCTCAAGCAGCAGTGTGATAATGACTGGATAATCTGTGTTTTTGTGATGTTGATTGAGAGATAAATATTGGTCAGGACACCGGGGAGAAATCCCCTGCTCTTCTTCAAAATAATGCCATGGGATCTTTTACATCCACTCAACAGAGAGCAGATAGGATCTCGGTTTAACGTCTCATCTGAAAGGCAGCACTTCCAACAGTGCAGTACTCCCACAGCACAGCACTGGGAGTATCAGTCTAAATTTTTGTGCTCAAGTCTCTAGAGCAGGATTTGAATCCACAGCCTTCTAACTCAGAGGCAAGAGTGTGACCTACTGAGCCACAACTGACAGAAAGCAAAGTATCAGGGATAAGAAGGGCAGAAAGGCCCCAAGATGCAACACCAACCACTAACTGTCCAATTTCAGATAGTAACTGATGCACCATGTGGGCTGGTTGCTTGGAGACCGGGGGTCGACGGAGTGAGGTAATGCCTTGTTATCAGACAAGGGCTGGAGAACAGAGCTATGCAATGTGGGTGAAACTAGAGGGATGAGGCTACCAAAAATAAGTAGATGTCAAAACCGGTGAAGGGTTAACCGGCTGTGGTTGATGTCGCGCAGCTGCGGCGTTAGCAACAGCTGACCAACCAATCACTGTACATCGGCTAGTCAGGTCCGGCCCATCCCGAGTTGATCACCCAGGTAATAGGCACGAAACAGGGTATAAGAAAGCGTGCCCCAAAGTGCTAGCTAGCTAGCTCAGGACTAAGTAGTCTAATCAACTACTTGGAGAATTGGAAGGGGAGGATTAAAGGCCTGCTACCCGACCCGAACCCCGACAGGACCCGATGACATGTGTCGGGTTCAAGTCGGGTCGGGCCCCTCTTCCAGGTTGGCTTTCAGGCTCGGGTCAAATATGGCCGAGTCCGGGTCTGGGTCGGGCTGGGTCCGGGTAAATATTGAAATTAAAAAACTTACCTGAGCTGGGAGTCCGGGACAAAATTGAGTCTGCGCAGCGGGCGAGTGATGTCACTATGACGTCATCACGCATGCGCTGCAGCTTCGTGGAGCTTCCCAGTCGGAAGGTAAGTATGGGGATGGTCGGGTCGGGCTCGGGTCTGGTCAGGTCGAGTCAGGGTTGGGCTCATGTCGGGTCAGGCCCGGGGCGAAATTGGAGGGACTCAGGCCGGGTCGGGCTCGGGTCCGCTGTGGATCAGTTGGATTCGGGTCGGGTTCTTTTTCCCGACCTGAGCAGGCCTTTAGGGAGGACTGATCACCTGCTCAGTTCCGACTCTCGGGTGAACCAAGTAACCTAGTTTACGTGGACGTGTGAGTATAATCTCCATTGAAGATAAGATTTTGAAACGCTGAATAAACGTACTATGTGTGAACAATAATTTGGTAGTCTTGAGTTGTTGAGACCCAGAGTAAACCTCTGGACCAGTAGTGGGGATAGACTACAATTTTACAGCTTTTCAGTGGGAGAAAGCAACAGAGATACTCCTCAGGAATATGGTGTTGTGGATATCCTAATTCTCCAGCTTGAGGTTGAAGGAATTGATTGTTTGCTGAATTGTTGAAGTGGTTTGGAAAGGATATTGGGAGGCCAGCAACTACCCGGGCTTGGCTGGTTCGGAGTGTGAATTAACATGCTTTCCATTCATCTTTGAGAACTTGGTTCAAATCCAGCCCAGACAATTCAGCCGGTGGTTTACTCCCCATCCTGGCAGCAGGGGGCCTATATAATTAGGTTTGAACAGTGCAGACAGCCTGCAAGGAACAAAACACATTTCAGCATAAGTTGGCAGTGTGCTCACAGAAGTAACAAAGAGCAATGCTATGAAAAATAGGAATGCTACACTTGTATATAAGGAGATACTTTTCTGAGTTTTTAGTTAAGTATCTTGGTGAGACAATAGAAAGGAAGCTGTGTCCTGCATCCAATATCTGCTCTATCTGACATGAAAGTGTTCAATGTAGAGATTGGATTTCAAAAGCAGAATCCCCAGTCGTGATATAAAATGAGGAAACTGTAAATGAGGAATTGAGAGAAGAGACTAATGACAAAAGAGTCCAGTAAAAAATGAGGATAATAGGCTGTAAATTCTTCTGTGTGTTACATTTATCCCAAGGATAGTCATACCTGTAACATGAACTTGCCCTTGGAATAAATTTATCACACAGAGGAATTGCAGAAGAAATATGTGCTGAGAGAGACAGGGAGGGGTAGACTAATCAAGACCTGCAAAGGTAAGTCTCACTTAGGACTGAGATTGAATTTATTTAAACAAAATGATCGACTCTTATACTTCATTAAAGATCTGTCATCTCATAACTAATAAGACATGTAACTACAAGTTAGCACCATTTTCTGGTTGATTTTAAGGTGAGGACATCTCCGGTGGCCAGATCACCTTTCCGCAGCCAATGTTCCCCTCTCCATGGACTGCTCTACACTCACCAAAGAAGCTTGTTGATGGCAGTCTCTGCCAAGGCACTAACTCAATTTCCATGAATTGCAGAGCTTTGTTTGCTGGGAATGACTGTATACAAGGGGAGTTTGCCAGCAACAGGAATCTTTGAGGGCTTTGTGCCTTGACTCGGCTGAATCGTTAAGCCAACTCACTCTCCTGTCAAAGTGAGTATTGCTGTAATGGTGTTACGTTTGCCCAACTACTGCCAGAGGAGTTGGCATCACCATGGCAATGATTGATCTGCATCTTTCCCAGGCTTTCTCTCATATTTCCACAATAGTGTCCATTGTTTCTCATAAGGGCACATAATGTGTTTCCAGCTCCAGCTAGTTGGTGCAACCAGATATGAAGAAACAGGAAAAGGCATTTAATGCTGCAATAGATAAGGTGATGCAAAATACAAGAAATATCAAGGAAGCAATTATTATTCACCAACGATTGAATGTATCATCAGGCTGAATTGCACCAGCTGCCAATTCAAATTAACCAGTAGGGCAAGTGAGTTCAAGGAAATGGGACTGATACTTTGTATTGTAATAGTCAGACATTATTTTGATAATTGTGACGTTTTCTGGTCTCTCCTGCCAAGGAGGCTTTAGGTAAAGTGTAGCTGCAGTCTGCTGCTTCCGCTGCCATTCAATAAGATCATGGCTGATCGACATCTTAACTCAATCAACCTGCCTTGGCCTTTTATACCCTTGGTTAACAAAAATCTAATGATCTCAGATTTAAAGCATCAGCAGAGCATGAGGTCACACATTTTCCTTTGGCGGGCACATATGGCTGCAAGACTGAAGATGATACTTCATCCTTATGCCTTGAGGATCCTGCCTCGCCATTTGCGATGGCTCTGCCTCCCTCCTCTCTCACAATTTCTGCAGCCTCCTCCTCAGCCGGGGTCAGCACCCTGATGTCTGGGACACTGCCACCCGTTTTTGCCCCCTCCTGCTGGTTGTGGGTACATTTATCCTGCAGGAGACAGTGCAGATTTCATGACATGTCAAAAGATGCATTACACCATACATGCATCGACATCGCTCATTCTGGAATGGCTTTCACATGACACATCCAAGCACATAAAAAATGCCAAACATCACCTTTCTGCACACTCGTTTGGTGTATGGCACCAAGGCTGCTCATACATTTCACTGCATGTTTTGTTGCCCTCTATCTTAAACACACGGAGCCAGGGAGAAAAACAATGGAACAGCTTCAGTAAGACCACTTACCTTCGCCAATCTGAGCAAGTCATTGATACGCTTCCAACACTGAACCCAGGATCGTTTCGTAATCCCACAGTTCAATACCTCCTCCGCTACCTCCATTCAGGCTGCCTTTGTCAGGCAGGAGGGTCTTCCAAGTCCACCTTCCGCCTTTCCTTGAAAGCCTGGCGGAGAACCTGCAGGGAGGCATCACTGAACCATGAGCGGAGCGCTGCCTGCTGACATATTTATAGCTCTTGCTGTAGTTGGTGCTAGGGCAGAAAAATTAACTAAGGAGAAAGCAGTGAAAAATAAGTAAACTATTTAATTGCGGTATATCTGCAAACACTTAAATACCACTGAGGCTCCTGATCCTTGAAGCTTGGAACACAGAATGATTTATAGCCGGGCATTCATGGTGCTTCACAGAATGCCCGGGGTTCCACCAATGAAAGTCCATCTCCACTGCATGATCGCACGTGTCTCCCATGCCCGTCGCCACACCATTAATTTGCATGCAAAATTGCATGCGAAACAGGAAATAGAGCAGAAACGGAAGTTCTGCCAACTTCTGGTTCCACCGTCAGAAACACCGCAGGACTCATAAAGTCCCAGCCCCTTTGTGTGAAGAAGTGTTTCCTAACTTCTCTCCTGAATGGCCTGGGTTCTGATTTTAAGGTTATGCCCAAGACACCCCCACCAGCAGAAAATGTTTCTCTCTATCTATCCTATCAATTCCTTTCAAAATTCTAAAAACCCCAATTTACCCCTTAACCGTCTATATTCTAGAGAATACAAGCCTAGTTTACATAATCTCTCATCATAATCTAACTTTAGGAGCCCTGGTAACATTCTGACTCAAAAATCCATATGGAAAAATCCTAGGTGGGAGGTTCTCAGTCACAAGCTATGAACTGTTCCCAGTTACAAGCTACATACATGAAGTGTCACCTTGGGATTGATTATAACTTGGAGGTGGCAGGCCCAATGCAGGCAGCAACATGTTTGGTAACTCAGAGCATGGGGTTTGGAAAATTTTAACTATTGGGTCTCATTTGAATACCCCAAATTTGACACCCACCCAAAGCTGGAGGGAATGATGTTAATGTCGAAGTGAGGGAATGGGAAGTCATTGGGGTCCCGCTGTCAGGAATGCATGGAAATGATTGTTTGCAAGGTAAGAGAAACCTAATGTACGCTTTGGGGTAGAAGTGTCAAACTTAATTTGCATGGTGAAGCATCTGATCAGACATCCTGGAACTTGGCGTGGGCCACATTCATCAAAAGTTATTTGGACACACTGAGCTATGTGTTTCACTCAACTTTTGGACATAAAACGGACACTATCTATACTAATTTCTGGGCATGAGTTTCTGCACCTAATCTGTGTCGGCAGCAATGGGCGTTACCTTAATGCTTCTCACTATTCTAGGCATCCCTGTCAGTTGCCTGAAATTAATGTTGAATCGATTTAAATACTCAAAGAATGGTCCTGTGTCTGTTCCAGCAACCCTCTGCAAAATGCATGAAAATAAATTGCATGAGCTACTAGTTTTTCCAGTTTTACAACAGCCTAAACTGCAGTCTTTAAAGGGACCATACAGTGCTACCAAAAAAGTTTGTTGAGCAAGTTTCTGTTGCAATTCCCCTTCTGTGGAGTGTGGAGGAGCAGTGGTGGTCCCTGCCAACCCACACTCGTCTCTGTATTGGAGCCTGAGATTGTGAGCCTTGATCTCTCAAATCCATTCCTTATCCTCGCACTCTCTCCCAAGACCCCATCACTCCCAAGACTCCCAATTCCCCAATCTCTGACCCCATCCAGCCATCTCCCAACACACTCCCCCATCCCAACTCCCAATCTCTAGATGCCTAATCCCTAGTCACCCACTTCCAGCTCCGTACCTCCACACTCCGTCTCTCTCACTACATTCAGTCAGTTCTGTTTCTAAGTGAATGCCAGATGAGGGAGGAGTGGGAACATAACAGAGCAGGGGTGCATGGCTGGGGGAAGTACAGTTGTGGGTACGGTGGCGTGGGAGATCATGGCTGGGGTGACGCGTGTGGAATCGGTGGAGGCGAGGGGACATGAGTGGAGGGCATGTATGGGGGGCACAGGGTGGGGTTGGTGGATGTTAGGGCAGGTAGCAAGCAGTGGCTGAGGGTCACGGGTGTGGGGGCACAGGTGGGGTCATGGGTGGAAGAGGGCGTTGCTGCAGCACAAAATATAAAAAAGCATAAACTTACCTTGACCTCTTCTGGCCACTCTATGGACCCTTGCCATGGTTGAGTTGTTGGAATTGACATCATGAATGTGCCTTGAATGGAGATTATGTCATCATGCTATGACTTTAAGATTTACATTAGGCCCCCGTCTGCCTGCAGCCTGGGGCAACTTCAAAGTCAGTGAAGATAAAATGTATCTGGTTGAGAAGGGTATGGCCTCAGATTAGTAAAGGAACTCAAATGATTTCAACCCTTCCTTTCCCTTCCGTTCTTTTATCAGAACTCTTCTCTCCATCACTGCAAGTAGGATCCTTACAGTGGTCAGCCAAAGAGTCTTGGTTAGATTTGAGCCTGGGTCCCAGTGATGAAAGGCCAGTGTCTACCTCACTGCATCAACCAGTAGACATTAGGTGAAGCAACCTCCCAGTCTCCCTGACCTGCCCTCCATTGTTTATGCTGAGAAGTTGCTTCACTGAATACCTGCCAAGAACAGGCCTGACTAAGATTGTGAAACATCTAAATGAGGATTTATAGCATCAGAAAGCACATCTGCTTCTGAACCAACACATTGGAGCATGATATAGAATTTACAGCACAGAAACAGGCCATTTGGCCCAACTGGTCCATGCTGGTGTTTCTACCTGACACAAACCCCCTCCCACCCCTTTTCATTTTACCCTATCAGCATATGCTTCTATTCCTCTCTCCCTCACGTGTTTATCTAGCTTCCCCTTAAATACATCAATACTAGTCACCTCAACTAGTCCCTGTGGTAGTGAGTTCCACCTTCTTACCCCACTCTGCGTAAAGAAGTTTCTCTTGAATTCCCCATTGGATTTTTTTAGCGACTATCTTCTTTTTATGGCCCCTAGTTCTGGTCTCCCTCACAAGTGTCCCTCTGCATCTACTCTATCAAATCCCTATCAGGTCATCCTCAGTCCTTGCCTTCAGAGGACATTCAAAAATAAATAACCAAGTGGCTAATGAACAATATATAAAAAGCACTAATTGAAATTTCAAAGTAAATGCACTATGGAAAGTGGTATAACTCATAGTACATCATTTATTTAGCTCCCTACCCAGACAGATATCGCATGAACAAGCCCTTGGCATTTTATTTTATTGCATTGTTTGAACATGCATCTTAGTTGAAGCATCATTTCACCCAAACTGAAATTAAACTCTGCTTTATTCCCCACCCCTGGCTTATTTCCCAAGCTATTCTTCTCGGACTATTTCAACAATGTATTTATGTCACTATCACCTTAGGAGTGGGTGGGGAAGAAATCAAAAATAGCCAAGAATGAGAAAACAACACACCCAAAATTTATTCATGAGGCAGAAGTGGGTCTGAGCTGAGACTCTCAGAGAGGATTCATCCATCCGAGACTTATGGCCTCCTTTGTATTTAATTATGCTGCAAAAAAACAATTTAGACTCTTGTAGGCAAAACTGGAAAGACTGAAATTTCACCTAAAGGAATTATTTGCATTTATACAGAATCTAATCATGTCTCTCAGAAATCTCCTTTAGTGCTTTCCATAAGTTATGTTAAAGTCACAGTTGTTATGTTAGCAAATACTGCATCCACTTCACGTGCATCAGGATCCCGTGCGCTGCCATCTGAGCTGATCAAAACCAGTTTTCATGCGCTTGTTAACAGTGCGACAAATAGTGACAGCCACAGTCTAATTCACTCTTAATAAATGCTGATCCTGAAGCCACATTCTGCAATGTGTGGCATTCCTCACCGTCCATTTCACTGCAGCATAAAGGAAATCAAAAACTGGAGTAGAAAGCTGCTATTGAAATTATGTGAAGACACCCTGAATCAATCGTATGGTTACATCTGATACGTTTAATCCAGTGCCCTCCATCCCCCAACTGACAGAAGCAGCAGAAATAGGTCTTTGTTTTGGTTCTGTATTACAATACCGGTTTGGCACCCTGTAGTTTGCCAGCTCAATGTAATTGACATCAAGGTCTTAAAATCACTCCCACACCTCCACCCACAATCGCCACTGAGAAAATTAACTCAATATTTTCCAACCAATCACGCCTTGCCCATCCTATCACTTTTCCATCTTGCCTGGTCTCGGTTGCTGGTTTACAAGTCGCCTTGATGATGAATGGTGTCAGGCAAACCCCCCCATCTACCAAGACTGAGGCACCCATTATTTCACCACATGAACATTAAAACTTAACATTGCAAGCCCCTGACTGGAAGGACATTTGTGTAGTACTAGCAATGTTGGAAGAATGGGGACCCAGTTGCTTCCCCAATACACAGAAGTGGTCAGACAAGTTTTAATCACATGACTAACTGGCTGTTGCAGAGAATTTGAACTTCCAACAAAGGATTTGAGGAGACAAAGCCATGTGCTCATGGAGTAAAGATCTCTCCTGGAACTGAAGCAAGAAGACCTCTCTCCTGCCTGCTTCCATCTCCTTGCCACAGAACTGAATATTGTGAAAACACGTGAAACTCAAAGAGAGAAAGGTTTCCTACATGAACAAGGTTTTAAGAAGACTACTGGGCCCCAACGAAAAGCAGGACCAGTTACAAAAGGACTACAATGAGCTCAAAGCATCGCAACAAGATATTGCCTCAAACCCCTCTCTACGATATTTTCCTCTATTCTTTTCTGTCCCTATCTGCATGTGATATCACATGTGCTTGCTAGCATGGGCACATCGTATATGCATAGGCATGAACCGTATTAGTGTTAAAGATTAAGTTTTAATAAAATTTCATCTTTCTTCTTTAAACCTGAGAAAAGCCTGTGTGAATTGGTTTCTTTGTCTTATAATTGGAGAACTGTGAACAAGGATTCACAAAAAGGGGAGCTCAAAACACAGTGTGTTTAAAATTAAACCCTGTTACAATAAGACCTGGTGACGATAGTAACAGACCGCTGGACACCTTTCACACCTGGCCGTAACAATGGGAAGACATGAACTGACGGGAACTAATAGGGCATGTGCAAGGGATGGTTGGTTGTTTGCAGGACAGTTTTGTGTCAGTGCCGTTTTTGGGCGAGGGACAGAAAGACTGTCCATTGTATGTGCTTGAGACATTGGACCACTGGTGCACTCTGAGGGAACCTTGCATCAACAAGGCCATCCCTGGGCAGTTGGTGCTGATCGCCCTCATCACCTGCCTCCTCCTCATACGTCTCCTCCTCCTCGGAATTGTCCAATGAACTCTGAGCTCCACGTCTTGTTCCTTCTGCAGGTCCAAACCTCGCTGCTGTGCAATGTTGTGCACATGACCATTCTGGAGACTGTAGTACATGAACCTGAAAGGCTTAACCCCTCCCACTGCAGTGATGATGATGTCATCGTCACATGGTAGTGGGCTTTGGAAGAAGAGAGTAGCAACACGAAGGATGTGAGCTAGAAAGTTTTGTGGAGAGTGTAAATAGAGATGTGCAAATAATAAAAGAGTTATTAGTTGACCTTATCCAGACCGTGAGACTTTATCAACAATGCCATAGCTATGCTACAACTATAACAACAAAGCACACTATGGTGATACCGGTTAAAACAACCAGAAAGTACTGAAAACACCTTACCTCATAAAGCCGTGCCAAGACAACAGCTGATCTCGTCGGGAGACTGCAAAGAGCTCCAGAGCTGCTCCGTAACCAAATAAGACGTGGACAATCGGTGAGTCAGTCGTGCAGGCATTCAGACATCCAAAGATTCCTTGGAATGGTGAATCAATTAGTCAAATTTCTACCTCATTTAGCACAGGTAATAGAACCACGAAGACAACTTCTCAAAAAAGATCAAGCATGGTGTTAGAGTTCACAGCAAGAACAAGCATTCTGGAAGGTTAAAGAAAAGCTCATAAGGCCAGATATCTTGGTACACTATAACCCTACACTGCCAACAACAATAGCTGCAGCCCCCTCCTCCACTGGGTTAGGGGCAGTTCTGTTCCAGGAGAAATCTGATGGTTCTCGCAGACCAATATATTACGCATCTAGAGCTTTGTCCATGACAAAGACCAGGTATGTGGTAATTGAAAAAGAAGCACTTGCCGTCACATGGGCATGTGAGAAGTTTTCTGATTACATTGTTGGATTGAGAGTCGTCATCGAGACAAACTAGAAACCTTTGGAAATCTTTATTGGATGAGAAGGAGATTGCAAAAATGCCTCCAAGTATCCAAAGATTTTGTTTAAAATTGATGAGATAGACATACGAGACCATATATGTCCAGGGA
Source organism: Heterodontus francisci (assembly GCF_036365525.1). Classification (NCBI taxonomy): domain Eukaryota; kingdom Metazoa; phylum Chordata; class Chondrichthyes; order Heterodontiformes; family Heterodontidae; genus Heterodontus; species Heterodontus francisci. The sequence continues at coordinate 110,705,304 of NC_090377.1, forward strand.
AAGATGCAAGCATCCGCTACTGCATTATCAAGGGCGATGGTAGACCATCCGACACAACAAGAAGTGAATTTTATGGACGAGATAGTGTCATATTCGCACTATACTGCATGACAATGGCCAGCAAGCATATAGAAACCACAAGAAATTCATCATGCCCAAAAAAGCGATGAAAAATGTATTTGTATAAATATTGCACACGAGGGTGGCCACAAGAATGTCCTAGTGGGAAGACAATGAAAATTTCCTCTAAATATAGAAAATACTTCACAAGCATCAATGATTTGCTTGTTTATAATGACAGACTAGTCATTCCCAGTTCACTTAGATAGTATATCTTGGAATGTCTACATCAAAGCCACATGGGAATAACAAAATGCAGAGAAAAGGTACAATCATCATGAGGTGGCCAGGAATATCCAAAGACATTGAAAACATGATCCAGAGCCTTCTGATCTATGCAATACAAAGACCAGAACAGCGTGAACCTCTGATAATTACGTAATTTCCAACCAGACCATGGGAATGCCTAGTTCTGGATTTATTCATGTTCAATGGAAAGTCCTACATAACCATCATTGATTATTTCTCAAGATGGATAGAAGTGAGAAGGCAGTATTCAACAACAACAGAAGCAGTTATATGAGTTCTACAAGACATCTTTGCGACCCTGACAAAGTAGTGTCAGACAATGGACCACAGTTTGTCAATGAATATTTCACACAGTTTGCAACAAGAATGGGATTTCAACATCTCACAAGTTGACCACGTTCTCCACAGTTCATCCGGCCCTCTCTGCTGTTTCCCTTTCTACTGAACCCCTCTCTAGTTCTTCCCTCTCTGCAGTCTCCTCTACTGTACCCCTTTCCGCTGCCCCCCTCTCTGCTGTCCAGCTGCAGGTCTCTGAGCACCAAGCCTCTGCTGCTGGTGCTGCTGGTCATATTGCTGCTTGTCTGAGGCAACCAAGCAATCACCCATTCCCATGTGATTCAGAAAACTTGCTAAGTGCAGAAAGTAAACTCGCAACAAAAACACTGTGAATAAACCCTTTCCAGCTCATAGATTAAAAAAGCACTGAGGATGTATTGCAGCATTTCCCTGAGTTTGATTCAGACCCTCAGCTGCTGCTGTGTTCTCACCTTGCTTTCATTGGTGAATTTCAGGAAGCCCGGGAAACCTACGGTTATGACGGTAAATGTAAAAGTGAGTTGGAATGATATTCCAACTAAGTGATTAGGTTAATAAGCAACTCGCCTCTCCTGAGGGGGTTGTGTGCATGCAGCCTACCAAACTCAAGTTAAACACGGAAGTAAGAATGTAAAGTGCTGGAAATACTTAGCAGGCCTGGCAGCATCTGTGGAACGAGAAACAGAGTTAACATTTCAGGTGTGTGACCTTTCTTCAAGTCTGAAATGTTAACTCTGTTTCTCTCCCCACGGTTGCTGCCTGACTTGCTGAGTATTTCCAGCATTTTCTGTTCATATTTCAGATTTTCAGCATCTGCATTATTTTGCTTTTGTGTTAGCATTAAACACGGAGAATTTCAGGTTGGAGCCAGCTTCATATTTTTGATACTTTAACCCCCCCCACTGACACATTCCCCCAGGTTAATATCAGCCCCTGTAAGTGCCAATGTTTCATATTGGTTTGGATATGTAATTTAGAGACATTCCCTTAACTATCAACAATATTGTGTTAGTTCACAACTGGTTTGGGACAGATGGCTCCAGTCAGAATGTTGTAAATAGAGATCCGAGGTTGATCAGGCTGCTGGAAATAATCTTTTTGCGCCAGAATCAAATGTTTCCTTTTTGTCCCATCTTGGATTGCAAAGAATCCTAAACCAAGTTCAAAATAAGACCTTTCATGACACACGGGGCATCATTGTACTACACATTTCAGCAACAATGGCAAAAGAGTTTCCGATCAACTTTACCAAGATATCAATCTATCTTTAAAGCCTTTATGAAACCTGTAAATGGGCACAAGGCCATGAGATCTGGCTTCTTCTTTGTGTCAAGTAAAGCCTCTGGTAAGTTGATTATTTGCTACAAGGCATTTAAAAACCACCTAGGTGGCTTCTTGAATGGGAGCTGGCTGAAACATTGGCTGTTCGAACACTCCTCCTTTATATCTGACAGAAAGCCGCTATTGTGTTTTAGTGATAATTGCTAACAGCCCTCCCTGGGTCTTTTTCAACGGGCTGATAACAATGCAGGGTGTCCCACAACCATACTCCCTCAACCAATAATCTCACCATATTTTGGGACTATTTTCATTAGTTGCTTTTTAATTTAGAAAGCAGCAGCGGGAAAGAACAGAGAAATTAGAAGCCCTGTTAGAAGGAGCTACAGTGCACTCCCTGTTTGAACTGGATTTGAGAAAGAACAGGCCTTAAGCTATCGCCAGTTGCAGTCCACCTTTGAATATTTCCAGAGGAAAGAGTTACAATGACCAGATCGGTAGCTATTTATAAATCAGCTTCAGAGTAAAAATCAGCGGCGTGCATTTCCCTCCTCTCCCTAGCTAAGGGTCATCATGGGAATTCATCCCACCACACGGACCCCGCTATGGCCTGCAACCATTTTCCCAGGTCTAGGTTCATTTGATATGCAGGGTGGGATCCCACTGCCATGGGCTGCGTGGCAGGGGGAGGGTGGAGCATGATGCTGCACCGTCTTGAAGAGAAGGGACCCCACTTAAAGAGGGCAGAAGCACCCCAAAGACTTGGGGAAACTATCAACAAAGGCCTTAGACTGGACCAAAGCCTTCAAAGGATTAGTGTTTGAAGTCTCTTTGGAGAGGGTGATGGCGACTCAGGGGTCTCAGTTGAATAAATGAACTAGGGAGCTTTCTGCCACTACTACCATCTCGTTCCTACTGGCCCTTGGGATTGTCACTGGTAAAAGGCTGGGAAATTGGATAGGTTGCTGGAGCCTGCCCCCCATTCCCCATTTACATTCAACAAGACTGGCCAGCATCCTACCCTGCTGGAGCAGTGGTGGGGGGAGGGGGAATATCTAGGTTGGGGCAGTACTACACCGTCCAATTTGGGGGCAGGGTGGTTGGCGTATAGAGGGGGAAAGTCCAGCCCAGTAAACCTCTTCATTGTATAAATTCTTATACGATGTTTACACAAACCAACTGCATTAAATATTACTCAGCAGGGAGTCCTAATTTAATGAGACATTCAGTTGCAAATTCTGGACCCTTGCAGACCTCACATAAACAAACATAATCCAAAACAGTACACAGCAAAAGCCTCATTAAATTACAATTCAATGTTAATATTGCAACTGTTTTGTGTATTCTAAAATTAACCCTGCTAAATTACAAAAAAATCTTTGATGACCATAATCACATTGTACCCAGGTTTAACTAAAGTTAATTTTCAGTAATGAAAAGCACCATCTGCCACATCTAAATATTTGTTGCAGGTTTTCAACTCCATCACCAAATTTTAAGTACAGAACCTGCTGGTTTGCTACTCCCCTCTGCCTGCTGCAATGCTCCCTCTCTCGAATGCTGCACTACTCCCTCTCTCCAAAGCTGCTCTGCTCCCACTGCCTAATGCTGCACTGCTCCCTGTCTCTAATGCTGCACTGCTCCCTGTCTCTAATGCTGCACTGCGCCCTCTCTCTAATGCTGCACTGCTCCCTGTCTCTAATGCTGCACTGCTCCCTGTCTCTAATGCTGCACTGCTCCCTCTCTCTAATGCTGCGATGCTCCCTCTCTTTAATGCTACTCTGCTCCCTCTAATGCTGCTCTGCTCCCTCTCTAATACTGCACTGCTCGCTCTCTCTAATGCTGCTCTGCTCCCTCTCTCTAATGCTGCTCTGCTCGCTCTCTCTAATGCTGCTCAGCTCCCTCTCTCTAATACTGCTCTGCTCCCTCTCTCTAATGCTGCTCTGCTGCCTCTCTCTAATACTGCTCTGCTCCCTCTCTCTAATGCTGCTCTGCTCCCTCTCTGTAATGCTGCTCTGCTCCCTCTCTCGAATACTGCACTGCTCCCTCTCTCTAATGCTGCTCTGCTCCCTCTCTCGAATGCTGCTCTGCTCCCTCGTTCTAATGCTGCACTGCTCCCGCTCTCTAAGACTGCTCTGCTCCCTCTCACTAATGCTGCTCTGCTCCCTCTCTCTAATGCTGCTCTGCTCTCTCTCTAATGCTGCTCTGCTCCCTCTCTCTCATGCTGCTTTGTTCTCTCTCTCTAATACTGCTCTGCTTTCTCCCCAATGCAGCTCTGCTCCCTCTCTCGAATGCTGCTTTGTTCTCTCTCTCTAATACTGCTCTGCTTTCTCTCCAACGCTGCTATGCTCCCTCTCTCTCATACTGCTCTGCTCCCTCTCTCTAATGCTGCTTTGTTCCCTCTCTCTAATACTGCTCTGCTTTCTCTCCAATGTTGCTCTGCTCGCTCTCTCTAATGCCGCTTTGTTCTCTCTCTCTAATACTGCTCTGCTTTCTCTCCAATGCTGCTATGCTCCCTCTCTCTAATACTGCTCTGCTCCCTCTCTCTAATACTGCTCTGCTCCCTCTCTGTAATACTGCTCTGTTTTCTCTCCAATGCTGCTCTGCTCCCTCTCTCTGATGCTGCTTTGTTCTCTCTCTCTAATACTGCTCTGCTTTCTCTACAATGCTGCTCTGCTCCCTCTCTCCAATGCTGCTCTGCTCCCTCTCTCTAATACTGCTCTGCTCCCTCTCTCTAATGATGCCCTGCTCACTCTCTCTAATGCTGCTCGGCTCCCTCTCTCTAATACTGCTCTGCTCCCTCTCTCTAATACTGCTCTGCTTTCTCTCCAATGCTGCTCTGCTCTCTCTCTCTAATGCTGCTTTGTTCTCTCTCTCGAATACTGCTCTGCTCTCTCTCTGATGCTGCTCTGCCCGCTCTCTCTGATGCTGCTTTGTTCTCACTCTCTAATGCTGCTTTGTTGTCTCTCTCTAATACTGCTCTGCTCTCTCTCTAATGCTGCTCTGCTCCCTCTCACTAATGCTGCTCTGCTCTCTCTCTCTAATGCTGCTTTGTTCTCTCTCTCTAATACTGCTCTGCTCCCTCTCTAATGCTGCTCTGCTCCCTCTCTCTGATGCTGCTTTGTTCTCTCTCTCTAATACTGCTCTGCTCTCTCTCTCTAATGCTGCTCTGCTCCCTCTCACTAATGCTGCTTTGTTCTCTCTCTCTAATGCTGCTCTGCTCCCTCTCTCTAATGCTGCTTTGTTCTCTCTCTCTAATACTGCTCTGCTTTCTCTCCAATGCTGCTCTGCTCCCTCTCACTAATACTGCTCTGCTATCTCTCTCTAATGCTGCTCTGCTCCCTCTCTCTGATGCTGCTTTGTTCTCTCTCTCTAATGCTGCTCTGCTCCCTCTCTCTGTTGCTGCTTTGTTCTCTCTCTCCAATACTGCTCTGCTCTCTCTCCAATGCTGCTCTGCTCCCTCTCTAATACTTCTCTGCTCTCTCTCTCTAATGCTGCTTTGTTCTCTCTCGCTAATACTGCTCTGCACTCTCTCTAATGCTGCTCTGCTCCCTCTCTCTAATGCTGCTTTGTTCTCTCTCTCTAATGCTGCTCTGCTCTCTCTCTCTAATGCTGCTTTGTTCTCTCTCTCTCATCCTGCTCTGCTTTCTCTCCAATGCTGCTCTGCTCCCTCTCTCTAATACTGCTCTGCTCTCTCTCTCTAATGCTGCTCTGCTCCCTCTCCCTGATGCTGCTTTGTTCTCTCTCTCTAATGCTGCTCTGCTCCCTCTCTCTGATGCTGCTTTGTTCTCTCTCTCCAATACTGCTCTGCTTTCTCTCCAATGCTGCTCTGCTCCCTCTCTCTAATACTGCTCTGCTTTCTCTCTCTAAAGCTGCTCTGCTCTCTCTCTGTAATGCTGCTGTGCTCCCTCTCTCTAATGCTGCTTTGTTCTCTCTCTCTAATGCTGCTCTGCTCCCTCTCTCTAAAGCTGCTTTGTTCCCTCTCTCTAATACTGCTCTGCTTTCTCTCCAATGCTGCTCTGCTCCCTCTCTCTGATGCTGCTTTGTTCTCTCTCTCTAATGCTGCTCTGCTCCCTCTCTCTAATGCTGCTCTGCTCCCTCTCTCTAATACTGCTCTGCTCTCTCTCTCTAATGCAGCTCTGCTCCCACTCTCTCTTGCTGCTTTGTTCTCTCTCTCTAATGCTGCTCTGCTCCCTCTCTCTGATGCTGCTTTGTTCTCACGCTCTAATACTGCTCTGCTTTCCCTCCAATGCTGCTCTGCTCCCTCTCTCTAATACTGCTCTGCTCTCTCTCTCTAAAGCTGCTCTGCTCTCTCTCTAATGCTGCTCTGCTCCCTCTCTCTGATGCTGCTCTGCTCCCTCTCTCTAATACTGCTCTGCTCCCTCTCTCTGATGCTGCTCTGCTCCCTCTCTCTAAAGCTGCTCTGCTCCCTCTCTTTGATGCTGCTCTGCTCCCTCTCTCTAATGCTGCTCTGCTCCCTCTCTCTAATGCTGCTCTGCTCCCTCTCTCTAATACTGCTCTGCTCTCTCTCTCTGATGCTGCTCTGCTCCCACTCTCTAAAGCTGCTCTGCTCCCTCTATCTAATGCTGCTCTGCTCCCTCTCTCTAATGCTGCTTTGTTCCCTCCCTCTAATACTGCTCTGCATTCTCTCCAATGCTGCTCTGCTCCCTCTCTCTAATGCTGCTTTGTACCCTCTCTCTAATGCTGCTTTGTTCTCTCTCTCCAATGCTGCTCTGCTCCCTCTCTCTAAAGCTGCTCTGCTCCCTCTATCTAATGCTGCTCTGCTCCCTCTCTCTAATGCTGCTTTGTTCCCTCTCTCTAATACTGCTCTGCATTCTCTCCAATGCTGCTCTGCTCCCTCTCTCTAATGCTGCTCTGTTCCCTCTCTCTAATGCTGCTTTGTTCTCTCTCTCCAATGCTGCTCTGCTCCCTCTCTCTAATGCTGCTTTGTTCTCCCTCTCTAATACTGCTCTTTCTCTCTAATGCTGCTCTGCTCCCTCTCTCTAATGCTGCTTTGTTCTCTCTCTCCAATACTGCTCTGCTTTCTCTCCAATGCTGCTCTGCTCCCTCTCTCTAATACTGCTCTGCTTTCTCTCTCTAAAGCTGCTCTGCTCTCTCTCTAATGCTGCTGTGCTCCCTCTCTCTAATGCTGCTTTGTTCTCTCTCTCGAATGCTGCTCTGCTCCCTCTCTCTGAAGCTGCTTTGTTCTCTCTCTCTAATACTGCTCTGCTTTCTCTCCAATGCTGCTCTGCTCCCTCTCTCTGATGCTGCTTTGTTCTCTCTCTCTAATGTTGCTCTGCTCCCTCTCTCTAATGCTGCTCTGCTCCCTCTTTCTAATGCTGCTTTGTTCCCTCTCTCTAATGCTGCTCTGCTCCCTCTCTCTAATGCTGCTCTGCTCCCTCTCTCTAAAGATGCTCCGCTCCCCTCTCTCTAATGCTGCTCTGCTCCCTCTCTCTCATGCTGCTCTGCTCCCTCTCTCTAATGCTGCTTTGTTCTCTCTCTCCAATACTGCTCTGCTTTCTCTCCAATGCTGCTCTGCTCCCTCTCTCTAATACTGCTCTGCTTTCTCTCTCTAAAGCTGCTCTGCTCTCTCTCTAATGCTGCTGTGCTCCCTCTCTCTAATGCTGCTTTGTTCTCTCTCTCTCTAATGCTGCTCTGCTCCCTCTCTCTAAAGCTGCTTTGTTCTCTCTCTCTAATACTGCTCTGCTTTCTCTCCAATGCTGCTCTGCTCCCTCTCTCTGATGCTGCTTTGTTCTCTCTCTCTAATGCTGCTCTGCTCCCTCTCTCTAATGCTGCTCTGCTCCCTCTCTCTAATACTGCTCTGCTCTCTCTCTCTAATGCAGCTCTGCTCCCACTCTCTCATGCTGCTTTGTTCTCTCTCTCTAATGCTGCTCTGCTCCCTCTCTCTGATGCTGCTTTGTTCTCACGCTCTAATACTGCTCTGCTTTCTCTCCAATGCTGCTCTGCTCCCTCTCTCTAATACCGCTCTGCTCTCTCTCTCTAAAGCTGCTCTGCTCTCTCTCTGATGCTGCTCTGCTCCCTCTCTCTAAAGCTGCTCTGCTCCCTCTCTTTGATGCTGCTCTGCTCCCTCTCTCTGATGCTGCTCTGCTCCCTCTCTCTAAAGCTGCTCTGCTCCCTCTCTTTGATGCTGCTCTGCTCCCTCTCTCTAATGCTGCTCTGCTCCCTCTCTCTAATGCTGCTCTGCTCCCTCTCTCTAATACTGCTCTGCTCTCTCTCTCTGATGCTGCTCTGCTCCCTCTCTCTAAAGCTGCTCTGCTCCCTCTATCTAATGCTGCTCTGCTCCCTCTCTCTAATGCTGCTTTGTTCTCTCTCGCTAATACTGCTCTGCTCTCTCTCTAATGCTGCTCTGTTCCCTCTCTCTAATGCTGCTTTGTTCTCTCTCTCCAATGCTGCTCTGCTCCCTCTCTCTAATGCTGCTTTGTTCTCTCTCTCTAATACTGCTCTTTCTCTCTAATGCTGCTCTGCTCCCTCTCTCTAATGCTGCTTTGTTCTCTCTCTCCAATACTGCTCTGCTTTCTCTCCAATGCTGCTCTGCTCCCTCTCTCTAATACTGCTCTGCTTTCTCTCTCTAAAGCTGCTCTGCTCTCTCTCTAATGCTGCTGTGCTCCCTCTCTCTAATGCTGCTTTGTTCTCTCTCTCTAAAGCTGCTCTGCTCTCTCTCTGTAATGCTGCTGTGCTCCCTCTCTCTAATGCTGCTTTGTTCTCTCTCTCTAATGCTGCTCTGCTCCCTCTCTATAAAGCTGCTTTGTTCTCTCTCTCTGATACTGCTCTGCTTTCTCTCCAATGCTGCTCTGCTCCCTCTCTCTGATGCTGCTTTGTTCTCTCTCTCTAATGCTGCTCTGCTCCCTCTCTCTAATGCTGCTCTGCTCCCTCTCTCTAATACTGCTCTGCTCTCTCTCTCTAATGCAGCTCTGCTCCCACTCTCTCATGCTGCTTTGTTCTCTCTCTCTAATGCTGCTCTGCTCCCTCTCTCTGATGCTGCTTTGTTCTCACACTCTAATACTGCTCTGCTTTACCTCCAATGCTGCTCTGCTCCCTCTCTCTAATACTGCTCTGCTCTCTCTCTCTAAAGCTGCTCTGCTCTCTCTCTAATGCTGCTCTGCTCCCTCTCTCTGATGCTGCTCTGCTCCCTCTCTCTAATACTGCTCTGCTCCCTCTCTCTGATGCTGCTCTGCTCCCTCTCTCTAAAGATGCTCTGCTCCCTCTCTTCGATGCTGCTCTGCTCCCTCTCTCTAATGCTGCTCTGCTCCCTCTCTCTAATACTGCTCTGCTCTCTCTCTCTGATGCTGCTCTGCTCCCTCTCTCTAAAGCTGCTCTGCTCCCTCTCTCTAAAGCTGCTCTGCTCCCTCTCTCTAATGCTGCTTTGTTCCCTCTCTCTAATACTGCTCTGCTTTCTCTCCAATGCTGCTCTGCTCCCTCTCTCTAAAGCTGCTCTGCTCCCTCTCTCTAAAGCTGCTCTGCTCCCTCTCTCTAATGCTGCTTTGTTCTCTCTCTCTAATACTACTCTGCTTTCTCTCTAATGCTGCTCTGCTCCCTCTCTGTAATACTGCTCTGCTCCCTCTCTCTAATACTGCTCTGCTTTCTCTCCAATGCTGCTCTGCTCCCTCTCTCTAATACCGCTCTGCTCTCTCTCTCTAAAGCTGCTCTGCTCTCTCTCTAATGCTGCACTGCTCCCTCTCTCTGATGCTGCTCTGCTCCCTCTCTGTAATACTGCTCTGCTCCCTCTCTCTGATGCTGCTCTGCTCCCTCTCTCTAAAGCTGCTCTGCTCCCTCTCTTTGATGCTGCTCTGCTCCCTCTCTCTAATGCTGCTCTGCTCCCTCTCTCTAATGCTGCTCTGCTCCCTCTCTCTAATACTGCTCTGCTCTCTCTCTCTGATGCTGCTCTGCTCCCTCTCTCTAAAGCTGCTCTGCTCCCTCTGTCTAATGCTGCTCTGCTCCCTCTCTCTAATGCTGCTTTGTTCTCTCTCGCTAATACTGCTCTGCTCTCTCTCTAATGCTGCTCTGTTCCCTCTCTCTAATGCTGCTTTGTTCTCTCTCTCCAATGCTGCTCTGCTCCCTCTCTCTAATGCTGCTTTGTTCTCTCTCTCTAATACTGCTCTTTCTCTCTAATGCTGCTCTGCTCCCTCTCTCTAATGCTGCTGTGCTCCCTCTCTCTAATGCTGCTTTGTTCTCTCTCTCTAAAGCTGCTCTGCTCTCTCTCTGTAATGCTGCTGTGCTCCCTCTCTCTAATGCTGCTTTGTTCTCTCTCTCTAATGCTGCTCTGCTCCCTCTCTCTAAAGCTGCTTTGTTCTCTCTCTCTGATACTGCTCTGCTTTCTCTCCAATGCTGCTCTGCTCCCTCTCTCTGATGCTGCTTTGTTCTCTCTCTCTAATGCTGCTATGCTCCCTCTCTCTAATGCTGCTCTGCTCCCTCTCTCTAATACTGCTCTGCTCTCTCTCTCTAATGCAGCTCTGCTCCCACTCTCTCATGCTGCTTTGTTCTCTCTCTCTAATGCTGCTCTGCTCCCTCTCTCTGATGCTGCTTTGTTCTCACACTAATACTGCTCTGCTTTACCTCCAATGCTGCTCTGCTCCCTCTCTCTAATACTGCTCTGCTCTCTCTCTCTAAAGCTGCTCTGCTCTCTCTCTAATGCTGCTCTGCTCCCTCTCTCTGATGCTGCTCTGCTCCCTCTCTCTAATACTGCTCTGCTCCCTCTCTCTGATGCTGCTCTGCTCCCTCTCTCTAAAGATGCTCTGCTCCCTCTCTTCGATGCTGCTCTGCTCCCTCTCTCTAATGCTGCTCTGCTCCCTCTCTCTAATGCTGCTCTGCTCCCTCTCTCTAATACTGCTCTGCTCTCTCTCTCTGATGCTGCTCTGCTCCCTCTCTCTAAAGCTGCTCTGCTCCCTCTCTCTAAAGCTGCTCTGCTCCCTCTCTCTAATGCTGCTTTGTTCCCTCTCTCTAATACTGCTCTGCTTTCTCTCCAATGCTGCTCTGCTCCCTCTCTCTAAAGCTGCTCTGCTCCCTCTCTCTAAAGCTGCTCTGCTCCCTCTCTCTAATGCTGCTTTGTTCTCTCTCTCTAATACTACTCTGCTTTCTCTCTAATGCTGCTCTGCTCCCTCTCTGTAATACTGCTCTGCTCCCTCTCTCTAATACTGCTCTGCTTTCTCTCCAATGCTGCTCTGCTCCCTCTCTCTAATACTACTCTGCTTTCTCTCCAATGCTGCTATGCTCCCTCTCTCTAATACTGCTCTGCTCCCTCTCTCTAATACTGCTCTGCTTTCTCTCGAATACTGCTGTGCTCCCTCTCTCTAATGCTGCCCTGCTCCCTCTCTCTAATGCTGCTTTGTTCTCTCTCTCTAATACTGCTCTGCTTTCTCTCCAATGCTGCTCTGCTCCCTCTCTCTAATGCTGCTCTGCTCCCTCTCTCTAATACTGCTCTGCTCCCTTGCTCTAATACTGCACTGCTCCCTCTCTCTAATACTGCTCTGCTTTCTCTCCAATACTGCTGTGCTCCCTCTCTCTAATGCTGCCCTGCTCCCTCTCTCTGACGCTGCTTTGTTCTCTCTCTCTAATACTGCTCTGCTTTCTCTCTAATGCTGCCCTGCTCCCTCTCTCTGATGCTGCTTTGTTCTCTCTATCTAATACTGCTCTGCTTTCTCTCCAATGCTGCTCTGCTCCCTCTCTCTAATGCTGCTCTGCTCCCTCTCTCTAATACTGCTCTGCTCCCTTGCTCTAATACTGCCCTTCTCCCTCTCTCTAATGCTGCTCTGCTCCCTCTCTCTAATACTGCTCTGCTCCCTCTCTCTTTTCTGCTCTGCTCCCTCTCTCTAATGCTGCTCTGCACCCTATCCCTAATACTGCTCTGCTTTCTCTCCAATGCTGCTCTGCTCTCTCTCTCTTTAATGCTGCTTTGTTCTCTCTCTCTAATACTGCTCTGCTCTCTCTCTCTCTAATGCTGCTCTGCTCCCTCTCTCTGATGCTGCTTTGTTCTCTCTCTCTAATACTGCTCTGCTCCCTCTCTCTAAAGCTGCTCTGCTCCCTCTCTCTGATGCTGCTTTGTTCTCTCTCTCTAATACTGCTCTGCTCCCTCTCTCTAAAGCTGCTCTGCTCCCTCTCTCTAAAGCTGCTCTGCTCCCTCTCTCTAAAGCTGCTCCGCTCCCTCTCTCTAAAGCTGCTTTGCTCTCTCTCTCTAATGCTGCTTTGCTCCCTCTCTCTAAAGCTGCTCTGCTCCCTCTTTCTAATGCTGCTCCGTTCCCTCTCTCTAATGCTGCTCTGCTCCCTCTCTCTAAAGCTGCTCCGCTCCCCTCTCTCCAATGCTGCTCTGCTCCCTCTCTCTAATATTACTCTGCTTTCTCTCCAATGCTGCTATGCTCCCTCTCTCTAATACTGCTCTGCTCCCTCTCTCTAATACTGCTCTGCTTTCTCTCGAATACTGCTGTGCTCCCTCTCTCTAATGCTGCCCTGCTCCCTCTCTCTAATGCTGCTTTGTTCTCTCTCTCTAATACTGCTCTGCTTTCTCTCCAATGCTGCTCTGCTCCCTCTCTCTAATGCTGCTCTTCTCCCTCTCTCTAATACTGCTCTGCTCCCTTGCTCTAATACTGCCCTGCTCCCTCTCTCTAATACTGCTCTGCTTTCTCTCCAATACTGCTGTGCTCCCTCTCTCTAATGCTGCCCTGCTCCCTCTCTCTGATGCTGCTTTGTTCTCTCTCTCTAATACTGCTCTGCTTTCTCTCTAATGCTGCCCTGCTCCCTCTCTCTGATGCTGCTTTGTTCTCTCTATCTAATACTGCTCTGCTTTCTCTCCAATGCTGCTCTGCTCCCTCTCTCTAATGCTGCTCTGCTCCCTCTCTCTAATACTGCTCTGCTCCCTTGCTCTAATACTGCCCTGCTCCCTCTCTCTAATGCTGCTCTGCTCCCTCTCTCTAATACTGCTCTGCTCCCTCTCTCTTTTCTGCTCTGCTCCCTCTCTCTAATGCTGCTCTGCACCCTATCCCTAATACTGCTCTGCTTTCTCTCCAATGCTGCTCTGCTCTCTCTCTCTTTAATGCTGCTTTGTTCTCTCTCTCTAATACTGCTCTGCTCCCTCTCTCTAAAGCTGCTCTGCTCCCTCTCTCTGATGCTGCTTTGTTCTCTCTCTCTAATACTGCTCTGCTCCCTCTCTCTAAAGCTGCTCTGCTCCCTCTCTCTAAAGCTGCTCTGCTCCCTCTCTGTAAAGCTGCTCCGCTCCCTCTCTCTAAAGCTGCTTTGCTCTCTCTCTCTAATGCTGCTTTGCTCCCTCTCTCTAAAGCTGCTCTGCTCCCTCTTTCTAATGCTGCTCCGTTCCCTCTCTCTAATGCTGCTCTGCTCCCTCTCTCTAAAGCTGCTCCGCTCCCCTCTCTCTCATGCTGCTCTGCTCCCTCTCTCTCATGCTGCTCTGCTCCCTCTCTCTAAAGCTGCTCCTCTCCCTCTCTCTAATGCTGCTCTGCTCCCTCTCTCTAAAGCTGCTCCGCTCCCTCTCTCTAATGCTGCTCTGCTCCCTCTCTCACATGCTGCTTTGCTCCCTCTCTCTGATGCTGCTCTGCTCTCTCTCTCTAAAGCTGGTCTGCTCCCTCTCTCTGATGCTGCTTTGCTCCCTCACTCTAATGCTGCTATGCTCCCTCTCTCTGATGCTGCTTTGCTCTTTCTCTCTCTGATGCTGCTCTGCTCCCTCTCTCTAAAGATGCTCTGCTACCTCTCTCTAATGCTGCACTACTCCCTCTCTCTAATGCTGCTCTGCTCCCTCTCTCTAATGCTGCACTACTCCCTCTCTCTAATACTGCACTACTCCCTCTCTCTAATACTGCACTGCTCCCTCTCTCTGATGCTGCTCTGCTCCCTCTCTCTGATACTTTTCTGCTTCCTCTTTCTAATACTGCACTTCTCCGTCTCTAATTCTGCACTGTTCCCTCTCTCTCTAATTCTACGCTGTTCCCTCTTTCTAATGCTCCACTGCTCCCTCTCTCTCATGCTGTGCTGTTCCCTCTCTCTAATTCTGCACTGCTCCCTCTCTCTAATACTGCACTGCTCCCTCTCTCTAATTCTACACTGCTCCCTGTCTCTTATGCCATCCTGTTCCCTCTCTCTATCGCTGTGCTGCTGCCTGTCTCTAATGCTGCACTGCTCCCTCTCTAATTATGCACTGTTCCCTCTCTCTCTAATTCTACGCTGTTCCCTCTTTCTAATGCTACACTGCTCCCTCTCTCTAATGCTGTGCTGTTCCCTCTCTCTAATGCTGCACTGCTCCCTCTCTCTAATACTGCACTGCTCCCTGTCTCTAGTACTGCACTGCTCCCTCTCTCTAATTCTACACTGCTCCCTGTCTCTAATGCCGACCTGTTCCCTCTCTCTATTGCTGTGCTGCTGCCTGTCTCTAATGCCGCACTGCTCCCCCTCTCTACTGCTGTGCTGCTCCCTCTCTCTAATACTGCACTGTTCCCTCTGTCTCATGCTGTGCTGCTCCGTCTCTCTAAAACTGCACTGCTCCCTCTCTAATTCTGCACTGCTCCCTCTCTAATTCTATACTGCTCCCTCTCTCTGATGCTTTGCTGCTCCCTCTCTCTATTACTTTGCTGCTCCCTCTTTCTAATATTGCACTCCTCCCTCTCTTATTCTGCACTGTTCCCTCTCTCCAATTCTACACTGTTCCCTCTTTCTAATGCTGCACTGCTCCCTCTCTCCCTGCTGTCCGTCACCACCCCCACCCCCCCCCACCCCCCAGATGTTTTAGAATTGTCTGATTGTACCATTAAATGAACGTTGGGAAGAACAAATTAAACTTGATTTGCTCCACATCATGGAGTTCCATTTTGGAATCATTGTTTATTCATAGCTCCTTTGGTGTTGATGCTCCTTCAATCTTATTTAACACAGGACCCTCACTGTTAGCAAAGAGAAGACTTTCATCCTTACAGCTTGAGGCTGAACTGGAGTCCATGTATCAAAGGCAAAGGGTAGGGTGCTAATTCACTACAATATGTAATCCCAAGCAGATCTGTATCATTGCGGCCACATGTTAAGTGTATAGCTGCCTTCATTATCAAAAGAAGGAGAAGGAGAGTCACATGGAACATGTACAGTGAATTTATATAACACAGCCTGTATGAATTGCTCAGTAACACATTCATGCCAACACAAGCTTTTTGGTAAGATCCCCAGTAATATCAGTGCAACCTTTCAAGTGCTCCCTGGTGAATAAATCTGAGTGGTGAATATTCAGTTGCCCTCCCATAGTAGTTTGCTCATGTCATTTTCATCGGGTTTAAGGGCCCCTGTCAGCTGCAACATATCCAAGACTCGAAGCAGTGAACCTTGTGAGGTGGCGATTCCAAATTTTCAATGAGGTTTCCATGGAGATTTTTTGTCATTTGCCTTTAAGCTATTCATGCTTACAATGCAACACATCTCACAAAATCATTCCATTTGTGTGGAAAAGGGCTCTAATTTCTTTCAGCTTCAATTTCCTTTTGACATTAACATTCCATTGCTTCTGTACGACAACAAAAATGACTGGGAATAGAGCACAGGAAGAGACGACATATCCCCAGCTTCAGTGCCTGACCCTGACTGCGCACTCACAGTTCAGCAACTTAAAGAATCTCGACTTGGGCCTTCTGGGTCTCGTCCACTTTCCTGTTTTGATTTTTTTTCTTGATCCTTACTGGGTGAAAAGCAATTGCCAGCCTGGGCCGCACACGCCTCTCTGCGACTCAGGGAACAGGAAGCAAAATCAAGTCTGATGAGAAAGATAATGTTAGCTTCTTTCTCCCATTCCAATAGGGATGGGTTTATTGATAAGGTCAAACGCCCATTGTGAAGTGGACAATTTATTCACTGCAGGCAGTAATGCAGTCTGGTGCAGTCACCTTGACCACTCCCTGATTATAAGCGTGAGGAAAACCGTGGTCATGGGACAAGGTATTGCATCTCTGCCCCGATCACACTAAATAACATCCCACTGGAAGTGATTAGCAAATTCTGCTACCTTGGGTCCATGGTGACAGACAATCTGTCCCTTGATGCAGAGCGTGATACACGCATAGGGAAAGCAGCTACTGCCTTTGGCTGACTCATGAAATGCGCATGGAAAACATCAAGCTGACCCTTAGGACCAAGCTGATGGTTTATAAGGCTTGTGTTCTCAGCATCTTCCTGTATGGCTGTGAAACATGGGCGACTTACAGCTACCAGGAAAAGGAGCTCAATAATTTCCATCTTTACTGTCTGCGGAACATTATTATTAGAGGGAGAGCAATGGAGGTTCACCAGACTAATCCCTGGGATGGTGGGATTGTCTTATGAGGAGAGATTGCAAAAACTGGGCCTGTATTCTCTAAAGTTTCGAAGAATGAGAGATGATCTCATTGAAACTTACAAAATTCTTACAGGGCATGACAAGGTAGATGTGGATAGGATGTTTCTTCTGGCTGGTGAGTCTAGAACCGCGGACACAGACTCAGAATAAGGGACAGGCCATTTAATACTGAGATGAGGAGGAATTCCTTTACTCAGAGGGTGGGGAATTTGTGGAATTCTCTACCGGAGAGGACTGTGGAAGCTCAATCATTGAGCATGTTCAAGACAGAAATCGATAAATTTCTGAATACTAATGACATCAAGGGATATGGGGATAGTGGGCAAATGGTGAGGTAGAATATCAGCCATGATCTATTTGCTTGATGGGCTGAATGGCCTACTCCTGCTCCTATTTCTGATGATCCTATGATCATGGTAGGACAAAATCACAAATGTGTCAGTCCTCTCAAAGGCAGAGCTCCCAATGTGTTGCCACTAGGCTAACAGAGGTGGCTTCGGTGGTTCAGACATGTCTGCAGGATGGAAGATTGTCGCATACCCAAGGACCTTCTGTATGGTGGGGTAACTGAGGCCATTCGACCAGTGGGGCGCCCAAAGCTCTGCTTCAAGGATGCTTGCAAGTGTGACATGAAGGCCCTAAATGTTGACTATCGCACCTGGCGTCACTAGCTGGTGGAAGACGGAACTGGCGACACATCTGTGGACTGGTGTGCACTACCATGGCGACCAGTTGCTGCAGCAGCTTGGCAACAGGTGCCAACCCCAAAAACAACAACTCGCAGCGTCACTTGGCAGCACTTATTTATTTAATTTAGAGATATAGCACTGAAACAGGCCCTTCAGCCCACCGAGTCTGTGCTGACCATCAACCACCCATTTACACTAATCCTACATTAATCCCATATTCCTACCACATCCCCTACATATACTAGGGGCAATTTATAATGGGCAATTTACCTATCAACCTGCAAGTCTTTGGCTGTGGGAGGAAACCAGAGCACCCGGCGAAAACCCACACAGTCACAGGGAGAACTTGCAAACTCCGCACAGGCAGTACCCAGAATTGAACCTGGGTTGCTGAAGCTATGAGGCTGCGGTGCTAACCACTGCACCACAGTGCCACCCAAGGACTGGCCTTCACAGCCATCAACAAAGGTGCACCAAGAGAAGACACCCCACCTAAATGGATTGTTTGCTGCATGTCCATCATCTTTCAAAGATGGTAGGATGCTAACATATCCTGGTCGAAATAGAGGAACTTTAATTTCAAGCCTTTCCTGTAGTGTAAACAGATGGTGAGCATTCACTAAGGTGCTCCAGCCATTTTATGGGGAGCTCTCTTAAATATAAACTGGGACCTTAAAGAGTCTTAGGCACTGCTCACATGCAGGCTCAGAGTGCCAACAGTAGTTTTCCCATTGCACAGCATTTCAGAAACCACAGCACTGCCAGCCTGTGACATCACTCCACCACCACCTTTCCTCCCTTCCCACCTCACAAAGTCTGGTTTAGATCTCAGGAGCGGCTGAGGGTTTACAGAACCAAGCACGTTTTCATTGGCGAAAATAACGTTAAGCAGGAACGAGAGTGAGGAGAAAGGAAGAATGTCTTTACCTAAAATTACCTCGGGCAGCTCACTATTTACTATGTTTACATAAAATTCCTGAGTGTGATTACTTCTTAAAAAAACACGTCAGCGACTGTATCAGTTCCGTACACAATGGAACATGTTAAAGTGTGCCCTCGACAAGAATTGAACTCCCTGGATCTGTTTTTGCAGGGATTGAGGAAGCTGGAGGGGAGACATGTGGACAGGGACAACATTAAATCCAAAAGGGATGGGTTCCTTCGGCCCAAACAAGCTTTTACTGACCCTCATGGCTGAACTAATTCCCATGTACATGATGGAAATTTTGCTTGAGGCAGTTTTGTCTGGGACAGATATTGTTTCATGTGAACAAATGTGTCAGAAACATTCCTTTCATTTTCTCTAACCTCTGAATGTTGTAATACAGTGAGAGATAATAATTATAGGAAATCTCCAGTATTTGGCCATGCCCTGACTGTTTCCTTCCGTATGGACCAAACACAAATTCAGCTACGTATGTTCTTTTTAATTATTAGTGACTTTTTTTAACTCATTGTAATCAAGGACTTGTCTTTTCATCAAGTCTGTGGCTATGTGCAGGGAGACGCATTTGTCACTTGGCTTTGAACTCTCAGCAATTCTATAGGCTGTCACTTGCAGTCCACTGGAGAGAGTAAGGGAAGTTCCCTCCTCGCCTTTTGCCAGCTTTTTCCATGACAAACCTCTCCCATTTGCTTGTTACGTTTAACTCAAATAGAATATATAACATTTCAGGGGACATGGAAATGAGCCATACATGATTCCCATGTAGCCACCGGGGCTCTCTATACCAACAGTGTGTTTTTCAGGACAATATAAGGTTTGCACATAATAAGTGTTTGGGTGGTATATAATCTCAGGAACATCATCATCCCCATTCATGATTGCTACCCAGGAAGCAGCCCTCATGCATTCATCCTGTAGTATTCAGTGATGCCCGGGCTGTTTGAAGAAGAGGAAACACTGAATGGACGCCACTTAGAAGAGGACTATGCATGAAATCCATGGCTGCTGACCTCTTTGAGTAACCACCTAACAACAGAGGAGTACCTTGGGTCTGGGTGCCTCAGCGCCAGCTTGCTGATTCTCACTGCCACCTTCAACAGGAATGTGTCATGCAGATTAGGCATGATCAACCAATGTGTGTAAAAGGACACTTTTTCTGCACAATACTTCCTTAGACATCTCACAGAGGCTGTAGCAATGCCCAAACTAGGCTAATAGGTCCCGCAAATGAGAGGACTGCACTCACCTGGATCCCAATGCCAAAACACTTCTTCCATTTTTAAAAAAATTCATTCATGGGATGTGGGCATCACTGTCAAGGCCATTGTCCATCCTTAATTTCCCTTGAGAAGGTGATGATGAGCCTTCTTCTTGACCCACTCCTCTCCATGTGGGGTAGGTACACCCACAGTGCTGTTAGGAAGGGAGTTCCAGGATTTTGACCCAGTGACAGTAAAGGAGCGGCGATATAGTTCCATGTCAGGATGGTGTGCGGCTTGGAGGGGAACTTGCAGGTGGTGGTGTTCCCATGCATCTGCTGCACTTGTCCTTCCAGGTGGTAGAGGGTGTGTGCTTTGAAGGTGCTGTTGAAGGAACTCTGATGAGTTGCTGCAGTGCAATGGTTGTTTTGTGGTGGCTTTTATTTCAAGATTATGGTCAAAAGGATGCTGTGATGGTCAGTAACAGAGGAATAGTAAGACATGTCGAACAATGGGAATATGAGGTTTTATTCACAGGGACTGGAGTTGAATGATGCGCCAACAAACAGCCTGTCTGGAAAGTTGATGCACTTCTTTCCTCCTCCTTCTCCACTGAATCCCTGGTGGCATGGACTGTGCCCTGTGATGGCTATGTGGTGGATGATGCAACATTCCACTACGAATTGGGGCACCTGCTCCAGTGAGTACTGGATGGGGCTCCTCCAGAGTGGTCAGGGCAGCGGAACCTTTGCTTCAGCTCCCCAATTGTTTATTCAGTGATGTTTCCCATAGCATCATGTCTTTTGTTATATGCATGCAGGCCACGAGTAGTTGGGTTGTGGAGGGGAGTCATAGTCCTTGTCACCCAGCAGCTGCTCTCTGCTTTGATGTGGTGAATGAAAGATTGGTTGGAACAGCCGACTGGTGCAGAATGAACACATCATAACTGTTACCAGGGTAGTGGGCATTCACCAGCAGATGTGCAGAGCATGGATGCACAACAACTGCACATTGAATGAGTGATAACCTTTGCAGTTTCAGTTTATATCACCATTGAAAGCGATGCCCACAAAGCCATATGTGTGCAGTTGATGGCCTGGGAAGCCCACTATCCTGGTAAAGCCATGTGCATGCTCTGCCTGCTTCTCTCTGTTCAGAAAGAGCCTCGAACATCACTCTGATGCAGGAAATGACTGTGAACAGGGAATGTTAGCTACGTCAGCTGTTTCAGTCTGGAAGGACCTGGTTGTGAAGCAATTGAGGGCCATGGTCACCTTCACGGCCACTGGCAGTGTTGTCTTCGCCTTGCTTTGGGGCTGTAGGTCTGATTCCAAGAGGTGGCAGAGTTCTGTGAGCACCTCCTTTGTTAATCGCAGACACAGAGCAAACTGCTCCTGACTTCGGCAGAGGTAGGGAAAGTGGTCCCACAGAAGATCATTGTTGGGTAAGGTCTCCTGCTGGGAGCTCTCCTCCCCTCTTCCTCCTCCCTCTGTGAGCAGCTTGTCCTTTTATTTGTTGCCTCTGCTCCATCTCCCTCTCATGCTGCAGCCCAAGTGGGGACTGCTACTCTAACCCACATGGCTGTGAGCAAGTGGTGTGCTCAGAGCCCTTGTCGACACAAGCAGCATCTTCCCCAAATGCAGCAGCACTCCCTGCAGACTTTATCAACTACAAGCAACTCCTCAAAACACACAGCGCTTCCACAAATTCAAACAGACACATTAGAAAGTAATCAGCAACTAACCTGCAAGTTGTTGCTGAACCCTGACCTAACGCTGATGGGGAGGGTGGGGTGGGGTGAGGGGGTCTGTTCCTTTATGCTGCTGAACACATGTTCAGTTGTACCTGTTTAAGAGACCGTTAACTGGAGTGGTGACATCCAAAATGTCAGCACTGGCGTCAAATCAGTATTAGACGCTGACTGATTTCACGATCTGCCTGCTCTGCAACTGTCCAGTGCACCCAGGTAACGCCCTCACCAAAATGGCACTCAGCAGCTGCCACACTGGAAGTAGACGCAAGTGGCACGGACACTATTTTGCTACTGAATCAGCACCAAAACTTTTGGCGCTGCTGAGACGATTATTGCAGTCAATGTGTATAGCATCATAATGAAGTCAGTGTATAGTATTCTATATAAAAGAAATTCTGATAAAAAGAGATTCCATGTGTAAACAGTGTGCTGGTAGTGTATTGCCTAGTATCAAACTGAGCCCTGACAGTGAGCCTCTCTGTCCACTTTGCTGGTTATATTTAGAGCATTAACCTTTGTAATAAGTTTGCAGACATGGCCGGGATCCAGTTCAATCATGTCTTTGCACAACCTGGAACCTTATCAAAGCTTCCTGCTGTCAGAGTCTCCCCCACACCTGCCTGTCCTCACCCAACAGCCACTTCACTCCACTGCTGAGGCAACGAGAGCAATACTGAAAGGGAAGGGGATTCCTTGTCATACACAGGAAACTGTGAGCAGGCATTCTTGAGTTAAATGAAGGAAACAGGATTTCCTATTCCTGGTGCAAAGATTACAGCAGTACAAATTAAAGATATTTAGAATTTCACATACACTGTGGGGACTGAGCACTGATCGTTTTAATGGCTTCAGTCTTAGGTTTTACACAGTGCCTTTAACAAAGACGACCTCACAAGGTGATTTGCAGTGGTATAAGGGGCAAAAATGAGTGCTGAGGCAAAGAAAGAGATGATAGATGTGGGTAATCAAAAGCTTGGTCAAAAAGGTCCATTTTAAGGAGATTTTTAAAAGAGCAGAGACTGTGGAGAGGTTTAAGGAGGGAATTTCAGACTGTTTGGTGTAGATGGCTGAAGGCATGGCCACCCAAGGTTGGTTAACGGGAGAGGGAATACACAAGAATCCAGATTTGTAGTAATGGAGAGTTCAGGCAAGGCAGCTGCAGCACAGGAGCAGGGATAGGCAAGGACTGATTTACAGACAACCTTGTGTGGTGACTTGGTTGATTGGTGATAACAACAACAGCTTGCATTTATATACCATCTTTAACATGGTGTTTCATGGGAGCATTATCAAACAGAATTTGACATTGAGCAACACTCTTGGCTGGGATTTTATCCGGGCAACGGGGGTCTTGATTGCCACGTCGCCTCTTCTGCGGGAGGACCACTGAATCTAGTGCCAATTAGGCACTTAAGCGAACAGCGGCGGGCCTTCCACACTATCAACGGCCCCGGCGACAGAAGTCCCACCTTCGGAGAGCTGCCAGCCAATCAGAGGCTAACAGTTCTTTCACTGAGCAGTGCCACTGTGGAGGTGGTGGCTGCTCCAGTGGAGCAACTAGCTGAGGCCCAGGAGCAGTGCTGGACCCAGGACACAGGTAGGTCAGGGCAGGAGGGGCCTCGTGGGGTGGGGGTTGCGGGGTTGAGGGATGTTGGGGGTTCTGTAGCAAGGGCAGGGGCTTGGCTCGCAGTGGACTACCCCCTTCCCGATGCTGGGTCCCTCATTCAGCCACTAAGTGCCTTTAACAAGGAACTGCCCCTGCCACCGCTCCCCCGCCCTGGAGCCAGGAAGCAGCCCGTGCAGTTTTTTGTACCATGCTTCCCATGCGGCGACAGGGCCACCCGCCACACAGCTAATTGCAGCAGCAGCAGAATGAGGCCCTTAATTGGGCATTAATTGCCCAGTTAAGGGCCTCAATTGACGGCAGGATGGGAAGGTCATTCACAGGTCTTCCCATCCTGGACTAATTTTGGCGGAGGCGGGAAGATGGCAGGATCTCCCACCAACTCCCCCCCTCCCCGCCCACCACCATCCCACCTGATTTTATGCTCTCCCCACCTCCAAACACGCTGCGGGGGGAGAGCATAAAATTCCCCCCAAGGAGATATTAGGACAAGTGACCAAAAGCTTGATCAAAGAGGTAGGTTTTAAGGAGCGCCTTAAAGGAGGAGAGAGAGGCGGAAAGGCTTAGAGAGGGAATTCCAGAGCTTAGGGTTTAGGCAGCTGAAGGCACAGCCGGCAATTGTGAAACTTGCAAATGAGGGGTTCAAGGAAATGGTTTGGTGCTAATCACTGGGGTTACAGAGATGATGATCACTAGGTTTACAGTGATAGTAATCACTGGTGAGGTTATAGTGACAGGGTAACACTGGCTCCTCACAATGTGGCCCTGGCTATCCACAGCATCATCATGCCACCACATTAAGTTAACTGCAGGATAAAGAGATGGAGGCTCAGAGAGAAAATGCAAGTACAAGCCTAATATTAGGAAGCACTGCATGATGCAACACAAGTCAGAAACTCTGGAATCATTCAACAATTGGATGGTGTGATGGATGAAGGACAGATTTCTGCAGAAGGAGGTGCTAGAGGGGCTGAATTAGCCTGGTCTATGAGCAGTGCTCATGGTATGAGAACAGATGGCAATGAGTCATAAGGCAGCAATCAAATTGGTTTTCCCGATATCCTTCAGAAGCCAGTGGAGTGAAACTGAAACTGTTTACGATTACCAGCAGGACTCGAACCACACACAGTGCATTGCTATTGTAGAGGGAGCACACAGTGTACACCAGTACACCTGAGGTCTTCTGTAACTGATGGGCACCACAGGAACTGGAGGGCATATTAGGCCCTGGCGGAAATATTATTATTTAATTTAATAAGTTTCCTTTGTTGTTTTATGATTTAGTTTTCTACAAAGGAGATGCCTTTGTTAGGTTCTTTGTTTGATGACACGAGGGTGGTTTTATGTCTCTTGATTGTTAAATTAAGCAAAGATGCAGAGAGCACTGTTCACCAGCAGCATTTCCTCCTGTGCTCACACTATACGCTGAGCACTATTCATTGTTCACTAGCCTCGCAATAGTGCAATTACTGAAATCACCAGCCAGGATAATCATTTCTTCACTCATGTAGATTTGACTGGTTCTTCAGCAGTTGGAAAATGTGTTTTAACTCTTTTGGCACCATCTCCCTCCATCACTCCCAGTGTGAGATCACCTCTCAAGTGATTTACACTGTTTGAAATCACTTTTTCTTATTGCAAAGAGATGCAACTTTCTCCCTGTGATGATAATTGAAGGAAAGCATCGGAATAGGAGTACGCCATTCAGCCCCTCAAGCCTCTTCCCCCTTTTATCAGATCATGGCTGTGATTTCCAGCAGCTCTAGCAACAACAACAACTTGCATTTCTATAGTGCCTTGAAACGTTCCAAGGAGCTTCATAAAATTGTAATCAGGCAAAACCTGGCACTGGGCCAAAGAAGGAGACATTAGGATTAGCGACTAAACGTTTGGTCAAAGTAGTGGGCTTGGAAGTGGTGTCTTAAAGGAGGAAAGAGAGGTAGAGGCAGAGAGGTTTAGGAAAGGAATTCCAGAGCTTAGGGCCCAGGCAGCTGAAGGCACAGCCACCAATGCTGGAGCGAAGCAAGTGAGGGATGCTCAAGAGGCCATAATTGTAAGAATGCAAAGTTCTTGGAGGGCTGGAGGAGGTAACAGAGATAGGGTGTGGTGAGGCAATGGAATGATTTGGACATGAGGATGAGAACTTTAAAATTGAAGCATTGGTGGACTGGGAGCCAATGTAGCTCTCTGAGCACAGGGGATTAGTAGTAATAGCTCATTAAATGACAGATGGGTTGTATTTCAGAGATGATAGCAAAGGTGGCTTTTGTTCCAAGCACAAGTTGGCAGCCTTCATTGAGAAATACACACCTTCCACCAGCCCCTCCCCACTCCCCAAAGAAAACAAGCTCATTTTGGCAACAATCCTTCACATTTAACAACTTCAAATAGCAACCTGAGAAGTCACAAAGGTTGGGAGGTGGGGTGCGGGATTCAAATACTAATAACCTCATCTAGATTAACAGAAAGTGCTGCAAGTACTCAGTAGGTCTGGCAGCATCTGTGGAGAGAGAAACGGGGTTAACGCTCCAGGTCTGTAACCTGAAAGCACCTTCTCTTTTCTTTTCAGATTTTCAGTATCCACAATATTTTGCCATTATTAACCTCATCTAGATTGTTCACTCTCCATCCACTAATTCCCCAATAACCTGGAAGTATTCAAAAGCATCGCTCACTTTGTCTGTGCACCAGATTTGCCCTACAACAGGATTAATTAGAATGGTCTTGTGCTGTTCCATCTACTAACCAAAAGATCTTTGAGGTGACCATACCTCATGCCAAAGCATACCACATCCCATTGCAGGAATGGCGTTGCATTGGCTTCATTGATATCCACACAACCCAGCGAGGCGCTCACGTTGTTGTTTCTGCTCAATTAGCTGATTTCAGCTAGAGCTGCCAAAATTGGCCTCAGCAACACATAAATAGGAAGGGAAAATAGGAGGACAAGTGCAGTATTGTTTATTAGGGTTGTTTATTAATGTCTCACTCAACATCACTGTGTATCTGACCTCTCTAAGCTCCTGCAGCCCTACAAACCCTCTGAGAATGTTGTTTTCCTTCAATTTTGGCCCAATTTCCCTCGCTCCACCATTGGCAGCTAGGCTTTCAGGTGTTGCGGCCTTAAACTCTGAAATTCTCTCCCTAAACTTCACTACCTCTCTCTTTAAGACAGTCTACCTCTTTGACCAAGCTTTTGGTCATCTGCTCGAACATCTCTTTATGTGGTTCGGTGTCAAATTTTGTCTGATAATACTCCTGCATTATCTTGGGATCTTGAAGCATCTTGGGATGTTTTACTGTGTTAAAGGTGCTATATAAATGCGAAGGGTTGTTGTTGAGATGGGTCTCATTGCAGATGGTGCTGAAATGCCCAGTTTGGATTGTTTACATTATAAAAAGAGTTCCTGTAGATCAACATATAAATCCAATCTAATTCTCCATGATATGTAATAAGCTAATAGTAACCTTGCTGTATAATGCTGTCACATAAAGGTCCTGATTGGGTTGGGGGGCAAATAGTAGTCTAAGCAAAGCAGACAAAAATAATTCGAGTTGTGAGACAGTATTCCTTCAGAAGGTCAAGTAGAACCGGAAACATTTTGACCTGAAGCAAGACCGAGCATAGCATTTAAATGAAACCTTGAGCTTATTTGAAAACAGGTTTCTGGTAACCAGAACCCTCGGTACCAAATATGATCTGCATAGCAACTAAAAGCATTTCAATGAGAAATTGAATGCTGCTGTGACAATGGAAGCAGCAGCAAGTATCGGGACCAAGTGACACCAGATATTCATTAAGCAGAGAAAACCAAAATCAGTAAACTCTCTACAGACTGTTTAAGTGAGCTTGTTGGCAACTCAAGCCTAGATTTTCCAATTGCCATTATTTTAATGCTAATCGGAAAATCTAGGCCAAAATCGTCAGAATCTGACAATTTGACCATTATTTTCTTTATAATAAAAAATATGCCTGCTTTTAAATCCAACATCAAAGAAAAATGCAATCACGGAAAATATCCAGTTAAGGGGTTCCCCTAATGGCTCAGTGAGTCAATGGTCCACAATGCTGTCAGTCCAGGCAAAACCCAGGATCGATTCTTGGCCTGTGCAGACTTGGCTGAATTTAGCCAACGTATTAGTAAGGACATAGCAAATGGCCTCCACACCAGGAAGAGCCAAAATTCCTACTCCTGCTCATTACCAGCAAGCACTCCTAGAAAGTGCAACTATATGGGAATTGAATGAGGTTAGGATCAGGCTCAAAGTGGCCCCCCTGAAGAACATTCGCCGTTAAGGTTCACACATCAAAAATGACCAGCCTGGTGAGTCACTGGCCATGCCTTTTAGTTAAATTCAGTTTCGGAACGAGGGTGCCACTAGCAAGGCCAGCATCCCTAATTTTCTTGAGAAAATGTTGTTAAGGTTTTTTCCAAAATGACTGTGGGTAACAGAATCAACACAAAAACAACGGAGTTTCAAGGCTCTCAGAACGGCAGATTTTTGTATGCTGCCCCACCTCTTGCACAATGGTGAGAAGCCTGGAGGAGAGCCCACTTGTCTGCACAGGAAAGGGAGAACAAAGTGAATTCATTTAAAAGCCCTGCACGTAATTTATAGCCGTTGTTTTTAAAAATGCAGGAGTCAGTCAAACTGAGATGGGCTGGAGCTGGTAGCAAGCATGAAATTCTACATGTCTTCTGGATGTGTTCTACTCCTAATTAATGCTGTCAGCAGGTTGATTCAAATCAGGACTGGAGCAGTAGGATTGCAAATTCCTCTTTGTTTTTCGGAATAGACAGACTAAAATAAAACAAAGAAAATGCACCTACCCTACCGCCTCTCGGCAAAGCCCTGTAATACCCTAGTTTAGACCCAACACTCTCAAGCCCTCACTCCCTTCCTTCCCATCACTCTCCTCCAATCACAAGAACAAAGAAATTGGAGCAGGGGTAAACTATACAGCCCATCGAGCCTGCTCCGCCATTCAATACGATCATGGTTGATCTTAGGCTTCAACTCCACTTTCCTGCCTGCTCGCCATATCCCTTGATTCCTTGAGAGACCAAAGTCTATCTATCCCAACCTTAAATGTATGCAGCGAAGGAGCATCCACGACCCTCTGGGGTAGAGAATTCCAAAGATTCACAACATTTTGAGTGAAGTAATTTCTTGTCATCTCAATCCTAAATGATCGGCCCATAATTCTGAGACTGTGTCCTCATGTTTTAGATTCCTCGTCCAGCAGAAACAATCTCTCAGTGTCTACCCTATCCAGCCCCTTCAGAATCTTGTATGTTTCAATGAGATCGCCTCTCATTCTTCTAAACTCCAGAAAATACAGGCCCAATTTACTCAGCCTCTCATCAAAGGTCAACCCCCTCATCCCAGGAACCAATTTAGTTAACCTTCACTGTACTGCCTCCAATGCAAGTATATCCTTT
Organism: Heterodontus francisci; assembly: GCF_036365525.1. NCBI lineage: Eukaryota > Metazoa > Chordata > Chondrichthyes > Heterodontiformes > Heterodontidae > Heterodontus > Heterodontus francisci. Next base: position 110,733,250 of record NC_090377.1, read on the forward strand.
CTTAAATGTGGAAACCAAAACTGCACACAGTACTCCAGATGTGGTCTCACCAAAATACTGTACAATGTAGCAAGACTTTATTCCTGTGTCCTCCCCACAGCTTACCTTTCCACCTTTCATTGTATCATCAGAAAACTTAGATACATTATTCTCTGCCCCTTCATCTAAGTCATCGATGTAGATTGTAAATAGCTGAGGCCCCAGCACTGATCCTTGCGGCACTCCACTATTCACTGCCTGCCAACTTGAAAATGCCCCATTTATGCCCACTCTTTCGGCTGGATTTCAGGCTGGAGGCGGGGCTCCCAGCACCGGGCTGAAAAGACAGGGGGATCCCGCTTCTGCCATTTTGCGTCTGCCCACCCGCCCCCACCGCCGCACCGCCCCCCCCCCCCCCCCCCACCCCCACTCTGGAGCGATTCTCCAGTCTTTTAAAACCAAAGCTTCAGGAGGTGGGATCCTTTTAAAGACAGTGAACCCGCTTCCATGAGCTGCTGGCCAATCAGAGGGCCGGCAGCTCGGCAGTAGCGGCAGCTCCACTGGGAGTGGTGGTCACTGCCAGTATTGCAGAGGCCTCAGACCCAGGCCCAGCGCAGGAACCCTGGAACAGTGGTAGGCGAGGCGGGGTCACCAGGGCCAGCCCAGATGGTGACCACCCCCCGCTGCTGGTAAGATCCCAGTGGCAGGAGGAAGAGACCCTTAATTGGCTGTTAATAGGCCACATAAGGGCCTCAATTGGCCTCTGGGCAGGAAGGCCATTGTCATCCTATCCTGCCCCCAGAAAGATCGCTGGGAAGGCGACGGGCCCTCCGCACCCCCATCCCCCCATTCGTGATACACCAAGCCCCCCCCCACATCCGATCCTGCCTCATGGGGCCACACAAAATCCAACCCTTTGTTTCCTGTCCGTTAACCAATCCTCTATCCACACTAATATATTACCCCCAACTCTATAAGCCCTTATCTTGCCTATTAACATTTTGCGTGGCACCTTATCGAATGCCTTTTGGAAATCTAGGTGTACTACATCTCCTGCTTCCCCTTTATCTATCTGACTAGTTACATCCTCAAAAAACTGTATAATAAATTTGTCAAACAGGATTTCCCTTTAGTAAAACTGTGTTGACTTGTTCTAATCATACTGTGCTTTCCTAAGTACATTTTTAAGACTTCCTTAATAATAGATTCCAGCATTTTCCTAACGACAGATGTTAGGCTAACTGGCCTGTAATTCCCTCCCTCCTTTTTTGAAAAGAAGTGTAACATTTGCCAACTTCCAATCTGATGGGACTGTTCCTGAATTAAGGGAATTTTGGAAAATCATAGCTAGCACATCCACTATCCCTGCAGCTATCTCTTTTAGAACCCTAGGGTATAGGCTGTCTGGTCCTGGGGATTTGTCAGATTTTCTCCTTTAAGTTTCTCCAATACTTTTTCTATGTTGATATTAATTTCCTTAATTTCCTCAATCTTTTGAACAAACAAAAGGGACTTTTGTTTCCAGCTGTTACAAAGAAATAGAAGGAATAAAAAAATATAACTTATACTGAATAGATGATATGGAAGTCCTTTGTTTTGGTGAGGTGTCCCAAGGAGAATAGGTGGCTGCCACTAGAAATCTCCCTGAAACAGTACTTTCCAGGCAATGTTGATGAGCAGTCTGGGTAGGCTTTCAAAGATATTCAGCATAGAAGGCTTCACATAGGTCTTACATCGGGTGTGCAGCAACAAAGGTTTCAATTCTCACATATTCGATGCAAAGTTCCTTCAAAGATGCAAGGTTTTTACAAACATTTGGGATTTCTTCAAATACAGGAGGCAACAGTAAAATTTGATGCAGAATTTGTTTTCCAAGAGCAGGGATTTTTCAAAGAGAGGTAACAGTTGTCTGGATTTTCTTCTATTCTCCTGGCAGGTCAATAAGCAAACTCCAACTGCCTGTTTTTAGCCAAACCAACTGGCTTTTCTTAACAGTTCAAAATGAAACTAACTGTTCATCAGCAATCCTGTAACAGCCATAAATTGTGGTCTGTCATTTCCTTGTAAACATTTGTCCCTTCAGGTTAGAACACAACCCCCTATTGGGTCCTTTGCAAACATGTGCCTTCCACTAAAAACTTGTTTACTGGTTAACCTTCTGTTAACCTTCCTTTTAAAAAAACACCCGCGGTTTAGCTTCTTCAAGATTCCAGCAACCATGAAATCCTTCATAACAGTAAGACTATGAGGAAAGTGAAGTCTGGACTTCACGGTCAATTCTGTGCCTTGTGACAGACTTCTCAGACTTATGCAATGGTTTTCAATCTTGATTGGCACATCAAATGGGCACTGATGATTCCAGACCTCTTTAATCCGCTGAAGAGGGTAGCGGTGGGTGAATTTGACTCTTTACCACTCTATTTAATGCTCAAAATTGAGTGGGTAGTGGACAGAAAATAAAACTACTGTTTGTCCCATGCACTTACTGCTGCTCTTCCAGCTGGTCAGATTCTTTAGGGGACGTTAATCCTGCACTGGGAGACAACACATGGATCGACCATTGGAGAGGGCCTTCAGTCTGATGAGATGTAGAGGATGCAAGGAAGCAGGAGGGTGGGGGATCCAACATGTGACTCCAGCCAGAGCTTTGCAGCAGCTGTTAATTGAAGAGCGCTTCAGCTAAACAATCCATGCTCCCCTGCATCAACAATCATGTCCAACATCTCTCCCAGTACTTTCATCCTAAAATAGACAGCAACTGCCCAAAGACCAAAATGTGGCATTCATGTCAACAATATTGCAGGTCACCACTTACTGCAGAAACGCACTCGACGCACAAAGGTTTCAAACAGCATTGTAGTTTTTTTTACCGGCTATGGAAAGGCCAGCACACTATTGGCCCCCTGGTGTAAACCCCTCGTGCCCAACTGAAGTGTTTTCTTAACTACTCTAGTATTTTTCCAAGTTGCTGCTCCACTGACTGCACCATTGCAAGTGAGAGGTTGTTGTGCCTCACTCAATTGCTCATGTGATGCTTGTGGCTGCCATCCTCCAGGAGTCCAGGCCTGAGAGGGCTCAGCTGCAGACAGGATCAACTGCACATCTGCTGGGACCAGTCTAATCCCAGCTGTTTTTCTGGGACCAGGACCGGCCTTGATGCAGGAAGTCATGAGGTTCCAAATGTGATGATATCATGAGAGACGGCATCATGCTCTAATCCAATTGTATGCCTGCCCTTGATGTGACTCAGCACGCCCACTGATCTGCAGTACTGGAGACCCTAAAATATCTGTGGTCTGATTGAGAAACTCCTACCCATTCACTCTCCCAACTGTGGAGGAGATGGTTATGTCAACAGCCTGCATGGCCTCCATTGTGAACTCCTCCACTCTGGACTCACTGGTGTTGGAGAGTCCTGCAGCTGGAGTATCTGTTAAAGTAATCACACATTCCGTGTTTGACTGTTGATGCTGCACAATGAGAACCCCTTACAAGTTGAAGTGGAGCCCACCACCCTATCCAACATGTTCTGGAAGATTCCTGGCAGGCAGTTCATTACCTCGAGTCAAAATCACCCCATGAGTTTTTGAAACATTTAGCAGTACGCTGTTTGCCACCTCCCCAACTAAAACATTTACATGAAGCTGACTCCGGTGGGGTCAGTCCCGGTTAGCCAGGTGAGTTGACATCCTTCATCACCACACTTCCACTGGCATTCCTACGAGAGAGGAAAATCCAGACCGTCGCCGATGAAACCGTTAATTTGTGTACGTGGATGTGGAAAAGCCTCAGCCAATGCAGACGTTGTTAAAAAAAGAAATTCATTTGAGACCTCTGTATGTGTGCCAAAGGCAATAAACAACAGACCGATCTGGCGAGTAGTTAAAGGCTTTTGCTGATGTCTCCAAAGGCAAACTGTAACTATAATTAAATTCAATTGAATTGAGATCATTGTGTTTCCTCTTGTTCTTGATGCAAGTTAATGTGATCTTTCTGCAGTAATACAATGAAATGCTGCTCAGGGCCAGCTGCATTTAACTGAATCCACTGCAGATTTTGTTTCAGGTCCACGTCAAACCTGCTGACAAGGGTGGTGCTGCTGTTACCTGGTGTACTGACCTCTACCTAGCAGAGGCTGAATGCCAATACCCCAACACTTCCTCCGACCTCCCCTGGACCATGATCCCACTACTATGCATCAAGCCATTATATCCAGGACTGTCACTGACCTCATCTGCTCTGGAGGTCTTCCCTCCACGGCCTCCAACCTCATACCGCTCACTTCTACCTCTTTCCCAGAATGCAAAAACAAGGCTGACTTGGTAAACTCATTGTTTCAGCCTGTTTCTGCCCCACTGAACTTATTTTTTCCTATCTCGACTCTATTTTTACTCCCCTTGTCCAGTCTCTTCCCACCTATATCTGTGACTCTTCTGATGCCCTCCATCATTTCAACAGTTTCCTGGCCCTGACCGTCTCCTATTTACTATGAACGTCCAACCCCTCCACATCTCCATCCCCCACTGGGATGATCTGAGAGCTCTCTGTGTCTTCCCTGAACAGAGGCCCAACCAGTTCCCCTCCACCACCACCCTCCTCCTTCTCACATTGAACAACTTCTCCTTCAACTCCACTCACTTCCTCCAAATAAAAGGTGTTGCTATGGGTGCCCGCATGGATCCTAGCTACTCCTGCCTTCCTGTAGGTTATGTGGAACATTCCTTGTTCCAGTCCTACTCAGGCCCCCACCTCACCTCTTCTCCTGGTACATTGATAACTGTATCAGTGTTGCTTCCTGCTCTTGCTCTGAACAGGAGAATTCATTGACTTTGTTTTCAATCTCCAACCTCCTCTCACCTTCACATGGTCTATCTCTGACTCTTCCCCTTCCTTCCTCGACTTCTCTGTCTCCATTTTTGGGGATAGGCTATCAACCAACATTCACTATAAGCCTGCGGACTCCCACAGCTACCTGGACTACACTTCCTCACCGCCACCCCCCTCCCCCCCCCAAGGACATGATTCCATTCTCCCAGTTGTTCCATCTCTGTGGCATCGATTCGGACGATGCAGCCTTCCATACTAGTGCTTCTGCTATATCTCCCTTTTCCTCAACCGAGGATTTCCCCTCCACCGTGGTTGACAGGGCCCTCGACTGTCTGATCTATTTCATACACTTCTGCTATCACCCCTTCCCCTCCCTCCCAGAACCATGATAGGGTTCCCCTGTCCTCACCTTCCACCCACCAACCTTCATATTCAAAATATTACCTCCAGCATGATGTCACCACTAAACACATCTTCCCTTCCCTCCCCCTTCAGCATTCTGAAGGGATCGTTCCTTCCGTGACACCCTCCATCACTCCTCAGTCACTACCAACACCTCCCCCCTTTCCTACAGCACCATTCCATGCAAGCGCAGGAGATGCAACACCTGACCTTTTACCTCCCCCCTTCTCACTGTCCAGGGCCCCAAACATTGCTTCCAAGTGAAACAGTGATTTACTTGTATTTCTTTCAATTTAGTATACTGTATTCGGTGCTCACAATGTGGTCTCCTCTACACTGAGAAGACTAAATACAGACTGGGTGACCACTTTGCGGAATACCTCTGTTCAGTCCGCAAGCGTGACCCCGAGCTTCCTGTCGCTTGTCATTTCAATTCACCACCCTGCTCCCACACTGACCTTTCTGTCCTTGGCCTGCTACAGTGTTCCAATGAGGCACAATGCAAGCTCGAGGAACAGCACTCCCTCTTTCAACTGGATACTTCCGAAGTCAACATTGAGTTCAATAATTTTAGACCATAACCTCTGCCCCAAATCTTTTTCTTTTTTCATGTTCTTTTTGTTAGTTTGTTTTTTATGCTTTTCCTCCCCCAACAGCAACCCCCCTCCCCCCACAACCTGGTTTCATTCTTAATCTCTTTACTTTGTGTTCGGATGGCTGCTATCCTGTCATTTACACCTCATCCAGACACGTCTTTTGTTTCTTTACTTGTCCCATTACCATTCCGCCTGGCTTTGCACTGTGAAACTTTTTGTCATTTAATCTCTCCCGTAGTCCACCCTATCACAGACCTTCTCTTTTGTTCTTCTCTTCCCCTCCCCCCTTTCACTTGCTCTAAGCCTATTACAGTTCTAACCGTTGCCAATTCTGATGAAAGGTCACAGCCCTGAAACAGTGACTCTGTTTTTCCCTCCACAGCTGCTGACTGACCTGCAGAGTATTTCCAGCATTTTCAGATTGCAGATGTTTCAGATTTCCAGCATCTGCAGTATTTTGCTTTTGCATTACCCTTTAATGTTTTTTTTTCCAAAATATACTTTATTCATAAAAATCTGTAAAAATTACATTGCCAAACAGTTTCCAAACAGCACCAAAAAATACAAACATTGCAAAAGAGATCAGTTTCTTTCAATACTGTCATGAGTTTCTTCCCAACCCTTCCGTTTCACAATTGTCATGTCAATTACAGTTTTACATTTACAGCAATTGAGAATATTAACGATACAGTTCGAGGGGTTTCCCATGGATCCAGCCCCTCAGTCCAGCTTGGTGGGGGAACCTTACACTGTGGTCTTTCCCCATTGAGCCTTTGCTGCGGCTGCCCCAAGCTTTAGTGCGTCCCTCAGCACGTAGTCCTGGACCTTGGAATGTGCCAGTCTGCAACATTCGGTGGTGGACAACTCTTTGCGCTGGAAGACCAGCAAGTTTCGGGCAGACCAAAGGGCGTCTTTCACCGAATTGATAGTCCTCCAGCAGCAGTTGATGTTTGTCTCGGTGTGCGTCCCTGGGAACAGCCCGTAGAGCACAGACTCCTGTGTTACAGAGCTGCTTGGGATGAACCTTGACAAAAACCACTGCATCTCTTTCCCTTTAATGTAACTTTTTTTACAAATCCTTTCTGTGACTGGAGTGGACCATGACCTTCTGGGGCTCAATTTCACTTTATATTGATGGTAACCCATTAAGGTTAATCAAAAGACAAAATTCTCTGTGCTTCTGAATGTTGCTTTGTAATGCACTCTATACTTTGTCATTGTTAGCTTCATTGGACACCTCTTAATAAATTGCCAGACAGGAATCCAGTTGAGGGGTTCAGAGGAGTCAGGGGCAAAGCATGGTGGGAAAACCATGACAATGGATTGCTGCCTAGAATCCACCAGTTATTCTGTACTAATAATTAAAGAGCAGGTCCAGCGCTTTCCCCTAATCACTGAATATTCTGAACACACGTAACCAGTTTTATGCCTTTTTTTTGTTTTAAGGATGATTGTATTTTATTTTTGTCAGAAAATTACAATTTTTGATGGGAGCAAAATGCTGGACAAGAGACATTGGCCGGAATTTTACAGCCCTTCCACCATGAGCGGGCTGATGGCAGGAGGGGCCGTAAAATTGAGTGGGAGGTGAGGGGTGGGTGCTGTTCCCAATGCCTTCCAGCCCCCATTACAATTTTACGTGGGTGACAATGACAAGAAATGGCCCGCCTGCCCCAGGTTAATCAAGGCTCTTTGACAGCCACAGTAAGCGCCAAATACCTTGCCATGAGCAATGAGCCCTTGTATTCTGAACTCAGAATGCCTTGAGTTTACATTAGACATTCCTTAACCTTATAGTCACTGCATACAAGCCATCTGGAATTCTCTGCCAAGATCACTTTGCCTCACTATCTCCATCCCTACCTTCAGAAACCTGTTAGCAACCCTTTTCTCAGCTATGGTTTTTAGCTAACCCTCCACTCCCAACACTCAGGACTATTCTCATACCTGGGGCAGGGCAAGAATTCCTGCTATGAATAATTTTAGTGAAAAAGTCCCTGTCAGTACAAATAAGATTTTCTGTTCTGTGCTCACCAACCTTTTTGCTTTAATTATCGACAGAAGGAGTTTTGCCTTTTTTTTTGTAAATTTCCCTTGGGAGAAGGGAGTGAATTTTACATTGCTGAAAAACAACAACAACTTACATTGATATAGCATGCTTAGTGTAAGAGAAACAGCAAGATAGGGAAAGCCGGCAGCAAGCAGCATATGGAGGAAAGATTGAGTGTCAGGGGAACAAAGACCCAGTCAAAAAGACAGATTCTTAGAAGTCTGCTGAAGGCAGGGAAAGGAGGTGGATTTAGGAGAGAATTCCAGAGGGCAGAGGTGAGGGATGTCTGAGGTCATTGTGTTCTTTATTCAGTTAGGCTTGATTAGTCAGTGAGTTTGAACACACCGTGGGGGTGAAATTCCTCTTTTAATAGGAAATGGGTAAGTGTCTATTTTTCCCTGGAATACGTAACCCGCTAACTAACCATATTCTCAGAAATCATACTTTTCAAAGCCTGTGATTTTGACAGTGGGCCACTAATTATGGAGCACAAAATGTGTTCCATCATGTTTTTTTCTGCTAAAGTAGGAACTTGTCTGCCTTAGTCTTCCGCAAATTCTTACACTTACTTAGTGATTGTAATGTGGAAAAATGCCTGAAGGCTCTTCACAGCAGCATAATCAGACGAAATTTGACACAGACCCAAAGAAGAAGGTATTAGGAGGAGTGGCGAAAGGTTTGGTCAGAAAGGCGGGTTTTAATGAGAATCTTAAGGAGGAGACAGAGGTGAAGAGGCGGAGTGGCTCAGGGAAAAAAAATTCCATAGCGTAGGCCTGACTGAGAGTGTTGGTCCGAAAGGAGTGAAATTCACAAAGGCCAGAATCACCAGTACAGACAGTTCATGGAGGAGAGGGGGATTGTAGGGCTGGAGGAAGTTACAGAGATAGCGAGGGGTGAGAGACTAAACACAGGGATGAGATTTTTAAATTCGAGACATTAGAGAACCAGGTCAGCAAGCTCAGAGGTAGCAGAGATTGGGATGAGCTGAAGTTTTTGGAGGCTGTAGGGTAGAATTCTGGCCAGGAGAGAATTGGAATAGTCAGGGTTGGAAGTGACAAATGCATGGAATGGGTTTCTGCAGCAGATGAGCATAAGGCAGGGATGGAGTTGGACGACGCTACGGAGGTGGAAGTAGACGGGTCTTAGTGATGGAGAGGATATGGGCTTGGAGGCTCAGCTCAGGGCGGAATGGGACGCTGAGATTGCAAACAGTCTGGATCAGCCTGAGACAGTGGCTAAGGTTGAGGGGTGGGGGGAGGGTGGGGCAGGGGAATGGGATTGCTGCCAAAGTTATGGAACTTATAGCGGAGAGGAAGAGTTGGCTTCAATCTTCACAATGTTTAATTGAAGGAAATTGCATCTCATCCAGTACTGGATATTTAGTAGGTCATTAAGTTGTATCTAATCAAATTACAGCACATACTGAGGTGATTCAGCCCATCATACCTGTACCAGTGCTAGCTCTTCAACTGCAGTTATCTACCCAATCTCCAACTAGCTGCCCTTTCCCCATACCCGTTATTCGTTTCTGACCCTGCTTCTCAAATACTTCTCCAGCTCCCTTTTAAATACTGTTATCATAAAACATGACATGAATCACCGGGCAGACATTATTGCAGGTATTCGCTCCACATTCCAGACAGAATAAGTGAAGGCAAGTCAGTTAAACACAGGACTGGCCAAAACATGCACAGAACACCTGGGAGATATTCGGTGGGGGGGAGGAGAGAAGACGATGAGTCCCTTGCTCTGTCAGGCTGTGTGTGTTCTCATCTGAAATATTAGAACATGTTGTAACAGGCTGTATCAGTCCACTTCAACACCTTGAAATTGTGCTTGAAAGGGCCAACTTCAGCAGCTTTTTTTGTTTGCCAGTGAATAATTCCTGTTGAGAAACACCGGGCGAGATTTTAACTCATTCAAAACCCATCCTCTTACATAGAGTTAAAATTGAGCCCTATAATGATTGTTGACACAATTGGAGATGGGAAAGGTGAAATTCCTGGCTGCCAGTTTTAGGGAAGAAAAGATGCCAGTGAAAAAATACTGTTTCACAGAAAATGATGAAATGTCATATTTAATTCACATCTACATTTTCTTTTCCTAAATGAGTACAGATAGGAATTTAACTCTCCCAACGCATCTTCCGTGGCTCTGTGAGTGAAATGAGATGATAGGAGAGGGAGCAGGTCTGTTTAGCAAATAAACGTTGCTGTGAACACTCTCAACAGCAAGTGTTTTCAATAAACCTGCTGCCATAAGACCATTAATTATTGAGCCAGAAGAAGCATTATTATATAAACCCAATGATGTGATATAATCTTGTTATCCTTTCTGACCACTAAGCAGCTTTCAGCTGGGGCAATGCATGAGCACCATGTAAGAATTTTTAGGAATAGGAAATGGCTGTCGGGCCCAATAAGGCTATCCCTTTTGAGTGATCTCAATCACACCTTCCCATTTCTACACTACATTCCTCAATCCCTTCCCTCTCCATAAATGCACCAATTATGCTTTGCATCTATTTATAACATCTGCTTCAATGTCCTTCCCTGGTAACTTATTCCCCAAGCCAAATTACCCTGGAGGTAATAAGTTCTGCCCGACTTCACTCTTTAATCTAATCTTCTAACCGTTAACTTGTGTCCTCATGTTTGAAAGCTTCACCATTATGAGCAAAGGACCTAGATCAACTGTGTCAATTTACTTTATAATGTGAAAAACCTCAATTCAGTCACCTTGAAGTCTACGCCTATTTTTAGTTCTTCAGCTAAAGACACTCTTGAGCTAATCATTAATAGATATTGAAAACAGCCAACATGCCAAGCAAAAGCTCTCAATTGTGATGACCTTCTATTTACAGTTTTTAGGGAAAGAGGAAGAAACTTGCATTTTCGTGGCGCCGCTTTTGACCTCATGATGTCCCAAAGTACTTCACAGTCAATTAATTACTTTTGAAGTCAAAACACTGCTGTTATGTACACCAATTAATCTATTGATTAATCCACTAATCTATTGATTAATCCATTAATCTGTTGATTAATCCACTATCAATGAATCGACTAATCTATCAAATGCCATGATTTACCTCCTGCCGTGACTCAGTACCCTTGCTACTAATTTAAAAGCAAAATACTGCGGATGCTGGAAATCTGAAACAAAAACAAGAAATGCTGGATTCACTCAGCAGGTCTGGCAGCATCTGTGGAAAGAGAAGCAGAGTTAACGTTTCGGGTCAGTGACCCTTCTTCGGAACTGCTACTAATTGTTGGTTATCAGAAGCTTCGTGAAAATTTAAATGTGCATCAATTGCCTATGTCATGTCCCACTGCAACAATCATCTCATCAAAAAATTCTCGCAAGTTCATTACCCATGATCCCCCCTTTCTGAAACCATCTTGATGGGGGAGAGAATAAATATGTTATGTATATTTTTAGTTATAATGAGAACAGAGAAACGCAAGGCATTGAAATGCTTTTAATTTATGACCTTCTTAAATTCATTCTCAAGATGTGGGTGTTACTGGCAAGACTAGAATTTAATGTCCATTCCTAGTTCTCCTGAGAAGGTGGGCCTTCTTCTTGAATTATTGGTAGCGGGTTAGATACTGAATGGCATACGAGACCATTTCAGAGGGTGGCTCACCACCACCTTCTTAATGGCAATTAGGGATGGGCAATAAATGCTGGCTTCACCAGTGATGCCCACATCCCAAGCATGAATAAAATGTGTCTAACTGATCTAAGCATTATTTCCATTTACACTAGTGTCATGCAGACCCCCACCTGCCAAGATTGAGGCATATTAATTTTGTCATCTGAACATTGATTTTAGACTGTTGCTGGAGTGAAGAAATGACTTGTTTGAAGATCACCAGACACTGGGCTGGAAGGACATTTGCATACTAAGAGACACTGCTTGTTTCAGTGCTGTATCTCTAAATAAAACTAAATAAATAAATAAATAAAGGACTATTCCCTGCTCCAATTAACCCAAATAGATTTTGATCACCAGAAATTGAAGGTGTAAGGAAGCGCATGCTAAAATGATACAATCTACAGAACTGGTTAAACAAGCTGGTCACATGACTAACTGGCTGGTCCAGGTTTTTTGAACTAGCCACAGGACAGTTTGAATTCAGAAGGCAGCGTGCAACTGAAGCTGAAACAAGCAAGTCTCTCGCCTGGCTGTCTCTCTCTCTCAATTTCTCCCAAGCTCACGGAAGATACGTAAACCTCAAGAGAGAAAAGACTCCTATATCGGAACAAGTTGAAGTGTGAACCGGGCCCCAACGAATTGCAAGACTTACCAGCAAACAAAGACTCCACATTGAACTTAAAGGACTGTAACTACCAGATATTGCCACAAACTTTTCTCCTTTATTCCTTCTACTTTTTCTGTCTCTATTTGCGTGTGTGTTCATTGCATATGCATGCTAGCGTGGTCACGTCTCATATTTGTAGTCGTTAACCGGATTAGAGTTTAAGATTAATAAACTTCTACCTTTCTTGTTTAAATCTAAGGAAACCTGTTTGATTTCTTTGCCTTACAATTGGAGCAGTGAACAAGGATTCACTGAGGGGAGATAAAAACACAGTGTTTAAAAATTAAACCCTGTTGTGGTTACACCAGGCAAAGACTGAGAGGGAACTCCCTAGACCCCTTCGCACCTGGTCGTAACACTAGTCACTGCAAGCTACTTTTGTGTGGCACGTGTTGATTGTTTTACCATTGAGTTTTATACTTTAGTTTATCCTAAGCTGCTTTTATATTGCGGTCGATTTAATTCAGATTCTGAGGAACCGGAAGCTATCTACAATGCTTAATCTGGCCCTCTGATCTTTTCACTGGAATAAAGGAACAGGATTTAGCAGCAGAATGGCCCAAATTAAAATCGTGTCAATATAAAAACAGCTGTAGATTAGATATGATACTGAGGTACAGGTAAGCAACCCCCTCACAACTCGGATGCGATCAACAAAGAGCATTATGTGGGAGATCACAGCAAGGTTTAAGACAGAGAAAAATACTACAGCTCATATAAGGCAATGACACATGCAATGCTTTTAATATACAAAAACCTCCCAGAGCTTAACCGAGAATCAATATCAAGCCACAGAAGGAGATATTAGCAGGACTGACTGAAAGCTTGGTCAAAGATGCGGAGAGGTAAGTGGAGAGTTGGATAGGTTTAGAGAGAACATTCCAGAGTTTAGGCCCATGAGGAACGAAGGCATAGCCACCAGGGATGGGATGAAGGAATGTTGGAAGCACAAAAAGCCAGAATTGGAGGAACACAGAATTCTCAAAAGGTTACAGAGATAGACAGCCAAATCCATGCAAGGATTTGAACATGACATTGAGAAAATAATGCTGAGTTTATATTATACAACCACATATACTTGAAGCTGTTCTTTAATGCACTGGAAGTGCTGGGGTATATTGAAATAGGTGCTGTGCTAATCTGACACGCCTGTTTAAAAGTCTGGTTTCAGCACATCATTTTGGTCCCAATTGCTGACTACCAAATTTTGAATTTGCCTGATGATCCTCACCTGCAGGTTTAACACTCAAGTGCTGATTACATGCAATTTTTGTGGAGCAGTAAATGTGGGCTCCTCGCATCCGCTTCCACTGAAGGTGTGCAGTGCTCTGGCTAGCAAGCAGCAGCACATTGCAGGATGGCTCAGGGAGCAAGGGAGAGGCTGCACAAGTTCTCAGATACAGCACTGGAGGTCCTGGTGGAGGAGACCCAGAGGAAGAGGGATGTCCTGTACCCACAGGTGGTGCTTCTCTGCCTGACCTCATGTCCTCCTCCCGCAGTCCAAGGGGGGCTCCTAGCAAGATGCTCATGACGAGCACTTCCTTTCTCCTGGTGTCTCCTAAAAGGTGTTTAATGAGGTGGAGTAGCACAACATTTACTCTTTTTAGGTGAAGTCCTCAGAAAATTTCCAGGATAAATGTTGATAGTATTGGTGAAGTCTTGACAAAATGTCCCAAAATCTTTTCCAATGTGTTTCAAAATTCCTCTTCAAACCTCCAGCAGCAAGTGAACAGTAATAGCTGAGTGTGTCTTTAGTGTTCGAAATCTCAGCAACAGCTTGTTTACTCCTGATCGCTGATAGGAGAGGGATTAGGTCAAGCTCCAGCTGCCAGAATGGTGTGCAGCCTCGTTCATGAGTGCTGGCTGACAATGTAATTGTCAATCAACCCCTTAATGATCCTCTGGGCCTTCATTCCTAGTGCGCCCTTCAACTCCTTTACCAAAATGGCGTCTTGCACTAAATGTAGATTAAACAGGCACTGCAGCTCATCTTTCCCAACTCGGAGGCTTTTTAGCTCCTAAAGTATCTGGGGAATATTACCCACCTGGTGTTGTGAAACTTCTTCTGTCTATATTGTGGAACATTGGTTACAAATTGGCTGCATGTGAGCAGTTTGGAAATTTGTGCAGTATTGCGTTGATTCCTGACTGCAGACCCAATGTCTACTGTGTCATAGAATTCAAAGGCAGTAATACATTGCTGATAATTTGAAGCAGCTGTTTTCAAACTTTCTGTGCAAATATTGATACAACCCTGGGCACCCCTACAAATACTGATACAGTTCTGAGGACCTCGTCAAATATTGATACAGTCTTGGAGAACCCCGAGAAATATTGATACACTACTGGAGAGCCTTAACAAATATGGTAAGCTGTCAGACACCCAGCAATCCTTTCACCAACTCCCTGGGATCTATAGAAGCCAGTTTGAAAGCCTATGATGTGCATCACTTTCAATGATGTATAAGTGGATGTCAAATTTCAAAAGCACAAGATCTGGAAATTTACTTTCCATGCCCACTATCTCTGCCCACACATCTCTGGCAATGTACACCATTAAATAGTAATCTTTTAATAGAAGCATTGAGTTAAAGTTCATGGCTTTGCTCCCAATATATTACAATGCCTTTGCTTCACGGGAATGCCTTCAGCTGCAACATATCTGTCCCAGGACCAGGGAAGGAATTGTTACTGCAAGTGGAAGATTAAAATTCCAAGCTCTAACCATTTCAGAAAACTCCCTGGATATCCAGCGCCAAGTGACAAATCATTTTAATTATAGATTAAATAGAATAATAATTTAATCAATAAAAATAACGATGCAGAGAAAACAAGCTACTAAATCATTTGTTTTCCATTCTAATTTACCGCACTGTAGTCGATGGCAGCAAAGCTGCTGTCTTTCAAAACTCCAAGATCTGCGTGAAGAGGATTTCTTTTCCCACAGGAGCACTCAATACAGTACCAAATCTAGAGTCGGTATAAAGATTGAAGATGAGCCAGAGGCCATCACCTTTTCTAGCTGCCAGCAAGCTGAGAAACTCAGCACACTGTGTAGACTAGTGATGTGTTCTTTGGCACGCACCTACAAACCACAAGAAAATCAACTAATCATGGACACTCATTTAGTTCAGGCAGTGTGTAACTGAATCATACAGGCCAGTAGGTCCCACAGTCCATTGCCGATCTTTATTGAGCTAGAGGATTTCAAATAAGGTAGTGGTAAGGGATCTACAATTTGTCACTGAATCCTTCCACGACCTTGTCCCTCCCTATATCTGTAACCTCCTCCAGCCCTCTAGGAACATAAGAAATAGGAACAGGAGTAGGCCATTCAGCCCCTCAAGCCTGCTCTGCCATTCAATATGATCATGGCTGATCTTCTGCATCAACTCTACTTTCCCACCCCCTCCCCACATCCCTTGATTCCCAGAGAAAAATCTGTCTATCTCAGCCTTGAATATACTCAACGATGGAGCATCCACAGCCCTCTGAGGTAGAGAATTCCAAAGATTCACAACCCTCTGAGCGAAGAAACTGCTCTTCGTCTCAGTCCTAAATGACTTTTTTCCCCCCAAAAAATATACTTTATTCATAAAATCTGTAAAAAAAATACATTACAAAATAGTTCAAAACATCACCAAGTTGACATTCCAAAAAGTGCAAAGGAAATCAGTTTTCTTCAATACAGGAGTGAGTTGCCTCACAACCCTTCCATTCCATTTTACCTGCCATGTACATTTTACAGCAAACCCATATTTGGTGTATACAGCCCGAGGGATTTCCCATGTGTCCAGCCCTCAGTTCACTATGGCAGGAGGACTTTACACAGTGGTCTTTCCCCATTGAACCTTTGCAGCGGCTGCCCCAAGCTTTAATGCGTCCCTCAGCACGTAGTCCTGGACCTTGGAATGTGCAACACTCGGTCGGGGACAACTCTTTGCACTGGAAGACCAGCAAGTTTCGGGCAGACCAAAGAACGTCTTTCACCGAGTTGTTGGTCCTCCAGCAGCAGTTGATGTTTATCTCGGTGTGCGTCCCTGGGAACAGCCCGTAGAGCACAGACTCCTGTGTTACAGAGCTGCTCAGGATGAACCTTGACAAAAACAACTGCATTTCTTTCCACACCTTCTTTGCAAAGACACATTCCAGAAGGAGGTGGACAACCGTCTCTTCCCCACCACAGCCACCTCAAGGGCAGCAAGCGGAGGGGGTGAGACTCCGGGTGTGCAGGAAGGATCTGATGGGGAGGGCTCTTCTCACCACCAGCCAAGCTATGTCTTGGTGCTTGTTTGAAAGTTCTGGTGATGAGGCATTTTGTCAAATGACTTTGGCAGTCTGCTCGGGGAGCCATCTGACAGGATCCACCATCTCCTTATCCCATAGGGCCTTGAGGACATTCCATGCAGACCACTGCCTGACGGATTGGTGGTCAAAGGTGTTTCTCGTCCTAAATTTTTTTTAATTTCCAAAATATACTTTATTCATAAAAATCTGTGAAAATTACATTACCAGTTTCAAACAGCACCAAGTCAAAAAATACAAACAGTGCAAAGGAGGTCCGTTTGCTTCATTACAATCATGAGTTGCCTCACAACCCTTCCATTTCACATTTGTCATGCAAATTACATTTTTACATTTTACAGCGAATGAAAATGTTCCCGATACAGTTCGAGGGGTTTCCCATGGATCCAGCCCCTGAGTTCAGCTTGGTGGGGGGACCTTACACTGTGGTCTTTCCCCATTGAGCCTTTGCTGCGGCTGCCCCAAGCTTTAGTGCGTCCCTCAGCACGTGGTCCTGGACCTTGGAATGTGCCAGTCTGCAACATTCGGTCGTGGACAACTCTTTGCGCTGGAAGACCAGCAAGTTTCGGGCAGACCAAAGGGCGTCTTTCACCAAATTGATAGTCCTCCAGCAGCAGTTGATGTTTGTCTTGGTGTGTGTCCCTGGGAACAGCCTGTAGAGCACAGACTCCTGTGTTACAGAGCTGCTTGGGATGAACCTCGACAAAAACCACTGCATCTCTTTCCACACCTGCTTTGCAAAGACACATTCCAGGAGGAGGTGGGCAACCGTCTCCTCCCTACCACAGGGGCATTGCGCAGAGGGGGCGAGACTTCGGGCATGCAGGAAGGATCTGACGGGGAAGGCTCTTCTCACCACCAGTCAAGCTATGTCTTGGTGCTTGTTTGAAAGTTCTGGTGATGAGGCATTCGGCAGTCCTAAATGACTTTTTTTTTTATTTCCAAAATATACTTTATTCATAAAAATCTATAAAAATTACATTGCCGAACAGTTTCAAAACAGCGCCAAAAAATACAAACATTGCAAGGGAGATCAGTTTCCTTCTATACTATCATGAGTTTCTTCACAACCCTTCCATTTCACAATTGTCATGTCAATTACAGTTTTACATTTACAGCAATTGAAAATATTAACAATTGATCCCTTGTTCTGAGACTTGTCCCGGGTTCCAGATTCCCCAGCCAAGGGCAACAACCTCTCAGTGTCTACCCTGTCAAACCCCTTCAGAATCTTGTATGTTTCAATGAAATCACCTCTCATTCTTCGAAACTCAAGCAAGTATCGACCCAATTTACTCAGCCTCTCATCATAGGCCAATCTCTCATCCCAGGAACCAATCGAATGAAACTTTACTATACCATCTCCAATGCAAATATATAATTCCTTATACATGGAGACAAAAAACTTTGCACAATACCTCTGCAATCTTTGCACGCCTCCAAGTTCAGCCTCTTTAGCATCCCCAATTTCAATCACTCCACCATGGTCGCATACCTAGGCCCTAAGCTCTAGGATTTCCTCCCTAAACCTTTCCGCCTCTCTACTTTGCTTTCCTCCTTTAAGGCATACATTAAAACCTACTTCTTTGACTTGACAAGCTTTTAGTCACAGGGCCTAATGTGACTGACAAATTGACAAATTTTATCTGGTAGCACTCCTATGAAGTGCTATAAGAAGGCAAATTACTGTTAGATTTGCCCAGATGATCATTATCCTGTGTTCCCTGCTGGAAAGTGTTTACACGGATGTCCAGCAAGGATAGGATCAGGTCCAGATGTAATGCCTTTTCTAGTTGACTCTCTTGCCAACAGGAGGAGTCAACACCTTCAGGACAGGAAGCAGAAAAAAAGAAGAAAACTGTCTAAAGTCACACATGGTCAGTTGCTACTCATTCCCAGGCAATCAGAGGGCAGATTCATAGCACCTACAGCTCTACAATAACTTTCTTCAAGTGTATTGTCTTAGCACTGAGGATAGCATACCGTTTGTCTCTCTACATCTTTCTAAATTAAGTTGGTCCTTTCAGCTGTGTACAGTGCATGGCGTGCTGATAAAAATATCCTAATAAGAATAAGTCTGAAATTCAGCAGTGTAAATAATGTGCAAGGATCTAACTATTGGGTAACATATAGATCCTGAAAGGAGAAAGTTTAAAAATCTATGTTAAATAACGTGAAAAGGGATGGTATCATGGTGCTTTCACTGGACTTGTCTGTTTATTATGGTAAAGTTGAAATAAAAATGAGTGTACATCATGACCCATACTCCATGTACACAATGCACTGAATTCACTCAGCTCTACTGACAATAATTACATTTAATTTTGTACCTTGAGTACACAACACCCTATCCCTAGAGAAGGAGATCTACAAACCTATACCAAATAATGGTTGGCTGCAGTGCTTTATATTGTACAAGAAAACCGGCGTGGGATTTCGGCCAGGCGGCATACAAAAACCTGTGCTAAATCAATATGATTTGTAGCTAGAATGTGAGGTTTGCATAGTTATCACCACAGTAACAGACTGAACAAATGTATGTGCTTTGATGTGGAACAGGTTGTAAATTCAATAGAAGGCTGAATTATCCACCCTTGTCCACACTTTTGCAGCCTTCGGACAGGAATTTCTTCAATACCTTCTTTAATTGCCTCTTCAGCTTCCTACAAATAAATTCCAACTTGTCCAAAACCCTGCTACCTACATCTTGTCCTCTGTTCAGTCCCACTTGCCCATCACTCCTGCCCTTGCCAACCTCTATTTGTTTGCTTTCCGCCAATGCTTTGAATTCAAAATCTTCATTCCCGTCTGCACATCCTTTCTTGGCCTCAGCTCGCCTTGCCACCAACTCTAGCCTTGCTTTTGAGCACATTCCTTTCGATCCTCCAAGTCACCCATCCTGTACTATGCCCCATCCTCTCAATTCTACCACTGGGGAGACAGCCTTCCTCCATCTCAGTCTTAGTCCCTGCTGCTCCCTGCAAAATCTCCCTAGCACTTCTCTCCTAGCTTTAAAACCTAGCTTTTTTGACCATGCTTTTGTTTATTTCACTTAACTTTCCTACTACTGCTCAGAGTTTGTTTCTCCCTGTGAAATACAAATTGTTGTTGAATTGGCTGTGCACCTGATGCTAAGATTCACACTTTCAAAGGATACTGATACAGCCCAGTGTAGCAGTGAGCCCTACAGACTTGGGCTACCCTTATCCAGGTGTCAGAAATGTAGAGGCAGTTTTCTTGATTTTACAAATCTTCAGTGCAAATGCCAAGAGCATGTTCACAGGTGCTGATCCCTCAGAATCCAATCCAGTCTAACTGAGGTTGTGGAAGCACTTACCTTCCAGGAGAACAGTGGAGAGGAGCGGACCTGCGGGAAGAACACAGAGTGGGCAGCTGATAAATGCAGCCTGATAACTGCAGCCTACAGCACTTACCTTCTGGGAGAGCAGCAGAGAGGAGCAGATCTGTGGGAAGAGCATGGAACGAGGAGCGGATAAATAAAGCCTGAGGATTGCCGCCTTTAGCATTTACCTTCCGGAACAGCAGTGGAGAGGAGCAGACCTGCAGGAAGAACATGGAGCGAGGAGCATATAAATAGAGCCCGAAGATCGCGGCCTAGAGCACTTACCTTCCAGGAGAGCAGTGGAGAGGAGTCCAGGCACGCCGGAGTTTGAAAACAAAGTGAACAGTGACATCACAGGAAAGCTGCAAGGTAATTGGTTGGTGAGTTTCTGCTGTTAGGGAGTATCAGTAAATAGCTGGGTTAGTACATTACTGTTAGGCTGCGTGTGTTAATAGCTGGGGTACAGCGTCTCAACCATTGGCAGACTAAAAAAGAGCAAAACTTAAGTATGAGTAATAAGGAACAAGTGAGTAGCTAGTGAGTATTTTTTTGAGTAAGGTTTATTTTAACTAGTGAACTGTATTGATTTTTGACAGGATTTATCAGTACTAATAAGGTTTTATTAATAATTCTAAGGTGTAGTATTGGCAAGATTTTATTTTAACAGTAGCAAAGGGTCAACTAATAAATAAAGGAATGGTAGAGGTGCTTCAACCTCGAGAGTGCACTTCTTCTGCTTTGTGGGAGCTCCAGGATGCTTCCTGTATCCTGGAAAACCTTTGTCCAGGAAGTGTTGTCAATTGCGGCAGCTTGAGCTCCGCAATTTGGAACTTGAGTGGCAGCTGGTGACACTGCGTTGCATTCGTGAGGATGAGAGCTACCTGGATAGCACATTTATAAATGTGGTCACTCCACATCTTAAGAGTATGCAGGGAAAGAGGGAATGGGTGACCACCAGGCAGTCAAAAAGAGTCAGGCAGGTAGTGCAGGAGACCCCTGTGTGCATCTCACTCTCGAACAGGTATTCAGTTCTGAATACTGAGGAAAGTGATGCATCACCTGGGGAGTGTAGCCAGAGCCAAGAACATGGCACCACGGGTGGCTCAGCTGGGGTACAGGAAATACTGAAAGAGCCATAGTGATAGGTGATTCAATAGTCAGGGAACAGACAGGCGCTTCTGTGGCCACAGACGTGAATCCAGGATGGTCTGTTGTTTCCCTGGTGCCGGGATCAAGGATGTCACTGAGCGGCTACAGAGCATCCTGAAGTGGGAGGGTGAACAGCCAGCAGTCGTGGTCCACATCGGAACCAATGACATAGGTAGAAAGAGGGATGTGGTCCTGCAGTCAGAATTTAGGGAGCTATGGAAGAAATTAGCAAGCAGGACCTCAAAGGTAGTAATCTCAGGATTACTTCCAGTGCCACATGCAAGTGAGTATAGAAATAGAAGGCTAAAACAGATTAATGCGTGGCTGGAAAGATGGTGCAGGAGGGAGGGCTTTAGATTCCTGGGAAATTGGGACCGGCTCTGGGGGAGATGGGACCTGTGCAGACTGGACGGGTTGTACCTGAACAGAGCTGGGATTGAGTTCCTTGTGGGATGTTTTGCTAGTGCTGTTGGGGAGGGTTTCAATTAGTTTGGCAGGGGGATGGGGACTTGAGGGTAGATGCAGTTGGGACAAAATCAGAAATGAAAATAGAAGGCAGAACATTAATGGATGACTCTGGAAGACAGAGGAAACAAAGGTTAGAAAATAAAAAAAGAGTTTGGCAATACTCAATGGTATCTATTTCAATGCAAAGAGTGCAGCAAATAAAGCAGTTGGGCTGAGGGCACAGAAAGACACGTGGCAGTATGATATCATAGCTATTATAGAAACATGGCTTAAGCAGGGACAGAAATGGCAGCTCAACATTCCTGGTTACAGGGTTTTCAGACGTGATGGGGAGGGGGATAAGAAAGGGGGGAGTGGCAATTTTGGTCAAGGAAACTATTACAGCTGTGAGGAGGGATGATATGTTGGAAGTTTCATCAGATGAGGCCATATGGATTGAGCTAAGGAACAAGAAAGGGGCAATCACACTACTGGGAGTGTACTATAGACCCCCAAACTGTCAGAGGGAGATAGAAGAGCAGAGACGTAGGCAAACCTCTGAGAAGTGCAAAAACAATAGAGCAGTAATTGTAGGGGATTTTAACTACCCCAATATTAACTGGGATATTTTTAGTGTGAAAGGAATTGAGGGAGCAGAATTCTTGAGGTGCATTCAGGAGAACTTTTTTGCCCAGTATGTAGCCAGTCCAACAAGAGAGGGCACAGTTTTAGACTTAGTTTTAGAAAATGAAGATGGGCATGTGGAAGGACTGGCAGTGGGAGAGCATTTTGGTGGTAGTGATCATAATTCAGTCAGTTTTAACATATTATGGAAAAAGACAGAGATAGAACAGGAGTTAGAGTTCTCAATTGGGGCAAGGCCAATTTTACTAAACTGAGGAGTGATTTAGCGAAAATGAACTGGAAACAGCTACTTGAAAGTAAATCGGTGTTAGAGCAGTGGGAGGCATTCAAAAGGGAGATTCAAGGGGTTCAGAATAAACATGTTCCCATAAAACAACAGGGTGAGACAGAGCCCCATGGATGTCAAGCCGCTTATAGGGTAAGATAAGGCAGAAAAGGAAAGCTTATATCCGACACTGAGCACTCAATACCACAGAAAGGCAAGAGGAGTATAGAAAGTGGAGGGGTGAAATCAAAAAGGAAATTAGAAAAGCAAAGAGAGGGCATGAAAGAATATTGGCAAGCAAAATCATGATGAACTCAAAGATGCTTTATCAATACATTAAGAGTAAGAGGATAACTAAGGAGAGAGTAGGACCTATAAAAGACCAAAAAGGTAACCTACATGTAGGGGTGGAAGATGTTGGTATGGTTTTTAATGAATACTTTGCGTCTGTCTTCACAAACGAGGGGGAGTGTGAAGTATTGGATATGATAGACATAGGGAGAGAGGAAGTATTAATGGGATTAGCATCCTTGAAAGTTGATAAATCACCAGCGCCAGATGAAATGTACCCGAGGCTGTTAAAAGAAGCAAGAGAGGAATTAGCAGAAGGTCTGACCATTATTTTCCGGTCCTCACTGGATACAGGTGTGGTGCCAGAGGATTGGAGAACTGCTAATGCTGTACCTCTGTTTAAAAAGGGAGCGAGGGATAGACTAAATAATTACAGGCCATTAAGTCTAAACTCAGTAGTGGGCAAATTATTGGAATCCATTCTGAGAGACAGGAGAAGCTGTCACTAAGAAAGGCACAGGTTAATAAAGGATAGTCAGTATGGATTGTTAAGGTAAGACGTTGTTTGACCAACTTGATCGAATCTTTTCAAGCAGTAACAAGGAGGAGAGATGAGGGTAGTGCAGTTGATGTAGGCTACATAGATTTTAGCAAGACTTTTGACAAGGTCCCACATGGCACAATGGTTAAAATAAAATTCCATGGGATCCAGGGAAATGCAGCAAGGTGGATACAAAATTGGCTCAGTGGCAGGAAACAAAGGGTAATTGTTGACGGCTGTTTTAGCGACTGGAGGGCTGTTTCCAGGGCTCAGTACTGGGTCCCCTGCATTTTGTGGTATATGTTAACGATTTGGACGTAAATGTAGGGGCATGATCAAGACGTTTGCAGATGACACAAAGATTGGCTGTGTGGTAGATAGCGAAGAGCACAGCTGTAGGCTGCAGGAAGATATTGATGGTCTGATCAGATGGGCAGAAAAGTGGCAAATGGAATTCAACTTGGAGAAGTGTGAAGTGATCCATTTGGGGACGTCAAACAAGGCAAAGGAATACATGATAAATGTGAAAATACTGAGAAGTGTAGAGGCAGTAAGGGACATTGGAGTGAATATCCACAGATCCCTGAAGGTAGCAGGACAGGCAATAAGGTGGTTAAGAAGGCATATGGAATCCTTTCCTTTATTAACTGAGGTATAGAATACAACAGCAGGGAGATTATGCTGGAACTGTGAAACTCATTGGTTAGGCCACAACTTGAGTACCACATGCTGTTCTGGTCACCTCATTACAGAAAGGATGTAATTACACTAGAGAGGGTATAGAGGAGATATACGACGATGTTGCCAGGACTGGAAAAATACAGCTGTGAGGAAAGATTGGATAGGCTGGGGTTGTTCTCCTTGGAACAGACAAAGCTGAGGGGAGATCTGATTGAAATGTACATAATTTTGAGGGGCCTGGACAGAGTGGATGTGAAGGGTCTATTCACCTTAGCAGAGAGGTCAGTGACTAGGGGGCATAGATTTAAAGTGATTGGTAGAAGTATTAGAGGGGAGATGAGGAAAATATTTTTCACCCAGAGGGTGGTGGAGGTCTGGAACTCACTGCCTGAAAGTTGAGGCAGAGACCCTCAATTAATTCAAAAGGAGTCTGGATATGCATCTCAAGTGCCATAATCTGCAGGGCTACGGACCAAATGCTGGAAGGTGGGATTAGAATAGGTAGATCACTTTTTGGCTGGCACAGATACGATGGGCCCAGTGGCCTCTTTCTGTGCCTTACACTTTCTATGATTCTATAAGTTCACAGGCTTGATCTCCAGTCTACAATTGACTTTAGCATCCCTGGATAGGCAGTGAAGAATTGGCCATGGTCCGCATTCCTGGGGGCGGACTGTTCTCCTCAGTTTCCTCTAGCTCTTGGGATAGCGAAAGGAAGATTACTTTGGGTTGCTGTCCCTGATTGTCATCCAGTGACTGCTGCTGGGACTCACACTTGCCAGCTTACCAGCTCAAGCTGAGCTGGCACTCCGCTGTGTATATTCATACTTGAATGAGTTACCTGAGGGCAGCCCATGGAATGGTGACATTCTGCCCCAGTGATGGCATAAACAGTGTGACAGCCCATTGTCCTCATCCATAATGTCACAGGAGCAGAACTGCACGATGTCAATGCAAAGCATTTGGACCCACTGCCGACAACCAACAAGGAGAAAGAACCAGAACAAATGACATCTGAGCAAAACTGGTAAGTGTGCTGATATTTCCATTTATAATGTTTAAATTTATTGAATAAGAACTAAAATGAATGCTGTTTCTCCTTATATGTTAAAGCATACTGGACCCCAGCTCTTCATATTTTCTGATAGAATGCACGCAGGCATAAACTACAGAGTAAGCATCTGCTTAAAGATCACTGCTTAATTTGACTTACTAACAAACACTACCCATTCCGAGTTATTATAACCATTAATACAAAATACTGCTTCAGTGTTTTCTTTTGGCAAAGACAGATGGAGCTTAATAAATTGATATAATAGTGCTGGGTAAGGGTCTATTTGTAGGAAGCAGGCTAACTATACAATGCATTTTTCATTTGAACATGTGAAACTTATTCTCTCTACATGAAGGAGGCATATCAGATAGTTCTGAAAGGAACACTGTCTTTTATCTAAATCCTTATCAAGTCTCTTAGAAATGTTCCAAGGCAGTTCGCTAATTTTAAAGGAGTTCAATAAATTTAATGGAGCGATTATTGACAACACATTCAATACATATCATCGGCATTTTCTGTTGGAACCAGTCGGTCTTGCAGCACACTATTAGCAACATGTGATTTAGGAGTTAAGGTTACAGTTAGGGGTTAGGGTTACAGTTAGGGGTTGGGCTTAAGGTTAAGGTTATGGTTAGGGGTTGGGGTTTGTTTTGGATAGAAATGCAATACTGTAACAATGTGCCTCTTGGCTTGCCGTGGTCATGTGACCTCTACCATTAGGCACTCCAACTGCAGGCAGCCATTACAGTCAGTTTCATTAAAGACAGAGTACACCAGACTGGTGTCCTGTGAGCTCGTAACATGGTTTCAGAAAGGAGCTGTGATTGAGTGGTGAAGAAACACAGCTATGGAACAAAGGCCACAGGAATGGTCACAACTGCTAAAAGCTGCTAAAAGCCACAGGAAGCCACAGAAGAGGAACAAAGAAACAGCTGAAAGCACAGGGTAAGACAACGGCTGCAAATTTTCCTCGACCTGTGCCGGTCAAAATGAAAGGTGATATGAAACAGAACTAGCAGTTTTCTATTCATGATGGCAAAATTACGAAATTGCAACAGATTTAATTAACAAACTAGAGCAGCTGCGAGTAGCTACACTTTTATCACTGTTGGGGAGAGACTGTTACAAAGTGCATTCCACCCTAAATAGCTCTGAAGAACCAAAAAACGGATAGCAGAAATTTTGAAAGCCTTGAAGGCATGCTTTGAACCCCAAGTGAACGTAACCTATGAATGGTATGTGTTCAATATTAGGGCCCAAGGTAAAAAAGAATCCATTGAACAATATGTGACTGCATTAGCACAGCTCACAGAATCCTGTGAATTTTCACAACTAAAAGATGATCTAATTAAAGGCAGGATTGTATTAGGCATAAGAGATCCCGCAGTGAGAGCATGTCTACTGAGAGAGGAGAAACTGACTCTCAGGAAAGCGATTGACATGTGCAGAAGTGCTGAGGTTGTAAATCAGCAGCTAGAGCATATTCATGGCAGAACACACGAGGCCTTGCATTATGCAGATAGACATTCCAGGCCGAAAGGGCAGAAAGATCACAGACAAAGGGCAGGTGTAAATACTGCGGAGATCACACCCAGGAAAAGAAGGCATGTTCAGTGTGTGGAAAGAGCACTGTTATCACTGCAAGAAGCTGAAGCATTTTGCACGCAAGTGCTTGGCTGGAAGGAGGTACAACAAGCAGGTACAGATGGCCACTGGAGAGACATCAACTGAAGATTCTGACGAATCACTATACGACATACAACGGGTTGCTTCAGACAGGTCGATCAGTGATAAATGGTTTGTGACTGTTGGAATGATGACTGCAGAAGGAGAATATCAAGTCAACATAAAGTGCCAGATAGACACCGGTGCATCATGCAACATCATGATCTTCACAGACCTGTGCGAAGTGGCTCAACATGGCGATCCAAAAATGAAACCATCGAAAGTAAGGTTGAGGCTATATGATGGCACCATACTAATGCCAAGAGGACAAGTTATTCTGAGAGCCCATTGCAATGACAAGAATGAAGATCTGGAGTTCCAAATCATAGACAGCAAACAAAAGCCACTCATCTGAGCAGAAGCAAGTCTAAAACTTGGACTGGTAACCATCAACATGTAAAAAGAGAAAACCAAGGAGATGGCCTACAGGAGCGGACACCCACGCTGGAACAAGAACGCCTTTGCCAGTCGCAAGGTGACGCGAGTCATACAGGCGGCAAAGAAGAAGAAGATCTGGCAGTCGTCTGCTCAGGAGCCCGAGGTGGAGGATGTGGGGTAGGTGCTCGGATTCCACACAGCGGGCAGACAAAATCAAGGTGAAATGGCAGAAAACCAAATTTCATTTTGACAAAACTGCCGAACCATTGCCAGAATTGAGCATTGGAGAGCCAGCCAGGGTACAAACCTTCAACGCACTCAACAAGAGTCAGCCCAAGAGGCAACTTGGGACCAGCATAGAGCAGTTGTCACCTCGCTCATATGCAGTGGCAGTGAAGGACCAGAGATACCGTCACAACCACAGGCACACATGCACAATTGGAGAAGCTGTTCCTCCACGGCAGGCGGATAATCAGGAAGATAAGAACTCACCAACTGCACAGACCACAGAACAACCATCAGTCCCAGAGGTCCAGAGCACCCCAAAAACGGAAATGGAACAACAACAGTTACCGCGGCAACAAGTGACAAGGGAACGACGCTTGCTGGAGAAGGAAAATCAACCAGATGAACAACCAATGTCAACGCGCACGCGCATCATTAAGAGACTGGCATGATTTAATGACTATGTGCAATCATGTGCAGAGACTGACGAGAATGACAAACTACTAATGCTTGAGACCAGTTGTGTGCATGGTAACTTGGGCAACTCATAATGTCAATGATAATGCATGCACTTTTTTGGGTGTTTTTTTTTGTGTATGAAAAGGGGAATGTTTGGGATAGAAATGCAATACTGTACCAATGTCCTCCTGGCTTGCCTTAGTCATGTGACATCTACCATGAGACACTCCGACTGCAGGCAGCCACTACCGTCAGTTTCATTAAAGACAGAGTACACACCAGACTGGTGTCCTGTGAGCTCGTAACTGGGTTAGGGTTATGATTAGGGGTTGGAATTAGGGTTAGGGTTACAGTTACAGTTAAGGGTTGAGGTTAGGATTAGGGTACGGTTAGGGGTTGGGGTTAGGGTTACAATTAGGGGTTGGAGTTAGGGTTACAGTTACAGTTGGGGGTTGGGGTTAGGGTTATGGTTAGGGTTAGGGTTACTGTTACGACCAGGTGCGAAAGGTGTCTAGGGGTCTGTTACTATCTTCACCTAGTCTTATTGGTAACAGTTTAATTTTAAACACACTGTGTTTTGAGCTCCCCTTTTTGTGAATCCTTGTTCACAGCTTTCCAATTATAAGACAAAGAAACCAATTCACACAGGCTTTCTCAGGTTTAAAGAAGAAAGATGAAATTTTATTAAAACTTAAACTCTAATATGGTTCACATCTAAGGATATACGACGCGCCCATGCTAACATGCACACGAAATATATACATGCAGATAGGAACAAAAAAGAGAAGAAAAGATAAGTAGAACAGTTGAAGGCAATGTTTTGTTACTGTTTCTCGAGCTCGCTGTAGTCCTTGATTGAAGATATGGTCTTGCGTTTCATTGGGGCCCAGTAGTCTTCTTAAAATCTTGTTCATATCGGCAACCTTTCTCTGAGTTTCACATGTTTTCTCAAGATTCTGTTCCGTGGGAAGGAGATGGAAGCAGGCAGACAGGAGAGGCTGTAATTCTTGCTTTAGTTCCAGGAGCGATCTTTACTCCATGAGCACATGGCTTTGTCTGTTCAAAATCTGTTTTTCCAATTTAAAACTCCCCTAGTTGACTAGCCGGTGGTCACGTGACTGATTGGTTTGACCAGGTGTCTTCTGTGTATTGGGGCAGGGACTGGTTCCCTTTGTTTCCACATTGTCTGGTACTGTGCAAATGTCTTTCCAGTCAGGTGCTTGCAATTTTTAAGTTTTGATGTTCATGTGGTGAAATAATGTGTGCCTCAGTCTTGTCAGGTAGGGGGGTTTGCCTAACAGTTAGGATTAGGAGTTGGAGTTCAGGGTAGCGTTACAGTTACAGTTAGAAGTTGGGTTTGGGGTTATGGTTAGGGATTAGAGTTAGGGTTACAGTTAGAGTTAGGGTTAGGGTTACGGTTATGGTCAAGATTACAGGTTGGTGTTAGGGTTAAGATTAGTGGTTGATGTTAGAGTTAGAGTTAAGATTATGGGTAGGGTTTAGGGCTCGGGTGCCAGTTACATTTGGCATTGGGATTAGGGCTACAGTTAAAGGTAGTGGTTAGAGTTTGGGGTTAGGTTGAGGGCTATGAGTTGGTTGTTGGGTTTGAAACTGCTACTGGCAATAGATCATTAATAATATAAACAAACCAGTGGCATTAGTGGGGTGGTGAAATGGAAATTGCTATTGACAACAACTTTCCAAATTTCACCGTCAATAAGTTTATTTAAATGCATTGACTTATTATAGGAACAAACGCACAGGAAATTCCCACAAACAATGATGAGATGAATGGCCCATTAACCTTTTTCTGCTGCTGATGGTTGTGAGAGGAATCTTTACCAAAGACCACCAAGAAAATTACCTGCCCTTCAAATAGTGTCATGGGATTTTAAACATACACCTAAATCAGTGGAAGAGCAGGCTGGGCCTTGGTTCAATGTTTCATCCAAAGGATGGCACCTCCAATGTAGGATTGCCCCAGTACTGAGCTAGAGCATCAACATGGACTATCAGCTGGACTGATGGAATTCCAAAAAATAGTCATCATTACATATCTCTTTTCTGCATATGATGTGGAGGATCCTTTGCTTATTGTCACTGAGGGAGTCGAATTCCTTCCTGTTGAGGTAGCTGAGTGGATGAGCTATGGTTACCTACAGTCCAATGTGGGTATCATCCATTGCACCCCAGACCTTGGGGGAACCAGGAGTCCCATAAAAGTGTACGACCCTTACTTTTCTATTTGCTAGATTGCCAAAGCTTGTAAGTCGTGCATGCTCTGCTGTAAAGGGCAGCAGTGACCAAATGAATGCATGCCCAGATTGCTTCCTGGCTGATGTAACAGAGATCCCTCGTGCCTCTATATTTTATCGGGGGTATAATACCTGCTGGGCTGTATCCTCCACGAATGATGTCTAAGTTGTCTTCGCTCCCTCATGTGCTGCTCCGCCTTCTCCTTCATGTAATATATATTGGTATTCTCATAGACAATGTTATGCCTGGATCCTGAGATGCCCTGGCTGGGGATGGGGATGTGTGTGTGGAGGTATCCATAAATCTTCCAGTGAGCTAGCCCTGCCAGACACAGTCAGAAGCAAGTGCAGATCTTTGTAGAGATAAATGCAAAAAATGGGCTCACGTTGCCATTCCAATTTTGTCAAAATCAGTATATAAACTCATCAGGCTTGAAGCTTCGATCAGATGATCCTGTCAGCTGCTGTGCCTCATCAATGCCGGTCTAACCTGCCCCGCCTACATCAACAGTGCACCCCCAGGAAACTTGGAGCTGCTACATCACTGACTGACCATGAGGACCCAGGTGGGTGGATCACAGAAAGGCTCGCAAAGCACGGGGAAAGTCAGGGAAATGTTTCAAAAACGCACAACTGGCCGTTTTTTTCGGGTAATTTCCTATGCCATTTTTACACTCCCGATGTGCTGAAAACGGCCAGGAAATTTACCCCAACTGTCAGCCGGTATAAGACCGTGGCGGGCACCACAACTGCAGCGGATCCTGTCCTCGACTTGCCTCTAAATACATTTTGCACCAGAGGTCACCGGACTGGAAGCCTAGCCAAATTATAGTCAGGTTGATTCTCTTACTGTAGTTCTGATACACGAGAGGAACTTGCGAGAGCTGGGTGGAATGTGCGTGCAGATAAGTGAAGCAGGTTGAGACTCTATCCGCCTCCTTACAGAGTAAGTATTGAAACTGGCCTGTCTCGTCCAGTACCACACCGGGCTGTGTATTTACAACTGAATCATTTGAGGCAGCAAATTCCTCTAAACCAGCCTCTGTGGAAGAAACACAGGAACAGTGCTACACTTTCTAAACTGAGATGTAAATAATCCATCGGATCAAATACTGCTGTATCTACTCGGTGTAGTTAATCTTTTACATATTTGGAAAGAAAGTGTAACCAACACAGACACAAATGTTACACAGAAGCTGCAGATCAAGCTGTTCCCCTTTTCCTGTTTTCTACTGGTAAAGCAGTTACAGCACTTGGAACCGTGCTGGGATTTCTCCATGGTGTATGGCACGTCTTTCCGTTCAGTTCACACACAACATTAGTTTATGGGCCTTATTCCAGTGCACTTTCTGAAATACTGGATGAAAGAGTTCAGCTGCTCCTTAAAAAATCCCACTGATTACATTCGTTAAAATGCACTACTTGATGTAGCATTGAGCGAGGAAGGTCCCTAGTTCAATCCTTGCCACTGTGTTGAGATAGTGGATTGCCAAGTCGGTAAGAGTGGGGGATGGGATGATTGGATGCCCCTCGGGGGGGAAATCAGCCAGGGGTTTTCTGCTCTTAATCACTACCCAGTGACTTCTGGTAGAATATATGAATGCGTGGATTGCAAATAAGGACGAGAAAGAACATGCATTTATATATTTATATAGCGCCTCTTACAAATTCAGGGCATCCCAAAGTGCAATCTGGCAAAGAAATATTTTTCAAGTGTAGTCACTGTTGTAATGTCGGGAAGGATAACAGCCAAGTTGTGCACAGCAAGATCCCACAAATAGCAGTGTGCTAGATAACCAGATAATCTGTTTTAGTGATGTCAGTTGAGGGATAAATATTGTCCAAGACAACAGAGAACTTCCCTTCTCTCCTTCGAATAGTGCAATGGGATCTTTTGCTTCCACCTGAGGGGGAAGATGGGGGTGCATTTTAACGCCTTATCCAATAGATGGTACCTCTGACATTGCAGCACTCCTGCATTACTGCGCAGCAGTGTCACCCTGGATTATATGCTCAAGTCCTTGGAGTTGAGCTTGGTCAAAGAGAGAGATTTTGAAAAGTATCTTAATGGATGAGAAGAGGCAGAGAGGTGGAGTGGTTTAGGGAGGAAATTCCAGAGCTTGGGACTTTGGCAGCTGAAGGCACTGCCGCCAACGGTGAAGCGATTTAGATCGGGATGTGCACGAGCCAGAATTGGAGCGGTGCAAGTATCTCGGAGGGTTGTGGGACTGGAGGAGGTTGCAAAGATAGGGAGGGGCGAGGCCATAGAAAGATTTGAAAACAAGGATGAGAATTTTAAAATTGAGGTGTTGCTGAAGCAGGAGCCAGTGTAGGTCAGTGGGTACAGAGACATGAGCTTCTTGTCAGTTAAGTTGTAGGTATATCTAATATTCTATCAGTTGTGTGATTGCAGTGAAAACAAAATGACACAAACTACACTTTTTATAATGGTGGAATTAAAATGGGATCCGGAAGTCTGAGAGTTATTTTTAGAGGAGTTGGGGCATGCCTTCCCAGGAAACTTTGACTTCTAGTCTATTTCCCAGCATTTTGAAATCTACTGTAATTCTAATCTTATAAGCAAAAAAAATTGTCTTAGAGGGTTATTGATGTTCAAAATATTAAAATAGTGTTGGTAAAAGTTACAATTTGCCCTCGATTTCTGTACCATTGGTAAACAATACATAGTGAGCATTAATACAAAAGCAAAGGACTGCAGATGCTGGAAATCTGAAAATATAAACAGAAAATGCTGGAAATACCAAGCACGTCTGGCAGCATCTGTGGAGAGAACAGAGTTAACATTTCAGGTCTGTGACCTTTCATCAGAACATAAGTGTTAGGATTAGGGTTCACTTGTTTGGTGGACATCAGTTAAGCATATGATTGGGTTTGGCTGCAATGCACATATGCACCCCCCCCCCCCCCTTCCCCCACCCCTCGCCAAGATTGAATAGACTGTTGACTCTCACTATCAGGGGTTCACACATGGAATATAGGTGCTTGAGCAAGTTTGCAACCAGTGCCTACAGGATATTACTCCAATGAAGTGTCAATGCTTTCAGGAGGACAAAGGAAAAACCTTGGTGAAAGAAATCTATGGCCTGTTAAAAGATGCACATAAATTTAAAACAAATGTATATGGTGTACTGTTGTGGCCATGCTCTTCTCTGGCGTTTAGTGTCAGTGTATAGTGTACCAAATTGACCTGAATCAAGACTTTTTGTTTGGATTAGAAGTACAATAATTTCATTCCAGACAGACCTAGTTTTATTTTTTAATTTGTTCCTAGAATGTGGGCAATGCTAGCAAATCTTCAATTATTGCCCACGTCAGTTGCCCTGAGAAAGTGACAGCAGGTTTTCTCCTTGAACCACTGTAGGGGACAGTAACATAGTGG
Organism: Heterodontus francisci; assembly: GCF_036365525.1. Lineage (NCBI taxonomy): Eukaryota > Metazoa > Chordata > Chondrichthyes > Heterodontiformes > Heterodontidae > Heterodontus > Heterodontus francisci. The sequence continues at coordinate 110,766,592 of NC_090377.1, forward strand.
TAATGTTACTGGACTAATAGTCTGGAGGTCTGGACCTTAATGCTCTGGAGACATGAGTTCAAATCTCACTAATGCAGCTGGGGGAATTTAAATGTAATCAATAAAATCTGGAATAAAATGCTAGTCTCGTTAATAATGATCATGAATCTTTCATATTGTCATTAAAAAACAATCTGGTTCACTAATACCCTTCATCCTTACCCGGTCTGGCCTACATGTGAATTCAGATCCACAGGATTGTGGCTGACTCTTAACTGCCCTCTGGAATGGTGTAGCAAGCCACTCAGTTGTATCAAACTGCTACGGAAGCATTGTGATGTACCTACGCCACATGGACTGCAGCCTTTCAAGAAGGCAGCTCACCACCACCTTCTCAAGGGCAGTTAGGGGTAGGCAATAAATGCTGGCCTTTACCTGTGCTGCTCACATCCCATGAATGAATAAAAAGAAGTTCCTGTGCTCATAACAGCACTAGATTCTGTGACTTGTCATAATGGGAATGTTGTGTTGGAGAGGCACTTAGGACTTTACATTGAATTAGGCCAAAAGCCATTTCTGTCCTGGTCATATTGTAGTTTGGTTAGGGTACTTATGAATTGGTAGAATAGTAAAATGATGATTGGTGCAGACTTAATTTTCTATGCCTTAATCATCGATTGGGTATATGGCATTCATTAGTTGGCAAAGGGACCTTGCGTATTATTTTTTGCCTATCGTCTGGTTATCTATGTCAACAAGCAATGCACTCAATGCACTAGATAGTGGAGAGTATTTTAAATGCACGGCATTTAATGCAATGTATGTCATCAGCGTGATCCTGGACATTCTGTGAAAAGAGAGAAGAAAGCAACAAAAGTCCCAAAGCACTTTGCAACCAATGAAGCACAGTAGAAGTGTAGTGACTGCTGTAATGTAAAAACACAGCAGCCAATTTGCACACAGCAAGCTCCCACAAGCAACAATGCGATAAAGACCAGATAATCAGTTTTAGTGATGTTGGTTGAGGGGTGAATATTGACCTGGACACTGGAGACAACTCCCCTGCTCTTCTTTGAAATAGTGCCATGGGATCTTTTGCATCCACCTGAGAGGGCAGATAGGGCCTCGGTTTAACATTTCATCTGAAAGGCAGCACCTGTGACAGTGCAGCACACCCTCAGTACTGCACTGGAACTGTCGGCCTAGATATTTGTGCTCAAGTCTCTGCAGTGGGACTTTAATCCATAACCTTCTGACACAGTGGTGAGACGGCTACCCACTGAGTCACAGCTGTCACTTGGGGGCAATTTTATCCCTTTTGTTCCAGTCCCCTCCACTCCTGTCTGCTGGGGTAAAAAAATGGATTTTGCTGGGGTATAGTTCTCCTGGGTGTGGCATGGCCTCCAGTATCTCATTCAAGGGCCCATCCTTCAGTCGTGATCCCAGCCGCTACATGTCAGCAGGTTATTAATTGGTGGAGAACATCACAGCGAGTCCCATCCCATTCTCACCTAATATCCATCCAAGAGATAATATAAGGTAATTGGCAAAAGAAGCAGAGAGGAGATGAGAAAAAAATGTTTTTATGCTGCAAGTTATGATCTGGAATGTGCTGCCTGAAAGGGTGGTGGAATCACATTCAAACTAACTTTCAAAAGAGAATTGGATAAATACTTGAAAAGGAAAAATTTGCAGGCTTTGGGAAAGAACTGCAACACAAGTCCCAAAGCACTTTGCAACCAATGAAGCAGAGTAGAATTTTAGTCACTGCTGTAATGTAAGAACACAGCAGCCAATTTAAACACAACAAGCTCCCACAAACAGCAGCGTGATAAAGACCAGATAATCAGTTTTAGTGATGTTGGCTGAGGGATGAATATTGACCTGGACACTGGGAGTGGGGACTAATCAGATGTCTCTTTGAAAGAGCTAGCATAAGTGTGATGGGATGAATGGCCTCCTTCTGTGCTGGAAATTTTCTATGCTTCTATGCCTGGGTATTCAGTAATCCATCTTGTGCCAGTTTTTAACTTCAATAATTTTCCTTTGGTAGCATCTTCACAGATGACAGAAATTGGCACTGTAAAGGGGGTGAAACTGTGCTTCCAACAAACCATTTAAGATGCCTTTAAGCAAACGGAGATGTCTTCATTTTTAAGAGTGACATATGTCAAAAAAGCTTACGTAACTTAGGTCTGTTCGAAACAGTGCAGAGGGAGCATGAAATATAAGCCTTCACACCTATTGAAAATCCAACAGGCCCAAGCTGCAAGGAAAATGGGGATCGCAGCAGTGTTAGGTCACAGGGTTTCACTTGAGCAATACCCTAAATAACATAAAAGTGTCATCGGAAAATTGACATTCAGCCCCCTCAGTTCTGGCAAGCACACTGCACTTTTCAACTTTCGGAAGGAGCTGTAGATGGTAGGTAATTTATAGACACAGTGGCAGCACAGTGGCGCAGTGGTTAGCACCGCAGCCTCACAGCTCCAGCAACCCGGGTTCAATTCTGGGTGCTGCCTGTGTGGAGTTTGCAAGTTCTCCCTGTGTCTGCGTGGGTTTTCTCCGGGTGCTCCGGTTTCCTCCCACAAACAAAAAGACTTGCAGGTTGGTAGGTAAATTGGCCATTATAAATTGCCCCTAGTGTAGGTAGGTGGTAGGGAAATATAGGGACATGTGGGGATGTGGTAGGAATATGGGATTAGTGTAGGATTAGTATAAATGGGTGGTTGATGGTCGGCACAGTCTCGGTGGGCCGAAGGGCCTGTTTCAGTGCTGTATCTCTAAACTAAACTAAACTAAACCCATACATTGATAGCAGCATTTCAATTAATCTTGATACCAACTGACTGCTGGTTATAACTGGTTCAATGCAGTACTCTTTACTTGGACAGATAGAGTTAACTTCTAGGACCTGAAGTTCCACAGGTGGCTGTTTTCTTAAAAGATGTTGCAACACACACTTGCATGCATATTAATTAATTAGAATCAGTGATCCTCACATTCTCATTATTTTTGAAATGTGTAAAGTGAATCAGATTCACTCAAGTTTTACCTATTGGTAATGCAGTAAAATATATATTCTGTGTTCTTAAGATGCTTTGTAACAAGACAAGACTGTTAACGTTGGGAAAGTGTGAGATTTATGATTGCAAAGAGTGAAGAAGACGGCAAACCCATTTAAGCAAATGGAGCAGTCTTTATTTTTAAGAGCAACATTCATCAAAAAGGGGACATGTCTGAGATGGAGCTGGACTGGTCTATTTAAAGCAGGATCTGGTAACATGCCTGGAAATATATTTTCCCAGCATTTTAAACAGATGAATGTGTCATTATCAGCTAACATTTTACTATAAATGGGATGGTATTAACAGCAGGAAGGTTTCTTTCACTGGATTTGCTGGACTATAAAGGAATTGTCAGCCACTATGTGTGCACATCTGTCAGGTATATCTGTTTGAAATGAGATTTTGGTCCAGACTGCACCAGGATGTACCTGGCACACAAGAAAACTCCCCCAGTACATTGGAATCTCTCCATTTAAAAATGGCCTGTAATCAATTATGAGCCGATGTTCTTTCATCACTTGATATCACCCTGTCATTTAAAAAGAAACATGGGCTGATTTTAACCCCTGCATCGACGGTTATTGTGGTGTCTGAGGGGTTAAAATAGAGGCAGCATCCTGTCCTCTGCCTTTGTGGCCACCTGCCACTTGCCCAATTCCTGCCCTCCAGCCTGACATCATTGATGCTGGCTGCGGGCGGGATTCGGCCTTGATACGTTGAAGTGAAACTCGGGTGTTAAGATGACTCAGGCCTCACGTCAGTGAACTGAAACCAGCCCAGCACTCGCCTGACTAACCCCATGCTCACCCCATTTAAAATTGGGGCTTATATTTTTGATCAATTACTTGTTATCCATTTCATTTTCACTAAGTAATTTAAAAATTCACCATGACTGAAGGTTTTTTTTAAGAAAAAGAAAGGGAAAGACTTGCATTTCTATAGCGCCTTTCACAGCCTCAGGATGTCCGAAATTGCTTTAGAGTTAATGAAATACTTCTGAAGTGTAGTCACTGTCGTAATGTAGGAAACACGACAGCCAATTTGTGCACAGCAAACTCCCACAAACAGCAATGTGATAATGACTAGATAATCTGATTTTGTGATGTTGATTGAGGGATAAATATTGGCCAGGACACTGGAAAGAACTCCCCTGTTCCTCTTCAAAATAGTGCAACGGGATCTTTTCTGTCCACCTGCGAGGGTGCTGCTCTTAAAAGGTAGATAGTCTATTCCCATGGCTGGGGTAGATGACAGATTTCTTCAATTTCTTGAAAAGATTAATATACTGGTTATTATTAATAATAAAGTAATACTAAAGTAATGATGTTTCTGTCAGGATACACTTGGCTAAAAATGATCAGGGTATCATAAGGTTTACCCTAGTAATGCAGAAAAGCAAGGAACGAAATAAGGTAGAACATCTAGATTGGAAGAGGGCTAATTTAAATGCAATGAGAAGGGAACTATCCATACAGTTATAGAGTCATTTACGGCATATCAACATCAAAGGGAACTCAAAAATCTTCGACTGGCATGTAAATAGTAAGCGGGTAGTAAGAGGTGGAGTGGGGCCTATTAGAGACAAAGAGGGTGATATATGCTTAGAGGCATAAGGAAAGGCTAATATACTTAATGAGTACTTTGTATCAGTGTTCAATAAGGAAGAGGAACCTGATAAAATATCGGTAGAAGCAGAGAGAGGCAATGGATAGGGTAAAATTGAGGGCGGGGAGGTACTGGAAAGGCTGCCTATGCTTAGGATAGATAAGTCACCTGGTCCAGATGGCTTGCATCCCAGGTTGCTGAAGAAAGTGGGGGTGAAGACAGCAGAAGGGCTTGCCATAATCTTCCAATCTTCCCTGTATATGGGGATGGTCCCAGAGGATTGGAGAGTGGCAAATGTGACACCGTTATTCAAAAAAGAGTGTAAGGACAGTCCTAGCAACTGCAGGCAAGTTCGTTTAACATCAGTGGGGAGGGAGAGGGTTTGGGGGGTAAAGTTTTAGAAACAATAAACAGGGAAAAAAAATCACCAGGCAGTTGGAGAGGTTTTAGTTAATTAAGGAGAGCCAGCATGGATTTGTAAAAGGCAGATCATGCTTGACAAATCTAATTGGATTTTGATGAAGTAACGGAGAAGTTTGATGAAGGGAATGTGGTGGCTGTTGTCTATATGGATTTTAAGAAAGTGTTTGATAAAATACCACATAAAAGGCTGGTTAATAAAATTGAGGCTCATGGAATAGGAGGGTCAGTGACCAATTGGATAAAAAATTGGCTTAAGGACAGAAAACAGCGATTTGTAGTAAATGGTTGTTTTTCAGACTGAAAGATGATAGACAGTGGTGTTCCCCAAGGGTCAGTGCTGGGACCACTGCTTTTTTTGCTATATATAAATGACTTGGATCATAGAATACAGAGTGGAATTTCAAAATCTGCTGATGACACCAAACTTGGAGGTGTGGCAAACAGTGAGGATGATATGGACCGCCTGCAACAGGACATAGATAGGCTAGCAGAATGGGCAGAGAAGTGGCAGATGGAATTTAGTACTGACAAGTGGGAGGTGATACATTTTGGCTGAAGGAATAGGGAAAAGCAATATATACTTAATGGCACAGTTCTAAAGAGTGTTCAGGAACAGAGGGACCTGGGGGTGCAAGTGCATTGATCTTTGAAGGTGTCAGGACATATTGAGAGAGTGGTTAGCTAAGCTTATGGTATCTTGGGCTTCATAAGTAGAGGCATAGAGAATAAAAGCAGGGAGGTTATGCTGAACCTTTATAAAACTCTGGTTCGGCCCCAACTCGAGTATTGTGTCCAGTTCTGGTCACCACTCTTTAGAAAGGATGAGGGTCCTTGAGATGCTGCAGAGGAGATTTACCAGAATAATTCCAGGGATGGGGGAATTTAGTTACAAGGTTAGGTTGGAAAAACTGGTGTTGTTCCCCCTGGAGCGAAGGAGATTTGAGGAGAGATTTAACAGAGGTGTACAAGATTGTGACAGGCATAGATAACTTAGGCAAGGAAAACTGTTCCCATTAATCAATGGTACAAGGACTAGGGGATAAGGATTGAAGGTTTTGGGCCAGAGAAGCAGGGAGAATATGAGGAAGAATTTTTTTACACAGTGGGTGGTAATGACCTGGGACTCGTTGCCCACAAGGGCGGTGAAAGCGGTGAAATCAATGATTTCAAAATGAAATTGTATGACCATGTTGAGGAAATAAACTTGCAGGGCTACGGGGATCGAGCAGGGGTGTAGGACTGACTGGACTGCTCTGTGGAGAGCCAGCATGGACTTGATGAGCCGACTGGCCTCTTTCTGTGATGTAAATGACTCTACGAATAATAAATCCTTTTCTTGTAGCTTTGTTCTTCAAGTAATAGTCAGCATTGTTTTGAATTCTGTACTAGACTAATTGGGGTTTTGAATAGGCTGTCTAGAAATGCAAACGACCATCTTGGGACTCATTTTCCTCTGTTTTGCATCTTGGGACTAACTATTTGTCAGATGCAGAGGAAAAAATTAGCAAAGGAGAGTTGTGCCAGGTCGCCACCATTTTGGACTTCACCCACTTCTAAGATATCGGCCGGACATGGGTGAAACGTTGTTACCTACAACAGGGAGCCGCTTCTCAAACTAGTTCCAAAGGCACTGGTGTGGCACTGGTCTGATTTTTTTCTGGTTCTGCATGCAGTGATGGCCCAAACAATACTAAAAGTGGGCCTTGGAGGTTGTGTGCAACCCTGTGAGATTGGAGGGTCTGAGAAATGGGCTGCCAACAACGTTGTTGCACCTCCAAACAGCCTTCTTACTCAGGGTCAGCAAGGCTGGAGGCTGCTGTTTTTGCACCGCAGGTCAAAGGGTCCAAAGCTGGAAAGCTGGCAGCGGTTAGTATTGCTGCAGCAGTCGACTTTCATTCCTCAATGTTGGATGCATGCCGAATCCAAGGGGTGTTTGCTGCATCAGGGGTACATGGGGTGCCATGTTAGAGGGAGAGAGGGAGAATAGGTGGGAGGAGGGCATTAGAAATACAAGTGGGTCCAGGTCCAGGCTTGCACTCTGCCTGAAAAAGGAGGAAAACCACTCCTCCTGAATTCATCTTTCCAAAATAACACATCTCTTTGCTCCTTTTGCTGCTGATGATGCTCGAACATTACTTCTCCATGTTTTAACCTCCCCTCCCTTCTTGGAGTCTGAGCAGCAGCTCCTGGGAAAGCTGGAGCGCGGCGCAGCCTCGAGGCGGAGGCGCGCATCGTGGACGCGCACAGCGATTCTCTATTGTGTTTGGTGGCCCCGGGGGCGCGCCTCGTGGCCGCGCAGAGAGGCTGTTGATTGAGTGTCGGCCGGCAGACAGACAGACAGGCTGGCGGGGAGTGGTGGCTCTGAGTTCGGCAGGGATACACTGTTACTGTTCCACACTGTATCCGGCTTCAGACTGCAACATCTACAACCTGGAATCAAACATCAGCACAAACAATCCGGACAAATGGCTCAGGCCATCCAGGTGCAGTGTCATTTTTCTCTTTTCCTGTGTGTGTGTGTGTGTGTGTGTGAGAGAGAGAGAGGAACTGAGGAAACGGGTGGGGAGTGAGGTGGAAAGAGAGAATGAAGAAACAGAGGAGAGATAGTGAGGAAACGGGGAACGTGAGAGAGGGGAGACAGAGTGTGAGAAGGGAGTAGTGGGGGTGAGTGAGGTGAAAGAGAGTGGAGGAAGGAGAGGGGTTGAGGAGGGGGTAAGGTGACAGTGAGGAAGGGTAAGGAGAGGGTGAGCGTGAGGAAGGGTAAGGAGAGGGTGAGCGTGAGGAGGGGGCCAGGAGAGGGTGAGCATGAGGAGGGGAGAGCATGGCGCAAGTGGGGAGAGTGAGGATAGAGAGAGAGGGCAGCCCATTCAATGAGGAGTTGACCATTGATTGTCTTGCTCTCAGATGGCGAGTCTGTGTGTGGGCTTGTCTCCCTCTTTCCTCCATAAAGTGAGTCAGGCTCAAACAACTAGCGCTGAGCTGTGGCCAGTCCCCGGGCCTGATTTTAACTCTGTGCAAGTGAATGGGTTTTGAATGAGTTAAAATTCCCCTGCCTCCTAGTCTGCATCATTAGATGCTAAACACAAGGCATAGTGTACTTGCTTCCCATCTTTAAAGTATTTTCCTAAACAGCCTCCTGCCCCTCCCCCTCCCCCTCCCCCTGGTAATTAGCATTTGCCCTTCTATTTTGTTTTCAGTAAAGCTAATAATTGATGCAATGTGACATCCTTCTAACCAGTGTTAATTTGTGTTTATAAATTTAGAGTGTGTTACCAAGGGTGCATTCAGTGTGTCGAGTATTGGATGTCAGTTTCAGTGCTGTTCCAATTGTGCTGATTATATTGCACAGTCACAGTCCTAGTGACTTAAAGGGTGAAAAATATTTTTTTAAAGTTCAAAATGAAATTATTTTTGCAGTCCTAGAATTGGATTTAAATATACTTTGAGTTCGTTGCAGCAAATCTGATTATCCGATGCAATTGGAATGTGTTGGCCACCCTTACAGACACGCAACTATTAATGGTCCTGCCTCTCAGGGTTCCTTCGTAGCAGTTAGCTGATAGGCACGGAGATTGACAGCAGCATACACTGTGCTTAAAAGAGAGACCTACCTACTGTTGTATTTTTCTAGCGGTTAGACTTCAGATTGAGCTAAGCTAAATTAATAGACATACATTACCTGAGTGCACTTTCAATCAGTTCTGATTGCTTGAGGTTGGCTTTGCCTTGTGTACATTACATTGACCCTTTGTTGTCGCAGACTTGGAGTAGATTGGAGTGGGGAAAGAGGGAAAACACCAACCAGTACCACTTTAATGCTGCAATATAAGTGAGGTTGGACTTGACTTTTCCCAGTGCTGCTGGATGTCTATTCACTCATACCTTGCCAATGGTCAGATGATGAAAGTGGTGTTTGCAGGACTTTTAATGAACTGCATGGGCTGGTGCTCTGAAATCTGCCCTGCAGTGTAGCTGGCAGATGCCAGAGCTCTGGGAGCTGCCCCATGTGGGACTGGTTCCAATGAAAGCAGTGATGTAGAATATTAATTTTCCATTGCATACACTAAGGGTCTTAGTGATATAAGCAAGGTGGCACATTTCAGTGCTGCAATATTGGAAAGGCAGAGTGTTGTGTGTTTGTATATACATAATCACTTGCCCTGAGCATTGATTGCTGCCTTTTCCATTGTTAAAATATTAATTGGAGCTACAGTGGGTCACCATGGTTTGATTGCAAAAGCACAGTTAGGCACACTCCTGTAAATGTCGTGTTGCAAACATCCACCAGTGCTATATCAGTGTGAAATCAGTGCTTCAATCTGCACCATTAATTCTTAAATGTTTGTGAATTTTCCTACCGGTTCCAATTTGGTTTCTGTTTGCAATATTTACTTTCCAGAAGTAAAAATTAGGGGGAGGGAACACTTTTTTTTTAAACAAAAACAGAAAAAGCTGGAACTATTCAGTAGATCAGGCAGTGTTTGTGGTGAAACTGAAGTCAACCAATCGATGTTTCCAGTCTTATAGCCCCTTCACCGGGACATCTTGTTTTGCAGCAGCCGTTTTCATGCTATGGCTGATGTGCATTTTCACTGGTTTGTTATGAGCAGGTCAATGTGTTTTTGCTTGTTTTTACAAACCTGTTGTGGAACAGGATTGTAGCCAAGAGAACACCCGTTAATGCCTGATGTGCAGTATAGAAGCTTATAACCTGCAAGAAATAAGCTCAAAGTGGCTTGTAATGCTGGCTTTTCCAGATCAAATACTTCTTCCAAATTGACCTTTTGTTTTCTGGCTTCTCTTCTCTCCCCCACTACTATCATCTCCCACATAATTTCATTCTGGTGACTTTCATAAGTGTAAATTTACAAAGAAGTGGAGAAACAAGGAAACTCGTCTTGTATTTGGTCTCCATTTTGTTTATATGTTTTCAATGATTAAAAAAGTTTTCTGCATTGGCATGTTCCCAGGTACTCCGCATAACTTCTGAAAGCAAAGTGGTACAGTACTATCAGAAGCAGAAAATAGGAACAGGAGTAGGCCATTCAGCTCCTTGATCCTGTTCCATCATTCAATGATATTATGGCTAGTCTGTGACCGAACCTCATATACCCGCCTTGCCCATATCACTTAATACATTTGGTTAACAAAAATCTATCAATCTCAGATTTAAAAGTAACAATTGATCCAGCAGAAATTGCCGTTTGTGGAAGAGTTCTAACTTCTGCTGCCCTTTGTGTGTAGAAATGTTTCCTGATTTCACTCCTGAAAGGTTTGGCTCTATTGTCCTAGTCCGAGACTCTCCGAGTGGAAATAGGATAGATAGGGAGAAACTATCTGTTGCCCTTAATATCTTGAAAATTTCGATCAAATCATCCCTAAATCTTCTAAATTCCAGGGAATACAACCCTAGTTTGTGTAATCTCTCCTCGTAATTTAACTCTTAGAGTCCAGGTATCATTCTCGTATAACTACATTACACTCCCTCCAAGGTCACTATATCCTGCCTAAGGTGTGGTGGCCAGAACTGCTCACAGTACTCCAGGTGTAGTCTGACCAGTGGCATAACATCTACCCCCTCATAATCCAGTCCTCTCGATATAAAGGCCAACATTCCATTATCCCTTTTGATCATTTTCTATACCTGTCTGTGACATTTTAACATGTACGTGAACCCACAAAACCATTTGGGACCTCCACTAATTCCAGCTCTTCACCATTTAGAAAGTACTCTTTTAGGTCCACAGTGGATGGTCTCACACTTAGCTGTATTGAAATCCATTTGCCACTGAAGTTTTTGCCATTTCACTAAATGTATTAATATCTTTGCAACATTATATGTAAACGTATAACAGCAGACATAATGTTCAGTACAGAAATGTACATAAATCTGACCTTGCAGACAGTCTCAAAAGCAATTTAAGTTGTTTACAGTTATATAGGCAACATTTTATGCACTTACTCCCAGATCTAACTCACCTCATCTGCCTAGATGAATTGTGAGCTTTCTCTGTGTAGAGCAGGTTTGAATTTGTGTTCTCTTATCGGCTCAAGAATTTCTATGGTACCTGGAAGACTTTGCAGTGCTAAGAATGTAACTTTTATTAAAAGCAAATAGCCAACCTGAAATTTTCTCATAGCTCAGTCCCAACTAATGGTTTTCTTGCCTTATTCCTCAATTTACTGTCCAGACATGTTTTGTCGAGGGGTTCACGTGAAGTCTCGTTGAGTTTGTCCAGTGTGTAGTTAGCTACAGATATCGGGAAGGTTCTCAGTTCAATTCTTGGTCTGTGTAGGAGAGCTGCATTTGGCCTTTGCATCCTGGGTTAGGGGAAGGAAAATCTCCTGTACTTTTCTAGTCCAGACTGCTAGCCATTACCAAGTACTGGAAATGCATGTGGTAGCCAGCAGATGAGAACAGAATCGGATTTTGCTGTAATCTCCCATTGCGTGGTAACCTGCTGACATACTGTGGGGCTAATATATGAGCAAGGGCCATGTAGGACGAGGAGAGGAGCAGGTTAATATATGGGTTGGGCCCTAATAAAAACCACCTTATTGCATCCACTGGATCAAAGTGTTCTATTTCTTCATGCATTTTATTGCTGATATGTGTCTTAATAGATCTGGAGTGGGTGTTGTGGTGGGTATGGCTCTGGGTGAGGAAGGCATCACCCTACATGTTCGTGCATTACCTCGATGTATTTGTCAACAGGTTATTGTCCAGGAGGAGATTACAACAAAATCCATTCTGACCTTGTCTGAAGTCCATCCTGTGCATATCCAGCAAAGCATCTTCCATCTTCCAGACAGGAAAGTTTAGGAAGTGTTTTCAGGAAAATGGCAGTATCTCTTCAGATGTTTTAATTCATCAGTTTTTGTGACTGTAGTTCAATTAGGAAGTGATAAATCAGAAGCTGTGTGTAACTCAGGTTGTACAGAGAGGTATGAAATAGTTGCTAGCATGGCAGATCCCTAATATGTGTGGGAATTTATTGTGTTTTGTTTAAGTTTAGTGCAGTAGCAATTTTACAATGTCCTTTCCCATTTTCTCCCCTCTTGCGTGAGTTGTTGGAATATGGTTTCATGGGCATAGCCAACTCTTATTAACAGGAAATGGTCAATGCAAAATTTCTGCAGAGCTCAGCCTCATCTAATGGTCTCCTCACCTGATTCCTCGATTTCCTCCCCAAAGATTTTGCCGAAGGGTTGGAGTGAAGGCTGGCGGTTTTGGATCCTCACTGACTATGCCTCGTGTGAAACTAATGTGCCTTGCTTGGTGATTTAAGTGAGGAATGAGGGGGTAACCTGGGGGAGGCAGGAGAATTGTAGTCAAACCTAATATGGAATCATACAGCACAGAAGAAGGCCATACTGCCCAATGTGCCTGTGCTGGCTCTTTGAAAGTGCTATCTAATTAGTTCCTCTGGCCTGCTGTTTTACTCATAGCCCTGCAATTAATTTTTTTTCTTGTCCTCATCAATCTTTCCCGCAATTTACCCCAAGCTAGGGTGGGGCGAATCAGTGTTGCTCCCAACTGGAATGTGTGGATGACAGGTGAGGACAAGTTCTGTCTCAGGGCGGCGCAGTGGTTAGCACCGCTGCCTCACAGCTCCAGCGACCCGGGTTCAATTCTGGGTACTGCCTGTGTGGAGTTTGCAAGTTCTTCCTGTGTCTGCGTGGGTTTCCTCCCACATGCCAAAGACTTGCAGGTTGATAGGTTAATTGGCCATTATAAATTGCCCCTAGTATAGGTAGGTGGTAGAGAAATATAGGGACAGGTGGGGATATGGTAGGAATATGGAATTAGTGTAGGATTAGTATAAATGGGTGGTTGATGGTCGGCACAGACTCGGTGGGCCGAAGGGCCTGTTTCAGTGCTGTATCTCTAAACTAAACTCAGCTGTGATGTCCTCGATGGAATAGCACATCTGACACACACCACAGTCAGCATGAGTCAGCAACCTCAGGAGGAAATGGTGGCAGGGAAAAAGAGAGTTTGTTGTCACTTTTAGTAACACTCACCCATATCAATATATTTGTATTTTGCTGAGCACTACTGCCATAGAACAGCAATGGTAACCCAGTATTTGTAAAACTGCAGCTTATGACACTTTTCTTGTATTCACACGCGTTAGTAAACAGCAACGAGGAACTTGACTGTGTTTTGTCTTTTCCTTTTCTTTTCCAGCCAGGGGTGCTGGGGCAGATTTTGGGGCTCCCGACTGCTATGCTTGTCAGAACTGAGCTTTTAACTCTTTACGGATCCTGAAACGTCAGCTAAATTGATGCCCATTAATTGTAGCAGTTCTACCCAGAATGTTTGCATAGAGGTCAGGGAACCTCTGCTGCTCTTATCTTTTAGTAGCCCAGTATAGAATCTATGGATCTTGCATTGAAGAGTGCACATTTTCCTTTTCGCTGAATAGAAACTTTGCAGTGAGTTGTTGGAATATGGTTTCATGGGCATAGCCAACTTTGCAGTACTAATGACGTAATCCAGGGCAGTTTGGCTAGAGTTGAGGACTGTAGGAGAAAACAGTTGCCTGTGGGTAAAGTAGTTCAGCATGTTGTAAAGATTTGACTTTTGACTTTGTAGCAACCCAAATGCTTTCAATTATGGTCGGAAAACTGTAAGCTGCTCCTATTTTATTATACCCTTTGGCTAAGTTAATTTAGAAGCAACAGAAATATTTCACAGTTGTAAAAACCCAAAATGGGCTGGCTTTTAGAGAATTGTGGTTAATTAATGGGACTGTATCTTATTCCTTTTTACTGATTTCTGATCCAATTCTTCTGGAAAAATTGGAATTCTAAATATATAGACTTAAAGTTAAGGGATGCTGCTGTGTTCAAAATAGCAAGGATAGCTTATCAGTAAATGATTATTCCCCTAAACTTCTCATGATTCAGTAAAAAAAAAAAGGCTCTGCCATATAGTGTAGCTTATTCAGACCACAAGTTTTGGTTCCCAGAGGTTTGAGTTAGCTAACCAGGCTGTAATTGGAGCGCCTCAGTGGTCCGGGGAAGTCTGTAAGGACCCAGCCACCTATGTGTCCTGTCCCAACTGCTGGAATGCATGGATATCTGGTGAGGACAACTTCCATCTCGGCTGTGGTTCCCTTGAAGGAATAGCTTACTCACTGGAGCCAGCATGAATTGGCATCTTTATCAGAAAAATGTGGAGGAAGAGTCTTTAAGTGACTTTGCTGCTTTTAATAACACTCGTCTGTATCATTATATCTCTGCTTTGTTGCACACTCGCATGTAACAGTAATGGAAACCCAGTATTTACAAAACTACAGCTTATTTTTTCACTTGCTTGACTTGTAAAATGGGTCCCCGTGTGCACATTTGATGCATTAATTTTAAGTCAGCCCTTGCTGCATTATAGGAATACATTTTATTTCTTCACTTCCCTCTTGAACTCTGCTGTTCATCCCCAACGCCAACTGACCATTGTCCATGTGTGAATCTTGACATTGACTGTCAACAGGTTATTTTATTTAGCAGCTCTCACTTGACATCCATCTGCTTGTAATTCCACATGGATCACCGGATAATCATCAGGAATAGTCACACGGGCTGACTTTTTAACTATATTCCCAATATCAGGTGCACTGAACCCAATTGTAGAGCCCCAACATGGTGCCATAGCTGGGTTACACTAGCATGACACCCACAAACCAAGAAGCTAACCTGGTTGGTTGTGTAAACCAACTAAGTCATTCAAGGAGAGTTCTATTTTACCAGCAAATATCTTTACAGAGATAGGAAAAAAGTATTAAATGTCAGAAAAATGACAATATGTAACAGCTGGCAGAGAGTTTCAAAGGAGCGATCCAATTTCACAGTTCTCCAGACATTTTCAAACTAGTTTAACTTTGTTTCTGTTTCTTGAAGTTGAAAGGACCAATTGAATGAACGGTGCTTTGAGTTTACTGCTGGATGCTTAGTCCCTGAGCAAATAAATAAAGGAGGCAGAGCCTCAACCAGCAGGGTTGTTTCAATTTCTGTGGCAACTGTTGCTGGAGTTAAACTTCGGGTTCCAGTGTTTAAAAGCATTTCCTTCATGCAGTTTGTAATGTTTCAAAATGGTATTGGGCGATTGCAAAAGTTTGGAATGGCATTTGGCTGCATGTTACCAGCACCCCTCTGGTTTCTCCTCCACAAGGCTAACAGCTGAGTTCTTGAGCATGAGAGAGAGTACAGGGATGGTGCTGAAAATGGATAAATAAGGTCTTTGTTTCAGATTTTACTGATGTCATGCAATTTATAGGGGAAGTGATGCATCATTTTAGTTAGATGGTTTCCACTGTGCTGTGTTCCAGCCAACACTCTTTCATCCAAATCATAATATAAGAAATAGGAGCTCTAGTAGACTATTTGGCCCTCCAAGCTTGTTCCGTCATTCAATAAGATCATGGCTGACCTACCTCAACTCCATCTTCCTGCACTATCCCCACATCCCTATATCCCTTAGTACCCAGAAGTCCATCGACCTCTGTCTTGAATAAATTCAATGACTGGGCATTCACAGTTCTCTGGTGTAGACAATTCCAAAGATGAAGAAATTTCTCCTCATCTCAGACCCTTTATTCTGAGACTGTAACCCTGTGTTCTAGATTCCCCAGCCAGAGGAAACATTTTCTCAGCATCTACCCTGTCAAGCCCCTTAAGAATTTTAGATTACCCCTCATTCTTCTAAACTCCAGGGAATATACACCTAGTCTATTCAGTCTCTCCTCATAGGACAATCCCCTAATCCCAGGAACCAGCCCAGTGAACCTTTGTTGTACTCCCTCCAGGGTAAGTATATCCTTCCATTGTTAAGGAGACCAAAACTGTACACAGTACTCCTGATGTGCCCTCACCAATGCCCTGTATAATTGTAGTAAGACTTCTGTACTCTGAGATCACAATTTACTTGCTTTACAGTGTACTGCCAGTGATTATATCATTGCACCTAATCGGGGGAAACCTGGACTATGTTGTACTGTTGCTATGAATTACCAGGAATTGGGAGTTTGTTGGAAATAATTGAACTTCTGTAAAGTGACAAGTGAAATTCAGATGTTTCACTTTCAAGCTCCCCTTCCTGTTGAGATTATCATTGGCTCAGACTGAAACAGTCCTCGACCAACACATTCAGCTGACAAACTGAAAGTTGGAAGTCTGTTTCAGTGCATCATCCCAGTGTTGGCCCGCCAATGGCCAAATCAGAAATACAAGGTGGTTCGCCTTCCTGTCAGGGCTGAGTAGTGGATGGCTGATATGAACTCTGTAACCTCAGAGATTACTTCTCCTGGGCACACTCAGTAGAACTCCTGCTTTATATCAATATGGTATCATTCTTTAAAATGTTGTATTATTGGCCATTGCAATTTGAATTAGATTTCTGCTATAAGTGAATCAATTACTTCAAAACTTTCTATTCTACTAGTTAAACCGATAATGAGTTGTGGAAAATCTAGCCAGATATAATTCTAAAAGAGGATTTGAGATGTTGTGCAAAGTTCTATCAAACCAGAGTGATTCAAAAATAAACTGTGCTTTGGTGACTGAAGGTTTTGCATGGCATGGGTTCGGGATAGTTTGAGTACAATTTCAGTGAGTACAATTTGGCAGTAAATTTAATGTCATCCAGAGGCCATCACCATAGCTGGTGTAGCAAGTTGAAGATTTTGCACCTGCGAGGATACGTTTCTGAAGTTGGAGTACAGTTGAAGTTTTACTCTGCCCACATTGCTTGATGCTCGTGACCTAGCAAAATAGAAAAGATGTTTCACTCCCAGCACTGGCATCTCTCACCTTGAAACATTGCTTTCCTTTTGAAGGTCAGACTATGTAACGAAGGCTTTGATCTGCATTGGACTGCAGTTGGTGACTCTGTATTGAATAAAGCTCAATTTGTGCTTTGAAATATGCAGCATTGTTGCTGGTGCAATTGAAATTTTTCTGAAAATGGGAGGCCGTAACACACTCCCCACTTACTTTGTTCTAAACAAATTGGGTTCTAAACCAGTACTGTGCTTGTAAATGTCATTGTTTGCTTCTGCCTGCATTCATCAACTAATGTAATCACCTGATTTGGATTAAGTGCTGGAGGAAACCTGGATTCATTCATTGAAACTGCATTGAAGGATTGAGTAAAATCCAGCTAGCAGCTCCATGACACATACTTTTGTATCTGAATGTATGACATGAGTACGAGGTAGCTGAAATATTTTTTCTTACATTCTGTCATGTGCATCAGGTTGGACTGGACTTGTACACCCATGTTTATTTACACTCTTCTGTCTTGAAATTGGTCCAAATATAAAGTTTACCCCCAGAAGTTTGTTTTGGTTTATGCTGGATTGGTTTTGTATCAGTATTCGGTGAGCTTATACTGGTGGTGCAAGGTCTTCTGAAGGTTTTGCTATGCCTTTCATTCATCAATGTAAACAGGTAATATTTTGACTTTGTAAATGGATTTTATTTTATTTCATGCAATATTATCCAAGTAATTACATGACCAGTTGTGGGTGACTTGAATTTTCTTCACTCTGCATTCCTCGTCTAATACTTGGGGTGTCACCTGGTTTGACAGTTTGAGGGAATCACATGCTAGCTTGTAGCTATGTGGCTTCATAATGTTGCAGATTGTTAGTGCTCTACGTGATGTCCCAGAACATATTGCACTCCAGTACCCCCACCAGAGTTTAAATTATTTTTTCTCCACATTATAGGTTCTTTACACCGTGCATCATATATTTCATGCCCTAAAGTTTCAACACTGTGCACTTTGTTCCACTCTAGTTCCATTTTAACAACCTCCTTCTCTATCGCCCCAGCTCTATCCTGAGATATTCCTCTCTCTCCCTCTGCACTGGACAACTCCTTATCGAGAGTAACTGCAGTCTCCAACTCAACTTACCTTGCCTTCTCTATTCTGATTCTCGTTTTCCCTGAGTTTCTTCTTCCAAATAACTCTTTTAAACACACTCACAATCCCCCCTTTTAGCATTGTCATCTCACGTGGCCTCTCTAACCCATGTTTTTGATCACAAGGCCATCTCTGACCACTTCCTTCTATCCCTCACCCCAATCCAGCTTCCTTCTCAGTCCACCCTGAGGGGAAACCCATGACACTTACAACTGCACTTTTAAACTTCCAAGTGCCTAGCCATTTGCCTTGCATTCTCAAGGAGCTCATGGACTTCTTTGTCACTAAGATTCTGATATCTATTCAGCTCTCTCTGCTGCTGCTCCGCACTTCCCCAACAAGCCAAACCTCCCTGAGGCTTCCACAGACCTATTACTGAACCCGTGACTTTCTCTTGTTTCTCTCCTATCTCTCCTCAAGCCCTCTCCTAGCTTATTTCCCATGAGACCCTCCTTCAGTTCCTTTGACCCTATTCCCACTCAAGTAGCATGTGCCAAACTTCCCTTCCTAGACTCCACACCAGTTAACACTGTAAATTGCTCTCTCTCCTCGGGTACTGTCCCCCATCCCTGTCAAATAATCTTCTTCACCCCCTCTGTCATTACCATCTGCCACAGATCTCCAACCTCCTATTTCTCGACAAAGTTCTTTAGTGTGTTGTTCCCTCTCTTTATACCCACCTTTCCCAGAACGATCGCCCTTGTGCATGCTGATCTACATTGGCTCCTGATCAAGCAACGTCTTGATTTTAAAGTTCTCATACTTATTTTCAAATCTCTCTATTGCTTCACTGCTCCCTAAACTAATCACTTCCAGCCCCAAAACCCTCCAAGATATCTGCATTCCTCTAATTCTGGCCTCTTGTGCATTCCTGATTATAATCATTCCACCATTAGTGGCTGTTCTTACGACCAAGGTGGGAGTAATGCACTGTTAGTTCAGTCCCACTACTCCACAGGTCATAGCTTATTAGTAAAGTTTTTCACCTACTGGAAAATAGCCAAATTAAACACTCTATTTGTCCCCCAGAATAAAGCACACCAAACAAGGTTTCCTTAAACAACAACAAAATTAACTATTAATAAACTGAGTCTTAAAACAATAATGAGATAACTCTATATGTGAAAAGATTCTTTTAAAACTTCTTATTCTTCGTAATCCTCATACACGCACATATACATTAATAAAATGGTCAACCGGTTTTTAAAAGGATGTTATGGTTTACAACTGTTTCTTAGGAATAATAAAATAATTAGGTTGTCACGTTCTGGTAGGATATTTCCGGGTCGGTGAGGTGTCCCAGATTCATATAGTCAGATGCCACTTGAAGTTTCTCCAGGCGAGGTTGATGAACAGTCTATGATGGGCACTTCGTCTGCAGCAGGCATCACACAGATCTTTCAGCAAAGCGTGTAGCAACAGGTCTACTTGGGTTTGAAATAGCAGTCTGGCAATAGAAGCTTTCTTGAGCTTTCAGGATCTCTCAAAACATAAGAGACAACAGGAATCACTCCTGAGGCAGATATTTTTTAGAGACTGGAGGCAATAGGAATCTGCTACCTTTTAAAATGCAGAGCTTCCTCTCAGCAAATGAGCCTTTCTCTGCAGAGAGCAATAGCTCCTCTTTCCCTGGGTCTTTTCCTCTCCAGGGATCTTTTCTCTCTCCAGGCAGACCACAGCCACCATCTCGAGAGGCAAGCCTTCTTTTTCAGGGAGAGGTCTTTTTCTCTGGTCTGCAAAAAAACCGGTCCCAGCCAGTTTGTTCTGCTTCTTGCCTGTCCAGCTTACTGGTCTCCACAATGCAATAATGAAATTGGAACTCTAACAATTAAGTCATGTGACCTGACCTGTGGTTTCCCTTGCTGTTGTTTGAAACAGGTGTCTTGCAGTCCATCCCACTCAGTACAAACACCAGGTTTCAGCATTCAATATTCACAGAAAATCCTTTTTCTCCGTCTTTTAAAAACACACAGAATTCTAAGCTTTCAAATAAAAGAAAACTCTTGTGACACTCTGCCTTCAGTTGCTGAGACCACAAGCTCTGAAATACTCTTCCTACACCTCTGCCTTTCTACCTCACTTTCTTTAAGACGCTGCTTAAAACCTACCTCTTTGACCAAGCTTTTGGTTATCTGACCTAATATCTTTTTTGGCTTGGTGGCGTACTTGGTTTAATACTGCTCCTGGAAAGTGCTTTGGGATGTTTTATTATGTTAAAGGTGCGACATAAATATAAATTGTTGCTGGAACCTCATGTTTGAATCTCTCCAGTTAAGTTTACACCCTGCCACAGCACTGAAAAGGCCCCAAACAAAGTCACAAATTGCATTATCTGTGACCGTGGTGTATTTTCCCTCCTTGTCCTCCTCAACCTCTCTGAAATCTTTGAAATACTCAATCACAACATCCTCCTCCACCACAACATCCTCCATCTTTCCCATTGTTCAGCTCAGTTGGAAAACCCTTTCCAATCTAACTTATCCAATCAGAGCAAGAGCATATCCAATACTGAGTTCTCTTCACATTCCCACATTAGTCCCAGTGGAGCCTCCCCTCCTCCCCCTCCAAGGATCTATCCATGGACCTCTCTTTGTAAGCATGCTGTCCCATGGCAACATCATCAAAAGACATGGTGTCAGCTTCCACATATATGCTAACATCACCCATCTCTGCCTCTCCACCACCACTGTGCTGTCAGATTTCCTATTCCGCATCCAGTCTTAATTGTATCACAGTTTCCCCAGTTAAACATTGGGATGACTGAAGCTATCATCCTTGGTCCTGCCACAAACTATATACTCTTTCCACTGATTCCATACTCCGCCCCACCTGTTTGCATCTTATTCAACCCCAAATTGAGCTTCCAGCCCCATATTCTCTCAGTCACAAAGACCACCTATTGCCACCTCTAACATGGCCCATCTCCACCACAGCCACAGCCCATCTGATCCTGAAACCCTCTGTCTTTTTGTATCAAGTCCAGATTCAACTCTTGCAGTGTTCTTCTGGCTAGGATCCCATCTTCCAGCCTCTATAATCTTCAGCTCATCCAAAACCCTCTCCCTTCTGTACTTCCTGGCCTTCAAAAGCTCCTGGTCGCCCAGTGCCTTCAATTTAAAATTCTCATCTTTGTTTAAAATCCCTTTAAAGGGAAGTCGGCATAGGGGGAATCTAGGCAATAGCGATCATAACATAACAAGGTTTAAAATAATAATTGAGTGAGGAATAAGTAAGACAAAAAATAAAGATCTAGATTGGAAAAAAGGTAATTTTGAGGGGAAAGGAATGGAACTAGGGAAGATAAAATAGGAAATCAGGCCTTGCTCTCCCTGCCCCCCTAATGGTTACATTTTAATTAATATAAGCCTAAAGATAAAATAAACAAGCCGAGGGGAGGTGGTGGTGTAGTGGTATTGTCACTGGACTAGTAACCCAGAGACCCAGTGTATTGCTCCGGGGACATGGATTCAAATCCCAACACAGCAGAAGGTGGAATTTGAATTCAATTAATAAATCTGGAATGAAAAAGCTAGTCTAATTGCCTGAAACCATTGTTGATTGTTGTAAAAACCCATCTGGTTCACGAATGTCCTTTAGGGAAGGAAATCTGCTGTCCTTACCTGGTCGATATCTGACTCCAGACACACAGCAATGTGGTTGACTCTTAGATGCCCTCTGAAATGGCCTACCAAGCCACTCAGTTGTATCTAACCGCTACGAAGTCAATTAAAAAGAATGAAACCAGACGGACCACCTGGCATCGACCGAGGCACTGGAAACGACAATGGCAAACCCAGCCCTGTCAACCCTGCAAAGTCCTCCTTACTAACATCTGGGGGCTTGTACCAAGTTGGGAGAGCTGTCCCACAGACAAGTCAAGCAACAGCCTGACATAGTCATACTCACGGAATCATACCTGACAGACAATGTCCCAGACACTGCCATCACCATCCCGGGTATGTCCTGTCCCACCAACAGGACAGACCCAGCAGAGGTGGCGGCACAATGGTATACAGTCCGGAAGGAGTTGCCTTGGGGGTCCTCAACATCGACTCCGGACCCCATGATGTCTCATGGCTTGAGGTCATATATGGACAAGGAAACCTCCTGCTGATTACCACCTACTGCCCTCCCTCAGCTGAGGAGTCAGTACTCCTCCATGTTGAACAGCACTTGGAGGAAGCACTGAGGGTGACAAGGGCAGAGAATGTACTCTGGGTGAGAGACTTCAATGTCCATCGCTAAGAGTGGCTCAGTAGCACCACTACTGACTGAGCTGGCCGAGTCCTAGAGGACACGGGCGGCACAGTGGCGCAGTGGTTAGCACCGCAGCCTCACAGCTCCAGCGACCCGGGTTCAGTTCTGGGTACTGCCTGTGTGGAGTTTGCAAGTTCTCCCTGTGTCTGCGTGGGTTTCCTCCGGGTGCTCCGGTTTCCTCCCACATGCCAAAGACTTGCTGGTTGATAGGTAAATTGGGCATTATAAATTGCCCCGAGTATAGGTAGGGAAATATAGGGACATGTGGGGATGTGGTAGGAATATGGAATTAGTGTAGGATTAGTATAAATGGGCGGTTGATGGTCGGCACAGACTCGGTGGGCCGAAGAGCCTGTTTCAGTGCTGTATCTCTAAAACTAAAACTAAGGACATATCTGCTAGACTGGGTATGCAGCAGGTGGTGAGGGAACCAACAAGAGGGAAAAACATACTTGATCTCGTCCTCACCCATCTGCCTGCCGCAGATGCATCTGTCCATGACATTGTTGGTAGGAGTGACCACCGCACAGTCCTTGTGGAGACGGTCCCGCCTTCACATTGAGAATACCCTCCATCGTGTTGTGTGACACTACCACCATGCTAAATGGGATAGATTTCGAATAGATCTAGCAATGCAAAACTGGGCATCCATGAGGTGCTGTGGGCCATCAGCAGCAGCAGAATTGTACTCAACCACAATCTGTAACCTCATGGCCCGGCATATCCCCCAGTCTACCAATACCATCAAGCCAGGAGACCAACCCTGGTTCAATGAAGAGTGCAGGAGGGCATGCCAGGAGCAGCACCAGGCATACGTCAAAATGAGGTGTCAACCTGGTGAAGCTACAACCCAGGACTACTTGCATGCCAAACTGCGTAAGCAGCATGCGATAGACAGAGCTAAGCGATCCCATAACCAACGGATCAGATCTAAGCTCTGCAGTCCTGCCACATCCAGCCGTGAATGGTGGTGGACAATTAAACAACTAAGTGGAGGAGGTGGCTCCACAAATATCCCCATCCTCAATGATGGGGGAGCCCAGCACATCAGTGCAAAAGATAAGGCGAAGCATTTGCAACAATCTTCAGCCAGAAGTGCCGTGTTGATGACCCATCTCGGCCTCCTCCTGAAGTCCCCAGTATCACAGATGCCAGACTTCAGCCAATTCGATTCACTCCACGTGATATCAAGAAACGACTGAAGGCACTGGATACTGCAAAAGCTATGGGCCCTGACAATATTACGGCAATAGTGCTCCAGAACTTGCCGCCCCCTAGCCAAGCTGTTCCAGTACAGCTACAACACTGGCATCTTCCCTGCAATGTGGAAAATTGCCCAGGTATGTCCTGTACACAAAAAGCAGGACAAATCCAACCCGGCCAACTACCGCCCCATTAGCCTACTCTCAATCATCAGTAAAGTGATGGAAGGTGTCATCAACAGTGCCATCAAGCGGCACTTGCTTAGCAACAACCTGCTCAGTGATGCTCAGTTTGGGCTCCGCCAGGGCCACTCAGCTCCTGACCTCATTACAGCCTTGGTTCAAACATGGATAAAAGAGCTGAACTCAAGAGGTGAGGTGAGAGTGACTGCCCTTGACATCAAGGCAGCATTTGACCGAGTATGGCATCAAGGAGCCCCAGCAAAACTGAGGTCAATAGGAACTAGCAGGAAAACTCTCCGCTGGTTGGAGTCATACCTAGCCCAAAGGAAGATGGTTGTGGTTGTTGGAGGTCAATCATCTGAGCTCCAGGACATCACTGCAGGAGTTCCTCAGGGTAGTGTCCTCGGCCCAACCATCTTCAGCTGCTTCATCAATGACCTTCCTTCAATCATAAGGTCAGAAGTGGGGATGTTCGCTGATGATTGCACAATGTTCAGCACCATTCGCAACTCCTCAGATACTGACGAAGTCCGTGTAGAAATGCAGCAAGACTTGGACAATATCCAGGCTTGAGCTGACAAGTGGCAAGTAACATTCACGCCAGGCAAGTACCAGGCAATGACCTACTCCAACGAGAGAATCTAACCATCTTCCCTTGATGTTCAATGGCATTACCATCACTGAATCCCCTACTATCAACATCCTAGGGGCTACAATTGACCAGAAACGGAACTGGAGTAGCCATATAAATACCGTAGCTACAAGAGCAGGTCAGAGGCGAGGAATCCTGTGGCTACTAACTCACTTCCTGACTCCCCAAAACCTGTCCACCATTTACAAGTCAGGAGTGTGATGGAATACTCTCCACCTGCCTGGATTGGTGCAGCTCCAACAACACAAGAAGCTCAACACCATCCAGAGCAAAAGCAGCCCGCTTGATTGGCACTCCTTACATCACCGACGCACAGTGGCAGTGTGTTCCATCTACAAGATGCACTGCAGCAACACACCAAGGCTCCTTAGACAGCACCTTCCAAACCCGTGCCCTCTACCAACTAGAAGGACAAGGGCAGCAAATGCATGGGAACATCACCACCTGCAAGTTCCCCTCCAAGTCACACACCATCCTGACTTGGAACTATATCACTGTTCCTTCACTGTCGCTGGGTCAAAATCCTGGAACTCCCTTCCTAACAGCACTGTGGGTGTACCTACCCCACATGGACTGCAGCGGTTCAAGAAGGCAGCTCATCACCACCTTCTCGAGGGCAATTAGGGATGGGCAATAAATGCTGGCCTGGCCAGCGATGCCCACATCCCGTGAATGAATTAAAAAAAAAAGTGAGAATATAGAGGTCAGACAAAGATAACGAATAAAGATAATGTTAATGGCCAGGGGACAAATACAATTATAGAATAGAAGTATAATAGGACTCTTAATAATGTGGGAAAAGTATCAATACAAGCTAATTAACGTGCTTGTATAGGAACGCACACAACATCCAAAATAAAATGGGGTAACGAGAGGAAGTAATCCAGAGAGGAACCAGATGTTGTAGATAAAATTGATACATGGCTACAGAAGGAAAACGACTGTCAAATATGGCAGCTTATAATATATTTAGAAAGGTTAGAGAAGGATGAGAAGGAGTTGGAATAAATGTGTTAATTAGAGGTAATATAATAAAGTAGAAAATGGACATAACTAAAAGATAGAAACAGAATCCATATGGATTAATACAAATGGTGAAGTATTGATCACACTAATACATACACTTGTTCAGATTACCTAATAGTGGAAAGGAGGTGGAGAAAGAAATATGTAAGCAAATTTATGAAATGGGGACAAAAACATTGAATAATTTTCGAGGGAGATTTCAGTAACTCCCAAATAAACTGTCAGGAGTCGGCAAAGGGGAATGGAGTTTCTACAATGTGTACATGACTCCTCCTGTATGTAGGATGCCAAAGTGATCTAGTAATAGGAAGTGAACCAGAACGGATAACAGAAGTAAGCGTAGGAGGAATCTAGGCTATAGAGATCATAACATAACGAGGTTTAAAATAGTGGTTGAGTGAAGATTAAGTAAGACAAAAACCAAAGGTCTAGATTGGAGAAAAGGTAATTTTGAGGGGATAGGAATGGAACTAGGGAAGATAAATAGAAAAAAAAGGCAAGCAAAGAGATAGAGCAGCAATGGAAAATATTTAAAACAGTGAGCAAGAGTGTTTAGGAGAAATATATTCCACTAAAAAGCTAGAACAAACTAACCATGCATGAATAAATAGATTGGCCCGGAGTTTCCCTTCGGTTGCACTGGCTTTTTTAGTGCAACTCGGCCAAAATCAGTGAAACCAGTGCAAAGGTTTGTGGAATTTTCAGCTTAAAATAAGTTCAGTGCACTTTGATTTCCTGTGAGCTTTTACACTGGTTTAAAAGGCATTACACTAGAAGCAGATCTGCCCACAAAACTGGCTATGTCCCTAGATCGAATTCATCACCATTTGTGAGTTTTCATTAATTGTGCCCGCTTTGAGCAGGCTCTAAAAATTAAGTTGAATCTTTTGGGTGCAAGGACACTAATGGGCACCTTTTAAAAGTCTTTGGGTATCATTTTCTTAAAATCTACTCAGAAGCTGACTATTGTATCCCAACGTAATTAGAAAATGGTTCTGTATAATTTTTCAGTGATTAAAATCTGGACTAGACACCCTGATTAAAATGTTTATTTTTTGTGGTAAACCTATTTTCAGCTGTAATAAGCAAACTGCACCGGGTTCGCACACTTGCATATATCGAGGAAATATTTTAAAGCGAAACATTTAAAAAAAAATATAATGTTCTAAAACGATACCCGATTGCGTTGGTTCACGGCAGATTTTGTGTTTGGCAATATACAAATGAGTAGAAACTTGTGGGGAAAGTAACTCTTCTCAAAACAAGCACAATATTGGGCTCAATTTTCACCCGGCTGGCTGAGTGTGGCCATAAAGTCAAAATTGAAACTTTTTTTAAAAAGGCATACACTAACTACATGGATAAAAGGAGAGGATGACAAAAGGCAATCGGAAGAGTTTAGGAAAGAAGACAAAAAAAATGTGGAAGACAAAGTGGAGCTATGAAATTAAATTTTCAAGGAATGGTAAGGTATTCCACAGGCCCAACTAACACAAGAAAAATCGGGATAGGGATAGAACTACTAAAGCATAAAATCACTGGTAGTGACAGTGAAATGGCAGAAATACTGAACATTGACTTTGCCTCAATATTTCCTATGCCGACCAATAAAATTGATGTTACATTAGAAAAGCAGATTTACAAAAAATGACATTAAGGTAGGAGATAATTGATAAACTAATCAAACTGGAAGAGGATAAAGCACCTGGTCTGCAGGTGGATTGCATCCACACATAGTATAAGAAGTTATGAATGAGATAGCAGAGGCACTGTTACATATATCTAAACATTCATTAGAAAAAGGGAATAATGCCAGAGGATGGGCAAACAAGCAATGTGGTATTTATATTGAAAACGGGAGCTAGAACAAGTTTAGGGAACTATAGACCAGTTAGATTAACATTGGTAGTAGGAAAGATAATGGAAGCAGAATATACAGCACAGAAACAGGACATTCGGCCCAACCTGTCCATGCTGTCATTAATGCTCCACTCAAGCCACCTCCCATTCTTCCTCATCTATCTCTATCAGCATAACCCTCTATTCTTGGCTCCATCATGTGCGTGTCAAGCTTCCCCTTAAATGCATCTATGCAATTTGCCTCAACCATTTACTGTGGTAGTGAGTTCCAAATTCCCACCACTCTGGGTAAAGAAGCTCCTTCTGAATCCCCTATTTGATTTCTTTGTGACTATTTTGCATTGATCTCCTCTAGTTTTACTCTTCCCCACAATAGGGGGAGGCAGTGGCTTAGTGGTATTGTCACTGGACTAGTGACCCAGAGTATTGCTCTGGAGACATGGGTTCGAATCCCACGACAGCAGAAGGTGAAATTTGAATTCAATTAATAAATCTGGAATTAAAAAGCTAGTCTAATGATGTCCATGAAACCATTGTCGATTGTTGTAAAAGTCTGGATCACTAATGTCACCTACCGCCCTTCCTCAGCTGATGAGGGTGGCAAGGGCACAAAATGTACTCTGGGCGGGGGACTTCAATGTCCATCACCAAGAGTGGCTCGGTAGCACCACTACTGACTGAGCTGCTGAGTCCCAAAGGACATATTTGCTAGCCTGGGTATGTGGCAGGTGGTGAGGGAACCAACAAGAGAAAAAAACCGTACTTGACCTCATCCTCACCAATCTGCCAGCCGCAGATGCATCTGTCCATGACAGTATTGGTAGGAGTGACCACCACATAGTGGTTGTGGAGACGAAGTCCCACCTTCCCATTGAGGATACCCTCCTGTTGTGTGGCACTACCACCATGCTAATTGGGATAGATTTCGAACAGATCTAGCAATGCAAAACTGGGCTCCCATGAGGCGCTGTGGGCCATCAGCAGCAGCAGAATTGTACTTAACCACAATCTGTAACCTCATGGCCCGGCATATCCCCCACTTTACCATTACCATCAAGCCAGGAGACCAATCCTGGTTCAATGAAGAGTGCAGGAGGGCATACCTCAAAATGAGGTGTCAACTTGGTGAAGCTACAACACAGGACTATCTACGTGCCAAACTGCGTAAGCAGCATGAGATAGACAGAGCGGTGAGATCTCATAACCAACGGATCAGATCTAAGCTCTGCAGTCCTGCCACATCCAGCCGTGAATGGTGGTGGACAGTTAAACAACTAACTGGAGGAGGTGGCTCCACAAATATCCCCATCCTCAATGACGGGGGAGCCCAGCACATCAGTGCGAAAGATCAGGCGAAGCATTTACAACAATCTTCAGCCAGAAGTGCCGAGTTGATGATCCATTTCGGCCTCCTCCTGCAGCCCCCAGCATCACAGATGCCAGACTTCAGCCAGTTCAATTCACTCTGCGTGATATCAAGGAACGACTGAAGGCACTGGATGCTGCAAAGGCTATGGGCCCTGACAATACTCTGGCAATAATATTGAAGATTTGTGCTCCATAACTTGCAGCGCCCCTCGCCAAGCTGTTCCAGTACAGCTGCAACATTGGCATCTACCCTGCAATGTGGAAAATTGCCCAGGTATGTCCTGTACACAAAAGGAAGGACAAGTCCAACCCGGTCAATTACCGCCCCATTAGCCTACTCTCTCTCATCAGTAAAGTGATGGAAGGTGTCAGCAACAGTGCCATCAAGCTGCACTTGCTTAGCAATAACCTGCTCAGTGACGCTCAGTTTGGGTTCTGCCAGGGCCACTCAGCTCCTGACCTCATTACAGCCTTTGTTCAAACATGGACAAAAGAGCTGAACTCAAGAGGTGAGGTGAGAATGACTGTCCTTGACATCAAGGCAGCATTTGACCGAGTATGGCATCAAGGAGCCCCAGCAAAACTAAGGTCAATGGGAATCGGGAAAAACCCCCTGCTGGCTGGAGTCATACCTAGCGCAAAGGAAGATGGTTGTGGTTGTTGGAGGTCAATCATCTGAACTCCAGGACATCACTGCAGGAGTTCCTCAGGATAGTGTCCTAGGTCCAACCATCTTCAGCTGCTTCATCAATGACCTACCTTCAATCATAAGTTCAGAAGTGGGGATGTTAGCTGATGATTGCACTATGTTCAGCATCATTCGTGACTCCTCAGATACTGAAGCAGTCTGTGTAGAAATGCAGCAAGACTTGGACAATATCCAGGATTGGGCTGATAAGTGGCAAGTAACATTCGCGCCACACAAGTGCCAGGCAATGACCATCTCCAACGAGAGAGAATCTAACCATCTCCCCTTGACATTCAATGGCTTTACCATCGCTGAATCCCCCCCTATCAACATCCTAGGGGCTACCATTGACCAGAAACTGAACTGGACCAGCCATATAAATACCGTGGCTACAAGAGCAGGTCAGAGGCTAGGAATCCTGCGGCGAGTAACTCACTTCCTGACTCCCCAGTGCCTGGCCACCATCTACAAGGCATAAGTCAGGAGTGTGATGGAATACGCTGCACTTGCCCGGATGGGTGCAGCTCCAACAATACTCAAGAAGCTCGACGCCATCCAGGACAAAGCAGCCTGCTTGATTGGCACCCCATCTACAAACATTCACTCCCTCCACCACCGCCGCACAGTGGCAGCAGTGTGTACCATCTACAAGATGCACTGCAGCAATGCACCATGGCTCCTTAAACAGCACCTTCCAAACCCACGACCTCTACCACCTAGAAGGACAAATAGATGGGAACACCACCAATTGCAAGTTGCCCTTCCCAGTCACACTCCATCCTGACTTGGAACTATATCGCTGTTCCTTCACTGTCACTGGGTCAAAATTCTGGAACTCCCTAACAGCACTGTGGGTGTACCTACTCCACATGGACTGCAGCAGTTGAAGAAGGCACCACCTTCTCAAAGGCAATTAGGGATGGGCAATAAATGCTGGCCTGGCCAGCGATGTTCACATCCCATGAATGAATAAAAAAAAAATATGGAAACACCCTGTGTCCACTCTCTTCCATAATTTTAAGCCGCTGATAGGTCACCCCTCAGCCTTCTCTTTTCAAAAGGAAAGAGACCCACCCTGTTGTTCATCCTTTCCTGATAGCTTTTTTTTGCACCCTCTCCAGTGCCTCTATATCTTGTTTTATAATATGGCGCAACAACTGCAGACAGTACTCCTATGTGGTCCAGCTAAGGCTCGATATATATTTCGCATAAATTTTCTACTGTTCAGTTCTGTCCCTCTAGAAATAAACCCTACTGCTTTGTTTGCCTTTTTTATGGCCTTATTGAACCATGTTGCAACATTCAGTGATTTGTGTATCTGTACTTTCAGATCCCTTTGCTTCTTTATGCCATTTAAATTCTTATTTTCTAAGTTATATGTGACCTCTTTATTTTTCTTACCTCGCACTTACCTATGTTGAAATTCATTTGCCAATTATATGTCCATTCTACAAGTTTATTAATCTTGTTCTATTCCTCCTCAGTGTTGACTGTACCCCTAATTTGGTGGTCCCACAAATTCAGAAATTTGCCATCTAGGATTTCAAAATAGGATTTGTGAAATGGAATTTCGAAAGGGGAGAGCATCCTTGACCAACCTTATTGAATTCTTTGAAGTTACAGAAAGAATAGAAAATGGTATATAAAAAATATATTTTGTAGTTTCAGAAGTACTTTTGATAAGTCGACTAAAGTCAGAGCATGTGGATTCAGGGATAAGTGACGGAATGGAGGTATAGTTAATACCGAGGAAGACTGAAGCAGAATACAGGGTGACATTAATACACAGGCAGAATGGGCTTGTAATTGGCAAATTAATTTCAATTTGGATAAGTGTGAGGTGGTACATTTTGGTAGGAGGAATAAGGAGGCCACACTGCTTGGAAAATAAGAGTCTAAATTGGGCAGAGGAGCAAAGGGATGTAGGGATACATACACACAAATCACTAAAAAGTAGCAGCACAGGTTAATAAAGTAATTAGAAAAAGGAAACTAAGCACTCGGGTTAATTTCAAGAGGGATAGGATTGAAAAGCGACGATTCTGTTTATAATGTTTATTGAATCTTGGTTAGACTACACTGTGCACAGTCTGGTCCCCATACTATAAGATGGATGTGGAGGTATGCGAGCAACTACAAAAATGATTCACAAGGGTGATGACAGACTGCG
Organism: Heterodontus francisci; assembly: GCF_036365525.1. Classification (NCBI taxonomy): domain Eukaryota; kingdom Metazoa; phylum Chordata; class Chondrichthyes; order Heterodontiformes; family Heterodontidae; genus Heterodontus; species Heterodontus francisci. Next base: position 110,798,001 of record NC_090377.1, read on the forward strand.
AGGTTATAGTTATCAGGAAAGGTTGAACAGGGTGGGGCTCCATTCTCTAGAAAAGAGAAGACTGAGCCGTGACCTGATAGAGGTCTTTAAAATTCTGAAGAGTCTGGTGGGATAAATCCGAGACAAGGTGTTTCCACTTGTGGGTGAGACCAAAACTAGAAGGTCGCTAATAAATCCAATAGGGAATTCAAGAGAAGATTCTTTACCCACAGAGTAATGAGAATTTAGAACTCACTGCAGGGAGTGGTTGAGGTGAAATATAGAGATGCATTTAAGGGAAAGCTAGATAAACACGAAGGAGAAAGGAGTAGAAGGTTATGCTGATAGTTACCTGAAGAAGGGTGGGAGGAGGCTTATGTGGAGCATAAATACCGGCTTGGACTGGTTAGGTCAAATAACTTTCTGTTCTGTAATGTAATATCTAATTCTACATAATCACGTCCAGCCCTACAGTTCGATGGCCTTTAGGAATGATGCATGCAATACATTACCTGTGTGAATGTGAACTATACATCTTTATCTTTGGATCAATTTGTATGCATGAACATCTGTGAAAGATGTGACATATTGTACAAAATGCAGTTGTCAGTTCCTGCTTGCTGAGTCTCAGTCATTGCATTCAATGCTTATTGCCTAAACAAGGTATTATGATGTGCCAAGTTTGCCAGGGGCATATGAAGTGTGCTGATGAGGAATGGCTGTGCCTTAATTTCCCTCATTATTCACAAGATAGAAGAGCACAGCGAGTCTTACGGAATCCATCCATTCCCAATTGGGTATTTCCAAGTATACATCAACTCTAAGAAAACATTGGCACCATATGGGACCAAGGTCTGGACTCCTCCAGTCAATGCTGTGATGCATGGGGCTGAAAACTGTCAAGGCAACACCAGAACCCTTTTACAGCCCCTTTGTCAAGAGTCTTGTAAAGAAAGACTTGCTTTTATGTAGTGCCTTTCACCACCTCAGGATCTAGGTTCAAGCCCCACTCCAGAACATGAGCACAAAAAACCAAGGCTGACATTCCAGTGTAGTACTGAGGGAGTTATGCATTGTCGGAGGTGCTACCTTTCGCATGAGACTTAAACAAAAAAAGCATACTAACATATGAATTAGGAACAGGAGTAGGCATTTGGCTCCTCAAGCCTGCTCTGCCATTCAATAGTGAGACTGATTACTCCACATTCCCGCCTACCCCCGATAACCTTTTAACCCTTGCTTATCAAGAATCTATCTACCTCTGCCTTAAAAATATTCAAAGCCTCTGCTTCCACCACCTTTTGAGGAAGAGAGTTCCAAAGACTCATGACCCTCTGCGAGCAAAAGTTTCTCCTCGTCACTGTCTTAAATGGGCGACCCTTTATTTCAGACAGTGACCACTAGTTTGAGATTCTCCCACAAGAGGAACCATCCTTTCCACATCCACCCTGTCAAGACCCCTAAGGATCTTATATGTTTCAATCAAATCGCCTCTTACTTTTCTAAACTCCAGTGTATACAATCCTAGCCTGTCCACCCTTTCCTCATAAGATAACCCGCCCATTCCAAATATTAATCTATGATAATATGCTTTTTTATTGTTCCTGCCAAAATGAACAATTTCACTTTTTCCCACATTATATTCCATTTGCCAGATCTTTGCCCACTCACTTAACCTATCTATATCCCTTTGTAGCTTCCTTATATTCTCTTCACAACCTACTTTTCTATCTACTTTTGTATCATCAGCAAATTTAGCGACCGTACCTTTGGTCCCTTCATCTAAGTCAGTTATATAAATTGTAATAAGTTGAGGCCCCAACACTGATCCCTGTGGCACACCACTTGGTACATCTTGACCCATTTATGCCTACTCTCTGTTTCCTGCCAATCTTCTATCTATGCCAATATGTTATCCGCTACATCACAAGTTTTTATTTTCTGCAATGACCTTTGATGTGGCACCTTATCAAATGCCTTCCGGAAATATAAGTGTAGTATATCCACTGGATCCCCTTTATCCACAGCACATGTTACTTCGTCAAAGAACTCCAATATATTGGTTAAACAGGATTTCCCTTTCACAAAACCATGCTGACTCTGCCTGATTACCTTGAATTTTTTTTTAAGTGCCCTGCTATAACGTCTTTAATAATAGCTTCTAACATTTCCCCTAAAACAGATGTTAAGCTAACTGGCTTGTAGTTTCCTGCTTTCTGTCTCCCTCCCTTTTTGAATAAATGAGTTACATTCACTATTTTCCAATCTAATGGAACCTGCCCCGAATCTAGGGAAATTTGGAAAATTAAAACCAATGAATCAACTATCCCACAAGCCACTTCTTTTAAGACTGAAGTCCAGTCTGCCCTCTCAGGTAGATGTAAAAGATCCCAGGTCACTATTTCAAAGTAGAGCAGGGGAGTTATTCCCAGTGTTCTGGCCAATATTTATCAATTAATCAGCATCACAAAAATAGATTATCTGGTCATTATCACATTGCTGTTTGTGGGAGACTTGGGGATACTCGTACAAGGAACACACAAAGTTAACATGCAGGTGCAGCAGGTTATTAGGAAGGCAAATGGCATGTTGGCCTTTATTGCAAGGGGATTGGAGTACAGGAATAAAGAAGTCTTACTAAAATTGTACAGGGCTTTGGTGAGATCACGCCTAGAATACTGTGGCAGTTTTGGTCTCCACATTTAAGAAAGAATATACTTGCACTGGAGGCGGTGCAGCGAAGATTTACTAAATTGGTCCCTGGGATGAGGGGATTGTCCTATGATGAGAGGCTGAGTAAATTGGGTCTATATTCTCTGAAGTTTAGAAGAATGAGAGGCGATCTAATTGAAACATACAAGATTCTGAAAGAGCTTGGTAGGGTAGAAGCTGAGAGATTGTTTACACTGGTCAGGGAATCTAGAATGCGGGGACAAAGTCTCAGGATAAGGGGTCAATCATTCAGGACTGAGATGAAGAGAAAGTACTACACTCAAACGGTTGTGAATCTTTAGAATTCTCTACCCCAGCGAGTTGTAGATGCTCCATCATTGAATACATTTGAGGCTGGGATAGATAGATTTTTGGTCTCGCAGGGAACCAAGAGATATGGGGAGTGGGCAGGAAAGTAGAGTTGAAGCCTAAGATCAGCCATGATTGTATTGAATGGTGGAGTAGGCTCGATGGGCCATTAGGTCTACTTCTTGTATTGTCTTTTTCTGTGGGAGCTTGCTGTGCACAAATTGGCTGCCACATTTCCTACATTACAACAGTGACTACACTTGAAAAGTACCTCACTGGCTGTAAAGTGCTTTAAGACATCCAATGGTCGTGAAAGGCACTATATAAATGCAAGTCTTTTTTTTTCTTTTTCTCTTTATGGGATTCCTGTCAGCCCAGTTGCTGTGGATGGCAATTAATGAAGTTGGAATCAGTAAATATAAATTATCAGCATTTAATCTGAAACCTGAGTGATTCTGGTGATTTGCCAAGATTTGGGTCCATAGCCTGGTAGGGGGTGTACCCTCCCGAAGCCTCCTGAGTGAATCCAAGAGATTTGTTCAGCCACTGAATGTATCAGCCTGAGTCAAAGCAGGTTAGCGCATTGTGTCAAAAGATTTGGCAATGAGATTTATGACTTCGACTTTGCTATTTAGCAGACTGCTCTTTTAGGACCTTCAGTAACAGTTATTGGAAGTAAGGTATTTTTGGAGGACTGCTGCTGGAATATTTTGGAAAGAAAACTACGCAAGATGTGTATTATGACAGCGATGTGAATAAAACTGGATCCCCTCGCTCAAACTGCAGGCTACAGCAAAACCTAGCTCACAACCACAGTTTTTCACAGCACTGTAAAGGTTGCCATGTTTCATGTCCTACAGAGCTTGCTTTTCAGTGGTAGCTTCTGTACAATGCTCTGAGATATTCTTTACACGTTCTACTATAGAAGCGCCAGCTGTTGACATCCATGACTAAGCACTTGCGCTGGGGATGCTTTGGGAACCAGGCTACCTCAGTCCTCACTGGTTCTTGTTCTCCCAACTGGGGTCTAGGAGTCTGCAGTTCACAGTCACATGGAAATACAGCAGTACAAGCCATAGAAAATATTGGAGGAGGGTATCCCTACAATTTCACATGCACTCCAAAGATTATGTGCTGTGATCAAAAAAGATGGTCCAACTTGGTGAGAGGGTTGTTATGAGAGATAAATAAGCTACTATCCAAGGCAGTGAAAAGGGTGCTAAAGAATTGGCTTCCAATCCAGATGTTTTGCAATCTCCAAATAACAGGGAGCTCTGCCCTGTATTAATTCCTCGTGTTCTCATTCACCCTTCTCTCACCTTCACATGGTCCATCTCCGACTCCTCCCTTCGCTTCCTTGACTTCTCCGTCTCCATTCATTATAAGCCCACTGACAATCACAGCTACTTCACCTACACTTCCTCATAGCCTGTTTCCTCTAAGGACTCAATTCCATTCTCTTACTTTCTGCGTCTCTGCCCCACCTGTTCTGACAATGTAACCTCCCACACGAGTGCTTTTGAGGTTTCTCTTTTTCCTCACCCGAGGACCCCCGCCCCTCCCCCTCCCCCACTAATGGTTAACAGGGCCCTAGACTGTGTCCGACTCATTTCCTGCATCTCTGCTCTCACCCCTTACTCTCCTCCCTCCCAGAATCGTGATAGGGTTCCCCTTGGCCTCACTCTCCACCCCACCAGTTTACGTATTCAATGGAGCATTCGTCACCATTTCCGCCATCTCCAGCATGATACCACTACCAAACATATCTTCCCCTCCCCTCCCCTTTTAGCAAAGGAACTGTTCCCTCTGTGATATCCTGGTCCACTCCTCAATCACCCCCAATACCCTGTCCCCTTTGCACCGCACCTTTCCATGCAAGCACAGGGGTTACGACACCTGCCCTTTTACCTTTTCTTTCCTCACTGTCCAAGGCCCCAAACAGTCCTTCCAGGTGAAACAGTGATTTACATGTACTACTTTCAATTTTGTATGCTGTATTCGCTGCTCACAATATGGTATGGTCTGCTCCACACTGGGGAGACCAAACGCAGATTGGGCGACTGCTTTGCTGAGCACCCCTGCTTAATTCTCAAGTGTGACCATGAGCCTCCAGTGGTCTGCCATTTTAATTCTCTACCTTGTTCTCACAACTTTGTCCTTGGCCTCCTACAGTGTCCCAATGAACCTCAACGTAAGGTCAAGGAACCGCATTTTACAGCCTTCTAAACTCAATATTGAGTTCAGCAATTTCAGACTGTAATCTCTGTCCCCATTTTGATTCCTTTCCTTTGCAGGTTTCAGTCTTAATCTTGTTCTTTTCTTTCCCTCCCCCCTCTTTTTTTTTTTGCTTTCATGTGCCAGTGACTCATTGTTCTGCCGTTAACATCTCTTCCGGACGCATCTTTTGTCTCTTTTCTTATCTTTTGTCTCTTTTCTTGTCCCATTAGTGTTCCCTTTGGCTGTGACCCACCAAATCTTTTGCCATTAAATGTCTCCTGTCTTCTGCCCTATCAGAGAACTTCCCTTTTGTTCTTTTTCCCCATTTGACCTACTTAAAACCTATTACATTTCTAACTTTTCCCAGTTCAAAGGTCACCGACTTGAAACGTTAACTCTGTTTCCAGCATTTTCTGTTTTTATGCCAGAGTTCACCTCACTACTTTTCGTTCCAGTCCATTGATGTACCAGGCAGATTGCTACTTACTCTGATTCTAGTTCCTCTGAAGATGGGCATTGTATTTTGTCAATTCTAGTGGTGGTTCACTCTCCTCCTGCTACCTGATGTGAGATTCAGGGCCATGTTAGAGTTGATTTTGACTGGTTGTGAAAGGAGGTGCTGCAAGGTTATCCACAGTTTAAGCTATTATTCCATTAAAATTTACATGTTGGATATTGCAAATATATTGTTACTATTAGAGATAAACTTCACAAGTAACCTTTTTGCTGGCAGCCCTTTATCTCCTCTGCCACCTGTGTTTGATATGGTGGTAATGAGAAGAGGCATTGCAAGAATGATCTGTTCTCAGGTTGGAGAAGCGTGGTTGGGGGGAGGGTCAAATAATTCGTCTGAATTTAGAGAGTTTCCAATTGTTCTTGAAAGATGATAATGGCTAAATGGGACTTAGAGCAATTTAGGATACACTTCTGGATAAGCTCAAGCTTACAGAGGGTACCATGGGGGAAAGCCAGCCAGGAGAACATTGGAGTTATCAAATCTAGGAGTAAAAATGAGGCAGGAATGGAGTCGGGTGAATTTAGAGGTAGGGATAGGTATTTCTCCTGTAGCTGGCGAAGGGAGAACAGCATGTCAATGGTGGATCTCGCTGCTCGAAAATCTCACTGTGCCTCAGGGTAGACACGCTCAGCCAGTTTCTGGAGTCTGTTTAAAACGACTCGAGCGAAGACTTTCCCCACTATACTGAGCAGGGAGATTCCACGGTAGTTGTTGCAGTCACCACGGTCACCCTTGTTCTTATAGAGGGTGATGATATTGGCATCGCGCGTGTCCTGCGGTACTGCTCCCTCGTCCCAGCACAGGCAAAGCAGTTCATGGAGTGTTAAGAGTATAGCAGGCTTGGCACTCTTGATTATTTCAGAGGTAATGCCGTCCTTTCCAGGGGCTTTTCCACTGGCTAGAGAATCAATGGCATCACTGAGTTCCGATTGTGTTGGCTGTTGGTTCAGCTCATCCATGACTGGCAGAGACTGGGCTGCATTGAGGGTGGTCTCAGTGACAACATTTTCCCTGGAGTACAGTTCTGGGTAGTGCTGCACCCAGCGGTCCATTTGCTTGCGTTGGTCGGTGATTGTGTCCCCTGATTTAGACTTGAGGGGGGCGATCTTGTTGCTGATTGGCCCAAAAGCTCTCTTAATGCCATCATACGTTTCCGGTGTCGGAGGCCAGCTGAATACGACTGCATAGGTGTTGCCAGTAGTCATTTGCACAGCGCCTGGCTATTCTTTGTGCAGCGCTTCTGGCTACTTTAAGTGCTATGGATGTTAACTCACTGCTTTCTTGTAGTTCAATAGTGCGTTGCTCTTAGCGGCTATGACAGGTTCCAGCTCTTCAAAGTGTGATTGAAATCAATCTGCATTCTGCTTCTCACGTTTGCCAAAGGTGGTCATTGCTGAGTCATAGATGGCATCTCTGATGTGGGCCCACTTGGTCTCTGCATCCCTGTAGGAGTGTTTTGAAGGGCTTTTTCAAGTGACTTTTTCAGACGACTAGCAAAGATCGTATCAGCACCTCATTCCATGACAATATGAAAGGCACAATTCAGCATAGCGATGCTTCATCAGACCCCTTTCCTATCCTGAGTGGCATGAAACAGGGCTGGGTTTTCGCACCTACACTGTTTGGGGTCATCTTCTCACTGCTGCTCTCACATGCGTTCAAGTCTTCAGAAGAAGGAATTTTCCTCCACACAAGATCAGATGGCAGGCGGTTCAACCTTGCCTGTCTTAGAGCAAAGACCAAAGTACGGAAAGTCCTCATCACCAGTAACCTGTCTCTCGATGCAGAAATCAACAAGCACATGGGAAAGGCTTCCACTGCTATGTCCAGACTGGCCAAGAGGGTGTGGGAAAACGGCGCACTGACACGGAACACAAAAGTTCAAGTGTTTCAAGCCTGTGTCCTCAGTACCTTGCTCTACGGTAGCGAGGCCTGGAGAACGTATGTCAGCCAAGAGCGACGTCTCAACTCATTCCATCATCGCTGCCTCCGGAGAATCCTTGGCATTAGGTGGCAGGACCGTATCTCCAACGCAGAAGTCCTTGAGGCGGCCAACATTCCCAGCATATACACCCTACTGAGCCAGTGGCACTTGAGATGGCTTGGCCATGTGAGCCTTATGGAAGATGGCAGGTTCCCCAAGGATGCATTGTACAGTGAGCTCGTCATTGGTATCAGACCCACCGGCCGTCCATGTCTCCGCTTTAAAAACATCTGCAAACGCGACATGATGTCCTGTGACATTGACCACGAGTCGTGGGAGTCAGTTGCCAGTGATCGCCAGAGCTAGTGGACAGCCATAAAGGTGGGGCTAAAGATTGGCGAGTCGAAAAGACTTCGCAGTTGGCAGGAAAAAAGACAAGTGCAAGGAGAGAGCCAACTGTGTAACAGATCCAGTAACCAATTTTATCTGCAGCTCCTGTGGAAGAGGCTGTCACTATAGAATTGGCCTTTATAGCCACTCCAGGCGCTGCTTCACAAACCACTGACCACCTCTAGGCTCTTCTCCATTGTCAGTCAAGACAAAGAGGCCAAAGAAAGAAGAGAGGAATAGGTGATCTTGCTGATGGAAAGGATACGTGGTTTGAAGCTCAGCGTTAAATAGGACATTTAGTAAGGATTTAATAAGTATTTATTTTATATCAATTAACTAGTTAGTGATAGAAATGTCAGTTAGAGGGGTGAAGTGCTTCACCTGTGAGATGTGGGAAGTCCGTGACGCTTCCAGCGTTCCGGGCGACTACATCTGCAGGAAGTGTACCCAGTTGCAGCTCCTCACAGACCGCATGGATCGGTTGGAGCGGCAACTGGATGCACTTAGGAACATGCAGGTGACGGAAAGCGTCATAGACAGGAGTTTTAGAGAAGTGGTTACACCCAAAGTGCAGGCAGATAGATGGGTGACCGCTAGAAGGGGCAGGCAGTCAGTGCAGGAATCCCCTGTGGCTATCCCCCTCTCTCACAAGTATATCGTTTTGGATACTGTTGGGGGTGATGGCCTATCAGGGGAAAACAGCAGCAGCCAGAGCAGTGACACCACGGTTGGCACTGTTGTTCAGCAGGGAGGGACGAAGCGCAGAAGAGCAATAGTTATAGGGGACTCTATAGTCAGGGGCACAGATAGGCGCTTCTGTGGACGTGAAAGAGACTCCAGGAAGGTATGTTGCCTCCCTGGTGCCAGTGTCAAGGATGTCTCTGAACGGACAGAGGGCATTCTGAAGGGGGAGGGTGAACAGCCAGAGGTTGTGGTACACATCGGTACCAATGACGTAGGCAGGAAGAGTGATGAGGTCCTGCAGGGGGAGTTTAGGGAGTTAAGTAGTAAGTTAAAAAACAGGACCTCCAGGGTTGTAATCTCTGGATTGCTCCCTGTTCCACGTGCCAGTGAGGCTAGAAATAGGAAGATAATGCAGCTAAACACGTGGCTGAGCAGCTGGTTTCAGATATCTGGACCATTGGGCTCGCGTCAGGGACAGATGGGGCCTGTACAAGAAGGACGGGTTGCATCTAAACTGGAAGGGCACTAATATCCTGGCTGCAAGGTTTGCTAGTGTCACTCGGGAGGGTTTAAACTAGTGTGGCAGTGGGGTGGGAACCAGAGCAGTAGGACAGCTAGTGAAGTAAATGAGGAGGACATAGTAAATAAGGCCAGTAGGACTAAGAGGAAGAGCAGGCAGGGAGATGTTGATGAGCACAGCGGGACTGGTGGTCTGAAGTGCATTTGTTTCAATGCGAAAAATATAACTGGTAAGGCAGATGAACTTAGAGCTTGGATTAGTACTTGGAAATATGATGTTGCTATTACAGAGACTTGGTTGAGGGAAGGGCAGGATTGGCAGCTAAATGTTCCAGGCTTTAGAAGCTTCAGGCGGGATAGAGGAGGATGTAAAAGGGGTGGGGGAGTTGCATTACTGGTTAAGGAGAATATCACAGCTGTACTGCGGGAGGACACCTCAGAGGGGTCATGCAGCGAGGCAGTATTTGTGGAGCTCAGGAATAGGAAGGGTGCAGTCACGATGTTGGGGGTTTACTACAGGCCTCCCAACAGCCAGCGGGAGGTAGAGGAGCAGATATGTAGACAGATTTTGGAAAGATGTAAAGCTAACAGGGTTGTAGTGGTGGGTGATTTTAACTTCCCCAATATTGACTGGGACTCACTTAGTGCCCGGGGCTTGGATGGGGCAGAATTTGTGAGGAGCATCCAGGAGGGCTTCTTGAAACAGTATGTAGATAGTCCAACTAGGGATGGGGCCGTACTGGACCTGGTATTGGGGAATGAGCCCGGCCAGGTGGTTGAAGTTTCAGTGGGGGAGCATTTCGGGAGCAGTGACCATAATTCCATAAGTTTTAAGGTACTTGTGGATAAGGATAAGAGTAGTCCTCGGGTGAAAGTGCTAAATTGGGGGAAGGCTAATTATAACAATATTGGACAGGAACTGAAGAATTTAGATTGGGGGCGGCTGTTAGAGGGTAAATCAACATCTGACGTGGGAGTCTTTCAAACGTCAGCTGATTAGAATCCAGGACCAGGATGTTCCTGTGAGGAAGAAAGACAAGTTTGGCAAGTTTCGGGAAGCTTGGATAATGCAGGATATTGTGAGCCTAGTCAAAAAGAAAAAGGAAGCATTTGTAAGGGCTGGAAGGCTAGGAACAGATGAAGCACTTGAGGAATATAAAGACAGTAGGATGGAACTTAAGCAAGGAGGGCGAAAAGAGGTCATGAAAAGTCATTGGCAAACAGGATTAACGAAAATCCCAAGGCTTTTTATACATATATAAAGAGCAAGAGGGTAACCAGGGAAAAGGTTGGCCCACTCAAGGACAGAGATGGGAATCGATGCGTGGAGCCAGAGGAAATGGGCGAGGTGCTAAATGAGTACTTTGCATCAGTATTCACCAAGGAGAAGGACTTGGTGGATGATGAACCTTGGGAAGGGAGTGCAGATAGTCTCAGTCATCTCATTATCAAAAAGGTGGAGGTGTTGGGTGTCTTGCAAAGCATGAAGGTAGATAAGTCCCCAGGGCCTGATGGGATCTACCCTAGAATACTGAGGGGGGCAAGGGAAGAAATTGCTGGGGCCTTGACAGAAATCATTGCATCCTCATTGGCTACAGGTGAGGTTCCAGAGGACTGGAGAATAGCCAATGTTGTTCCTTTGTTTAAGAAGGGTGGTAAAGATAATTCAGGAAATTATAGGCTGGTGAGCCTTACGTCAGTGGTAGGGAAACTATTAGAGAGGATTATTCGGGACAGGATTTACTCCCATTTGGAAACAAACTTATTAGCGAGAGACAGCATGGTTTTGTGAAGGGGAGGTCGTGTCTTACTAATTTGATGGAGTTTTTTGAGGAAGTGACGAAGATGATTGATGAGGGAAGGGCAGTGGATGTTATCTATATGGATTTTAGTAAATTAAAAGCAAAATACTGCGGATGCTGGAAACCTGAAATAAAAACAAGAAATGCTGGAACCACTCAGCAGGTCTGGCAGCATCTGTGAAAAGAGAAGCAGAGTTAACGTTTCGGGTCAGTGACCCTTCATCGGATTTTAGTAAAGCCTTTGACAAGGTCCCTCATGGCAGACTGGTGCAATAGGTGAAGTCACACGAGATCAGAGGTGAGCTAGCAAGATGGATACAGAACTGGCTCGGTCATAGAAGACAGAGGGTATCAGTGGATGGGTGTTTTTCTGAATGGAGGGATGTGACTAGTGGTGTTCCGCAGGGATCAGTGCTGGGACCTTTGCTGTTTGTAGTATATATAAATTATTTGGAGGAAAATGTAGCTGGTCTGATTAGTAAGTTTGCGGACGACACAAAAGTTGGTGGAGTTGCGGATAAGGATGAGGATTGTCAGAGAATACAGCAGGATATAGATCGGTTGGAGACTTGGGTGGAGAAATGGCAGATGGAGTTTAATCCGGACAAATGTGAGGTAATGCATTTTGGAAGGTCTAATGCAGGTGGGAGGTATACAGTAAATGGCAGAACCCTTAGGAGTATTGACAGGCAGAGAGATCTGGGCGTACAGGTCACTGAAAGTAGCAACGCAGGTGGATAAGGTAGTCAAGAAGGCATTCGACATGCTTGCCTTCATCGGTCGGGGCATAGAGTATAAAAATTGGCAAGTCATGTTGCAGCTGTACAGAACCTTAGTTAGGCCACACTTAGAATATTGCGTGCAGTTCTGGCCGCCACACTACCAGAAGGACATGGAGGCTTTGGAGAGGGTACAGAGGAGGTTTACCAGGGTGTTGCCTGGTCTGGAGTGCATTTGCTATGAGGAGAGGTTGGAAAAACTCGGATTGTTTTCACTGGAATGACGGAGGTGGAGGGGCGACATGATAGAGGTTTACAAACTCATGAGCGGCATGGACAGAGTGGATAGTCAGAAGCTTTTTCTCAGGGTGGAAGTCAGTTACTAGGGGACGTAGGTTTAAGGTGCGAGGGGCAAAGTTTAGAGGGGATGTGCGAGGCAAGTTTTTTTACACAGAGGGTGGTGAGTGCCTGGAACTTGCTGCCAGGGGAGGTGGTGGAAGCAGATACGATAGTGACGTTTAAGAGACATCTTGACAAATATATGAATAGGAAGGGAATAGAGGGACATGGGCCCCGGAAGTGCAGAAGGTGTTAGTTTAGGCAGGCATCAAGATCGGCGCAGGCTTGGAGGGCCGAATGGCCTGTTCCTGTGCTGTACTGTTCTTTGTTCTTTGACACCAAGGTTGCAAAAAGTCTGGTTCAGTCTCACACAGTGGCCAGGGAGAGAGAAAGAGTCAATGGCTCGGAAATGGAGTTTGCAGTGAGGCCCAAAGATGATGGTTTTGGTCTTCCCCGTGTTTAATTGGGGGCTACATTAAGGCTGAAACAAAAACAGAAAATGCTGGAAACATCCCCTCAGTGTCTCCCCTGCCAAGCCTCCAGAATCTTGTATGTTTCAATGAGATCATCTCTCATTCTTTCAAACTTCAGCAAGTTACTCAGCCTTTCATTATAGGACAACCCTCTCATCCCAGGAACCAATCTAGTGAACCTTAGCTCTGCCACCTCCAATGCAAATATATCCTTCCTTAAATGTGGAGATCAAAACTGCACAAAATTGTGGTAAGATTTCCTTAATCCTGTATCCCAATTCCCTTGCAATATATAAGGCCAACATGCAATTTGCCTCGAAGGCCGGCTCTGGTCTGCAAATGAAGCCCGACCCGGCCTGAGTCCTTTCAATTTTTCCCATGCCCGACCCAACCACTGGAATGTTCAGTTAACCTAGCTTCCGTTTTTTTACTTTTTAAGCATTTGCAAATAAGCAACAAAACCTGTAACTGGACTTGAAATGTTGCTTAAAAAGTGCATTAAGATTGGAGCCACGTATCGGAGGTGGCGATAGTGTGTCCGACCCGACCCAAGCCCGAATGCCGGACCCGGAAGAGCGACACGACCTGGCCCAAGCCCGACACGTCGTCGGGTCCCTTCGAGTTCGGGTCGGGTAGGCCATGCTCTAATTTGCTTGTACCTGCATGCTGACTTTCTGTGTTCATTGTACGAGTACACTCAAGTCTCTCTGAACATCAACATTTAGAAGTTTCATACTTTAAAAAAAAATCTGCTATTCTGTTCTTTATGCTCTTACTTCCCCACTTTATGCATCATCTGCCACCTTGTTGCCCATTCACTTACCGTGACTATATCGCTTTGCAGCCTCTTTGTGTCCTCCTCACAGTTTACATTCCCACCTAGCTTTGTATTGTCAGCAAACTTGGATACATTGCTCTCTTCGTCTAAGTCATTAATATAGATTGTAAATAGTTGAGGGCCCAGCGCTGATCCTTGCGGCACTCTACTATTTACTGCCTGCCAACTTGAAAATGCTTCGTTTATCCCTGTCTGTTAACCAATCCTTTGTTCATGCTAATATATTATCACCCAACTCCATGTGCCCTTATCTTGTATGTTAGCATTTCGTGTGGCACCAAAGCGACTGGCTTTTGGAAATCCAAGTATACAATATCTACTGGTTTCCCTTTATCTACCTACTAATTGCATCCTCAAAAAAACTAACAAATTTGTCACAGTTTCCCTTTCATGTTTCATATTGACCTTGTTTGATCTTACTATTATTTTCTAAGTGCATTGTTAAGACTTCCTTCAAAATTGATTTCAGTGTTTTCCCGACGTCTGATGTCAGACTAAATGGTCTGCAGTTCTCTGTTTTCTCTCCTCCTCCTTTCTTGAATCGGGGTGTTAGAAGTGTGAACTTCCAATCCGCTGGGACTGTTCTAGAATCTAGGGAATTTTGAAAAATTGTAACCAGTGCATCCACTATGTCTGCAGCTACCTCTTTTAGAACCCTAGGATGTAGGCCATCAGGTCCTGAGGATTTGTCAGTCTTTTCCCTTAAGTATCTCCAGTACTTTTTCTCTCATGATATGAATTACCTTAAGTTTCTCACTCTTATTATCCCCCTGGTTACCCTCTATTTCTGGTATGCAATTTGTGTCTTCTACTGTGAAGACAGACACAAAATATTTGTTTAATGTCTCTGCCATTTCTTCGTTCCCATGATAATTTTTCCTGTCTCTGCCACTCTCCTTTGTATACACCTGTAAAAGCTCTTACAATCTGTTTTTATATTCCTGGATAGTTTATTCTTATTCTATTTTCTTCCCTTTTTAATCAACTTTTTGTTTGCCCATTGCTGATTTCTAAAACATTCTCAATCCTCAGACTTACAGCTATTCTTTGCAACATTATAAGCCTCTTCTTTTAATTTAATGCTATCCTTAACTTCCCCAGTAAACCATGGATGGATTTTTTGTGCTGTGTTTTTGTTGTTAATGGAATATATTTTGAATTGTTTCTTTAAATGTTTCCCACTGCTTGTTTACCGAATCAACCTCAGCCAGCTCTCCCCTCATACTTATGTCATTGGCTTTAAGTTCAGGATTCTTGTTTGGCACTGGAGTATGTCGCTTTCAAACTTACTATACAATTCAGTTGTATTATGATCACTTTTTCCCAGAGGATCTTTTACTATGAGATTACTAATTAACCCTGCCTCATTGCACAATACGAGATCTAAAATAGCTTTATCCCTACAACAACACAAAAGCAAAATACTGCAGATGCTGGAAATCTGAAATAAAAACAGAAAATGCTGGAAATACTCAGCACGTCTGGCAGCATCTAGGGAGAGAGAATCAGAGTTAACATTTCACTTCGATGACCCTTCATCAGAGCTTCTGCTATCCTAAAATCTTCCACCTATTTTCAACATAAATGTTAAACTCTGTGTTATAATCATAGTTTGGTGCTTTTGGATGCCAGTATAACATGTTCATTGTTATTCTGGAGGTTGCAGACATTTTAATTTTGAAAGCAAATAAAAGAGTGTCCTCATTTTCTGGGTCACAGCTCTACGGAAGTTGGAACCTACATTATAGATTTGTAGGCACTTCATGGATTAAGGGAAAGAGAGCTAATTACTGTGCACCATGCATTAATTAACCCACATTCTTCCATTCCGGAATGGTGCTCTCATAGTTGCTATTGGTGATGATTTGGCTGAGCCATCAAATATTTGTTTATCATAGAATCTTACTGCACAGAAGGGTAAAGAGCGGGTCATGTTTCCTTTTAATGATCCCAATTGCTACTTGTCTTGTTTCAACTCTCTGACCATTAACTTGTGTGCTCTCTGTCCTATCAGTTAGTGAGAATTCTGCAGATCAGAAAACTAATTCCACTGCAATTAAAATAGCATTCCCTCCTCCTCTTTCCTGGTTTACTGAATGGATACTTATGTGGCATGGTGCCCTGCCATACAGGCAAGTATTACCCCAGCTTCTATTCCTGTGCTGAGTCGCTTGATCTCTATTGGGATGGCAGTGAGGACATTACGGTTGGCCTCGAGTGGTTGAAAAGCTTGCTGATAGTTCACTGGCCTTGTATTGCACATAAAGAACAATCAATTGGCTATGTGCTTCAGGGTTATTGGAATCAATGGAATGTACCACAGCATACAGCTGGGGTGGGTGGGGAAATCATAGTTGCCGCTAGTGGTAAATTATGTTTTTGCCTCACAGGACATATATTTCTGCTGTGGCTCAGTGGGTAGCACTTGCCTCTGAGTCAGCAGTTTGTGGGTTCAAGCCCCACTCCAGAGACTTGTGCACAAAATCTTCGGCTGACACTCCCAGTGCAGTATCAAGGGAGTGCCACACTGTCGGAGGTGCCGTCTTTTGCATGAGCCGTTAAACTGAGGCCCCGTATGTCCCCTCAGATGGATAGAAAAGATCCTATAATGTTATTTTCTAGAAGAGCAGCAGAGTTTTCTCCAGTGGCCTGGCCAATATTTATCCCTCAATCAACATCACTAAAACACACATTATCTGGTTATTATTATGTTGCTGTTTGTCGGAGCTGGCTGTGTGCAAATTGGCTGCCACATTTTCTCCATTAGAACAGTGACTGTACTCAAATTACTTTATTGGCTCTAAAAAGCCTTGTAGTGCCCTGAGGTTGTGAAGATGCTATATAAGTACAAGCCTTTTTTATATTTCTGAAATCCAACTCTTTTAATGTAGCATTCTTGACAACAGAGGAAACCCTGTTGTACACAAAGACCATAGGAACTTTATTCCAACTATTAGTTGTTACATGTGGTTCTTTCCTCACCTGTGATTGCCAGAGTTGTGGCTCTTTCTGTCTATGCCAAGCTTGGTGGGACAAGTTGGTATTTTGTCCAAAGACCTCCGTTGCTTAGTAGCGGAATCAGGAAAGACATGCTTGTTTATAAATGGAAATAATTGCTGTTCAGGCTGTGTTACATGGTAGAATATGTATTTGGCTGTAAATTTTGGTTCATTTTTAGAGACTCTATCTCCTATACTGATGCAGTGTTTTGTGATTTATTTCCTATAGATGGTCGGCATGACAGATGGGACTATGACAGTTAAAGAGCTGGTCACCAGCAAATAAAAGCTGCTGCCAATGAACAACTCTTTTGTGCAACATTAAGCCTTATAATTGAGGGAACTATGGCAGCCCAGAGAATTCGCTCCACCAACACAAGTGGACTTCCACGGTGTAAATCAGAGGGGGCGTTAATCGACTTGAGTGATGGTTTCTCTGATGTCAGTATGAATGATGTCAAAGGTGAGAATTTGAGAGTCAAATTTTGTTAACCATCACAGAACGAATGCAGAACTGTCAGACACTGTAGTTTTTCTCAGGTTTGTGTGCGTCACTTGATATATTATAGTAATTTTATTCTATGAAATAGATGGATTTGTTTTAATCCTTGTTTTATTGATAGCTGTCTGAAGATTAACCCTGATGTCCTAAGCAAGTTCAACTTAAGCGTTTGATTTGAAAAGGCTTTTTCATAACATGAATTGTTGAGATCAAGTTATCACTTAGCAGCAAGGGATGAAATATTATGACTTCCTTTGATCAGTAACCACATGATTTGCACCAACACCTTTTGGCTTGGAAGTTGGAAGAACAAAAACCCACCCTCCACAGCAAGTGCACACAAGACGACCCTGATTGACCGTGAGCCGCACAAGCTTGGTGTCGACATTACCGTTCTATAAGAAACCCAATTAGCCAACACAGGCTCTATTCCTGAGGCCAATTGCACCTTGTATTGGTACAAAAACAGCACTGAAGACTGCCATGAGCATGGCGTAGGCTGCACAGTGAGCAATCAGGTGACAGTCAATTGTGCCGCCAGTAGCAACCTTGGAGCGTCTCATCATCCTGCGACCAACTTCTGATGGAAGCACAGTCAACATCATATGTGCCTATGCACTAACTCTGAATGCCAGCATCTCAGATAAAGAGCATTTCTGTGACTCCCTAGGTGATGTTTGAGGAGCACTCCAAATGATGAGAAACAGTTCATCCTGGGTGACTTCAACACACGTGTTGGAGCAGACAGTGATTCATGACTGACGTGCCTCGGTCGTCATGGAATGGTCAAGATCACTGATAATGGACAACGCCTTCTTGAGCTTTGTGCCCTGAATGAACTCGGCATCATCAAACCTTCTTCCAGGGCACACATTGTCACAAGGTATCATGGCATCACCCAGGGTCTGGACATTGGCGCCATTTAGACTTAGACATCCCAAGAAGGCACGATCTGCCCAGTGTTCTTCACACTCACACCTACTACAGCACAGATTGCAGCACCAACCACTCTCTTATCAGCAGCAGAGTGAAGGTGCACCCCTGAACGTTCCACAGCTCCAAACATGACGGTCCACCAAGCATCAACATCCCTTGCATAAGCAATGATGCCAAATACCAGCACCTCGCACTGTCCCTATAATGCTTGCTACCCACCAAAGCCTTACCAGGAAGCATCAATGCTGGCATCTATGTAGCTTGAAAGTCACTAAGCTCAATCCTCTCTGAAGCAGCAGAAGCATCATTTGGTTAAGACAGAACCTGCAACAAGGACTGCTTTGAGACCTACTCAACTGTGATGATATTTGTCGTTGATGCAAAAAACAAAGCCTACATGATGCACAACATAAACCCAACGGCTAAGACACTGACTGCACGACCTGAAAGTAACTAAGACAGTCGTGCAAAAGACAGGGAGACACTGCGCAACACTGGATCAACTTATGTCAAGAAATCCAAACTACCTGTGAGCATAGTAATCTACGAACTATGTATGAAGGGATCAAGAGGGCGCTTGGCCCTGCCGTCACCAAAGTTGCTCCCCTGAAGTCGGCAAATGGTGACGTATTCACCGACAGAAGTAAACAGATGTCCCGCTGGGCTGAACACTCTTGTGAGCTGTACTCCTGTGCGCTGGGCATCTCCCAGTTCTGCTTGATGCTCTTCTGCAGCTTCCTGTCATGAATGGGTTAGATGAAGAACCCTCATCACTGAAGCTCGAGAAGGCCACAGAGCATCCAGTGAACAGAAGGACACCAGGCAAGGACAAAATCTCAGCCAAACTGCTCAAGCACGGAATGTCACATTGAGGGTGGCGCAGTGGTTAGCACCGCAGCCTCACAGCTCCAGCGACCCGGGTTCAATTCTGGGTACTGCCTGTGTGGAGTTTGAAAGTTCTCCCTATGTCTGCGTGGGTTTCCTCCGGGTGCTCCGGTTTCCTCCCACAGCCAAAAGACTTGCAGGTTGGTAGGTAAATTGGCCATTATAAATTGCCCCTAGTATAGGTAGGTGGTAGGGGAATATAGGGACAGGTGAGGATGTGGTCAGAATATGGGATTAGTGTAAGATTAGTATAAATGGGTGGTTAATGGTCGCCACAGACTCGGTGGGCCGAAGGGCCTGTTTCAGTGCTGTCTCTCTAAATCTAAAATCTATTGCCATGCCTTTATAACCACCTTCTCTGCTGGAAGGTAGGCTGCACTCCACAGGAAATGCATGAAGCAAAAATGATACTATACAAAAACAAAGGTGACAGAGGAGACTGCAACAGCTACAGGGGCATCTCACTCCTTAGCATCATGAGGAAGGTCTTTGCTAGGATCATACTTAAAAGACTCCATTTACTTGCAGACTGATTGTACCCGGAAGCACAGTGCAGTTTCTGTGCCGGTAGAACGACTGTGGATATGATCTTCTCCATACACCAGCTACAAGAGAAGTATAAGGAAGAAAGTATACCCCTTTACCTTACTTTTGTATATCTCACTCAGGCATTTGCCACAGTCAGTAGAGTGAGGCTCTACAAGATTTTGGGGAAAGTTGGCTGTCCACCGAAGCTCCTCAGTCTCATTCGCTCCTTCCATGCCAACTTGCATTACACTGTACAGTTTGATGGCTCTACTTCCAACAGTTTCAGAGTGAAGAATGGAGTGAAACAGGATTATGTCCTAGCCCCCACTCTGTCGGACATCTTCTTCTCCATGCTCCTGACTTTTGCCTCCCCTGCAGATATGGAAGGAGTCTACTTGCACACTAGGTCAGGTGGAAAGCTCTACAATCTATCAAGGCTGAAAGCAAAGACAAAAACATATCACGTCCAGATCAGAGAACTCCTTTATGCTGATGATATTGCACTAGTCTCCCACAGGGAAACTCAACTGCAGAGACTCATGGACTGCCTCTCCCATGCCTGTACTTTGCTCTCCTTGATTATAAGCATCAAGAAAGCCGTGGTCATGGGAATAAGGTGTTGCATCTCTGCCCTGATCACACTTAATAACATCCCACTGGAAGTGGTTAGCACATTCTGCTACCTCGAGTTCACGGTGACAAACAGTCTGTCACTTGATGCAGAGCTCAATAGATGCATAGGAAAAGCAGCTACCATCTTTGGCTGGCTCATGAAAGGCACATGGAATAACACCAAGCTGACCCTTTGGACCAAATTGATGGTTTTTAAGACCTTCATTCTCAGCACCTTGCTGTATGGCTGTGAAAAATGGACGATTTACAGTTACCAGGAAAAGGAGATCAATAATTTCCATCTTTGCTGTCTGTGGCGCATTATGGGTATATTCTGGCAGGACAAAATCATGAATGCAGCTGTCCTCTCAAAGGCAGAGCTCCCAAGTGTGTTGGCACTAATCAAACAGAGGCGGCTTTGGTGGATCGGGCATGTCTGTAGACAGTCGCATACCCAAGGACCTTCTGTATGGTGAGGTAGCCGGGGCCAGACGACCAGTGGGGCACCTAAAGCGCTGCTTTTAGGATGCTTGCGAGTGTGACATGAAGGCCCTAAACATTGACTATCATACCTGGGAGTCGCTAGCTGGCGAAAGAGGGAAATGGTGACACATTCTGTGCACCACCACCGCAACCAGTTGCTACAGCAACTTGGCAATAGGCACCAACGCTGAAAACAGCAACCCAAAATGTCACATGGCAGCTTCACGTACAGCACTTGTAGCAGAACCTGCCTCTCAAGGATTGACCTCCACAGCCATCAGCAAAGTGCACCATATGAAAACACCCCATCTAAATGTATTGTTGCATGTCTATCATCTCCTGCAGATGGAAGAACATCAACCAACAGTACCAACATAGCTCTTAAGCATTTCTGTGCATCCCAGCAATAGTAGTTGTCTCCAACTTCAACACACCACTTGAAGAGGTTACAGTGAAGCTGGGCTGTAGCTTCTTCCAGCTGTTCAGCGGGTAATTCATGTGTAATTGTTTTTATGAACGACTGCTGTCCATACCAAGAAAGTCCCAGATTCAGCCTGCTGGCTCAGCTGGTCTCAAGTACAATGGTAGCAGCAACAGGTCCAGCACTTACGGTTAAGGAGGAACAAGCACAGCCAAGTATTTCCGTGTGTGTGTGCAGTGAATGTTCGATGTGATACCACCTACTTAAACACCATGTTGGCACTTGCAGTCCAGATTCTCTCTCCTTTGCTGTTTGGGTGAGGTGCGACAGGATGCTGTATTCTAGTACTTTCTGAAGAAGAGAGAAAACCGGAGAGTGCAGAAGAGAAATCTTCAATGAGTTTTTCTGAATATTGGGGAGCAAATCCGTTAATGTGGATTGAGCATTTGGCTTCTTAAAATTAGCATGGAGAGAGACCTGCAGTGATTCACAAGTTGTTCATTGCTGAACAGCACTTTTTATAAATACACAATGAATCACCCTCGGGTATTGAAAACCAGCATTCAGCTAAATGTTTAACCAGTGTAGTTATAATGTTTTTGTCAACCGTTGCACTGATCTAGGTTGTTTCAAATGTTGCAGTGCCCCAGACTTGCATGTTATAGCCTGTTCTGCCTTGCTACAGCCTGCCAAGAAAAATCAAAATGCAGAAATCAGGAAAGCTCCCATTAAATAAATGGAAAGAATGAATTCCCTGCAGGTTTGTTTACGTGCAAAAAATGCAGTTATCACTCCAGAAGAGTGCTGTTTGAAAGGCAGTCAAGCCTTGATTCTTAATTTGTGTCCTGGCGGGCCATTAGCTTAACAATTTTTCTACAGAAGAATGAGGGTCAGAGTTCAATTGCAGACGTCTGAAGGGTGTCTCGTTGATTTTGGGCCAGCACGTTGCTCATGCGCTCGCGATACCAGCCTAAAGCCAGCTCTGGATCCCACTTCCTTTATTTTTTGACAATCTGTCATTGTTAATAAGCAATGGGCACTCTTCTGTCTGAATGAATGAGCTATTCAGGTTATGGTGTGTGCAATCTTCACTTTAACAGTACAGTGTACAAAAAAAAATCAGTATTTATAAGGACGAAAATCTGAAAATGCCAAGTGATTGTCCCACTTGCCTTTTGTTACGAGTGGTTCTTTTGCGCTTTTATCGTATTTCATTGATAGTTCTTGGTAATAAGCTTTGTTTTCATTTTTGTTCACGTCGAGGATGATTGTTATTTTTGAGTGGAAATTGACTGCTTGATCCCCTTTTCACTATAGGTGAAGATGGAGCTTCGTGTTACATAAAGTTTTTTTTTTCTGGCTTCCTCCTCCCTGGTTGATGGCATGTGTTCCCAAATCATGGAACTCTGAAATGACTCCTGTTGGTGGTATCGTAGCAGTGGCGTTGAGTGAGCCATCAAACCATCTATCTTTTCAGCAATATAGGAACAGGAGGAAGCTATTCAGTACCCTGAGCCTGTTCCACCATTCAGTTACATCATGGCTGATCTGTGTCTTAACTCCAGCTATCTATTTTGATTCTGTGTGCTTTCCTACCTTTGCCTCAACAGATGTTTGAAGGAGAGTTTTCCAGATTTCCACAATAGACAAAAAAAGACCGAGGCCCATCCCAATTGCTATCTATCATCCTGGTAGTTGTGTGATGCAAGATAATGGAGTTTGTTACTGCTGATAACAAGCAATCTCTTATCAATTAGTCAATAACTGACCCAGGCATGACAGAAGAAGAAGAACCTCAGTGGTTAAGGGGAGAGGGGCTGCTCACTGATTATATTTACTGAACCTCTGTGGTAGCCCCTGCCCTCCACACATGCACACACACACACATATACATATATTTATATAATACATATATATACACACGCACATACTGCCAGGCACAAACCACCAGACACAGGAAGACGCACACACCTACCTCAGGCTGAAAATTGGGTGTTTTTCTTGCCTGCATTTAATATGATTCCACTGTTGAGTTTCTCTTGTTGCAATCCTCAGTATTAGAGAAGTTAACATTATTTACTGATGCTGATAACACATGGTTGCCATTTGTACAGAACTGGTGAAGTGGTTACAACGCATTAACAGAAACAAGGGGTACTATCTAGAAACCATTAATGAAGCTTGTGCAGATTATAATAATTAGAACCAAACCAAATTTGGGTAACAGCACTCAAGGTACACGAGTGTATTGTCTATGCTAAATGCGCAGCTTTTTCTCGCTATTTCCAGATATTTTTGATATGTACTACACTCGCTAACTGTATGCTCGGTCAATGTATAATCATTAATATAGGCAAATATTTTAGCTTTTTTAAAGAGCTGGCATAGGTATGATGGGCCAAATGGCCTCCTCCTGTGCTGTGTCATTCATTCTATTTATAACCCTATTACTGCACATTAATCAGTTGCCAAGAACTTAGATGGTCAGGATATATTTTACCTTATTGAGCTGTTGTTAAATTAGATAAATATGTTTGCTTGAAATAATTAAATGTATGACTGATGTCAAATAGCATTATGCTGTTCCTTAAGTATACTTGTCTTGTCTGAATCTCTTTCCTAAAATTTGCAGGACCTTCTCCTAGTACCTTGCGGTTGGATACATCTACAACTTTTGGAGATGCACGTGAAGTTGTGGCAATTAAGGATTACTGTCCTACTAATTTTACTACACTCAAATTTAACAAGGGGGATCTTCTGTATGTCTTGGACACGTCTGGATCTGAATGGTGGTATGCCCACAACAATACTGAAATGGGTTACATTCCTGCTTCGTATGTTCAACCTGTGAGCAGAAATTCCTCCCTCCGAGATAGTGGAATGGTGGACAACATTGGGGACAGTTCTGATGAAGGTGCCAAAGAGATGGACTTGCTTGGAGAATGGGGAGATGTCTTTGACAAAAAGTCTACAAAAGCCCAACCTAACAATCCATTTTTGAATGGCTTTGCATCTTCCAATCCATTTCTAGATGGAAACGCACAGAGCCTCAGTACCAACAGTGAACAGACAGCTAAATCAGAAGTGGATCTCCTTCTGTTTGACCCTGTAACACCATCATTTGGTTCCAAAGTGTTAACAGTGAATAGTGTAAGTAATGGCATTTTTGAGGAAGACCCTTTAATCAGTTCAAAGGCTGAGTTTGATCCACTTTTGAGTCGCAACAATCCATTCTTCAGGAGCAAACGATCGTACAGTATGTCTGAGCTTTCAGTCTTGCAAGCCAAGTCTGATGGACCTTCCTCATCTGGCTTCTTCACAGGCATGCAGTCTCCAGACCCTGAACAATTCAAGAGCAGGGAAGACTTCCGAACAGCTTGGCTTAACCACAGGAAAATGGCGCGCTCGTGCCATGATCTAAATTCTCTTGGACAAAATCCTGGCTGGGGTCAGACACAACCTGTGGAAACTAATATTGCTTGTAAGCTGGATAGCACTGGTGGGGCAGTTCAACTTCCAGACACCAATATCAGTATTCATGTACCAGAAGGACATGTCTCTCCAGGAGAAACCCAGCAAATCTCGATGAAAGCTTTGTTGGACCCTCCTGTAGAGTTGAACAATGATAAATGTACAACCATTAGCCCTGTCGTTGAGATCAAATTAAGCAACATGGAAGTCAAAACGTTCCTTTCCTTGGAAATGAAAATTTCTGCTGAGCTAAAGGGCAATGTGGCGAGCAAGAAGGATGCCGAGATCACCTGCCTGTGTAGTGACAGCAAAGATGGGCCATTCTCACCAATGCCTCAGGTATATCACTATGGCGATACAGTGCAGGTGCAGCTGGACAATCTGGAGCCTTGCATGTATGCTGTTGTGGTGTCTCAGGCCAGGACATTGCAGTACCCTGACACTGTGTGGGACTGCATTAACAAAAATATCACTGTTGGGGTGTATGGACCTAAGCATATCCATCCTTCATTCAAGGCAGTGGTAGCTGTTTTTGGACATAATAGTGCACCCAAGTCATTGTTGGTAAGTGAAGTAGGCCGAGAGATTTTGAGTGCACCACCAGTAGCATTGCAGCTGTGGGGCAAGCACCAGTTTGTGTTAGCAAAGCCCCAGGACCTGAAGATCAGCATACATCCCAATATTTCCAACTACGAGATCAAACCTTCTGACCAAGTTAAGGTTGTCCGTGGATTTCAGGTGAAGCTTGGAAAGGTCAGCCGTCTCATCTTCCCCATCCACTCGCGCGTTCCTGAAGAACTTTCTGACTTCACGCTGAGGATCCAGGTCAAAGATGACCAGGAGCTGATAATTACACAGTTCTGTGTGAGGACACCACAGCCGCCTCCAAAGTCCGGAACACGAAATAGCGGGCAGAGGAGGTTCCTGAAGAAGAAAGAAGTTGGCAAGATTGTTCTTTCGCCCTTGGCTGTCACGAGTAAATACCCCACATTTCAGGATCGCCGTGTAAACAACCTCAAATACGGCAAACTGCTAAAGACTGTGGTAAGGCAGAACAAAAACTATTATCTCCTGGAGTATAAAAAGGGAGATGTGATTGCATTGCTGAACGAAGAGAAGATTAAGTTGAAAGGGCAGCTACGAACAAAGGAGTGGTACACTGGGTACTACCAAGGGAAGATTGGGCTTGTGCATGCCAAAAATGTGCTAGTGGTTGGGAAAATTAAGCCGAGCTTTTTTCTCGGGCCTGATCTCACCACCTCTACACTCTTGGAGCAGATCCTGCGTCCCAGCAAGTTTCTGACCTACATCTATGCCTCTGTAAGGATGACACTGATGGAAAATATCAGCAGCTGGAGAGCATTTGCAGATGCCCTGGGTTATAAAAACATGCCACTCATACACTTTTGTCGGACAGAGATAGACAGCGAACCAGAACGTGTGGCGTCTGTACTGGAAAAACTCAAGGAGGACTGCAATGACACTGAGAACAAGGAAAAGAAATCCTTTCAGAAAGAGCTGTTGGCTGTGAGTACCCACTGATGGGCATTGAGTTATCTCTGCAGTGTCTTAAATTGCTAAGTTACATATCTGGTCTTGCAGTGCTTGGATTGAAAAGTTGCAGTTCTTTAATGAACTGCAGTCCAGTCATTCTTCATGGGTATGAGCCATCTGATGTAGGGTGAGACATGATTGCTTCTGACCCTTGAAAAAATATTGAACAAAATACTTTGCAGTGTAGCTTCTCTACAGTTTATGGCGACCTCCTGGTTTTAATGGTCCCAACGGCAGGGCCTAATTTTTTTTCCTTTTTTAATAGCAATTTGACCTACTACAACATACTCCTAAGCAGGATCAACCTGTATTTTTCAACTAAAACTGCACAGCAGCTGTCCCAGGGTCAAGATGACAATGAATGGCCTGGGTATCTTGCCAAAAACTTGCTTTCCTCCCTTTAGGCTTGGCCTTGGGTTGTCTAATGAGGAGCAGGTATCAAACCACAGTCAGGAATGTAAAGAACCCTGATTGTACATATGTGTGCTTACCATTGCACCCATCCAGCAAAATACAAAATGCTTTTTTAATTACTTTTGATTTCTTAATTAACTAAAAATAAAATTTCAGGGAAGATGTGAAGGCTTTAGAAAGGGTTCAGAGGAGGTTTACCATGAGGAGAGGTTGGAACAGTTAGGTCTACTCTCCGTGGAACAGAGACAGTTAAGAGTCGGACCTAACACAGATGATGCAAAGTTTTGATAGAGTAGATAAAGAAAAGCTGTTTGCTCTGGCAGGATGCCATGCAAACAACCTTCTCTTTTCCAAATACTGCAGGTGGGTTAATAACCAGAGATCACAGATTTAAAAGCATTGGGAAAAGATCTAGAGGTGAGTTGAGGAGAAATGTTTTCACTCAGAGTTGTTGGGATCTGGAACGCCCTACCTGAAAAGGCAATGGAAGCTGATCCCATAAATAATTTTAAAAGGAAGTTGGACAGGCACCTTACAGGATTACGGACAAAAAGCCGGGATGTGGGACTAAGAACAGCTGCTCTTTCAAAGAGCCAGCACAGGCATGATGGGCCAAATGGCCTCCTCTGCACTGTAAGATTCTGTGATATGAGGATCAGTCAGAATGGGTGTTCAAGGTAATGAGAGCCTGAATAAATTCCTGTAGGTTGCAACAGATCCTGTTTCTGTCTCTTTTCGGTAGCCCCAGTGCTCAAATCTGAAGTGAATTTAGTGTTTGTATAACTTATATCCCACTTAGTCTGTGCCGACCAACAACCACCCATTTATACTAATCCCACATTAATCCCATATTCCCTACCATATCCCCACCATTCTCCTACCACATCCCCACCATTCTCCTACCACCTACCTACACTAGGGGCAATTTACAATGGCCAGTTTACCTATCAACCTGTAAGTCTTTGGCTGTGGGAGGAAACCGGAGCACCTGGCGGAAACCCACGCGGTCACAGGGAGAACTTGCAAACTCTGCACAGGCAGTACCCAGAACTGAACCCGGATCGCTGGAGCTGTGAGGCTGCAGTGCTCGCCACTGCGCCACCCCTTTGCAAAATAGGGAGCATTTTCTTTTAAGAATGATTTGTTAATGATATGTCGTATGATTGTAACTATGGAAAATCTGCATCTGAAATCACTTCACCCTGACCCCTTTAAAATGACTCCAGCTAGTGGAGAAGGGATATGTTTTAATTCTTTTTCAGTCTGTGTGTGAGGTTGAAGGTTGGTGTGTCAGAATTGCGATGAATTCATTTGTGTGCTCATAGTTGAAACCAAGCACAGTGCACTCGTATTCAGTGGAACCACTGCACATTCGGAGCACTTCAAATCTGACCTTTATTACACCAACAAGAGTAGTCTCACTTGTGGAATTTTGAATGTATGTTTTGTGAGATCTTGTTCTCTGGGGAACGAGTAGTCCTCACTGGGAGTTTCTACTGGAGCTGTGGCTCTTTTAGACAAGACAATTTCGTTAAGGACAGGAATGCAGAGTGACTGTACTTTCCTCTTCAGATAAAGTGGAAAAGTATATTATATTTTGCTCTAAAGGGTAGAGAGAGAAAAAGAAAAATAACAAGTGGTGTTGAGTTTTGTTTCAAGGTTAAATGGCAGGCAGTGTCAAAGAACCCACTATAGATACTCGTGTAGGGGCTGTTGGCGGTAGATGGAAGAATCTTGCTTTCTCAGCAGGACTCTTTCACTGCAGCACTGGTGACTAGACAGTAGCGGAGACCCACGTCTCTGCTGTGAGCTGCCATCGGACTTATTCTCGAGGAGTGGAGGCGCCATCGAACATAATCCAGGCAGATAGCTACGTGGAGAACGTGGCTATTTCATTGCTGCTGGCCTGGGAGCACATTGTAAACGTTACAACTCGTAGAGATATAATTTGTATTCTATACAACTATGTATGTTATTAGGGTCCATGCTTCAAATGATGTATAAATCCTGTTCCCATGTGAGTTGAACTGGGTTTAATGATGCAGTATTTTCCTTTTTGGTTTTGTTCTTGCTGCACTGAATTGAGACAGGGTGTATGTAATCCCTTCAAAGATTTAAGATACAGAACTGTTCCTGTATGTATCTGCCATGATATATGCAAACTAGTTAGTGGAGTTCAAGTGGAAGACAGCAAAGCATATAATAATGCTGGACTATGTTGCTGAATAAGTAGAGTATAAGTCAGAGGCACTAAGGTAGTCAGGCCTTGAGAGCAATGCAGAAGTGCAACAAGGCTATTCCCTACTGTATCAATCACCATGCATCCTTTAACACCACCTTCCAAACCCACAATGTCTACCACAGAGAAGAACAAGAGCAGCAAATGCATGGGAACACCACCACCTGCAGGTTCCCCTCCAAGTCACACACCATCCTGACTTGGAACTATATTGCCGTTCCTTCACTGTCACTGGGTCAAAATCCTGGAACTCCCTTCCTAACAGCACTCTGGATGTACGTGCACCACATGGACTGCAGCAGTTCAAGAAGCAACTCACCACCTTCTCAAGGGAAATTAGGGATGGGCAGTAAATGATGGCCTTGCCCGTGATGCCCCCATCCCATGAATGAATAAAAGAAAAGAGAATTGAGTTATGATGGGGTAAGAATGGAGTAACAGACTCAGCAACTTTGAAAGGAGACAGCTGAGAGATGCACAAAGTAGTAAATGATATACATTGAATTGCCTGGACATTGCAGCAAAGAGGCAAGCTGTTTGGTCCAACCAATCCTTGTTGGTATCTATTCTCCACATGGACGGGACAGATTAACCATTTCATACATCTTGCTGTCGTCTCTGCTGCAATGGCTAATTTTGGTACAGTACAGCATAACATAGTGAGAGAGGAATTATTATGAGCGTTTAACGCAATTGAAAATGGATAAATTCTCAGGCCCGGATGAAACGTATCGTAGGCTGGAATTTAATACAGAGGCAGTGGCCCTGCCCACTGGCTGGGAAGTCGGGGGCGGGCCTGCCTCCGATGGCCCTGGAAGCTGCGACTGGATTTTACAGGCATCAGACAATTAATTGCCTCAGGTTGTAAATCAATTTCACAGCCTAATTTGAGTCGATCCCACATGAGCCCCCAATTTTATGATCCCATGGAGATCAACAGGTCAAAAGAACCGAATTTACCAAACGACCCCAATAAAAAAAAAATGGACAAGATTTCACTTTTTAAGTTAGGGACTGTCTCCAAAAAAAAAAAACAAGCTTTGAAACCAGAGTCAGTGCACCTAACAGAGCATTCAACAATCATCTGTTCAGACAATAGCTTGCACATGCTACTGCACTGGTCTCGTAAACTGTAGACTCCTATTACAATGTTTCTAGATTCATGTAAAACTGTGATGAAATCAAAGTCCTCGCTTCTCTCTTCTGCCCCTTCGAAACCAACCTATGTTAACAGAACAATTTTAAACCACAGTATCCGAATTTGAAGAAGCATTGAGTTGGAAAATCAAAGTTACTGTCAGTTAAGTTATCCTGTATGACTGCTTCATAAATTTCAGCTTCCAGTTGTCTGCCCTGTGAACACCTTTCGGATCCTGTAATCTGAGTGATAAATGACCCTGAAGCCAGCGAATTTTGATCAGAGCTATTTATTCGGCTACCCTGACTCGGGTCTTTGCAGCTTTATCTACTATAACCCTCTTTAAACAAAACATGGAGCATTTCTCAGAATATTGCTAGTTTCCTTACGGATGTGTATTTGGGCCAAATATCCAGTTCAACAAATTCCGATCATTTTTGGGAAGTCAATTTATTGTGTAGTCAAATTTAAGATCATCAAGGGGCTTTATGTACAATAAATAACAACCATGATGTCAATAAAGCAAGATTCTACCATTTAGAAAATGAAGGCGATAACTGTGTAGATATAATTTTTCTAGAGTGTAAATACTCCCCATTTCCTATAGCAACTTTGGGGAAATTGCATCGTTGCCAGGTCACCCAATGCCTTATTTCTCTTTAAATGGCACTGGTGAAAAAATAAGCATCCATTCTGGAAAGTCGCGATTGCCTTTGATTTTAATGGGTGGAGCTATAAAAATTAACTTTAATACCGTTTTGCCAAGTAGCACAGATGATCCAGAGAATGTTGGCATAGTGCCAGTATGCCATAATTTTGTTGAATAATGGTGTATGCCATAGATGCCACTTCTTGGCTGCCAGAGACTGAAAACTGAAGTGGTGCGTGTAGCTGATTGCCGTGGGTGGTGCACATGGTGGTACGTATGTTAAAACCGTTTCATTTGGTCTTGGACACAGACCTCTGTCTATTCAGTAATGCACAAAGCGCGTTCCCTGTCCATCCTTCCCCTATGATGCTCAGTTTTTGAATCCGTTTCAGTTCTATTAAACTGATGTCATAAGAACATAAGAAATAGGAGCAGGAGTGAGCCATTCGGCCCCTCAAGCCTGCCCCGCCATTCAATCAGATCATGGTTGATCGGCCCCAGACCTCAACTCCTCTTTCGTGCCAGCTCCTCATAGCCCTCAACTACCCGATATTTCAAAAATCTATCTGCCTCCTCTTTAAATACTTTCAGTGATCTAGCCTCCACAACTGACTGGAGTAGAGAATTCCAGATATTCACTACCCTCTGAGAGAAGAAATTCCTTCGCATCTCAGTTTTAAATGAGTATCCCCTTATTCTGCAACTATGTCCCCTAGTCAATATTTCTCCATCAGTGGAAACATCATCTCAACATCTACCCTGTCAAGTCCCCTTAGAATCTTTTACGTTTCAATAAGATCACCCCTCATTCTTCTAAACTAATGAATAAAGGTCTAACCAGTTTAGCCGTTCTTGATAAGTCAACCCCTTTATCCCAGGAATCAGCCTGGTGAATCTCTTTTGAACTGCCTTCAATGCCAGTATATCCTTTTTTAAATACGGGGACCAAAACTGTACATAGTACTCCAGGTGTGGCCTCACCAACATCCTGTACAGTTTTAACAAGGCTTCCCTATTTTTAAACTCCAACCCCCTAACAATAAAGGCCAAAATTCCATTTGCCGCCTTAATTACTTGCTGTACCTGCATGCTAACTTTTTGTGTTCCATGCACAAGAACACCCAGATCCCTCTGTGCTGCACTTTTTTGGAGCCTCTCTCCATTTAAATAATAGTCTGCCTTTTGATTCTTCCTACCAGAGTGCATGACCTCACACTTTCCTACATTAAACTCCATCTGCCAAGTTTTTGCCCACTCACTCAACCTATCTATATCCCCTTGCAGATTCCTTCTGTCCTCATCACAATATGCCCTCTCTCCTATTTTTGTATCGTCAACAAATTTGGTTATATTACACTCTGCCCCTCCTCCAAGTAAAGGCCGGCTACCCGACCCGAAACCGACAGGACCCAACGACATGTGTCGGATTCGGGTCGTGTCACACTTCCGGGTCCGGCATTCAGGCTCGGGCTCTGATGTGGTTCTGTCGGGCTTAGAGGTTGGGTTTCGTTTGCAGACCCGAGCCGGCCTTTACCTCCAAGTCGTTAATATGGACTGATCCTTGAGGCACTCCACTAGTTACGTCTTTCCAACCTGAAAAAGACCCATTAATCCTGACTCTCTGTCTTCTGTGAGTTAACCAATTTTCAATCCATGCTAATACATTACCCCCAATACCATGAGCTCCTATCTTGTGCAATAATATTTTATGTGGCACCTTATCAAATGCCTTCTGGAAATCTAAATACACTACATCTACTGGTTCCCCTTTATCAACTCTGCTTGTTATATCCTCAAAGAACTCTAACAAATTTGTCAAACATAATTTCCCTTTCACAAAACCATGTTGACTCTCTTCGATTGCTTTAAGCTTTTCTAAATGCCCTGCTATTTCTTCCTTAATAATGGACTCTAGCATTTTCCCAACGACTGTGTTAGGTTGACTGGCCTATAGTTTCCTGCTTTTTGTCTCTCTCCTTTCTCGAACAGGGGCATCACATTAGTGGTTTTCCAGTCTACTGGGACCCTCCCGGAATCCAGTGAGTTCTGGACTATTTCGACCACTATCTCTGCAGCCACTTCCATTAAAACCCTTGCATGCAGGCCATACTGTCAGATACACCAATTCAGCTAAATCGTATACAGATGATCCAGGGAATGTATGCAGTCTTTTAGATGTAAAGAAGGGAAATAGCTGCACACCTGTCAGTGTCTCATGAACCACTTTGTTGGTTTATCCATTTAAGTCTGTTAAAAGCAGCCTGGAATGATATGATTTGTGTAGAACTCCTTCTCTCCAACCCACATCACTAATGGGAAGCATTGTAATGAGCCGTTATTCTTATTCATGTCAGTGGCGCAGAACTTTAAAGATGACAATTAAGGGGAAATTTTCCACAAAAAAAACTGCTCCTCGGTTTCATCTGGCCAAAAATTCTTTAAAAAAAAATCAACCGGTGACTGAGTTTACAGATTGCTCTTTATATGATATGCAGGATGGCCAGTTCAGGAGAACCACTGTTTGCAACAGTTTGTATATACAGAAAATGTAGTTGCCCTTGTATCAGATGGCTGTAATAGTTAACTGTTTGAACTCTCTCTGCAGCAAGACATGGCAGTGATTGCAATGTGTCTTAAACGTATCCAAGCGTTTTACGTGCAATGCCTATATGAGCTAATGAGAGAGCCATTTTTACACAGCAAGATTCCACGTGCTGCAGCAAATGAGTGCCCATTTAATCTTAACTTAGGTATTGCTGGAGAAAAAAAGACTAAGGTTCATCTACTTCACCTTCAACCATCCTGATATTCGCATGTTACAATGATAATTGAATAGTTGACCATAATTATAGCACTCAATCTCCATCAGTTAGTCTACAACAGACCCAGACATGAAAGAAAGATTTGTGTAAACAGGATGTCGTACAAGGCCTAGTGCTGGAGAGCTTTGGGAATTGTAGGTCCAAAGTCGCCTGTCCCACCCAAACACGCTACTTGTGCGATAGAAATCAAATTACTCGTATTGTACTCCAAAATATTATTCTCTGAAAGAAATATATCTTTTTCTTTCTTGTGATTGTTGGGGAAGGAATTTTGGTCAGGACATGGGAAGAATCTCTTACTCTTTGCATTGAGCACTGGGATCTTATCCACCTGAACTACTGGACACATCCTTGGATTAATGTCTCATTCCAAGGACAGTGCAGCACTAGAATGTCAGCCTGGATCAGGTCCTGGAGTGGGGCTGGAACCAAAGCAACTTTCACTTTGAGGTGGGAAAGCTCCCACTTTATCTGGATTTCTCAGTTTAAAAAAAATTGAACACAACCTCATTGCTTCATTGCTCAAGCTAGGTTTGAGATCGTGATCTCAAGCTCGTGCTAGACTATGTTACACCAGTGTTGATGCCTCTGCATGCTTGCAGCTCCTGTAGTAAGAGCACTTCATGGATGAGCTCCTACCATGTTTGACATCATTCTAGCAATTTTCTTAAATTGAGGATATGCATGTGGTAATTTGTGATGTGAAAGGGGAACTGTGTCAGTTGCTGTTTGGAATTGGATTGCTGATCAGGCTAGACTGGAATCTGGATGAGATGTGAGGGCAGTTTAAAGTTTCTGAAATTATTAGTTGCATCACTGCATCAGACAGAAGTTCTTAATATAAAAAATCCTGTGGCTGTTCCCTTTCCTACATGTAAGGAAATCCCATCAATGAATCAATAAGGCTGACCTATCTCTTCCTCCCACCCCAGTAGTTCTGATACACATCCTACATACAATCCGCATGCAGATTACCAGTGGACTTAGAGGCAAATTTAGCTCAGAAACAAGGATTGGGACTCATTCCTCACTGGAGCACACCTCCCGTCTGAAGCAGGTTGCATAATGTTGAGCGCCTGCTACTGTAAGGAACAAAGATGATGAAAGCAGAGAATTTAATTATTGGATACATGGCACATTAGGCTCTTCAGAACGGATAATAGTATTCATGCAGAACTTGCCCACAAAGGCTGTTTTATCCTTTTAGCAGGCTTATGACAACGTTTAAGAGACGAGAGAGAAACTGCTTTTGACCCGTCGGCCTTTTTCAAGTTGCCCACCATGCATGAGGAGCTCACCGTGTAACACTCTTTTCCCTCTGAACAGGAGTTGCATTGCAAACATTTACTTTGTGAAGCACTTTGAATTGTATCTGTACAATACGGTATTATTTAAGTACAAAGATCACTAAATTTCTGTCCTGGACTCTGCAGCTACATTGCTCTATGTTGGTAACCTGATACAAATGGGTGTAGCTAAATGTTTGCATTTCATGATTGAGTGAAAAAATATTATTTGGGTAAGTTTCTCTTTGTTCTGCAGCTTTGTTCCCTTGTAGGGTTGGCATGGTGCCTGAATCCCAGCTGCTTCACTGTGACGAGATGCTAAGCCTCATCTCCATGTATCTTCACTTCCTACAATTCAGCTTGGGAACTGAGGGGAGGGGAGCTTGCACTTGTTGCGCACATCATGTTCTTACGCATGGACCACAAAACTAAAATTCAGACGTCTCTTGAGAAGGACACAGCTGGTGTGTCTGTTTTAAGGTTATGTGCTTTGGCATTGTTCGCATTCACAGTACAGAGAACAGAATGGGTGTATTATCTGCTCGACCTGAATTACTCGGTGCCATTTTAGTATTAATCTTCCCCTTGGCTTGTGATTCCTCATTTTAACTTTTTCCAGTTTGATCTTTTCATGGTAATTTGTTTTTTTTAAAAAGTTGTTCAATGAACGTCCCATGTTCACCTATCAGTTGTTGACTTTTGCACGAACATGAGCTGCTTGGATCAGTCTTCAATAATTCTATTTTGTGCAGTGTTCACAGCCCTCTCGTCCCCTCCCCCACCCCACCGAAGTGGATCAAAAACACTTTCTCCTTAGACATTTAAACATTGCTACAAGCAGCCAGACGTGTTTAAAAGGATAAACTAACCGTTGTGGACAAATCTTTGGATTGCTACTATTGTACATTGTGATGGAAATCACACCTGCCAAATGGAAACATATTAATTTCGTCATATGGACATTACTTGAACTTTTTTTTTAACTGAACATTGCACAGAAGTTGTTTAAAAAAACAGAACTGAGTGGCTGAAAACATGGTTGCACATTTGCATTCTGAGAGACAATTGAATAGAGAGACAATGGAAGTGCTCACTGATTCAATTAACAAGATTGATCTGGCAACAGTGATGATCCACATCTGTCTATGTAAGAGCCAGCATACAAACCACCCTCCCCCCCCCCCCCCACCCCCCCACGCCCCACCAACCAAGTGTCTGCGAGACTCTGAAGTCCAGCAACCCTCTAAGAAGTTGCTATTTCAAACAGAGATGGTCACCTGACTTACCCACTGGCCAAACTGGGGACTGTTTGAATTATGCCACACAGAAAGGTAACAGACTGCAATTTGAAAACCAAAGAGAAGGAAGCTCTCTCTCTCTGTATCTCTCTCTCCAGTGAAGTCCCAGGGACCCGTGGCAGCAGCCTTTTCAGCTTTCTGGTACCAGAGAAGCAAGTTGGAAATTGTGCATTAGGCCCCAGCGAGAACTCCAAGACTTCAACTTTAATCAAGGACATTTCCACCGAGTAACTCAATCCCTTTCAAATGGGTGATGTGTTACAGACAGGGCAATGACGACTCCAGCCCCTGATCTCGGCAGAATCTGCTTGTTTTTTCCCTTGCAGCCTGGAGGTAGTTTCCATGTAGGGTGTATATCCAAACTGCTGGGAGTAAGGCGTCGATGGTGGGGGCAGAAGAGAGGAAAATATAGATCAGTTTACTATTGTCCACCTCTCCATTGTATTGAGTGTTGGCTTCTTTAGGGGTTGTGGGATTTCACTGATGGAAACCTCATCTTTAAAATGTTATCCACTGTTTTAAAAGGAGTGTTGTCCTGGTAGCCAGCTGATGATACTAGCCACCTCTCTCCTTTTCTACTTTGAAGGTGGTAGCTCATTTTGTGCTGACATCCCCTGTGATACCATGCTCAGGTGTCATTCCTCATGTGGGTAAGTTTTTTTTTCCCCGTGGTGGGTGGGAAGAAGCAGCACCACTATTCAACAGACAGAAGTGAAAACTCTTGCAATATTGGCTGGAATTTTATGTTAGCCCAGAGGCCCCGCCTACCAGTTGAAAAAGTCGTCAAGCCCACCACCGCCGGGCCTGGAAGCCACATCGTAATTTTACGTCGCCCAGGCCCATAATTGGTCTCGGGTGGGGCTTCCACCCCTATGAGGCAGGAGGTCCCGCCTATGAGCTGCTGGCCAATCAACAGGCCAGCTGCTCTTCAGTCCCAGCAACGCCATCAGGACTGGTGGCCACTGCTGGGACTGCACTTAGCCAGAACCGGCAACACGGATGAGGCCCTGGAATGCAGGTAAATGTGTGTGGCCTCTCCGGGGACAATCGGCTGCGCCCCGGCAAGGCAGTTGTGGGGTGGAGGTGGTCCAGTGGGGTTGGCTTGTGCCGCGGAGTGGGGGCGACCCTCCATTGGACAAAGTGCCTGATCAGGAGGGTCCCCCCACAGCCCGCAGGGAGGCTGCCAGGTTTTACTGGGCTGCCTTCTGAGTTACTGAACTTCCTACCACTGTTACTATACCTGTGGCGGCGAGAGATGGCAATTAATTGGTCAATTAAGGGCCTTAATTGGCCTGGGGCAGGCGGGGGTAGGAAGGCAACAGGAACGGCGCTCACTGCCTCCCACTCAATTTTACGCCCCACCTCCCACCTCCTGTCGGGGGTGGGGGCGGGTGGTGTAAAATTCCAGCCATTGTTCCCCTTGTTCTGTTAGTAATCCTCCAGCCATTCCTCTCTCATTTTGCACTAAATACAGTAGGGTTGGGCTTGGTTGGGGTGTCAAAGAACCACATTGGCTAAGTGAGACTTTATTCTGTGCATTTTCCTTGTGGGTGACTGGTGTGAATGGGATAGACTCGTCAAGGTAGAGTGGAATAGTTTGAAGAAGATTGTTAAGGCACACTTGGTCAGAAATATAGTGACATGAGTGGCTGTGGGGGGAGATATTAAATTCAAAGACACTGAAAAGGAGAATTGACAGGTTGTATTGTGTTCTGTAGCAAGGAGAATGAGATGTAAACAGATGCTAACAGAATCGATTCAGTTTCTGAATTCTAGCTTTGTTGACTGTTAACTTCAAGGCTATTTTAAAACGTGGTGTTTAATAAGATTTCATGCCATTTTTTTAAAACCAATTGCCTTCCATGTGACTGACGTATTTCAAAGTAGCCACAGAATTGCTACTGTATGGAAAGAAAACATTTATATAGCACCTTTCACAACCTCAGGACATCCTAAAGTAGAATGTATTACAATGTAGTCACTGCTGTAATGTAGGAAACACAGCAGTCAATTTGCACACAGCATTGTCCCACAAACAGCAATGAGATAAATGATCAAATCATGTGTTTTAGTTGTTAGTTGAGGGTTAGACGCTGACCAGAACATCGGGAGAACTCTTCCCTGATCTTCACAATAGTGGCCATGGGACAGTTCACATCCACCTGAGAAGGCAGATGGAACGTTGGTTTAATGTTTCAGCTGAAAGGCTGCATCTTTGACCATGCAGCACTCACTCAGTACCACATTGACGTGTCTCCCTGGAATTTGTGTTGATAAAATGGGACTTGAACCCACAGCCCTCTGATGTTAAGGTGAGAGTGCTACCACCGAGGAGCCCACATTTCATCTGTCTGCTCAACATGTCTCTGGCTCTTGAGCAGCATTTTTAGTGCTTCTGCGAAGTGAGATGTACAGATCAAATGCAGGAATGTCAGAAGTATATGACTGAGTATCTTGAATGAGGGATGATCAAAGGAGTGGAACCTACTGGAATGGTCTTGAAAGAGCCGACACAGACTCAATAGGCCGAATGGCCTCCTTCTGTACTTGTGCTATTCTATGATTCTGTAAATACTGTAGGAGAACTGCAGAGTAGATTATTGGGGAAAGGCATGCTTTATAATGCTTGATTATATTTCATTATATTCTGATGCCGAGAGATCTCTCTAATTCAGTTCATTAGTGACCACAATGAACTACACGCGTGCAAGTTAAGTTGCTCAGTTGATTGAATGCCTTGTGTTGTAACTTTATGTTGTTGCCATTGACCTTACCCTGCAGCTGGCTGCTGATAGGCTGTCTCTGGAGCACTGAGAGAAATAGTTCATAAGATGATTTCTCTCCTTCTCCAAAAGCAGCATGACTTCAGCTAAAGGAAGTATAACTGCCCTTTGTATTGCCCTTACTCCTACTCAAATTAGCAACTAACCCTTTAGTGTTTTATAGATTTTTTATTTCAATGACCATCTTGTAGTATCGGTAGCAATTTGTAATGCTGGATTAGGAATTGATGCCAGCCCCGCAGACAGAAGCGTATAATTAACAGATTTATTTCAGCCTAGAGGTATTTTTCTAGTGGTGTTGTCCTAGGGATTGTGTCCAAAGCCTACTGTTGTCGTTATTAATGACCTGGGCAATGATGTTGGGCGTATAGTCAGTAGGTTCGCAGTTGACGCCAAAATTTATGCAAGGGTTAAGAGTGTATAGGAGTGTAGTCAAATGCAAAAAAAAAAATTCAGATGTGCTGGAGGAGTGCGTCAGACGATTGCAAATGATATTTATATACATGTAGTGTCATGCATGTTGATCAGGTCACGCAATATGTCCGTGTCATTTGTAGGGAACAATACTGAAAGGGGTCATGAGAGGAAAAGATCTCTGAGCACACGACACATGACAGATGTAGAGAAACTTGTAGCTAAAGCTATGAGGATGTTGCAAAAACAAAATACTGCAAATCTGGAGCAAAAACGGAAAATGCTGGAAATACTCGGACTGGCAGTGTCTGTGGAGAGAAAAATGGAGCGGGCGTTTCAGATCTGTGACCTTTCATCAGAGGTTCTGATGAAAGGTCACAGACCTGAATCGTTGACTCTGTTTCTCTCTCCACAGATGCTGCCAGACTTGCTGAGTATTTCCAGCATTTTCTGTTTTTCTATGAGGTTATTGCATTGTATTAATGAAACTATTCCGTGTAAATTAAAGGCCACCATTTTGACATTTTACAGGTCACTGATCAGACTGCACCCAGTTTTGGTTCTCTTTTCCCCCCCCCCCCCCCCCCCCCACACCATGGTGGGTGATATATTGTCCTTGTTAAGGACCAGAGGGGAGCTACAAGAATGATTCCTAGCTTAAAGAACCTCAGCTGCTCAGATGTGCTCGAGGACCTTGATTTGTTTGCTTTAGGGCAATGCAGACTTCAAGGTGACCTGATATAAAATAATGAAAGGGCTGGATAGTGTCCCTATTGAGAGATTGTCCCAGTTTAACAGGTTGGAGAGGAGCAGGGAACATGAGTTTAAACAATGGGAGGAATAGACTGGATGTTTGGTGTTTCTTTTCTCAGGGAGTAATGTGCCTCTGGAATGTGTTGCCTGCTGGGTACTGACACTCTGTCTTCAAGAGGGAACTGGAACAGCTCCTGAGTGGGGGAGAGATCGCATCATATAGATCAGTGTCTTTATAGATAACACTCAGTCCATGTGGTCTCCCAGACTGGTGTCAATCGCCTGAGAGGGTCGGAGAGGAATTTTCCCCAGTATTTATTCCCTTATTGGCCCTGGGGTTTTTCTCTCCTTGTTCCCTCTCCCAGGAAATTACATGGCTGCAGGGAGGGGGCATGAAATATTTGAAGTCATGATGCTTCTGCTATTTGAGTGTGGGACAGGCTTGATTGGTCAGTTGACCTTTTCCTGCCCATCTACATTTGTATCTCATTTACAGCTTCTGAATTTTTCCCTTTTTAATGTCCACAGGCCTTGTTAAAACTGGACTGCCAAGGTCTCGTCGCCAGGCTCATCCAAGATTTTGTACTGCTTACCACCGCTGTTGAAGTGGCCCCAAGATGGAGGGAGCTAGCTGAGAAACTGGCTAAAGTTTCCAGGCAACAGATGGAAGCTTACGAAGCTCCCCACAGGGACAAGAATGGGGTTGTTGAAACTGAGGTGAGGTTATTCAGCCCGCCAGCTTAGTGCAGCCAATATCAGCGCGCACATTCTGAAGCTGGATTTGTGGCACAATATCGATCCACATTCCCTTTTAAAAGCTGCTAATGCATCTGTTTCTAGTAGAGCATTTTATGTTCAGATAACATTCTGCATTTTTCTTTAAATCTTCCAACTTCACCCTTTGAACTTTTGGTAACCATCATAGCCTAATGCTGTCTAGTTATGAAATCATCAGTAGATATACTGTCTTCAAATTAGCTTTGTTAAAAACCCTTTATAATTTATCTCCACGATGCTGATCTGTTTGTCTTCCTGAAATCTGTTTTATTTCACACTCAAACTCCTTAATTTTGCATTTTCTGCATTTTTTGTGACCGTGTTCCCTCTATCTGAGTCCAGATCACTTAACTATTGGGAAGAGCAATGGTCCCAAAATTCTCTATTTCTATTGTCGAAGCTGGGGGCTGATTTTTCAGCCCATCTGCCTGGTAGAAACTGCTAAAAATAATGGGTGATGACCCAGTGTCACTGTGGTCACAACAGTGTTCCCGTGGGCCTAGAGCTGGTAGCTGAAGCAACCTCAGAGTTGGTCAACAGGCCAGTTAAAATGGAGACTAAACGACACCAACAGGATCCCAAATGGCAATCCAAGGTGCTGTGCACGCTCCAACAGCATCAGGAGCGTTCCTTTTCTTTCTGCGGGGCCAGGAGAAACAGGAGCGCTCCTGCAGGTTTCACAAACCCAGCCTGGGATATTTCATCTCCAGTTCCGCACCCTCACAGCTCCATTCCCCCCCCCACACCCCTATCTCTTTCTCACATAGTGCCCTTTCACTCCATACAGCCTAATCTATAACCAGTGGGCTGTTCTGTTTCCAGTGCAAATGAGGCTTGGTCCTCAACATGGACTGAGCTTCCCCACTCTAGGAGAAACGTCACCTGTGTATTTTCAGTGTTATCAGAGACTCTAAGCACTCGAGTGCTTAAAGGTTTGCACCATTGAGTGAAAGACCCCTAATTCAAATCCAGCCTGTTTACGGTCATTGCTTGAGTATCCCGCTCCCTTTATTCTTTCTCTCTCTCTCCTGCCTTCCATCTTTGGGCTGAAAAGAGGTGCATATTCAGATCAAAACAAAGAACCATCTATTCTATGCCTCACACAAGCTCATCCATGCAACAGCTGGATGGAGATTAGTAATGGCTGTTTTCTTATTACTGCTTGCCAAGGGTAAACATACCTACATCAGATAGAGCAGTAGATAGAGTCAGTAAAACAAGGCAATTCAAAAGCTTTAAAATTCGCCTATGCGAATGCCACGATCTTCACCCTCAAACATACTACTTTTGCAGCATTTAATTTCTTTTCTCTTTGCCTTCATTCTCTTCTCTCCCACTCTGTTGTAAGCCCCACTTTCTGGATTCAGCCAAGCATTGAAAGCTACAATGGCCACAAGTTCTTCCCACCCTGTCTCTAAATAGGAAGCAGAGACGTCCGTATGAACAGAAGCTGATCAGACTGACCATCACCCTCCCTAAGGAGGAGGTGAGTGGTGGTTAACTGAGTGCATGTGAGAGAAGGCAAATGGAAAAGAAATTAAATTCTTGTGATTTGTTCTTTCTCCTGAGATGCCATGGTGCTTGGAATCTCTCACCTGGTTGAATGCTCTTGTCAGCTGATGGTATGTCCTGGATTCGCCCCACTGACCCTGGAGGGCTGTGCTCACCGCCAGCCACAGGGAGTTCAGCAGCGACTAATGGAGTGTTAAATTTTGTTGAAATGGATGTCGCCAAATTGGTATCCAGGCTATTCCAGAGCAATTCTAACCAACACAGGAATTTACTCTGTGTCATATCTGTCACCTGTGTCATCAAATCAGCACCATAGTATGAAGGATAATTAACTTGTTTCTTTCTTTATTCTCTGCTGAGGTATGGTTCCATGGTTAAGAGCAGGTCTCCCTTACCTCGTGCCAGTGCCTAGTTATATTCATGCATCAGCATGGGCAGTGAGTATCAACAGACTATCCAACTGTGGAGGGCATCACGGCCAGGCCTGTTCCTGTTCTCATTCAAGAATAACACACACAGTGACCCGGGGCTCACTGAGTAATAACACTTAGGAGTAGGAATCCTGTTTTATTTTATATTTCCCTCCTTCCTCCATCCCCGGTTACATAGCAAACTGGGGTTTGGATTTCAGAGTCCTTCAGCTTCCTAGGGTGCAATACAACTAGACTAACCAATGCAAGTTTGTGACAGATATCAGAATTACTGGACTAACCATTGCAAGCTTGTGACCGATATCAGAATTACTGGACTAACCATTGCAAGTTTGTGACAGATATCACAGGGTGGCGCAGTGGTTAGCACCGCAGCCTCACAGCTCCAGCGACTCGGGTTCAATTCTGGGTACTACCTGTGTGGAGTTTGCAAGTTCTCCCTGTGTCTGCGTGGGTTTCCTCCGGGTGCTCCAGTTTCCTCCCACATGCCAAAGACTTGCTGGTTGATAGGTAAATTGGCCATTAGAAATTGCCCCTAGTATAGGTAGGTGGTAGGGAAATATAGGGACAGGTGGGGATGTGGTAGGAATATGGGATTAGTGTAGGATTAGTATAAATGGGTGGTTGATGGTCGGCACAGACTCGGTGGGCCGAAGGGCCTGTTTCAGTGCTGTATCTCTAAAACTAAAACTAATTACCAGACTAACCATTGCAAGCTTGTGACCGATATCAGAATTACTGGACTAACCAGTGCAGGTTTTTGATGGATATCAGAATTCCAAAGTCTGGAGTTTCTGCCGTTGACAGACTATTTGCTTCGACAAACTGCTTTGGTGGTTTTAGCCCGACATGATTGAAAGCTTCCGGCTACTTCTCTCCAATGCTGAATCTCAGACACAGGTCACTGCGTGATTTATTCCAATTCAGATTTGTAGAACTAATTATGTAGCTGACAATTTCAGTCTCTTTCTAAGTGTGTGGCACTTAATTGAGGTTCGGGAAAGGGTGCAGTCAGTGTCAGAAAGTATTCCCTTGTTATTCTTGGGATGAAAGGGTTGCCTTATGAGGAAAGGTTTAGCAGGTTGGGCTCATCGGAGTTTAGAAGACTGAGAGGTTATTTTATTGAAACATATAACATTTTGAGGGGGCTTAACAGGGTAGATACTGAGAGGATGTTTCCCCTCATGGGGGGAATCTAGAACTACATGTGTCTGCTGCATGGACCCCTGCAAGTGTTCAGACAAAAGTTTAGTTAGCTGAGTCTTACAATATGAAGCTTCTAAGCTATCGATACAACAGGAGGATATAGCAAGGATGACAAAATGGAAATACCCTTTGCCATGAGAAGTATTGGTATGTTTTACTAAGTTAATGGTGCTCTATAAATACAAGTTGTTGTTGTACAAAATAGTGGAACTAATTGATTTGTGCTCTTCCAGGCTATGTGGAAACCAGCCTATGACTTCCTGCTGACCTGGAGTGCACAGATTGGAGACAGCTACAGAGATGTGATTCAGGAACTGCACCTGGGGCTTGATAAAATGAAACACCCGATCACAAAGCGCTGGAAACACTTGACGGGTACCCTCATCCTGGTTCATGCTCTGGATATTCTCAGAGCAGCAGCGTTCAGGCCCCCTGACCAGGATGACATTGCTATTTAATTTGGATGTTCTGGAACTTATTGAGGGAAGACTTGCAGT
This sequence comes from Heterodontus francisci, assembly GCF_036365525.1. Lineage (NCBI taxonomy): Eukaryota > Metazoa > Chordata > Chondrichthyes > Heterodontiformes > Heterodontidae > Heterodontus > Heterodontus francisci. Next base: position 110,842,033 of record NC_090377.1, read on the forward strand.
GAGTCTAGCAACAGAGGCGAGTGACAAAGATTTTGCCATGAATGACTCAAGCCATTTGGGCCCAGTTTCTGAAAAGTGCCAACTGGACTAACGGACCCTTACAACATGGAGTATTCTGGGGTTTTCTGTGTTGCGAAAAGCTTCAGTTGTCAGTTTTATAGCACTGTGTTCAAACTATCTCTGGTTAAGGCAAAATTCAACCTAGTTCCCAAGACTTTTTAAAAGTGCTACCTGATATTTTGTGACTCGGGAGCGTGTTCCAATAGCTTGTTTTGCACACAAAATCAAATCAACTTGTATATGGGGAGGGTGGGTATGAGTGAATTCACCAATGGGTTATAATGAACACAATTCTAATTAAATCCTGTTAACATTTTTGAATCGATAGAGATTGTGCGTTAGTGTAAAGAGAAGCTAAACTTTCACTGCATGGTTTCTTCCTTTTAAATAGCACTATTGTATTGGTACTATTTTTAAATGTGTCAAAGGTCTGAGCAATGTTCCAGAGTTGTTCTTTAATCCATATCCTAAGTAATTGACTGAATGTAGTTTTTAAGCTTTGTAAATACAGCGGGTGTCCTAACTACCTCAGGTATATATAAGCTTTTCCTTAGTCTGCTTTAATCATGAAAGCTATTCTCTTATTCCATCCACCTCCCCCACCCCCTGCCCCCTTTCATTAGAAACCTTGTGTGGTGACCAGCTGTGTGGCGATCCAACTATTTGCCTGGGTATTCTGCCTTATAAGGCTGTCAGTTGAAAAGCTGCAAAGGGAAGCTGGACATGTCGAGACATGCTTGAACTTTGAGCTAGGGAACTAGTCCCAGCTGTTGCATACTGAAACTCTGGCAAACCACTCTGAAAAGTGCCATCCAGGTTATTCAACAGTTCCCAACCTAAGGCAGGGTTTTCTCTCCAGTTTCAAGTAGCATGGATTTGGATTGCTGAAAAAAATTGAAAATGCTGCTGGTCAGGGGTAGGGTGGGGAAGAGGATTCACCATATTTGAAAGGTGGAAATGCTTTGGGAATGCAGGATCCTCTGCGGTGTATTTTAAAAACAAAGAGGCTCTTGTAGATCTCCCGTCTCACTGTCTTCTCAATGTGACCTGTTAGTCCGATTCATTACATTACCTTTCTTTAACCCACTCACTACTATCAAAGGTGTATATTATTTGAAGTTCCTGGTTTGAAGGTCACAATTTCTTAATGGCTTCTAAACGTGTTCTGGGTGGGTCAGGCAAAAATGTGGGTTGTAGCAGTTAATAGAATTATTACTGATGCTGTTTGTTGCACTTAAATGTGAACATTTTTATGTGCTTCTGTTTTCCTCTTCACTAACTGACATTGGGGTAATTAATGCAATGTAATCGTTTCAAGCAACACAGTTTTAGATTGGACTAATTGGTCTCACTGAGGCTGCTAGTAATGCATGGTATAGCAGACCCTCTTCTATGTATAGTAGACATTTGGCCCTATTCACTGGTATAGTAGACACTTAGCCCTGTTCTGTGGGCTAATGGACACCTGGCCCTGTTCAATTGGATAGACACCTGGCCCTGTTCTGTGGACTAGTGGACACCTGGCCCTGTTCTATGGGAAAGTTGGAGCAGCAGAATCTAAAAGAAATTCTAATATTAATTGGCCAGAAATTTTAATGCTTTTGAAGCACATTGAAAGCTACCGTGCGTTAATTGGGTAACTTGGGTTTCTTGGACAGGGCAATAACCCTTCTCCAGCCTTCTGTTTAGACATTTCGTTACTCATTTCAGAAACTTTGGTCATCAGATATTGTGAATGAGCTGGCACCATTTTATTTGTTAAGCTGTTTCCTTTTCATCACTCTTCTCTGAGAAACTGTACATGTCCCAAACATGCCCCTCTCTCTCGGTTGGTGTAATGAGGGAAGCATGTCAACATAATAATTTTTTATTCTGTTGGAATGTGAAAGATTGGTGTGATCTGAATTTCTTGCAGTGGTTTCCTGTTCACATCACTAACTTGGGCCACATTAAGAATTGTGTGTCTGCTCGTAAATACCACTTTATTCACACGGGCAATATTTTTTGGGACTTTTATTGGATACATCAGAATGCAGAGTTCAAACTGCTGTTCTTCAATCTACCCAAACTGAATCTGAAAGTTTGCACAAGCTACTGCCAACTTTTTACATGGGGCACCCTTTGTTTAAATCAGTGGTTGTTCTCTGGCTTCCATCGATGGCCATAAGTATGTCAGCCTCCATAGAACTTTGCAAAAAATGAAAGCTCCCTAACTTAAGCTGCAGTAAGTCTGTCTGAATTTCTTTGCTATTGGGTGCAAGTTTAAAAACTGGTGCCCAGAAATTGTAAAATGATTATTCATATCTTCAATCGCAAACTATTAATATTTGAGTAGTTTTGAGTATTGATATAGATTAAGTGACACTCTTCTTTGTGTGAACTCAAGTTCAAGGTGATGCCAGGATTAACATGCACCTTTTTTTTGGAGTTAAGATTTAATATAGCCCAATGCTTTAACTAAGTCCAGCTAAATGGAAGATTTTGATGCATATATCTGAAGACTAAACATTGATTTGACTTGATTTCTAAGAAAACCAATTTTCATTTTTATTAAAAAAAAATGCTGACACTGAATGCTTCACAGCTTGAAATCTGTTTGCTTTTTATAACGGGAATTTATACACTTATGAGTGTTTGTTGCTATTTAAGTTGCAGTAATAACTAAAAGACTGCATTGCAGAGAGCAGGAGACCGTCTGCGCATGTGCGCACCGCAGCGCAGCCTGATGACGTCGGCGCTGGCCAGCGTTGTCAGGAATCACTTTGTAACTAAAATGAGGAAAGCGTCCAGAATAGGAAAGGCAGTTTGTCCCAATTTATCCCATCCAACTCATTGCTCTGGTGCTCCCATGCCAGTGCCCAACCATATCTTGAATACCCTGAACTACTTAACTGCACCACATTACTTGATGGAACGTTAACTCAAAGAATGATAAACATTTGCAATGACTTTTTTAACTCTATCTGACTAATTTAAATATTTGCTCTCTTGTTCCACTGGTCTGACTGACAAGTATTCGTTCTGGGTTCATTTTATCCATGCCATGATATGCTACTTATGCCTCAGTGAGGACCCCCTTCAAATTTTATGTATTCTAAGCTGCATGGTTTTTTTAACCCACACTTAGAATTTGCTGAGTCTTTGAATTATTGGTAAATGCGCTGTAAGATGTGAGCTGAAATTGTATTAAAGTGCATTGTCCCACTAATCTATGTCATCAGATTGGCCTAAATTTATGGAAAGGTTGTTCCTTTGACAGTATTATATGCTGTAAGTGTGGGCTCAACAGACCTCTCCTTCCACTAGCTGGGTTGAGTGAACTCTGAAAGTAGATGATCCCATTAGTCGCTTTTACTAGAATATTTTGCAATGTCGAAATTGGGAGGGAAGCTACATGTAAGAACATCAAGTGAGTTTATTTTTTTCTATATGCCATGGACAGTGCAGACGTCCTTGAAATGAATAGATAGTTCTGAAAGTAACGGGACTGTTTGATTAAATTCCTGCTCTTTGTGAAACCTTTCTTATAGTAATTACGTTATCTCCCCATCCCCTCTGTAACAGCCATTTGAGTGTAAAGTATTGTTCAGTGTTTACCCCAAAGATTAATTTGCCTGCAAGTTGCAAATTAATGTAAATTTACTGCTTTTATAACCATATTGTGCTGTTCTGCTTCACGTTTATGCTAATTGGCTTGTTTTCTCTTTTGTTTAATGCTGTAGATGAGGTGCAATAGTTGAAGTTACTTCAGAAGTTGTTATCGCCTGTGAAGAGCATCCTAACGCTTAGTATAATTGGTGTAGGATTCTAACTAAAAGAAATAACCAATTTTAATTTCATCAACTCAGACTCAAAGACCATAATCTCGACATGTATTTCCCACTGATCCATATCACAGTACACTGTTAAAGCCAGCCAGCCAGAATGCAGGAGTATGCTCGTTTGCTCACCAGTCTTGCTCTAGTGAACTGTTATCAGATCACACTAATCGTAGTCTCTGGCTTTGCATACCAAATAAAAACCTTAACTCAGAACTGATCAACCTTATGCAAAGCTTTTCTTTAGTTTCTGTGTGTGCATGTCTCTGCGCAGTTCACTTTTTTTTATTCTTTCATGGGATATGGGCATCACTGGCAAGGCCAGCATTGTTACCCACTCCTAATTGCCCTTGAAAAGATTGTGGTGAGCCTTGAATGACTGCAGTCCATCTGGTGCGGGTATTCCCACGCTGCTATTAGAAAGGGAGTCCCAGGAGTTTCATTTAGCGACAGTGAAGGAACGGCGATGTAGTTCCAAGTCAGGGTAGTGTGTGGCTTGGACAGGAACTTGCAAGTGGTTGTGTTCCTAAGCATCTACTGCCTTGTCCTTCTAGGTGGTAGAGGTTGTGGGTTCGGGAGGTGCCGTCGAAGAAGCCTAGGTGAGTTACTGCAGTGCATTTTATAGATGGCACACTCTGCCGACACTGTGTGTCAATGGTAGAGGGAATGAATTTTTGTTTAAGGTGGTGGATGGGGTGCTGATCAAGCGGGTTGCCTCGTCCTGGATGGCGGCGAGCTTCCTGAGTGTTGTTGGAGCCGCACCCGTCCAGGTAAGTGAAGATTATTCCATCACACCCGTGACTTGTGCCTTGTAGATAGTGGACAGACTTTGGGAAGTCAAGAGGTGTGTTACCCGCCACAGAATTCCCAGCCTCTGACCTGCACTTGTAGTCACATTTTGTATTTGGCTGCTGCAGTTCAGTACCTGGGCAATGATAACCCCCAGGATGTTGATAATGGGGGATTCAGCGATGGTAATGCCATTGAATGCCAAGATGGTTAGATTCTCTTTTGTTGGAGATGGTCATTGCCTGGCACTGGTGCGGCGCGATGTTACTTACCACTTATCAGTCCAACCCTGAATGTTGTCCGGGTTTCGCTGCATGGATTGCTTCAGTATATGAGGAGTTGCAAATGCACTGCGCCTTGTGCAATCATCAGCAAACATCCCCACTTCTGACCTTATGATGGAGGCAAGGTAATTGGTAAAGCACCTGAAGATTGTTGGAACAAGGACATTACCCTGAGGAGCTCCTGCAGCGATGTCCTGGGACTGAGACAGTTGGCCTCCAACAACCGCAACCATCTTCCTTTGTGCTAGGTATGACTCAAACGGTGGAGAGTTTTCCCCCTATTCTCATTGACTTCAATTTTGCTAGGGCTCCTTGATGCCACACGCAATCAAATGCTGCCTTGATGTCAAGGGCAGTCACTCTCACCTCCCCTCTTGAATTCAGCTCTTTTGTTCATGTAGGGACCAAGGCTGTAATGAGGCCAGGAGCTGAGTGGCCTTGCTGAAACCCAAACTGAGCAACAGTGAGCAGGTTATTGCATTGCAAGTGCTGCTTGATAGCATTGTCGATGACACCTTCCTTCACTTTGCTGATGACCGAGAGGAGGTTGATGAGGCGGTAATTGGCTAGATTGGATCTGTCCCTTTTTTGTGGATAGCGACATACCTAGGCAACTTTCCACATTGTCTGGTAGATGCCAGTGTTGTAGCTGTATTGGAACAGCTTGGCCAGGGGCATGGCTAGTTCTGGAGCGCAAGTCTTCAGTATTATTGCCGGTATGTTGTCAGGGCCCATAGTCCTGGCAGTATCCAGTGCCTTCATGTGGAGTGAATCGAATATCTTCATGTATCTACAACTTTTCTCAAATTTAAAATATATATTTTAAAAATTATTGTTTAAGCATAGTCTTGATTTTTACTGCTACGCTTCTAAAGAAGGATTGATTTTTTTTTGGCGGGTGGGCTGAAAGAACGCGACAGTTCTCCATTGTTTGAAGGTCGAAATCCTGCAACTCCCTCCCTAACAGCACTATGGATGTACCTACGCCACATGGACTGCAGCGGTTCAAGAAGGTGGCTCACTACCACCTTCTCAAGGGCAATTAGGGATGGACAGAAATGCTGGTCTTGCCAGTGGCGCTCACATCCCAGGAACAAATAAAAAAGAAGTTTAAAGCAATTTGGAATGATCTGATGAATTCAAATCAAACTCTTGATGCCTTCTCATCTCATTGGCCTATGTTATATCCTGTTAATTCAGTCTTAATAAAAGTATGCTCGAGATCCCTTTTCCATCCATTTTCTTACTTTATCAAATAAATAAGTCAATAAGCTAATCTGGATTTTTACCTCGCTGCACTTTGTGCCACATGCTGTCATGTTTAAGTTGCTGCCATATTACCACTCATTTGTTCATGCCACACACAATGTTATGCTAATTGATATTGTAGGTTGCTGTTTAACGGTATGGATTGCCTTATTTTTGTCTTTTTTTAAAAAACCACTGCTTTCAATTGCTCTGCGTATTTATGAAAAGTAATTTCTAGTTATATTGACACTTTTTGGCTGGTTTTAAACATCTTCATTTTTCAATAAAACTGACCTTGTATTTCTGAGGTTCTTACTGCATTTTGTGAACTTTGTTACGGTATGAGGCCACTCAATGGGGTCTTACCCTCGCTAAGTATGTGGGGTGGAGTTTGCTGCTGCTGCTCCATTTTGGAGAGGTTCTGTTTAAAATGCACCTAGAATGTTAGCCCTCTTCATCCAGTCCCATTTCTGTAGTCTTCAACATTAAAGAAAGATCTTGTAACTATACCTATCCAGAAAAATTTGATGTGTCCCCTTATTTTGGTGACTCCTATTTTATACACCAAAAGATCTCACAAACATCAATGAGGTTAATACGTTGGATGAGGGAGGAGTGTTGGCCAGGATTGTTCTTTGGATAAAAGCAAAATACTGTAGATGCTGGAAATCTGGAATAAAAACAAGAAATGCTGGGAATACTCAGCAGGTCTGGCAGCATCTGTGGAGAGAGAAGCAGAGTTAACATTTCAGATCAGTGACCCTTCATCAGAACTGGCAAATATTGAAAACATAATGTACAGGGAGGTTTTACCCTAGTGCCTCCACTGCCTGGGATTGCCATCCCTCTTATGCTCGCATCCTTCCAAATAGATTCAGCAAAAGGTTCTGTAGAGCAAACAAACAAGACAGAGGAGAGAGGGTAGCCCTGTCTGACTCCAGATTGGATTGGGAAACTTTATGATTCCCACCCATTGATTGAGACTGCGCTACTGATGTTTGTGTAGAGCAATTTGATCCAATTGCAGATTTCACCCCCCAACCCCCATTTTGGAGAGTGCGTCCATTAAGTAGGTGTGCGATATCCTACCTGGAATATTTACCCAAGGTTAACAATGACTTCACAATTGTGTTATCCAGTGCTGGAAATCACACAAGATGCTCACCGACTCACTACACTATTAGGTCAATATGTAAAGGCTGAACAGTTGACTGGTGCATAGAAGTAGTAAAGATACAGATAACCAAATCAACATAGTATTTTTAAAATAAAATAAAACTGGAATTAGTCTATAAAGAGATGAAATACTATCCTATTCCTTGCCACACTTGAAGCACAGAACCTTGGGATAACCAGAGTTTCCTAGACTTTCACAAATGAATGTTTGAAGTGAATGATGTGGATGGACTGTTGTCTTCACTGGGCAGTAACCTGGCAAGGCAGATTGCCCACCCTTTATAGAGCCCACCTAAGTTTCATGTCATTTTATCCTTGCTGCAACTGAGCATAGTTCCCCCAGTGCTAAAACATCAAGCAGTACTGTTTGGAAATTAAGGTAATAGTGTTGTTAGAATCTATTCATTTTTGGTACTCCTGGTATCTGATCGATATTAACGTATTTGCTGTATCTCCAAGCTAATGAGAAATTCATACAATGCCCTCCAACTATTCTGAGTGGTTCTGACAGGCTTCGTTCCTTCCTTTCAAACTAATCAGATTGATAAAGAAAAGGCCAATGTGGAAAAAAAAATTATTTGAAACTCTAACCAGTTTATACATGGATTGAAAAAGGACTGTCAGTTTAAAAGAATGATGGTTGGCAACTATGCTTCACTGAAATCCTAGCAACCACCCTAAGCTTGTTTAATTTGTGTCTAGCCGAATGGTACAGTAGCTTTGTTGATAGCACATGGATGTACTTAAAAGGTCCAAAGAATTTGTCTAGCTTCAATATCTTCAGTAAGTGATGTATGCATTATGCTCTTTGCATCTTATGGTCCTCCAAATCCAATTTTTTTCACAAGTTAATTATTACAAAGTTAGCTTCCCCCCACTCCCCACTCAGTGTTACGGGTTAGACTACCAGCAGCATATCCATCAATGCTCCAGTGCATTCCACACTCGTCCCAGCTATTTACCATGGCTGTTTTAACATTTTCTGACCTGTCCTGCTGCAATATTGTCAACTGTGGCTCGGTTGGTAGCACTCTCGCCTCTGAGAAGGTTGTGGTTTCAAGTCCCACTCTAGGACTTTAGTGCACAAATCAAGGTTGACACTCCAGTGCAGTAATCGGAGGTCTTATCTTTCAGATAAGACATAGAACCCATCTGCACTCTCAGGTGGATGTAAAATTTCGAAGAACAACAGGGGAGTTCTCTCTGGTTTCATGGCCACGACTTATTCCTCAATCAACATCACAAGAACAGATTATCTGGTCATCATCACATTGCTGTTTGTGGGAGCTTACTTTACGCATACTGGCTGCTGTGTTTCCTGAATTACAGCGGCGACTACACTTCAAAAAGTATTTCATTAGCTGTAAAGCGCAATGAGATGTCCAATAGTCCTGAAGGGCGGTGCAGTGGCGCAGTGGTTAGCACCGCAGCCTCACAGCTCCAGGGACCCGGGTTCGATTCCGGGTACTGCCTGTGTGGAGTTTGCAAGTTCTCCCTGTGTCTGCGTGGGTTTTCTCCGGGTGCTCCGGTTTCCTCCCACAAGCCAAAAGACTTGCAGGTTGGTAGGTAAATTGGCCATTATAAATTGTCACTAGTATAGGTAGGTGGTAGGGAAATATATAGGGACAGGTGGGGATGTTTTGTAGGAATATGGGATTAGTGTAGGATTAGTATAAATGGGTGATTGATGGTCGGCACAGACTCGGTGGGCCGAAGGGCCTGTTTCAGTGCTGTATCTCTAACCTAATCTAATCTAAAAATAAATACAAGTTTTTTTTAGAGATTTTAAAATTAGAAAGTGGAATATATTATTCCCTCCTCCCTGAAAGTGACTCCAGTTAGGGTATGGTCAACTATTCTTCATGATTTGTATAAGGAATTGTTCTTGCATGTGAGGCTAGATAATATGTTGGTAAAGGACCGGGAAAGAGCATGCGTTTACATTGCACCTTTCATAATCTCAGGTCAGCGCAATGTGCTTCAGAATCCATGAAGTATTTTTGAAATGCAGTCACTGTTGTAGCCAAAATACAGACAGCAAGTTCTCAGTAGCAGCAATGGGATAGATTGCCAGATAATATGCTAGATGTTGGTTGAGGAATAAATATTGGCCAGGACAGCTCCCTCTGCTACTTTTCAAATAGTGCCATGGAATCTTTTACATCCAATGGCTGGGAAAGGCCTCAGTCTCGAAAGACAGTGCCTCTGATGCCTTAAGCCTGCCCTCAGCACTGAAGTTAAATATGAGCCACTGGAGTGGACCATCAGCCCACGTCCATCTGTTTCAAAGTGCTGCTGCTGAGGAAAGACTGACCGACAACGTGGCACTGTTTACTAATTGCAACATCAGAGGCAAGCCAGATCCTGGCATAGCATTTGTACTCTTGAAGTTTCCAGCAGAGTTACAAGATAGTAAACAGGAGGCCTGGTTAGTTGTCTTTTCCCTCCCTATCGGATGGCCACAAAGCCACTGCTCGTTTTTTTTGCTGCCACCCAGCTAACACAGCACTGACTGGGGACTGAACCTGGCTCTTGTTGGTGGTCTTGATTCACAACTGCACAATTGCTTTTTTATATTTGTTTTCCTATGTTCATTTAATTTCTTGTGAATAATTTTGAGATGTGAGGGTTGTGTTGTGAATCTCTAGAATTCTCTACCCAGAGAGTTGTGGATGCTCCATCGTTGAATACATTCAAGGCTTGGATGGACAAATTTTGGCATCTCGGAATCAAGGGATATGGCGCGCAGGCGGGAAAGTGGAGTTGAAGCCCAAGATCAGCGATGATCGTATTGAATGGTGGAGCAGGTTTGATGGGCCATATGGTTTACTCCTGCTCCGATTTCTTGTGTTCCAGTGATTTTTTTTTTTAATGAATTGTTCCACCTTTCTGAGCATCAATTGTGACTATTGCCATATTGGGCATTCTCGAAACTTAGTGCACCTGAGTGTGGTGTTGAGGTGTACAAAGGAGAAATGTTCCATCCCTGGTCTGTAACCAATCTGCTGATCTCCATTCTTTCATAGTTGGGGCACCACAATTGGGCAAAGGATCAGCCAAAATTTCTACTTCTGATCCCGACTGGAACATGCATGTGTTATAGATTCTGGAAGAGTCCAGAATCAAACTTACCTGTCACGTCTTTCGCGATGGGATAGCCTGCAGATACTCAATTGCCTCATTAGAAGCTCCTATTTGTCTGAGTGCTCCTGAGATGTCCTAAACTGCATCTCATCATAAGTCAACATTCAGGAGAGGAGACGGAAATATCGCTATTACTACATTGGCTGTCACACTCCAGCCATTGGTATCATCTAAAAGTGATTTGCTTGAATGCAGACTGCGTTAGAGTGCTTTGTTTCTCTTGTGAGGTAAATCTTCTCAAGTGATTGCCAGGAATGTAACAGGCCTGGAGGCTTTGCATAAGGCCTCAATAGGCCCACACATGGTGAGTGGAGATAGGTATGTGCTGTGAAAAGGCTGTGTTCCCACACACCCACAATTTGTGTAAGAAATGTCAGGCATACCTCAGTGAGTGAGTAAAGCCATATGTAGACGCTGCCTTTTTAATTTTCTTGAATGAATCGACAGATTTCTTAAATGCACAGATTAAGCACTGTAACTTAATAAAACAATGATATACCAGAATCAAAAATAGTAGCCGTGCTAGTCAGCATATAAACAAGAAAGATATAACCTAATATTTCAGTGTGACATTTGATTCCACGCCTCCCCCCCACACCCCCCCCCCCCCAGCATTTTTAGCTTTTATTTCATCATTTTGTTTTTTTTTGCTTTCACTGGTCTCTCAGATTAACTAAATAAAAGATTCAATTTTTGTAAAAATCCAATTACAGTTGTGTGAATGGATTTAGAGTCTGTTAACCCTCCGCTCAAACAACAACTGGCATTAATTTAACGCCTTTTATATAGTAAAACATCCCAAGGCCCTACACAGGGGTGTGATCAAACAAATTTTTTTTTTATTTATTCATGGAATTTGGATGTCGCTAGCCAGGCCAGCATTTATTGCCCATCCCTAATTGCCCTTGAGAAGGTGGTGGTGAGCTGCCTTCTTGAACCGCTGCAGTCCATGTAAGGTAGGTACACCCACAGTGCTGTTAGGAAGGCAGTTCGAGGATTTTGACCCAGTGACAATGAAGGAACGGCGATATAGTTCCAAGCCAGGGTGGTGTGTGACTTGGAGGGGAACTTGCAGATGCTGGTATTCCCATGTATCTGCTGCTCTTGTCCTTCGAGTTGATAGAGGTCGCGGGTTTGGAAGGTGCTGTCTACGGAGCCTTGGTGCGTTGCTGCAGTGCATCTTGTAGATGGTACACACTACTGCCACAGTGCCTCGGTGGTGGGGGGACTGAATGTTTGTGCATGGTGTGCCAATCAAGCGAGCTGCTTTGTTCTGGATGGTGTCAAGCTTCTTGAGTGTTGTTGGAGCTACACCCATCCAGGCAAGTGGAGAGTATTCCATCACACTCCTGACTTGTGCCTTGTAGATGGTGGACAGGCTTTGGGAAGTCAGGAGATGAGATACTTGTCCTAGGTTGGGCCTAGGACACTACCCTGAGGAACGCCTGCAGTGATGTCCTGAAGCTCAGATGATTGACCTCCAACAAACACAGCCATCTTCCTTTGCACTAGATATGACTCCAACCAGCAGAGAGTTTCCCCCCTGATTCCCATTGACTTCAGTTTTGCTAGGGCTCCTTGATGCCATACTCAGTCAAATGCTGTCTTGATGTCAAGGGTAGTCACTCTCACCTCACCTCTTGAGTTCAGCTCTTTTGTCCATGTTTGAACCAAGGCTGTAATGAGGTCAGGAGCTGAGTGGCCCCGGCAGAACCCAAACTGAGCATCACTGAGCAGGTTATTGCTCAGCAACTGCTGCTTGATGGCACTTTTGATGATACCTTCCATCACTTTACTGATGATTGAGAGTCGACTGATGGGGCGGTAATTGGCCGGGTTGGATTTGTTCTGCTTTTTGTGTACAGGACATACCTGGGCAATTTTCCACATGACGGGTAGATGTCAGTGTTGTAGCTATACTGGAACAGCTTGGCTAGGGGTGTGGCAAGTTCTGGAGCACAGGTCTTCAGTACTATTGCTGGAATATTGTCAGGACCCATAGCCTTTGCAGTATCCAGTGCCTTAAGTCGTTTCTTGATATCACGCGGAGTGAATCAAATTGGCTGAAGACTGGCATCTGTGATGTTGGGGACTTTAGGAGGGGGCCGAGATGGATCATCAAGTCGGCACTTCTGGATGACGATTGTTGCAAATGCTTCAGCCTTATTTTTCGCACTGATGCGCTGGGCTCCCTCATCATTGAGGATGGGGATATTTGTGGAGCCACCTCCTCCAGTTAATTGTTTAATTGTCCACCACCATTCACGACTGGTTGTGGCAGGACTACAGAGCTTAGATCTGATCCGTTGGTTATGGGATCGCTTAGCTCTGTCTATGGCATGCTGCTTATGCAGTTTGGCATGCAAGTAGTCCTGGGTTGTAGCTTCACCAGGTTGACATCTCATTTTGACGTATGCCTGGTGCTGCTCCTGGCATGCCCTCCTGCACTCTTCATTGAACCAGGGTTGGTCTCCTGGCTTGATGGTAATGGTAGAGTGGGGGATATGCCGGGCCATGAGGTTGCAGATTGTGGTTGAGTACAATTCTGCTGCAGCTGATGGCCCACAATGCCTCATGGATGCCCAGAGTTGCATTGCTAGATCTGTTCGAAATTTATCCCATTTAGCACGGTGATAGTGCCACGGTGATAGTGACACAAATTTTGACACAAGCACATAAGCAGATATTAGTTTTTAAGGAGTGCCTTAAAGGAGGAGAGAGGTAGAGAGACTGACGCTTAGGGAAGAATTCCACAGCTTTTGGGACTTGGCACCTGAAGGCTCAGCTGCAAATGGTGGAGCGATTAAAATTTGTGATGCTCCAGAATTAGAGGAGCACAGATATCTCGGATGGTTGTAGGACTGAACAAGATTAAAGAGATACGGAGGGGTGAGGCCATGAAGGGAATTGAAAACATTGAGAATTTTAAAATTGAGGCTTTGCTTAACCAGGTGCCAGTATAGTTCAGCGAGCACAGTGGCTGATGTGTGAACAAGACAAGGTGCAAATTAGGCCACAGGTAGCAGAGTTTTGGACAACCTTAAGTTTACAAAGGGTGGAAGATAGGAGGCTAGGGGTGCCTTGGAATAGTCAAGTCTCGAGGTAACAAGAGCAAGGATATAGGAAGGATGTGATTGCACTGGAGAGGGTGCAGAGGAGATTCACCAGGATGTTGCCTGGGCTGGAGCATTTCAGCTATGAAGAGAGACTGAAAGGGCTAGTGTTGTTTTCCTTGTAGCAGAGAAGGCTCAGGGGGGAACATGATTGAGGTGTACAAGATTATGAGGGGCATTGATGGGTTAGATAGGAGGAAACTTTTTCCCTTAGCGGAGAAGTCAAGAACCAGGAGGCATAGATTTAGGGTAAGGGGCAGGAGGTTTAGGGGAGATTTGAGGAAACATTTTTTCACCCAGAGGGTGCTTGTATGACTCTATAATGCTTTTCAGCAGCAGATGAGCTAAAGCATAGTGGAGTTGGACAATGTTACAGAGGTGGAAATAAGCATTTAGTGATGATGCAGATATGTGGTCAGAAGCTCATCTTGAGGTCAAAAACAACACCAAGGTTGGAACAGTTTGGTTCAGCCTCAAGCAGTTGCCAGGGAGAAGGATGAAGCTGGTGGCTATGGAACAGAGCTTGTGGCAGGGACCAAAGACAATGGCTTCGTTCTTCCCAAAACTTAGTTGGAGCAAATTTCTGCTCATCCACTACTGGATGTTGCACAAGCAGTCTGACAGTTTAGAGATGGTGGAGGGGGCACAGTGGGTGTTGAAGTGGAACTGGGTGTAATCTGCGTATATGTAGAACCTGATGCTGTGTCATCAAGAGGCAGCACATGATGATGTCACCAAGAGGCAGCACATGGATGCAATCTGCACGCTGAAGTATTCAGCATTGATTTCTGAACAAATGTGTGATTTGCCTAGGTCTTTGGGGAAAGATACTTGCCCCAAGATACTCGGTTGATTTCATGAGAGGAAGACTGGAATCATTAAAAGTGAGAATAGCCATTAAAGATAAGCATTTGCCGATACTGATTTAGGCAGAGCAGGACTAATTTTAAATTCTTCCCTCAGAGTGGTTTTCATTTCATTGTTTCTAATTAATGCCAATGAAAGATGAATAATGCTCTCTCAAGCTCTTATTGTTGACTTGCTTTTCTGGTGTCTTGGTCAATGTGAATAACACATGATAGTTCCACTACTGTGATCTTTTTCCCATGGTTTCAGAGGTCTGGAATTCAAGGGTTTGATCATTACTCCTTGACTACTCTCAGTAGGTATAGCATGCCAACTGAGGCAAGGTCCCAGGTGTAGCACTTGGAGCCACGAGGGAGAGCTGGGTGAGTCATCAGGACCAACTGCTAGTAGATAACTACAGCCAGGTGAAGTGTTCATAAATTGAAGCACCTAGCTGGTTTTTGTGTGGTAAATTCAGCTGCATCTTAAGACAGGTGAAGAACATAAAGTATTTTAAAATGTGCTGTCCTGCTAGACCAGGAGGTTAATGACAGTCCAGGATTGGCAAGTCACAGGTCCTTGGCATTGTGAGACTCCAAATTCCATTAGGTTGCAAAGTAACTCAGCAAACATGTTAAACCACAACATTTGTCACTTGCCATCTTTATCGAGGCTTTAGAAAAATAGTGGCTGAGCCTGGAAAGGGGTTTCGTGCCCAAGTTTTCTACTCAGGAACCTGTGTTTGATGTAGAGAGAATCAAATTAACTGGGGGAAGAAAATAACTTGCAAAATAATGTAGACCATGATGGGGTAAACACACCATTCCTTTCCTGGTGTGTTTTGCTCGAGATTGATGCCATTTTTAGAACAGGGAGGAACATCATTCCAAAGGTTCTACCATGAATAAAGGTGAAGGTATGAACTCTTCATTGAACTCTGTCAGGAAGTATTATCTCTTACTCATCAGCATTCTTGGCTGTGTTGTAGAATCAGAGTTCATCTGATGGGTGAGGTCAGTTGAAATGTCAGCTGCAGGAATGTTCCTTCATGTAGCACCTGATCCAGTGAAGCATCTGAAGCAGGATCTCAACGGAATATTTGAGAGACATTGTGAAAGCTCCATTGCCTCATCAAGGTGGCAGTGTATGGGACCCATTGAAACAGAAATAACAAGGCAATATTAGTGTGGGTGATTGTTAAAAAAATTACCATTATAAATGCAGGCTAAACAGTTTATTTATGCAAAAAGTCTTGGTAGAATTAGGGAGTTCAATTGCCTCCTGCTCAAAGCTAGAAACAATGGAAGTCCAAAGAAACTAGGGGGCCAGGTACACGGATCATTAAAATATCATTAACAGTTACAGAAAATAATCAAAAATATTAATGGAATTCTGGCCAAGTTACGACCAGGTGAGGAAGGGGTCTCAGGCTCCCCTTTCGCTCCCCTCTCTGGTTTGACCGCAACAGGGTTTATCTTTTAGCAGTGATTTAACTTACCACCTCAGTGAGCACTTACTCCAGTCTCTAATACATAATTGCAAATGAACCAATCAGACAGGTTTTCTTGAGTTTAAACAAGAAAGGTGTAAGTTTATTAACCTTAACGCCCTAAACCAATTAAAATTTACTAAAATAGGGTACGCATCCATGCCCACATTCACACAAATAGATTACAGAGAGAAAAACAGAGTTGGAAGGTTGAAGTAAAGTCTGTAATAAATGGAATTTAAATACTTAAGTTTAGTCCCAGAGTCCTTGGTTGAAGTTGTAGTCTGAAGTACCCTGGGCCACGTGCACGGTTCAGTCTTGGTTCTCGGGTTCCGGAAGACAGAAGAGGGGCTTTATCCGTGTCCCATGGTTGTTAGCTTTGCTGGCCTGCAGGTTTGCAGCTTAGGCCTCTCTGGATCTTGGCTGGAAAGAGAGAGAGAGGGAGAGAGGTGCTTTCTTGCTGGATTTCAGTTACTGACTGACTTCTGAGGTACAATTCACAAACTCTCAGAGTTACACAAACAGTCATGTGATGTGATGTGACCACCTCTTTGTGTTTGAATCGGAAGCTTCCAGAAAAAGTCTTTGAAATTCTCTCCTCTCAAGCTGTTCAAACATGCTCGGTGGGGGGTTTGGCTCTTTCAAAGTCAATGGGTGTCAATGGTTTTTAACGACCCCTCCATTTGAGGTTTTCCAAGATAAGTGAATCAGAGAGCACTCCATTGTTCTGGCTAGACTGGGTAATCACCTTTGTCTCCAGCCTGCCTTTGGCTTTTCATGTACAAATTGTGTGTGGCCATCTTGACTGCTCGCTGGTCTGTTTTTTAAAAGTCTCAGGCAAAGCTCCATATGACAAAATTAATATTTCCATTTGGTATGTGGGGTTTCTATCACAACTAGAATAAAAAGGGGTAGAAGTCATGCTTCAGCTATACAAAGCCCTGGTTAGACCACACCTGGAGTAGTGTGAACAGTTCTGGGCACCTTAGGAAGGATGTATTGGCCTTGGAGGGAGTGAACATATTTACTGGAACGATATGTGGGCACCAAGGGATAAATTACAAGAAGAAATCAAACAAACTATGGTTGTATTCCTAGGAATTTAGAAGATTAAGTGGTGATTTGATCACAATATTAGAGATATTGAGAGGAACAGAAAGGGTAGATTGGGAGAAGCTATTTCTGCTGGTTGAGGAGTCTAGGATTAGGGGGCATAGTCTAAAAATTAAGAGTCAAAGCTTTCGGGCGTGAAATGATGAAACACTTCAACACACAAAGGATGGTAGAAGTTTGAAAATCTCTTCCGCAAATGGCAATTGATACTAGGTCAATTGTTAATATTAAATCTGAGGTTGATCGATTTTTGTTAACCAAACTTATTAAGAGATATGGGGCAAAGATGGGTATATGGAGTTAGATCACAGATCAGCCATGATCTCACTGAATGGTGGAACAGGCTCGAGGGACTGAATAGTCTCTCCTGCTTCTATGTTCCTGAGTAAGTGCAGTATCAAGAGTCGAGAAAACAAAGCTCGAATGATAACATGAGTGAACAAGTACAACATCTCTAAGGCAGACAGATGAGGAAGGTATCGAGCTTCAGCCCTGGTTTGAAGAGTCAGCTCACTTCAGCTGGGGCACCACATCATTATACTGGGGAATTGAAGATAAAAGTCAGCCAGGGTTTTAAGTCTAAGTCAGGATCCCACAGCCTCTGGTGTAAAGTGTGCACATGGACTTTGGATCAGGACAGAATCTGACTAGCTTTGATATCCCACATCTGTGCTTAGCTACTCCAGCATACTTACACTCAGAGTTCAATTTTCTGGCTTTTGAGTTATCTCAAATCTACTGCACAGGTGGAAAATAAAGAATTAAATGTGGGTCTACATTAATCTTTCAGTCGCACTGGAAACAGCAATAGCAGCCAAAGAAAACATGGGTGTGAGCTTCCTGAAGCAAGTGACAACAGTGGAGTGCAGTGACTCTTTAATGGAAAGTATTAAAGAATCATATAGGAACTTAGCCAGCTCTGTAAAACTCTTAAGTTGGGTGCTGCTCTTGTGGGAGTGGGGACTGATAGGAACCAATACTGGCTGTGAATCTGGACATGTCAGTTCCAGAGGCTGTTGTGAATCAACAGAATGCTAATTGATTCATTTTAAAGCATTGGTTCAGCACTTTATAAAGTCGAAGAGGCTATTATCCTGGCTTTTGCCTAATACTTCTTGATGAATTTGCATAATTTTACATCAATAATTGAGTAGAAAATGTCAGCTCTTATTTAATAATCCATTACAGTATTTTATCACTTGCCAATCAAAAGGGATCAGCTGAAACTTATCCTCATAACTATGTCTTCTCTGCAGCAACTTGCATTTATATAGCACCTTTAACATGGTACAAAATGTCCCAAAGCGCTTCACAGGAGTATTATCAAACGCAATTTGATGAGGCCAGAATTGGAGGTGCACAGATCTCGGGGACAGCTGCAGAGCTGGAGGAACTGCAACCTTAGTGATGTTGATGGGATGGGAAATGAGACCCATGGTCTGTGGTGTTGTCGTCAGATCAATGTACTCAGTGCTATAGAAATCAGAGCAGATTTCTGCTGCGAGTTGTAGTCTCCTGATTGAGATTCTGAAGGAATGGTTAGCAATATTGGAAAATGGGTTTAGTGCACACAGAGATTAGTGAGTATGATCAGTTCACTAAACGACAACCACTGTTTCATTCAATGGTGGAGCCAGGGCGAGGTGGGAATCATACTTTTCCTCCCCAATCATTTTGCGATCGTCAATGGAGGACCCCCTCCATCTCCCTCCAAAGAACCTTTCACCTGTCTTCAGCTTGTAAGACTGGGTGATTCCACCCTCGTCTACAACATGAGCTGAACTTACTGGGCGAGACAATGGAGAGGGTGAACGAGTGGGAGGTATATGTTAGGGAAATGGTAAAGGCAGACAGAGAGCTAACAATAAGAGAGGTGGGACGATCAGTGTCTTGCTGGCAATAGAAGTGTTGAAAAGCTTCCAAGTAATGGAAGACACTGAAAATGTCGCTAAGGAGCAGGAGGAAACATTGCCACTTGATTGGCATCCCATCCTCTGGCTTAAACATTCACTCCCTCCTCCACCAGTGCACAGACTCCTTTGACAGCACCTTCCAAACCCGCAACCTCTGCCACTCATAGACAAGGGCAGCAGGCTCATGGGAACACTACTGCCTGCAAGTTCCCCAAGTCACACACCATCCGGACCTGGAAATATATCACCATTCCTTCACTGTCGCTGGGTCAAAATCAGGATCTGCTTCATCAATATCTTGAGGCCCCCGCTTGGGAACTCCTTACCTAACAGCAGTGTGGGAGCCCCTTGACTGCATAGAATGCAGTGGTTGAAGAAGAAGGTCCAACACCACCTCCTTGAGGACAATTAATGGCGTCTTTGCTAGCGACACCCACATCCTGCGAATGAAGAATAAAGAGTGATTGAGTTGAAAAGCAGACTTTTCATATGGGGCTAGCAGGAACGGGGGTGGAGGGAGTGCATGGATTGTAGGCCATGATTCATACCTGTGCTATGGTGAGATTAACTGAAAAATGTTTTATTCAAAAGCACTCAGTGATGTGTCCAGTGAGCACTTCATTCACTGGACACACCGATCGATCTGTGAATAACGTCCCAACTGCTGCCCCTGACTCCATCTTGAAGCTTTTATTTCAGGAACTGTGCGGGCACAATTCCATCAACTCTCATCGGGAGCCTAATAGGAACATTCCCACAGGCTGACGATTGCAGTTGATTTATGGGTTTCAGCTGGATTTTTAACCACCCCACCCCGCCCACCGCCCCCCTGCCCCCCCCCCCACTGGTACACTGAGGGCAACTGCAAGTTCTACATGGTCACCCCCCGCTGAGATTGGCCAACTCAAGCCATGGAGCAGGGATCGTGGCATCTGTATGACAAACTGTCCAACTGCTCGTGATGTTAATCATCCCAGCCACTGCAGACTTGCTCAGAATCATTAGTCATAGCAAAGAATGAAGCTTTTATTACTTAGGAATCGAAACATAGAGCAACTGGTTGCCTCCAACAGAGTGGTGAGAGGACTAACAAATGTCTTGCTTGAGCATGAATCTCTCTAGTCTATAAAGTGGAATGAGTACAAGCAGCAATGTGCTGTCAGGGTGCTGGCCTCTTGTGATGATGTATGAATGTATTATTATCATAGGGATTCATTCAAAGCAAGGAACCCTAAGAGTTGTCTGCAGACTACAGTTTCAACATTTGCTTTTGAATATTCACTAAGGCAAAGTGAATATTGTTTCTTTATTACTCTTACTGTAAACACAATGACTGCACATCTCATTCCTTACTGCAGGCAAAGCTGGGGGCAGGGGGTGGCTTGGTGGTGGGTGGCAGTGAAATTTACTGTCATGTCCCCCCCATCCCCCAATCTTTCCCTCAGCTAGCCACAAAGAGGTACACAGCACAGAATCATTGGGAGTCTGGTGTCAGGCATATGGATGATATGTCTCGCCCAGCAGAGCTGGTTTTAAGTGATTCGTGCCCTGATGCTGGGCAGGTTGGCTGGGGAGAGGATGCTGCTGTTGGACTGACTTTCTTGTCACCGAATTTGGATGATCTTGCGGAGGCACCTCTGCTGATACTTCTCCAGTGCTTTGAGGTGCCAACTGTAGGTTGTCCAAGTCTCCAAAGCATATAGGAGCGCAGGGATCACTGCTATATTCGACCAGGTAAAGGAGAGGAAAATGAGCCCCCCCACTCCCCCTCCCCCGCCAACTCCCACCCCGCAACCCCCCCCCCAACCCGACTTCCCCCCGCTCACTCAGGGCTGCACCAGCGACAGCTGAGACTCCTGTAGTATAAGGGTAGCAAAGGGTTAATCTTGAGAGAATGTAAAGATTACCACCCACCAGGATGAGGTAACAATTCATGTGGGAGAGACTTGAGAACAGTTACAGTGTGGCTTTTGAAGGAGACACACAGGTTAATGTGGAATGTATATAGTTACTACGCAATAAAGATTAATGTTTAAACACTATAGTCTAAGAACCTCTCTGGCTAGAATATATACAGTGACAGTATAAAGAACCATATATATAACATGAACAGCACTGAGATCAAAGTTCTTTAACCGTAAGAGAAAATTTGAAGCAACAATCATCCTTCAGCCAGAAGAGAAGAACCCTTAAAGCAAGTAGCTGAAGAGAAAAACTACATACCTTAGAAGGAGAGGAAAAGATCCATAGAACGGAAGCGTGTCTGAAAAGAAAGCGATCGGGTTAATCATTGTGCCGATGATCAAGAAATCCCAGTAGCAAGCCTTTGAAGAACTTATCAAACAAATTTTCCAAAGGCTCCATGTGAGCGAGAGAGAAAAAAGGGGAAAATCCTGAAAAACACACGAACTGACAAAACAAAGTCCGATAGTGAAACATTCACTCCCTCCACCAGTGACACACAGTGGCAGCAGTGTGTACCATCGACAAGATGCACTGCAGAACGCACCAAGGCTTCGACAGCACCTTCCAAACCCGCAACCTCTACCACGTAGGAGGACAAGGGCAGCAGATGCATGGGAACACCACCACCTGCAAGTTCCCCTCAAGCCACACACCAACCTAGCTTGAAACTATATCGCCGTTCCTTCACTGATGCTGGATCAAAATCCTGGAACTCCTTTCCTACCTATCCCACATGGACTGCAGCGGTTCAAGAAGGTGGCTCACCACCACCTTCTCAAGGGCAATTCGGGATGGGCAATAAATGCAGGCCCAGCCAGCGACACCCACAACCCATGAGCGATTTTTTTTAAAGTGCAGGAAACCCCTGAATGCAGCAGAGTCTCCATTAATGCAGCCAGGCTGAGAGAAAAATCATTAAAGCAGTCAAGCTTGAAGCAGACAAATAAACTCTAGCTCAAAAAAAATCAACTGGAACTTATGGAACAGCTCGGTCAATTCCAATAGGCAGCTGTGTAAACATTTCAGAACTGCTTAAGCAAAGGGAAAACCCCCTGTCAATACTGCAATCTGGAGGTGAACTCCCACTGACTGGCCCCTTAGCCTCTCTTTGACACTTCCCTGCATTGACACCCATCTGCTTGATGACTTAGCGTGTGAGAATCATTGATCCAGATGCGGACACACCCAGAGAAGCTTCGTGGTACAGTGGAATGAAACTCTCTTCTCCAAAAAGCTGGTGTCTAGGTGGTCAATTGAAAATTTCAAAACTGAGATTGATAGAATTCTGTTAGGCAAGGCTGTTAAGGGTTATGGAACCAGGGCAGATAGATGGAGTTAAGATGCAAATCAGCCATGGTCTAATTGAATGGTGAAATAGGCTGGAGGGGCTAAATAGACTCCTCCTGCTTCTATGGTTAATGTACTTTCAACTATCATTCTGATCTTATGCATAAAAGAATGAAATACATCTATTAGCTCCACAATGGTCTAATGGATAAAGGAACAACACTCAGTGTAGTGCAAACAATACAGACCAGAGGTTCTGAGATACAAATCCTGTTGTGTTATTAGTTGTGGGATGTCGTCGGTGGCTTGGAAGGGGAACAGAAATCAACCAGGTTCCTGCTGCTAACTAGTGACTCATGGTGGAAAGTGTTAGTGTAACAGCTGATGGTGAAGAAAGGTTGGAAGTGTTTTTGATGCCCCCGCCACCCCGCATGGCTCAAAAACAACTTCAAGTAGAATCACTCATGAAGAAGGTCCATTGAGCGATGGGTGGAAAGCTACCAGAAGAACCAAATCTCCAGGGAGAGTCCATGCCTTGATAAGGAGGGGTTGGAAAGTAAATATTAGTTAAAAAGGACAATATTTGTAAGGGCATAATTGCATGACTTGTGAGTGACATCATTGACTTTCTATTTGTTCTCAGAATGTGGGCCATGTAGCATGGTGATGTTTAAGGTCCTTCCTGTGCATTTCACTCTGTGGCGAGCACATTGCACACAATCCATGAGGAAATTGAGGGCATGTGGCTTTCAAGCTTTAAAAAACAGCACACTCTAGTGGAATTAGTGATCAGCAACATCTGTTTTATCTCCAAATCCCTAATATGAAAGAGACCAGAGGAACATAGGAATCTCTAGACATAAGAAGACCAGGGTCCATCTAGTTCGCCTTCGACCATCCTGGTAGTCATATGGTATAATGGTAATGGACTTGTTGACTAATCACAGCAATCAATCTCTATCAATGAGTCTACAACAGACCCAGGCATGAGGTGAGGAAAACCCCCAGTGATGGAGAGTTTTGGGAACCATAGTTCCAAAGTCACCTGTTCCTTCCAGGCATGCTACATCAGGTCTCAAAGACTTTTGTTTTGCCTTACCCATCAAGCTGCACCCTTGTGACACCTTAAATGGAGGCAAATTGCTTTCTTTTCAAGAACCATTTATTGAAGGGGTTTGAAAGGGAAAATCCCACTTTCAAAATCTTTCTACTCAAAGGGGCACTGTCTCCATTGCATGATGTTTTCAAACCTTTTCAGTCAGCTTCCCAAACACTTGGATCTTTGAAATGTGTCAGTGTGCCATGAAGACACTGTTATGTTGCAAGAGAGCAATCTGGTGAAAATGATGTAAAGGTTTTTGTTTTGGCTATTATCATTCTCCAAACACGATTGCAGCCACAGTGGACACTTGGCTGCGATCTAGCTCCCAGCTCAGATTCGTTTCAACTCATTTTATCTACACAGGTAAAGCAGCACAGGTTTCTTCCCCACTAATTGGCATATCAAACACTGCGGAGAAGTCAGTAGAAATAGTTTTAAGTACTAGACCTTTGTGATAGACTGCAGGTGTGTAAGTTAATCTCCATGCTTTCTGTTCGATGAGATTGGGCAGTCACAGAATCATAGAATGGGTACAGCACAGAAGGAGGACATTCGGCCTGTGGTGGCTGTGCCAGCTCTCTGTAAGAGCTAGTCCCACTCCCCTGCCTTTTTCCCGTCGTCCTGCTAATTGTCGAATTCCCTTTTGAAAGTCATGATGGAATCTGCCTCCACCACACTCTCAGGCAGTGCAGTCTCAAGTCAATTTCCGATAATTCAGTAGTTCAACATGAATCGATATTAAGTTGCCAATTTCTCTCAGCAGGCACAAGTTGTGGGAAATGGTGGTGCTTAAGAAGGATTTTTGTAGGGATTAGGATACAGTGTTGGGCAGAGCTGATGGATATTTGTCCCACCGAGAGCCAGAGTCAATGGCCTGGTATTCAGCACTGACATGTCTCAGAGCAATAAGGTGCAAAGCTGCAGTAAAATGACAGTAAAATGATCCCTTAGAGAGAGCTCTGTGATAATCAATACTCAGTACAGTGTGAGAAAGGATAAAAAGAGGCTGAACTCCTGCCTTCTGTTGCCATCAACTGATGAGATTTAGCAAGTACAAGTCCTTGCTAATCTGTACTGCGGGTATGTTAACTAAAGTTTCCTTTGAAAATTGCTAATACATTTTTTTTATTCTTTCAATGATATCAGTGGTTTGGTTGAGTAGGCAGAAAAGTGGCAAATGGAATTCAATCCGGAGAAGTGTGAGGTAATGCATTTGGGGAGTGCAAACAAAGCGAGGGAATACACAATAAATGGGATCATATTGAGAGGGGTAGAAGAAGTGAGAGACCTTGGAGTGCATGTCCACAGGTCCCTGAAGGTGGCAGGAAAGGCAGATAGAGTGGTGAAGGAGGAATATGGAATGCTTTCTTTTATTGAACGAGCTATAGAATACAAAAGCAAGGGTGTGATGCTGGAACTGTGTAAAATGCTGCTTAGGCCACAGGTGGAGTATTGCATACAGTTCCGGTCACCACATTACAAGAAGAACATAATTGCTCTGGAGAGAGTACAGAGAAGATTTAGAAGAATATTGCTAGGGCTTGAAAGTTGCAGTTATCAGGAAAGATTGGATAGGCTAGCGTTGTTTTCCTTAGAACAGCGGAGGCTGAGGGGTGACTTAATTGAGGTGTACAAAGTTATGAGGGTCTTAGATAGAGTAGACAGGAAGGACCTGTTTCCCCTAGCAGTGAGGTCAATTACCAGGGAGCACAGATTTAAAGTGATTGGGAGAAGGATTAGAGGGGACATGAGGAAAAACATTTTCACCCAGAGGGTGGTGGGTGTCTGGAATTCACTGCCAGGAATGGTGGTGGAGGCAGAAACCCTCAATTCTTTTAAAAGGTACCTGGACATGCACCTGAAGTGCTGCAACCTGCAAGGCTATGGACCAAGTGCTGGAAGGTGGGATTAGATTGGTCAGCTAGTTTTAATGGACATGATGGGCTGAATGGCCTCCTTCTGTGCTCTAATTTTTCTCTGGTTCTATGGTTCATGGGATGTGGGCGTAGATGGCAAGGCCAGCATTTGTTGCCCATCCCTAATTACCTTTGACAACCGAGTGGCTTGCTAGGCCATTTCAGAGGGCAGTTCAGAGTCAACCACATTGCTGTGGGTCTGGAGTCACATGCAGGCCAGACCAGGTAAGGACAGCAGGTTTCCTTCCCTAAAGGACACTAGTGAATCAGATCTGTTTTTACAACAATCAATGATAATTTCATGGCACCATTACTGAGACTAGCTTTCAATTCCAGTTTTTTATTAATTAATTGAATTTAGATTCCATCAGCTGCCATGGTGGGTTTTGAATCCTTGTCCCCAGGGCATTACCCTGCATCTCCAGATTACTTGTTCACGACACCACTGTCTCCTTCAGCTCTTAGTTGATCATATACAGACACATGGACCACTGAACCGTAGAATTCATGTTTGGCTATCAGCTACTAACTGCAGCTTTCCTTTTGAACCCACGTGATACATTCTTAATTAGATGCGTGTGTTGGCATGACAGTTACAGCAAATTAGCTTTGATTTCCAGATCGCATTCTCCCAAACAGGAATTAGTTCAATCAATGTGATAGTCGAGCATTTCTGCAACCACCGACATGGGTCACACATGTTGTCTCCCTGGTACTGGGTTAGAGGACATCACTGAGAGGGTGCAGGACATTCTGCAGAGAAGAGAGGAGCAGCCAGGAGTCATGGCACATGTAGGAACCAATGACACAGAAAGAAAAGGGATTGATGTTCTGCAGTCAGATTTTCAGGAGCTAGGGCAGAAATTAAACAGCAGGACTTCAAGGGTACTACTCTCTGGATTACTTCCAGTACTACATGCTAGTGAGTATAGAAATAGTAAGACAAGGCAGGTTAATGCGTGGCTGGAGAAATTGTGCAGGAAGAAGAGCTTCAGATTCCTGGGGCATTGGGACCAGTTCTAGGGCAGGAGTGACCTGTACAAGATAAATGGGTTGCACCTCAGTAGAGCTGGGACCAATGTCCTTGCAGGAAGGTTAACTAGTGCTGTGGGGGAGAGTTTAAACCAGGGTTGTCCAACATACAGCCTGTGAGCCAGGATCCGGCCCGCCAAAGGTTTCCATCCGGCCTGCGGGTATAAACTGTACCCAGGGCCGTTCCTCATCCTCGCCAGGTCTCCGTGACGGGAGATGGGAAATTTCCAATTGTCTTCTTCTTGCAGACCGGCCTTTTTAAAAGCATCACGTTGTCAGTTTCACAGCTGCTGAAGCAGGAACACACTTCCCAACTTTGACAGATTTGGGGTTATCCGTCTTTTTTTAAATGCCTGCCAGAAAACCCCGAATTTGTCCAATGTTGGGAAGCGCATCCCTGCTTCGGTAGCTGTCAGGTGTGAAACTCAGCACGACGTTTTAAATAAACTAACCAACCACAAAGCTGCTGTGCTGAATGCTCCCGCTCAGTGCAACTGTCAGTGAGAGAGAGAGAGAGAGAGGGGTGGGGGAGGGGAGGAAACAAAGGGAGGGAGGAACAGAGAGAGAGGGGGGGAACAGAAGGAAGGGAACAAAGAGAGAGGGGGAAAACAGAAAGAGGGGGGAAACAGAAAGGAGGGAACAGAGAGAGATGGGGTTGACAGAAAGGGAGGAACAGAAAGAGAGAGGAGGGAACAGAGAGAAGGGGAAAAGAGACACAGAGGGGGAAAACAGAGAGACAGAGGGGGAAAACAGAGAGACAGAGGGGGAAAACAGAGAGACAGAGGGGGCAAACAGAAAGAGAGCAGGGGAAAACAGAGAGAGAGGGGGGAAACAGAGAGAAAGGGGGAAAACTGAGAGAGAGAGAGGGGGGAAAACTGAGAGAGGGAGGGAGGAAAACAGAGAAGGAGGAAAACAGGGAGAGGGGTGGGAAAACAGAGAGTGAGAGACGGGGGGAACAGAGAGAAGGGGGAAACAAAAAAAGAGAGGGAACAGAGAGAGAGGGAAAAGTGAGTAAGACGGAGGGGGGGGGGGAACACAGAGCGGGGATGACACAGAGGGGGGGAACACACAGAGTGGGGAACACAGGGTGCGAGAAAGACAGAGACAGAGAGAGAGATCAAGATCACTCCTGACAGATGGATATCTATCCAAAATACTCTGCATCACTTCATCAAGTGTGTGGCAGAGATTGACTAATTAAGCAACCAAAAACAATGCCAGGTATGTCACGCAATCAGTTTTCTGTATAGTGACAAGAAAGTAGTTAGTTTTCTCCTTTAAAGCTTCTTCACAAAACTGCACATTTGTTGTTGTTTTTATCAGTAAGATAAATTTTTAATGCCTTTATCTTTTGAAATTTGCTCACCGCCCCCTGGGCCGAGCAAAATTTGTAATGCGGCCGTCCGCCCAAAAAGGTTGGACAACCCTGGTTTAAACTAATTTGGTAGGGGCAGAAGAACCAAGATGTAACATTAGAGAGGAGTAATGACCATAGAGGACTAGGAGAAATAAACAGAATTAGAATAAAGAGTGTTCCAAAAAGAGGAGGGAAGAGAAAGAGGAGAATGGCAAAGCAGTCCAAGGAACATTTGGAGTGCGTGTGCGTTGGTGCACAGAGCATGGTAAGGTTGGTGAGCTGCAGGAACAAGTAATCATATGAGGTTATGATATTGTTACAATAACAGAGACCTGGCTCAAAAGAGAGCAGGAATGGGAACTTAACATTCCTGGCTACAATGTAGTCAGGATGAATAGGGAAGGTAGAAAATTAATCTTTGAAGTAATAGAGAGGGTTGATGAGGGTAGTGTGTTGATGTGGTGTAAATGGACTTTCAAAAGGCATTTGATAAATTGTCACATGTTAGGATTTTTAACAATATTGAAGCCCATGGAATTAAAGTTACAGGGGCAGCATCGTTACAAAATTGGCATGGTGAAGTGTGTCATGGTAAAGGACTGTTCTTCAGACAGAGGGAAGTATCCAGTAATAAAAACAGAAAGTGCTGGAAATACACAGCAGGTCTGGCAGCATTATCGATAGAGAAACAGAGTTAATGTTTCAGGTCTGTGTGCTTTCATCAGAACGTTCATCAGAATCCAGTGGTGTCCCCTAGGGGTCAGTGTTGGGACCATTGCTCTTTTTGACATATATTAATCACCTGGAGTTGGGTATAGGGGGCATAATTACAAAGTTTGCAGATTGCTTACTGCTTGGAAATGTAGTAAACAATGAAACTTCAGGAGGGTATAAGCAGACTGGTGAAAAAGGCAGACACATGGCAGATGAAATTTAATATAGAGAAGTGTCAAGTGATGCATTTTGGTAGGAGGAATGAGAAGAAGCAATATAAACTAAATGGTACAATTTTAAAGGGGGTGCAGGAGTAGAGAGATGGTGCTGAAAGGCTGCTGAAACATTATATGGGATCCTTGGCATTATGAATAGAGAATTGGCCCTGATATTGACAGGGAGGCAGGGAGGAAGCGGTGGTGTGTGTCTTTAACCAGGAAACGCAGGAACGTCAGGAATGCAGAGGTCCTGCTAAATATATTGGTAGGGACCTCATTAGAATTCTTTTACTCCCTTTACAGTTAGATTAAACGGCTCACCAGCTGCCAGACAGGAAAGATTGCAGTAGAAAGGTGCAGTTGGGAACCACTGGGAATGTTCCCAGCAATCGGAAAACATCAAGGGAGAGCTTGTGGGAGTCGGGGGTGGGGGAGGGGGGAGAGGGTGGTGGGGAGTGGTCGGCCAGTCGTAGGAAGGGGGAGATTGTGGCAAGTTTGCTTTAGGGTCTTGGGGAAACACTCCTGCTCCTCCAATCAAGCAATCTGGCAGCTCCAGCCTCACTTTAAATTCAAATGGCTGCCCAAATCTGAGGGATGGAGCCCATTTAAATATTTAAATAGGCCCTCTCCAGAGCAGGTTACTCAGATAACCCCCAAAAAATCGCGGATAAACTGGAAGTAGCTGCATTCGTGATGCGTTGGTGTTGGATTTCACGTATTTACCAATTTAAACACCTGGCCCTCTTCTGCTCATCTTGGTGGGGGTTAAAATTACCCCCATAGAATACATAAGCAAGAAAGCTCCGCTAAACCTTTATAAATGACCTGTTAGGCCTCAGCTGGAGTATTGTGTCCAATTTTGGGCACCACACTTTCAGAAGGATGTCAAGACTTTGGAGAGGGTGCAGAAGAGATTTACTAGAATGGTACCAGGGATGAAGGACTTCAATTATGTGGAGAGACTGGAGAAGCTGGTGTTTTTCTCCTTAGAACATGGAAGGTTAAGGGAGATTTAAGGTGTGACAGAAACCACATCTGCCAATGGAAACATATTAATTTTGTCATAGGGGACACTGCTTGAACCTTTTACTGAACACTACAAATTACTTTTTAAAAGAAAAAGCAGAACTGAACAGCTAAAAAGATGGTCGCACATTTGCCTTTCGAGAAGACAAGGGCTGGCTGAGAGACAACTGAATAGAGAGACAATGGGAGTGCTCCCTGATACAGTTCGCGAGATTGGTTTTGCCAAGAGGGGTAATCAAAAGACAATGACACCCCTTTGACTTTGTAAGAGCCAAACTCCACCCCCCCCCACCGAGTATGTTTGAAACACTCAAGTTCAAACACCCCTCTAGAAGTTGCTGTTTCAAACAAAGAGATGGTCACATGATATACCTGCTGGTAAGGCTGAGGTTTTTTGAATTGTGCCTCAGAGTGAACAAAAGACTGCAACTGGACTAGCAGAACAAAAGTCTCTCTCTCTCTCTGTCTCTGTTCTCCCTCTCCTGCAAAGTCCCAGGGAAACCACAGTGGCAGCTTTTAAACTTCAAGACTGCAGAACTTTACAGACGACCACTAAAAAGACAGCTGAATCCTGACATCAGCCTTCTGGTACCAGAGAAGCAAGCCTGAAATTGTGCACGTGGCCCCAGCGAGGACTCCCAGACTTTAACTTCAATCAAGGACATTACATCAAGGACATTAAGGACAATATCTGTATTCCATTTATTGCCAACTCTACATCAACCTCCCAATTCTTTCTTCCCCTCTGTATCTATTTGTATGTGTGTGTGCCTCTCATGTGCATGTGAGTGTGGACACGTCACGTATTTTAGTGATTTTTTTACTGGGTTAGAGTGATAAGGTTAATAAACTTACATCTTTTTTATTTAAACTCAAGAAAACCTGACTGATTGGTTCATTTGCAATTGCAATTGCAATTGGAGTGCAATGAACAAGGGCTCACTGAGGAGGGTAAGCTAAAATTACTGTGTTTTAAAAGATAAACCCTGTTATGGCCCAACCAGAGAAGGGGCGAGAGGGGAGCCTGTGACCCCTTCCTCACCTGGTCATAACAAAGGTGTTGAAAATCCTGAGGAGTTTTATAAAGTAGACAGGGAGAAACTGTTTGCAGTGTCAAGGAAGGTCAATAACCAAAGGACACAGATTTAAAATAAATTGGCAAAAAAGCCAGCAGGGGAGATGAGAATTTTTTTTTTCCACAGCGAGTTGTTGTGATCTGGATTGCGCTGCCTGAAAGGGCGGTGAAAGCAGATTCAATTGTAACTTTTAAAAGGGAATTGGATGAACACTTGCAAAGGAAAGCAATCGCAGGGCTATGGGGAAAAAGTAGGGGAATGGAACTAATTGGATAGCTCTTTCAAAGAGCTGGCACAGGCAAAATGGGCCGAATGGCCTTCTTCTGTGCTGTAGGATTGTTGTTGCACTGACTCACTGCCTCTTGTCACAGCTGGAGCTTTCAAAACTGGGGTCGATAGATCTTTGTTAGGCAGGGATCTCAAGAGATATGGAGCAAAGACTGCGAAATGGAATTGAGATCGCAGATCAACCTTGATCCAATTGAATGGTGGAACAGGCCCAAAGGGCTGAATGGCTCCTCCTATTCCCTAATGTTCTTATGTTAACATTCTACACACAATTTCCCAGTGCTTCTGTTGCGATATTGTTATTTCATCAACCATCCCACAAAAACTGGGAGTCCAGGGTCTCTAGATCATGCCCCATTAATAGACAAGTTTTTCAAGCAAGGTCTTAGAAATCCACAGAGGCAATTTATCCCTTCTTCATTAAATTTCTGTCTCATGTTCTCTTATACTGGAACCTTTCACTTAACTTGGAAATATGCTCACTGTATTAATAGTCCTGTCTACAGCTCTGTCATAAGAAACCCTTGCATATACACAGCAGCCAGTCACCTCACATCGAGGTGGCGCCTCTTATCAAAAAATCTCACACTGTCACAAAGACGAAGGGTAGTCGAAGCAGATATTGTGCCCTCCACAAATATGCCCTCAATTGCAGTACAATAAATCTCCTGCCAACTTAAAAATATAGTCATATAGCACAGAAGGAGGCCATTCAGCCCCTCATGCCTGTGCTGGTATCATGTTCCGCCCACCCAATGAAACCTGCTAGTAAATGTGCACACAACAACTAGATTAACTAGAATAATTGAACAGGCTGTATGTGAATGCCCAGTGCTTGTGTCCACGATACTTTTCCTTGGTGATGTAAGCTATCATTGTGCATTATTTAGATGCAACCTAAGTGGCAGTAATGTATGAGATGGCTCTTTCTTCCCAAGCTGACAAATGAGATATCTTCAACTGCAGGCTCCACACCTTCCACAGCTGCTGTAGACTTCTTCCTACGCTGCCCTCAGAAACCCAGTGTCTTGCTTATGTCTGGTTATCCTCTCCTGCCATTCTTGCTCATGGGACTTTGTCTGAAATGGAACCTCCTTCCTGTGTTTCATTTTCACCATGAAAATTGCTATGGCTGCATCATGGAAACAAACAACAATAACAACAACTTGTAGTTATATAGCACCTTTAATGTAATAAAAAGTCCTAAGGTGCTTCACTGGAACGTAATAAAGCAAAATTTGACACCAAGCCACATAAGGAGATATTTAGGTCAGATGACCAAAAGCTTGGTCAAAGATGTAAGTTTTAAGGGGTGTCCTGAAGGAGCAAAGAGAGGTAGAGAGGCAAAGAGGTGTAGGGAGGGAATTCCAAAGCTTGGGGCTCGGGCAACTGAAGGCACGACCACCAATGATGTATTAATTAAAATTGGGGATGCTCAAGAGGCCAGAATTGGAGAACCACAGATATCTCAGAGGGTTGTGGATCTGGAAGAGATTGCAGGGATAGGGAGGGGTGAGGCCATGAAGCGATTTGAAAACAAGGATGAAAATGTTAAAATCAAGACGTTGGTTAGCCAGGAGCCAATGTAGATCAGCTAACACAGGGGTGATAGGTGAATGGGACTTGGTGCGAGCACAAGCATCAGAGTTTTGGATGAGCTCAGGGAAGAATGTGGGAGGCTGGCAAAGTGTGCATTGGAATAGTCAAGTCTAGAGGTAACAAAGACATTCCTTGCCATGTTGAGATGCTTGCTGACACGCTTGCTGCTTGCAAAAGGAAAGGTGTTGTCTCACAAAACCACAAGGTCTGTCCCTTTAAGATGTTGCAGTCCCTTACCCCCAGCGCACCATTTCACATGCAGTCATAGGGTTTTCCATACTGGGAACTCCCTGTCGATCCTGGCGGTATGAATAGGGTCAGCAGACCAGATCAGGCAAGTGGTCTTCTTGGCTGTAATGCTTTTTGGGACATTCTGCAACATTATACAGATGCAGCTCCTGCTTTTTTTTGCTTTACTTTGTTGTGCTCTATCCATACTTCCCAAGTCTTGGATTAATAATCTAGAGAAAAGTTTGTTCAAGTGTCAACTTGGCTCAGTTAGTGGCACTCTCGCCTGAGTCAGAAGGTTGTTTAAGTCTCACACCAAGTTTTTGTTTTATTCATTCATGGGACATGAGTCTCACTGGCATGGCCAGCATTTGTTGCCCCTCCCTAATCAGATAATCTAGGCTGACCGAGCGAGTGCTGTACAGTTGGAGGCGCCGTCCTTCTGGTAAGATTTAAACTAAGGTCTGCTAATTCAAGTGAATGCAAAGCTACAGTGGCGTTATTTAAAGGAGAGTGGGGAATTCTCCCGATGCTGTGGTCAACATCTCTCCCTCAATCAAGGACAGGCTAGCTGATCATTTCTCTTCCTTGCTGCTGGTGGGGTACGG